>NC_139021.1:142412781-143738902 GCF_964662115.1 Mustela nivalis
TAAATATTCCTATGATGGCCAATTTCAAGGTATCAACAGTACAAGAACCAGCTTGCAAAATTCTTGGATATTTAGCAGTTGAATCTCTTGAAGCAGTACCAACAGATTCCATCATTCCCGCAGCTTATAGGCTTCCATGCTCCTCTTTGGGGGCAGCCTGCCTCCAATGACTAATCAATGAAGGGTTATTGGGACAAATAGGAAGAACAAATCCAGCTCCAGAATGCCTCTGCTGCCCTGCTCCACAGTTTAACCTACCCTTCTGCCTAATCTCATTTGTCTCCCCCTTCATGTATGTTCTTAGAAAATCTCTAATAAACTTCTTGAATATGAATCTTTATCTCAAAATCTGTTTTCAGGAACTAAAGCTGGGTCAAGTAGAAACACTGAAAAAGATAATCATTTTTTCTCATTACACACTTTTTTCCTTCTCAATGAAATTTATATTTTAGGAAGCAAAAAGTTAATGATGCTTACAGTAACGGTAGAAAGTAGAAGAGAATAGATTAAAAAAGGAACAGGCACAAAAGGTAATAAAAAGTAATTCCAACATCCATGTTAGTGGTGCAAAGGCACCATGCTCCAGTGGTAGACACACTCTCTGTTAAAGATGCAGAATGTTACCCTAACAAGGTTACATTTCTTTTTCTATGAAAGCTTGTATAAAAAGATTTAATCATTTCTTGAGACTGCTTTTTTCAAAATGTAAGCATCATTGTCTAAAATGGAATGTGTGATGTGGCCATAATGTTTATTTCACAACAATATAAGAAACAGTTTTATAGAAACCTGATTCTGAAATTCTAAGGGAGTCAAACAAGAATAATTTCCCGGGGCTCCTGGGTGGCTCAGTGGGTTAAGCCGCTGCCTTCAGCTCAGGTCATGATCTCAGGGTCCTGGGATTGAGTCCCGCATCGAGCTCTTTGCTCGGCAGGGAGCCTGCTTCCCTCTCTCTCTCTCTGCCTGCCTCTCCATCTACTTGTGATTTCTCTCTGTCAAATAAATAAATAAAATCTTTAAAAAAAAAAAAAGAATAATTTCCCTGCCTCTCCTCCCATCAACAGGAACCTAATTTTGCCAGAACATTATGAAATGTGAGATCGTTAAGTCTTTTTGAAGCATTTGACTGACAGATAAGGATGAAAATTGTCACATGCCTGATGGTCAATCTTGGATTTCAGATGTAGAGTATTTCTAAATGTGACATTAAATAATTTCTGAGGAAAATACATTTTCTACCCATCTTCTTTGAATAGATACCTTCTAACTTCTCATTGCTTAAAAATTCCCAGGATGTTATACTTAGAAAAAATATACTACTGAATAGAAATTGCTCAACAGTCAGAAAGAATAATAATGAATATGAATAATCCAAACGGTAAATCATTCTGGCGTGCCTGGGTGGTTCAGAGGGTTAAAGCCTCTGCCTTTGGTTCAGGTCATGATCTCAGGGTCCTGGGATGGAGCCCTGCATCCGGCTCTCAGCTCAGCAGGGAGACTGCCTCCCCCTCTCCCTTTGCCTGCCTCTGCCTACTTGTGATCTCTGTCTGTCAAATAAATAAATAAAATCCTTAAAAAAAATCATTCTGTAGCTAAGTCCTTAACATGCCCCTTCCTTAGCAATATTTCTCACATATAATTCTAATAGACACATATTTTGATAAGTATCTTTTACTGTTCTTGAAAAACAGGCTTTGGAATGCAGCACCAAGTTAAAGGGAAAAGAGATCTTAAAAAAAAGCACAGTCAGACTAACTTGAATTTAATTCTGAAACTTACACACTTCACAATGCTCTTCTGAACATCTGAGATCCTGTTCTGTTAATGAGAATGAAAACCTAAAACTATGGTAAGTAGGGTACAAAGAAGAGGGAAAATATTAATTGAGACTCTATAATGCTTCACACTATATTAAACACATTACAAATGTTATTCATTAATCTTCACCCACATCATTGTAAGCTGTTCTATCTCCATTTGATGGATTGGGAAAATAAATGTCAGTAATTTGCCAAAGTTGTGTAGCTGTATCTTCTCCTCTCTGCTCCTGATAAACACCCAGTAGGCTTCAGGCATCACATCCCTAACAACATGACTTCTCTACCCACTTTACTTCCTAGGAGTGCTCCCCAGAGCAATGTCTTTAAATAGCATTTTAGTAGATATCTACTACTGGGGTAACAAATTACCCCAAATTCAGCAAGTTAAAACAGTAAATATTTATTATCACACATGGTTTCTGAGAGTGAAGAATGCATCAGTGGCTTTGGGGTGTGGTTTGATTCAAGGTCTCTCATCACATGGCCTTCTTGCTGTCAGCTATGCCAGAGCTTATCTGGAGTCTTGATTAAACATGGTGAACCTACTTCCAAGATGGTTTTCTCATGCAGTTCTTGGAAACAGGCCTCAGTTCCTCTTGATAAGAACAACTCCAAGTGCTGCCTGAGTATCCTCAGAACATGACACCTGCATTTCCCCCAAGTAAGAATCCTGAGAGAACCAAGCAGAAGCCAGAATGTCATGGGACATAGTCTTAGAATTGACATATCAAGATTTGCCATTTTCTATTGTTCAAAAAGATTAATCTCAAGATAATGTGTGATAGGTGTAAACAAGGTTGTGAACAGTAGGAGGCAGGGATTAGACCAGGCTCTTTGAATGTAATTCCTTAAGTTCATCTCCTCAAGTACCATTTCTCTCTAAATCTGAAGACCTGTGAAACTAAACAGAGAAGTCATCCTGTCATATGTTAGACAAAAGATACACCTACACACCTTTTCAAAGTAAGCTCTTCTCTACATTGGGTTTATCCTGAGCCATCTAAGGATCAATGCCCTTCAGCTTCCTAGAAGTGTGATTTGCACTTGGAGTTTAAGAGTATGTATGAGCTACAACCTTACACTCTTTAGAGGACCCATGAAATGTTCATGTGCTACCTTTTTTTTTTTTTTTCCCAATATGAGCTTTATGCCCAAAATGGGACTTGAACTTACAACCTTGAGATCAAGAGTCACATCCTCTACCTACTGAGCCAGCCAGACACCCCACAGATGCACCACTTTTGATTTTTCTGAGGTCTTAACAAAAGATGTTACTGTCACACAGTAGGTTTTATCATTAGCCCATGTTTTCCTAGTAGTGCCCTGAGGTGGATCATTATTTAGAAGCCATTTCTTAATTTTAGCATCATTTTCCCACCAGAGAACCTGAGAATGTTCAACACCATTAAATCCCAGCTCCTCCATGTTTAACAGTCCTCCCATTACTTTTTCTCTCTCATTTCACAGTTTACTTTAAGACACAGGATGAAAAAAAGTGGTACCTCTAACACTCCAGCTGGAAGTCTTATCTACATCACAAAATTCATTAAGCACATCTTCTACTTTCTTCATTATTACAGGGAATGGTGTTGCTAAACATTC
This sequence comes from Mustela nivalis, assembly GCF_964662115.1. Taxonomy (NCBI): domain Eukaryota; kingdom Metazoa; phylum Chordata; class Mammalia; order Carnivora; family Mustelidae; genus Mustela; species Mustela nivalis. The sequence goes on from NC_139021.1 coordinate 142,416,204, forward strand.
TGTCACTACACATAAAAGGATCTCCTTTGCTCCAGATTCTGAGATTTTCCTCACTTTTATCAATCAAAGCCTCCTCAAGGTCAATGATGATGTTTCTACAAAATTTCATCAAGGCTCTTCAGGCTTTTATGAACACTACCATCAGTTTTCTTCACTTCCACTCACTGACTTATTCTAAAACCACTGTACATTTTAAGCATTAATTAATACTTAAACACTTCTGGCAAACAAAGCTGTATTAGTTGTCAATTGCTACATACAAATTATCCCAGAATGCTGTAGTTTAAAAACAACATTTGTTATATCACACATTTTCTGAGGAGTAGAAATTCAGGAGCCACTTATCTGGGTAGTTTTAGTGATGCTCTCTCAGGATGTTGCAGTCAAGTTCTGGACTACAACTGACCCGTCTGAATATTCAGGGGCTGAAGGACGGGCTCTGAAATGGCACTTATGTGGCAAAAGGCTCTGTTCCTTACCACATATGCTCCTCCACGGGGCTGTCAAGTTTCCTTTTAACATGGCAGCTGGCTTCCCCAGAAGGAAGTGACCCAAGCGAGAGCAAAGAAGAAGCCTCATGTCTTTTATAATTGTGATGGTTAACTTCATGAGTCAACTTGGCTGGGCTACAGGGTCCAGATATTTGGTCAACCATTATTCTAAATTTTTTTTTTTCAGTTTTTTGGTGAAAGCATTTTTGGATGAGATTAGCATTTTTTTTTTAAAGATTTTATTTATTCATCTGACAGAGAGAGACACACAGAGAGAGGGAACACAAGCAGGTGTGTGGAAGAGGGAGAAGCAGGCTCCCTGCCGAGCAGGAGCCCGATGCGGGGCTCGATCCCAGGACCCTAGGATCATGACATGAGCCCAAGGCAGACGCTTAACAACTGAGCCACCCAGCACCTCCTGAGAGATTAACATTTAAATAAGTATGTTTTGAGTAAATCAGATTGCTAGGTACATTGTGGGTGGGCCTCAACAAATCAGTTGAAGGGCTGACTATAACAAAGAGTGACCTGTCCTAAACAAGAAGGAATTATGCCAACAGACAGCCTTTGCCACTGAACATTAGCCTGGGTCTCCAGCCTGCTGGCTCACTCTTCAGATTTTGGACTTGCCAGTTTCTATAATCGCATGAACAAATTCCTTAAATGAATTTCTCTTTCCCTCTCCTGTTTCTCTCAAGAACTCTAATACAACAACATTATCTCAGAAGTGACATACCATCTTTTGTATATTCTATTAGTCACTTAGATCACCCTTGGTAAAAATGAATGTGGGGACCAAACAAGGCCATGAATACCAGGGGGCAGGAATTATTTGGGGCTGTTTTGGAGGTTGGCTACCACAACTATCTACAATTTAATGATACTCAAGTTTATATTTTCAGTGACAATGTCTCCTTTGATTATGGATTTGTAAATCCAGCTGCATACTTGACATCTACATTCAGGTGTAAATAAGCAATGAAATTTTAATAGAACTCCCAACTCACTGCCCATCACTATCACCTAAGCTGTTCATAAGCTAGTGTTCTCAGTTACAGTTAATAGCACTAGTGACTGTCATTCCTCAAGTGAAATTTTTGGTTCATCCTTGCTTCTATTTGTCTCACACTCCACATCTGATCACGAGTCTGTCAACTACTTTCAAAAACATACTGGTATCAGCGATTTTCCACTTTTCACAGACTTTATAACTATCACTGTCATCCAAGTCACTGTCATTTCATGCAAATGGAATCATAGAAAAATAAATACTTTCTCTTCTTTCTGCTATCATCAAGGACCTAAATTTGCCAGTACACATTGGAATACAGTATTTTTAAGATTTAAAAAAAAAAATTCTCTCTATGGCTGCATACACAGAAGGCATAACGCTTATGGTTTATTGATGGGGGAGACCCTTATTTGGGCACCTTAGGAAGAGTTTCTGAATATGGCCTCAGCATGTTCTGATGGGGGCATGAAAATTTTTTATACACTTTTTCCTTTTGCTTTGTTTCAGTCCCTCTTGAACTCTTTGTCAACTACCACTTGGCATTTTGAATGGGAAGGTGTCACCATTCATCAAATTAAAATGCACATACAAATGCATTTTAATGTGCAGTGTACACTAAAAGGCCTCCCTCAGATATTATATGGCTGAGCTTTACAATGTAATTTTACCATTAAGACATTTTATCACAATAGAATTACTAACTCTAATTTGTTTATTTCTTTTCCCCCTCTCAATTAGTCTTCTCCCAGACCAGCAAGTACTTTTTTCCTTTATTAATGGCACAATGGGAAGATAATTACTAAGATGAGTATGGTTTGGGCTTCTGAGTTTTCAACAGAGTAAATGGAGTAGAAAATGCTTCTTCTGCACCCATATCAAACTCTGGATGGGGCACTGATAAAGATCCTCCTAGGGGGTCTTTCCATAATTGCAGACTGATAAAGACCTCTTCTAGGAAGTCAATGTTCATACTTTGTGATAAGACTAAAATGATCAAGGAGGTGAAAAGAATCTACATTACAAAAAACGTTGCATTCTTTCAATTCCTATTACACCTGTCCTTTCCTGGAGAATTTAGGTTAGTATATTATCAATAGATACATAAAAATTACTCCAAATCTTAGCATCTTAATACAATATTGATTATCTCACTGTTTGAGGGATAGTTCTGGCTTAGGGTTTCTCAGGGGTCATGGTCAAGTTCCTGGCCCAGCCTGTAGTCATGTGGAGCTGGAGGACCTGCCACCAAACTCACTAATGTGGTTGCAGGCAGGCCTTGGTTCTTTATCATCTGTTGTCTTGAGTATCTAAGTTCCTTGCCTTGTAGGTCATTTCACCAGGCTGCTCACAACATAGCAGCTTGCTTCCCTTAGAGCAAGTCATTAGAGAGAGAGCACAAGACAGGAATCACAAAAATATAAATCAATCTCTTCAGTAACATACCATCAGTGCACTGTATTCTATCTGTTACATGTGATTCACCAAGCTGAGTACAGTAAGGCTTCATCTTCATGAAGGGAGAAGCACCAAATAATTGGAAATTTGCTTAAAACTGCCACAGCTTCAGGTCATCTCTGGCCCAGATCTGGTATTAGTCCTGATGTGCATGTCAAGCCTTCCTTAGAGACTGGCCCTGACTCTGGAAGAATACAGCCTTCTTCCTCTGGCTGTACAATCTAGAGAAAACTTGTACAATGTCATGTATAGTCTCATTCTGACTCAACAGGAAACCAGCAGAAGGAAAATGAAACTTCAGACTTTATCTTGGAATCATTTTCTAGTGCTTTTGAGAGTAAATTCTAAAGCCAAACTCTTTTGTTCTCCTACTGGCCCTGCTACTCAGTTGCTGTGCAACTTTGAAAATGTTTTAAACTTTACATCTTTTAAGTTTTCATTTGCAAAATGCAGATCAAAACAACTACCCTGTAGGTCTGCTCAGATGATTAAATAAGTCTCTATACATATATAAGCATAAAGACTCTATGTATAGTGTAGACTCTATATATGTATATATGTATGCATAAAGACTATATGTATGGTATAGACATATAATCTTTATACATATAGACTATATGTGTGTGTATGTATATGTATATAGTACTTAGAATATTGCTAGACAGATGTTTATTATCATTATTTTTATTAATGTCTTTATCCTTATTATCATTATTTTAATTGAAATCATATGTACCTCCTAGTCCCTCTCATTCATGGTCTATAAAATGGACATGCATTCTACAAATACAAGAACTTCGTAATGGGCCAGACTTTGTTTTAGGCATTAGAGATTCAGTAGTGAACAAAACAGACAAAAGTCCTACTTTGGGGAGCTTCTGTTTTAGTTGATTTTGTTCACATTGATCATGATCTCCTTCATAGTTTTCCTAAGATGAAATTGGGACAATAGCAATTGAGGAGTCTGGAGAACAAAGCTGAAGATACACAAAGGTGCTGCTGCTTCATTATCAGAAAAGTACTCTGCTACCTGCTCTATCTGCATGTTTCCAAGAACAAAACCGAACAAGTCTTGGTCTTGCCAGTAACCTGTCAGTCTATGAAAGTCATTTATTTATGCTTTCTGAAGATGTTTCCCATTTGCAAAATGAGGGTGAAGAAGGCTTTACAGCGTTTGTGGGGTTTTTTTGCAATGGTCTTCCAGATAAGATCAAAATTCCTCAGGAATACTTCCAGGATTCTGCAAATATTTCATTATAATTTGACCTAATTTATTAATACTTTAATTCAAGCTCTATGCAATCCAGTGGGATATAACATATATTAGTATATTAGAGTCCCTATGGATTTAGATTCATCTGCAATAATTTACTTAAGAAAAAAAACATACATCTGAACTTATAAATAAATAGAAATTAGTTTTATATTTATCTGTTTTTTATATTGCAGTTCTGTATAGGAGATGAATTGAAAATAGGATATTAACAAAATGACTTTCAAATTCATTTATCTACATAATAATGCCTAAAATTTTGAGCCACTATTGTTTGCCAGAATCTCCCCTTATGTGTTCCACGTATTTCCTTTAAATTTGAAAACAATCCCATGATGTTCACATAGCAAATCTTCCTTTCAAAAAGTGAAGAAACAGGCTAGAAAGATTAAGTAACTTGCCTAAGGTTGAATGATTACAGTGGCATAGCAAGAATTTTAATTTAATTTAATTTAATTTTAATTTAATTTACTGTATTTTTAACTACCACAACTATAACTATTTTTAAGGTCCCTTATTATGATAACCACCATAGTTATCTACCTTTCCATTCTGTTACATGGAAAATGGGCTCTTAGTATTGAAGGGTGAGTGTCAGCAAGTCTGATGGTAGAAGTTTCTATGTAAATAACTTCCCAGGAGGCATACTATATGAACCATTGTGATTCCAAACAATAGCTTGCTCACCTGTTTCGGTTTCAGAGTAATAATCAGTTTCAAAAACTATTTTGCTTCCATGTTTGCTATTGCTCACCAGGCATATGTTCACTATTTACATGATATACCCACTGTACTACTCCCCTTCCATCCGGTCTCATCCCATACGTGGGAATTGTTCAAATCATGACCAAAATGACATTTGTGTGTGTGTGTGTGTGTGTGTGTGTATGAGTTCTTTAAAAAAAAAGAAATATATATATATTTGAGACTACGAGAGAGAGCACAAGAGGGGGGTGGGGATTAGAGGGAAAAGCAGACTCCCCACTGATTAGGGAGCCTGATGTGGGATTCGATCCTGGGACTCTGGGTTCATGACCTCAGCTGAAGACAGATGCTAAACCAGCTGAGCCACGCAGGTGCCCAAAAATGACATTTCTAAAGCATGGACTATCATGCCACTCTCCTGAGTGTTATCTACATTTCTCCTTCTGTATTTACATTCCTAGACCATACATTGAAGGTTTTTCACAATCTGGTTCTGGTCTACTTTTCTAGAAAATTTTACCATTATACTTTTTGTACCTTAAATTCTGGGTTTTGTTTTGTTTTGTTTTTAAGATGTTATTGATTTATTTGAGAGAGAGAGAAAGACAGGGAGAGATCACACATAAGTTGGGGGGAGGGGCAGAGGGCGAGGAAGCAGCAGACGCCCCACTAAGTGGGCAGCCCAATGTGGGATTCAGTCCCATGACCCTAAGTTCATGACCCCAGCTGAAGGCAGATGCTTAACTGACTGAGCCATACAGGTTCTCCTCTGGTCTTGGTTTAAAACAAATACACATAATTCTGAAATTACCATTTGGTATTTCATAGTGCCTAGAACAGTGCATGATATGGCAAAAGCACCAGTCAATGCTTGTTGAAGAGAATTGTCTATGACTACGTCCAATCATTGTTAAAATTTGAATCCCATTCCTTAATTTAATGTTTAATACATTAAACGTGGGTACAAAAACACAACGTTCAGTTATAATGGTGTAACAAACCTCCATAAGTAGCCTCAAGCCTCTTTAGAACTTTACTTCATTGACATGCAAAAAAGAAAACATTCAGCAAATCAGGAGACTTAAAAGAATTTCATAAGTATTCTTAAGTCCAAGATTTAAACTGAATTAATGACTAAAAATATGAGGAAGTGGCTTTCTAAATTGTAAATGCCACATTTCTTGTTTTCTCTAGCTTGATCAGTTTATGGTTGAGCGGCACAATTAATAGCTACTATTTTTGTAAAGTACGTGAAAAGTAATATTTTGTCTAGCTCTGTGGGTGGCATGAAGCTAGCAAAACATTCTCCTTGGCATTTTCCTGACACCAGTCAATGAAGCCATCAGGCAACTGAAACTGCTTTTGTGATAAGCAGCACAGTAATTGAAAATTGTCATTCTTTCCTCCCCAGGAAAATCTGAAACTTCCACCATTTTTCAAATCACCAGGAAGAAATGAATATTTATAAAACAAGAAAAAGGGCACAGTCAGGGTATCATTTCTCTCAGTGAATTGTACACAATGAAGAAAGATAGTAAAACAATCATTCAAATTTGAACGTGAGTTGCTACAGTAGCTTAATTGTACAGGCATTTGTTCAGTTCTATAGGCAAATGCGTAGGCAATGATTTGCAACGACATGGATGGAGCTAGAGAGTCTGATGTTAAGTGAAATAAGTCAGTCAGAAAAAGACAAATGCCATATCATTTCACTCTTTTGTGAAATTTAAGAAACAAAACAGGAATGCCTGGGTGGCTCAGTGGGTTGAAGCCTCTGCCTTTGGCTCGGGTCATGATCTCAGGGTCCTGGGATCAAGCCCTGCATAGGGCTTTCTGCTCAGCAGGGAGCCTGCCTCCCCTGACCCCTCTCTCTGTGCCTACCTCTCTGCCTACTTGTGATTTCTGTCTGTCAAATAAATAAATAAAATCTTAAAAAAAAAAAAAAAAGAAAGAAAACTAATGAGCAAAGGGGAAAAAGAGAGAGAGAGACATCAAGCAACAGACTTTTAACTCTAGAGAACAAACTGATGGTTACTAGAGGGGAGGTGGGTGGGGGATGGATGAAATAGGGGATGGGGATTAAGGTGTTGTATGAAAGTGCTGAACCGCTATATTGTGCACCTGAAATTAATATTACATTGTATGTTAAGTACCTGGAATTCAAATATAAACTTAAAAAAAAACCCAACTATTAGCTGATATTTCGATTATTAAAAAAAAAAAAATGTGTGGGCGATGATGTCAGAGCAAAGCACATCCTGGTACATTTGGTGGTGGTAGTGGGGGCATCACTACATTAAACAGGTAGGTGCTCTCTTTTCATTAGAATCCAGCAGTTAACCTGTTAAGTGCTGATGACTGAGGATCCAGGTGTGAGGGTGTGAGGTCTGAACCTGTGGGCTGGAATCATCAATCAGTTGATCAGGACAACCTTAGGCTATAAAACAGGATCAGTTTCAACCCAAAGGAGTCAAGAGCAGAATTCTACGTCAGGATAGTAACTAAGCATAAATGTTTAGATTTTTTCTCTCCCCTAATCACATTGGAACAGCAAAAGAGTTATTGGAAAAACAATAAAATCACAATTGTGTCAAAAATAGGAGGAAGTAACATTGAAAGACAAAAAAGAAAAAGTGGAATTTCTATGTCATATAAATCAGATGATGATTTTGATTAGTGAAGAAACACATCAAGGATCAATAAACATTAAAGAAAAGCATAAATGAACAAACTAACACCTGACTCTGGAAGCCTCTGGAGGACTTAGCAGAAGAAATTCTGTGAAGAACAAATGAGATTTTAAATAATTCTGATAAGTGTCCTCAGAGAAATTACAGAGGGTATTAAACTCACAAAATATGTAATATCCTCTTTAAAAAAAAGTAATAATAAAAGAAAAAATAGTTTCCAGAATTTTAAAAAATACCCCAATTTTCAAATCAATGTTAGTACATAAAACTACATTGAAAGTGATTTTATTTATTTACTTATTTTTTAAAAATTTTATTTATTTGAGAGAGAGAAAGCACAAGGGGGGTGGGGGCAGGGCCAAAGAGAAGAAAGGGAGAAGCAGACTCCCCCCTATGCAGGGAGATGGACAAGGGACTCGATCTTAGTACCCAGAGATCATGACCTGAGCCAAAGTCACAAACTTAACCAACTGAGCTACCCAGGAGCTCAGTTTAGTGAGTTCAGATCCAAATGATAAGTCAAGGAAATTTTCACATTGTAGATAGAAAATATATGAAGAAATATTAGGACCTGGAAGTCAGATCCAGAATAGTCTATTCATATGCTAGGCTAAAGTCCTATATCCAACTTATTTCTACTTTCTCTTCAACAGAATAGGTAATGTACTTGAGATTAAATTTGTTGGCTTTGGTTTTAAATTTCTGACCAGCTTTTTCTTTCGGGGGCTTGTGAAGTTGTGTTATTTTTTTTATTATAGTCAGATGATATTTATTTCATAGATATTTATAATGTATGTTCTGTTCTGCACATACAAAGTTGACTGATAGGTAGACAGATAATAAAGTTGTGCTGTTTTATTCAAATAGTTTTTCACTTCTGAGATTGAGAAAGGGACAGGCAGGGCTAGGTAGGGAGAGATAGATAGGGGGTTCTGAGATCAGCCTCAAAGAAACCCCCAAAATGTAGAGGTGTAAGAAAACCAGAGATAAGGGCATACACCAGACCACCTTGCCCTAGGTGTCTGAGGAAGAAATCTAATTTATGACCATCTCCTGTGGTCAACAGAAAGTAGCCAGACCCTTAAAAGAAGTAAGCCATTAAAGATGTTATCACAGGTCCTTAATCAATGGTGTTGTAGTAGAAAAGTCAAAAAGATTAAGCTCCCTGGTTAGCTTTCTATAAAAGACCAACCCTAAAAGCCCTGTCAGGAACCCTCTCACCACTGAGAGCTTTTTTCCCTGTATCCTTGCTTTATATACTTCTGTCACTTTATTCACTCTGCTATGTCCGCTAGATTCATTCTTCGACTCGGAGACAAAAACCTCGTTCTCCTGCTTCAAGAGCAAGGAGTGTCTTAGCATAAGCAAGGCTACACTGAATAAAAAATTCTATTTTATTTCTTATTCATGCCACATACCTAATATATGTTATGTATTAAGAGGAGTGTGTCTCAGTTCCACACAGCCACTCAAGCTCCTGACTGAGATGCCCCGTCTTCTTGTGGCCACTCAATCTGGAACATGTGGCCTTCTCAGTTGGTGGAATGGAGAAGACATTGCTGGAGAATGAGGGGCAGCTCTTTCATCCTTCAACCTGGAAGTGATATCCAACACCTCTGCCCTCTGCCCCTTACTAGTCACACAACTTCACCTAACTCTAAGAGGTGTAAAGAAGGTAAGAGAACAGAAGAGACCTTTGGTGAGCTCTGCTGATTTTACTGTGGTGGGTTGAAGGGTTATGCTACAACTGGAGCAAAATGTAGTGGCTAAGACAACCAGTTCTGGAATCAGACCGGCTGTGTTAAATCCTGCAGTCATCAATTACATCACCATCTCTGTGCCTTATGCCGAAAATAAGAATAAGACAGACCCCTACATCATGGGATTGTTAGGAAGACAACATAAATTAATATAAATACAGCACTTAGAACAGAGCCTGACATTTAGTAAGTATTCCATAAGTATTAGCTATTGCACAATTAGGATCTTTTTTGGTACCTCTAGCAGTGCAGGCTTTCAATGTTGCTATATAGTATGTTGTTAATTACATAAAGGCTTATGACTGTCATATTCTTGGTGTAGATGATCAAAATAGAAATTTTAAATAAATCCCTTTCTCATCAGTTGAAATGAATGAGAGGAATGCCAGAGAAGAGTCCATTATAATAAAAGATTAAGGAGTCTCCTGAGAAACAACTTTACCCAGCAGTAGAGACAGCCAGACATGATGAACCTGACACCATAAGCTGTGGAGGGGACAGGGGAATTCCGAATACAGCGTGACAATACATGACAATCAGCTTTGCTTCTCATTAATCTCCCTCAGATTCATGGACCAACCCTATATGCATAAGGGGATTTTAACGACAATATGAAAGCACCGTTTTGCTAAGCATTCAATATTGTATGCAGCACAATGCTAGCAAGTACTTCCCAAATGCAACACGCAAAAAGTGGGGCATTAGTTCACAAACAGCATCACCCAGCTTTGGTCCCCTTGAGGTCATTCCCAGTGGGATACCTGGAGCACTCAGGAAAGTTGGCGGCCTCTGGAAGTGTTTTGTGTGTTTACATCTTTGTCTGCTAAGTTGGTTCTTTTACTCTTCATTCTCTGGCTATGATCTTGTAATCAAAACAATAAAATAACAGGTAATATTTAGTGTCTGTCTATTGGGTGCCAGGCCCCTGGTTTGACACATTTCATACATTAGAACATTTTCAGATACCCTCATGCTACCTTAAAAGATAATTATTAGGGACACCTGGGTGGCTCAGTGGGTTAAGCCTCTGCCTTTGGCTCAGGTCATGATCTCGGAGTCCTGAGATTGAGCCCCGCATTGGACTCTATGATCAGCAGGGAGCCTGCTTCCCCCTCTCTCTCTGCCTGCCTCTCTGCCTACTTGTGTTTTCTGTCATAAATAAATAAAATCTTTTTTTAAAAAGATAATTATTATTTCCATTTTAAGGATGAGAACACTGAGATTTGATTTTATTTTATACTTATATTATATATCATGATTTGGAATGAGATTAGATGCCAAAGTCCTAATCTTTCTCACTAGGCTGCTTTGCCCCAGGTGTATTCAGGTAGTATATATAGCCAAAAACAAAGTGCCATATATTAAGTAATCCAATGTTTTGAATTCATAAAATGCATTCATTAATTTTCATTGTTCTTAAGGATTCATTTAGAGAATTTTTTATTTCTGATCATCTATAAGAGAAAACAAATATATAAAATCCAACATAGATTGTCTTTATGAATTTAGGGAACATTTTTCTTGGAGCCATAACTATATTTTGATCTATCTAGATTTCCTTAGTTAAATATCAGTGAGAGTCCTCTCTAGTTTCCTTATTCTGGGTGATTTTCTTTGAGATTATGTTTTACCTTTGTTGGCAGCAAGCCCAACATTCCAACATTATCATTGTTTATTTTACTTTGTTTGCTAATGCACTGTCACTGCTAAGAAGACTTCACAACTTTGAATATGAATATAACATCTGGTTTAGTTTTAATAACATTTCATGCTGCAAATGCTAATAGGATTTTTCTTGTTTGTACTTCAACAAAAAAAGTCTCAGATTGTCATTCTAATGAAGGCTGATTTCTACATTCCAATTCCTAAATGCTATGGTTTTTTCCTATTTTTTCCTTTATTTTTTTTTTAATTTGGAAAGATGCATGAACATATGTTGCAAGCACATCACATACTGCTATTTCCCTTTTGTCATAACTTTAATCTGCAACTTGCCATATCCTTCATTTGTCAGAATTGGGGCACTCTAGGGAATAGGTAAAATATCTCCTTCTCTATCCTACCTGATCTTATATAATAAGACAACTTTGTGACATGTTATAGCCCATGATTCACCTCTCATCCAAAGAATCAGAATCACATATTCTGATAAAAGTCATACTGGCAAAACTTCTGATCACTCAGGTGTGCTGAAAGTTTTCAGCACACAGAAATTTTAAAAAAGCACCTTGTGACCTTTATTGGAGCAAGGATTGAGGACAAGGTTGGCAACCACATATGCAATCCATAGGCCAGTTACTTCCGTTCACAAGTCATGATGCTAGGATCCACTGAAATATTCTTCACACACAGCTACAAGTTTAAGATAATGAGGTTACATTTAAAATAACATTCTTGGGGTGCCTGGGTGGCTCAGAGGGTTAAGCCTCTGCCTTCGGCTCAGGTCATGATCTCAGGGTCCTGGGATCGAGCCCCACATTGGGCTGTCTACTCAGAGGGGAGCCTGCTTCCTCCCTCTCTCTGCCTGCCTCTCTGCCTACTTGTGATTTCTATCTGTCAAATAAATAAATAAATAAAATCTTAAAAAAAAAAATTCTCAAAAACATTTTGGGTCTGCTATAGGCTAAGGTCCTATGAAGAATTCAGAGATGTATAAGTACAAACTTTCTTCTCCTCTAAGAATTTTATTTTGTTGCAGAAAAACAAAACCAAAAACATGTATCTAGAAAAAAATTAAAAATGTAGTCAAGATATGAGATATTTGTAAATACTGTGAGATATTTGCAAATACTGTGGAAATTTATAAAAACAAGAAAGCATGAGTGGCTAAATATTTAGGAAGAAACATGGAAAAATGAAAATTGGAGTTGGGTTCCGGATACCAAAGTGACACCCACTCCGTGAGTGCTGGGGGCAGCATAGGTAGAGGATGAGCTGACTAAAGGCCTGGGTGTGGAGAAATTCAAGGTATTCAGAGTACAGTGTACTACCCTGTCTGCCTCAACATGCTGGAAACCTGAGACTGATTTTCAGGTGTGCGCAGATACTGTTTACTTCTGTTTGGGCTTGACCTGGACCACGGAGGCTCCAGGCCCTTCAGGATAATGGAGACTTGTGTATTTATCCTAACATACCTGGAATATTAGTTCTACACCATCTTCTAATTGTGCCATGATTTTAATAATATTTTGAACGAATGCCTTAGGTTACAGCTTCTAGACCATTCTAACTAGATTAAAATTTCAAGAAAGATAGAAATTAGAGGGGTGTCTAGGTGGCTCAGTTGGTTCTGATTTTAGGATCCTGGAATTAAGACCTTCATCAAGACTCTTGCTCCAGGGTGGAGAGGGTGAGACAAGATGAAGTCCTCTTCTCCCTCTCCCTCTCTCACTCCTTCTCAAATAAATAAATAAAATCTTTTAAAAAAGGTAATAATTAGAGGGATTTCAAGAGATTCTGCTCTTGCTGCTCATCATACGTATGTTATATACGACTATACATTATATATAGTATATATGATATATATACTATATATATGTATATGTGATATTCATTTCATCCTCAAAGCAAGCCTATGCAGTAGCAGGATCAAAACATTTTTATTGGCTAACAGTCATAAGACTATGTTGATCAAGGTTAAACTGCTTCTTCATGGCAGGATCTAGGTAGATTTCTCTAATACTCCTTGAAAGCAAAGGAGATGCAACAACAACAATGAAATAGCTTTATAGTCCCATTGGGCTTTCTGAAAAGCCCATTTCTGGAACTTTCTAGCCCCAAGCCTAGTAATTCCAAATCTCTGAAGATGGAGAAATATTAAACTTGGACTTATTGCAAAATGGGAAATTAGAGGCTAAATTATTTTTCATCTATCTGTCCATCCATCCATGTATATATAAATATATATATGTGTGTGTGTATTTTAATAAGCTATTTTTAATATTTTAATAAACTACTATTAATTATTAAACTATTTTATATTTTAATAAACTACTCTATTTTAATAAACTATTTTAATGAACTATTTTAATAAACTACTAGTTTAATAAACTACTCTTGGTAATTGTTATTTCTCTCTTTAAGAAAAATGCACAGGATTCCAAACTTTTTTTAAAAGCTTCCCTCTACATATTTTGATTTTCAAAAATACCTTGAATTCTAGAAATATTCATTAGAATGTGGAGAACTTAGTTTCTCCATATATTTCGTATATACTTTTTAGTGCAGGTGTCAGAAATTACAACAAATTCTTTTGATATTGAAATATTTTGAGCATAACATTTTATGTTAGTGTGGAAATTGGTTACAAGTCATTTTTTATAGAGTATTCTTTCAAAGAGCTTTAGATTTACCAAAAAAAAAAAAAAATTGAGAAGACAGTACAGAGAGATTTCATATGTCCTATACTGAGTTTCTGTTATTAGCATCTTTTAGTTATATAATACATTTGTTATAATTAATAAATATTGATATAATATAATACATTTGTTATAATAATAAATATTGATACATTATTGGTCAAGTCCCTACTTTATTCAGATTTCCTTAATTTTTCTCTAATGTCCTTTTCTCTATTCTTCCCTACATGTCACATTAACTTTACTTGTCACATCATCTTAGGCAACTCTATACTTTTGATAGTTTCTCAGATTTTCCTCATTTTAGTAACCTTGAGAAATTTGAGAAACATTGATCAGGTATTTTGTAGAACGTCTCTCTATTGGATTTTGTCTGATGATTTTCTTGTGATTAAATGTGGGTTATGGTTTACTGAGAATAAGACTACAGAGGAAACATGGCATTTATATCATGTTACATTAAGAATACATACTGTCAATTTGACTCATGGATAGTGATGTTAACCTTGATCACATAACTTGAGATAGTGTTTTTCAGATTTCTCCATTATAAAGTTACCCTTTCTTCCCTTTTCATATTGTACTCCTTTGGAAGATATCGTGCATAACCCACACTGAAGGAAGGAGGAGTCATGCTCCCTCTCTGAGCAGGTGCAATACTTAACATAAATTATTTGGGATTCCGTTGCATGTGAAATTGGTCTCTTTTTTCCATGTATTTATTTTATCTAGTCACTTACTTATATCTATATGGACTAATGGATATATAGTTTATACTTTGGTTTATATCTCATTCTACTTTTACATTTTGTTGCTCAACTTGTCCTACCTTTTCCAATGGGAACTCTTTAATTTGGTTGCTCTCTCCTTTTGAAAAATCTTCATTATTGTGGATTTTTTTTCCTTTTTTTTAAAACACTTTCGTACTTTCTAGCCCTTTAAAATACTCTAGGCTTATTCTGTATAATTCCTGCCCCTGCTGGAATCAGTCATATATACAATGTTTGGGCATTGTTTGGGCAATGATATAAGAAACCAGATCTGGGGTTAGGTATGGTTGTTACTACTGGACCCTCTCAATAACAGAGCAAGGAAATCTATGCATGCATGTTAAGTTGTATATCTACTCATATCTATAACATTTTTATATGTAACTGTAATCATATTTAGCTAGACATAAGTTCATACTGATGTTTGTAACTGTAATCCATTAACAACTGCATCAGTCTAGCCTCCTCCCTTTGCTTACCTCTAAACTCCTATTCTAACAGTGAGAAGCCTGGCTTCCACCTCATTCATCAACTTGTTTAATTGTTCAGTTCCAGTGTACATGTATAGCAGTACAAAATTGTTAATCCATATCCCTGTGGGAAACAACTCTACCAGCTAGGGTACAGCTACTTTTGCCTTTAGTTTTATAGACTCCATCATTTCCAAGGTTATTTAGTTCAGCAATCCCCTCCACCCCAAAACATTCCTCCTTAAGTAGGGTTGTTTCATAAATGTGTAACACAGATTATTTTGTCTAACTCACCCTGATTCCTAAATGATCTTTTCATGTTTGTGTACATTAAGGTTTGCTCTTTGTACTATATAGTCCTATGGTTTTGTATAAATGCACGAGATCAGGTATCCACAATTACAGTATCACACAGAATAGTTTTATTGCCCTAAAAAATCTATGCTTCACTTATTTAAATATCATTCCTACTTCCAAACATCTGACAACAGTGATACTTTTACTATACTATTTTACTACAGTTTTGTGTTTTCCAAAATTCCAAATTCTTTGAAACATATAGCATGTCTTGTTTCAGACTGGGTTATTTCACTTAGCAATATATATTAAAAGTTGATCTATATTTATCGTGCCTTGATAACTCTTTACTTTTCATATCTAAATAACACACTATTATGTAGATGTATAGTGATTTGTTTTTGTGTTCATCAATTCAAGGGCATGTTGGTTTTCTAGTTTTGGGCAACTATAAATAAAGTTGTTATAAATATTCATATACAGGTCTTCATGTGTACACAGTTTTTCAAATCAGTTGTGTAAATACCTAAGAGTACAACTGGTGAATCAGACAGCAGGATTGACTTGCTGTATAAGAGACTGGCAAATTGTCTTTCAAAGTTGCTGTATCATTTTGCAATTCCACCAATGATGAGTGAGAACTGCTGTTGCTCTTCATCCTTGTCAGCTATCAGTATTGTTTGATTTTTTTGATGTAACCATTGTAATAAAATATGTAGTCCTATCTCATTGTTGTCTGAATTTGTGATTCCCTAATGACAAATTGCATTGAGAATATTTACATGTGGTTATTTGCCATCTATATATCTTCTTTTGTGAGGTGTCTATTCATGTCTTTTTCCTACCTTTTTTTTTTTTTTTTTTTAATGGGGTGGTTTGTTTTCTTACTGCTGTGTTTTAAGAGGGCTTTGCATATTTTGGGCATAATAAGATACATACTTTGCAAATATTTTGTCCCTACCTATAGTTCATTGTTTCTCTCTCTTAATGGGGTCTTTCTCTGAGTAGAAGTACTGAATTTTAATGAAGTCCAATTTATCAATTTTTGAAAAAAAAAAGCATGTGTCATGTTTGTGATGTTGAATAAAATCCCATCGCCGTTAAGTATCACCTAGATTTTATCTTATGTTTTCTGCTTGAATTTTTTGTATTTTGTGTTTGCATTTAGGCCTAGAATCCATTTGAGTTGATTTTGTGGAAGATGAAGCTTTCGTTACAAGGTTAATGTTTTGTTTGATTTTTCATGTGGACATCCAACTATTCCAGAAATAGTTGTTAAAAAGAACTATCCTTTCTCCATTGAATTGCTTTTAGTCCTTTGTCAAAGATCAGTTGGCTATATCTGTGTGGGTCAATTTCTGGGCTCTTTATATAGTTTCATTCATCTATGTGTCCATCCTTTTGCCAATACCACATCATCTCATTATTCATTTATTTGACAGAGAGAGACAGAGAGGGAACACAAGCAGGGGGAGTGGGAGAGAGAGAAGCAGGCTTTTCCCTGTAAGACTTCTCCCTTCTCTGTAAGTCTTAAAAGCAGGTAGTGTGATTTCTCCAACTTTATTATTCTCTTTAGTGTTGTGTTGACAATTCTAGGTCTTTTACCCTCCCAAATAAACTTTAGAATCTGTTTGCCAATCAGTTTGGTAAAAAATAGCTTACAGAGATATTGATTAAGATTATTCTTTAGATGAAACTGGGAAGAATTGAAATGTTAACAATACCGAGTCTTCCCACCCATGAGAAAAGAGTACCTCTCCCTTCATTGTCATTCTGACGTTTCTGTCAGTGTTTTGTAGTTTTCTGAACATAGACTCTATACTCATTTTGTGAGATTTATAGCTCCATATTGCATTGTATTTGTGCTCTTTTAAATGACATTGATTTGTTTTAGTCATTTCCAATTCCAGCTTTTTATTGCAGACATGGGAAAGCAATAGATTTTTGTATGTTAGCAGTGTATCTTGTGACTTTGCTATAGTCACTTAACAGTTCCAAGTATTTTGTTATCGTTGTTGAGTCTTTGGAATTTTCTATATAGACAATCATGCCATCTGTAAACAAAGCCATTCTTATTACTTTCTTCCCTGCCTATATAATCTTTACTTATCTTGTATTCTTTCAGTAACTACAACATCCCAAACAATGTTGAAAGAGTAGTAAAGGAGGTCATTTTGTTTGTTCCTGATCTTGGGAAGAAAGCACCCAATTTCTCACCTTAACTGTATGTTAGCTACAGTTGTCTTGTGTATGTTCATTATCAAGTTGAGGAAGTTCCTCTTTATTCCTCCCTTATTGAAATTTTCATTATGAATGGATGTGATCTGTTTTGGGTTTTTGTTTGGTTTGGTTTAGTTTGGTATTTTGTTAAACACATGATTTTAGCTATTTGATATGGTAGGTTATATCAACTTGGTTTTTTTTAGATGTTGAACCAGCCTTGCATGCCAGAAATAAGTTTCACTTCATCATGGCATATAATTATTTAAAAATATTGATTCTATTTGATAATATTTTTTAAAGATCTCTGTATGAATCTTTGTTAGAAATAATGGCTTATATTTTCTTTTCTTATAATATTGTTATCTGCTCCAGTGAGCTATACTGGCCAGGTGCTATTACTATAATGTTGACCTCATCATTAAAATATACATAGAAAGTACTGTCTTTGCTTTTATTTTCTGGACATTTTAGAAAAATTGCATTTCCTTTCCCTTAAGTTTGATAGAAATCACCAGTGAAACCATTTGGGCCTGGTGCTTTCTTTTCTGGAAAGTTATTATTAATTGATTCAATTTACTTAATAGATAGAGGCCTATTCTGGTATTTATTTGTGTGAGTTTTGGTCATTTTTTATCTTTTAATGAATTGATTCATTTCATCTAATTATCAAATTTGTGGGCATAGCATTATTTATACTATTTCTTTATTACCCTTTGGTAGTCACAAGATCAGTGATAAAGATTCTTCTTCTTTAATATTTGATAAAGGTAATTATGTTTTCTCTTTTTTCCCTGGTTAGCCTAAGTAAAATTTATCAACTTTATTGGTATTTTCAAAGGATCAGTTTTTGGTATCATTGTATTTCTCTATTCTTTTCTTGTTTTCAATGTGACTGATTTCTCCTCTAATATTTATTATTTCTTTTTCATCTTTTTGCTTTATTTTTAAATTGTCTCCTTTTTCTATTTCCCAAAATTAAAATTTAAGATACTGATTTTTAGATCTTTCTCTTTCTCCCTAATATATTTATTATTTATTTATTTTTGAAAGGTTTTATTCATTTATTTGACAGAGAGAGACAGAGAGGGAACACAGGCAGGGGGGAGTGGGAGAGGGAGAAGCAGGCTTCCTGCCCAGCAGGGAGCCTGATGTGGGGCTGGATCCCAGGACCCTGGGATCATAACCTGAGCCAAAGGCAGACACTTAACGACTAAGCCATCCAGGCACCCCTAATATATGCATCTAATTGCTAAACAATGTTTTTGCTACATCCTACACATTTTGATAACTTGCACTGTCATTTATATTTGGCTCAAAAGATTTTTAAATTTCTCTTGAGATTTCTTCCTTTCCTCATTATGTTATTTAGAAATGTACTGTTTCATCTGGGAATTTCATAATTAAATTTATGTTATTGATTTCTAGTTTAATTTTCTTGTGGCCTGTGAGACTATATTGTATATATTTTATTCTAATAAAATTTTAAAAATTTTGTTGAAGTGTGTTTTTTACTATAGAATGTGGTCTAATTTAGTTTTATGTGAACCTGAAAAAAGAATGCAGAAGAGTGTATATATAAAGATATATAGATATATCCTTCAGTGATTTTCTGGTGCTTGAACTATCAATTACTGAAAGAGGGGAGTTGAACTCTCCAACTAATCTGTTTATGAGGTATTCTGTGGTTAGCGTTTCCGGTATTTGGAAGATCTAGAGAATTCAAATTTCCCTAGGGTCTTAGTTTTTGTCTTTCCTGGTATCTTTGGGGTCCCCAGAGAATGCTTTTTAAAATAAAGTTTGCACCTTGGTGCACCTGGATGACTCAGTGGGTTAGCCTCTACCTTCAGCTCAGGTCACGATCTCAGGGTCCTGGGATCAATTCCCACATTGGGCTCTCCACTCAGCAGGGAACCTGCTTTCCCCTCTCTCTCTCTGCCTGCCTTTCTGCCTACTTGTGATCTCACTGTCAAATAAATAAACAAAATCTTTAAAAAAAAATAAAGTTTGCACCTTGCAGCAAGTTGGCTATAATCCACTGTTATTATGATGGAGACTTGTGGTTATTTGTGTGGGGAGGAGATAATCTATAACTTTATGATTTAAACTCCATGTTTTGGCCAGCTGGTAACCCTGGCTGTGATCTGTGAAAGTATCTTTCCTCCTTCACTCTTAGATGCCTGGGAAGGTTATAGGGGGCTAGAGTCAGGTAATTTTCCTTTGCTCCAGTGGGCTAAGTTTTCTGTGAAGTATTTTTCCATGCTGAGTAGGTCTTTATTATGAAGAATACTATGGCTTATTTCACAATGATTGTTCTCTCCCTGTCAGATCCACGAAGGGATCTTCTTTGAATCATTGTGAGAGAAGGGTGAGGGTCTTGGAAGTAAAGCCCATAAGCCTCTCCTAGGAGAGCAGTCTTCAAGAGCTTCTCGCTTTCACATCAGTTCACACGCAGCATCCAACAATTCATTAAAAGTGACATGTAAGCCTTCCTGCTGGTTTATGGCTCTAGTGGCTTCTGAACTAAAAAAAAAAAAAAAAAAAGTAGATCTCAGCTGTGTCCCTCTGGATAAAATTATCTCTCCAGATTTCAGGGTAGCTTTTTGCCCTGCAATGGTAGTTTTCTGATGGGTCTAAGAAGAAGTTATTGGTTTTCAGTTTGCCTAGCTTTTTCTTTTAAGAATGAGAATAATTACTTCTGAGATTCTTACATATCAAACTGGAAGTCTCCAAAGATTTTTTTTTTTTATAATCCTTTATTCTAGACTTAGTCTAGGAGTCAGGGGAAAAAAATATGTTAATTAAAATAATGGTCCTGGAATTCAGCTGTGGTACCACAAAGATAGGACAGACACAGGAAGAATGTTCTTCAGGAGCTGGTAGTTTGACCACCATCATTTGAAATTGTTCTCTCAGTTCTACCAAGCTGATACACCAGCTACATGAATCCTATCTCCAGTCTTTTTTTCTTGTTTGGAATCTAGTCTTAGTGTTATTTACTTAGTAAGTAATACTTACTAAGTACTTACTTAGATGTAAGTAATTATAATGTATAGTGATTGAAAACTATTACCTGGTGTCAATGCCTGAGGCAGATTTGCATCATGACTGTCCCTTTTTTTTAATACCTATGTGTGGGGCACCTGGTATTAGCCTGAGCCTCTGCCTTCAGCTCAGGTCATGATCCCAGAGTCCTGGGATCGAGGCCCGCATCGGGCTCTCTGCTCAGCGGGGAGCCTGCTTCCCCCTCTCTCTCTGCCTGCCTCCCTGCCTACTTGTGATCTCTGTCTGTCAAATAAATAAAATAAAATCTTAAAAAAAATAAAAGACCTATGTGTATCACCATCTATGTATGCTTTGAATAGGTAGAAAATTCAAACTTAACATTAGAGAAAAAAAAAGTATGATGTTTTTAATAGAGTGTGAGTCACTTTGAGATGTGAGTAAAGGTGTGTTATATGTTGATTACTTGCCCACCATCCAGAAAAACAGACCCTTATTAGAAAGTCCAAAAGTCCTTCCATGACATGCTCTTGACATAAGATTGCAAAATAAAGCTTTGGTTCAATTACTCCTCTGTTTCATTGGATTAGGGCTGTCACTGTCTTAAACAGTTCCTCCTTTTATAATTGTCACCAAGACACTGTAGAGATTCTTAACCACAACCTCTCTCAGAAAAGGGGTCCTTTTCATCTTCCTTCGTCCACATGCCCCTATTACATACATGAATGGAAGAAAGTGTCTCTTACCATATGCATTTCTTCTCTCCATTTCTCACTTTTCAAATGAATTTGAACTGGAGGATGAAAGTTCTCTGAATTTCTAAGCTTCAGGTGTAGGGACAGGGCCCTAACAACAATATTCAAGAATTCATTTTCTTTCTTTTTTTTTTAAGAATTGAAGATTCATCTTCCTCACCTAAGGTCCCTTATTTCAAGAGCAAGGTCATTGTTCATGGGTACAAAATAAATCATCCAATCACTATGAATGAAATAATTTATGATAGAGACAAAACTGGCATCAGAGGTCATGGTACACCAAGCATTCCGGTATAGATTCCTGCCAAACTGTCAAGCCCTGATTGTGTCAGTCATGGCATATGCTATATGTTGAACCATTTGCCCCCCCCCATTTCTTTCTAACCTATAATTACGTTGCCAAAAGCAATTTCTTCCCAGCAATAAATTTATATGGTAAAACAGGCTACACTTGAGAGCACCATTCATAAAGCTTTTCCTACTGTCTGATGCCATGAACCATGTATTTAACCTACAAGTGATGGGGAGTATGCACTTAATTATAGCTGGCCTGGTGTGCATCACTAATTAAGAACTAGGATGAATCCTCATTTGATCACTAGAACTCAGACTGGAGATTTTATAAGACAAGATAAATTTCACTAAGGAGGGAGTTTCTTGATTTAAATGGGGAAAAAAGGAAAAGAAAAAGAGAAGAAAGAAAAAATTTTGTTTGTATCATGCCACTCAAGTTCTAGATATTTTTATAAAATTTTAAATAAATTAACTTCTCATGTCATAACAATATTCTAAGATATGCCTTACTAACTTCATTTTGCAGATGTAAAGAAAAATGAATGAGACAAAAGAAAGAAGTGATATAGAAAAGATAAGATACAATCAGCGAATTTGCTGCCATAGATACCTAGAGGATATTATGGAGATACTTAGAGAGAATACCTTCTTTTGTAAATGCCTGTTGTGGGAACAAAGTAATTTGCTCATGTGTCCCTCATCTTTACTCAGCAGACACATAGCTTTCTATTTCAAGAAAGGCGCAGGCATGAGAACTTTCACAAGTTTCCACCTCTACTCCTCACTCACAGGGCTCTGTGCTCATACCCTCAGCTCTCATTACTGTTACTATCAATGGTCCTTACATAAGGCTCCCAAAGGTCAATGCCTCCCCTTGCACATTAACCACTATTCCTCGCAGATTTTCTCCTTTCTACTGTACCACCCTTTATGTCTTCCCCACTTTTTATTTCTCATCAACACACATGCATGCTATTTTTCTCCTCATATTTAAGGAAGATTTTATTTATATTGTTTGAGAAAGACTGAAAGCAAGAGAGTGTGTGGGCGAGCAGGGAGAGGGGCAGAAGGAGAGGGAGAGAATATCAAGCAGACTTCTGGTTAAGTGCTTATTCCAGTGCAGGGCTCGATATCATGACCCTGAGATCATGACCTGAGCTGAAACCAAGAGTTGGACGCTCAATTGACTGAGCCACCCCGGTCTCCCTCATATACCTATATATACACATTGTATGTATACACACACACACACACACACACACACACATACATACATACATTTAAAGCAAAACTTTTGCTTTAAATATATATATTTTTAAAGCAAAACCTCTTCTTGGGCACCTACCTTTTTAGTTGCTCCTTTACATTGTCTCCTCTCCTTTAGAGTAAAATTCTTAGAAATTCTCTGCTTGTATTCTCTTAAATTCTTCTCCCTTTCTCTCTAAATTCTATGCTGGTTGGGCTTTCATTATCTATTCCCACCCTGAAAGTGTTCTAATCAAGGCCACCAGCAATTTCTACTTTGTTATATTGTAATCAGCTTTTTCTGTCCTCATCTAACTGGGCAATTGACATGGTTGATGACTTCTGGGTTTTCAAACCCTTTCTTCATGTGGCTTTCAGGCCTTACTCCCCTTCTCAAATTCCCCAGGTTTGCCTTCTGCCTCAGTGGCCACTCTGTGCCAGTTTCCTTTGCTGCTGCTTCTCTTCTCTCTGACTTACATGTTGGTATGGTCCAGGGTTTTCACTTGAAACTTTTTCTCCCTATATACTCTTTCTGAGGTGTGATTTCATCTATTATTATGGCTTTAAATATGATTTTTATGGTGATAGTTTCAAAGTTTATGTCACCATTTTACAGTGCTTCTGTGAACTTGAGATCCCTATATCCAAAACCTACAACATACTTACTCAGATGTCTCAAAGACATCTCAAATTAAGTAACTATAAAACCAAAATTCTGACCTTCTTTCAAAAGGAGGGCACGTATTGTATGGAGCATCTGATGTGGTACACAAACAATAAATTTTGGAACACTGAAAAAAAATAAAATTAAATACAATTTAAAAAAAAACTTACTGTCTTTTAACACCCAGTATCACTCAGCACCTCATACTAGCTACCCCATCCTTTTATTTGCTTATGAAAAATAACTATAGATTTATCTTTAATCTTTTACCTCAGAATTTAAATCCAATCAATAAATCCTATGGCAACTACCTTCAAAACAGAAATTCTTTTTTTTTTTTTTTTTTTTTTTTTAGATTTTATTTATTTATTTGACAGACAGAGATCACAAGTAGGCAGAGAGGCAGGCAGAGAGAGAGAGGGGGAAGCAGGCTCCCCGCTGAGCAGAGAGCCCGATACGAGCCTCGATCCCAGGACTCTGGGATCATGACCTGAGCTGAAGGCAGAGGCTTTAACCCACTGAGCCACCCACGTGCCCCCCAAACAGAAATTCTAAATATTGTCACCAATCACCCCTTCAGAGTGATCTCTTTGTAGTCAGGATGCTGGCCAATTCAACTTCACCCATTTATACAAAACAATTCATAGTTCTGAACAGTTCAGGGATCATGGAGGGAAAAGAATGTAACATTTGAAAACATTTAGAATTTAATAAAATTGAAACAACTCCAAATTTTAATTTTTCTTATGTAGGTACATTGTATACATTACAATTATCAGTAGCTATACAGTCCTCTGTAGAAGACAGTTACTAGTACACCTGCTCCCTAAATGCTGGAGTCAGCAGTGTCACCTTCCGGTCTTTTGTTGGTGGTGCCTAGTGTTTGGCCTTGTTTGTTATGGATACACTTCACATCAAATCTGAAAAAAATGATATAAATTAAAAGACACACCACCCTTTTATCTTCTTCTAAAAATTTTTTCTTAAAAGTGCTGCCAATTAATCTACAATAGTGCCTTTGAATAATCATTCAATATACCTCTGAGATTTGAAATTTCTTTCAACATTTTGAGCGATTTGACAATTTCTCATGCGTTAGTTGCACTCTTACCTTGTAATAGTCAATACCTATGCATGTATCTCAGTAACACAAAATAATAAAATGCTGTAAAAAAAAGTCCTATATAATAATTTAAAAAAATATATAATTCCTTCTGCTAGTAACTTCTTTTCTTATGTCCTATATAGCTCTTGCTTGCTAGTTTGAAACAAGGGAGTAGTATGAGACCGCTGCCAGTCTTCCAATGACAAGCATTTGCTTTAATGTCATCCAATGTATTAGTTAATGCTGTATTTTCATACCTTTCTGAGTACAACAACTTTTCATTTTGGCCTAAAATCATATTAGTTGTTCAAGAAGACATCTCTCTGTCTCTTTTTTTTTTTAAATAAAGATTTTATTTATTTATTTGTCAGAAAGAGAGAGAGACAGACAGAGAGCACAAGCAGGGGGAACAGCAGGCAGAGAGAGAAACAGGCTTCCCACTTAGCAAGGAGCCTTATTTGGGACTCAGTCCCAGGACCCTGGGATCATGACCAGAGCTGAAAGCAGACGTGAACCAACTGAGTCACTCAGGCATCCTGTAGGTGACATTTCAAACAACAATTTAACTGAACTTATATAACATTAACACAGCACTTAGTTAAACCGATAACGATAATGGCCTGACTAGCTACATTCCAGTTGAGCATAGCCCAGCAGTGGCATCTACATCATGGCTGTTTCCAGACTAAAAATGATTATGAGAGTCATTTAAATTTCAGCTATGTGAAAAACAAATATAACTGTGATATCTGAAAATATTGTAATATTAGACTCCACGATATAGGGTACTTTTCCTTCTTTAGATCTTTCCTTGGTATTTTTTGTAGACAGTTAATTTACTGTTTGATCATCAATAATTCCCAAATCTTTTTAGTAGTCATCACTGCTATCTCTTTATTGGAGCCAATAATCGAATAATGTTTTTAATTTTGGTCTTTATGTGACAAAATTGATGTGGTATTATATGCATAAAGGACATGTTTGCTGTCCCCCCATATTTGGAGTCTTAGTTTTTTTGAATACATAATTGTGGGCATTTAAATTTCATTGCAATTTATCTAGGCTTGGGTCTTTTGTTTTGCCCCTACTGGCATTCTGAATAGGATGATCATATGATTTATTATAGTTTGCGAGTAAACATTCTCACAGATTTTAAATAAACTGCAAGCACAGTATGAAGAGCCCATGTACAGAAAATAGCTTAATTTCATTTAAAGAGATTTAGATTGATTTACAAAGTTGATTTTTAAAGGTTCAACTGATTTTAATAGCCTGGTGATAATGGGCAGCAAAGACAGATATCATGTACCACTATGCTAATGTGTATTGGTATATTTATCATTTGTATTATCATGAAAATTTTACAGTTATTCTAAACGTGTGTACATGAAATATATCTAAATTCCTACAATTATAACTTCTATTTTGGTTGGTACAAGTTTGAAAATTGCTTGGTTAAATTCTGAATTATATGTGTACCAAAGCTAATTCCAAAAATGGTTTTGCTCTGAAGGTTTCTTAATTAAGTATCAGATTTCTCTGTGCCATAATACTCTGCTCCACCAAAATTTGTGTTTATAGCATCAGGCACATAAAACAGTCATCTTCAAAGGAGGACTTTATAACCTTCATTTGCAAAATGGCATAAATAATAAGATCAGATGTCTCATATTTAACGGAATGAAATTCCAAACTTTCCTTTGATATAATACACCGAATGAAGAATCAAACCATCATTAGGATTAACTTAACTAATTTTGTATTTGAAGCAACTGCTGACAGTGCTACACAACTGGCACCATTATTACCAAGTTTCCATTCTGCTAAGGGAATCAGCTCCCAGAAGCCACCTCTGTTTGTTGCAATACTACTAAAAACTACCCCCGTAGGATATCTCCTTTGCACTCTTTAATCAGAACAGCATTGGAGATGTTTATGTTTAAATTATGGTCCATTAGCTCTTGGGATGTGGATAGGAGAGGCAAGAGGAGGGGTGTCCTGGCAGTTTATTAGCCTGCTCAGTTCTCCCCTCATACTGATAGAGGGTATGCCTGTCTTGAGTCAAGTAGGGATACATGAAATCTTTGTTCATCAAGGATGTTATTGACTATTGGCATGAGTTATATATCTGTTACCAGCTTAAAGAAGTATTTCTCTTCCTGGCCCAATAAGTATTTTTTTCTCTTCATATGGACATTGAATTTCATCAAAACTTTATCAGAATACATGGATATGATATAGTATTCTTTCTTGGGTGTTGAGATACATTGTTTATTTTTTTTTAATGACTGAAATTATTCCCCTCCTTGTGTGGACCTTTCTGTGTAACAAGGTAAGTGCAAGCAAAAGGTAGAGAGTATGGATCAGACTCATCAGGCAATCTCCAAGCATGCGAGAAAGTCTCACCATGGGTGGGTGGGTTCATGGGTGATACCAACCCTACTGACCATGGACCCATTGATTCCTGAGAAATAACAAATGCATATTATTTTAAACAACTAAGTTTTGGAGTGGTTTGTTACACAGTAAAAGCTAAATGATTACAAAATAATTGAGCATCTACCACTATAGATACATGTACACATGTGGGTAGATGTATATTGCACAGAAAATTATTTAAAAATGTACAAGCAAATTGATATCAGCATTTTTCCAGGACAACATATGGATGTTTTAAATTGATAGGTAGTCAAGTCTTTTAGTATTTTCGGTGTGATTTATTATTTATTCTTTAAGATTTTATTTATTTATTTGACAGAGAGGGAGAGCACACATAAGCAGGGGGAGCAGCAGAGGGAGAGAAAGAAGCAGACTCTTTGTTGAGCAGGGAGCCTGACGAGGAACTCTATCCCAGCACCCACCCCAAGTCATGACCTGAGCGCAGGGTAGACGCTTAATGGACTGAGCCACACAGGCCCTATTTTTTATTGTAATGCTTGCTTCTTTCTGGATACCAGGTTTATATAAATAGCTTTAGTTTCCTTAACCCTTAAAGATTAATTTATTTATTTTGGAGAGAAAGGGAGAGAGGGTGCATGTGAGAGTGAGCAGGGTGGGGGGAAGGGCAGAAGGAGAGAATTTCAAGCAGTTCTCCCTGCTGAGTAGGGAGTGGATGTGGGACTTGATATCTGGACCCTGAGATCATGACATGAACTGAAATCAAGAGTTGGTTGCTTAATTGACTAAGTCACCTAGGTTCTTTAACTCTTAATTAGGATGAATCATATTACAATAATAGAATAACCAATATCAAACCCTATGTGCCTTCCCTGAATAAATTATATTTGCCATTATTCTTCCAATATAATACTAGATAATTTTATTTTTTTAAGATTTAATGTCTTGATATTAAAGGACACTGCTCTCGGGCTTTCTTATTTTATGCTATCTTTGTCCCATTTTGGATGTTAGTGTTCTATAGAAAGGAACGGGGATATAGTGTTTCTTCATGTATTTTATGTCTACTTACTCATTCCTCCTTAGGGCATTTATATTTCTCTTTTTATTGTTTGTTTGTTTTTAAATGATTGCCACATATCTATGTTATTCAACGTTGCAAATGAGTAATACTTATATTCATCTGTAACTTTTACTATAATTTTATGATAGCCTACATTTAAAATTAGCCTTTCCTCCTACTTTGTTTAGACTAGTCTTACTGGTCTTAGATTTATGAGAATATGTTGTAATTTTGTGTTTGAAGAGAAGATGTAAGTAGGAAGGCCTGAAATTTCAGGCAGAATAAGTAACTTCAAATCTTTATGCTCATGTGAAGGTCATGACCCAGGAAAGAATGATCAGAATATCTTATAACTAAGCAGATGATGTTGTGTAGGAGTAATATTCTGGGGTTGTTATGAACAACAAGAAGAGCCATAACATTAATCAAATGATCAATGTATAGTCATTAAACAAATACATGTAAAGCACCTAATATGTTTTAGTTGTCTTCATAGCACCAATGATAAAAATCCAAGATAAAAAAGAAACAGTCTCATTCTTCATGAAATAGATGTTTTAGTAAGGAAATTAAAAGTTACAGTGTCACAAATTTTCCTATGAGTTTGTATTCTACTCATGCACGAACCCGGCATGAAATGTGTATAAGCCATATTCTAACAGGAGTTTGCATGTCAATGAAGCTGAAGTCCCAGCAGTTTGTTTCCCTTTAAATAACAAACTCTTGGGGAGCTGGGTGGCTCAGTCAGTAAGTGTCCGACTCTTGATTTCAGCTTAGGTCATGATCTCAGAGTGGTGAGATCGAGCCCCGCATTGGGTTCTGCACTGGGTTTGGAGAATGTCTAAAGATTCTGACTCTCTTCCTCTCCCTCTGTCCCCAGCTCCCCTCTCCCCAATCAAATAAATAAATAAATAAATCCCAATAAATCTTAATATCTAGCACTAATATTTGGGAATGCTATACAAACTTTTGAACCCTAAAAGTGTACTATTTTAGAGTTTGATGGTGTCAGTAGTAATCATAAAAGATTTGTGTATACAACATTTCTTTGGGCTCTTTCCAGCAAAGAAGGGTGTTCCTACACCTTTAAAGAGGAAAGACACAGAGGCAGGAGGTAAAGCTTCATATCAGCATGGGCTGTGCCTGAATGATCAGAATTAGGGTGGGATCAGGCATTCAGAGCAGGTATAGAAAGCTCTTCATAACCAAGACCATGATTTCATTCATGTGGTGATTCTTAGGCTGGGCTTCACCACAATGTCAGTGGGGGGAATCATGTCTGGTCCAGGTGCTGATCCCAGCAGGCCTGGCTCAGGCTCCACATGAGTTTCATCCATGCATCTTATCAGTCATTCATAGTTTGCTCCTCTGCAGTTTCCCCCAGCCTACTTCCTACCATCAGAAGCTGCTGCTTTGCCAGCATCTCAATGTGAAATGTGACAACATATCTCAATAGAGTATCTGCTGAGCTTGAACCTGGTAAATACAAAAATCAGAAGGGGCTACAACAAACAAAAATCCAAAATGAGATAACTTCAACGGTGAATTTAATCTAACATTTAAAGAAGAGTTTAATACCTATTCTTCTCAAGTTATTTCAAAAAGAGAAGAGAAAGCAAAGCTTCCAAATTCATTCTATGAGGCCAGGATTACCCTGATATCAAAACCAGATTAAAACACTACAAAAAACCCCAAGAGGACTACAGGCCAATATCTCTGATGATTATAGATCCAAAAATCCTCAACAAAATATTGGCAAACCAAATCAAATATTACTTTAAAAAATCATTCATCACAAACAAGTGGGATTCATTCCTGGGATGCAAGCGTGGTTCAATATTTGCAAATCCATTAATGTGATCCATACTATCAATAAGGAAAAGGAAAAAAACTTTATTATCATTTTAACAGATGCAGAAAAAAGATGTGACAAAGTATAACATCTATTCACGATTAAAAAAAGAAAAAAAAAAAACTTCAACAGAGTAGATTTAGAGGGAATAAACAACAGCATAATAAAGACCATAATGAAAAACCCACAGTGAACATGATATTTTTTAAAGATCTTATTTATTTATTTGAGAGAGAGCATGAGAGAGGGGAGGGTCAGAGGAAAAAGCAGACTTCCTGCTGAGCAGGGAGCTCGATGTGGCACTTGATCCTGGGACTCCAGAATCCTGATCTGATCTGAAGGCAGTCACTTAACCAACTGAGCCCCCTAGGCACCCTGAATATCATATTCAATGGGAAAAAAAAAATGAGCCTTTCTCCTAAGGTCAGGAACAAGACAAAGCCATACCTTCTTACCACTTATTCAGCATAGTATTATATAAGTCCTAGCTACAACCATCAGAGAACAAAAATAAATAAAAGGCCTCCAAATTTTTAAGGAAGAAGTAAAACTTTCACTATTTGCCTATGACATGATACTATGTATAGAAAACCTGAAAGACTCTACCAAAAAAAACACTAGAACTAATAAATGAATTCAGTGAAGTTGCAGAATACAAAATCAATACACAAATCTGTTGCATTTCTTTAAAAAGAAAGATTTTATTTATTTATTTGAGAGAGAGTAAGAGAGAGAGACCACATGAGCTGGGGGAGAGGTGGAGAGAAAGGGAGAAGCAGACTCCCTGCTGAACAAGGAGCCTGACACAGGGCTTAATCCCAGGACCCTAAAATCATGACCTGAGCTGAAGGCAAACACTTAACTTGATTGAGCCACCAAGTGCCCCAGATCTGCTGCACTTCTATGCACCAACAATGAAGCAGTAGAAAGAGAAATTCACCCCATTTAAAATTGTACCTAAAACAATAAGATACCTAGGAATGAACCTAACCAAGAAGAAAGATCTTTACTCTAAAAACAATAAAACACTGATAAAAGAAACTCATGTTGACAAAAAGAAATGGAAATACATTCCATGGTAATGGACTGGAAGAAGAAATAGTGTTAATATGTCTATAATATCCAAAGCAATCTACACATTTAATGCAATCCTTATCAAAATACCAAGAGTATTTTTCACAGAGTTAGAATAGACAATCCTAAAATTTATATGGAAATACAAAGACCCCAAATAACCAAAGCAACCTTGATTAAGAAAAGAAAAGCTGGAGGTATTATAATTTTAGACTTCCAAGTTATATTACAAAGCTGTAGTAATAAAAAAAAATATGGTATTGGCAGAAAAATAGACACATAGATCAACAGTCCAGGACAGAAAACCCAGAAATGAACCCATAACTATATGTACCATTAATTCTGATAAATCAGGAAAGAATATCCATTGGGAAAGAGTCTGTCTCTTCCATAAATGATGTTGGGAAAACTAGACAACCATAAGCAAGGACTAAAACTGGACCACTTTCTTTCTTCACTTCTGGAGACAAGTTTGGGAGAAAAGTAAGTTAAAAATGGATTAAACTTCTAACAATGAGCCCTGAAACCATAAAATCCTAGAAGAGAACACAGATGGTAGCTTCTTTTGACATTGGACATAGCAATATCTTACTAGATATGTCTCTGAAGTCAAGGGAAAGAAAAGCAAAAATAAATGATTGGGACCACATCAAAATAAAAACTTCTGCACAGCAAAGGAAACAATCAACACATCTAAAAGACAGCCCAGAGAATGGGAGAAGATATTTGCAAATGAATAACCAAAAAGGGTTAGTGTGCAAAATATAGAAAAAACAGATACAACTCAACATGCGCACACACATACACAAATAATCCAATTAAAAATGGGCAAAAGACATAAAAAGACATTTAACCAAAGAAGACATCCAGAAGGCCAACAGATACATGAAAAGGTGCTCAATATCACTCATCGTCAGGGAAATGAAAATCAAAACTGCAATGAGATATCACCTCACACCTGACAGAATGGCTAAACTCAACAACACAAGAAACATGGCTAAACTCAACAACACAAGAAACAAAAGGTGTTAGCAAGGATGTAGAGAGAAAGAAAATCCCTTGCACTGTTGCTGGGAATGCAAACCTGGGTGGCCATTGTGGAAAACAGTATAGAGGTTCCTCAAATAATTAAAATTGGATTACCATTTGATCCAAGAATTCCACTAGTGGGCATTTACTCAAAGAATTCAAAAACACTAATTCAAGATATATGCACCTCTATGTTTATTGTAATGTTATTTACAATAGCCAAAATAAGGAAGCAGCCCAAGTATCCATGGATAGATGAATGGATAAAGAAGACATGGTATATACACATACAATGTAATATTGCTCTGCCATAAAAAAGAATGAATTTCTGTAGTTAGTAGTACAATGGCAGCTACTGTTTGCCGAGTTCTTTCTGCGTGCCCAGCACAGTGCTACGTTTGACATCCACCATTATCAAATTCTACTGCAATCACTAGTTTCACTGCTTTAGTACTTGCAAGGTGATTAACACCATTTCCATTAATATAAGGCCTGACCTTGACATTACTGAAAGAGATTCCTGTGTTTGCTGACATCCTAGGGGATCCTTATCAGTTTCCATCATCTGAAGGAGAAGCATATTTCCATTCCTAAAACCTGACATTTCCTAACATACTAGAAATTGACAATCTAAAAGAAAAGTAAGCCAAGGCATATGATGCTGAATTGATTGTTATCACTGTTCCTTACATGAGTAATGAATCAGTTAAATCCTTCACTGTCCCAAGAAATCACCATCTGTTCTTTAGTCTTTAATTGATGTAAGAGATGTTTCAAGAAATCTCCAATGGGAAACAATTCTGGCATTCACAAAAACTGGCTGTCAGATTAGTGGGTCAGCCAACCAGATGGTGCCAGGGCTCTTTGGTATCCAGGGCAGCTGCTGTCCTATCTGGGCAACATGGCCATTCCCTCCACTGCACAAATCATAAATCTGCCAGTATCACTCAAGCTCCCGATGTCTTTGCATCAAATAGAGAGTTTATTCTGGAGAAAAGGTTTGGGAGGAGGAAATGAACATAGCAGAAGGCACAATACATCCTTCAATTTCAGCACCCAGAGGGCATAGGCAGGGGTGGAAAAAGTTTTGGGTAAAACAAAATAAAGTTCCATCAACTAGCCAAGAATTCCAGATGCAAAGTTTACACCTCTTTGAAGGCATTTAGACAAAATCAAAAGATTAGGGGCTTGATTGCCATATGTAGAAATACTCCATTTTTTGCAAGAAATTTTACTTTTTAAGGGGAAAATCTATGTCATATTTACTTTATCTTATTCCTTGGTTCTGTGGAGTAAGTGGAGGACATTTCCTGATTCCCTCTTGATTATTCCTCAGGAATTGCAAAGAGCCTATACTGAAAGCATTGTGATATCATCAACAATTCTTAGAATCATTTTGACCCCAGGCAAAATTGTCAAATAGATAAAGCTGGGTTGAAA
Organism: Mustela nivalis; assembly: GCF_964662115.1. Taxonomy (NCBI): domain Eukaryota; kingdom Metazoa; phylum Chordata; class Mammalia; order Carnivora; family Mustelidae; genus Mustela; species Mustela nivalis. The sequence continues at coordinate 142,449,626 of NC_139021.1, forward strand.
GCTGTCAATTATTCAGAATTGACACTGTAGCCCTAACCCACCACATATGAAAGGTCAATAGTCACATTTCAAGATGTGTTAGGGAGCAGGACATTGTCTAGAAAGCTAGTATCCTAAAGTAAGTCCAAAATGAACGTGTTCTGTGCAGGAGGGGGTGTGTTTTAGGTAATTTTCAAACATATTTTCTTCTTGTGAAAGTACAGAAAGGTCTGTGAGAATCCTCCCCACAGTGCTATCACCCACAGACAGGGACACAAACCCTGGCAATGACAATGACCTGCTCTGTAGAACTGAGACTTGCATTTGCTTCGTTTCCAGATCCCGGAAGTATTTTGGGAGAGCTGTGACTAAGTGCTACAGAAAGGGGGTTATTTTATAGTTTGGATTGTCAGATTTGGCAAATAAAAAATAAAATTAAATTGGAAATTCAGGTAAACATCTAATAGTAAATTTTGCTCTTAATTCTTAATCTGAAATTCACATTTAAATGGGTGTCCTTGGGGTGCCTGTGGGTTAAGCCTCTGCCTTCAGCTCAGGTGATGATCTCAGGGTCCTGGGATGGAGTCCTGGTTCGGGCTCTCTGCTCAGCAGGGAGCCTGCTTCCTCCTCTCTCTCTCTGCCTGCCTTTCTGCCTACTTGTGATCTCTGTCAAATAAATAAAATAAAATCTTAAAAAAATCCTTAAAAAAAAAATGGGTGTCCTTATCAGTTTGGGCTGCCATAAGAGAACACTGTAGACTAGGTCACTGAAACAACAGAAATGTATTTCTCATAGCTCTAGAGGCTGGGAAGTCTGAAATCAGAATGCAAAGGGTTGGGTTCTTATGATGTCTCTCTTCCTGGTTTGCAGACAGCTGCCTTCTTGCTGTGTTCTCACATGACCAGCAGAGAGAGGAGATGAACATGCTCTGCTGCCTATATGAGGATACTCTTCCCATTGTGGTAGCTCCCCCTGTCATGAACTAATTACCTCTCCAAGGCCCCATCTCCAAATACCATCACATTGGAAATTCAACAATGAGTTCAATGAGTTCCAAATATGAACTTTTGGAGGAAATAGTCTATTGCCTGGGATCCTGAATTTCCCTGGAAACTGAATTCATCGGAATTTAGTTCATCTGAACTTTGGGCATGTGGAAGCAGATTGAGAAAACTCTGCACAGGAGTGAAAAACCTCCTATGGATAAATCTAGAATGTGGAATGGCAGACGCTGTAGTTGATGGAAGATGGGAAGGCATCCTATTTTGTGCCAGCAAGACCAGTTTGGTCTCTATACTTAAGACTCTGTTTCTGGGGCACCTGGGTGGCTCAGTGGGGTATGCCTCTGCCTTCTGCTCGGGTCATAATGTCAGGGTTCTGGGATGGAGCCCCATATCGGGCTCTCTGCTCAGCAGGGGGCCTGCTTTTCCCCTCTCTCTGCCTGCCTCTCTGCCTACTTTTTGATCTCTATCAAATAAATAAAAAATTAAAATCTTAAAAAAATGTTTTCTGGTTTACCTTTCTCTTTTCTTTTTTTCCCTATGTTCATACTCGTGCCACCCTCTTGAGACACCTGAATGGTCTAACATGATGGTGGTGCTCGACACCCAGGATTTGGCTGAGGCAGGCACCAGTTACTGACGAGATACTCCTACGTGCTAAACTGAGACACGGCTTCCCAAAGTCAGGAGCCCAGTCAAGGTAGAGAACTTTCCTGGTGTTGCAGGCCCTTACTAAAGCAACAACGAGCCAACATGAAAGTAACAGTGAAGCTTTTAATTACTTACTGCCATATTATAAATTACCAGCTAAACCTAGAGAAAGCACCAACCTCCTCCCTTTTAGTTTCCTCCATGGATGAGATCCCTAGTTGAGGATTAAGGGAGTGTCTACAAATGGTTAAGAAAGCCCCAAATACAAATTCCTGCAGTTTTTCAGACCAGAAGCTGGGGTTTGGGGCGGAAAGTGTTGGACTAGGAGTGAAGTGCTGGGTAGGGAGTCAGGGTGGGGAAAAGGGTCTTTGAGATTCCCCCTCATAACCTGCCATAACCTGCCTCAGGGGAGGCACCAGAAGAGATCCCCTGCCCAAGGTCTCAAATGAAGGGACCTAGGCATGAATGTGCCTGCGGCAGGGATGCATCTACAGGAAGAGCCTGACAAGGCAGAAGGGTCTGGGTCCTTGACTGCACCTCTCTTCGAGGATGGCATTGCACTGGTGTGTACAAGCCCGGTTGTCAGACGACTGCTTGCCAAGGCCCGCCAGGTAAAACATTTGTATCACCTAAAATTAGGCCTGGAAAAAAATCCCACAGTGCTTCAGGAAGCGGGGGCTAAGGAGTCAGGTTTGGCACAAATTGTGAAACTAACCTACCAACCTGTCCCAAGGAAAATTCATGCATGAGGGAAGTTGAATTCTTCACAATCTCATATTTTGTCTCCCATTTTATATCCACATTAATGTGTGCTCTTGTCAAATTCTTCCTTCTTTATATGCATTTCTGTCATGGTTTTAAGCTTATTTAATGATTAGGTACTGACTCTGTAAAATTCACTTTTTAAATTAATCTGTATGGTTTATAATGACCCTGATGATTCTAGTTACTGAATATGATGGTTGGCATAAATAAATAAATAGTGTGTGAGGCTGTGGTATAATTAGGCTTCTTTCTTTCTTTTTTTTTTTACCTCACAGTGATTGAATTTTCATAAAGTTTAATTGGACCACATCTACCTGCAATGCAACATTCCCATGAGTGGACAGTAGAAACTGCCAGCACAGTGACCCAGAATTATTGCCAGCCAATATACTAAATATATTACATATTCCTTCTGTTTATTTGTTGTCCCCCACTATTAGAATTTAAGTTTCCTAGGGACAGAGTTTGTTTTTCTGTTTGTTTTTTGCTTTTGTCTTGTTTTAACCACTGCAGCATCTCTAGCATTTAGAATAGTGTTTGGCATAGTGTAGGTGTCACATTCATGTTTGGTAAATGAATAGATGAACAAAGTTGGTGTGCTAGGAAATGGTTTTTTGTTTGTTTTGTTTTGTTTTCTCTCAGTAAATATCTAAAATAACTTTTAAGAAGACATCACAGTTGGGCGCCTGGGTGGCTCAGTTGATTAAGCGACTGCCTTCAGCTCTGGTCATGATCCTAGAGTCCCATGATCGAGTCCCGCATCCAGCTCCCAGTCCTGTGGGGAGTCTGCTTCTCCTTCTGACCTTCTCCCCTTCCGTGCTCTTGCATTCTCTCTCTCTCAAATAATAAATAAATAAATAAATAAGCTTTAAAAAAAAAAAAGAAGAAGACATCACAGTTTAAGTGAGAAGTACATCACATTCACATTGTATAGTGATGTTTCAATACAGGAGAAAAATTCTATCAGATAGATTCATTTATGAAATGCGCTGTACATGACTAGTTCTTTCAGATTTTCAGTGGGTTTGGTTTTCCTGTGTTCTTGCCTTTGAAGGCTGCTCATAAAATTTATAGGATAGATCTTATTAAATTAAAAATCTCATTAAACGTGTTTGATTCTAGTATCAAAATCCTTTTCTACCCTTACTTTCCAGTGGACTCCCTCTTAGCCCAAACTACTCTGTAGTCAGTGTCCAGAAGATCACCCTCTGAACCATGGCTCGCAATCCTGCTGGAAGTCAGTCCCTTTCCTGGATTTGGTCATCCTCTTCACCTGGCTATGTATCTAGACTTGCCACAAGGTTTCATTCTCTCACAATACAGGAGAATCTTATCCTTCCTAGAAACTAAACCTTCCTCAAAGTCACAAGCACCACACATCTGATAAGACGACTTTTAAAAAAGGCTTATAAAATTTTTACATAAAATATACTTTATTTTGAATAAAGTATAGGATTAAATATCAATATATTTCATATTAAAAATGATAGGTATTTTTAATTGAATCTAGGATTGAGGAACCTCTATGAGAATTTTATTAAGGTCATTATACAGCCCCATCTGTTTTAAAGTGTGAGACTCACATGATGAAAACATAAAAATGATAATGAGAAAACTATAAAAAAATTGGTAACCTTAAGATTTCTTTATCATTTATCTTTTTATTATTTTTTATATCATTTACTTTTTTAAACCACCTTCCTATAAACCTCAAACATTATTCTGGAGGAAAAGATTTAATCAATTAGGCATTTGTCATTAGTGGAGAAAAATTTTTTGATGATAATTTGGTAGACTGAAGAGTCTACAAAGATATGACACTATCTGGGCTCAATTTAGTACAGAAACAAGAGAGAAAAGTACAGAGATTTATCCAGGAAAATATGCAGATTGCAGCATATAAACTTTCTTGATTCATCACTTCTATTTTTTACCTTTTCATTCCAGAGACAGAAATTTAATAACAAAGGAAGTATCACTTTTATAATTCACAGAAAAAAATATACATATATTAGCCTGGACACATGCTGATTCTTACAGAAGAGTGGGAGCACTTGCCCTTATCCTCAAACTGAAATCTGAATGCAGCTACCCACTCAACTAAGAGTCTGGAGTTTCTTTTTATTAGCTATCAATAGTGATATCTCTCAGGCTTTAGCTATTTCTTCAACAATTTGATAATCTTGACCATAAGTTGGTCTAAAAATGCTTTATTTGGTCATGTGGTATCATGAAAAATATTTCGTCTTTTCCTCTGATTCCTGGCTCCTAAAAACTTTGGAATTTCTTGAGTAAAAGGAATAACTTGTTATCATAGTGAGGTCCTTCCAACCATACCTGAGTTTTTGCTTATGAAGTGACTATTGGTAGACCCTGTGTAGCTCAAGATGGGGACTGTTTCCAGAAGAACCAACCACGTGATTGGAGGGTTGGAATTTTTAGCCCTGTCCCTGGCCTCCAGAGAAGGAATAGGGACTGGGAGTTGAGTTCAATCATCAACATCAGTAATTTAATCAAACAACTCTATATAATGAAACCTGCATACAAACACCTATGGGGATGAGGTTCAGAGAACTTCTGGGCTGGTGAACACATCAAGGTGCCAGGAGGGTAATGTGCCCAAAGAGGGCATAGGAGCTTCATATCCCTTCCCCTCCAACCTATACCTTGCCTTATGCATCTTTTCCATCTTGCTGTTTTATCCTTAAAAAACAAAACAAAATAAAACAAAAAAAAAAAAGACTCTTAATCTCACAAAACAAACTTAGGGTTGCTGGGGGGAGGGGGTTTGGGAGAAGGGGGTGGGATTATGGACATTGGGGAGGGTATGTGCTTTGGTGAGAGCTGTGAAGTGTGTAAACCTGGTGATTCACAGACCTGTACCCCTGGGGATAAAAATATATGTTTATAAAAAATAAAAAATTATATAAAAAAAAAACCCAACCAACAAACAAAAAACTGAATTGTATCCTTTATAATAAATAGTAATATTAAATAAAGGTCTTCCTTAAGTTCTATGAATTGTACTAGCAAATTATCAAACCTGAGGCCACAGTTCTGGGAACACCTGTATTTGTAGTTGGCAAGACAGAAATGTGGGTATCTTGGACACCCCATTTGAAGCTGATGTCCAAACTAGGGACAATCTTGTGGGACTGAATCCTTAACCCATGGGGGCTGGGCTAAGTCCAAGTAGTGACAATTAGCATGGAATTGAAATGTTGGACACACAAATTGGTGTTGGAGAATCAGAGAATTGGGTGGTGTAAGAAAAACAAGAACAAAAACTGCAAGTCAACAACTCTTAAATATCTCTTAGACACATGGCTGAATAGCAATATCATTTTCTACTCTTTTCAAAGGGAATTATTTCTATTATTATTTCTATTATTTACTTGAATGTTGATCATAAGCATTTAGCATATAGCATTTACTTCATAGTCAATCAAATTATTTTATCATGCTGTGAATTATTAACTGTCTGTGTTTATTGGTCTTTTCTCATAAGATCATGTATATCATTCATCATGTATATACTTGATCATGCATATACTTGAGCACAGAGATAGCGTTTACATATTTTACCATCCACCATGGAGAATAACCTTGTACTAAAACGTGTAGAAATGCAATATATATTTACTGATTGACGTCATATGGAATTTATATAATGGAAAGTGTTGTCTTCTATGACCACCTTGTTTTCTACGGTCTTAAATTGAGTTTAGTCTTTTGGATCACACTGCACTAAAACTCTTAGGTTTCTTCTCCATTTTCTCAGCTCCAGTTGATTTAGAACATTTATTAATGCTGAGCTGAGGAAAAAGGGAGCACTGAGAGGTAAGAGACCTCAGTTTCCTCAACTGTCAAATATGGTATTCCTTAACAATATCAAATCCATGAGCATGCATTAGAGCAAAATAAAAATCCAAATATAAATCTTCTGAAATCTTTGGTAGGTATTAAGTGCACCTCTCTTTTCCCATTGATCCCCAAGCCTTTTCTACATTTTTATTGCACAAGCAGTTTTTAAAGTAAATAGGTATATTCACAAATATTAAACAGCTTTAGAAAACATAAATCCCAGATTCCTTTCATAAGTTCTTCATGGGAGGATAAAAAACAGTTTATCCTTGGTTTTTCTCTTTTATGATTAACATTGCAGAAGAGACATAAAAATAGATTATAATGATGCAAATAAGGAAGTTTTCAATGATGTTAAATTTGGGCAGATAAAAGTGTTTTGGAAGAACAGAGGTTATAGAGAAAAAACTTCTAAAGGGGTGAAGTAACTGTGGTGGTTAGCACTTTAAAAGCTTACTTATACTTTTCAGACTTTAATTCCTAAAATCAAATTCATATAATACATATCAAACACCAAGGGACAGTAGTTGTTTGGAATTACTATGAGTGTAGGACATAACTTCTGTGAAGGTGATAGAGACCAAGACCATTTTTGACTTACAAAGACTGAGATATATCTGCCCCTTTACAGAAAAGTGTGCTAACATATATTCTAGAACATAATGTGTCAAAAACTGCAAGCACTTCCCAGTTTGTAATACACACATTTTTCTGTCTTTAGATTTATGACACCATAGATTTATCACAGTTCCAAATAAAATAAGAGAAACTTAGATTCTTAATTTTATATCATCTTAAGTAGCCATCTTCTGATGACCAAAAATAGCCTGGAAACATTGGCATTGCACTGAAACTTAGTTGATTAAATCCCTTGCCTCCCCTAGAATTTTGTTTTGAGATTTGTTGTCTATGAGATGCATTATACTCTATCAGATGAACCTACTACATTGCATTTATCTTTTGAAAAATATTAAGAGGCAATGATTGTTATTATGCATAAGCTTTAGGGTATGTAAGCTTTCAATTTTAGGATGATGGCTAAATTATTTTCCAAGTGTAATAGTTGTATAGTCTCAAAATCAAGCATGACCTTTATTATAGCTTTTCATGGTCATTATAATGCCAAGGGAATTCTGTCCTATTCCTATTTAAGGTAGAAATTTGATTTTTATCAAATGCCTTTTCTATGCATGTTGAGGCAGCTACCTACTTTTCATTTATTTTAAATTCCATTAATCTATTATTGAGATGAATTATATTAATTCATTTCTAATGTTAAATAATCCTTTTATATCTTAATAAATTAAACTTGGTCATGAAGCCCCAAGGCAAACAAATCTCTAATTCCATAGGTCTTATTATTTTATTCTATTGGTCATAATTTTTTTTTAATATATGCTACAAGTCTCATCCACTAACCATGATTTTACATATTTTTGTATTATAAGGAACAGAAGCACAACTCTTATTTGGATCCATGGATTAATTTAGGTATGATTGCTTGTCAATGAAATATTTTTTGAGAACATGATTTTTATTTTGTAATATTGATCTTTTTACACATATCCATATTTCATTTGTGGTCTTTAACTTACCTTGATCTGTCTATTTCAATATGTTTCCTTAAGTTAAGCTGAATGTATATTTTTACATAATCATGTTAACTATTGGTCATATGTCCTAGTGAAATCTAAACACAATAAATCCTTTACAGACATTCCTAAAATAAGAGTCTGTTCTGCACATGAGGACAATTAATATTCACAACAGTCCTTTGGGTTAGGTTCCATTATCATTTTATCATTCCATTATACAGATATGGAAGTTGAAGCCCCAATAAGCTATGCCATCAGTAAGTAGTATTAGAGCTCTGAGTCCATGTCGGTAATCAGGCACAGTGTTGTAACAAGTTAATGCAAAAAACGTAATGGTCTAGTGGTTGGAGTAGGTTGCTGCCTGGACAGCAGAGATCAGTGGACTCTAGATTGCAGTTGAGTTGCTGTGTGTGATAAGTTGAGAGAATTCTGACACCCAGAACTCAGGAGATCTAGGTTGTTGTCAGGGTGGCATCCAGTCTTCTTCAAGTGGGTAGTTTGCCCTCTAGGCCTCACCCATGGGACATCCTGGGTAGGCAGAGAAAGGAGCAGATATATCATATTGGACCTAGATAAGCATATTTTCCTACTATTGGAAATTATGTATTAGCAGGGAAGAAGGTGGTAATCTGGCAGATAGACCAGGTAATTGAGGAGCAAGGATTGGCTGGAGCATGAGAGACACGGTGGCCTTAGACGTGAACAGTTGCAGATAAGGATTGAGATTTTACTAGGTGGTGAGTATTCCTAAGGAAAATTTATATTGAGGGCCTTTATAGTAAAAAGTATGGTATCTTATGTTAGAAAAAGAAAAAAAAAAGCTCCTGAGTTCAATAGCATAAAATTTATAACTCCTGATAACATTGAAGCATTTTTGAAATGGGGTACTCTGTAAACTTGATGCAGTAAATTTGAAAGTAAGAGATAGTTACCAGAATGGAGCATACCTAAAATCTAGATTCTGGAAATTATATATTTATTGGTTATGACAGGCCCAGGAAAGAACCGTGGGAGGTAGCTAAAGTGTAATGGACCTACAGATGATTGCAGCTGAAAAGTTCAAGGATCTGTAAAGCCTGATTTCAGATTGCGTCTTTTCTCAGTTAAGACTACTCCATCATCTCGATTGCTCAGGTCAAAACCCTTAGTGTTGTAATGTTCTCCTCTTTATTGCACACTACACATCATCCCATCAATAAATCCTGTCTTTTTTGTCTTTGAAAAATATCTTGATTTCTATCACTTCTTTCCATCTTGGTCAAAACCAACATTATCTCTTGATTGAATTATTTCTTAAACAAATAATTGTCTCTCTGTTCTTACCATTAATCCCTTTCTGGCTATTAGCAGCATGGTAATAGGAGTGAACCTGCTAAAACAGGATCAGTCAGATCGTGTTATCTTGTGTTTCAAATTCTCCAATGGCTTTACATCTAACTTACAAAAAAGACCAAAATCCTGCTGTCTATCAATCAACTGGCGTGCTGTCACAATAATGTTATATAACAAAGTGTGCTAAATCTCAATGGCCTAAAATGACAGTATTTTATCTATGCTCACGTCTGTGGAATGGTTGATGGTGGTTTGATGATGTTACTGCAGGCTGGGCTGTACTTGGTTCAAGCTACAGGCCCGGTCCATATACCCCTCATATACACCTCATCTTTGGTTAACTTGTGCCATATACAAGCCAAAATCAACATGCAAGGAGTACAATATAACAAATTGAAGCCAAGTCAAGTATGTCTCTTCAGATCCTCTAAGAAGCAGATTCAACATGCAAGAGATTCAGTGAAGGAAGTCTGGTGAAAGACAAGAGAGAGTCCATAGTAGTAGGCAGGAAGAACTTTCAGTGCAGAATTGCAGTATATGCCTGACAACTCTATAAAGAGAGGGGAAAGACAGAAGAAACAGGTAGGGTGACTCTCAGATCCCAATGCAGTTTTAAGAAAGTTCCAGCTAGACCAATGAGTCACAGTTCCTGTGCAAGGATTGGAAGGCTTGCATTCTTCAAAAATGATACTTGTGTACATGCAATGTGATGCTCAGTTATTACCTAAGAACAACCCTGTAGGAGTATAGCATCTGGGTGAACAAGGTGATATATCAAAGGGACAGCACTGGAAGCTCTAGGTCCAATTATGATGCTCAAAGCAGGCTTTTTTGAAGGAGATTTAAATAGCAAATTTACTTGGATAAAATTCCAGTTACATTGCCAAGATGACAAAATTGGGGCAAGGAAGCATATCTTCCCATGGAAGTAAGAAAGAGAGAATGATGAAAAATAATCTAATTAACACTGACAAGACCCACAAGTTTATATGAATCCGATTTCTTTTTATCTCTTTGACCTCATTTTTCACCATTGTCCTCTCATTAATCCCCCTCTAGTTATACCAATTCTTTGTTTTTACAAGAACATGCCAGGCATGCTCCTAGCAGAGAAACTGTTCCAGGAATGCCTTCTGCCCAGATGTATACATGACTTTTCATTTCTTTCTGATGTTTATTCAAATGTCAACTTGTCAGTATGGCTTTTTCTGATCACCTTTTCTAAAATCTCAATCGCCATCAAAATAAGGCATGCTCCTTAAATTGCTTTCAGAGTTGATCCTATTTCTATTCCCCAATACAGTCTAGTTTAGTCAAGGAAAAATGCACAAAAAAACATAATAAATTCTCAAATTTTGGCACTATAGTCTCCTAGCTTATGTAGGCAGCAGGTAATCTAATTATTCTTAGAAAGTAGCACTATGAATAATTTAACAAGTGTTTGCCTTCAAGAAAATATTGAATTCAGGGCATTTTGCAAATAATTCAGTAAACAAAACCAAATACTATGATAGTTACTTTTTAAGGAAAATGTACAGACACAAGGAAAAGTAGTGCCTCTTCCTCCTTTGGTTCCCCCAACCCCCTGAAGATAACCTATAGAAGACTAACAGCTTGGATCTTTGATTATCAAATACAATAAAATGAATCAGGCAAGTTTCCTGCTGTCACACAGTATAACAAATGAGTAGTGTAATGGGTAGTCTTGTGTGTCAGTATGGCTAGATAATAGTACCCGATTATTTAACCAAACACTGATCTAGGTGTTGCTGTGAGGGTATTTCGCAGACTTGGTTAAAATGTACAATCAGTTAGCTTTAATGAAGATTATCTTCCATCAGTGAGGTGGACCTCATACAATCAGTTGAAAGACTTTAAGGACAAAAATGAATTGCCCTGAGGAAGAAGAAATTTTGCCTATAGAATTCTGCCATTATTATATGTCTTTCTTGTGCAACTCTGACTGATATGTGCACCAAATAAAACCTTTAAGGTTAAAAAACATATATATTTAAACTCTACTTTTCAATGTAAGAGACCATTGGGAAGTTTGATGGTTTGCTCCTCAGATTAGGTAATTGTATAAAACAGAAATAAGTTTTCTCAGTAAAGAACAACAAGAAAAATCTTCCTAAAATATGCCAGGTGCTATACTAGATACTTTACGTATGTTATTTAACATCAGTCCTTCTATATAGTCCCCGTTTACATAGGCATTAGTGGAGGGTTATGATGCTAAGAGGTGACGTAATAAAATAGTAGCCATCAGTAGAAATCAGGCAGATGTGAGTGTATAACCCATCAGTTCCCCATGTACTAGATATATACATTTTTTTAAGATTTAATTTCTTATTAGGAAGAGCATGAGCAGAGGCAGGAGCAGAGGGAGAGGGCAAAGCAGACTACACATTAGCAGGGAGCCTGATGTGGGGCTTGATCTCAGGACCCCAGGATCTTGACCTGAGCCGAAGTTAGATACTTCACCAATTGAGCTACCCAGGCACTCCTACATATGTGTTTCAAACATCTTCAGTTCTCTGAGCCTGTTTCATTATCTCTGAAATGGGAATGCCAAGAGCTTTCTTGCTCTGGTGCTGGTTCTGAGAATCAAATTAGCAAGTATATATTTTTAAAGATTTTATTTATTTATTTGACAGAGAGAGAGAGAGAGATCACAAGTAAGCAGAGAGAGAGGGGGAAGCAGGTTCCCTTGCAAGCAGAGAGCCCAATGCAGGGCTTGATCTCAGGACTCTAAGATCATGACTTGAGCAGAAGGCAGAGGCTTAACCCACTGAGCCACCCAGGTGCCCCCAAAGTAGCAAGTATTAATGCTTAGTCCTGTGTCAGGTACATCAAAGATGTTCAACAATTGTTTGCACATTTAGTACTCTAGAAATCAAGACATCATACCTCCACCACTATTCAGGATCCTGTTTTTACTCTTTTTATAGCCTTTCCCATGGTGCTGCCGAAGGCACAGAAATAGCCTGTGGCTGCATTTCCCCATCAGAGTAAATGAAATCCCCTCTGAAAAGAGCAAGGGTAGTTGGAAGAAGTTCTGTCCACTGCTTTGTCAAGGACTGCCTTCATCCCTGCCTTTCTAAACAGAAGTTTTATAAAAGACTGAATTAATTCCGTTGAGATTTTGACCAAATCATGGCAAGAAAAATACTATAAGATCCCTGAAAAAACATTCAGTTGAATGTTGCGACTTCATAAGAACTGAGATTGAAACAAAAAGAAACTAATCCATCACTGTTATTTGATAATAAATCACATTTTTCTTCCTTGTTATCCTCTAAATGCAGTCAGATTCTACCTTTGACATAGTGACATTTTTCTTCTTTCTTCCCCCTTCCCCCTTTTTGGCTTTCATTTCTCTGAGGGGGATAAAAATCCAAGAGCTGGATTTTTATTTGTATGCTTTCTTCCTCTCAACATAAAACAATTGGATTTGCTGGTGAACGGAGAGTACTTATGAATTGCAAAAGCATGCCTCCTGATAAATACTTCATCATTTCTTGAAAATAAAAGCAACGAAAAAGAATGCAATAAATCGTGTTTTTAGAGGACGAAACAGACTAACATCTTACAATATTAACCTCAGAGAAATGTGCTGGAGAGCTCAAGTGGCAAATCTCTGCTTACTATTCTAGTTATCTTAAGTGGGCGGGTACCTGCTATTCTTCAGAGCTTTGGAGATTCTTAGAAGAATCTCACATTCAGCCCCCACCCCCACCCCACCTTGGCTTCCCCTTCCCCACATCAGCAGAAGGGAATGCACACTGAATCCCTTAGGGTAGAGAGGCCTCTTGGTATTAGTCAGGCGAACAGTTTTGTGTAGTGTTGACCCAAGTTTTGTGTAGTGTTGACCCAAGTTTTAAGGCAGGTTTTGGGTGTGCTAGTAGACTGCTTAAGTTGAATGGATGAGTTACTTAACGTTTCTGAGCCTCCACTTTCTTTCTTTTTTTTTTTTAATTTTTTAAAAAAATTATTTATTTTCAGCATAACAGTATCATTATTTTTTCACCACACCCAGTGCTTCATGCAATCTGTGCCCTCTATATTACCCACCACCTGGTACCCCGACCTCCCTCCCCTCCGCCACTTCAAACCCCTCAGATTGTTTTTCAGAGTCCATAGTCTCTCATGATTCACCTCCCCTTCCAATTTCCCCCAACCCCCTTCTCTCTATCTCCCCATGTCCTCCATGCTTTTTGTTATGCTCCACAAATAAGTGAAACCATATGATAATTGACTCTCTCTGCTTCCACTTTCTCATTTGTAAAAGGAAGATAATACATGGATCTGGCAGGACGTCGTAAGAGTGAACAGAAATAAAGCATGTGAGGAATTAAACAAAAGGGTTGCAAAAGCTGCACAATGTTAGCTATTTGTGTTATTAAGATCATGATTGTTTTTGCGGTTGTTAATAAGATACCTGGGGACTGGGGTTGTGGTAGCACACAGACCTGACTTTGAATCCCAGATCTAGCTCTGTGTGACCTTGGATAAATTCTGTAATCTTTTTGTGTTTTAGAACATATGAGTGGGATAATATCACTTGTCTCATAGTGTTGCTGTGAAGATTAAGAGGTAAAATAAAGATAGAGTATAGTACACTTATGATTATAATTTAAGTCCTGAAGATATACTAATGCATTAAATATAATTATACCAATGTGTAATTATATTAAATATAATTACACCAATGTGTAATTACATTTAATAATTGGGGAATTATTTCTGTGGAGAAACTAAGGAATTGGTCAGATAAGAAAATCATCCGCAGCCACTCAACTTACAGAATAACTTGAATTCTCTTCTCTCTCATTCCCAAGCCTGAGATAGTTACATAATAAAGCAAGACAACGATCAACAGAAGAAAACTGAGAATCTTCCTATTTTTTTTTCTCTTTTTTCATACCATAGCCAATCCAGAAGTGCATGTCTCAGTCTATTTTTAGGATAAGTCCAGATCTATTCGATACCATCTCTATCACACTTCCCTAGGCCAACCCATCATCATCTCTCATTTGAACCATGTAAGAAGCTTCTGAACTGGTTTCTCTGTCCCAAAGTTTGCCTGTAAAGCTTATTCTTATAACAGAAGCAGGACAGATCCTTTCAAGTTGAGAATGAGGTAGTTCAATAACTTGTAAAGACTTTCAGAATAAACAGCAAATCCCTTACCATGGCCTCTTTGGACCCAGTGATCTGTCCCTTGTTGACTATCTGACCTTCTTGCAATCCTGGTTCTTCATCATTCTGTTCCAGCCATATCAGCTTTTTCCTGTTCCCCCCAATACATCAAGGACAAAGCTGCCTCAGGGCCTTTGCACACTATGCTACCACTGCCTTGAAAACTTTTCTCCAGATATCAGCCTGATGGATTTCTCTGTATCTTTCAAGTACTGCTCAAATGTCATGTATCAGAGAGAAATGTTCTGGCATACACACACACACACACACATACACACACGTACACACGTACATATGTACGTGTGTGTGTGTGAAAGTGAAATAGCACTTTCTCTCTCTCCCCACTCTCTGTCTCTGCAACTCTAGGTACTACAACCACCAAATATTTTCTTTATTTTCTTCCATAGTACTTTGTACTACTTGATCTTTATCAGTTGAATTTCGGAAGCAAAGTCTTTATTCTGTTAGTTTCTCATTCTTAGGGCCTGTGACTGTACCTGACACATCATAAATATTTGTTGAACGAATGAAGGAGTGAATGTGGTAATTATCTGTTGCTCTGATTGTATAACTAGGAGAAAGGATTGACATATTGGATTTTCCCTGACTCCCCAAGAACCACTGGGGGGAGACTTGTTGGGGTTGAATCCACGTTAAAACATGTTAAACCCCTAGGGCCTGCCTGGGCCTACTTAGCCATAGTGACTCCATGTTGCCTAGGTAGACATTTTGTTGTTTAATAAATGCCTCAACAGTTATTGATATCAGTTCCAGGTAACTGTTGCTAAAACACACATCTAAAACAAGGTCATTTTGTTTATATCAGTTCCAGGTAACTATTACTAAAAAACATACCTTAAACAAGGCCATTTTGTTGTTTAATAAACGCCTCAACAGTTACTAGTATTGGTTCCAGGTAACCGTTACTAAAACACACAGGAAGGAGACATCCAATCAGCCAAAGCCACATATGTAGATGTCTGTGATTGTGCCCTATAAAAACTAGCCTGTAATGGGTGCCTGGGTGGCTCAGTGGGTTAAGCCGCTGCCTTCCGCTCAGGTCATGATCTCAGGGTCCTGGGATCAAGTCCAGCATCGGTCTCTCTGCTCAGCAGGGAGCCTGCTTCCCTCTCTCTCTCTCTGCCTGCCTCTCCATCTACTTGTGATTTCTCTCTGTCAATAAATAAATAAAATCTTAAAAAAAAAAAAAAAAAAAAACTAGCCTGTAAGACCAAGGGGCGTCGCTCTCTTCGGAGGCTGCCCTGGCCAGTCAGTCTGATTCTAATGCTTGGCATAGAATAAGGTTTTGCATAACTTTGTCTCAGTCTCCTTCCTTTGATAACAGACCCAACAGACTGAGGCAGTAAAAATGTAAATTTCTCAAGGGGATGACCAGACAGAATTACATTCTCCTTCCAAGTAATTCAGATATTTAATGAAAGTATCTTTGTCCTTCCTTGAAGCTCCCCAGAGGCACAGAAACAATGTAAGTCTGTCTCTACTTCACACTTAGCTGGTACTGACAGCAAAGTCCCATGAGTCTAATTCCCAATTCTGGTTAAAAGGAAACAGCAAAGAATGAGAAATGTGATGCATGGAATTAAAGAATTTGTAATCAATTGATTAATTTATTCATTCTAGGTTTCAGAAAGATAAATGAATTATTTGATGATGGGTTACAGTAAATTTGGTAAAGTCAAACAAAAACAAATAAAAAAGAGAGTTCTTTATTAGAGTTTTTATCTACAAGAATTTTCTAAGCAATGACATAGAAAAAAAAAATTTATCTACCAGGTGTCAATTTGAGCACATCGGATAGCAATGTTTTATCCACAAATCACAGTTTCCCTACAATTTGCTAATCTCCTGAGATGGATGCTGAAAGCTACATTAATCCAGACTGTCAACTCAGACTCTTTCCATCAGAATAGAAAGTGCTACATGCCCCAGGATTTTTTTTTTTTTGGTAGGAAAATTTGAAAAATCCCTTGTATGTGGTCTTCACAGGCACAGTTTGTAAACAGAACAGCGTAACAAAGTAATTTATTTTTAAAAAGTAAAATAAAAGAACTGTAGACATTTTTCAACAGGCAATAATTGTTCTTCCAAATAATTTTCTTTTTCCCCCAAAGAATTTTTTCCAACAGAAGACTCAGATAATGGCCAAATGAGAGCTATGTCTATCCCGGCCCTTTTGCCTGATAGCCATGTTTTTTTTTTTTTTTTCCTGGGACTAAATTCACTTGTGGAAATTAAAGGGACTTTAACAGTCAGCCTTTATATGAGGAAAATATTTATTTTAATATTTTACCTGATTTTACTTGCATATGCAGGTTGATACTGCCACACATCATGAAAATGAGCTTAAAACTCTAGGATTTGGGTTGGTAAGTAAGTCAAACAAGAAGGAAAAAAGAAACTTAAGTGAAGGGTAAAATAAAAATACAAATGGAAAGAAATAAAACTGGAAGAAAGACCACCTATACTGAATAGCATGAAAAGACTCTTGGGAATTGGCCAGGTAAGTGATATTAATCCTGGCTTCCATCAGAACACCCTGGGGGATGTTTAAAAAACATGGATACTTTGACCTCTCCTACAAGGATTCTCACCAAAGAACTTAGTTCAGGCAGGTATTAGCATATTTTATCGGCTTATATGTTGATTGTGTTATTTGGACAGAACAGACAGTCCTTGTATAAACCTAGCCTTGGAAATCCAAAGTTGAATGGAAGTCCAGAGTCATACAAAGTCAAGACTAAAACCCAGTTGTTGGTTTTTTTTTTTTCCCTAAAGATTTTATTTATTTATTACACACACACACAGGTGCACACAGCAGAAGCAGGGGAAGTGGCAGAGGGAGAGGGAGAAACAGGCTCCGCACTGAGCAGGGAACCTGATGTGGGGTTTGATCTTGGGACTCCAGAATCACGACCTGAGCCGAAAGGAGACTGAGCCATGTAGGTGCCCCTAAAACCCAGTTCTGATCTATTAATTTATGCTTCTTTCTCCCCATTCAATGCCACCATCTCTATATCTAACCTGAAATCTTGGTTAGGATTATATAGTAAAATTAGGCGGCCATGACATTTACTATATGTTCTGAAATTTGTAGAAAAGCCCCAAAGAACAAATATACCTGGGTATATCATTCAATCACTAGGAGCTTCATTCTTAAACTGGTGTTCTAAACACAAAGATAAACCCATCAAAAATCTTAGTCTTAAGAACATGAGGCTATGCTATTATAATTATCAACATATACTGCCAGTCACTTCTTTCTATGAATTCCCACAATTCCAGGACTGTGTGTTGCACCTAACAGTAACTCAGTAGAAAAAAACACAAAATACTGGCCAATAATGGGAATAATATTAAGAGAGGGCAGGTTGATTCTGTTATGGCCCTGGACATGAACTGCCATGGTCCTGAGCTTTATTTGGAATGAATTGTAAATCCTCATTGGTATGCACCTACACACCCCCAAATCTGTTTAGAAAGTGAGATGATCCCAGTCACAGTCAATTTTAAAATGTTAACTCAGAAGCAGAAATGTGTTAGAAACAAATTTGATCTGCTTGCACAGGCACAGCAGAAGATAGGGTTGGAACATTAGTCAAGGGAGCAGACAGGCGGCTCCCCCATGCCTCCCACCTACGACTTCTCTTATCTTATCCTGATAAACACATTCTTGTTCTTTTTTACCATAGTAACACAGGGTGTTCTCTACACAGCCATGGTAATAAGACATTATTGTTACGTGATTTCCCCTCTTTATAAATGCAGTCAATTTCCACAGGCTATCTATTTACAATAATATGTATTTATATTCATGACAATTTAGAATATAAGGAAATTTTTTTTTCTTATTAACTAATATAAAAGGTGCTCAGTGGAAATTTTAATGGGAAGGTTTATGTAAGTTTTGCTCTAGAGGAATAAATACTGAATCCAGCTAAAGTGTTAGTCATTTATCTTCTTTAAATATTTTACAAGACTTGTTTTAACCTCTCTTTATAAATGCTGCTGACTTTAACATTACTTTATGAATGTATTTCTGAACCCCAAAAGAGCTACACTGATTATCCTGCTGTGTTTATGTACATTAAAGGAAATGCATTAAACCTAAGGCCTTTTAAGAAAACAAAAATACCAGAGCACTGAGTTTAGGTAATAGCTGTCGGTTGTCTTAATGCCATGTGAGATTTATCTTGGCAGCACTTTATCATATATGTTCCCCGTCTGGCACTGTGAGCCACTTTGCATTCCATAAAATGTATGAGTAGGCAATACTTAAACTAGTATCCTCATTTTGCAGGCAAGAAACCAAAAGAGATACTCTGACTTTAATGCTGTCCATCTAAGAATTGTTGTTCTAATTTTATGAAGTTATAGGTTTAGTGTTTGGCAAGGCATTAATGAACTGAAAAAGACCTCTGCTACCTATACCTAATAAAATGTATCTAAAACCCAAAACCAACAACAAACAAAAAAATGTTGCTCCCTTTAGTTATCCACCAACCAAAACACTGGATATTCAGCAAGTATCACAGTAATGGGCATATAGGATTGACAATAATTAGTACCATCCTATGTGTTTTCATTTATTACTTCATTTCTACAGACGCTGAAGCCAATATATATATATATATTTAACCACTGTGCTAAAATGTTCCACTGTTATCAAACATAGCTCAAGGGTCTAGGAGGTAGATTCTTGTTTATATGTAAAGAAGTGAGAAGGGGGCTTACTTATATTTGCAAAGTAGATCTTTCCAAGAGATCTTCAGAATTTACTGCTATCATAGGATGAGTACAAAACATGCATTTATTGTGTGTCCTTAAATCTATGTACCATCAAGAGTAAGAGATATCATGATTACATGTTCCAGAGGAATAAAAAAATGCCAATTAGATATAATACAATATACTACAATATAATTAAATATAATACAAAACTTTCTCATTACATTGATCATAAAACACATTAGTACTTCAAAGACTTTAGAATGTAAAAAAAGAAGTTTGCGTCTTAGAATCAAGGAAATGTCCTAAAGAATCGCTAGTTTCCTTTCTAGGATAAAAAGGCCGTATCCATTTCCCATGAAAGATTTGTCCATGTTCTTTGAAAGGAATTTTTGATTTATTATACATTGGTGATCAAATTATGTTTCTAATTCTTCACTCCCCTGTGACCATACTATGTGTCTATATCATTGTTCTAGCCTCTTGGCGGGTCTTTCCTAACCCCTTGACACTGGGCTGGTCTATGAGACTTGATTAGATGAATGCAGGGTTCCTCCATATCAGTGCTGTAAACAGAACAGCTTAACAAAATAAATTCTTTGTTTCAGTGGGCTGCTATCTAGCAGCCTCCCTAGACTCTACCAACTAAAGACCAATAGCACCCCTGCCTCCCGAATGTTGTGACCACCAAAAATGTCTCCACATTTTGTAAAATGTTCTCAGAGCGTCTGGTGCCTCCAGTTCCAGAGCTTAAGATTCTACACAGGAATAAGGTTGTTTCTTATTGGCAGCCGTCTCTGCAAGCAGTTAAGTTTCTTTCCCTTAAATATCATTTTAACAGATTTTCATAAAGGAGCAGAGATAAATAATTTTGCTTAATTCATCAGAAACAATTGGAAGTTGAGGACGTTTTAATAAACAACATAATAAAGATACGTGGTATGCTTCTAACTTTTGACGATGACACAAAAGATGGGAAAACTACATCATATTGAATGATTGAATCAGGGACCCAATATTTCTCAGCAGGTTGAAAAACAGTGGATCTGAATATAATAAATGCAATTTAGCCGAA
Organism: Mustela nivalis; assembly: GCF_964662115.1. Lineage (NCBI taxonomy): Eukaryota > Metazoa > Chordata > Mammalia > Carnivora > Mustelidae > Mustela > Mustela nivalis. Next base: position 142,469,837 of record NC_139021.1, read on the forward strand.
TTAAATATAAATCCAGTATATAACTTCAAAAAATCAATTGCCCAAGTGCAGAATATACAAGAATACTTTAGAGGTTTAGGTAACTTCAATCTCACTTTGCATCCTCAGGATGCCAGGAATGCTGAAAAAGTCCATATGCTCTTAGAGTACATTACTGGAAGTAGAAGTAGAAGTAGAAGTTTATTTGGAATATTTTGGGTGATCCACTTTGATGAGTTACTGATAAACTAGAGTATAGATGGAGGAGGAAGAGGAAAAACAGCTTTAGGACTTGCTATTTCGGGATAGTGGGTGTATTTACCCTCAAAAGATGAAAGCTTATGCAGAAAGGATAGTTGCCTTTATTTTAAAAGCCAATATGTGAAAGAGAATAAGCCCTTTTCTACTGTGACAATTGAGGACAGAGTTCATGAATGAAATTAATAAAAGAGACAGTGTTTAACCCATTTTTATAAAAGAGTAATGTCGATCAAATCTAGATTGTTGTTGGATTAATAATGATTATAATAGAGGTATACTTGTCATCACACACAATTTTTTTTTGCAAGTATGTATGGTGATAAATGTTAATTAGATTTATTGTGGTCATCATTTTGTTGCATATACAACTATCAAATCACTATTGTGTACACCTGAAACTAATACAATGTTATATGTCAATTATAACTTGGATTAATAATGATTATAATAGAGGTATACTTGTCATCACACACAATTTTTTTTTGCAAGTATGTATGGTGATAAATGTTAATTAGATTTATTGTGGTCATCATTTTGTTGCATATACAACTATCAAATCACTATTGTGTACACCTGAAACTAATACAATGTTATATGTCAATTATAACTGAATAAAAAAAATGGAGGCATACCATTATTACTCTATTTGACATCAGAAGGCTGTATGTCAAGATACTCTCCAGGGGTGCTTTGTACCAATAACAAGGCTAAGTCTTCTAGTTAGGTCATCAGGTAGGAACTTTTATGATTCACATTTTATATTTGAGGAAAAAAGAGATTAAATAATTTACCCAAGGTTATGGAGCTAGTTAGTTAGAATTAAAGCCAAGACATTTGATACTACCTCTTCTGCTTCTAATCTCCCAATTTACAGAGATCTCAGATTAGTATGAAACTTTTTTTCTTTCTTTTTTTTTTTTTTTAAGATTTTATTATTTTATTTGACAGACAGAGATCACAAGTAGGCAGAGAGGCAGGCAGAGAGAGAGGGAGGAAGCAGGCTCCCTGCTGAGCAGAGAGCCTGATGTGGGGCTCTATCCCAGGATCCTGGGATCATGACCTGAGCCGAAGGCAGAGGCTTTGACCCACTGAGCCACCCAGGCATCCCAAGATGAAATTTTTCTGACCATTATCTGCCAGCCTGGATCCCCACTGAGTCCCACCATTATCATCCCTTCTCCCTAATGCCTGGCACTCTGAGTGCTCAACAGCTCTCTGATAAGAAACTCCCCCTAAATGTTGCTCATTAAAATAATATCTGAAAAGATGGAAAACCAACAGCCAACTAATACACCAACTGGTATGCCAGTACACATCATCAGGTTCAAGGGCACAGCCAACAGCCTGAAACCCCAGAGTCCCAGCCTCCAACAGATCCAAAGGGCGAGCAGAGCCCCAGGCACCAGAGTAACGGAGAGATTCCCCATCCATGGTAGACCTGAGAACATCTGGGAACCCTACAAAGGTAAACATCTGCCGTACCATCACACATTTCCTCTACCATCATACAGTTCCCCTAGAGGGAGACATGAGGGAGCAGAGTGTAGGACCAGACTGGATTTCTTGATGATCAAACAAAAGGCATTGGAGCATTTAAATGGAGAGTTTACTGCAATTTTGACATATTCATTGGTGAAAAGTCCTATCAGATATGTTTATATATATTACAGTTTTAGTCGAGAGATGAGTCATTCTCTCCTAGCGAGAAAGAATTTGAAACAAATCAAAGGATGTGATGTGGAAGCTGATGAGGCAGTCTTGCTGTATTCCATACAATTAGGAAATGTTCGCGTATTTTGAATTAAGAACTGAACTTCCCAGGACACTGGCAGCTCTCTGAGGCAAATGTTCCTTAACCCAGCATTCCAGCTAGAGGCTCAATTCTGCCCCAGGCCAGAACAGTTCTATTAAAAATGGATGATGACCACATTCTGAGCAATAAGTCTTTTTCTATAAGAATTTTCAAATCTACTGAGTTTTTTTCTATTCCTAATGGGATACGTTGATTTATTTTGTGAAATGCCAATTCAATGTATAGTATTTTTTGCCCTTTTCTCATCACTAGAAAGTAGACTTCCCCTGAGTCTATGGGGAATTAATGTCTTTGGGCATGCTTTAATATACCAACCCAAAATGTATGCTTTTTCTGAATCCTATCCTCCCACTCTCACAGCCTTAGGTATTTTATAAATAATAGTGTGGCTTTGGTATGAAACAGTTAAACATCCAAATCTCCAGCTTTGGCAGCGTGAGGATAATTAAAATTATGACATAGAAAGTATCATGAATTCCGTGACAACTGCCTAGTGGCACGTAAGAGAGAGTTACTTTCCACTGAAAGGGAGAGCAGCCCAAATGACCTTCCTGACAGCCACAGAACAGAAGAAAAGCGAAAAAGTGCCCCAGCTCGTCTCTGCTGTCTCCGAAGATTGCTCTTTTCACACTGAAACAGAATATACCGTTCTCACAGGCTGCTTCATCAGCACTTATCTGCTGTCTACTGGAAAAGGCAATGTTAAAGCTGCTGAAAATAAGGCCAATGTGACAAACAACAACAACAAAAACCCACACAACCCCCCACACACACACACACAGAAACTCTCACACACACACACACACCAAAAGCCCCAACCAAAAAAACCGCAAAAACACAAGCAAACCCAAATTCCCCCCACACACACCAAAAAATCAATCCAGTCTCTCTATACACACACCAAGAGGCTTATGACTTGCAAAGAAATTTGGAGAGGCCAGCCTAGGGTGTGGGAACGGTGGCACTCGAAGAGAGAAAATAATGCCAAATGGAAAAGACTTTGGAAATCATGTGGAAGGATTAGACCCTGTGTGGAGGTCCACTGCAGGGTGCAGCACAGATAAATTGCATGCCTAGTGTTGGATCTTAGAAGCATCACGCCAGCTTTCTAATGTCCCAAGCTGCGGACTGTCAAGCCAGCACGCGATCAGTTCTAAGATGGTTACTTAAGTGTCTCGAGAGCTCCCTTGGTTAACTCCATGCCAAGTGAGAATTCCATCTGACTGATCCGCAGGGCACTGCTTCTTGATTCTGGGACCATTAGGAGTAACATTTCCGTGCCAGCCTCAAACTGCGGAGAAAGGAGCCAGTGTTTTTACCATAGCCACCGCAATGCCTTCCTTCCATTAGCAATTCAGAAGTGTTCGTAGGTCATCCATGTGTCAGTGGGGAAAGTGAGACTGAGCATTGGGGGAAAAAAAAATAGGTGGCTAATTACGTGGTTTAATTTTCCCCTCCCTCTGAAGAGGAGCACTTCGACTTTGTCTTATTAGGATTGTTTTTCCAGAGGACAAAATCCATAATCCACTGGGAAGTTTTCTCGGATTGACTTGACTCTGAGTTATGGTCTTTGCAAAAGTGCTCTGGATTTTATTTTGATGCATTATCTCATTTATACCTTGAACCAACTGTTGGTTGGTTATGTATTATCACTTCTATTTTATAAATGCGGACGCCCAGTGCTGACAGGGATAAATTACTCTTCACTGGATAGAAATAATTGGTCAACAAAAATTGGACTTGACCAAAGCTATCTACTGATGACAGGGCCCACACTCTTTCATGTAAAGATCCATGGGCAAGAAGCACACTTTATATACCAGGTGTTTATCTTAGTATGCAAGGAAATAATGCTTCATGTTAACTGAGAAGCACACAGGGCTTCTGCGACACCAAGCCCTGTCTGTTTCATTGGCTTGGTTTCTAGTTTTCATCTGATGGATCTCTGGTATTAGAATCTCACAAAGACACAGAGGCATCTAAAAGTAGGAAATAAACAGAGACTTTCCAAGGACAAGCACATTTCTGAAAGAGGCGGCAGCATACGGGAACAGAGTGAGGTATTCTGTGGCCTTGTCAGGCCCCTGGTGTGTTTATCTAGTTCTCTCTGCTGCCTCTGAACTCCAAGCGAGGATATAAATATATCACCCTCACCAAAGTGGGAGCGGGAGGAAACTGCACAAATGAGTACAAGATAAGAATTTGAAATATAAAATTACCCAGATATAATTTTATAGCAAGGAATGATTTTAGGAAGACAGGAGGATTTTTATTTATAAATGTGGAACATTCTGAGTGTAGAGGGACTTGTCACACGTAATGTATTGTGATGTGGTCTCTAAACACTTAATGGCATTCATTTTATTACCATTTTCCTCTGGAATAGAATGACATACTAAACTGATCAATAGAAGGCTTTGACTTCCTCAAGATGTTTACAGAGATTGTTGAAATTGAATAACATGAAATGTTCTCTTATTTTTCTGTTGACTGTTGCATTGTCTGTTTTAAGACTTTGCCAGAGTTTACTTCCTAGTTCTGAATGGCGAAGTCATGAGAAGTAGGTTAATCACTTGTAGACCTGCACATTGTCACAGATGTTAAGAAGAGGTATGTAGTTGTTCAGAAAGGGGGAAATGTATGGATTTTCAGACAAGGACAAATGATCTAAAAGACTTGCTTTTCTCTTCTTTGACAGTGTAGGGCTTGTTAAGTGAAACTATTCTGGGTCTCAAACTAGGACATACATGGCAGCCCCTTTCATGGAGCACCACATGTACCTTGGTTGGTGTGTCTGGGATCTCCTTTTGCTGCCTTTTTATCTGCTGAGGGGAGAGGAGGGAGGAGAAAAAGGGAGGTAGGTAATTTCTGAATGCTACTATATTCTCTAACAAATACCAGACATCAAGGCAAGAATTCTCTCATCTTTTCTCTAATGTGTTGGTATCATCATTATCATTCTGCAAGAATGCATATATGTAAATCTCCCGGCTGAGAGGCATGTCTCAAACTCAGATCTTCTGATTATGACTTGAACGCTGTTATTACTTCAGACTCTGGTTAGGAGGTGACATAAACCCAACACAAACCATTATCAGCAACAGAGAGTTGACTTGCTATCTAAGAGATGGAAATCCGAATATAACTGGGTGGCTGGGCCTCAGAAACCTGAACATAGTCAGGACATTTCCTGAGTCTCATCCCTTCTCTTGGCTTTATGGCATTAGCCATCAACTGGACCCATCCACAGAGCAGGCAGGAAGGCCACCGGTCACTTCTGTGTCTCATCTTACCAAGTTTCATCACCAAAAAGACTGGGATTGAGGTTCTGCCTTACATGTCCGGGGCAGTTTCTGATCAGTCCTACTTAGACAGTCCAGGCACCAACGAACTGTACCTATCAGGTGAACTATAATCATGGGCCTAACTTGCTTAGTAAGATGCCCAATGAAGGTAGGAAGGGCAATGTCTGCTGCATGAAATAATTAGGACCACATGATGGTGGGGGAAGGAAGTGGAAGTTCCATCTGTGACACTGTACATGTATGTAATCTGGCTCTGCTGCCACCATTGGAAGATCCTGTAGTCTTATAAGAGCCCGTCTTCTTGAGATGAATCCATGATTTCTGGTTTCAATGGCAAAGTACCATATTTCACTAGAACACTCTGACTATCCAAACCACTCCATCAAAAATCACTAGCCACATTTTTCTTAGACTTAAGAAGCACTTAAATAAGCACACTTATTTCCTGACCTCTAGAAGTGAGCAAGGTGGGAGTGAAGGAGAGGAGCCTTCATGGCATCAGCGACAAGCAGCCGTGTATCATAAACTCAAACAATGTTGACTAAAAAGTGCAAGCTCATTAAAGTGAAGAATGTTCTGCAACTTAACCTAATGCCACACTGACAGCCTCAGGTAGCTTTGCGAAAGCAGCCCTGAATCAACACCTGAGGTTACTAACAACAATATGCTTGCTGTGCACAAGAAAACACAAGAGAAGAATACTAGCACCCTTCCAGTGGAATGCTTGCCTTCAGCTTTTCCAGAAGGGAAAGTTTCACTCACCACTCCCTCAGATGACCAAAGAATGAAGTAGGGAGGAGTCTGGTAAAACCATACTTTGCAGTCTGGAAGAGATACCTTATAGGAAGGAGGAAGCGAGGGGGTGCTGATGGTGGGCTTGAGAGGGGGAAGAACTTAAAAAACAGCTATCTGTGCTTTGTCTAGACTTGGGGTCAATTCCTATTCTACGGCAGTGACAAGAGAAGGCCCCCGGTTTCCTTGGGCTTAGGGCAGCGGTGCCAACGAAGAGCTGGTGGTACAACATGTCCTCCTGGAAGGCAATGTGACCGTGGCCGTGCACGTGGCCATAGTGGTGAGGAGCTGGAAATGTGCAACCTCCTGCTTCCAAATAAAGAGAAAGAAACCCTTTAGAGAAGAACCAGAGCCCCCTACTGAGATGACACTGGGCATTTACTACATCCTTTTGTCTTCCTTCTCGTCATGTGGAAGATTCCAACAAGAAGATATCAAAGTCCAAGAGAATCCACCTTAACTCCTAGATAATTCTACCCGTAGTTTAGCTTTAGTTGCACATTAAAATCACCTGGGAAATTTTTAAAATCCCCAAAGCCTGGGCCTCATCCCAGTCCAATTGAATCAGAACTTCTAGAGGGGAGACCCAGGCCTCTGCACTGTCTTTAAAGCATGCTGGGCTCCTCTGTGTAGTCATGCTTGAGAACTACTTCCTAAAGAAACACAAGGTAAATAAATGTATCTCCTTCCCCAAGAATAAACAGACCAAGAATAACTGCCAAATTGCTGCACAAAACCGTAAGGACACATGGAGGAAAGAGAAAAAGCTTAGTCAGGGGGTGAGAGTTGGGGGTTTCTTGATTTAAAAAAAAAAAAAATGCTTAACTTTTATGTACAGTATTCTTTAGAAAATTAATGCACTGTTTGCTCTGAAATACCATTCTCTAGGCAATTATGGTTTTCATTCTTCATCTGATGATAAAAACATTAAAATATTTCAAGGTGAAACTGCCTGTTTGACAAACATGCATTTTAGCGGTGGCACTGTTGTCTTTATCTGATGAATAGTATTTTTTCAGTTATTGGAGGAACTATTTTCATTTGGACCTGATTGTTTTGATTTAGAAAGCAGAAAGAGAAAGAAATAAAGTTACCAAGTCATAGGTAGTGCAAATATTTAGAATAAAGGTCAAGAAAAAAGTGGAACTATTGTGTTTAAAAAGAGACGAGTTTTCAGCCTCAATTAATGATTTGATAAACATAGTCAACTGTGAGAAATCGTGAAGAAAAATAAGTTTAACATTTAAAAATTAGTTATGTAATATTTAAAATATGCTTTTGAATTAATGACTAAAGGCTAATGTCAGGAGGAATTTTCAATGATATATTTGGCTGAGAACTTCAAGAATGTAAATCCATCTTCTCAAATTATACATATTTAACTTGAACATGTTTTCAGGAATGCATTATGTATGAAATTAAGGACCTGGGTAAAATTCAAGGAAGCAGAAAAAATAGAAGATCGCAGTCTAAAGACTATTTTAGGCAATGACACATGAATTGAGTGGAAGTAGTTTATTTGAGAGGTAATACCAGGAAACACTGAGAGAGGGCTGGGAAGTGAGACAAGGAACAAAGGAAGCCATAAAGTATGTTGTATCAAGGGTATTACTGCTGTGGTCAATGGAGAGTGATCACCTTGGGGACTCTGGTGTAGGATGTCCTTACAGCTCTCCCACCTGAGGAGCAATGTTTCTGCACTGAGCCGCTGCGAGGGGGCACTCATGCCTTGGCACATAAAGTTTGCTCCACCTACTGGTCATGGAGAATGAAACCCCCTTCGTAAGTCAAAGAACCACATATCCCAACATTGGATAAGCACAGAGAGAGCATGAGTAGGCTGGGGCAGCATCTGTTAAAAGTGTGTTTTGAAATAAAACAGAGCAGGGGTCAGCAAACTTTTTTGTGAAGTACCAGATGGCAGATATTTTAAGTCTTGTGTGCCACATTCTCACATATTTTTCTTTTTCTTTTCTTTTTCTAACTATTAAAAAATGTAAAAACATCTAGCTCATACAGAAACAGGTGCCAGGCCACATTTGGCCCATAGGTTATAGATTGCAGACTTCTGACATAGAGGTTAATTTTTTTTAAGACTAAAATCTAAATGGGTCTGTTAATATGACCAATCAAAATGAGTAAATTTTCTAAGATGAAGATAATCTTTGCATGGAAAACATGCATTTTGTGTTGTTTATATGATACACATAAACAAGATGATTACCTTAGAAAAACAATTGTGCAGACATGTCAGATAATCAAAAACATATAGGACAGGAAAGAACAAAGAAAGATTTAAGGCATTTAAAAAAAGATGAGTTATTTTATATTTGGGATGTAGTAATATAAATGTGGTAAAATGTAAAAGCTACAGTGAAGACATTGTAGCCAGTCTTTAATTTGACAAGTAAGATAATAGCAAAGGACAAAACAAGATAAAAAACAAAACTGCTGAAAATAGAGATGAACAAAAATACCATTAAAGTGGTAGAATTTAATTCATTGTTCCAAATCTTCAATATATCAAGGCTTAACAAAATTCACAAGAATATGAAAGAACAGGTTTATTAAATTATAAGAAAACAGTGGTTATAAATTTCAGTGCTTTAGCTTCGGATTTTCAAAAGATACTAACCCAGTTTCAATGAATTAACTAGCTATGATCTCTGGCCCGAGCCTACATGGTGAAATGACACAGTCAACCTCGGACTCCCTCACACTGGGCTTCTGGCTCTCAGGGTATGATATTTTGGGAGCCTACCTGTCCTCACTAAATTGAGAAGACTTCTCTTGTCCTGAAGCATCAGTAGGCTGAGCAAGCATGAAATATAAAATTTCCCTAGTTCTAATTTTTCATAAGCCAAAGGTTCTCAGCTTGAGGCAAGAGGCTATTTAGTCAAAGCCAGAAAACTCACAGCTATCCTTTTCTTTAGGTCTTTTTATCTTTTTCAGCATCAGACAAACAGCAGGATATACTTCCCCTTGCTTAAGGAATCCAGGGACCTCTCTTTCCCCTTTCTCCCAGGCTCCAATTATCTCTTTCATCCAGAGGAATCTCTCTCGGTGTCCCTTCCAGCCTCCTTACAGACACTCTGTTCTGAATCACACCTGGTTATTCAACATAATCTCCAAAGCAGGGTTAAGATTTTGAAACAAAAACAAATAAGAGAAAGAAGCATTCTCACAGGCAAACCCCTTTCTCTCTCCAACATTTTTCTTGCTGCTACACAAATTCTTTCCCATTGTTCAGATTCCATTAAATACACAAAGGCGAAACTGTAGAGACCATTCTAAGGATAGTGACATTGAATTAGAAGTAAAAAACAAAAGGAATAAAAGCAAAATCAAAACTCTCAGTCCTTCTTTTTTTCCTCCTGAGTTAAGAATCTAAACTTCAATTATTAGTTTCAAAAAAACATCTCTAAGAAAACTACATATTAAAATATAGAGGATGTGTCCAGTGAGGTACTCTGGGAAAAATTTAGGGACTCCTTCTAAGGTTGTGACATAAGCATTCTTTTACAAGTAATGTGACCTATTGTGGAACCAGGGAAAACTTGAAGAAAAGGCTTTAAACAATTCTGCTAAGTAATATAAAAACTGGGGCAAAAATGGCAGCTAGTACTAGGAATCTTTTTTTTTTTAATAAAAATCTGATTAATCAAAATATTTTCCTCTACATGGAATACTGCCTGTGCAATATTGCATAAAAAACAGAAAGAATAGAAATTCTCTATAAATCAGAGACCTGAGAAATTGCTAACTTCACCATACTAGAAATTAGTTACTCTTTTAAAGCTTTCTGGTTATTCTAGTTAAAAAGAAAAATAAATAGCAACTAACAAAATGAGAAATCGCAAATGACAGATGACAAAGAGTATTCATCTAAACTAGAAAACTACCCATTGCAAACCTAGAAGAAGACAGGCGAGTTCAATGTAAATATGCAAAACGATAACCAGCAATTGGAATAGGATACTGTTAAGTTTTCTTAAACTTATTTGTAATTATATTTCAGTAAATGCAAACATTAACAATTTATAACTTTCCCCACCAAATAAAAATGTTTTGAAAAAAATACTGAGAATTTTCCATCATAAGAAAATACTGACACTCTCCTATATTTATAGTGATAATATAAAATGTCAAACTCTGGGGCTCCTGCGGGGCTCAGTGAGTTAAACCCTCTGCCTCCAGCTCAGGTCATGATCCCAGGGTCCTGGAATCAAGCCCCACATCGGGCTCTCTGCTCGGTGGGGAGACTGCTTCCGCCTTTCTCTTTCTGCCTGCCTCTCTGCCTACTTGTGATCTCTGTCTGCCAAATAAATAAATAAATAAAAATCTTTAAAAAAAAAGTTAAAATCCTCAGAGGACCAAATGGTAAGACATATTAATGTCTTTCAATTATTCAACCTAATACTTATGATTATTATATTCAATTCAAGGAAATGATCAATGTTCAAATGAAGACACATGAACAATTATATTCTTTATGAAATAGTGAAAAGGAAATGAAATTCTGGGAACTGAGTATTATTTAACTTTTAGGTAACAGAGGATCACATATTGAGGCTAAATAAGAATCATGGGTGTTATAATAGCTAATTTGTATGTCAGCTTGTCTAGGCTATAGTGCTCAGTTGTTTGGCCACCTTCCAGTCTAAATGTTACTATGAAGATATTTTTTATTTTTATTTATTTTTATTTTTTATTTATTTATTTGAGAGAGAGAAATTCTTTTTTGTTTCAAGTTTTTATTTAAATTCTAGTTAGTTAACATAAAGCATAATACTAGTTTCAGAAGTAGAGAAATTCTTTTTTTTTTTTAAAGATTTTATTTATTTATTTGACACAGAGAGAGAAATCACAAGTAGGCAGAGAAGCCAGAGGGAGAGGAGGAAGCAGGCTCCCTGCTGAGTAGAAAGCCCAATGTGGGGCTCGATCCCAGGACCCTGAGATCATGACCCAAGCCGAAGGCAGAGGCTTAACCCATTGAGCTACCCAGGCACCCTAGGAGTAGAGAGATTCTTAAGCGAGCTCCACACCCAGCACAGAACCCAGCACAGAGCCCACCCAGCATGGGCCTCGATCTCACAACCCTGAGATCATTATATTAGTTGAAATCAAGTCAGATGTTTAACCAGATGACTCATTTAGGTGCTCCTGAAAGTATTTTTTTTTTTGATGTGATTAATATTTATATGAGTAGACTTTAAATAGAGTAGATTAGTTTCCACAATGTGGGTGGGTCACATCCAATCAATTGAAAGCCTTAAAAGACACCTTTCCCAAAGTAAAAATTTGGCCTGCAATATAAATACTTTCCCTGAGTTTCAGCCTACCTGGCCTGCCCTTCAGATTTCTGTCTAAAGACTATAACATGAACTCTTACCCGAGTTTCTAGCCTTCAGGATTGGCCTACAGATTTAGGTCTTACAAGCCCCCACAATCACATGAATCAATTCTCCCCAAAACATACCCCCTCTGCTATTCATTTTGTTTCCCTGGAAAACCCTGATTAATGAAAGTATAACAACTTTCATATTCAAAATAAAATATTACGATTTCTGCTTCAGACTGGGATAACTGGTACCACGCTAAAACATGACAAACAAGTAAACCCAGACCAAAAAAAAAAAAAAAAAAAAAAAATAATGGCAAAACCACTTGCAGACATTGGACAAAAGGCAGTGCAGAAATTCAATCCTGAACAAAGGCAGACTCATGAACTGAGCCCCATGAGTGAGTGCCCTAGCTCTCAGCCTGAGACATTTTCCTCCCTAATGCAGTGAGCAAAAGAGGCAGAGATCAAGGTTGAAACAGGGAATAGGACTATAAGGATGGATCACTGGGAGACTGAGTGATTCCTTGTGACTCCTTGTCCAAGAGATGGGCTGTGCATGCCAAAAGTCTGAGGTTCCAAATGTAACAGAGAAAGGAGAAGTTGGGTAGTACTGGGAGATATTAGAGGTGCAGCCTAGCCAGAGCAGAGACCTCATTAACATTATAGGCATCCATCTGAGACACCAGAAAAGTCATACCTTGAAGGAAGAACCAGGTCCAAAATAAATTTTACTTGAAGTAAGAACCAGGTCCAAAATAAATAACAAGGTCCAAAATAAAGCAGGCCCTGACAAGAGTAATTGGGGAAATACAGGTTAGAAGTTGAATTTTTCAAGTTAGATAATCTCAGAAAATAAGTTTGGCTTTCTATAAATCTGTTTTTTTTGTTTTGTTTTTTTTTTTTAAGGTTTTTATTTATTTGTTTGACAGAGAGAGACAGAGAGAGAACATGCATAGGGGAAGGAGGAGAGGGAGAAGCAGGCTTCCCACCAAGCAGGGAGCCCAATGCGGAGTTCAATCCTAGGACTCTGGGATCATGGCCTAAGGCGAAGACAGTCACTTAACAACTGAGCCACCCAAACGACCCTATAGATCTCTTTTAACAAAGAGCAAAACCCACTTTATCCAAGTTCAGTTGATCAGCTAGTAAATGGAATTGTCTACCAGTAGGAAAACCACGAACCTTCAAAGTAAGATAACATAATCCTTAGTCTCTATAATGAATCAGGATCAATGTCTCTTGTGTGATATATGTGATATGACAGGGAGAAAAAAAGTCTAGCAAAGTTTAGTCAATGAAGAATGTGTACAATGGAAACCAACTTTAAATGACTTAAGATTAGCAAACAAAAACGTTTAAGAAGCCCATCTCTTATAGAGACTCATGTCAGAAAGACACCAGCAGATTGAAAGTGAGGGGATGGAAAACATTTATCATGCAAATGTATGCCAAAAGAAAGCCAGGGTAGCAGTATTTATTTCAGGCAAAATAAACTTTCAAACAAAGATTATAATAAGAGACAAAGAAGGACACTACATAATCATAATAGAGGATATAACAATTGTAAATATTTATGCACCCAACATGGGAGTACCTAAATACATAAAACCATTAATAACAAACATTCAATAAATAGTTGAAGTAATACAATAAGAGTAGGGGGCTTTAATACCCTACTTACATAGATGGACAGATCATCCAAATAGAAAACCAACAAAGAAACAGCAGCTTTCAATGACACACTGGACAAGATGAATTTAACAGACATCTTCAGAACATTCTGTCCTAAAACCGCAGAATACACATTCCTTTTAAGTGCACACAGAACATTTTCCAGAATAGATCACATATTAGGCCACAAAATAAGTCTTAACAAATTCAAAAAGATCAAATCATACTATGCATCTTTTCTGACCACAATGCTATGAAACTAAAAATCAGTCACAAGAAAAAAATCTGGAAAGGGCACAAAAACCTGGACGTTAAATAACTTGCTACTAAACAGTGAATGGATCAAGCAGGATATCAAAGAAGAAATCAAAAAAATTCACAGAGACAAATAAAAGTGAAAACACAACAGTTCAAAATCTTTGGGATGCAGCAAAAGTGTTTCTAAGAGGAAAGCTTATAGCAATCAAAGCCTACCTCAGGAAGCAAGAAAAATCTCAAATAAACAACATAACCTTTCACTTAAAGGAGCTAGAAAAAGAAGAACAAACAGAACCCATAACCCAGAAAAAGGAAGGAAATAAAGACTAGAGCAGAAATAAATGATATAGAAAAAAATAGAACAGATCAATGAAATGAGGAGCTAGTTCTTTGAGAAGATCAATAAAATTGATAAACCTCTAGTAGAACTCATTTTAAATAAAAGAGAGTTTCCAGATAAAGAAATAGTAACCAATAGCATCAAAATATAAACAGCTGTAAGGGAACGTCTTGAAAACCTATACGCCAACATATTGGACAACTTAGAAGAAATGGGTAAATTCCTAGAAACATATAACCTACCAAAACTTAAGCAGGAAGAAACAGAAAAATTTTAATAGGACAATCCCCAGCAATGAAGTTGAATCAGTAATCAAAAAATTCCTAAAAAACAAAATCTAAGACCAGATGTCTTCACAGCAAAATTCTACCAAATATTTTTAAAAAATAGTTCATACCCATTCTTCTCAAACTATTCCAAAAAATTAAAGAGAAAGGAAAACTTCCAAATTCAGTCTATGAGACCAGTATCACCCTGATACCAAAGCCAGATAAAGACACCACAAAAAAGAGAACTACAGACCAATATCTCTCATGAATATAGAAACAAAACACCTCAATAAAATATTAGCAAACAAACTCAACAATGTATTTTTTAAAATAATATATCATGATAAAATGGGATTCATTCCTGGGATGTGAAAGTATTTTAATATTTGTAAAAAATCAACATGATATGTCACATCAGTAAGAGAATGGATAAAAACCATATGATCATTTTAATAGATGATGAAAAAGCATTTGACAAAGTACAATATTAGTTCACAATATAAACCCTCTGCAAGGCAGGTCTGGAGGGAACATATCTCAACGTAATAAAGTCCTTATATGAAAAACTCACAACCAATATCATACTCAATGATGAAAAACTGAGAGCTTTTGTCATGAAGTCAGGAACAAGACAAGGATGTCTACTTTCACCACTTTTATTCAACATAGTATTGGAAGTCCTAGCCACAACAATTAGAAAACATAAAGAAATAAAAGGCATCCAAATTGGTAAGGAAGAAGTAGAACTTTCACTATTTGCAGATGTCATGATACTATGTATAAGAAACCCAAAAGACTCCACACACACAAAAAAACCTACTAGGACTGATAGGTGAATTTCGTAAAGTCACAGAATATAGAATCAATATACAGAAATGTGTTGCATTTCTATATATATATATATTAAAAATGAAGCAACAGAAAGTGAAACTAAGAAAACAATACCATTTATAATTGCATAAAAAATAAGATAGCTAGTAATGAACCTAATCAAAGAGGTAAAAGACTGTACCATGAAAACTATAAACCCTGATGAAATGAATTCAAGACAATGCAAAGAAATGAAAAGACATGCTATTTTCATGGATTAGAAGAACAAATATTATTAAAATGTTTATACTACCCAATGCAATCTACAGATTTAATGCAATCTCTATCAAAATACCAACAGCATTTTTCAAAGAACTAGAATGAACAACCTTAGAATTGGTATGGAACCACAAAAGACCATTAAGAGCCAAAGCAATTTTGAAAAAGAAAAACAAAACTGGAGGTAACACAAGTCAGATTTCAAGTTATCTTACAAAGTGTTAGTAATTAAAATAGCATGGTACTGGCATAAAAACAGACACATAGATCAAAAGAACAGAAAACCCAGAAATAAACCTACAATTACATGGTCAATTAATCTTTGACAAAGGAGGAATGAATAAACAATAGAAAAAAGACAGTTTTTATAACAAATGGTATTGAGAAAATGGACAGCCACATGAAAAAGAATGAAAATGTATCACTTTCTAACCATACACAAAAATAAACTGTAAATGTATTAGGGACTTATATGTGAGACCAAAAACTATAAAAATCCTTGAAGAGAGCACACACCATAATCTCTTTGACATTGGCTATAGCAACATCTTTCTAGATACATCTCCTGAGGCAAAGGAAATAAAGCAAAAATAAAATTTGTGGATTACATAAAAATTAAAAAAAATTGCACAGAGAAGGAAACAATGAACAAAACTAAAGGGACTTACTGAATGGGAGAAGATATTTTCAAAATGACATACCCAATAAAGGGCTAATATTTAAAATACATAAGGAACTGATACAACTTAATATCCCAAACCCAAATAATCCAGTTAAAAAATGGGCAAAAGGCATGAACAGACATTTCTCCAAAGAAGACATCTGGATGGCCAACAGACACGTGAAAGATGCTCAACATCAATCATCATCAGAGAAACACAAATCAAAACTACAATGAGGTAGCACCTCATCTCTGTCAGAATGGCTAAAATCAACAACAAAAGAAACAAGTGTTGGCAAGGATAGTGAGAAAAAGGAGTCCTCTTCCACTGTTGGTGGGAAGGCAAATTGGTGCAGTCATTGTTGAAAATAATATGGCAGTTCCTCGAAAAGTTAAAAATAGAAGTACCCTAAGATCCAAGAATCACACTATTGGGTATTTGCCACCAAAATACAGAAGCACTAATTCAAAGGAGTACACACACACCCATGTTTACAGCATTATTTATAATAGCCAAACTAGGAAGCAGCCCAAGTCCATTAATAGATGAATAGATACAGAAGATATGATATATACACACAATGGACTATTATTCATCATTATAAAAGAATGAAATCTTGCCATTTGCAGCAGCTGGATAGAGATAGAAAGTATAATGCTGAGCAAAATAATTCAGTCAGAGAAAAACAAATACCATATGATCTGACTCATATGTTAAATTTAAGAAACAAAACAAGTAAACAAAAGGAAAGAGAGAGAGAGAGAGATAAACCAAAAGCAAATTCTTAACCATAGAGGGCAAACTGATGATTACCATAGAGGAAGCAGATAGGAGAATGGGGAACAAGGGATGTGGATTAAAGAGTACACTAGTCATGATGAAAAAATAAATAAAATACAATAAATAAATAAATAAATAACATTTAAACAGTTAAAATAAATCTATTGTAAGAACTAAAGGAAAATATGGTCAATGAACAAAAACAATATATTCAAAAATCTTTTTGAATATTTTATTTCTTTATTTATGAGAGAGAGAGAGGAGAGCACAAGCCAGAGATGAACAGAGGGAGAGGGATAAGCAGACTCTACACTGAGTGAGGAGCTAGATGTGAGACTCAATTCCATGACTCTAAGATCATGACATGAGCCAAAATCAAAAGTCAGTCACCCACCTGACTGTGCCACCCAGGTTCCCTGAGAATATATTCAAAATGTAATGAATGAATGGAGACTCCACAAAAAAGAAAACTATGCATTTATACAAAAATGTTTTAAAAACTACAAACATATATATAATTTATAGAACTAATTATAGAAATTAGAGAACTAAAAATTATAGAAAAAAAATGAAAAGTTCTCTGAATGGCTTTAAGAGCTAATTTGATATGGATGGAGAAATAGTAAATCAAACTCAAGGATAGAATGATCCAATCTGAAAAACAGAGAATAAAATAATTGAAAAAATGAATGAAACAGTGTTTATCAGGTCTAACATGTCTAACATGTCTGTAATAAGACTTCTAGAATTTAAAAAAAGGGGGGTGGGAGAGAATGAATTAGAAGAAGATTTGAAGAAATAATGGCTGAAAATTCCTAAATGTGATGAAAAACATTTATTGATATATCCAAGAATCTCAGGATACATCAAGAAAATTAAATGCACAAAACCCTACACAAAGCCACATCAGAGTCACAGTGGTTATAACCAAATACAAAGAGAAAATCTTGACAGGATTCAGTGGGAAACAATACATTACATGCCGAAATCAGTGATAAGAATAAATGCTAACTTCTTATTACAAATAATGGAAGCCAAAAGACACTGGAATAATTTTCAAGTGTTAAAGAACAGAGAAACAGAATTCTCTACTGACAATATCCTTCAAAAAGGGAGGATGAAATAAAGCTTTTTTTGAGAACAGGTATTTTTAGATAAATGCCAGCAAACCTAGGTTATAAGAAATTCTAAAGGATATTTGCCAGGTTTAAGGTGAATGATACCAGACAGAAACTTTGACTCATAAGAGGTAACAAAGACAATCAAAAATGGTAAATCAGAGTATAAATATAAAAATACTTTTTGGCTGCCTGGGTGGCTCAGTGGGTTAAGCCTCTGCTTTCAGCTCAGGTCGTGATCTCAGGGTCCTGGGATCGATCCTGCATCGAGCTCTCTGCTAGGCAGGGAGCCTGCTTCCTCCTCCCTCCCTCTCTCTCTCTCTCTCTCTGCTTGCCTCTCTGCCTACTTGTGATCTCTCTCTGTCAAATAAATAAGATCTTTAAAAAATAATAATAACAAAATACTTTTTATGTCTTAATTTTCTTAAAGAACCACTTACTGTGTAATACAAAAATAGTAACACTTTAAGGTGGGGGTTATAATGCATATAGAAGTAAGAGATATGACAATAACATAAATGAATGAATGAACAAATGCATATATAGTACAGTAAAATTATTATATGTAGGAAGCAAGACTTGTCAAGTATAAACTAAGAAATGGAAAAAGTTGATATAAAAAGAGTGAAAAGTCAAGCATTAATTGGTACACTGTTGATTCTAAATACACATTAATAAGTTAAGAATGCATATTTTTAGCTCTAGGGAGACTATCAAGAAACCATAAAAATTTTTATGACTAAGAACCCAATAAAGAAATTAAAACAGAATATTACCAGTGTTCAATTCACCTAAAAAAAAGTCAGGAAAGGAGCAACAGAGAAACAAACATAAAAAGAACACAAGGGGAACAGAAAGAAAGATGGTAGACAAAAACTCAACCATAATTACATGCAAGTGTTATTGTAAATGTTGACTGGATGTAGCATTTACATGTAAATGCTAATAAAACCACAGTGATGAAAAAGCAAGACCCAATATTTGCTGTCTACAAGACCCAACTTCAAAATTAAAGATAAAGAGTTTGAAAGTTGGAGAATAAAAAGGGTATTATATATAAACAGTGTGCCTAAAAGCACTGGTATGGTGTATTAATCTCAGGCAATCAGACTTCAAAGCAAAGAGAAATACAGGAATAATGGAAAACTTCACAGTGATAAAGAGTACAAATCACCTAAAATATGCAACAATCTTAAATCTGTATATACCTACTAGCAGACTATGTTTTCTGACCCTAATAAAATTTCATTAGAAACCATTAATAATAAACATATACAAAATTACAAAACATTGGAGAAATCTACTAATACTGATATAAAAATTTCTCATAGAATAAATTACAATGATAAAATAAACTACAATGATGTTTAGAAAAATCTTTAAATGGTAATGAAAAGATGGCATCTCAAAATTAATTTCATGTAACAAAAGCAAATCCTATTTTTAAATATTAAATTTTTAGATTTAAAATCAGTAATTTAGGTTTCTCTGTTAAAGGACTAGAGGAAAAACAAACATTAAAAACAAGATTTAAAAAGGGAAGAATTAATAATGCTGAGTATAAATAAAAAAGACAAGCAGAAGAAAGAAATACCAAGAGAGTCTACAACTTTTTTAAAAGATTAATCATATTGATCAAAATCTAGGAGAACTAACTGAGAAAATAAAAGAGAAAAAGTACAAAATACCTGGGTGGCTCAGTTGGTTAAGCATCTGACTCCTGATTTTGGCGCAGGTCATGATCTCAGGTTCATGAGATGGAGCCCCAAGTTGGGCTCTGTGCTGAGCC
Organism: Mustela nivalis; assembly: GCF_964662115.1. Lineage (NCBI taxonomy): Eukaryota > Metazoa > Chordata > Mammalia > Carnivora > Mustelidae > Mustela > Mustela nivalis. Next base: position 142,489,307 of record NC_139021.1, read on the forward strand.
TGGAGCCTGCTTAAGATTATCTCTCTTCCTCTCCCTTTGCACTGCCCCCCTTCAACTTGAGCTCCCTCAAATAGATAGATAGATTCATAGATAAGATAAAATTAAAAAAGGAATATTATTAGAAGTCCTATAAATGTCACTAAGAGGATAATAAATAATATTATATAAAAATTTAAAAATTTCATAAAATGAAATAAATTCCTTAAAAAAGGCAGTTAACAAAAATAAAACAAAAGCAATAGAAAATCAGAAGAGCTCTATATCTATTACAGAAACCACAGTAAATAAACCTCACAAAGAAAAGTGCAGACCCAGACGGCTTACTGTTTTATTCTACTACACACTTAAAGAAATTATAACATCAGTTTTACTCAAGCATTGTCAGAAAATAGAAGGGAGAATACTTTCCTAATCATTTTATGAAGACAGTACAATACTAATGACAAAAGCTGACAAATAATTTCTGGAAATTTTAAATTGTAGACAGTATTAGTCATGATCATCAATTCAAAACTCCAGAACAAGAACTAGCAAATGAAATCCAGGCTTATGTACAAAGAATAATTCAAAATGGTCAAGTGCAGATATCCCTATAATGCAAGGTTGGTTCAACATTTGGAAATAGAATATGATTTGCTACATTAACATGTAAAGGAGAAAAAGTGCATGATCTTCATCACATCTCAATCATGTCAATAGAGACAAAAAAATTGGAAAAATCCAACATTCATTCATGGTAAAAAAAAAAAAAGAAGAAGAAAGAAAAAAACTTTGAGCAAACTAGAAATAGAAAACATAGTTCTCAAATTAGTAAAGATATCTACAAAATACCTATAGATAATATCATATTTAATGATAAAAAATCATATTTAATGATGAAATATGTAATATTTTATCCATAATAATCCTAAGTTGAACCATCATCAGAAGAATGGATAATGAAATGGTGGTATATTCATGTAATTAACTATTACTCTACAGTAAAAAAAATGAACATACACAGGAGGAAACATGAATAAACCTCAAAAACAGAACCAGAACAAAAGAAACAAGACATAGAACAATATTAATACACAGTTTGATTTATATGAAATAGGAGAACCAACAGAACTAACATATAACACAAATGTATAGTTGACGTACAAAACTAACGTGTAACAGCTTTAGAAATCAGTAGCTACCTGAAGCAAGAGTTAGGGATGATTGCATGCAGAAGCTGTAAGGGAAATTTCTAGATGAAAATGCTCTGTATCTTCAATGGGGCTATAATTGACATGTGCAAAAATTTATTCTCAACCTGTCATTTTCAATGGATTATTTTTTAAAAACTATGTATTTATGTATGTAGGTATGTATTTATTTATTTATGTAGAGAGAGAATGTGCACATGCATGGACCAGGGAGAGAGGAAAAGAGAAAGGAAGAGGGAAACCCAAACAGTCTGCATTTGAGCCTGGGGCCAAATGCCAGGCTTGATCTTACAACCCTGAGATCATAGCCTGAGCTGAAATTAAGAGTCAGTTGCGTAACTGACTGAGACACCCAGTTGCCCCAGTTTTTTAAAATATAATTTATACCTCAGTAAAGTTGCTTTAAATGTGTAATATTAAAGAAAATCTAAGACACAGAATAACTTGCTCTTTCTGGTCTAAACTGTAATAGGCTGATCTATACATCATTAAATAGATAGGTAAAAGAGATGCCAAAGAAATAGTGAAAGGCAGTATTATATTAATTATGGTATAGCACAGATTTCAGGTAATTTCTATCTTCATAATTATAAAGACAAATGCTACAATTTATAAGTTTGCTAAAGCAGCATGTATTATATTTGCTCTAATTTAGAAAAGGGAAAATACCTAAATGAAATACCTAATGAAAAGGGAAAAATACCAAAAAATATGTGATATGTGACAGATTTTTCAGGATATGTCTTGGAATGTCCTTTCAGCTCTTTCTTCCCTGTTTTTACTCTTTCACGACCTCACTCTTTCCTTTTTGTACTCTCTTTCACCACCTCACTCTATTTCCAGTCTCTTGTGCACTTACTTCTCTTTTCCTTTATTCACACTGTCTTACACATTTCATTCCTCTATATCCAGATCTGATGATGTTTGATGAAAACTTTCTCCTCAATTTAATTCAAGTCAGTACCGGAAATCTCCAAGGAACTAATTATCAAGTTTGCACAATATTGAAGCTAACAGAGCCATACACAAAGACAAGATGATGAGAAAACAGAATGTGACTCCACTGTAATTGCATATTTTCATGTCTCCTGACCTTAGCGAGCCAGAGCCACCATTTTCACATGCCTCCAGGGATGTCAAAGTCAGTCAGCCCTCAGAGAAACTTTGGTTAGGAGCCTCAATGATAAAGTTATACTCCAGGGACCCTCTCAGAGGCAGACTTGAAAGAGATTGTTTATACAAACTTGCAGTCATTGGCCAAATCTTTCTGTTGTGTTCTCTTTTGGAGGCCAGCTGGGAAATCTCTTCTTTTCTCAGCCACACTGTAATAAAGGAAAACTTTTGTGATCCTACCTTTGGAAATCTAGGAAACCAGTCCATCCATCCTGTCAGATATCTTATTCCTTGTGTGGGAAGATGGGCATGCTCTTGACCGCAGAGTCAATGCTGGTTGATACGGAGAGGCAACTAAAAATGCAAAACAACAAAGCATTTGCTTATTACTTTTAACTTTATGAAGTGGTTCCTCACATAAATTTTTATAACCCTCCCCAGAAGGGTGTTGCATAAAGACTGGAAAGCCTGTTGCCTCTATTCCTAGACTTATGATGGTTTCGATTTAAAATGCTAAGGAACACATCGCGAAAGGAATTGCCAGAGTTATCATTGAAATTCCAAAAGTTACAATTCAATATTATAAGATTAACTGTATAGAAAAAATAATTAAAAATACCACTTTTGTAAGGTAAAAAAAAACTAAAATTCTTTTTTTTAAATTTTTTCAAAAGATTTTATTTATTTATTTATTTATTTATTTATTTATTTGACAGACAGAGATCACAAGCAGGCAGAGAAGCAGGCAGAGAGAGAGGAGAAAGCAGGCTCCCCGCAGAGCAGAGAGCCTGATGTGGGGCTTCATCCCAGGACCCTGGGATCATGACCTGAGCCGAAGGCAGAGGCTTTAACCCATTGAGCCACCCAGGCGCCTGAAAACTAAAATTCTTATTGAGAACTGAATTTAACAAAAAAGGTAAAATATCTGTACACTAAAAGCCAGAGCGCATTGTCAGAGAAATTAAAGAAGGCCTAAATAAATGGAGAAAGATATCAAGTTCATGCTGTGGAAGACTGAATATTTTTAAGGTTCTCCTCACACTGATCTAAAGCATGTGTTCTCAACAGGAGAAGTATCATTCCCAAAAGGGCAAAAATGGTTTCCTAGGGGGCAAAAAATTCCTTACACATACAGTGATTTGTTACCTTCCACAGTTAAACCCTACCTGATAGAATCATATTCTTTATTATATAATTTATCTTATTTGAGAGATTTTAAATGGATTTTTTTTTTCTCCTTGGGTTTGGAAGCTAACAATTAAAAAAAAAAAAAGGTTAAGAAAAATGATTTAAAAATTTAAGAGAGGGGCACCTAACTGGCTCAGTCAGAAGAACATGTAGTACTGTTGATCCAGGGTCATGAATTCGAGCCCCACAGTGGGTGTAGAGAATGAAATGAAATGAAACTTAATAAATTAATAAATAATTCAAGGCAGTCTCAATTAAAACATCATCAGGTTTTTAATAAATTCACAAGATAACTTTAAAGCTTATATGGAATTTCAAAGACCTTAGAATAATTAAAAATAATTTTGTAAAAGAGGAAGTTAAAGACAGACTTGTGTTGAAATAAAGATTAAAATACAGAATAGTAGATCAATTAGAGAAATAAAATCACATAAATAAAACCAATTTATTTTTGACAAAGTTCCTAAAATAGTTCCATGAGGAAAGGTTAGTTATTTTTTAAAGAATGATATTGAAATTACTGGATATCTTTATGAAAGAAAATCTTGACCTGTACATCATAACATACACAGTAAGTAATTTGAGATTTATGATCAAAATAAACATTTAAAATCTAAAACAATGAAAATTTTAGACAAAAACATTGATGAATATTTCTGTGACCATGGAGTAAGTAATGTTTTTTTTGAATGGAGAAAAGTGACTAAATATCCAAGAAAAGTCAATGAATTAAGCATTATCAAAATTAAGTATTATCAGACGAGATCGGGCGCGTTCAGGGTGGTATGGCCGTAGACAAAATTAAGTATTATCTTCAAAGATACCATTAAGAAAAATTAGGCAAACCACAGATTTGGAGAAAATATTCTCAATACATACATCTGACACACACCCACCTTCATACCCATTCATATATATATGTGTGTGCATGCATACTTATTTGTGTATGTGAGGTTTAAGTATATGTATATATTTGTGCATACACATGTGTACAAAACATTTCTACACTATAGACAAAAATACCTAATATCCAATGAAATTGGAAGAAACCTTGAACAGACACTTAACAAATAAGGTTCTCTAAAAGGTACATGATAAGATGTTCAACCAGAGGAGTCATCAAAGGAAGTAAAATAAACCATAATGTGAAACCACCACACACTCACCAGAATAGCTATAATGGACAATTCCAATTGTTGGCAAAGATGCGAAGGAACTGATATGCTCTTATATTATTGGTTGGAATGCAAAATGGTCTAAATGTTTTTGAAAAACAATGTGTTTCTTATAAAGTTTAACAAATGCTTACTATAAAATCCATCAGTATCATTTTTAGGAATTTTCCCAAAAGAAATGAAAACATATTCACAGAAAGAGTGGTATAAGAATGTCCACATATTGTTATTTTCTCAAATTTGGAATCAATCTAGATGTCCATGAACAAGGGAATGGATTAAAAAATAATATAGTATATTCATACAATGAGTTTAGGAGTAGAAGAGAACAAATGAGGAATGCATGAAACGACATTATGTTGAGTGAAAGAGCCTAGAACCAAAAGAGTACACATCCAATAATGATCTATTACATTCAAAACATTCAAAAACAAGAAAAGCTACAGTGCTCAAGATCAGAACAATGGCTTTCTTTGGGAGGTAGGATTGACAGAGAAAAGGAAACTTGCTCTGATAATGACCTAGTAGTTTCAAGGATACAAATGAGCAACTTAATTGACTTATACATTTAAAATCTCTATCTTTTATTTTATGTAAATTATACTTCAATTAAAATCAATTTAAAATAAAACATAAGGAAAAAATGACAGAAATAGAAACCTTAAATCAAAATCCACTGGAAAGATATAAACAAAGCAAATACAAATGGACAAAGCCGAAGCTTAGGGTTTAGGAAGATACACTTCTGTGATAAAACTAAAGTCATGCAAGGAAGTGATTACTAAAATTTAGGAAAATATTTGCTTCGGGGGAATGGAAGAGATTTTGTGAGAATGGGCATTTTGAGAGACTTTCGTTGTGTCTGGCAATATTTCTTGACCTCATTGATCAAGTCTTAATAAAGATATTCACCTCATGATAATTAATTAGCTGCATATTTATTTTAGAGCAATTTTCTGTATCTTTATTTTATTTTGTAAGTAAGAGGATAAAGAAGTCTTAACATAAATGAAAGGAATGAAGAAGACTCCAAGTGTGTGAGATTTAAGTTGAGACATGAAGAGTGAGAAAGGATTGGCTCCATGCAGAATATGGAAAAGCAGAGATGAAATCTTATGGGAAACCTGAAAGTGGGTCAGTGTGACTGCAGCATGACGGACTCGGAATATGGAGTCATGAAATTGTGTTGATGATAAAAGCTTGAGCCACATGTGAGACTTGGGGGCTGAAATAAGGAGCTTGAGTTTTATTCTACATAAAGAGATTATTAAAGAGTTGAAGTGCGAGAGAAACACTTTCATTGACATTTATAAGAGTTTGCTGTGTTTGTTGTGTTAAAGGATGAGAACAAAATTAGGGAGACAAGTTACGATGACAACAACGTAGATCAGATGAGAGATATGGTACCTGGCCTTGGGCAGTGACAGTGCAGATGGAGACAAGTGAATGTTTTCAAAGTATTTGGCTTAGTGGGTGACAAGAAGGGAAAAACTAATACAATTGGATTTGTTCCCACCAGGACTGCCTGGATAGATGAAAATGTCATATATTGAAATGGTAGTAGATTAATATAAGGAAAAGCCTTCAGAAGGAAAATTCATAGCTAATTTTTGGGGTTTGAAAATCAACACTCCCACCAAAAACCTGAAAGCTTGTGTCCATTTCCTGTTATCGTACTCTACGCTAAGAGTTCATCTGCTCAACTATAACTATTAACCCTCTCTTCCCAGACTCACTTTTATTTCAGCTACACTATTCTTGTTCTTTTCCCTTGCCACTTACACTAACATCTGTCTCCTTAAAAATACACTTTTTTTTTTTTTTTTTTTTTTTTTTTTGTAGAGAAGACCTTTCCTTACCATATGCACATGGTTAAATTTTTATTCATCTGCCAAGGTCTACCTCAAATTTTATCATTTTCTTAAAAGCTAACTAGGGAAATCCCTCTGTGTAGGAGGTACCTGTCCTACATCTATATACCTCTTTATTACAGTTTTATCATATTATTAATGATTTTTTTCTATATTCCCCCATTAAAAATGACAGCCCAAGAAGATAAGACTTAGAGCGTTGGTCCACCATTTTACCCTATCTTAGCACGGTGCCTGAAAAGAAGTCAGAATTGAATAAGCATTTATTATATGGCTGTATTGGAAGGAATTCAACCAACTTATGCTTTTGCAAAATTTGAGAAAATCTATGTGCTTAAAGATACCATTATAATGATATGTAGCAATTCAATTCACCAAATATACATTGATCCCCTATTATGTTCCAGAGATAAATATTAGGACTAGACAAACTAATAATAAATGGTGCTCTGTTTAATTTACTCTCAGCCTAGCTGAAGGGCAGCATTTGAACAGGAAATTAAAATAAATGTGATAGAATGCAGTTGAACAAAATGATGTAGGAATGCAAGTCAAAGATAATATTATTCTGCTCAGTGGAGTTTAACTTCAAAAGTCACCTTTGATCTGACCCATGGAATATTCATTTTATTGAGTATTTTTAAAAATTCAATATATCCTTCAACTGAGTTTCTCTCAGTGCTTTTAGGTTTTGCAACATGTGGTCACTGTTTTTGCCTTACACATACCTTTTTTAGGCACACAGTGAGGCAGGGGAAGCTTGCTGAAGTCACAAATAAACCTTCCTACACTTATTCCCTCCCCTCCTATTTGTCTCAGAGAAAACTACCTGGATGAAAAGAATCCTCAATGTGCTTCAGTCTTGCATAAGTCACTGCTTTCTCAGGTTTCCCAGTTTTTTCACTTGTAAAACAAGAGGAATAAACTAAATCTGTTCTATTCTTTTTTGCCATCAAACTACACTAAAATGGTGGATATAAGGACTGCATTTAAGAAATATAGGTAAATATTTATTAGAGAAAATGAGTTTCACAAAAGGTATAAAGTTACATAAAGAAATTCTGGTTTAAAGTTCCACATGTAAGGAGCTTAGAAGTTGCTCCTCCATCCTAACAAGTGTAAAACTGAACAAACTAACAAATCAGTAATTCTTCTTCAGTCCATAAGAGGGGAAGACATAGGTCAAGCCACTGTCCCCTATATTAGAAAGACAGGAAGGCATGGTTTATCTCAGCAGAGACTCAGGAGTAGAAACCACTGCAGAAAATACTGCCAGGGTTGGAAAACCTGAACTGTAATTGAAAAATTGCTGGAGGCTCAGTATGGACAGCCCTGAGAGTTCAAAACTCTAGGAGGAAACTGTCATGGGAGAATCCCCACAATATTGTGAGATTTACCTCCAGGAATCCAACCAGATCTACACAGTAAAAATCAGAGAAAAAAACAAAAAAAAATCCTTTCAGGTTCTTGCAGTGAGAAGGGAAAGGAGCCATTTAAAAATATCCTAGAGGGGCGCCTGGGTGGCTCAGTGGGTTAAAGCCTCTGCCTTTGGCTCAGGTCATGATCCCAGGGTCCTGGGATCGAGCCCCGCATTGGGCTCTGCTTGGCAGGGAGCCTGCTTCCTCCTCTCTCTGACTCCCTCTCTGCCTACTTGTGATCTCTGTCTGTCAAGTAAATAAATAAAAATTAAAAAATAAATAAATAAATAAATAAAATAAAAATATCCTAGATCACTCTGTTTTTCTTTACAAGGCCTGCCTTCAGGGGAAACTAGTTAATGAGACCCTGAAATGCTGAGATATTATCAAGTCTAACTGACCCAGGAAAGGGAAATACCCAATTCTAACCCATCCTACCCAATCTTTTCCCACTAAGGGAGGAGAAGGCTGTGAAACACTTTTGAAGTTCACAGTCAAAAGGCATAGTCTCACTAAAATACTGACACCTAATCACAAGACTATAGAATACCTCCTTCTTCCCACACTTTTCCATTGCATTAATAAAGACCTACTTACAACAGTTCCTTTTGACTGGTACAAGATGTCTGGCTATCAAGAAAAAAATTACAAGGCATACCAAAATGCAAAAAATAATTTACAGAGACAAGGCAATAACCAAAACTAGACATGGCAGGGATTGTGGAATTATCAGACTGAATATTTTAAATAACCATGCTTAAATATACTCAGGTCTCGAATAGATAAAGTAGGCAACATGTAAAAAAGAAGGACGATGTAAGTAGAGAGGTGGAAATCCCAAGAAAGAACAAAAACAAAAATGCTAGAAATAAAAAAGACACTGTAATATAACTGAAGAATTATTTTGATGGTCTTATTAGCAAACCAAATACAGTTGAGGAAAGAATCTCCAATCCAGAAAGTATATTAATAGAAACCTCTAAAACTAAAAGAGTTGAGAACAAAGACTAAAAGAAAATCCAAGGACTATGGTACAATTACAAAAGGTGTAATATACACATAATGAAAATAGAAAAAAAAGAAGAAGAAGAAGAAGAAATATTTGAAAGAGTAATAGCTGAAAATTTCATCAAAATTAATGTAGCCAGCCAACCACAGATTCAGGAAACTCAGAGAACACTGAATGAGAAAAATGATCAAAAGAAAAAAAAAAAGCTACATCAAGGCATATAATTCTTATTCTACAGAAAATCAAAGACAAAGAAAAAATATTCTAAAGGAAACCAATGGGAAAAAAGCAACTTACCTTATGGAAGATAAAAAACATATCTGATTTCTCCTCAGAAATCATGCAGTCAAAAAGAGAGTGAAGTGAAATATTAAAATGCTGGGAGAAAAATATCCATCAACCTAGAATTCTATACTCAGTATCCTTCAAAAGTGAAAGAGAAAGAAAGGCTTTCTCAGATAAAAAAGAAGGACAGACAGATAAACAAAAAGTGAGTGAATTTATTGCTAATAGACCTGCTTTGAAAGAACTGTTAAAAGAAGTTCTTCAGAAAGAGGGAAATAATATAGGTCAGAAACTCAGATCTCCATACAGAGTGGGAGAATACTAAAGAGGAAGTAAATTAAAGTAAAACAAACAAACAAAAAAGTTTTTTCTTATTATTAATGATCTCATCAATAATAGTTTGTTCAAAATAATACCAGTGGTATATTAGATATGTATATTCATGACTATATCATATATATTTATATGTATACACACATATATACTTATGTATAAATGAAATAAATGATAGCAATAATACAAGAGATGGAGAGAAGAAATTAGGATTATTTTATTATTATAAGGTATCCACAATACTCATACAGTGATATAGTGGTAATTGAAAGAGGACTTGATTCGATATAAATGTATATTGTAAATTCTAGGGCAACTACTAAAAAAAGTAAAAAGAAAAATACTATGGTTATGCTAGGAAAAGAGAGAAATCAAATTATATGATATGTTCAACTAAAACTGCAAACGTGGAAAAAAGTAGAAAACAAAAACAAGAACAAAGAAGAAGGGCAAATAACAGAAAACAATAATAAAAATGGTAAATATTAATCCAACTAGATTAATAATCATTTTGAATGCCAATTGTTATAATGCATCAATTAAAAGACAGACATTGTCAGGATAGTTCAAAAAACAAGACAGAACTACATGCTAATTATATAAAACTTACTTTAAATATAAAGAAACTAGATTAAAAGTAAATGGGAAGAAAAACATACCATGCTAACACTAACGAAGACAAATCAGTAGTAGCTATACTGATTTCAGAGAGAGCAAGAATCACACCAAGGAAAAATTTTAGGTATATAGTAGGAACTACACAATGATAAAGGGGCCAACTCTCCAGGAAGACATAATTCTTAATGTGTATGAATCTAACAACAGATCATCAAACTGTAAGCTCCTAAACTGATAGAGTGATAAGGAGAAATAGATGAACCCATTCTCAGTTTTGGTGACTTTAACACTCCTCTGTAAGAAATAAATGGAATCATGAGGCAGAAAATCAGTAAGGACATTTTGAACTCAACACTACCATCAATCAGCTGGATATAATGAACATCTATAGACTAATTAATCCAACAACAGCACAGTACACATTTTACTCAAACTCACAGGGAATATTCAGCAATATAGACTACATTCTGGGCCAAAATCACACTCCCTAACAAATTTAGAAGTATAGAAATCATACAGTGTCTGCTCTTAGATCCCAAGAAAAAGAAACTATTAATAAATAACAGAAAGATAACTGAAAAATCTCAAAATACATGGAGATTAAACAACATACTTCTAAGTAACACATGGGTCAAGAAAAAACCTCAAGAGAAATGTAAAATATTTTGAACTAAATGAAAATGAAAACACAGCTTATCAAAATTTGTGGAATCCAGCAAAAGCAGTGCTTACAGGGAAATTTATCACATTGAACACATATGTTAGAAAAGGGGAAATTTCTCAAATCAATCATCAAAATTTCTGCCTTCATAAGCTTGAACAAGAGAAACTTAAATCCAAAGTAAGCAGAAGAAAAGAAGTAATAAAAATTAGAGATCAGTGAAACTCAAAATAGGAGATTAATAGAGGAAATCAGCAAAACCGAACACTGATTCTTTGAAAAGACTAAGATTGGTAAGCTCTTCAGCCAAGACAACTACAGAAAAAAGAAGACACAAATTACTAATATCAGAAGTGACAAAAGGCCTATCACTAAAGTTTCCATGGAAATTAAAAAGATAACAAAAATAATGTGAATAACTATAAGCCAACAAATTTGATAATCGAGTCACACCATTTCCTTAAAAGACATAATTTGCCAAAACTCATACAAAAAAAAAAAAACAGACAATCGGATTAGGCCTTAAATGTGTTACAGATTTGAAATGATAATTAATAATCTTCCAAAACAAAAAGCACCAAGCCCAGATGGGTTCACTGGTGATTTTTACCAAACATTTAAGGAAGAAACTTTACCAATTTTCTGCAGTGTCTCTCAGAGGATAGAAACAGAGGCCAATATAACCCTCATAATAAAGCCAAAGACATTATGAGGAAAAAGACTATAGACCAAGAACTCTCATGAACATAGATGCAAAAATCATCAACAATAGCAACTCAGATCCAAAAAGTATAAAATTAATTGTAATCCATAACCAAGTAAGATTTAATCTCGGCTTGCAAGAGTAGTTCAATATTCAAAAATCAACTAATATTAATTCATCACATCAACAGTCTAAAAAAGAAGAAAAAGCATTACCATTTAAATTTGCCTCCAAAAAACTGAAATACTTAGATAAAAATCTAAGAAAATTTGTATAAGATCTATGTGAGATAAACTACCAAACTCTGGTAAACAAAGTAAAAGAATTAAATAGCGAGATACTCCATGTTCATGGATAAGAAAACAATATTGTCAAGGTATCAGTTCTTGCCAAATTGATTTACAGACTCGATGCAATCCCATTCAAAATAACTTTAAATTACTTTATGCTTATCAACAAACTGATTCTGAAGTAAAAATATAAAATTCCTCAAAGATAGCATGGGGAAAAAAAATCTAGATAATCTTGGGTATGGTGATGCCTTTTTAGACACAACATCAAAGACACAATTCATGACAGAAATAATGGAGAAACCGAACTCCATTAAAATTAAAATTTTCTACTCTGTGTTCAGATAATATTGACAGAATGAAAGGACAAGGCACAGACTGGGAGAAAATAATTTCAAAAGACACATCTGATTAAGAACTGTTATCTAAAACACACACTGTTAAAACTCAACAATAAATGTATATAAATTATATTTACTTTTATGATCAAGAAACCAACAGAGGATAACCATCCAATAAAACTCACCATGATGTAAGAGAAGCTGGACTAGGTGACAGAGTAGCAATAATTATCCTTCCTTTTTGCAATTACCTAAATTACTTGCAAAGTGTTATACCATATGGTATAAACATAAAATTTAAAAAATAGCTTTTCTTCCACTCTGATAGTCTATAAATTGATTCCTTGTTAGCTTATTAGACTAACATTTTAAAAGAAGGTATTACCAAAAACCTTCCCCTCAATTTGTTAACAAGGGTGCTGAGACAGTAGAAAGTGCTGCTAGAGTTATCCTGCTTCAGCAGAACAAGGTAAACCCAGGCAGAAACTGCAGCCCTCCAGTTTGAAATCTCTTCTTTGTAGGAAAGTCCTTCTACCAATTTGAATGTACACTCAGTTTTTGAATGGGGCTCAATGGGGGCCAGTCCCAGTGTGATAATGACACACTTGCCAGCCTTATTCTTCAGAGTCTGCCTTAGCCTGCTCTTGCCCTCACCCTAGAGGATTTCCTCTGTGTACTTCTCAGATGTGTATCACAATACCCTGGACTCTAATATGTAGTGAATGTTCCCACATGTTCATTTATACACAGCTTGCTTAGAGAAAAACTTGCTGAGACATTTTGAAATGGAAACTGAGAAGAGGAAAACAAGCTGGAAATTTCTCTGCCAACGTAGACTCTGAAGCCTAAAGAGAATTGTATTTCCACTTTTAAAGCAGGGGGGAAAAAAAGAAAAAAGAAAGAAAGAAAGAAAGAAAGAAAGAAAGAGAAAAAAGGCCAGCTCTAGTAAAGCATAACAGGTGCTTTCCCAGGCTAGACGAGTGAGGAGGAACAATGGGTTCATAAAAGCAGAAAAAATCTAATCTTTTTAAACCTCACTCCTTTAGCTAGGTAAAGCGCTGGTTTCTGTTCTTGGCCCTTTCCAATTATAGCAGAACTCTCAGATGAATTCACAAATACACACAGATAGAATCTCTGTCAGCAGGAATCACCAAGGTAGAGGCTGCTGGGCACTGAGCCATGTTCCATGGGCAGGGTATCGTTCTCCCCTCCCCCATTTGTGTGGCCACAACCAGTGCTAGCAGGAAGGGATACTGGATTTTGTGCTTTGTTAGGAATGCTCTAGGATTGCTTCTGATGATTGTTTTGAGGCTGTGAGGCTGTGAGCAGCCTTTTGAGCAATTTGCAGGTTTTCCTGTGGGGGCTACTTTTCCGTCCTTTATCTAGGAAAAGGGAAGCAAGACTGAGAAGGCTGAAATTTCCCCTTCCACAGATGAGGACTTCAAAACACCTTCTTCTCACCCACTCGTTAGCCTCCCTATTCCTCCCCTGTCTTCACACCATCACCAGATCTTGGTATACTACGGTGCCATGTGAGATACAGGAGAGACAGGTTCTCCTTTTCCCCTATCCCTGCATATAGTCCATAAGCACATTCTGTAAGTCTGGTATTGTTCTTTTGTTCTCATTGTTCTAGGAACAAGGTCCTGATTCTCAATGAGCTTATCTTGTCATGCAGAAGATAAGCAAGGGAAAGGTGTCGAAGCAAGAGAGGCACCAAACTCAGCTCTACTCCAACTTCCAAGCTCACAATAGGCAAAGTACCCCTCCAGCAATTCATTCTTGGATTTGGATCTTCATGAAAACTGGTACATCAAGCTAAATTACGATCAGTATAAGATGTCCAGGTCTCACAAGATTGAAGATCAGGTATTTTCTCTACATCCAGTGATTTTAAGCATCATCTTATCAATGGTTTTGAGACATACATTTTTGATTGTAAGTTTTTAAAATAATGCAAGAAAGCAAATAAATTATCCTAATAACTGCGCAAATCCTGCTGTCCAAGAGGTTGATAATGGTCGAGTTCACAAAGAGAAGCCCTGCATAGTGGATCATAGCTTTAGTTAGACCACTGTTAACAGGAAAGTGTGAATTTGGCCCTTGAGGTCCAGTTTAAGGGTCAAAGAGTGTGTGCATGTGTGTGCGTGTATGTGTGTGTGTGTGTGTAATCAATGTGCTGAAAGTGTGTAAAACCAGAAAATCCCAATAGGGCTTAAAATCCATAAGAACAGCTCATACTTAATTATATTATTATTTAGAAATATGATTATTCTTGAACATTTACTTGTTCAAAATGAACTTTAGAACTGTTTGTTCCTGGGGTGCCTGGGTGGCTCAGTGGGTTAAAGCCTCTGCCTTCGGCTCAGGTCATGATCCCAGGGTTCTGGGATAGAGCCCCACATCGGGCTCTCTGCTCAACAGGAAGCCTGCTTCCCCCTCTCTCTCTGCCTGCCTCTCTGCCTGCTTGTGATCTCTATCTGTCAAATAAAATAAATAAAATCTTAAGAAAAAAAAAAAAGAACAGTTTGTTCCTTAAAAAGAAGCCTGATATAGTTTTTGTAGGTAAGTTTGATGAGAATTTATATCTTATATTATGATTTCTAAATGTACATCTTTTATGAGTCAACATTTGTTTGCTTTTCATAGAGTCACCATGATTTTCTTTTAAAATTTATTCTTATTTTCTTGTATTTTATCACTGATTATTGGTACAAATAGAAAGGTGCTTTGTATTCTTCACATATAAAATGACATCTTACTGAAATTTTTTTATCGTGGTTAATAATTTTTGTCATTTTATGCTCTTAGGTTTCCATGGAAGCGTCATATAATCTGCAAATAATGATGAATTTCCCAGCCTTTTCCAATTACATGCTTTTATTTTCTCCTACTTTATAAATTGGATTGATTACAGTTTCCAGAAATCTCTTGAAGAGTGGTTTATATATGACATGTTATGGACTTGATTTAATGGAAATGTTTCAAGTACTAAAGTGATGATTATAATATTATTTATAATTCTTGTTTTTATTATTAATATGGTTTCAGGGTGACATTTATCATATAAAAGTATCATTCTAATCTTAGTATTATTAGCAGAAACAGATATTTTACTTTGTGTTTTGTTAAATGTCTTTTCACTATAAAAGTATATAACCACATTTGTTTTCTTCTAGACCTATTAAAATATCTTTAGATATTATAAGATTTCCAAGTTCAGCCATCTGTAAATGTCTTATTTATTGGATAAACACTACTTGGTTATGGTGTTTTGATAGAAATCTTTAGCTTATTTTTATATAGAAATTTGATCCCTAAAGTAATGAGAAATGTTTTATACATTCCTATTTTGTGTTATCTTTGCCATCTTTTAAAGTGATGAGCTACTTTCCTAAAATTAATTGAGAAGTATTCCTTTTTGTGTAATCTATTATGTCTATAAAAGCATTAAAATCTTTGTTCTATGAAGTTATAAGCAAATTTTTTCCTAATTATTTGGACTGGACAATTTAAAAAATTGGCTTTATTTTGTAAACTCTAAAAATTACTCTCATAGACTCTTGGGTATATTTGAAAATAAAATGAGCTGGTTGTTCATATTTCTGTCTCCAAACATGTAATACTTCTGTATAAATAGAATAAATTATTTTGGTATACAAAGTAGCATTAAGAATGAAAAGATGGAAATACCTAGTTGTTATAAATGAAGAAGAATCTAAAATTTAGGGCAAAAATTAAAAGCTGAAGCCAGAATGGCTCATAGTCTTATAAATTTTGAAGCTACAGAAATCATGAGCATAAATTTGCAAGCAAAATTAAATAAAACTACAAATCAAAAATATTAATATAAAGAATAAATACATATTTCAAAGACAAAGTGTAATATTTAAAAAATGTCCGCATATCAGGCTACTAGTAAAATCTTAACCAATTTCAAAGAACAATTATCCTATGTTATTTTTATCACAGATTAGAAATATGAATTAAATGGTAATCTAATCCCTATATAATAGGGAACTAAAAAAAAAGGTGTCTTAATGATTCCATGGTTTAAGAAGAAAGTGTATAGAAGTTACAAAATATTCCTTTCTAAACAGTAAGAAGGTAATATGTGCTAAAGACTTACGACTAGCAGTTAGAGCAACAGTTAAAAATTTCAGCATTAAATTCACTAATAATAAGAAAAAAAGAAATATGGGGTACTTGGGTGGCTCAATAAGTTAAGCGTCTGCCCTCAGCTCAGGTCATGATCCCAGGGTCCTGGGATGGAGCCCTGCTCAGTGGAGAGCCTGCTTTTCCCTCTCCTGCTGCCTCTCTCCCCTGCTTGCATGCTCTCTCTCTCTCACTTGCTCTTGCTGTATCTCAAATAAATAAATAAAATCTTAAAAAAATAAAAAATAGGGCCACCTGGGGACTCAGTTGGCTAAGCCTCCAACTCATGATTTTGTCTCAGGTCATGATACCAGGGTCATAAGATCAAGCCACATGTTGGGCTCTGTGCTGGATATGGAGACTCCTTAAGATTTTTTTTCTCCCTCTGCCCCTAACAAGCCCCTTTTCCTCTCTCTAAAAAAAAAAAAATAATAATAATAATAATAATAATAATAATAAATAAACAAAATAAAATAAAAAGCAAAATCAAATAAATAAATAAATAGAAGTGATACGTAAAACAAAAATCTGATTTGTGAAAAGATTGAAAATATACCAACATCTAGCAAGACTAAAGAAGCAGAATTGATATACAGAAAATATTGTAAATGAAAATGGAATCCAAAACTGTACAGACTGACTGTTGCATAGATTCTGAAACATAAAAGTATTTTAATAAGTTTGAAAGTAGATTGAATAGAATAGTTTTTATGGGAACTTAAATAGCAAAAACTGAATTGAATTAGTAGATAATATGAAAATTATTTTAATACTTATTTTGCTTTCAAAAGTCCTTTCTCATTCTCCTATAACCTAATGTCCATGTGTATGGATGCACATATACACATACAGAGAAGGATGTCAGTACCTTTAAATAATATTCTACTGAGTCTCAATAAGTAATAGAATAAGTAAAAGGATAAATTGCAACATGGGGAATAATTGCAACATAGCTAAGTATTGCAGATATTAATAAAGTTTTGTGGGAATCCAGAAAAAAAAAATGCTTCAAGAGTAGGAAAATAAGGAAATTGTCCCCCTCATTTAATAAGCTGTTGTAACTGAGGTCAGAAGAGGCTAAAGACTATAATACAAATGGATATTTTCATTATAACAGAATGATTTTTACGCATTACCAAAGTTGAAAAATATAAGTAAAATATTAATAAATAAAATTCAGTAATGTATTAAAGTAAGTTGAATTTGTTACAGAATTAGAAGGATGGCACAATTCCAGAAAAATTGATGTAATTTACATTAATATTTAAGAAAAATAAATTATGACAACCACAGAAGGAGAACAGAATTGAGATAGAGAAAAAATTATTTTATGAGACAAATGTATGTCCACATAAAAAGAAGAGTTTGGTAACCTTGTCTCACACCATACACGAAAATTAACTCAAACTTTATCATAAACTTACATGTAAAAGGAAAGCTATAAAACTTTTACAAGTAAATGCAGGAGTAAGTCGTGACTTTTTCATTAGATGAGAGTATCTTCATTAGAACACTAATAGCAAAATTTGTAAGATTGGTAAGTTGGACTTAATCAAAATTAAAAATGATTGTGTGTTAAAGAATACCATTAAGAAAGTAAAAGACAGGGCGCCTGGGTGGCTCAGTGGGTTAAGCTGCTGCCTTCGGCTCAGGTCATGATCTCAGAGTCCTGGGATCGAGTCACGCATCAGGATCTTGAGCAGAGAGCCTGCTTCCCTCTCTCTCTCTGCCTGCCTCTCCATCTACTTGTGATTTCTTTCTGTCAAATAAATAAATAAAATCTTTAAAAAAAAAAAAAGTAAAAGACAATCCACAGAATGGGAAAATTATTTGCAAATTATATATCTAATAAGGTAATTGTATCCAGATTGTACTTATTTTTAAAAAATCAATAATAAAAAGATAAACCAGCCAATTAAAAATAATCAAAGGATTTGAATAGACATTTTTCCAAAGAATATTTAAAAATAACAAAGTAGCTTATGAAAGGTGCTCAATAGGGGCACCTGGGTGGCTCAGTGGGTGAAAGCCTCTGCCTTGGTTCAGGTCATGATCTCAGGGTCCTGGGACCAAACCCCAAATAGGACTCTATGCTCAGCAGGGAGCCTGCTTCCCCCTCTCCCTCTGCCTAACTCTGACTACTTGTGATCTCTCTTTCTCTGTTGGATAAATAAATAAAATCTTAAAAAAAAAAAAAAAGGTGCTCAATACCATCAGTCATTAGAGAAAGACAAAAAGAGATTCCACTTTTTGAACAGTAGGATGTCTATAATAAAAAAAGAAAATAACAAGTTTTGATAAGGATGGGGAGAAATTGGGACCCTCATACATTGCTAGTAGGAATGTAAAATGGTAAAGCCTTTTGGAAAACAGTTTGACCATTCCTCAAAATGTTAAAATAGAGTTACCACATGACCCCCCAATTCCACTAAGTCTCTACTCAAGAGGAATAAAGATATATGTCTACATAAAAATCTATACATAAATGTACACAGCAAACTTAATCACAAGAGACAAAAGGTGGAAATAACCCACATGTCCATGAATACACTACATGTGGCATGTCATGTGATGGAATTTATTTGGTAATAATAGAGAATGAAATGCTAATTCAAGAATCTCAGAAACACAAAATATGCTAGGTGAAAGAGCCAGTCACAATTGCATGTTATCTGATATTATTTACATGAAATGCCCAGAATAGGCATACCTACGGAAACAGAAAGTATACTGTTGGTTGTTTAGGCTGGGTGGGAATAGTGTGGATGGGCAAGGAAGAATTTGTTCAACTTAAAAAAATTAAAGTGTTTGTTACACTTTATGAATACAAGATTACTTTGGTGTGATAAAAGCTATCTAAAATCATTATAGTGATGGTGATACTACTCTGTAAATATATTAGAAAGCATTAAAAACCAATTTAAACGAGTGAACTTTATGGTATGTAAATTATATCTCAATAACACTATTTTTTAATTAAAATCTATTTTGGGAAATTTGTTACATAAAGATAGTATTAATATTTTTTGCTATATGACACTGAAAATGACCATCAGTGGTATTTGTATTTGTGCTAACTGCTGGTTTTCTTTGTTACAATAATAAATTAACATAATTGAAAAAGCCCAAGATTGGATGTGTGTGTGTGTGTGTGTGTGTGTGTGTGTATGTATGTGTGTGTATGTGTGTGTGTTTATACATAAATTTAAGGACACTTATGACTAAAATAGTCTCAAAAAAATAGTAATAGAAGTGTAATTCCTGGGTGTTTCAGTCAGTAAGCATCTGCCTTCTACTCAGGTCATGGCCTTGGGGTCCTGGGATGTAGCCAGTCAGACTCGCTCCTTGGGGAGTCTCTTTCTCCCTCTGCCCCTCCTCCTGCTCCTCCTCTCTCTGTCAAACAAATGAATAAAAAAGCCTTGAAAGAAAAAAGAAATGTAATTCCTCAAACTGATGAAGTATATCTTGCAAAACATATTACAAATCTAACCAGCCAAAAGAACATCAATGGAGGAATAGATAAAAATGCTATATTCACTAAGTGAATAAACCTAACAATTTAAATAATTGAAATACAGTATTGTATTAACTTAACTTCATCCCCAAATTTAAGATAAATGAAAAAGTGAAGTTATAAAAATTACATGAATTAAAATACATACATAGGCATGGCTTTATGTATAAAAAACATACAGTAATGGCTTTAAAACATGGACCAAAATTATGTAAAACAAGTACACTATAATGTTTGCTTTCAAGGAAAAGAGGAAGGGGGTGGAACTACAGAGAATTGAAAAAAAAAGGCTTTAGATTTAACTGCAGCATTCTATCTATTTAATTAAAACATTTCAAGATACAGAGATAAAAAGTCCACTATCCCATGTAGAGGATACATGGGCATATGCAATTATCTATAATTTACTGTGGTTTAAAATTTACAAATTAATTCCTGGGTGACTTTAATATTATTAAAATGTCCTTTTGAATTGCTAAATTATGTTTTTAAAGAATAATGTTATGTAAAATTATTAAATTTCTATGTTGGGTGAAATAGGTGATGGGGATTAAAGAGTACACTTACGATGATAAGCACTTAGTGTACAGAATTGCTGAATCACTATACTGTGCACCTGAAACTAATTTAACACTTTATCTTAACATACTGGAATTAAAATATGTTAAAATTTTATTAATCAATACTATTAGTCTAAGTGCATTATCCATTTCCTCCTATAAAATCTAAAATTCATACACATGCTACTTGTTAATATGAAAGTGCTTTTTCCTTTTAAAAAATACACCAATTGGTCTGCTGAAAATCATTTAGGCTCTTACCACAGTTTGGCTATTGTGGCCATTGCTGCTATGAACATTGGGGTGCATATGGCCCTTTTTTTCACTACATCTGTATCATTAGTGTAAATACCCAGTAGTGCAATTATAGGGCCAAAGGGTAGCTCTATTTTTAATTTTTTGAGGAATCTCCACACTGTTTTCCAAAGTGGCCGCACCAACTTGCATTCCCACCAACAGTAAAAGAGGATTCCCCTTTGTCCACATCCTCTCCCAACATTTGTTGTTTCCTGCCAGTTGCCATTCTAACTGGTGTAAGGTGGTATCTCAATGTGGTTTTGGATAAAGAAATTGTGGTCCATATATACAATGGAACATTATTCAGCCTTCAGAAAGGATGAATACCCAACTTTTGCATCAACATAGATGGGACTGGAAGAGATTATGCTGAGTGAAATAAGCCAAGCAGAGAGAGTCAATTATCATATGGTTTCACTTACTTGTGGAACATAAGGAATAACATGGAGAACATTAGAAGAAGGAAAGGAAAAGTGAAGTGGGGGGACCTGGAGGAGAAAACAGGCCATGAGAGACTGTGGACTCCAAGAAACAAATTGAGGATTTTAGAGAAGAAGGAGGTGTGGGAATGGGAGGAGTATTAAGGAAGGCACATATTACATGAAGCACTAGGTGTTATATATAAACAATGAATCTTGGAACACTACATTAAAAAGATAAATGTATATATCCTACTTGGACAGTCTTTTTACGTAGATCATGGAGTCCTCTTGTAAGGCAAAATTTACTTCCTTCTCAGGTTATACATTTTAAAACTGTGGCTATAGGGGCGCCTGGGTGGCTCAATGGGTTAAAGCCTCTGCCTTCAGCTCAGGTCATGATCTCGGGGTCCTGGGATCGAGCCCCACATTGGGCTCCCTGGGAGCCTGCTTCCTCCTCTCTCTCTCTGCCTGCCTCTCTGCCTACTTGTGATCTCTGTCTGTCAAATAAATAAATAAATAATTTTTAAAAAATAATAAAAAAAAATAAAATTGTGGCTATAGACACTAATCTAGGAACAGTAATGCTAAGAGTGCTAAAACTATTTCATTCCCTGTAATAAAGTTTCTAATATAATATCCAAAGTAAAGAATACAGCTATTTAAAATCTTAACATTTGTTTTCTGTGAAAGTAAAACAGGTTTCCTTTCCCCTTGATGGTGATTTGTTCACCCTGGGTGGATCAGATTTTGAGGTTTTAGTAATATATAAGTCCGATTTTACAACAGTGGGAGGAACCAAAAGGAATTAAAAAAATTAATTAACATGTGGTTGAAGACACACAAAATTATATTTTTATTTTAGATTCATCACATGAAGTCACAGAAATTGTAGAATATTTTACAACCAGTCACACTGATGATGCAACTCTGTTAAATCATGTGAAATTACATGCATATTACCCTGCCAGGTTTTCTATCTCTTCTGAGAAAATTTAGTCATGTTATATATTGCAAATCTAATAGTTCTAATGTTATTATCAGTTAATTCCAATCTAAAATATGTCTTCAATATAAGTAATATTTTTCTTTATTCACTTCTGTATCCTGAGGATGCACAAGAGCACCTAAAGAAGGTGTAAGGTACAGAAACTTTAAATAAATAATATCTGAATAGATGAATTAATACATGGAATTCTAGAAGCAGTCTCTTTCCTGATATTATGCATTTCTATTAGTATGTAGAGGAATTAAGCTGTTCAATGCAAAGTTCTCTGTCTTTGCTGTATTCAAGGAATGCTTTCCTTTCTGTCTTACCCTTTTACATTAGGCATTGCTTCCTGATATTATTTGTTCAAGAGGTTCTCTACCACTTCCCCGATCACAAGGGGTAAATGGACAAGTCCTGGGTTTATCCCATTGTATTGCTCCAATAGCCCTATTTCAGGCAAAACATTTTGATACTTGTGACACATACAGGCTTAAAAAGTGATATAATGCATGAAAGCATTTTCATAGGTCTCAGCCTATAATAAACAGCCAATGAAGATTTGTTGCTATGATGTTACTAGTTGGTCTAGAGGAGATCAGGGAGAAGGAATGATATTCCGCTTAGTTCAGGTTCCTTCTGAAGGAAACTCAATATATCGTTTTCAGTTACACTCATAATATTGGTTATGGGTACTCCTTTAAGTTTTAAGTCTCTACAATTTTGTTCATTTAAAAAATATAGATAATGGAGTCCCTATTTTATATACTTGATTAGAGATTAAACATAGGTAGATACAGATTAAACACCAAACTTCCCATGATATTAGGAGTAAAATCTACATTCTACCCTTATGCCTGATTATATGGAGGCTGGAAGGTTTCTAAATACCTTAGGATTTAGGACTAACACAAGAAATTTGTATTTATTCAGAAATTTAATGTTTTAAATAGTACCAACATGTATTTTATCTTAAATCAAGTACATAAAATGTAGGTGCACATGTGAACCTAGGACTCCTGGCACCATCTGTTATGTCTCACTATCTCCAAAAATTGCTTCCCTCTTTAATTCTCTAAAAGAATCCAAAATGATCCTCTACAAAAACTAGAAAACTCAAGCTCTATTGTTTCTACCTACTGCTTTGTACTTGCCTCCAAAAGTACTGTATTGTGGATACTTATTAAGTAAATTAAAAACAAAATAGCATTTTGAAAAGATTAATTGATAGGTTTAGGATATATACTTTTAAAATTGCAACTCTGTGGGTTGAAAAATGTTGCCAGGATGTTAGCAGCTCAGTTGAAATTTCCCAGGGAAGAGGTTTTACAAAATACACTCAGATACATGAAACCACGTCCAATTCTACTTCTGTTCAACTGCTATGTGTTGAAGAGAAAATCCCAATGTGTCATTAACATATCTTTAAAAACAAAAGATATTCTGCATACACTGAGTATATTGTTTCTAAAGTCAAGTCATCTAAGAAAAGCCCTAGTTATTTCCGGATCTTGCTGTTGAGGCCTTTTCAAAATCCTTATGGAAAATTAACCAAACTGAGAGAAAGTTACACACAAATGGTATGAAATTATATGTCGGGTGCCTGGGTGGCTCATTTGGTTAAGCAGCTGTCTTCAGCTCACGTCATAATCCTGGAGTCCTAGGATCCAGTGCGGCATTGGGCTCCCTGCTCAGCAGGGAGTCTGCTTCTCACTCTGACCTCTTCCCTCTCATCCTCTCTCCCTCTCTTTCAAATAAACAAAGAAAGAAAAATCTTTAAAAAAAATTATATGTCAAGAAAGGGAAGGGATTTGATTACTCATTTTTATGATTCACTTACTCAGAATCTTACCTAGTGCTTCTTAGGATTCTTCACATTTCCCCTTTTACCTCCAAACCCAAGAAATACTCACAGCTGGCTTGTGATGCAGTATAAATAAATAAATAAATAAATAAATAAATAAAAGAAAAGGTGACTGAGGTAAAACCCCTTCCTGCCTTTTGTTCTATGAAATCTAAGTTCCTACATGATATTATATAGGGCAGGGACCTGGGAAGAGACAGAAGCACTGAGGAAAATGTCAGGCTAATCTTGACCACAAAGTGCAGTCCTGGGGTTCTTGCAGAGGAAGTAGCTGGGGTCCACAAATTGTGGGGTGGCGGACTCACTACTGCACAGACCAAAGAGGAATACGATTGCACACACACCCAGGGAGTCAGCAACTGCCAGGGTAACACGGAAGCTACATAGTACTTTGCTCACAATACTGCTTATGGATTGACTCCTCATGTGTGTCCAAGAGTGTAAAAAAATCAATCATTCATGTTAAGTAAACCGAACTGTTGAGAATGATTAAAAGGGTGAATTTAGTGTTGATTATGTGGATGAAAACAGAGATAGTAGAAAACATATAATGGTTATACAGTACAGCCATGGAAAAGGCATAAAAAAATTGCACCCAATTTCAGCCAAACACTGGAGACTTGAGCTCAGGTATATGTGAAGACTGATTGAGACAGGCTGGCATATCTTGCTGAGGTCTAATGGGCCATGGCAGGACACGTTCATGGCACAAGTAAGATCCCTTTGTGTATGATCTCCACATATGGGCTGAGCTAAGAAGTTTTAATAAAGGTTTTCTAAATCCTTTTTCCCTGTCAAGCATTGAATGTATTTTGCATTTTTTTTAACTAAAGAGTGTTTAGAAGGCAGGTCAGGAAAAAAAAAATCAGTACAATAAAATATTAAAAATGTGAGGTCAGAAGAACCTCTCAATAATTTGCCTATATCCCAACCCAAACTCCATTGCCAAAGCTTATACTTTCAACCTTTTCAAAGTTCGTTCTGCATTCCTAGTTGGGCTGATTTTTCTTGACCTCTTCTGGCCATATTTGATAAGGAAGGTGGTAAGGATATCCTGTGAGGTTTATCAGAAGCTCTGAAGGCACTTCTATTTCAGCTCTAAAAATCCTCTCCATGAAACCTTTATACTTCCCTAAATCACACTGCCCTTCTCCGGAACTGGCAACTGAAACCAGAAATGCAGGAGACTCTAAACCTCATTAGCTAGCTAGGGCAGCCAGACATTTAATAAATACCTGTTGTTTTAACTTTGTTCTGTGGTTCTCAACATGTCAGACTTAAGAAAAATGTAGTGGGATGGAATTGTAACATAGACAAGTATGATATAGAGTACAGACACAGGGGATATACAGTATATCTGGCTTAATGTCCCTGTAAAATTTCACTTGACTTTCTAAAGTCTGACCTAAAAAAAAGCTCAACATCACCATAAACATAGCGTCAAGAGTGTACCATTCTACATACAGACTTGGGTTTTCAGTTTCATTTGCAGTGCCTGATCTTTAAGAAGAAGATGATAGCATTTATTAACTGAAAATTTAAAAATGTTGAATAAAAACACAGATGACAGCTAACTCAAAAGAAAAGAAAAACAGAGTGTTTTGTCTATAGCCCAATGAATCCATGTGAATGTTTCAAATGATTAAACACTTTATATATGCCTGTGTGCTATTATGTATAAGAAATTAGCATATGATGAATTGCAAAATATATTATTCTTAAATGTGAGTTAGTTCCACCTTTCTGAAAAGCTATTTAGGAGTATTTAGTAACTAAAAACATGGAGGCTTAAGTGGGTAGGAGAAGAATAAATGAAACAAGATGGGATTGGGAGGGAGACAAACCATAAGTGACTCTTAATCTCACAAAACAAACTGAGGGTTGCTGGGGGGAGGGGGTTTGGGAGAAGAGGGTGGGATTATGGACATTGGGGAGGGTATGTGCTTTGGTGAGTGCTGTGAAGTGTGTAAACCTGGTGATTCACAGACCTGTACCCCTGGGGATAAAAATATATGTTTATAAAAAATAAAAATTAAAAAAAAAAAAAGTTTATACCCATTAACACGCTATTTTCACCATCATAAACCTTTCATAAGTAAATAATCAGAAATACAGAGATTGAACATTAATTATAACATTTATAATAACAAAACATTCATAAACTTTTTTAAAATCCCAAGTTAAAAGAGTATGATTTTATTTTGTGAACATATAAACATATTTACATATATTAAACATTGGAAGTATACACAACTTTAGGGGTGCTCATTGCTGAGTGGTAAACTGCAGGTTGCTCATGTCATTCCTTTTAGTTTTCAGTATTTTAAGAATTACTTTTAATAAGCATAAAAAATCTATAATCAGAAAACAAAACAAAACAGAAAATGTACCATATAGGTGACAAAAAGGGGTTTGAGTGGGTTTTCAAGAATATATTCTATTTTTTTTTTAAGATTTTATTTATTTGACAAACAGAGATCATAGGTAGGCAGAGAGAGAGAGGGGGAAACAGGCTCCCTGCTGAACAGAGAGCCCCATGTGGGGCTCGATCCCAGGACCCTGACATCATGACTTGAGCTGAAGGCAGAGGCTTAACCCACTGAGCCACCCAGGTGCCCCTATATTCTATTTCTTAATTGAGTGGTTGGTACTTGGGTCTTTGCTTTAATGATGATGATGATAATCTTTATGATTTATAGCATGCTTAAACCAATTTATAATATTTTGGGGAAAAAAGTAATTTCATGGAAGTTATTATTATTTTAAAGTAAACTTCTAGAAAAAATGTGTATTTCCTAAAGGTATTATTAAAATTAATATTATTCTTATAATATTAAATATTATTAGAAATAATAAATTATGTAGTCTTTCATACTAAAAACCAGTTAGGAGGAATGAGCAAAAATGGCTATTGTCTTCACCAATATTTCACAATATTTCACATCAATCACCATTTCAAGCAGATAAACATAAAAAATGAAAAATATAAATACTAGAAAAGATAAAGTTTTCATTACTGTAGATGCTATTGATACTTATCTTAGAAATTCAATAGAATCAAGAGAAAACCTCTTACAAAAGAAAAACTGTATGAAAATTCAACAAATTGGTTGATTAAAATTTTAATGTCATAATATTGACGGCCTCTCTGTATATTAACACTACACAGTTAGAAAATCTGATACAAGGCAGCAGACTTTTTGGTATTTGAAACTGGTCACAAAAAATATAATGATAATTTTTCTCAGTTTCTTGGTTTGCCTTGAATTCTGATAGAGGAATGGCAGGAGAGCATATACAACTGAAATTTTAGCTGCTGGAAATTCCAGAGCTCCTAGAAATTCTCCAAAGGAAGACATTTTTTTAAACATGCATATAACAGAAAAAATTTTTCTCCACTTTGAGAAAAACGTAAGGTGGTTTTCTTCCTTTTATTGCTTCTACTGAATTTGTGTCCCATGTTATATTCCCTTTATATATTTGTTTACTTATTTTTATATCTTATTATAGAAAATTCTAGTTATATACACAATTAGATTTTCTAGTCTAAGAAACATCCATGCACACATCATCCAGTTCTATAACAATGAAATCTGGCCAGTTTTTTTCTCTTTTATACTTATTTTTCTATGCAATGAATTTTAAGGAAATTCCTGATACCATATTTGAGCTAGACTTATTTTAGTAAAAGATAACTCTTTTCTTCCTTTTTTAAAAATTTTTTTAAGAAAAATTCTTCTATCTGTTTAACACATAGAAGGAGAAAGAGAGAGTGTGAGCAGGGGGAGGAGAAAAGGGAGAAGGAACAAGCAAACTCTCCACTGATTAGGGATGCAGGGCTCCTAACCAACGAAGCCACTCAGATACCCCAAATCTTTTAACATATTCTCCAGACCATTGTTCAACTAAAAATAAAATAACCCCCTTATTTCATCAAATATCCAGTTAATTTTTCCTATTGACTCATGTCCTAATTTCTATAATAGTCTGAATCAGAATCTCATAACAAAAATAGCATTTACCACTTGGTTAATAGTGTTTTCACATCTCTTTTTATCTACAGGTGTTCCTCTCCAAACTTTTCATTCTCTTGCAAATTTTTTTTAATATTACTATGGAGAAATTACTCACTAGGTTCCTCTTCATCTCTGTTTCCTCTAAATTACTAAGTCTAGAGGTTTGACCTGACTGTTTTGATGTTTTGAGAGGGGAAATATATTTCATATTCATAGACAACATTATTCATTTTATTCCCCCATCAAGGCATATATAATATCTAGTTTCTCTATTTTTGTGATGTGAGCAGCTAATGAAAAATATTGCTGGGGCACCTGGGTGCCTCAGTGGGTTAAAGCCTCTGTCTTTGGCTTGGGTCATGATCTCAGGGTTCTGGGATTGAGCCCCATATTGGACTCTCTACTCAGTGGGGAGCCTGCTACCTCTTTCTTTCTGCCTGCCTCTCTGCCTACTTGTGATCTCTGTCAAATAAATAAAGAAAATCTTAAAAAAGAAAAAAGAAAAAATGTTGCTTACATTCATTAATTCATTAAGTGTGACAAAAGTAGCAATAATTCAGTTCTATTCTTCTTCTTCTACTACTTAGAATAATTCTATAAATAAAAATTTCCCTTCAACTTTTACCTGGATATCTGTTGGTATAAGACAATTTTTATTTTTTGCAATCATTTACCTGTTGTTGTTGTTTTTTTCAAAATAATTATTTGGAACATTAGCATCTTCCCCAAATGACCAATTTATGTTCATTTACATTCATATTATTTTTCAAACTCTCATGAATTACGTCTATAATTCTTAATATTTTTAATCTGAGTTAATAGATGAATTTCCCATTTTATGTCTTGCTTTTTTCCTTTAATATGTTATAATTGTCCACCATTATTTATTGAACCAAAGTATAAAATCTTCAAAGTACATTTAGTAGATCTACCAATGTTGAACATTTTCATAAGTTTTCAAGATTTAATTATTCAAAGTAATGATGTAATAAAAATGATTTAATACCAACCCTTGTATGTCATGTCTCATCATTTCTTAAAATTAATGAGAAGAGTTTGTTTCTGAACCAAATAGTATAAGCAATTTTACACAAAAGCAATGTAAATGATTATATTTCCCTTAAGAACACTTGTACGTCTTTAAATTCTTAGCTGTAGTGCTCAGGAGCTCCATGTCTGATGATTAATATATGATTTTTATTTATTGCAAAATGTAATATAAGAAAAGTCCTGTCACATAGTCAATAAAAACTGCAATTATTAATCTAGCTATTTTTTTTTTCTCAGTCTTAGGATCTCAGCTCTGATTCTCTTCTGTCCAGAAGTAAATGTACACATTTAGGTAGTTATTAGAAAATTTTAGGTTTTCCAGGCCAACATTCCTTTTAATAAAAAGAAAAAATATATTTATATTAAAGAGAGAGAGAATATGTATGTGAGAAAGAGTGGGAAGGGAAGAGGGACAAAAGGAGATGGACAGAGAGAGAATCTCAAGCAGACTTCCTGCTGAGCTTGGAGCCTCTCCTGGGGAGCTTGATCTCAAAAGTCTGAGAGCATGACCTGAGCCAAATCAAGAGTCAGATACTCAACTGCCTCTACCACCCAGGCACCCCTGGCCCAACATTTCTTTATGCCACATTATGACATAGACTTTTGAAGAAATGTTCTGTGTTCCTTCATGTGTCTTGTCAATGAAGAAGTAGATGTGGAGGAATTGCCAGGTAGATCCCAATTAGATACAAGTGGAGAAGCCAAAATAACAGAATGTTATTAATCAGAGTGAGAATAACCAGCTGGTATAACACATTTGTATTTATTTGACTGGAATGTATAAATGGTAGATACCTTTCCCTAGATCTCTGTCTACATACATCTCATAATGTTCTTCTTGCCTAGTTTACTATAGTTTTGTTCCTTTTTTTTTTTTTTTGAAGATTTTATTTATTTGAGAGAGAGAGAGCACACACACAAATGTGGGGGCAGAGAGAGAAGGAGAAGCAGACTCCCCACTGAGCAGGGAGCTGGTTGCAGGGCCCAATCCCAGGACCCTGGGATCATGACCTGAGCCAAAGGCAGACACTCAACAAACTGAGCCACCCAGGTGCCCCAGTTTTTCTCCTGTTTAATTTAAGAACTGGATCAATCCATTGCTGCTGACACAAAGTTCTCATTGCCTACAGACAGACAAAAGCTAGGGCAGACCGACTCTTACTATACATTCTAATCCCTTATAAGCAACCACTCTCTAACACATTCTATTGGTTATGGCCCCAGTAGAGAGAAAATGGTAGAGTCAATGAGTGGCTTAAGTGTCTAATAAAAAGACTGTTAGCAAAGTTGTCACAGAGTTTAAGGAAACCAGTAAGAAATGGTGCAATATCCCAGGGCTAGTGACAACAGGGACCTACCATCATTCCCTAGACCTGAGGGAGTTTCCTTTTCTCAGAAATATGAGTTAGCAATTCTGAAACTAATTTCCATATATTCTGGGATTGGACAAACAGATAAATATATACTTAGAATAATGACAACCAGGTTTCTGATACTTCAAGAAGGGAATTAAACATATGGAAAGGAGAAAACTAGAATGAATCCTTTAGGGTTAGATTAGATATGCAGTTACCAAGGTAAATTGGTAGACCCTCCCTTGGTCTGTTTGCTGAGAGGGCCAGGAGTTGCACCACAACCATAATGAACCCACCTAGAGCCACTAAGAGGAACCAGAGCTCCAGGGAGAATGAGTGATTCTAGAGCTGGGGCACTAAATGTGCAAGAGGAACCTAGAATATTGTGTTGAGCCCCAAAGTATGGGAATGTTCAAGGAATGCTGGGACGCATCAAGAGGACATTAGAACCAACTTAAAGGACTTTCTACATCCAAGACTGACAATTTTACTTGAAAATATGTGATAGGAGCAGATTATAACCCCAGTGAATAAAATTAAAATGTTTTGAGTCCATGCTAATGTAAATAAAACATAAATAAATAAATGTTAGAGAAGGAAAAGTAGGAACAGATCACTTAAACCTAAAGAAAGCCACATCGTGGGAGCTGTGGCCTTTAAAAAAGGGATGGAGTTCACCGGGGTGACCCATCAGGGAGAAAGCAGGAAGGCAAAGAATAGCCCATTCACCTCTCTTCTACCCCTCAGCTCTCCTACTGGTACCTCCCATTGATGGATCCTTACTGGAAGCTAGACGTCAAGGCAGCACCTTGATGCAATCTATGCAGGTCATGTTCCTGGAGAGTAGAGAGTAGGATGACGGAATGGTTTCTGCATCTTCAGGAACAAAAGGAGATGACCAGCAAACTCTTTTTGCCACAGAGATTTTTTCCAAAATAACAATTTGGCCTTTTTGTTTTTCTTTATGAAATATTTATTGCCAAGAAACTGGGCTTCCATGAAAGTCAAAGCTCTTCACAACTTGGTCTCAGAATTATCTTTTTTCTTTTCTCCACCACTGTCTTCCTCTCCCTCATACACTAAGCTTTAATCTTAGACTATCTGCTGTTTTTGAAGGCAATCACTCATACCACTGTGGCTTTACCTTCCTATGTTTCCTCTTGCTTGAAGCAGCCTCTGCTTACTTATATTACAGAAAATCTCCTATAAATTCTTAAAGGTTGAGGTTAAATATAAGCTTACTTCTATTCTCCCCAACCATCATTAGGCAAATAAAGTTTCCCTTAGTATCATTAGGCAGGGATAATTGATAAGAGTTTTGTGCCCCAATAGCACTTATTCAAAAATCAATTAGCAATACTATATAGTATCACATCTATTTTTTTTTTAAATCTCCCTCCCAGCTAAACTGAGATCTTCTGACATGTTCCTGATAATAGAGATCAGGCATTCTATAAATAGCTGTGTAGATGAATACATGATGTCTCAAGTTATGCAGAAATCTGATTTCATACTCTTTTCCAGGAAAGCCCACATTTAGTTATAGTTTTTGAAGAGTCAGTTTCTTGAAACATGATATACTTTCATCACCATATAACGATTTTAACTAGACCACCAGCTCTTTTATTTATTTAATATGCAATATTTTCTTTAACCAAAAAATTTCACTGCTAAAAAATATTGAAAAAGTTCCAGGACACTACAGAAAAGTTTAGGAATATCTTGCATTTATTTAACATTGAAAATTGTATAAATATATAATTACTGATGTAAGCGTAAGAGAGAGATACATATATACATATATGTATGTACATATATAGGTGTGTGTGTGTGTGTGTGTGTGTGTGTGAATATAATCTGATTGGATTTGATTATGGAATAAAATCAAATAGAAAGAATAACAGGGCATCTATGTACCCCAGTTATAGATAAAGAAATGGAGAAGCAGCAGGGTTAAATAACTAGCTCAAGTTCAAATATCTTGCAATGATGGGTCAAGACAAAATATTAATGGTAGATACCACATTCTTTAAAAAAGTTTATGAGAACAAAAGATAGAGGAATTGTCAATAAAGAGATTTTCCGGGCAGGGTCTTGGAAAAAAGCCAAACCTCCCAAATTTAAAATTGTACTATCTATATTAGACCCTTTCTTCTCTCTAGAGAAAAATCAGCAAAGATAGCT
This sequence comes from Mustela nivalis, assembly GCF_964662115.1. Taxonomy (NCBI): domain Eukaryota; kingdom Metazoa; phylum Chordata; class Mammalia; order Carnivora; family Mustelidae; genus Mustela; species Mustela nivalis. The sequence continues at coordinate 142,521,904 of NC_139021.1, forward strand.
GATTCTGTCTATACAAAGGGAGGACAAATTTCTCTTGACATGGCTTCTTTCTTTCAGGTCACGAGTAAATGTCCCTTTTCTGTACGAGGAATACCATCTTGCTAGCCTACGGAGATTAATGCATGTCCTAAGTGAGAGTGATTTGTTTTTTCCCTCACTGACCAGTCCTGGCTGGGGGAAATGAATTGTGGCTCATTTTATGCACAAGAGAAATTGTTGCTCTTACTAGAATTACTGGACTGAATTGGAGATTTGCTCAGGTTAACTTTTTGGTGATTGTTGCTCTAAGAAGTGTTTTAGTTTGGCTACTTTTATTATAGGAAATAAAGAATCTCTAATTGGTGACAATATAAGGAAAGTTTATTATGAATACCTACATGAAAGGCTTGACTTCTATTAAAAAAAATTAAGAACAGAAACATTACAGAAAGAATCTAAAAACTTGGAACTAGAAAGAGAGTCTAGATATGGTGTAGCTCCAGGTACTTTTAGTAGAAGGAGTCATAAAATTGGCTATGAACATGAACACAGTTATAGTTTATAAGTATTTCTTTCTAGGCTGACAATAACTCCCCTATTGTCAGTGTTTCTTAACTTAAATTTTCATGAGTCAGACCTGCTTGTCTGGAGTTGTGCTTCTTAAAATGTAATACAAATGTGAGTCACCTGGGAATCTTGTTAAAATGCATATTGATTCAGGAGGTCTTGATTAGAGTCTGAGATTTTACATTTTTAATAAGCTACCTGGTAATAACAAAGGTGGTTGTCCTAATCCTGGGGTTTTTTTTTTGGCAAGGTAAAGTACCTTACCAAGTTAGGGAATAGGTGTATTAGGTCAGTTTAAGCCAACTAATGGCTTAATTATCCTTATGTCATATATCCATCATTGGTCCAATCACCTGCAGTCAGGTTTTGGGGACATATTCCTTATTGTTTCAAATATAGAGGTTTTATGGGAGGGAAAGTTCACCAAAGACAAGACTGAGATTGTACTGGCATTCGAAATTATGCCTCCTATAAGCAGTTATTTTCTATTGGGTATTAGTTGTAGTTCAGTATCTTTGTCTACTGGCTATCACTGAAGATCAAAAAAGAGTCAGATATTTGGAGTCTCTATACTCACTATATTACTTCCTGCTTTAATTCTAAAATATGCAGAAATAACCTCATCTTCCTATAACCTACTGAATCATGGGGAAAATTGTACTTACCAGTAATTTCACTAAAAATGTATCTCTCTTTTTGAAAGCAACAACTTTGATAATTGGTATGTGTTAGCAAAAACTCCGGTCTCAAAATTTTTTCTACTTTGTCGGTAAATCTAGACCCTGGAATGCATAATACATATTCTCCATCCTGAAAATGGAATAATCATTGTAAAATATACATTTCTTCTGATCATATTCATTGATGACTCACCTCCTGGATAAAGACTAATCTCTTTAGGGGTCTTCAGAATCTGATCTCAACTTATCCTCTTACATAATCTACCACCATTTCTTCTACAGGTCATAACTACGTTATACCCCATTAATATGTAATGGCATATTAATGGGAATATTCCATTACTTATCTCAGAGAACCTTCTAGACTGTGAATTTATGCCAGCTCTGTCTTTCTAAAATGTGGCTCCATATATTTGCAGCTCATATTTCTACTCATCCATTGTTTATTTTTACCCACAAATAGTTATATCATTCTCTGTTTCAAAAGCTAAGAGTTTTACAACCGTAAAGTTTTTAGTACAGTATATTTGCTAATGCATCTGTCTAGTATAAATTATTATTATTTTTTTTAAGTTGTTTTTTTTTTAAAATAATTTTTTATTTTTTATAAACATATATTTTTACCCCCAGGGGTACAGGTCTCTGAATCACCAGGTTTACACACTTCACAGCACTCACCAAAACACATACCCTCCCCAATGTCCATAATACCACCCCCTTCTCCCAAACCCCCTCCCCCCAGCAACCCTCAGTTTGTTTTGTGAGATTAAGAGTCACTTATGGTTTGTCTCCCTCCCAATCCCATCTTCTTTCATTTATTCTTCTCATACCCACTTAAGCCCCCATGTTGCATCACCACTTCCTCATATCAGGGAGATCATATGATAGTTGTCTTTCTCCGCTTGACTTATTTCGCTAAGCATGATATGCTCTAGTTCCATCCATGTTGTCGCAAATGGCAAGATTTCATTTCTTTTGATGGCTGCATAGTATTCCATTGTGTATATATACCACATCTTCTTGATCCATTCATCTGTTGATGGACATCTAGGTTCTTTCCATAGTTTGGCTATTGTGGACATTGCTGCTATAAACATTCGAGTACACGTGCCCCTTTGGATCACTACGTTTGTATCTTTAGGGTAAATACCCAATAGTGCAATTGCTGGGTCATAGGGCAGTTCTATTTTCAACATTTTGAGGAACCTCCATGCTGTTTTCCAGAGAGGTTGCACCAGCTTGCATTCCCACCAACAGTGTAGGAGGGTTCCCCTTTCTCCGCATCCTCGCCAGCATCTGTCATTTCCTGACTTGTTGATTTTAGCCATTCTGACTGGTGTGAGGTGATATCGCATTGTGGTTTTGATTTGTATTTCCCTGATGCTGAGTGATATGGAGCACTTTTTCATGTGCCTGTTGGCCATCTGGATGTCTTCTTTGCAGAAATGTCTGTTCATGTCCTCTGCCCATTTCTTGATTGGATTATTTGTTCTTTGGGTGTTGAGTTTGCTAAGTTCTTTATAGATTCTGGACACTAGTCCTTTATCTGATATGTCATTTGCAAATATCTTCTCCCATTCTGTCAGTTGTCTTTTGATTTTGTTAACTGTTTCCTTTGCTGTGCAAAAGCTTTTGATCTTGATGAAATCCCAATAGTTCATTTTTGCCCTTGCTTCCCTTGCCTTTTGTGTTGTTCCTAGGAAGATGTTGCTGCGGCTGAGGTCGAAGAGGTTGCTGCCCGTGTTCTCCTCAAGGATTTTGATGGATTCCTTTCGCACATTGAGGTCCTTCATCCATTTTGAGTCTATTTTTGTGTGTGGTGTAAGGAAATGTCCAGTTTCATTTTTCTGCATGTGGCTGTCCAATTTTCCCAGCACCATTTATTGAAGAGGCTGTCTTTTTTCCATTGGACATTCTTTCCTGCTTTGTCGAAGATTAGTTGACCATAGAGTTGAGAGTCTATTTCTGGGCTCTCTATTCTGTTCCATTGATCTATGGGTCTGTTTTTGTGCCAGTACCATGCTGTCTTGATGATGACAGCTTTGTAATAGAGCTTGAAGTCCGGGATTGTGATGCCACCAACGTTGGCTTTCTTTTTCAATATCCCTTTAGCTATTCGAGGTCTTTTCTGGTTCCATATAAATTTTAGAATTATTTGTTCCATTTCTTTGAAAAAGATGGATGGTACTTTGATAGGAATTGCATTAAATGTGTAGATTGCTTTAGGTAACATAGACATTTTCACAATATTTATTCTTCCAATCCAGGAGCATGGAACATTTTTCCATTTCTTTGTGTCTTCCTCAATTTCTTTCATGAGTACTTTATAGTTTTCTGAGTATAGATTCTGTGTCTCTTTGGTTAGGTTTATTCCTAGGTATCTTATGGTTTTGGGTGCAATTGTAAATGGGATTGACTCCTTAATTTCCCTTTCTTCTGTCTTGCTGTTGGTGTAGAGAAATGCAACTGATTTCTGTGCATTGATTTTATATCCTGACACTTTACTGAATTCCTGTATAAGTTCTAGCAGTTTTGGAGTGGAGTCTTTTGGGTTTTCCACATATAGTATCATATCATCTGCGAAGAGTGATAATTTGACTTCTTCTTTGCCGATTTGGATGCCTTTAATTTCCTTTTGTTGTCTGATTGCTGAGGCTAGGACCTCTAGTACTATGTTGAATAGTAGTGGTGATAATGGACATCCCTGCCGTGTTCCTGACCTTAGCAGAAAAGCTTTCAGTTTTTCTCCATTGAGAATGATATTAGCGGTGGGTTTTTCATAGATGGCTTTGATGATATTGAGGTATGTGCCCTCTATCCCTACACTTTGAAGAGTTTTGATCAGGAAGGGATGCTGTACTTTGTCAAATGCTTTTTCAGCATCTATTGAGAGTATCATATGGTTCTTGTTCTTACTTTTATTGATCTGTTGTATCACATTGACTGATTTGCGGATGTTGAACCAACCTTGCAGCCTTGGAATAAATCCCACTTGGTCGTGGTGAATAATCTTTTTAATGTACTGTTGAATCCTATTGGCTAGTATTTTGTTGAGTATTTTCGCATCTGTGTTCATCAAGGATATTGGTCTATAGCTCTCTTTTTTGGTGGGATCCTTGCCTGGTTTTGGGATCAAGGTGATGCTGGCCTCATAAAATGAGTTTGGAAGTTTTCCTTCCATTTCTATTTTTTTGGAACAGTTTCAGGAGAATAGGAATTAGTTCTTCTTTAAATGTTTGGTAGAATTCCCCCGGGAAGCCGTCTGGCCCTGGGCTTTTGTTTGTTTGGAGATTTTTAATGACTGTTTCAATCTCCTTACTGGTTATGGGTCTGTTCAGGCTTTCTCTTTCTTCCTGGTTCAGTTGTGGTAGTTTATATGTTTCTAGGAATGCATCCATTTCTTCCAGATTGTCAAATTTATTGCCGTAGAGTTGCTCATAGTATGTTCTTATAATAGTTTGTATTTCTTTGGTGTTAGTTGTGATCTCTCCTCTTTCATTCATGATTTTATTTATTTGGGTCTAGTATAAATTATTTTAAATATTGTATCTTCACAGATGATCATAGTACTCAGTTGCCACTAAGGAAATATTTATTAGAGAAATGAAAAGAATGAAGGAATCACTTGATCTATAGAAGCAGAGTTGGAAAAGCAGTGGGTGAATGAGCCCTGGAGAAAGTTGGGGGTGGGGAATAATGAAGCAGACAAGAAGAAGCAAGCCACAAACCAGCCATATACTACCTATATACTCAGGTACTGGACCCACACAGGTCTTTCTACCATTTGCTCTCACTTCACTCTATGCTAGGTCTGTTTGCCTTCAGCAAGTTAGAATTATTTTTAAATCCCGAGTTCACAGCTACTGGAATATTTACTTCTCCTAAATGAAACCATTCTTTTTTTCCTCATCATTCAGGACTTTGGAGCTACAACAGCAGCTGAAATGAAGATCAACACCAAAAGGTGACTCATCGTGCTGTGAAGTGTGTAAACCTGGTGATTCACAGACCTGTACCCCTGGGGATAAAAATATATGTTTATAAAAAAGAAAAAAAAAAAAGAAAGAAAAAAAAAAGGTGACTCATCGAAATGCCAGGGAAAGTAAACCAAATATCAAATAAAGTCAATTCCTTTGCTCTCCCTATCTGATTATTGTTCCATTGAAGATAAAATATTTAATCTATCCTAGAGGTATGAAATCCAGGGGGCTTTTACCACTAAACAGCTTTACTGCAACAGGTTAGATATGCTCATCTTAACACTTCATGGGGTTTGCATGGAGAACATTTATGCTCATGAGGTCATTTTGTTGAGCTTTATTGGCTTATATTTATTCCAGAGAAAAATTTATTTTTCTTTGCAGAAACAACGAAGTGCTTTCCTGTCTTCTCATGCCACCCCTGATTTTAAGTGATTATCATTTAAGCCATCTGACCCAGAGATTTTTACATCTATATGCTTCTTTCCTTTTGCACCAGACAGCATGATGTAAATGCATTTACTATGTAACATGTAGTCTATTAGAAAGAATGGTTTATTCTAGTCAGCTCAAAGAAATCATAATAGACATTAGGAGCTAAAAGCAGGACATAAGTAGAGAGAAGAGAAATGATTTCAACAGAACCATCTCCCCAACCCCATAAAAACAGAAAAACACAAAAACAGAAACAAAACAGGAAAGAGTCAGGGGAAAGGAAGGGTTCCTAGGGGAAATACACCAGTCCAATCTCTGCAGTTTCTCAGGCTACCCTGAGTATTCTCAGAATCACAGAGATGGGAATAGCAGAACTGGCATGATCACGGAAACCCTACTGGGTGTGGCTGGCAGAGAGGCTGTACTGTATAATGTGGGATATGGAAGGAATGCTAAAGGCTAGGCTTTTGAGTGATGATGTAGCCCTTTGCCTCAGATATCTTGTGTACAAGGAACATATAAGTGATCATCACCTCATATTTCTGGTCTATCAGTGAATCTTTGATGTTATCCTTTATATAACCCATTAATACCATCAACTCAGTCCTCTAGAGGTCATTATAGTCAGGTGATAGAGAGCTCCAGATAGGCTTAGTTCATCTGACCTATGTTTATCCATAGATCTTTCATAATTTTCTCAAAAGTGCCTGTCCTGGTTGGGATTGAGAAAAAGAAGTTTCTGGAGAAGGTTTTCATACTTTATGGACAAGTAGAAGGGAATATGGCATATTCCACTCAGTATCTGCTCTCACAGCCTCTTGATATTCTGTGCATCAGAAGGCAGGGATCAGATGACCACTGTATATCAGATAACCCTCAGGTTCCACACCTCCAATTCTAGTCCATGATAAGATTTACTTTGGCATAGTTCTGCAGCAGAAAAAGAGAAACTGTTACCGAGGATATCCAGCTTGTTTCCAGAGGTGAATTGGTTGCTGAAGTCAGTCTACACGCTTGATATTCATGTCAACACCCAAGAGCAGGTGTTCTGCCTTTAAGTCTCTACAAACAATTCACTTCTGGTTGCAGTACTACACAGCAAACACTTTCTAATGTAATTTGCTCAAGGACTTTTTTCCTTTCATATGCCATGAATCACTAGGTAATCAAACCTCTCTTCCACTAGCATACTTCATGAAGCAGTGTTTTCTTAGTCTTGATCACCTCAAATATTTTAACTATGTTGGGATGATTCAAAGCCTTTAAGGATTCTGACTTCATGGATATTTTCTGGAAACTGATTATCATGGCTCCCTCTTTCCCAGTCAGAAGGGGCCAGGAAAACTTCACCTTGGCCAAGTTATCTTTGGAGATTGTCATGAAGAACTGGTAGTTGCCAACTGGTCAGTCTACTGGTTAGTCATAGTTGACTAACCAATCAACTATGCATCTCCTCCATAGCAAAGATCGCTGAAAGGCCCTGGAGTTCCTAGACTTACTTTTGGCCTTGCACTCAAGGTGTTCCAAGGTAGGCTTAAAATTGGGAAAGCTGGTGACAAGTTTGGTTAAACCATTTGATAAGAAAATCATTTCTAAGTACTTGACAAACTAATCTTTATATAAAGTAAAAAACAAAAACAAACAAACAAAAAAATGCCAGAAATGCCTTGGTGTGCCTGGGTGGCTCAGTGGGTTAAAGCTTCTGCTTCCAGCTCAGGTTATGATCCCAGAGTCCTGGGATCGAGCCCCACATCGGGGTCTCTGCTCAGCAGGGATCCTGCTTCTGCCTCTATCTCTGCCTGTCTCTCTGCCTACTTGTGATCTCTGTGTGTCAAATAAATAAATAAAATCTTTTTAAAAAATGCCAGAAATGCCCCAAAAAATAATGATAAAAGGAATACAAAAGAAATAAAGAAAAATAGGAAAAAGAAATAAAAGAATAAGAATGAAAAGAAAAATGAGTAAAATAAGGTAGAGAAAAAAAATTAATAAAAAATAAAACAGACAAAAATCTCACCATGCCAATAAGATGTGTTTGAAGGAAGAAAGAGCTAACCTTGGTCTGTATATCCCAGGACATAAGAAATCAGCTTCTTGAACTAGAAAGTCTTCAAACCTTGATAGCAAATAAATTCTGAGGCCCATCCATAGACTAAATAGGGATTTAGAGAACAAAACAATGGCCCCTGTTTGGGTCATAGCAAGAAGTAAACCTACAAGGCTGAAGTTGACCAGTAGTGGATTTGTCACTTTTTTTTTTTTTTTTACAGCTTTAGTGGCATATAATTCATATACCATACACTTCCTATATTTAAAGTATATAATTCAGTGATTTTTAGTATATTTGCAACCATCACCACATTGGTTTTAAAACAATTGATCACCTCAAAAATAAACCTCAGACCCTTTGAGGTATCACAACCCTCTCAAATCCCATGTCAAATACACCCACCAGGCCTAAGCTACCACAAATTTACTTTCCCTTTCTGTTCATTTAACCTGATCTGGTCACATCATATGAGTGAAATCATATCATATGTGGTCATTTGTGTCTGGCTTTTTTTGCTTAACATAATGTTTTCAAGGTTCATTCACACTGTAACATGTATTAGTGCTTTATTGCTTTTATGACTGAACGATATTTGTTTCTTCTTCTTTTTTATTTTTTTGTAGGAGAAAACAGATCTTTATTATTCCCATTACAAAGGGCAGGTCATTGCAGTATGAGGGAGGGAATTCTGATAATGATTAGCAGTCCTGTAAGACAACAATGACTGAGTTCCCATTCAGGAACATCTTGGAGATGTAGCTGTCCTTGTTGACTGGCTTGGGTGCCTTGCCTTGGCACTCGTGGGGACCTCGGTCCACATCTCCTTCACATTCTCCAACACTATGTTGCAGTGCCTACTGAAGGCTTTCACATGGCCCCAGGCCTTCTAGTTATTTTTCAAAATTCTTTTCAAACTTATTTTTCAAAATTCTTTTGACTATGTTAGGTCTCTTACAATTCCATACAAATTTTAAGAATGGCTTTTTAACAGCTTTTTATTGCTAAATTAATCTCTTCAGTTGTTATAGAATTTATTTAAATGTCTTTTGCTTCTGGGACGCCTGGGTGGCTCAGGTGGTTAAGCGGCTGCCTTCGGCTCAGGTCATGATCCCAGCGTCCTGGGATCGAGTCCCACATCGGGCTCCTTGCTTGGCAGGGGGTCTGCTTCTCCCTCTGCCTCTGCCTGCCACTCTGTCTGCCTGTGCTTACTCTCGCTTCTCTCTCTATGACAAATAAATAAAATAAAATCTTTAAAATAAAATAAAATAAATATCTTTTGCTTCTTAAGTCAGTTATGGTTATTTGTGTCCTTCTGGAATTTGTCCATTTCTCTAATGGATCTAATTTATTGGCATTAAACTGTTCATAGTTTTGGTTTATAATACTTTTTATTTTGTACATTTAGTGGTGGTGCCCTATCTTTCATTTCTTATTCCAGTTATTAGAATGTTTGTTCTTTTGTCTTAGTCTAAATAAAGGTTTGTCAATTTTGTTGCTCTTCTCAAAGAACTAGTTTTTTGTTTCATTGATATTCTTTGCTGTTTTTTTATTCTCAATTTTTATTATTTCCACTCTGATTTTATTATTTTCTTCCTTCTACTTTATTTAGTTTGTTCTTTTCCTAGAATTATTGATTTGATACCTTCTTTCCTAATACATTTACAACTATACATTTCCCTATAAGCACTGATTTAGCTGTATCTCATACATTTTAGCATGCTGTCTATTCATTTTCTCTAATCTCAATCTATTTTTGATTTGTCTTTTGATTTCACCCTCTGCTCATTGATTATACAGAAGTATGTAGTTTAATGTGTGTTTGTGTATTTTCCCGCTATTAGTTTCTAATTTCATTTTATAGAAAAGATATTTCTTATTTTGTCATTTTAAATTTATTGAGATTTATGACCTAATAATATAGTCTATCCTGTAGAATGTCTCATGTGTACCTGAGAAAAATATATATTCTGGTATAGGGGAGGGTTTTCTTTAGGTGTCTCTGAGGACTAGTTAGTTTATAATGCTGTTCCAGTCTTCTATATCCTTGTTGATCATCTATGTAGTTGTTCTACCAATTATTGACAGGTTAGAAGTCTCTAATTATTGTTGAGTGATCTATTTCTCTTTTCGTTCCTGTTGGTTTTTGTTCATGTATTTTGATAGTATGTTATTAGGTGAATATATGATTATCATCGTATCTTCCTAATGGATTGACCCTGTCATCATTATAAAATGTTCTTTTTTAATGTCAAGTAAGATGTTTTGTTTTAAAGCCTATTTTAAGGCACCTGGGTGGCTCAGTGGGTTAAGCTGCTGCCTTCGGCTCAGGTCATTATCTCAGGGTCCTGGGATCGAGTCCCACATCGGAATCTCTGCTCAGCAGGGGGCCTGTTTCCCTTCCTCTCTCTCTGCCTGCCTTTCTGCCTACTTGTGATCTCTGTCTGTCAAATAAATAAATAAAATCTTTTAAAAAAAAGCCTATTTTACCCATTATATGTACAGTCATTACATCTCTCTTACAGTTGCTGTTTGCACAATATATTCTTCTCAGCCTTTTACCTTCAGTCTGTTTGTATGTTTGAATGCAAAGTGTGTCTGCTGTAGAAGATGAATGGACTTATTTAGGTGGATTAAGGACTGTGGAAATGCTCTTAGTCCCCCAACTATGAAGATGGGTTACTTGATAAAGTGCCGTTACTATAGATTTTAGATAGATACTGAAATAGATAAATTAAGTGAAGGATGTAAGGCACAGATGAAGTTTTTGAGGCAATGGAAATATACAGTGCAAAAGCAATGAACTGTGAGTGGACTGAATAAGGATTGATATGGATAGAGCACAGAGAGCAAAGTGAGTGGAGAGAAATGAGACGGACAGATCTCAGGAGGCTAGAAGAGCAAATTTGTCTTAAGGGCATTAAAAGGTTTTCCATGATCACATTTTCAGGAAGTACATTCCATGATCTCATACATTCTCATTTGTTTTTATTGAAGTATAGGTGACACACGTTATATTAGTTTGAGGTATACCACATAGCGATCTAAAAAGTGTATGTTATGCTCACCATAACTGTAGCTACCATCTGTCACCATACAATGCTATTATAATACAACTGACTATATTCCCTATGTGTTACTTTTTATCCCTGTGACTTATTTATTCCATGACTGAAAACCTGTTACCTCCTACCCCCCTTCACCATATTGCCATATTACCCATCCCACTACTTTCTCCCTCTCTAGCAATCACAGTCTCTTCACATTTGTGGGTCTGCTTCTGCTTTTTGTTTATTTGTTAATTTGTTATTTGTTATTTATTTGTTAATTTGTTTGCTTTGCTTTTTAGATTCCACATATAAATGAAATCACATGGTATTTGTCTTTCTTTGGCTGACATATGTCACTTTGCATAATATCATCTAGATCGATCCCTATTGTTGCAAATGACAAGCTCTCATCTTTTTTATGACTGAGTAATAGTCCACTCTGTGTGTGTGTGTGTGTGTGTGTACACATGTGTACTACATTTTCTTTATCCATTCATCTATCAGTGGACACCTGGGTTGTTTCAATGTCTTCGCTATTGATAATCACATGTTTTTAAGATAATGTACTCGCAGGCTCCCTTCAAACCCCAGGGAACAGCCACACTTGTATGGCCCCACCAAGTCTTGTCCATGTCTCTGCAGAGGCATTATTACATCCTATTAACTTGTTTCCATTTTGTTTCTCCAACCAGCTTATGAGCTCCTTGGAGGAAAGGCCATTTTATATGCATTTCTACATTTCCACTTCAAATTGAAGACCAGGTCCATAAAGAGTTTTAAAACATGGTTGGTAATGAAATAAATGAATAGAAAATAAAAATAAATTTCAGAAAATAAAGTGTATTAACTTTCTTTGACTATGGGGGACTTAACAAGAGCTACTTATAGACAAAAATAAGTCTGAGTGTGTGAATATTCTTGGACTACTTCAAACTTGAACAATATAATGCATTAATTTTAAATCGATGAAAAAGAAGGAGAAAGGTAGGTTTGTAAATCATCCTTTCTGATGCCATTTAATTCATTCTGAATTGAATACATAAACAATCTACTTATTGCTATTATTGGGGCAGAGTTCAGAGTTGAGGAAGAAACATACAGGATAATAATTATTGATTATTATAATGAAGAAATACAAAACACAGATAATTGCTATGCTTCATTATCTTATAAGGATTATTATATGACATAGGGAAGACAGACAGACATATGAACCCCAAAATGTCTGACTCCATCTCACAACCCTAAGACCATGACCTGAGCCAAAACCAAGAGTTGGATGCTTATTACTGACTGTACTACCCAGGCAACCCCAAATTATAACTGCTATTAAAAAAATAAAATCCCTACAAATCACAACTCTCTCTCCTAATATATTATAGAATATATTACATTATATGTAATGTTTTGTTTTCCCCAACTAGGTCATCAGCTCTTAGAGAGTAAATTATCTGAGATTTTTCTTAAACTGCCTCCTTCATTCCAAACTTTAGAGCTCTAAAATTTGACTTGGGAGTTCAGCCATGGCTAAGAAAAATCTGGATTATTTTTTTTTCCTCAAGCTGACCTATGGTTCAATCATGGCTTCAAGAATTAAGAACTGTATAGCCTTTAGGGAAAAAGTTGTCTATGCATTGATATCCTCATCTGTAAAATTAATACAATCATACATAGACGTTTCCTTTTGGAAACCTGTAGGCCAGTTCCTTGCTGCAGTGTGATCCAAAGACCAGAATCCTCAACATCATCTGAAAGCTTGTTAGTTAGCAAGGTAGACTGTTGGTCCCAACCCTAAGTTTCTGAACTGAAATATGCATTACAACAAGATCTCCAGGTGAACTGTACATATATCTTGAGAAAAACTTATGTTATAGTGTGTATGCCAAGGACATAATTGAGGCATCCAAGGAACTGAACATACAAATATGTCATCAATGTGTTTGAGGCTCTCTTTGGTATATCTTTTACTTCAACTTTTCTCTGCCCTCAATGTATGCAGTGATTATTAATGTAGAAGACTGGCAATCACTGCTCATCTGAGGAAGAGACTAGATAGAGGCTCAAATAAAGGTTGAACGGATCCTCAATAGTTAAAAGTCAGATTTCAAAGGCTCCTTTCTTACGGTCTTCTGTTTTCTCCAAAAGAAGCCAAGCCATCTTTCTGCCTTCCCTTGAGATTATATTGTTTTTTCTTTCTTGGTGAAAAAGGACCATGAATTTTCTGAAGTTTAATATCACACTCTGCCAAGTCACTCTCAAAGCCACATAACTTTCATATAATGTGGAAACAGAGCTAGAAATATCAATGATAATCTTAAGGTGATGAATTTATAATCCACTTCTGAAAGCACTTAATTTCCTTCCAGTTAATTGTATCCAATTGTTTTTAGGGGATTTGAGAGGGCATAATCATTCACCATCAGTGGCAGTATAAATTGGTACAAACGTTTTTCAGTTGGGATTTTATAGTGTCTATTAAATTAAAACATGCCTGTGCTTTTAGCTTGCAATTATATTTCTACAATTCTATAGAAATGTTTCTAGGACACAAAGATATATGTGTAAGAATAATCATAGCAGCATTACATATAATACTGAAAAATATTTGTAATGATGAATAATATGAGCTAAGATGAATGTCCATCCACAAAAAGATGACAAATTAACTATGATACATTTATACTTTGCTTAGTGGTTTCTTAGCATTTTGTTTAGATGATCTTTTCCCTTGTGATTTTTTTAAAAGAAATCTAGAAAGAGCATCAATACTTTCTGAAACTACAACGAGTTCTTGCCCCCAACTATGTGGTTCAAGGTGAAAATATCACATAATCACAAAATAATCCTGTTCTGTAAGCCACTGTTGAACATTCTCGGCTTGGGTACCTGAATAGATGTAATTGTCAACATAGCATAGTCTTACATATAGTTGGTTGATCCAGAGATAGATACCTAATCAATCAGAATCATACCACAGATTTTTTTTTTTGAAGTTTAACTGATACCTTCCTTAAGTTTCTCCCTAATGCCCTATTTGAGAATTGGTAGCCATATTTCCTATCCTGTAGAGAGAATTTGCTTCTAAATGAGAGAGACAATGAGATTCTCTGACAATCTCAGAGAATCTGAAATTAGAGAAGGTTGTTCTAACTCCTGCTTCTAGGAGATACTAAGGCCCAACTCCACCATTCTGATCTTGTGGTTTAATCACTCAATCCTTCCTTAGAGTACATGAATCAGTAATTTCCCTCTAACTGAAACACAGCAAATTAAGTTTGTGTTTTCATAATATATTTGTGAGTAAAAAGGCAAGTTTAATATGAACAGTTTGATGTAATTTTTATAAGACTTAAAATTTATGCATATATGAATGTAAAAGTCTTCATAGAAGATACATACTAAAGTGTTAACTGTGATTTTTCTTTGGAGCAGTGGGCAATAGGAAAAGAAAACTCTATGGGTATTTTTATTTAATTAAAATTTTAACAACTACCTCTATTAATATTGTAATTGAAAAATACCTGTCAAAACCAACAAGCTAAAAACTAGGAAGAATATATAACAAAACAAAACAAAACCACACATGTGCTTTGCAACCACTTACTCTCAAACCTTCTGATACCAAGTACACCTGCATTGACTGGTCTCATAGTGAAGCCAGTACAGACTCATGATCGCTTCTGATAGAAAGCCAAAGTTGCACAGTGACTTCCCAACTCACAAATGCCTAATTTATGAACACCTGGCACATAAAGAGAAAGGTAACTGGCCCAAGCTAACTTGCCAGGGAACAGCACTGTGAAGTGAAAAATAGTTAAACTTTGCACTTTGAATTCTGCTCCTCCATTTACTAGCTACAGAATATCAGGTGGATTATTTACCATTTCTGCACCTCCGTTCCTCATCAACAAAATGTGCTAACAATGATTCTTAACTCCTAAAATTGCTCTGATACTTAGTAGCAATAATGCCTGACAAAGCCTGGCCCATAGGATGCGCTCTTTCTACACAGGTGTTAGCCATCAGTATTATTAGAGGGTAGCTTGTCATCTAGGTGCTCAAGATTTCACTACATCCCTGTATTCTTTCTCTAATAGCAAGCTTGGTATCTGTTACCAGGTACAGACAGCAAATCCCTTGAAGGAATGATTTTCCTGTCATGGTGATAAATTTTAAACATGTTAGAATCGATTTCCTCAAAATTAATTCTACTCCGAATATCTGCACATCATTCGATTGGAGCAAAGCTATCCTTATGTTTAATAAGTTCCTACCAATAAAAACAGAAAGCTTGGTCTATGTTATCTTTGCCATTTCAAAAATTCTAAGATGCATTTTTTTTTTCTGTAATACAAATTCCTAAAGTCTGATATCCCTTGGAGTACATGGAGGGTCTCAGTATGCACTAGGCAAGCATCAGGCCAGAACTACTCGTATTGTAGCCATAAAATGCCACCTACCATTGCTTGATATGCGTAAGCTCTGCTGTAGTTGTTCATAGCATCCTAGCTTTCCTTATGCATCATTTGCATTGTTAGGACTAGATGTGCTGAATTTTGTTGCCATTTAAAATGTCCTCAAAAATAATCTGCTGTGGCCAAGCAGTGAAACAGAGATGCCGCGTATTCAGAAAGTTATAGAACAGACCGCCCTGATCCATATTAAAACTCTACATCTAAATACATCTGAAATAAAATTTCTACATGAGAAAGCATGCGTCAAACGTTGACGACACTTTTTCTTCCTTCGTGAAAGTCCATAAAATGATGGTACCCCATAGAAGGTAACTTAGATTCAAATAAATATAGTAATTCACATCAAGAAAGATGTGGGCCTATTCACCCTCAAGGTTTATTTTGCTCTGGCCAATGGCCCTATAATGCAGTACCTATTGACCATATACCATGTGCCAGGCCTCGCGGTAGGTACTATTTTTCTTCTGATAGAGGTCAAAGCCTTTCCTACCATACTTTGCCCAACATGAAGACCTTTCTCCCATCATCACTTTCAGTGGCTGTAATTGTAACGGAGAAACTGAGCCTGTCTGACTCCACATTGCTTCTATTTCCCTTGCTGTGGTGACCTACAGCTTAGAAACTTCTGCTCAGCCCCACAGGCAGGCATGTTAATCATTGAAGGAATTTTGTTCTACAGCTGAGATATGCAAAAACTACTTTCTTACCAGAAAACGCCTTTGCCTGAGGAGATAACGAAGTAGGTAGAGAAATGACTATGCTATGTTTAAGATTTGCAGGAATGATATGACCAGATTTCTATAGTCAAATATTAACTGACCAAGGACAAAAAAGTTACATGACCTTCCTCACTGTCTACAAATGTCAGTCACCTTTCGACTCCCACCCACTTCTGCTTCCCCCTTTTGCTAACATGAAAGAAACTCACATTTCATCCTGAGGGGGAGATGGTCCTTTGGGACAGTAGACTACCAAGTCCTCGATTAGCTGGCTTTACAAATAAGTCACTTTTCTACTCAGCATCCTGGTTCTTGACTTCTTGGCCTGCCATGTGGTGAGCAGAACAAGGACGGACTTGATTCCATAATTTTGCTTGTAATCCCTAGACTCCCGGCACTTGTTATGAGCGAAAAGGATTCAGTTATTAAGTTAGAGTTTGCTTTTGACCTAGAGGCCTTTACACGTAGATCCTACCGCCAAGGTAGAAGAGTTGATTCCTGAGAAACACTACATTTACTCATGGAAAGGATGTTACTTAATTAGGAGTGACAAGGTTCATCCAGTCCTCATATGTCTATGAAACTCACGGTATAGATGCAGCGCTCATATTAAATTCGCAGTACTGAAAACCAATTGGGGCATGATGGTAGTAGGAAGCACTGAGGAAAGAATTGGATAATACTGCCCCCTGTCGGCTGTTGCTGAGAGGGAATTACAGGCAGAACCTTTGAGAAAGTTGCCACAGGTCATGGTTGTACTGAGAGAGCAGAGTGGGGAGTCCGGAAATTAAGGTCATCGCGCAAGTAAGTGGGAGTTGTCAAGGAGAAACAGAGAGATATTCTCATTGGGAAACTCTTTATCACTAAAGAAGAAAGTAATTTCCAAAAGTTAAATCTTAAAGACAAATGCAGCTCCCAGATGGAGCAGTGGTCTTCCATATAGAAAAGTCTCCCCACACTCCCAACTCTAAAAGCCTTCTGTGTACCTTTAACTCTGGAATCACTTTTGGCAGAGATTTTAGCATAATTACATTATGAAAGGTAGCTACTTGGGAGTGAGACCCACTGAAGGCCTCCACAGGGTCATGCCACCGCCTCATGGTCAACTGGTACGTAATCTCTTGGAGTGAAACGTCAGATGGGACTAACATTTGTGACTGAAAATGTTTCTCTTTACTCCTGTCCCATTGTAACTTTTCCCTGAATGTTGTTTAGTTGAATTTTCAGTTAAATTCACCTTCACTGCAATCCAATTAAGGCAGTATTTCTAAACCAGAGCCCTTGGGACATCACAGGAAGATTCATTGCCTACCTGTGGTACCACTGGTAGTTTTATTCCCTGCCACATTGGGGATTAATGAGGTATTTATGGAGAAAACATTGGAACTATTTACCATGCATAGCATTGTGTTTTTGAGAAAATATGATTTAAGTTTCACAGAATTTATAACCGAGCTTTGTAATTGATCCTTATTCTAAAGTGAGTTCTAACTGTGTAAAAACAGTACACTTGGGGAAGCGCGAGAAGCCCACTGACTTCACATTCAGGGACATCTGAAAATAGATTCAAGTTCTTGAATCGCCTACATTTGTGTCAGGCCCTTCCTCTCACACTAAAGTTTTGTCTTTCCCCATTCCTAGTTTTCCCATCACCCAACACCTGACAAACATTTTTGCCATACCTAGGAGTTTGCATAAAATCGATTCTCAGCTTTTATTTGTTGATTAACAGATAAATGCACGAGCAAGTGAAGAAGTGAGTGAATCAACAATGAAGGGAGTTGTCAGATTTTCAGCTCATTTAAATTCTAGTCTTTTAGTTCTAAGCACTGACAGAGTTATTAGGACCTGTTATGGTCAGTGGGTGACATTCCTTTCTCTTTAATCTCTTTGAAATACAGTCATACCCCACCAGTTTCCAGGACTCCTCCTTCCTATAGCTTTTTCTCCTGAAAACCGAAATCAGGGCCCCCTTTTGCCAATCCCTCTGTCTTGTGTCACTGGCTTTTGGACAAACATGACTTTGCATCTTTCCCTAGAAAAAAGAACATATGGAGCATGACTAAATCTGATTAAATCAACCCCCCCCTTTTGTGCCTCCCACACTCCCTGTCTTTCATCTTTCTCCTAATTTCTCAATATGGTCCTGAATCCTGCTGCTGACTTTTCAACTATAGCCTCATTATCTCTCACTAATTAAATCACATACCTCTTTGGCAACTTCTTCCTGAATTCTGTGAATGTCCTTTAGATCCTCCTAAATCTCTTGGCTACATTTCAATATCTCCTTATATGATATTCTGTGTTACCAATGAACTTGCACTTATGCTATTAAAGCACAGTAAGGCTTTGCCATTCACTTGACTGCTTATTGCTATTCAACTATTTTCACTTCCCTGGTGCGATGCCCAAATCCTAAGGAGAAGGCACTGCCTGGGAACAACTGCAGGATAGATAATGTCCAACATGTATCAATTTTACTTTAGGCTTCAGGTGCAGAGACTAGTAGTTGAGATAAATGGACATATATTAAATGTCCATTTTGTGATAAGTCACACACCCACACACAGAGTTTGATTTAATCATCAAAACAGCCCTATACTTTCAATACTACTATCTCATTTTACAGAGTGAATTTTAAGCCTTGAGAGATGTCTTATAGACAGGAGGCAGATCTCAAACTTGGAGGAATGGGATTAGATCTTAAGCCTCTTCATTTCCACTTTACCTTGCTCTTTTTCAAGACAAACCTTTGCCTAAAACACATGTACCATTACCTAGTTTCAGAACATTTTTTTTCATGCCAAATGGAAACACTGTGCCCATTTTGATATGTGCCATGGAAACTAACACAACCTTGTACCCATTTAGTAGTTACTTTTCATAGAGGCGTTGCTTGCACGTTATAACTATAATTAACTCCATTAAATGCATACTTCAAAATAGTTAAAATGGTAGATTGTGTTATTTGCATTTATCACAATAAACACACACACACACACATTTAAACAGTCTTCTACTTCCCACTTTTTCTCACAACTTCCTTTCCTTAAAGGTTATGTCAATAATTTGAGTCCAGGATGAAATCCCTAAGCTGGTTTCATTAAGTTAAAATATTGTATACTATTTTTTTTATTACCTCCATTATGAATTTTCCAGGTTAAATATAGATTTTATGGCACAGGGACAGAGATAATATTATCACTTTTCAAAAGCTGTACTTCACAGGAGGACTGCAGTGAGTTTTAAAACATTAAAGTCTTCCTACTATAGGAATGCTGTTCCTCAGAGAGAAATGCACTGCTTGCACAAAGAATTTCCTGGTATTTTATTTGGTCTGTTGGATATAAAATGAATCTTGGGTCTTTCACTTGAGTTTCCACTTGACAAGCCCTTGACATGATGTTGATGACTTCCAAATCTCTTTCCCAGCCCACACCTCCCTCCTGAGCACTAGACTATATATCCAACTGCCTACTGGACATTACCTTGATATCCCTCAGACACCTGAAACTTAGCTTGTCCAAAGATGTACTCATTATTTTATACTCTCAGACCTGCTGGTGCTTCTGTATTTTTGATTTCACTGAAAGGTATAACTATCCACTCAGATGTCCAAACAAGACATCTAGGCATCATTCTTAAATTTTCCATCCCCATCCATATCTTATCAATCATCACATTCTTTAGAGTCTATCATAGTTCCTATTGAGGACTATTCCAAAGGGTCAGCCTCTACCCACCTACATGTGTGTTCAAGCAAGGTCTTCCATTTTGATTGCTCAGTATGATGTACTTAGCTATCCATTTGTTCTGATAAATGGATCTCTGTAGTCACAGAAGTAGCCTTGCATTTCAGCCAAAAGAAAACTTGAGAATATAGATCAACCTAAGATAAAAAGAAAAATGCCTCATTTCTCTGGAGACTTTATTACAAATTTTAATTCTCTGATTTTTTTGTTGTTGTTGTCATTCTTGTGATGTCAGTGAATGTTTAAATGGCAGCAGCCAACTTGATGTTCTTTCTGCCTTCAATCAGACCTGGGCAGGTTACTTTCCATAGCTCTCTTGCTCATCTCCTTGTGGAGAAGCAATCGTAGACCACGTGGAGCAGTTATTTTAAAGTGTAGACAAATGTGTTTACCTCATATCACATTTCTTTTTACCCAGAGGCTAAAGGACTATTTATCCCCTGCCTTCTCTTAGCTTAGGTAGGATACTCAGAAAATCCAGAATATGACAGTATCAGACTTGGCTTTTCCATTGCAAAACCTGTGGACTAGATGCATGTGCAGGAATAGAGGATTTCCCCCCCAGATTTGTACATTACCTTTGAGAACTTCTAATTTGGATATGTGAAAGATAGCCTTTCCTTCATTGTCTAATGGAAAATCATGCAAAAGTAAGAAGGTTAATGTGAAATAGCAACTCAATAGTTATCTTCCAAAATTCTTGATATCTGTGGGAAGGGTATCAAAAGAAATGGATAAATGGGAAAGTATATATGACCAGTTCTCAACTTCCTGTCTGTCTCCATTAGCTAGTGGGTTACATAAGCCAAAAGTAGCCACATGTATTATGCTCATTCAAAAGGAGCAATGACACACAGGCCTGGTTTCTCCTCCAATGAACTCTTCTGAAAATAATGGTTTCAGAAAACAAATTTCTCACTTCAGAAATACTTAATCAAAAAGGAAGAGCTGTCAGAACAAAGATGATATAAAAAACAAACATGAGTAAAACGAAGGACATGGGAAGCACATTCTCCATAAATCATCATCATCGTCGTCATCATAACACAAAAGTCTTAAGCAAGTATTTTACTATGAATTTAAAAATGTAATGAAACAATTGAATAAAATGATGATATAGGCAAAGGAATGTGAATTTAAATAAAGTTGTAAGATTAGAATATGATCAAATGTGGATAGAAGAGCCAAGAAAGAAAGGGAGAGGAAAATACAAATCTCAAAAACAAAGGCAAAATTGTCAGTGATAATAGGAGACTGCACATTGCTAAATACTCTCTAGATGTCATAAAGGATTAAAGAGGCCAACAAAATGAAATGGTTACAAATAAGTATTCTGAAAAAGATTATGAGAAAATAAAAGGCTAGGGAGATATAAAAATTGTATAAGTTGGATAACTAAAGAAAAATGTTAGAATAGAAGCGATCTTTAAAGATATTATTCAAGAAAAGTTTCCAGAAACAAGGTCTTACTATAAAGACAACAATTTATTCTGTGTCTTATGGAAAAGTGACACAGAATGTCAATAAAAATAAATGTCCTACTACATGTAGCTTTGGACAGACAGATAAAGATCAGGTCACTTAAAAGCAAAAGAAGAATGTTGACCTCAGGCTTCTCCACAGCCATATTCAATGCTAAAGACAAAATGAAGAAAGAAGAAGAAGATGGGGGGAGGAGGGAGAGGAGGAGGGGGGGGGACGGGAAGGTGGGGGAGAAGGGGGCAGGGGAGGAGGAGCTGCCACCTAACTCAAGTATTGTATGCACAATCATAAAGAAAACAGATAACATTTTCAGAATGTACAAAAACTCTGGAAATACTACTTTTAGCCCTTTCTAAAGAAGTCACTGGAAGATGTATTTTAGCTAACAAAGAAAATAAAGAAAAAATAATGGCAAAAGATAGAGAGCGTTAATATATTTAACTACAGAATTAATACTTTTAAAATGTGGAAATGTTTGCCAAACACAATGGAATATGTTTTTAAGTACTGATTGTACATATAATAAAACTAACATGTTTGGAATTGTTTTGGCCATTAGTTCTTCAAAAATTGTTTTCTGTCCACCTATTCCCTGGTCTCCTTCAAGGATTCCTATCACATACATTAGGACTTCTGTGATTCTCTCAGTTGATGTTCTGTTCATTTCAAACTTTTTCTTGTATTTCTCTGTAGACGGTTTCTACTGCCATTTTTCCTCATTGCTCTTCCTTCTGCTTTTTATTTTTCCAGTGTATTTCTCATCTAAGACATTGCAGTTCTCATTTCTTTAAGTTCTATTTCAGTTTTGTTTTATTTCCTATGTCATTACTTAATTCTTTGAACATATAATATACAGTCATAAAAATTGTCTTAATGCCTTTGCCTTCGAATTCTAACATCTGGGTCAGTTCTGAGTCCATTAGAATTAATTGTTTGTTCTCATTATGGATCTCATTTCCCTTCTTCTTTTTATGCCAGGTAAATGTTTTCCTTATTTAAATTATATTTATTCCTCTATGTTATATAAGATTTTATTTAAAATAATTAAGATTATTTGTATAAAATAGAATTAAGGGAGGGCATAAAGAATAACATTTCTGACAATTTCAGCACATTATATTTATATATTTTAAAATAGCATGAATATATCACAGCCATTCTGAAAGTAAGCTGGCTGCAGATGACATAGTTTCATAAATTAAAAAATTGCATATCCCTAAACTATTTAGTGACATTAGTGATACTTAAATCATAATCTTACATGTATACAATTCAACTTTTGACCCTTGTCATAATTGCATGTCAAATTACTTTTCACTCTCTGGGGCGCCTGGGTGGCTCAGTGGGTTAATGCCTCTGCCTTCAGCTCAGTTCATGATCCCAGGGTGCTGGGATCGAGCCCCACATGGGGATCTCTCCTCAGCAGGGAGCCTTCTTCCCTTCCTCTCTCTCTGCTTGCCTTTATGCCTACTTGTGATCTCTATCTTGCAAATAAATAAAATAAAAATCTTTAAAAATTACTTTTCACTCTTTGTAGTAGACATTGAACCACTGAATTTTAAACTCCTAGAGTGAAAAGATAATACTTAAAAGTCACATTGTCTATTAATTTGGCTCATAGGGATCTCTAGCTCAAAAACAAACTGTATTGTTTGTGTATTTATTCTACACAATTTTATCATATGTGTAGACATATATCTATATATCTATATCTATATCATATATCTATAATGACAATCAATATACTGAGCAATTCTATGACCACAAGGATCTGTTGCATCACCCTTTTGTAACTGCATATACGTGTCTCTAAACCCTGGCAACCTTTCATCTGTTCTCCATTTAAAAAATATTTTTCCAATTCTGCGTGGCAGGAGTTTGGAAGACAACACTCCAACATAACAAGTAAAAAGCTAAACAAAAATCCACTACTCTTCTAGGTTCCTTGGAAGAGGCAAGAATATGGGGGAAAACTGCTACCACCATAACTGGAGGGATAGGTGAGTACAGGGAATTAAGACCTACCTGAACATAGACTCATTAGCAGAAGCTGATGTGGGAACCTGCGGTGCCAAAGGAGAAAACCCTGAATTATAATAGACAAATAGCTGCAGGTTCAATGTGGACAACTCTGAGAGTTAAAAACTCCAGGGTTGTCCATTCATACTGGGATTTCTATAATATTGTGAAAATTACATCTAGAAGCTAGACCAAATTCCCACAATAAATATCAGAGAAAAAACATTCCCCTCTCCCAGGTCCCAGAAGGGGAGGGGAACAGGAATGATTTTGAAATATACCAGAGCACTCTGTTCTTCATAAATAGGTCTGTTCTGAAAGGAAACTAGTGAATAGGAGCATTACTGGCTGGAGTATCATCAGAGCCTAAATGAACTGAAAAGGGAAATACCAAACTCCAGCCCATTATAACCATCTTGTCTCACCTAAGGTGGGGAGAAAAAACTAAGAAACACTTGTGGTGTTAACAGCCCAGAAATATAGGCTAACAGAAATATTGAGACCTAATCATAGGACTTAAATTACTTCCCTTTTACCCACACCTCACCACTACAGTACTAAAGGTTTATTTACAATAATCCTTTTCACCTAATACATCATGTCCAGCTATCAAGAAACAATTATAAGGCATATCAAAGACAAAAACAATAGCAACAACAACAAAAAACATGATTTGATGAGACAAAGTGAACATCAGGACCAGACAAAAAGGGGAGTACAATCATCAGACTTGGAACTTAAAACAACCATGATTAATATACTAAGGGCTCTAGTAGCTAAAAAGGACAGCATGCATGAACACATGGGCAATGTAAGCAGAGAAATGGAAATACTAAAAAAGCATCCAAGAAGAAATGCTAGAGATAAACAGAAATGAAGAGTGTCTTTGGTGGATTTATTAGCAGACCAGATATGGCTCAGGAAAGAATCTCTGAGCTAGAGGAGCTAGAGGATATATACTTTTACGTTTGAAAACCAAAAAGCAAAGAGAAGAAAGACTGGAAGAAAAAAAAAAAAGGCTGACTATCTAAGAACTGTGAGATTGCAGACTACAAAAGGTGTAACACAATAATGGGAATACCAGAAGGAAAAGAAAGAAAGAAAAGAAAAGAAGAAGTATTTGAAACAATAATGATTGAGACTTCCCCCTAATTAATGTCACACACTAAATTATAGATACAGGAAGTTCAGAGAACACCAAGCAGGATAAATATCAATAAAATTATACCTAGGCATATAATTTAGAAACCACAGAAAATCAAAGACAAAGAAAAATCCTGAAATAAGCCATAAGATGAAAATACAGTACTTTGCCTAGAGAGGAAAAAAGTATTATATCTGACTTCTCAGAAACCATACTAGCAAGAAGAGAATGAAGTGAAATACTTAAACTGTTAATATACAAATTAATATACAAAAGTTAACTTAGGAATGTCTATTTCCTTCCTATATACCAGTAGTGAACAAGTGGGGGTTTAAAATCAAAAACATAATTTGTTTTAAATTAGCATGCAAAAAAATGAAATTCTTTGGCATAAATCTAACCGAATATATGCAAGATCTTTACGAGGAAAACTTCAAAACTGATGAACAATATCAAAGAACAATTAATAAATGGAGACATATTCCTTGTTCATGGATAGAGTTAATATTGTCACGATGTCAGTTCTTCTCAACTCGACCATAGCTTGTTTGATGACTTATGAGCTTCATGAACTTGGATATCCAAATTTCTCCCCAAATTGGGGAGATATAATAATGTGTATTGCAAGATTTCTCCAGTTTATTTGAAATGGTTCCATAGCAGGTTTAAATAAACTAAAAGTTTATTATATTAATACTGATGTCACTTATCAGGAAAATAATGTGAAAAAAGGCATATCTAAAATGCCAACAAATAATTTAAAATGGAACTCTAAAAAATATTTAAATAATTCAAAAGAAATTAGGCAATGGTGAATGGGGAGAGAAAAATGTGTGGCAACAAAGAGATATCAAAGAATAAAATGGTAAAAAAAAAAAGAATAAAATGGTAAAACTAAACCCAATTATATCTGTAATTATTTTAAATGTTACGGACTAAAAAGATAAAAAATAAAAAGTTAAAAAAAAAAAAAAAAAAAAAAGACAAAAAAAAAATACAGAGATTTGGTCAAATTGGTCAGAAAAAGGCATGACTCACGTATATCTTGGATACAACAAACATTTCTTATGTATGTTTGATTGGATATAAACAAGAAAAAGAGACCTCATGTGAAGTGCAAGCACAAAGCCAGAACTCCTATATTAATGTCAGATAAAACATACTTTAAACCAAAATGTTTGAAAAAAATGGAGGGGTATTTCATAATCATAGAAAAATCAATTCAAGAAGACAAAAAAATTGAGGCACTTGGGTGGTTCAGTTGGTTAAGGGACTGCCTTTGCCCCAGGTCCTGGTCCTGGAGTCCCAGGATCAAGTCCTGTATCAGGCTCCCTGCTCAGTGCGGAATCTGCTTCTCCCTCTGACCTTTCCCCTCTCATGTTCTTTCTCATTCTCTCTCTGTCATTCTCTCCCTCTTGAATAAATAAATAAATATAGCATTATTAAAAATTTTAATAAAGAAGACAAAAACTTATATCCTTAAAAGCACAGGAATCAAAAATTGATGTAATTAAAAGAAGTGGATAATTCTGTAGTCATTTTTGAAGATTTTAACACTCCTTTCTTTTAATTAATAGAACAACTAGATAAAATTCCAGAAAAGATATAGACGACATAACTGATATAAAGGCATAAAAATGGAGATATATAAAATTCTCCTTACTGGCAGGTAATATTGTTTATATAGAGAAATCTAAGAAATTTACAAAACAATTACTTGAATAGTAAATTTAATATCACCATACACAAAATTCATGTACAAAAATATACATCTGTGCTTATGTACTGGTAGTAAAGAAATGGAAAATTAACTAAAAATTTCATTCTTTTGATATGTCATCAGTCATCCAAACTAAGAGATGTATTTAACACAAGAAATGTGAAAACACAGCTACAGTACACTGAACATGATAAAATACCACTAAGAAATATTAAAGAACTAAATAAAAAAGATATACTGTTTGGAGCTCAATGTTGTTAAGATATTAATAATTCCAAAATTGATCTATAGGCTTTATGCAATTTCAAACCATATTCACAGAAGGTTTTTAATGTAGCATTTTGTTAGCTAATTCTAAAAAATATGGATCTGAAAATGACATCAAATAGCAATTTTGAAAAAGAACAAATTTAGCACATTTACACTACCTTACTTCAAACTTTAGTACGTATCTACACTCATCAGAAGGGTGTGATAGTTACATAAAGATAAACATAGAAAAATTGAGCATTATACTGAGCCCCAAAATACACTTATGCACTAAAGTAATTTTCAATCCAAGTCTACAATTTGGATTCTATTGTATCCAAATCCAAATTGTATTGGATACAATGCGTGTATCCAAATGATATTTGTATCCAAATGATACAATGATCATTTGTATCATTTGAATACAAATGAAAAACATAAACTTTGATCTTTACCTCACAATATGCATAAAAATTAATTTAAGATGTCTACCAGATCTAAATGTAGGAGTTAAATTCATGAAATTTTAGAAAACAAAATAGAAGGCTACATTCATGACTTGGAGGCACGCCAATATTTCTTAGGTCAACACAGAAAAAAACTAAAATGATAAACTGTAGTTCACTAAAAAATAAAACTTCTGGTTATGCAAAGACCCCTAAGAAAATGAACACATGAATCAGAGACTAGAAAAGAAATTCACAGAAATGTATCTGACAAAAGATTGGTATCTAGAATTTACAAATAACTCATACAACTGAATATTTTATATTGGGTAATGGAGAAAATATTTAAAGAGAGTTCAAAAAGGTATATGTGTAATCAATAATCACAACAAAACATTTTCAATGTTATTATTCATTATGGAAATACAACTTCAAACCACAATGATATTCAATATACATCCACCATACTTAATATTCAAAAGGATACCAAGGGATATGGAAGAATCAGAACTCTCATAATTCACTGATATCAGTATAAAATGCTAGAAAGCCACAATTCACACATTAGAAAGGTCAAAAGGAGCGGTGCCTGGGTGGCTCAGTGGGTTAAAGCCTCTGCCTTCAGCTCAGGTCATGATCTCAGGATCCTGGGATCGAGCCCCGCATCAGGCTCTCTGCTCAGCGGGGAGCCTGCTTCCTCCTCTCTCTCTGCCTGCCTCTCTGCCTACTTGTGATCTGTCTGTCAAATAAATAAATAAAATTAAGAAAAAAGAAAAAGAAAGGTCAGAAGGAACAAATCACAGGTTCTAGGAAACGTTAACAAAGGTGTGCTATAATTACAGCTTTCATCCATTTTTGATGGGCTTGTCACTTAGCATAACCAGTTTGAAAAACTAAAGCTGTCCTATAACCTAGATATTTCACTCCTAAGGATAGGCACATATACCCAGGAAAAGATGTGTACAAAAATGCACATAACAGAAATCCTGAAAATAGTTAACAAATGCACACACTCACTCAAATGTCCTTTAACAAGAGAAAGGGAAAAACTATAAAAAAAAATACAGAAATAAAGTTAATGAAATCTTATACAACTACACAGAATTTCATGGGTGAATCCCTAGAACATAATGTTGAGTAAAATATGGAAAATGAAAGAACACATACAATATAATTTCACTTATAAGAGCTTAGAGAAAGTATTGTTGGAAGATAGAGGGTTGTCACACTTGAGAGCTGGTGAAAGTGGGTAGAGTGGAGCCTTTGGAAAGCAAGCAGTATTGTCTACCTTTGATTGCTTATTAAATAGGTGTACCATTTTGTGAAAAATCATTAAGCTCTAATCTTAACCTTTGTGCACTTTTCTGAATGCATGTTTCATCTCAATAAAATCTTACTTCAGAAAAAAGAATTGGGAATAATAATAGCCAAAGGGTGGGCAGCCTCCAGATCTCATTCCCCCACAGAAACATCACTAAAATAAAATAAAATATTTTAAAAAAAAAAAAAAAACAAAAACAATTCAGTAAAGGAGTTCAGCAACTGATGGAAGCAGGCAGAAGTAAAATTCAGTGAATTTGAGGACAGGACAATTGAAATTATTATGTCTGAGGAATAGAAAGAAAAAAGAGTGAAAAAACAGTAAACAGAACCCAAGGGACTTGTGTGATACCAGGAGGTGGAACAACACATGCAGTATTAGACTATTTAAAATAATGACCAGAAAACTTAAATGTGATGAAATACAAAGATCTAAAAATCAAGAAACTCAATGAATGCCAAATATGATAATCTCAAAGACAGTCATATCAAGACATATTATAATAGAACTAGCTAAAACCAAAGACAACAAGAGCATCTTAAAAGCACCAAGGGGGGAAAAAAAAAGAAGCAACTTATCAAGCATAAAAGATTCTTAGTAAAATTAACAGCCAATCTCCTCATCAGAAGCCATGGAAGACAGTATGAGGAAATAGTTTAAGGGCTTAAAAAAAAAAAAAAAAAGAAAGAATTTTATATCTGGCAAATCTGTCTTCCAAAAATGAAGGAGAAATTAAAACATATCTAGGCAAAAATAAATTTTTAAAAAGCTCATGGAGTTCATTACCACTATACTTACCCTATAAGAAATCCTAAGGGGATGCTTCAGATTGAACTGAAAGCATGCTAGACTTGAAGCCATATGAAGAAATAAAAATATCCAGTAAAGGTAAATACATGGACAAATATAAAAGCCCATAACACTCTACTGCCCATAACACTCTACTGTTTATAAGTATATATATATTTTTTAATTTCCCACCTGATTTAAAACACAAATGCATGAAAAAACATTTCATGCATACTCATGTCATTGAGCATATAATGTATAAATAAGTGTTTATCCAGAGAAGATATAAAAATGGACAACAATCATAAGAAATGAGACTACACCTCAATAATCCTTAGAAAACTGTAAATCAAAATCACAGTGAGCTTTCACTTCCGCTTACAAGAGCTTAGAAAGAATATAGAGCAATCTACATTTAACTTGGATAGTTCAAATTAAAAAATAAAATAAAATAAGTGTTGGTGAGGATGTTGGCAAATCTACAAAGAAAAAAAGTCAAACCCCATGCAGCGGAAATGAAGGAATGGCCAGATACTAAGTATCAGCTGTAAATGATCAGGTAGTGAAATCTGGACTGTAAAGGTCTGTGAACACACACCCACAGTTCAATTATTCTTTTCTTCTCTATTATAAAGACTGATTTAAGCCTTTATCATCTCATGCCTGCAATGTTGCCAGCATCCTTCTGTTCTCCCTGCTGCCAGGCTCACCTCCTTCCATTCTCTTTAACGTTGCCTCAAGAAGAATGTCTCTAAAAACAGGTCTGATCTGTCACTTCCCTGTGCCATACCGGTTCGTATCTCTCTGAAATAAAAGGAGCACCCAGTGTCTCAACATGACAGGGAAAGCCTTCCATGACTTGGCCCATCCACATAGTTAGTGCTTAGTAAATAAAATCGTACACAGTAGATAACCAGTGGTTTCTTTTTTTTACCAAGGGAAAGAAAGAAACAGCAAGCATAATATGGATATGTTTACCCATATTTTCTAAGCTTTATGTCTGTGAGGGACACTGAGAAGGGGAAGGGGAACATATTCCCACTTCAAATACGTGCTGCTTCTGCCATGTCTCTTGCCTCAACCTTTAAAGACCTGAAAATCTCTTAGGGAATATCAGCCTTGCACAGAAACTGCCATGTGGTTAGGGCTTGATAAATGTGCTGAGGGAATTCAATAGGAAGAGATTCATTTCTCACCCAGGGGGCTCAGAAAGCTACGGACAGTTGGTCTGGGCCTTGATGAAGGAGCAAGGCAGATAAGACAACACAGATGTCCAGACCCGGGGAAAGGCCCTCCAGCGTGTGAAGGTCAGGGAAGATGCACATATTGTCATGCTACTTGGCTATGACACAGGGCATGTGAGACTTAGCAATACGGTTGGAACACCAGTGTGGCTAGCTTTGGAGGGTCTTCACTGCTAGTAAGAGAAATGTAAGTTGAGCCCTTCTCTATGAAGACTCTTAGGCCTCAGCTAATTCTCTGCAGAGCCTGATCCCTGGCTGCTTTCTCTCCCAGTCTGCCCTCCCTACCTGTGACTTATTCAGACTCACCCTCTGCTCCTTCTCCATGCTCCTGCCTCCCATTCTATTTTTTTTTCTTTAAAGATTTTATTTATTTATTTGACAGACAGAAATCACAAGTAGGCAGAGAGGCAGGCAGAGAGAAAGGAGGAAGCAGACTCCCTGCTGAAGAGAGCTCGATGGGGGGCTCGATCCCAGGACCCTGAGATCATGATCTGAGCCGAAGGCAGAGGCTTTAACCCACTGAGCCACTCAGGTGCCCCTCCTGCCCCCCGTTCTATGAAATCGGGCTTCAGTCAGCTTCTTGCCACCATGGGAAACTACCTCCCCAAATTATTCTTCATGTTGCCTTATACTTCCCTAAGCCCGGGTTTTTCTCCCCAGCAGGCTAGGGAAACAGGAAAAAAAGATCAGTGGACGTTGGACAGATCTGCATTCTATTCATGGCTTTTCTACACATAGATAGGTGGCCCTGGGCAAATTACTTAACCTCTCTGAGCCATCTGTGAAATGCTGATTATAATTCTTATCTTAGAGAGATGCCGTAAGGATAAAATAAAATGTTTAAGCCTCTAGTTCTTAGACGCTTCCTACAGCATTAGTTGGCTTCCCACTCCAGTCTCCAGGCCCAAGCAGGTCAAATTTGGGGCCCTCACTTCTCTCTCACCCCAGCCCTCAATTAGGACAGCTTAATGAATTCTCCGCTGTGATCATTACTAACTCTCCTGGTTTCTTGCTCAGAGGCAAGGAGATAGCATTATGCAGCAGGTTTAAAGGCTCCTTTTTAAAACTTAAACTAGGCTCACTGGGGAGGCAAAAGCTAAAGATTTGACCTGGTCTTGCATTTGAGCTGATTCACATTAAAAGTGCCTGTGTAACAACTTGAGGGGAAAGAAGGCGGCTCTAATCAGTCTGAGCCTGGAGGAAAAGTAATTGCAGATTTACAGAGACAAAAACAGGTGTGTGAAACGGTGTGTAACGGAGCTTGCCACCGTCTCTCAGGACATGGTTCCTGGTTGGGAGTCCTCAAGCTAGAAAAGAATTAGGAGCATCTTGGCCAAGTTGGTGTCCCGGGAAGCGCAATATTTACTCAGCGCAGGGATAGGCAGCGGATGCCCTGACAACTGCAGCCCAGGCTTTCTGATTTGATTTCGGCTGCGGGGTTATGTAGAGACTTAATCACATAATGCCCAATGGCACCAAGAACCCATGTGGATCCGACTGAAGTCTTTGCTCCTGTGGGTTTCAAGGCACAGATAACAGAAAGTGGCCTGCAAAAGAGCATGTGCTTCCTCGAATCAGGAAAAGAGGTCACAGCTCCTGACTTCCGAGATTCAAAGTACAGCTCAAACCTCCTTGCATCCAGGTGCAGAAAACCTGTTGGACCCTGCAGATCTCATCCTCCTTTGTGGCAACTGTTATGGATCTGCCAAAGCCTAGTGTGACACCACTCTTTCCCGTCCAGGTTTGCTTAGGTCCTCTTGAATCCCACACGATTTCACAGACTCACAGAACGTGTTGAGAAAATGAGTTTAAGCTCATTTCAAAGATGAAAAACATGAGACCCCAAAACGGTGTAGCTTATTGGACCACGAAGATAGTTATAAAAAAGGCCTGAGTGAGAATGGGTCTCCTAATTCCCAGAGTTTATAGTTAATGAAATCTGGTAGACAATAATGCCAAATTTATTCATTTTTCTGCCACTGAAACAGACAGTAGAACTATTTGCCTATTTACTCTAAAGTGCTAAGCCAAGTGTGCATAAAGCTATATTGTCATTTTCTCATTTTGCCTGTACTTAAAAATTTCAATCCCTCAATGGCCAGTTAGTTCTTTATAGCTTAAGTTCAATGGAGTTAATAAGAATTAAAAGACATGAAAGGGTTTTTTTTTTTTTTTAAAGATTTTATTTATTTATTTGACAGAGAGAGAGATCACAAGTCGGCGGAGAATCAGGCAGAGAGAGAGAGAGAGAAGCAGGCTCCCGCTGAGCAAAGAGCCCAATGCGGGGCTCGATCCCAGGACACTGAGATCATGACCTGAGCCAAAGGCAGCGGCTTAATCCACTGAGCCACCCAGGCGCCCCAAAAGGGTTTTGATATTTACTGAGGGAATAAGTGTAGGACTCCGTCACTGACACACCTTAATTCATAAAATGGTTAAGAGGAGACCCAGAAATATGACTAAAGTCTCAGCACCATAAAATATATAAGAAATCAATTTTAATTATTTTTCAAGTAATTGAAATTCAAAGTCTTTCATATATCCCTAATCTTCTACTTCCATACTGTATTCCAGCTTTCAAAAGGTAAGGGGCTCTTAAACCAATAGACCAGGCTCTTCCTGGTCTATTCTGATGAAAAGACAATTGTTTCTAATGATTCTTGGGCCAGATAATTCTGAAATCCTTCCTTTTACATTCATCAAATGCTTCTGGCTTGACCAAATTTATCTCTCCTCAAATTACTTTTTAGTATAGCCAAAGAAAAATCCAATAGCTTTGAATATGCTTAGGTATGAAGAGCTCTAGGTAGTAAAATCCCACATAGCTTCTGAGATGGGTAGAAGATAGCAAGCAGGGGGACAGAGGGCAGTAGTCTATTCCAATCCTCCTTTCTCCTTGACTCCTAAATACTGAGTATACATTTACATATCTGTTTAGCCATTTGCCTCTATTTATGTTGCTAATATATTTCTATCTATCAAGAAAATGTGAACAGAGAAGGAAGTAGCCCACTTCCTGCAGTCAAGTCCATCCGTGGTCCCAAGTAAGGGAATTCCCAAATAGCAGGCACCTGCACTTAGTGGGAATGCTATATAGTGACTACTTGTAGATCATTGGTTGCCTACTGCTCTGCTTCTGGCTCAATTGCTTTCACAAGAAAAGCTGTTGAGACAGATATTAATGCATATTTCAAACCAGCTGGATATGTGGCAGGAGTTCTGTCTTTGAGTTGTCTATCTTATTGTGTTCTCATACTTCCGTTCTGCCCCACCCATCATTAGAAGCCAAAAACTTTCACAGCAGATCAGCTTTTCCAAGGAGGTAATACTATACCTGTTTACATATCCCCTCGTGTTGTTACATCAGAACTGGGAGCTTATTTCTCCTAAATTTTAGCAACCAGTAATTAGAAAGCAACACAATTTATAGTTCTGTAAGAATTAATTTTGCTTAGAAAGTTAATTTTATAGCTTTTGTATAAATATACCCTGTGTCTTTCTTGGTGCCTGGCAAATGGTAAATGCTCATTCACTGAATGAAGGCTCGTTATATGCTCACATTTTCTCATTTGCCAAGTTGACGTCATTGTAGCAGAATTCAATTACTTTCCCCTATGAAAATTACATTATTTTATAACTTCTGATTAAATAACATCACTTTGTCTTCCCACTCAAAATGTTCTTCCTCATCTCCAGCACCTCCCCACCCCAGTGCCATGGCATTCACTACCATGTGTATGACATTTGGGCCGTTATCTCTGGCCAAAACTTGTCTTCATCTCCATGACCATGTATCAAGCTGCCCATTGTACATCTCTGCTTAAAGGGTCCCCAGATATTTAAAACTAACATGTCCAAAGGTGGACTCAGCATCATACACCTTCTCCCTCTTAAGCACATACACATACTCTCAGCAGATCCTCCTTTCGTGCTTCCCATCTCAAAACATGGCACCATAACCATCTAGCTGTACAAGTCAGAAGTCTAGAAGTCTATGTCTATCCTCCATCTCTCTCTCTCAAAATCTAAGAAAGGCTTTTCTTGTTATGGCCTCAGTCTTTATTCTTTCAGAACAGAATTTCTTCATCTTCTAAGTATGACTACTTAAGCTGATGCTTACCTTTTCCTTCGGGCATTTCCCCTATAAGTGAATTCCATTTTTTCAAAAGTTTTATTTATTTGAGAGAGAGAGAGTGTGAGCTGGGGGGTGGAGGGGCAGAGGGAGAGAGAGAATCTCAAGAAGACTTCCTGCTGATCATGGAGCCTGATGCAGGGCTATATCCCTCAACCCTGAGATCATGATCTGAGCCGAAATCAAAAGCTCACCACCCAACCGACTGAGCTACCCAGGGACCCCATGAATTCCATTTCTTAAGCACATTTCTTCTCCTCCATAAAATTTTCTTTCCCCCTTCCAAATGTTGCCCTATTAATACTTAAGATTAAACTCAAATATCCTTCTCTCTGAGACTTTCCGTCTTCAATCGTCCTATGTTTTTTGCATGTATCTCTCTTATAGCACTTCATATGTTATGCAGTGATGGCTCATTAATTTTTCTTTCTCTTGCATGCAATATGAGGAATCATGTAATCATGTTTCCCCCCAATTTCTCAAGCACTTAGCCTGTTTGCAGTATGTATTCAGTAAATATTTACTGATAATCAAATGAATGAATGACATAAGATAAGAACAAAGCCCTTGGAAGAATAGTCTAGTGGGTGGTCACTGGGGCAAACAGGGAGCCATCTTCTTAGGATGAAAGCTCTGATACACTAAGGGGTAGAATTAATTGGAAGCAATACCCCCCAGAGGATCACTTATTCTTCCAGTCATCTAATAAATGGTAGATCTGCCCTACTTAAATGAATTCTAGTAGAATGACAAAAAGTATTTGGCACCAAATGTGGACTAAAATACTGCGCACTGGTAAGTTGTAGATTAACACATTGCATCAAATACATGTTTAATCTATGACATGAATATGGTTTAAAGAGAAGTATGTCTCTGATCTAGGGCATCTACTTAAGATATTAAATGATAGATATCCAATCACCACATTCCCCTTAGGATACCATAATATTAATATCCATGAATTTATATCAATTCTTTAAAATGTATCTCTATTTTAAAACCTGTTACTTTATTTCCCTTTAGTGTAATGTATAATTCAAATTTCAAAGCGGTGGGTTGGGAAGACTTCCTCTTAGTTTATTATTCTGGGACTGGTAAACTAGTCACCATTCACCTCATTCACATAATTATGATTTTATGATAGACATCATATGGCCCTCCCAAATAAGTGATGGGTCCAGTGGTTTCTCAGTTTCATCCCTGAGTTCCTTTTTAGTTCTTGGGTGGATGCTAGTTTACTTATCCCAGTAATTTTTCTATAATTTCCTGATTAGTTAGATCCAGAATATCTGGAATGCTAACATCAGGTGAGTAGGTATTATTTGAAAAATCAAAATGAGGGCGAAAATCTTATGTAATAGGAATGGAGTCATCCCCGTAATTCCTACTTATTCTTTTATTATTCTTGTGCAACTCTTATTTGTTGCTCCTTATTTCGTTTTGTTTAAATTATGGCTTCATGTTGTTCTATAATTTTGTTTCCCTCTAAAAAATAGGTTGTTTAAATGTCTTACATTTTTTGGAGGAAGAAATTGGGGAGAAGGGAATAAGATATTTAGAAAAGATGATGAAGTTGAATCTTTGACTTTGTTATTTAATTCATTTCTATTCTCTTCAAGGAACTGTGAAATTTTGGATATAAAGTAGAAAAATAGAGGCATGGACCTTTTCCTTCTTAAAAGAAACTAATAATAACATAAGGACATAACTACTAATTGTATGAAGTGTAGTGAAAAAGCAGAGTATTCAGCAAAAGGATTAAGTGTGTCTACTTGAGACTAAATAACCCAAGAAAGCCTCTGTGTAGAAATGACATTCATTCAGGTATGCATTGTATTAATAAGTGCAAAGATAGAAAGAAAAGCATTCCAGCCAGGAAACCCCATTGGAAAAGACCCTGGAGTGGGAAACTTCTTGGCCCAGCCAAGTTACAGAGAGAATTTCAATGTGGTTGAAGCCTCCTAACAGAAGAAAGAGACATGAGCTGATATTACAAAGCAGTTGAGGCCAGATACGCCTTTCTGGCATTATAAGTGCAATGGAATTCTCACAAAAGATTTAAACATGAAAATGACATAATTAAATGTATTTTAAAAGATTAGTCCAGATGCTTTGTAGACTGATGGGCTGGTAAATAAGGGCAGGAAAAGACCAGTAAAAAGACTGTTGCAATAACCAGGAAATTAGGATTGGTAGCCTAGACCACCACCAAAAAAAGGGGGGTGGGTAGCTGGAGAGATGGAGGTGAGGCCTTTAACAAACTCCTCAGCTGTATAACATGGTTATTAAAAGTAGCCACTATGGGGCACCTGGGTGGCTCACTGGGTAAAACCTCTGCCTTCCGCTCAAGTCATGATCTCAAGGTCCTGGGATCCAGCCCTGCGTAGGGCTCTCTGCTCAGCAGGGAGCCTGCTTCCCCCTCTCTGCCTGCAGCTCTGCCTACTTGTGATCTCTGCCTGTCAAATAAATAAATAAAATCTTTAATTAAATAAAAAGTAGCCACTTCATGAGATCAAAAAACAAAAATCATACGAAACTATGCCTTTAAAGCACAAAGGACAGTCCTGGCATGATAGAGAATGTATTATACACGTTTATTGTTATTATTATTACTACTACTAAAATGTCTGTAAGTGTTATTTGGTTATTTAGTTTGGTTCTAGGGTGGGGTTTGGATGCAGTGAGGGAGAGCTGGTTTATTTGGTGTGTTATAATTTATTGATCTAGAAAGAAATTTGATAGGATTACATTATGGTAAACTGCCGTAAGGGGTAGTATTTAAAATGATAGAGGTGATGTTTAATGGGTATTAAGGAGAAGAATGAGGAGCAGCTGGGTGGCTCAGTTGGTTAAGCATCTGCCTTCGGCTCAAGTCATGATCCCAGGTTCCTGAGTTCGAGTCTGGTGTCAAGTTCCCTCTGCCTCTGCCTCTCTCTTTCTGTCTCACATGAATAAATTTTTTAAAAATATCTTGAAAGAGGGTATGTGGTATGATGAGTACTGGGAAGTGTGTAAACCTGGCGATTGACAGACCTGTACCCCTGGGACTAATAATACATTATATGTTAATAAAATAAAAATTTAAAAAAATAAATAAAAATTAAAAAATTTTTTAAAATCTTGAAAGAGAAGAATTGGCCAATAAGGACTCACCATATATTTCTTTACCTCTCTTCCTTCCAAGAAGTTTCTTCGATATTTCTAAGTCTTGAAAAACCTCATTTTCTAAGAATAGTACAAGTAGAGAGGTAAATCTACTTTACCTCTTCCCAGTGAGGGAAGCCAAAGCCAGCTCAGGAGCCTGGGGACCCACAAAGTCCCAAACTGGAATCAAAGCACCAGAGACACGAATATGAAGAGGCGTGAGCTTTGAAGGCAGCCTCCTACGCTGAAATTTCTGTGCTGGGCCCATGCAGGGGAAGGCAATAGGAAACTGCAAACTGTCCCTACTTGCTAGCATTATAGTCCCTGTGAAGAAAGTAGCCACAGTCCCAAGTAACAAAGGGAATGTTTTGGAACTTTTCCTTCCTTAAAAATTGAGAAAATTGCACTTGTGCGTGTTGGATGGTACATAAAAACAGGATGTGCCCCGAGTCGTGAGGTTTCTGGTGGAGAGGGTACATAGTAGAAGCTAGTCTATTTTTTATATTTTTGTAACAACTGCTTTTTTCATGGGGGGACAAGGGGGCTAGTATTTGTAGTCTTAACAAGTCCAGTAGTTTTTTTATGAATCTCTTCAGATTATAAATAACACCTAAAAACTTTGCAACGTTTACAAGACTTTTTAAAAGACGCTGTATGCACTTAGTTTGCTTTTAAAATAAATAAATAAAAACGTAAGAAGGTCAAAAAACAAACAAAAAAAAAACCTACTCTACTTTTTATAGAGTAGTAGAGAGTAGGATTTTAAATTCTTCTTTTTTTTTTTTTTTAAGATTTTATTTATTTATTTGACAGACAGAAATCACAAGTAGGCAGAAAGTCAGGCAGAAAGAGAGGAGGAAGCAGGCTCCTGGCTGAGCAGGGAGCCCTATGTGGGACTTGATCCCAGCACCTGGGATCATGACCTGAGCCGAAGGCAGAGGCTTAACTCACTGAGCCACCCAGGCGCCCTTTTCTTTCTTTCTTTCTTTCTTTCTTTTTTTTTTTTTTTTTTTGCTAGCACATCAAAGCATATTTCTTTTAATAAAAAATAGACAGTATGTATGTACATTATTTACAAAGAAAAAAAGAAAAAGAAAAACCAAGTTAAAATTGTGTGTATGTGTCTGTGTGTGTGTGTGTCAGAGAGTAAAGCTGGTGGATGGCACTAGGGTAGACTAGTAAAGAAACAGGTACAAAACAGTTCCACGGGAGCTAAAAAGGACGATGGATTTGAACTTGCTGAGGTTGAGAACCAGAGGAGAGTGTAAAGGGTGGGCAGTGAGGGATTTGTCAGGAAAAACCCCCAAGATGATCAATCCCAAAGCCAAACTGCAGGTCCCAGATAAAATCTAATGGGTGATCTAGATGTGCTCGAGTGACCAGGAAGAAAAAGAAAAAGGAAAAAAAATAAAATCCATTTTTTTTTTTCCTTTTGCGGGGAGGAGAGGAGCAGTGACCATCAGAGTCACTGATGGGGATGGTTAGAACCATCCCTTTCATGGAAATTGTCCTAGGACCTCTTGATATATCAGAGCTATAAGGGAACTGGGAGGTAACTTGGCCTAATTCTCTTAGTTATACATGTAGAGACAGACACTGAGAGATGAGCGTCGTGTCTCCTCTTCAGAGGTTCCAGGGTATGTGTTAAAAATGCCCTGGACTAGGTATCAGAGCGAACAAAGTTCAAGCTCTGTATCTATCATCACCATGTGATGTTGGGCAAATAGCTTAACTTTCTGAGGCTTGATTGATTTCCTCACTGTAGAGGGAAGATCCTAACATCTGTCCTGCCCAACTAAAGAGTTGGCACAGAGAATGAATAAAATAATGCACTTAAAAGCATATCATGAACTATATAGTGTATTTGTTATCATCCCTTTACCATGTGTACAATCACCAAAAGAACAGATGGGCAGGGGCACCTGGGTGGCTCCGTGGGTTAAAGCCTCTGCCTTTGGCTCAGGTCATGATCCCAGGGTCCTGGGATTGAGTCCCGCATCGGGCTCTCTGCTCAGCAAAGAATGTGCTTCCCTTCCTCTCTCTCTGCCTGTCTCTCTGATGACTTGTGATCTCTGTCTCTCAAATAAATAAATAAAATCTTAAAAAATTAAAAAAAAAAACAGATGAGCATATGACTTGACTGTTTGCCTAGATGTAGTGAGTGCAGTGCATGGCTATGGTCCTCAAGCATTCCTGAGGCAGATTTTTGGGGGGCTATGCTCTGGGTGTATGTGTAATTTACACAGGTAAGCCGAAAATCTTCAAGTACTTATTTCATAAATTCTTAAGATATTAAACCTTTAACACAATCTTGGACTATATACTGTCATAATTTTTATATATATATATGTATATAAAAATATATACATATATATATATGTATATACATATATATATATATATAGTCCAGTATAAGTAACTAGGGTAATTAACTAAGCTACTATAAGGCTACACAGCCATTACGCAGCAGAGCCTGATTTCAAACCTTCATCTGCCTTGTTCAAAAGCCATAAAATTTTAACTGCTAACAGGGAGGCTATACCACAGTCACACAGATAAACTGACTTCGGTTCTGCAAAAAAGAAGCCTTAAATGGACCAAACTTGATTAGGAAACCAAAGGAACATTTTTTGTTCTCCAGCCTGTATTGAAATGCAGTTGATTTGATATTGCAATTGAGCAACTGGGTGTAAAAATCACTGGTAAAAACACACTGCAGATGGCAATTAATTACCACCCAGGCCCTGCTCTATTACGCAGTGAAAGATTGACAAAGATACTGCAGCAAGACTGAACTAGGAAATGTCAACATATATAAGAAACCGCCCTCTGCTGGTCAAGCCCGTGCCCTGTCCTTGTTAAACAGGGACGTTATTCAAAGATGCAAATGAGATATTTTGAGCACTTTTATATTTATGACTTTATTACTCTGAGACGGTTGGGAGTTTTAATTTTGTGGTTAGCCCACCTGCTGTTTCTTTATTAAAATCTTAGTTCTGATTAATCAAAAATGCTTTCTGTAGTCAGGTCACATAGATTCCATAAAACAGGATGCACTTGTTCGCCCTGGATTTGGTGTGAGATTTATCTTTTAAAGATACACACTGATTTATATGTGTGCTCACAAGTATGGCAGCAAATTAAAATATGATAGTAAGTGGGAAAGGTTCATGGCTTCCTGAATGTGATCATAAATAAGGGATTTCATGACCAAGTTGCTGTGTGTAATAGCCATGTCTCTCCTCACCCATGGGCATAATGGGGTCAGTCTATTTGTGGCACCCATAGCAAACTAGCACTGGATTTACATAGCTTCATAAAACTGGCATCAAACTCCACAATTCAATTAGCTGCCCGTTTTTTATATAAATGGCACTAAAGCACGAGACTTCTTTGAAGCAACAGAAATGGTGACTATCCTTCCACCCAGATTTTTGTCCTGCGGCAATGGCCAAGAAAGCCAGATTTGAGTTTACTTCTGTGGGGCTTCAGAAAGCAGCAGAGACAGAGCCTAGATATGAGATTCAGAGACAGGCTAGTACAGCCTTGTAGCTGGTCAACAGAGAGAAGGGGCGAGAAGAGCTAAAGGGGATGTAAGTGGTGTTCTGATATCTATCTATTTATCTACATCTCAAAGTATACTTTGGATTCCATTTTACCCTCAAATATTATTTATTAAAGACCCACATGAAAATGATATTCTCTTAGAGACGGACATGCCAATTTAATACACAAGGCCCTTTCTATGGCAGCTTCTAATATCCCCCCAGAACTAATACTATTTCAGACATGTACATAATGAAATGTAATTTAATATCTGGAACTATGAAACAGAGGAGACAGCCAAGGTCAAAAGAGTGCTGCTATTTACACTGGATGCAAGAATTTCTTTATGAAATAACCTTCACTGCCAAGATGCCAGGAGAGTTTCTTAGGGAAGGGACTTCTGTAATTACAGAAAGCAGCAAAGCTGAGGAAACTAGCATTGCTCAGGGACTATATCTCTGTCTACCATGTATCTTTGGGCGACTTCTTGATCTGTTTAAGCCTGGGGTATTATTGGAATAATACCTATCTCACTGGATTCTTTAGACAATTAAGCTTCATATGTAAAATGCCTAGCACACAATACACATCACAAAATGCTAGTTCAAGTCTCCTCTTTCCTGAGCAAACTTGGCTGGTATTGTTACTCTAAGTGGCAATTCCTCCAGCTAACTAACTTTATTTCTTCACTATGCCCTTTTTCAAACATGGTTATCCTTAAGAACTTTTGGTGTTGGGGCACCTGGGTGGCTCAGTGTGTTAAGGCCTCTACCTTCGGCTCAGGTCATGATCCCATGGTCCTGGGATTGAGTCCCACATTGGGCTCTCTACTCAACGGGGAGCCTGCTTCCTTCTCTCTCTGCCTGCCTCTGCTTACTTGTGGTCTCCATCTGTCAAATAAATAAAATCTTAAGAAAAAAAAAAAAAAGAAGAAAAGAACTTCTGGTGTCAAAACAGACCAAAACAAAATGAAAACCTCTAGTGTCAAATTGTTAGACTGTGGAGTCTCTCCACTACAACCTAAAGACTAGTTAAGAACTATCCTGGCTTCTGCTCTCTCATGTAACTTGCTTTCTGGGGTGTCCAAATCCCTGCAAGAACTAGAGCTGCCCCGAAATAGTCCAGAAGGCCCCTGGTAATGTTTCCCAAGCACTCTGACACAGTTTGTCTGGCTGGAGTTACCATCACTCCCCTCTGGGAACCAGCCTCGGTCTGCAGCTAAGCGGGCCCCCTGCCACCATCTCTCCCCCTGAGTGCTTCCCTGCATAGACTGGAGCCCTCACTTACCAAACCCTACGAGGCACTATGGAGTAGAAGAGGTTGAAGAGATCTGATAATGAATGGCCCTCTTATCTTTTGTTCGTACTGTGTAACGGAGGTCCCAAAACACGGCTTTTTGTGTCCCTATCTTTTGCAGAAGCTCCTGGGAATCTTAAAATTTTAAAATCTTCTCTCTTCTCTAATGAAAACTGGGTTTGAGTCTCAGGCTCCATGCTGTGTTACTGTAATAGTGTTAACAATCACTGTAATGGTGTTAACAATCACTGTAATGGTGTTAACAATCGGTAATCTTTTAATGGCAGGGGCTTTCCCTCCAGCCCAGCTCATGGTGCCTATATGATGAGGCTTTTCCTTGAGCTTTCCTGAGCCAATACTGCAGAAAGGCCCTGGCAGAAAGGGCTTTGACCCTGTACCTCATATTTTAGGAGTCCCCCACTTTGGCTCCTTTCTGGGCAACCACATTTCTTAGCCATGGTTTTAAAGGGATGTGCAACCCAAAGCCAACACTGACTCTCTAAACTAGCCCGGTTACCCAGAATCCTCTGTCCAAATGGCTTAAGACTACTTCAGCGTCCTGTTTGATCCTCTCCCCCATATCTTTCTACCTGCGATGAGATCAGGCTATGACCACATTTACCTTGAGGCCCTAGTCTGAGGGGCTATTGCTATGAGCAAGGTAAATGGACATGCTCACTACATTGTCTACATACTCAAGACCCTTGTCAACACGAGAGAGAACTGGTAGCTCCCACAGAATTCTGAGGAGTCCAGTTGAAATCTGGCCTCCTAGGCCATTATGAAGGAGGATTTGTCTTTGTCAAGACTGATGGAAAGATCATATTTCATTTAGCAGTTGTTTTTTTTAAGATTTTATTGATTTATTTGACAGAGAGTGAGATCACAAGTAGGCAGAGAGGCAGGCAGAGAGAGGGGGAAGCAGGCTCCCTGCTGAGCA
This sequence comes from Mustela nivalis, assembly GCF_964662115.1. Classification (NCBI taxonomy): domain Eukaryota; kingdom Metazoa; phylum Chordata; class Mammalia; order Carnivora; family Mustelidae; genus Mustela; species Mustela nivalis. The sequence goes on from NC_139021.1 coordinate 142,565,060, forward strand.
GAGAGCCTGATGAAGGGCTCCATCCCAGGACCCTGAGATCATGACCTGAGCCAAAGTCAGAGGCTTAACCCGTGAGCCACCCAGGTGCTCCTCATTTAGCAGTTTTTTTAGTTGGATTTATAGCTTCAGATATTAAGACCCAGGGTCTACGGGCATCTATATAGCATAAGACAGTATACGGGGCAAACTTGTCGTAAGTACGGTCTGGTTTAACATTTCCCAACATTTTTGTAAGCGTACCAAGGCCATCGTAATTATAAATTTTGGGTGATTGGGATTCCCTTTTGTTTTCTGTTTCTCTTCAGCCAAGTTAAGCTGCTCTAATACAAGCACAAGGAAGATGGAAGCTAACCAAGGACTTGTAAGACTATGATTGTGAGGATGAGCCGTGGGATACAAACTGTGTGAGTGAACCCGAGAGCCATCCTGTGGAAAGCAGAGCCATTAAGGGAGGGGTTGCTATGAAGTTAAAGAGGAATTTGATGTAAGATACTGCAGCACGGAAGCCGGAAGGCAGGAGCTTGTGGGATGAGATTATAGCTTAGAAATTGTGATCATGGAATTGGTGGCTGAGATGGGCAGGAAGAAGACATTGTTGACCATGTGCAACAAAGTTCCAGGTTTCCAGAATGACTGTGCAAAGGTAAGTTGAAATCACCCAGAATGAGGATAAAGGTTAGGGCTAAGAGGAAGCTGGTGAGCTAGGTGGTAATATGTAGGAAAAAACGAGAAACAGCAATCAGAAGCTTGGTAAGTGAAAACAATCTTTAAAAGAAGTAGAAGAGGGACACTTAGGTGGCTCAGTTGGTTAAGTGGCTGCCTTCAGCTCAGGTCATGATTCCAGCGTCCTGGGATCGAGTCCCACATCGGGCTCCTTGCTCAGTGGGGAGCCTGCTTCTCCCTCTGCCTCTGCCTGACATTCTGTCTGCCTGTGCTTGCTCTCTCTCCCTCTCTCTCTCTGACAAATAAATAAAAAAAAAAAAAAACCCTTAAAATAAATAAATAAATAAATAGATAAGAAAGAGAAAAAAGAAAAGAAAAGAAAAAAAGAAGAGAGTGACATAGATCTGTGAGCAATGAAGGAATAAAACTACTAGATGGGAGGGGAGATGCTTTACAAGAAGCATAGGGCAGTCACTATCTTTAAGTTGTTGTTGTTTCTTCTTCCTGTGTTTTTGGGCCACATTTTCCACCCAAAAATCTATGCTTCCATCAAGCCCAAATCACATTCCCATTTCTCAGTTTTCCTTGTCTTCTTCAGCCTACTCTGGTTTCACACTCCTGACTCCTTAAAATGTTTATTTTCTGGGGGCGCCTGGGTGGCTAAGTGGGTTAAAGCCTCTGCCTTTAGCTCAGGTCATGATCCCAGAATCCTGGGATTGAGCATCGCATCCGGCTCTCTGCTCAGCAGGGAGCCTGCTTCCTCCTCTCTCTCTGCCTACTTATGATCTCTGTCTGTCAAATAAATAAATAAAATCTTTTAAAAATATGTTTATTTTCTGTAATACTTGGGTTGACCCTCAAAGGTATGCATTTTGCCTCCTGCCTGTATAGTTCTCATTTAATTCTGTCTCCTCAAATAGGCTACCAACTCTATGAGGATGGCAATCTTAACTTCCTACCCATTTATATCTCATAGATCGAAGCACAATTTAAAGCATGTTTGTGAGATCACAGATATAATACATAACCAAATTGTCACTTCTTAGGCAAGATCTCTCTTCATTTTAGAATGTGACCTGCATAAGCACCAGTAGTTTGGAGGATACAGTATAAAGGTGATCTATTTAAGCATTGAGGGCCCTCCTTTCTAAAGTAGTAGAGCAAAAGTTGTGATTTCTTCTCCTAGCATCCTTAGTTGCCCTTCATAATTTGTCCTAAAACCTTCAAGGTAAAAACCTCAATTGATAATATTTTTGTTTGAAAAAGTTTTACTCGTTTGTAAAATCTAAAATTCTAAAATTCGGTAACTAGTCTTGAAATTCTGATTCTGAATAAGAGGAGGACAAAAGTCTAACACACTGAATAAGATAACATGAAGACTTTCTTCTCTTTCTCAAGGGACATTAGATAACTAAAGATACTATGTTGGTGTATTTAAAACAAGCTTATCTTTGTTCTGCATACAGCAAAAAAAACATTCCTGAAGCAGAAATCAACAAGGGCAACAGCTTACTTTCCTCTGGGTTTCTCTCCCTCCTAACTATCCTTCCCATTACTTCTTGTATCCCATAACTCTTTTGGTCAAGGGAATGGACATAACAATTCCTGGTCTTCAAATGTCACACTGATCTGTGAAGCTACATTTTAAATATGCCTTAACTAACATTTGGAAATCAATTTATGCAATCCATCATACCAAAAAGCTAAATAAGAAAAGGAAAACATGATTCTATAGATAAATGCAAAAAAGTATTTGACAAATTCCAAAGCTCACTCATGATAAAAACTCTCAGCAAACTAGGAATAGAAGAAGAGTTCCTCAAAAGAATAACATCTACAAAAAACCTATAGGTAATACATATAGTTGTGAGAAGGTAGTTGCTATAACCCTAAGATCAGGAATAAGCAGGGATGTAGTCTCTCACCCAGTGCTATTTGATATCATACCGAAAGTTCTAACTAATACTATAAGAAAAGGCAATTAAGAGCATACAGATTGGGAAGTAAGGAATAAAATCTTCTTTTTCACAGATTACATAAAAAAATACTTCTGAAATTAATATATGATTATAGTAATACAGTAGTTGTGGTAATTTTTAGGATATATATTAATATACAGAAGACAATTGTTTTTCTATGTACCAGCAATGAACAATTGGAATTTAAAATTAGAAACCTAATACCATTTACATTACTACCAAAAATTGAAAACTTGGGTATAAGTCTATCAAAATATGTACAAGATCTATATGAAGAAAACAATAATACTCTGAATAAATAAATCAGAGAAGATCTAAATAAATGGAGAGATCTTCCATGATCAGGGGCAGAAAGACTCGATACTGTTAAAATGTCATTTCTTTCCAACTTGATCTAAAGTGTGAAAAAATCCTAATCAAAATCCATGAAATCATTTTGTGGATATCGACAAACTAATTTTAAATTTTATATGGAAAGTCAAAAGACCAAGAATGGCGAATACAATACTGAAGAAGAACCAAGTTAGAGGACTGACATTCATTGTTCGGTTTCAAGACTTCCTGTAAAGCTACAGTAATCAAACCCCTCAGATTGTTTTTCAGTGGCAGGGGGGGTGGGAAGTTGGGGTACCAGGTGGTGGGTATTATGGAGGGCATGGATTGCATGGAGCACTGAGTGTGGTGAAAAAATAATGAATATTGTTATGCTGAAAATAAATAAATTTAATGTTTTAAAAAAGCTACAGTAATCAAGACAGTGTGATACTGGTGAAAGAACAGGAAAATAGATCAATGGAACAGAATATAGAGCCTAGAAATAAACCCATAAAAATAAAGTCAACTGATCTTTGACAAAGAAGCAAAGGCAATTCAATGGAGGAAAGGAAAATATTTTCAACAAATGGTACTAAAACAACTGGATATCCATATGCAAAAACAGACCTTACAGCATTTACAAAAATTAACTCCAAAAGAATCAGACCTAATACACAAAACTTCTAGAAAATAACATAAAAGCATATCTAGGCAACTTTGTGTTTAGCAATGAGTGTTTAATACAACACCAAAAGCATGATCCATAAAAGAGAAAATTGTAAGTTGGATCTCATTAAAATTTAAAAATTCTGCTCTATGAAAGACACACCTACGAGACACAAAAGAGAAGCCAAAGAGTGGGAGAAAATATTTGCAAAATACATATCTGATTTAAAAAAAAAAAACAAAAACAACTTTTCCAAGCTCAACAAATAAGAATATAAATAGCCCAATTAAAAATAGGTAAAAGATCTAGATACCTCACCTAAGAAGATACACTGATAAAAAAAAATGAGCATATACTATGCCTTTATGGAATTGCAAATTAAAACTACATGATACTACTATATACCTGTTAGGGGGTTAAATTAAAAACGCTGACAACACCAAATGCTGGTAAGGGTGTGGAGCAACTGAAACTGCAATTCATTGCTAATGAGAATGCAACATTTTGGCAATCTTTACAAAGTTTATTATATGATCTAGCAAACATGCTCTGAGATATTTTTGCCCATATGAGTTGAAAACTTACGTGTACACAAAAACCTGTACTTGCATATTTATAGTACTTTTCTTCATAACTGTCAAGAAGTAACAAAGATGTCTTTCATTAGCTGAAATCATAAACTATGGCACACCCAGACAATAGAATATTTTTCAGCAATAAAAATAAAGGAGCTATCTAGCCATGAAGAGACATAGAGAATCTTAAATGTCTGCTGCTAAATGAAAGAAGTTAGCCTAAAAAGGTTGCATGTTATGTAATTCTAATTATAAGACATTCTGGAAAAGGCAAAACTATAGAGACAATAAAAAGATCAGTGGTTGCTAGGGGTTAGGTAGAGAAGAGGGATGAAAAGGCAGAACACAGAGGATTTTTAGGGCAGTGAAACTTAGGTAAGATACTGTACTAGTGAGTGTGTCACATTGTGTATTTGTCAAAATCAAAAGAAATATACAACACACAAAAATGAAATTTAATGTAAAGTATGCATTTCAGTTAGTAAAAATGTATTATTATTGGTTCATTAGTTTTAACCAATGTACCACACCAATGGAGATACAGTTATTAATAGAGAAAACTGAGGAAGGGTGGTAACTGGGCAAGAGTATATGGAAACTCTGTATTGCCTGCTCAATTTCTCTTTAAACCTAAAACTGCTTTAAAAATGAAGCCTATTTAAAAAAGAAAACGTCTTATCTCAAATGATCCTCTGAAAATCTCTGGCAAATAAAGTTTCTAATATCATATTACAGATGGAGATGCTGAACTAATGCTCCAATATCAGTCAGTAATAGAAGAAATGAACTTCTGGCTTGTGCTGAAGTACCCATTTGAGCTATAACATCTCAGAGAGGGTTATCCAGTAAAGGATAAAAGTGCTGCAGTATGTCCTGAGCATACTGAGATTCTAGAGATGCTCTGTCTAATATGGTGGCCACTAGCTACATCCTTATGATCTTTCCTAAGGTGGTATCAGATTGCAGAGGTTAAAGAGGTCTCTTAGGAATATGGTTGGAAGGAAGAAACTTATGAAAGAGATAGGAACATAGATGGAGGATACTAGCTATAAGACTTTGAAAGATTAAGGGCATTTGTAACTTTCCCATTATGCTATTTCTGTTATCCCTCTAATTGCAGTATTTCTCAGTTCTGAAAATAACTTGAATTAAATCTTTCCACGGTACTTGTAATATATGTATATTTTTGAGTCCCAAATGAAGACCAACATAGTCTCATTCTCTGGGGGCAGATTCTAGGAATCTGTTGTCTTTACAAGTTTCTCAAGTGATTCTACATATAGTTTAAAAATTTCTCCTTTAACTGGAGACAAAAAATCCTTAAAATATAAAGAGTACATTTATTTGTTTTCAAAGTCATTTTGTTAATGGAAGGGTTTAGTAGATGATTGATAGGGGCATTAAAGAGATAAAATATGTGTGGGTCCCTAGGACCCACCATAATGAGAGAGTACTTCTATTTTGTGGTTGTGGGGATGAGTGTGGATGTATGAAACAAGTGAAAAGGACAAAAGCCTTTGGATTGTATATTAATACATGCCATTGGGTTGCCCAACATGTCCTTATAATGTGTTATTTTTCACACTGATGTCTATACTCATCATAATGTGGAAGAAAAAACAGAAGAGAACCCTGTTCTATTTCCTCAAATTCAGTAATAATGGCCCAATTGTTTAACTTCACTAAGTACCACTTGAAATGTGGTATCAGGAAGGGATACGCTTCACTGACCACTGGGTTAGAGTACTGAGTTCAGGTTAGGTTATTGGTGGAACACTATTTTAAAAAATGTGAAGTGATACCTGAGTATAAGGTTTCATGGTATTTTCAGGGCTGAAATAATGCTTTGGGTTGGGAAATGGCAGAGAGCAACCGAGTTCGAAAGAGCATGGAGAGTAAATTTTCAGCATTAACTATATCCTTCCGCCCTTGGCTCTGTTGGTGACTTCTACCTTAATAGCCATATTACAGGGAATAAAACTATGTTTCTAATTACCTCAGACTTAATAATGCAATCAAATCATCTGCCTCCATTCCTAATTACCACTTGTTTCCAAGGCAATGACTCTACCGTGTCATAGTGCCTTCAGTACAGTGGAGTAAATGAAGCCTGGAAAGGCAACCTACAAAGTTGCTTTTCTTTCCACACTTTCCATGAATCTGAAGCTTTCTAAGAAGAATTCAACAGAAAGCATCTAATCAGCACTTCTCACTTAACAAGATTTTGGATTTCATCTAAATGACCCATGGAGTGACTTTATATTAACTGCTCTCTTCTGTAGAATCTGTTAGAGGACATGTTATGGGATCATTTACATATACTTATTTCTATTCAGGTGTAAACAGCCGTCTCTTGTCTATGTTAAGGAGCTATTATGAGCTGCACTGCTTTCCCCCAACCACCAGCACCCCTGAATGTGTATGTGCCCTGGAAGAGTCAGTACCTCAACACACGGTTACTTTGTATGATAAAAGCTTAGAGGACCATGACTGGCTTTGAAGAAAGAAAGAAATGGTGTCCCCAGATAGGGGCCCACTAGAATTTCCTTGCTTATTGTGGATCAGGTGGTGTGTCAAATATTTTTCAATTGTGTTAGCCCCTATCCTCCCTGGGGCTCACAGCAGACACTGAGGAATTTCCATGATACTCTTTTCTCACCAGGATAAAGTGTGGCCTCAGAATCCTCAAGACTGTATTCTATTCAGCCACCAGTAGTTAATGAACATTGGCATGAGAGCTGAAACCTCTTTCCTATTTTGTATTGTGGAAATACTATAGGATTTAGAATTAGGCAAATCTCTTTAAATAATGGCTTTGAATACCTATATAACTACTTTTATTTCTAAGCTGGATAATAATATCTATAACATATGGATTTTGTGAAGAGCTGATTAGTGTGTGCACATGTACGCACATGCACACATGCACACACGCGCGCGCGCCCGCGTGCGCCCACATAGAAAGAGACTCTTACAGGTTGAACCACGCTCACACATGTAACCATGTGTAACAGTAGGTACTCTGATGTTATTTTAAGTATGCATATCAGAAGAGGCCAATGCATCCCTAACCTACTCAATAAAATCAGGCCCTGGTGCCAGTCACTGTGACAGTTACCAAGGACAATCTTACATTTTAAGGTGTTACCCGTTCCATTTAAGGATAAAGAAGCAACACCTTTTTTTAAAACAAATGTTTCCTTGGTAAATGACTCGATTCCCAGAGCTTAAAGGAGAGGAAAAGTGACATAGATAAAACCCAGGCTTTATAGAAGACCCATTTACACAACTCCATGAGAAAATGAGACAAATCCGGAATGTGGGAAATTCAATAAAACAACTGCCATGGCTGCTTCTAAAAGTCAATACTGTGAGAAAAGAAGAAAAAAGATGGGAAATGTTTTTATTTAAAAAAAAAGTCTAAGGAGACAGGATCCAACATAATATGCAAACCTTCATTGACTCTTGAAAAGAAAAAACACAGCTATAAAAATATATTTTTAAAAGCAATTGGGAAATTTTGGATATGGACAGAATATTGGTTATGTGATATAGCCTTAATTTTCTTAGATATGATTGTGGCATCATCAGTACATGCAGGAGCAAACTCTCAGATTCAGAGGTGAAATGTCATTATGGCTGAAACTTATTTTCAAATTATTCAGCAGAATTATACAAAACAACTCTGTATGGGTATATGGATGTTCATTGTAGGATTCCTTCAGCTTTTCTAAGTAAAATATCTCATAATGACAAATTGAAAAAAAAAAATCCAGACTCATACTGCCCTGATTTGAATGTTTGATTTATATCTTCTTACATGCATGGCTTTGGCCAAATGACTTCATTTTGTGCCCCTCTGACTCATCATGTATAAGGTGGAAGTAATAACGGTGCCTTCCTCAGATCATTAAGGCAAATGTCAATGGTCTGGTGCACATGTAGTTCTTAGAACAGTACCTGACACAGTAAGTACTTAAGAAATGTTAGCTCTTACTACAGCACAGAGAAGAAATGCAAGATGTTCTGATCCAAAATGGAAAAGTAGACATGGTGCATTGTGAATACCACAGGCTCCCTTCCTCTCTACCATGTTTACCCTAAACCCCAAGCAATTGTGATATCCACCACAAACAATCTACATTTTTCATAATTGGCTAGTAATGATAAGATTGATTTCATTCTTATTCATTCATAGATAAGCTTGATTTCAACTCTTCTCTTTATAAAAGGTCTCTCCTGACCACATGAGACTGTTAGAATCCCAGCTCCTTTGTTAGTGAGATTGGCAACAATCTCCCCAGCCCCACACTGCCAGATGTGTTGCCTGTTCCTATACTGCTCTGGTTTTCTGTCTTCTTGGCTTTTTACCCTGGAGTTTTTCATTCTATTGGGAATTTAGCTATGTATTTAAGCTGACTATGTATTCACTTGCAAAGTTTTCAATATGTTTGTGGAGGAATTTTGTCTCACCTGCCCCATTGCTAGAAAAGGAATAATAGCAGGAAACTTTTCTGATATCTCATTATTTGGGACCTGAAAGATAAAAACAGGGACTCCATCTACATTTAACCAAAGTTATATCAAGTCCTAAAACAGGATAAACCAAAGAGATTTTGCAATCAAAAGAATAAGAATATTAAGGAAAATGCTCCTGACACTGGGAAAATCTCGTTTAAATTAAAGGAGATAAAGATTGGAACAGTACCAGATTATAAAACTTAGATAAGGACATGAGGATGGATAAAATTAGGCTGGGGAAACCATCTAGAAAGGAAAAGACAATATGGGGATAATTTTAGAAAATTCTGAATTTAATTATCAGGAAGGATAACTACTATTGAGGTTGGAAAGGAAATAGATACATATACATATATGTACATATATACATACATGTACATATATGCATTATACACACAGAGTAAGCCTTAATATAGAACAAGAAATCCTGAAAGCCAAAAGTATCTTGTATTTCATAAAGGATGGATACCTCAACATTTTCAAATGCAAAGGAGGCATTAAGATAAAATTTGAGAAGTAGTCATTGAATTTAATCAATAGGAACTAATTGATAATCTCTACAAAATGGATCTCAGTAGAGTCATGGATAGAATCAATAATATAGTGGATTGGGACGCCTGGGTGGCTCAATTGGTTAAGCAGCTGGCTTCAGCTCAGGTCATGATCCCAGCATCCTGGGATCGAGTCCCACATCGGGCTCCTTGCTTCGCAGGGAGCCTGCTTCTCCCTCTCCCTCTGCCTCTGCCTGCCACTGTGTCTGCCTGTGCTTACTCTCGCTCCTCTCTCTGACAAATAAATAAATAAAATCTTAAAAAATATATAGTGGATTGATGTGAGTAGAAATACAGTGTTGCAGAAAATGTGGGTTTCATGCCTCCTTCCTGTAATCAAGAAACAGGTGTACAAATCTTACTGTGTACCATCTTTGAATCCATATAAATACCTTAAAATCAATATATCCCCAAACAATCTCATCGTCTTTGCCTTTCTCCCCTCCTCTCCTACCCAATTTCCTTTCCCTCATATACCATACCTCAGTTGATATCACTACTGTATATTCAGTTGTTCATACAAAAACTGTTCAGTCAGGGTGGCGCCTGGGTGGCTCAGTCAGTTAAGCATCTGACTCTTGATTTCAGCTTAGGTCATGATCCCAGGGTCCTGGATTTGAGCCCTTCGTCAGGCTCTGCACTCAGCATGGAGTCTGCCTGAGGATTTCATGCCCTGTCCCTCTACCTCCTCCCCAGCTCATATGCATGTGTGCTCTCTCTCAAATAAATAAATATATCTTAAAAACAAACAAACAAACAAACAAACACCCAAACCCTATTCATTCAGAGGTGAGAGTAGGTGGCGAGGTTTTGATAGCCTTTAAGGCTGGGTCACTCATGCAAGTAAAGAAAGAACTGTACCATTTTCTAGGAGGTACAAGCCCTTGTTGTACCCAAGTTTTTGTGTCTGAGAGACCACCAAGGAGCCAACATCAATGCAATCACTTGAGGGTTTATTTAATAAGCTTAAGCTTGGGCCCAAGTATACCTGATACAGAGGAGTAGGGACTTGGACCCCAAACCAGATTACAGTCAGAGTTTTTAAAGGCAGAGTAGGGGTGGACTTGGCAGTGGGTCAGGACAAAGGGGATTAGGGATGATGTAAGTCTCTAAGGCTTTTTGGAAGCAAGGTCTCCAGGACCTTGAGGGGCTAGCTATTGATGCGAGAAAGGTTATTTATTACCAGTAATAAAAATCTTCTCATGAGACCCTTTAGATGTATATCAGTGGGCCATATGCTTAGGAATGATTCTCGACACTGTCTTGGAGGTTTAGAGATTCCTAAAGGAATTGTTAAAGTAGACTTACAGGATCCTGGTTGGAACTGCCAGGGTGGGGGTCAGTCAGGCTAGGATTGTCCTTAGTAAAACCTCAAGGTGAGGGCAGTTAAGTCCCCAGGGGAAAGCTACTCTGTCTGTTTCAAGGGCTTGTCAGTAGGTAAGGAATTTTAATGATTTTCTTCTGCCTCTGTTTCCCACATCACCCTAAGTTTCTGGGCACAAAATACCTTATGAGGGCAGAGAAGGGAAAACAAATTATTTTGTTACATTTTTCAACTTAGCATTTTTTGCCACACAAAACTAGTATGACACAATTGCAATCCTCAGCTCTGTTTCACAACTTCCAGAGTCAATAGTCTGACCAGCTTTAGGCAAGCAGTTAGGTCTTACTCTTGGGGACTGTTTTATTTTTATTTTTCTCCGGTGTTTCATAAATATTAGAATAAAATGTATATCTATGGTCAGCTAGCTAAATGTCATTTCGCACTAGAAGCCATATCTCTTATTTATATTTTTGCTTCAAATGGAATTGAGATCTTTCTTTTCAGGTTTCCAAATAGATTGATTAGGATATTGGTTGGGATCATACTGTATCTTAATTTCGGATTGTGTGGTTATCAAAACAGACTGATGATTTCATTGAAAAAAAATCAATGGTCCACATATAATGCCATTTTCTTCATGGTAATAAGAAAAGGAAAGGTATGGAATCACTTGTATAAAGCAGAAGAAAGCACAGTATGGTCTACAAAAGGATACAGTTTCCTGGGTCTCCACCTGCACAGGGACATTCATGCCATCTGGCCACCCTCCTGGCTGTTCTGGAGACTCAATGCCTGCCTGTCTGCTCAGCAGCTGTAAGAAGTAGGCTCACAGCAACCCCAGCTGGTCACCCCTCAGTGTTCCCTGGGAGCCTGGGAGAGAAGGTAGACGCTCTGGGAGCACCACCCACAGCCCAAACTCCAGTTCAAGCCAAGATTCATTCCTGAAGGAATCATGTCCAGTTTAAAACAGTCAGTTTTCCTCTTAGATCTCTACATTATTTCATACCTTCTGTCAACTTTGTCCTTGAAGTGGTCTGTTTTGCCCTCTCATAGTCTATTTCTCACAATAACTGAAATTTGGGAATGTACATTTTTGTTACAATTTCCAAGGGATTATCTTTTTCTAAATATTTTGTAACAGAATACTGGCTTTGTTTATAAATGCTTATCAAGTATAAATACCTCCTTTGGTATCATTACATGACATGAAATTATGAACAACCCACTCTCCCCTGAGTCAAATCTTCACTATAACTGTTTTTATGATCTCTCCTCTTAACGTTGGAGGTGAGATAGAAATGAGAAAAGCAGTAAAAATGGGAGCTGTTACTTATCATTACCTATTTTTTAATAACATATTTTTAAATCTTATATAAAGTTTTTCCTGGAATTTTAAAAATAAATGGCAGAGGAGAATTTTATTTGCAAACTGCTGCAAACTGTGTTCTTCTGGCACTTAGTATTTAATAAAAATGATTGCTTGGAACAAAAAAATGGGAATTGTTTCTTGACTAAAAAGGGGATCCAGATGGTTCAGATAATTAGATGAAGGTGGCAGTAAAGTATTTAAAGAGGGGGGAAAAAAAAAAAGCTTGAGCACTGTTAGAATTTTTTCAAGTTATGTTTTTTTTTTTAAGATTTTATTTATTTATTTGACAGACAGAGATCACAAGTAGGCAGACCGGCAGGCAGAGAGAGAGAGAGAGGAGGAAGCAGGCTCCCTGCAGAGCAGAGAGCCTGAGGTGGGACTCGACCCCAGGACCCTGAGATCATGACCTGAGCCGAAGACAGAGGCTTAACCCACTGAGCCACCCAGGTGCCCCAGGTTCTTTTTAAATTAAATTTTCTCTCGTGATTTTTTTAAAAGTTTATTTATCTAAAGATTTTATTTTTAAGCAATCTCTACACCCAACGTGAGGCTCAAACCCACAACCCTGAGATCAAGAGTCGCTTGCTCATCGGACTGCGCTTTCATGAATTTTTAACACTGAGGTATACTTTTTTTTTTAAACAATGGTTACTAAATATTTTGAAGTGTTTTAAATGCTATAAAGTCTCTCTCATATAAATTACACCTTTCCAATTATACCACAATGATCAGATTCTAGAAATACTCCAGAATTATGTCTAAACCCAAATTAAGAATACTTGTTTTAAGACTTTACCTTCTCAGGGTGCCAGGCTGATTAGTTGGTTGAGACTCTTAATCTCAGGGTCATGAATTCAAACCCCACAGTGGGTGTGAGCCTACTTAAAATAATAAAAAATAATAATAACAAAACTTTACCTTCCCTTTACCCTATTACTGATGTTTCTGGTACAATGTTTCTGGCTCTACCCTCTCAAGATACTAAGAGAAATCTGATTTATTTTTTTCTAGCATTTACATATTCTGAGACAATGATCATGTCCTCTGAGCTTTCCTATATCCCAGTGACACCCCTACAGTCTATTTTAAATGGTCTTAATAACCGTTGGCTTGAGTTTCTGCCTTGCAAGTCTATGGATGTTAAATGGACAATAAAAGCTATTTTAATATGTTCAAAGAGCCGAAGAAAATGATGTCTAAAATATTAATGGAAAGTGTTAGAATGATGTCGCACCATAGAGAAAACAATGAAGTGATAGAAATAGAAGAGGAGGAGGAGGAGCAGGAGGAGGAGGAAAAAAAGAAGAAGAGGAAAAGAGAAATTCTGGAGTTGAAAAAAACATAACTGAAAATAAGAATTCACTACAGGGACTTGTTATGTAGAGTGATAACATTAAGAATCAGCTGTTTCCAAATGATAAGAGAAAGAAAAATAAAACCAAACAAATTACAAAATGACCAACTGTGAGGATACTGAAATTTAGTGAGATGACTAAAGATGATGATACTAAATTTCCAAGGCCAGGGGTTGGATTTAGAAATATGGATATATCACTGACCAACTAAAATTGGAAAAGTATTACATAAAAATTCCAGTCAATGTACCAATCAATGTAGATTGATCTGCATGTAAGAGACACACACAAGCATTAGCAGATGTAGTTTCTCCCAGGCATCCCAGAGAGTGGAAGTAGCTGAGTTTATATGTGGAGCGGCTCAGTCAAATCTTGGATATCTCAAAATCAGTGGCAGAAGAACATTTGCCTTTATCATACCCATATTAAGGGGGACTGTCACTGAAACTTGAAAGCTATGACCAACAAAAATGAGGTGTGTGTGTGTGTGCACGCGCACACGCGAAAGTGTGAGAGAGACAGACAAAGAGATGGAAAGATAGAGTCAGAGAGAAAGAAGAAATCCAAGAGAACATTTGTTATTCATTTTTGTCAGAAATAGTTCCCAAATTGTATTCTTTCAAAAATAAAGATAACAATATATTTAAGTAATCCCTTGTAGGAGTTCTGGATCCACTTATTTTAATAGTTGTATATTATTCATAACATGAGCAGATTTAATTAACCACTGCCATTGATTTTTATCATCAATATTAATGCAGTGCCTACCTATGCACAAAGTCTGAAACTATACTTTTAAATCTTGAGAAGTGTGGCAAAATTGCTTTCTAAACCAGTTTCCTTTTCCATCTATCTGTGTCATCCACATTGTTACCTACAGGGAATCATGTAACTTGAAAAAAAGTTTAAAAAAATTGCCAATATTAGAAGATTTTCTTGATGCTAGGAATTAGGCAAGAGTTTCAGTTATGTTTATTTAACACCATACTGGAGAAGCATAGTAGCTTCATAGCATAGAAGAAGCTAGAGAAATAAATAAGATGCACTGGAAAATATAAGGAAATAGAAGGAAGAATAAAACTATCATGAACAGAAGATAACATGATTTTATCATATTAAATTTAAAAATCTACAGAAAACTTAATAAAATTAATACATGAATGTAACAAGAGCCCTGAATATAATATCAACATAAAACAAAATAAAGTGAATCTATTTGGCAGAAAATTTAAAAACTGAAATATAAAACTTACACTTTTCTAAAGCATCCTCAGAAAGTCTAAGATTAAATCTAACAAAGTTATGCCAGATATCAACACTAAAACATATAAAATGTAATTGAGAAAAGTTCAATAGACCATGAATAAATGGAGGAATGCACTATTCTTATCATTGGAAAATAAGTATCTTCAAGTGTTCATTCTTCTTAACTTTACTTATAATTAAATTCCCAGCAGACTTTTTAAAGTCAAAATTGACAATTCCAAAATTCACATGAAAAATGCAAGATCTCAGAGGAGCTTAAATAATATCTTCAATTGAAGGAGAAGATGTGGAGAATTTACATTACACTACTACTATCAAGATGTTTATAAAGCTAGTAATGAAGACAGTATGGAATTGGAGAATAGACAGACCAATGGAAAAGAATAGTCTGGAAACACACACATATAGTTACTTGACACTGAAATAAAATGACGTTTGGTTTTTCAGTAACCGGTGCTTTGCCAACTGGCCACCCATTTGAGAAAGAGAAAGTACTTTTTATCCCAATCTCACAGCATAAACATAAGCCATTTGCAATGGAATTGCAGAGCTAAGTGTGAAAAGTAATACAATAATGCTTTTAGAAGAAAATATGGAAATTATTTTTATTTAAGTATACATTTCCTTTTCAGGACACAAAGTACAAACCATGAAGACAAAATCATAAATTGTACTCTATCAAATGTAAGAGCTTATGTTCATCAAACACATGATAAGAATGAAAACGTGAGCCACAGAGCAGGCAGAGACATTTAAAGTACAAAGTGTATCCCTGATTTACTGAAAAGCCTTAATATGGAGGCACCTGCGTGGTTGAGTCCGTTAAGCCAGACTCTTGGATTTTCACTCAGGTCATGATCTCGGGGGTCTTGAGATCTTCTGTAGGACGCTGCTGTCATTGTAGTGTCTGTTTGTGCTTCTCCCTCTGCTTCCCCCCTGCTCGTGCTCTCTTTCTCTGATAAATACAATCTTTAAGAAAATAAAATAAAAAGTCCTCATGCCAATAAGAGAAAGACAAGATAATAGAAAAATGGACAAAGAACTTAAGAGTACTGATTGCAGAGTTGTATGTAATATAGTTTTTTGGATGTTTATGTGTGTCTCCACTTTGTGAAAATTAAAGGTCATAAACTTGTGATCTGTGCTCTTTTCTTATGTATATTTCATTTAAAAATAATACTTATATAAAAATATAAAATAAGTAAACTTTGCCTCTTTTGAAAAAGAACATGAAGGGTACTTAAACCTCTATGTGGTTTTTATTTGCCATTAGCTAAAGCAGAATGTATTTTCATATTTTTCTTATCAATTTGTATTTCTTCTTCTAGTAATTGCATAACCATGTCCTTTGTTCACTGGAATAATTATCCTTTTCTTAGGATTTATAGAAGGTATGGATGGAGATATATATATACATATATATATATATGATAAATGTATATATCCATAAGCATAATAAAATTAGTACTTTCCATTAAGAGTTGATGTGAACCTGGAGTGCCTGGGTGGCTCAGAGGGTTAAGCCTCTGCCTTCGGCTGGGTCATGATCTCAGGGTCCTGGGATTGAGCCCCACATTGGGCTGTCTGCTAAGCAGGGAGCCTGATTCCCCCCCTCTCTCTGCCTGCTTGTGATCTCTTGCTCTCTCTGTCAAATAAATAAATAAAATCTTAAAAAAAAAGTTGATGTGAACCTAAAATGAGAAAACTTTGCTAAATACTTAGCATTTGTATTATACCTTATAATAATAAATGCTAGGTCTTACTGTTATTATTATTACTCCTTTTAAAAAACATATCTATACACAAAAATCAGTCTAAAATGCTACACACATTTCAGTCTTAAAATGGAGGTCTCAAGGGGGTTATGTTACATGAGATCATATGTTTCATTTATCCGCATTTTCTTCTCATTCTAAAAATGGATCCTGTATGAATTTATAAATAAATATATAAATATCCTAAAAAATGAAGACTCCAAAAACATAAAGCAGATTTTAACAAAGTTTGTATTTATATGAAGAGGGTATGGTGATTTTATTTGTTTATACTTAAATATTTATCCTTTTGTATTTTTGGTACATAAAATGGATATGTCTATTTCCAAACCTATGTTTGATACAGTATTTTATAACTAAGAAAACAGTGTTACTGTACTTATGTATAGAAAAACAGTGTAACCCATCCTTGCCAAAGTTATTGTTATATTAATTGTAATTCCAATTTCCCAAAAGGACCATGTTATAAAACTAGATAATGTAATTATAAAATATGTCTGAAATAAAATATTGCTTAACTTGGTCAATAAAAAAATTTAAACATATCCAATGGGAAAGATTTTTCCATATATGAAAATTACTACACAACTATGGAAATAAAAACAGAAATAGGAAAACATCAATGGAACCGAATGGATAGTTCGAAAATAGACCCTTTCTAATATGGGTTCAGTATATAACACAGAAGGTCTTTCTTTCTTTTTTTTTTTTTTTAATTTTATTCATTTATTTAATTGACAGAGAAACAGGAAGAGAGAGAACACAAAGGAAGAGTGGGAGGGGGAGAAGGCCTCCCACATAGCAGGGAGCCCAATGTGGGGCTCCATCCCGGGATCTTGGGATCATGACCTGAGCCAAAGGCAGACGCTCAACAGCTGAGCTACGCAGATGCCCCAGAAGGTTTTTCAATGCAAGAATGGACTGATTTTTCAGTAAGGGTTTGGAGATGGATAAACATTTGGAAAACATAAAATCAGATAATTTACAAAATAAAAACTAGCTTTCAGAAATATTAAAAATATCTATGTTAGGGGCCGCTGGGTGGCTCAGTGGCTTAGACCTCTGCCTTCGGCTCAGGTCATGACCTCAGGGTCCTGGGATCGAGCCCCGCATCGGACTCTCTGCTCAGTGGGGAGCCTGCTTCCTCCTCTCTCTCTCTCTCTGCCTGCATCTCTGACTACTTGTGATCTCTGTCTGTCAAAGAAATAAAATATTTTAAAATATTTTATTTATTTATTTTTTTCTCCCCGCTGAGCAGAGAGCCCAGGACCCTGGGATCATGACCCCAGCTGAAGGCAGAGGCTTTAACCCACTGAGCCACCTGGGCACCCCCTTATTTAAATTGAATATGAATCACTGAATTACTTGCTAAAATGCAGAATCTGAAACAACAGGTCTGGACTGGGACATGAAATATTTTATTTCCAGAAACTCAAATATGATGTCAGTGCCACTAGTCCACACACCACAATCTGGTAAAACTCTTAAGATACACTTCTAAACACATATCCTGGAATGTCAGTTTTGAGAGGCAAATAAAGATATATTTACTAGGATATCTAGAGTGGGTTTTTTTTTAAATTGTGGAAAGCTGAAAACCACTCAAATATTTATCAAAAATGAATGTCTCTATAAACTAAGGAATAATCTCATGCTACTGGGTTATTATACTGAAATATCAAAGGATGAAAAAGATCTACCTATAATGATATGAGAAGAGATTTTTCATTACAGGAAAAGACAAAGTTGCAGTAGAAAGTGTCCTGAATAATCCCATGTATATTTTCTGCTTCAGTGGGGGAAATGCAAAGGTGTGCATATCAGGAGGGATACCTGTGTTATAGGTCAGTGTTGAGGAAAGAAGGTGATAAGTGCTCAGGGAAACTTCTCTGATCACAGCTGTCAATTTCCAAGTCAGAAAACACAGTTGCTGGTATAACAAGGAGCTCACTCATTTGGGAATAATATAAATAACTGAAAATTGCTTGAGTGATGTTCTCTATTCTACCACCTCCAGGAGTTTATATTTTATGTCTCATTCCCCCCTTTCTTCTTGGTATAGTTTTGGGTTGTTGTTAATAACTTGTGCTATAAAGTAAGTATGTGTGATAGAGTAAAGTTGGTCTTGAAGTTTAAAAATTTTCCTGCAGTAATTATTATAAAAATGCTGACTTCATTCAGACTGTATTAGATCTTAACGACACAGATACAAGTTCTGTGATGAATTGAATCTCAAATTGAACATTCTGAGAACTCAGAGTAAGATGTGAGATTGAGTAAAAGGTAATATTTTCCTTATTCTAAAAGATAATCATTTTTAGAATTTTAAAAAATTACTTTTTAAAACTAAAAAGGAGCTTGAGTACTGTCTACCCTATTCCTATATAGTGTTTGACTTTTTCTAGGATATTATGACCAATCAAATCAATATAACATTGTCCCTGCATTTCTAAACAGGTGATAGGTGAAAATGTATGGTCACCAAGATATTTGCATGCCTGATGATTAATAATGTCACTATGCTATCATCAGATTGTACATGTATCAAATTTTCACATGTAAGGGATAATACACATGGAAGCATATTAAAGGTGGAAACAGCAAAGCTAGATAAGAATGCATTAAAACTGCAAGATTGGAGAGTCATTCTGAAGGTGATATTAACATAAATTAATGACTTTCATTCATCCTGATAAAGAAGCGAATGTAATGTTGTATTTAGCATGAAATTGAATCTAATAATGTGGATACTTAAATTAGTGCTCTCTGATGTTCTTCAGTGATCTGTTTACTAGCTTCTAATAAGAAAAGCAACAAATGAATGAGACATGTGGGCGAGGCCATAATGTTGGCAAATATCTTTGAAGAAGTAGACTACACAAAGTACTTAAAAGTACTTTAAGGGATGGTAATCTAGTTTATATTCAATTTATTTCATTCCCCTACAAAGCCCTGAGGAACATATTCCATTTGTTGCACAAAAGCCAATTACAGTAATGGGCTGTTCACAAGAGTTTCCAGCTCTCAAAATTAGTTCTTACTATTTAACAGTACATTTTCAGATGGCTGTGAGGCTAATCATTTCTAATTCTTCAGTAACTATGTTTATAGGATTGGCATAAAAACTACCATTCTTTTAGTATTCAGTGTAGACCAACTTGAACAAACTAACTGAGAAGGAGAATAAAAAGACTTCAGTTTATCATGAAAATAGAATCACAAAGAATAATTTCATGGTAACAAGCTCCCCTGGTGGGAATATAAAGTGTTCAAATGTTTTTATAACACTTCCATTGGAAATACAGCTCTAATTCAAAGGTAGTTCACATAGTCGAGAAAATATAGTCCAATGATAAGTTCTTAGCTCTGGGCTCCATTTCTACTTTCAATACAACTCACCAAGAAATGTAATTTGTTAAGTGGGGCTGTTCTGGTTGAAAATGGAATGGGGATGTTCCTAGAACTCTGCCCCTAGGTCTTATCCTTCATCACCCTAGGTATGATAAGATGTCTCTGTTTTGTACATGATTCAAATCTTTGTTTTATATTTCTTTTATCCAAAATATTTACGCATCTGATATTTTCAACCAAAACTTCAATTATAGATAGCAATTTTAATTTGTTGCAATACACTAAAATTTCAGAGGCAATTTGGGACTCAGAAGCTAGAATTCCTAATTTACTCTGTGCATTTCACATAATAAAGCTGTTAATGGGGAGCAAAGTATTATATATGAACTGGATTTTTCCATATCTGTATAGTATTTTGTGGTATTGAGATTATAAAAAGTTTGCGGTCAAACATGCATTTAATGTGTATTTTTAAATAATGTATTGCAATTAAAATATTTGGAAACAAGGGTACCGCATTTCAACTTGTAAAAATCTTTTTAACTCAAAAAAAAAAAAAATCTTTTTAACTCTATTACATCATGAAGATGCTTTGTATAATGTCAAGCTATAGCTAGAGAAGCTAAGTTTAATATATATCAAATAGAAAAAAAGAGATTTATTAGCTCTGTGTCCTTGAGCAAGATATTCTTCTGATTTCAGTTTTCTTGACTGTAAAGGAGGACTATCTTTCTTTTCTCATAAAGTTGTTGAACAGATGGAACTGTTCAAGGTGGAAAAATTATTCAATATATGTCTAGCGGATGTTCATTAGATGTTCCTTTCTTTTCCTTAAACCTGTGTCCCTAGATATAGAAGATGTTTTACTTTCTGGGCCCAATAATTTCTTGTCTTAGTCTTTGGGCCATAATCTTCTATTATGATCTGATCAAATGAGGTACTTCTTTGGACTCTGAGTTTTTTTTAAAGTTCCCAGTATTTCTCAGTGGAGGCAATTATGGGCCTTTGAAGCAGGAAAATTAATTGTATAAGGCGGTCCCAAACACACAGGATGCATGCAAATCTAGAGATTTCCCACTAACTGCCAAAAGTAAACCAGTCATTATAATGACCCCAAACAAGCAAAACAACAAAATACACCTATACATTTCCAATAATCCACAATTTCTCACATGAAAGACCATTGGACTCATCAAAATCCTGCAAGAGTCTTTTTCACTTTACCCATGCTCTCAAACAGTTGAATAAAATATCTTAGCTAGTTTTTGTAGGCGAGATTCAATTCAAAGTTTATTTAAGATAAAATTTGTCTTCTTCACCTAGTATTATAATCAAGAATTGGTCCAGGTTACCTTGAAGGTGTGTAAGCCTGAAACTATCATCAATTCTTCCAGCTGTTGATATTTAATTAACATTTAAAATAAAAAAATTATTTTATGGTGACTAACACAATAAAAAAAAAATCACATGACCCACACTGGGAGAAAACCACAAATTTTTTTCTCTTTCGTAGGCTGTGATCCAGCTGTCTACTAGAAGATTTAAAATCAAAAACAGAATTGCCACCATCCACATGTCTAAATTTCACCTTCCCTCACTCCAAATAACCCTGAACTTCATTTTATTTTAAGGTGCCTGCCTTATTTATTTATTTTTTTTCCACTAAGTTTCTCAATTCCTGCAGCTAGAAGTTGGAATAAATTCAGTTTGGGGTTCTTCGGATTGGGTAATTAGTGCTTTTCTTTTAACAGCTTCCTCCTCCCTGCTGAAACTGATTCCTGTGTCTTTCTGTTTTAGAGTCCAAGTGACCTATTTTGCTGGTGTCTAATTTTCTATTTCTGATCTTGAGCCGTCTCTCTGTTCCAGCTAGTTTGCAGAGAGGATGAACGACAAGCCTCTCCGAAAGCAGTAAATAACCACAATTTCCTGACTCAGTTAATCAGCCCTGCCAGCTCTCCTTGTTGTCTCCAGACACAAATGGGCCCTATCCCCCAGGCACTTCGATATTGCTGAACTAAACTCTTTGTATTAGAGTAACCATTTTTTCCCCACGTACCTTGGCAATAACAATGGAAATTTTCACCTATAAGATGTGGGTGGTTGGTGTGAGGAAACTTTATGATACCTGCACTTGACAAAGGAGTCTACCTCTCTGCTAACAGCCCCAAATCAGAACACAGGGCAGTCTGACTCTGGAGAAGCCTCAGAGCCACAGCCCAGCAGTCTGAGGCAAACCCCCAAGCAGTTGTCAGAGGCAACCACAGGGGCTTTCTCTTTGTTGTTCTGATAATGGTGGCTGTTCTCTGATTTGGCTTTTGTTAACATAGAACCATGGTGAACTTTCCAACAGATCTCCAAACCTCCACAAAGGAGTCCCTGTTGACTCAAGTAAGATGAACTCCTACAGTCCCTAATCTAGACAGACAGAAAATGAAGAAGCCATGGTTTGGTACCAGCAATTCCATGGACACAGAGAATGGCATTTGCTTCCTCTATCAGATTGCTCCCACTTCGCAAGAAGAAAGAGGCTATTATTAAAGCAAAGGACTGTGAACAGGCAAAAGAAAACAGAACAAAAAAAGCCTATCACATAGAATATGATGTTAAATAATTTCTAACATGGGTTAGGACAGGGACACATAAATTTCCCTGTCTACCATGATTTATGCTCAGATATATTCTGTTGATAACTATGTCACAAAGAGAAATTTTGTGGACAAACAAAATATTGATATTCTCTCCCCCCCTTATTTGGTGTGGGAGAGAATGTCAATATGTTTCATGTCATTTTCCAGGTTTGTATGTTCCATAGGCCTCACAGAATTCTGCATTCGCATGCACTTGCATCAACTGTCTTTCTCCTCCACAAGAGGATTTTCTTTTTTAAACTTGGAGACTTCGATGTTGATCCATGTAAGAGGTGACAAGTGAAGGGAGTCTTATGATCTGTGGGAAAATATAACTCAGATTTCCCTTTCAGCTATTAACTGCTCCTCTCATCCAATGAATCTGCCATAAAAAATGCAGATCCTTACCCCATTCTAGCAGGTCCTTGCCCTGTGGGGGAGGTCCAGTGGTTATTACTGACATTAGTTTGATGTTAAGAAACCACGGATCAGAGAGAGGGGGTAATGTGGTGTCTCACTCACTGTACTCACAGTACTCCGTCTCTTGTCCCAGACTGTACAGACAGTAGCAGTATAGCCTATATTCTTGGGACTCATGTAAAATGATTGTTCAGATCTAACAAGGATCAACAGAATTAACACCTGACCATCCAGACCTCATTTGATCTCGGATCTCCAGGTGCCCAGTGCTGCTCACTGTCCAGCACATCCTTGGACCAGATTATACTCCCAGCAAGAATACCATTCTCCTGGCTATTAATCTAGTGCATTAATTTTCCAGGTTCTTCAACTATTGTTGATCCCCTCCCCCACTTTAAAACAAATCCCTGTGAAATTTATAAATGGTAACATTCCTTTAAGTCTGCCCTCATCTCTATATCTGCCAAACCTATAACATCCCCATGGCCAGCCCTGTTGGGGCATAGTTCAGCCATGCATTCTAATCTGGAACAATTATTGTGCAGAGAGGTGTGTGATAACTCACATCTGGACAGAGAGCTACTGACCTTACATTTAGAGATATTCTGAATTCTATCCCTAAAGGGAAAGATTATTCATTTAATCAACCTTCCCAATATTGTTTCCCCTTATTAACGAGAGATTATAAAGGAAAAATGGTAAATAAAGAAAGAAATTATATACATTTTTCCATAACACAATATTTTTACTACACTGAGTTTTTCCACCTTTATTCTTATTCCAAGACCTTGCACTATGCATGAGAGACAAATATACCCTGGAAAAGTACTGACAGGCCCTACCCATTCCTGTGTGAAATCCTTCTACTACATCATGTTGCCTTTGGTTGATGTTCTGCAGACTATTTATGAAAATATGATTTAATGTTTCAATGAAACAGAAATATATTGTGTTTTTTTCTAAAATTACTCTTAGAGAACTCTTCATAATTGACCAAAACTTGATTTTTCATAATTTAAAAGTTACATTAAACTGGGTCAATGTTGAACTCAAAATGACTTTGAAACTCAGAAATTAACTTCAATTGTTAGATTAGCACTGAAAAACCAGCTTGTAAAGTTCATATCATTTCTATTGCTATCTTTTTAATGAGTCATAGATTTTATTTATTTATTTATTTATTTATTTGACAGAGAGAGATTACAAGCAGGCAGAGAGGCAGGCAGAGAGAGAGGAGGAAGCAGGTTCCCTGCTGAGCAGAGAGCCCGATACGGGGCTTGATCCCAGGACTCTGAGATCATGACCTGAGCCGAAGGCAGTGACTTAACCCACTGAGCCACCCAGGTTCTCCTGAGTCATAGATTATTTTAAGAAAATATTTTAATGTATCACCATGGCATTTTACAAAAATATACAGAGAAGGAAATGTTAATTTGTTTATAAATTATACATAATATAAAATTTTACTATCATTAACAAATTTAAAGGGACTAAATTGAATGGAAAAACAAAATATCATCATCCTTCAACTTAGACAATCTGCAGCACATAGTAGGTATTTAGAACAATTTTTAAAATTTGCCCTAATGAGACTATATGCATATGCATTATTCTGCTGCTGGCTATACTTCTTGAGAAACAACATTTTTCTGGGATCATCCATCAAGCAGCTCTTGGAAATTAGTCTGATAAATTAAATACTCTCACATATAAGACATGTTTTCCCAAAACTCAACAGAAAAGTTGGCTCTATTGCTTAATTGCTTCTAACTCCAGAGTTCAGTTAACTTTGACCTCCTCCATAATTCCCACCCAATTTCATCTCATTAACTCTAATTATCTTCCCATATACAATGCTGCCCACTTTCATCAACTTGTTGTTTATCCAAACATAGTGTTTGGATCCCTTAACAGGGTCCTCTTTTAGTTGACTCTTAAGCAAGTGTTCATTTTGATAATATTAAATGTTGCTTATAACTCATTTCTTACTAAAGTGGCTAGTGTTTTATTTATCAATCCATGGAAACTCTGAAATGCTAAAAGTGTCAATTTCTACATATATCTTTGCTAAGTGATTTACTATTAACTTCATTATCCTAATACAGGGAAAATAATTTCTATCTTGTCAATATTTTTGTTGCAAAAAGGTGTGAAAATACAATTGAAAGAAATCTATAAATGAAATGTCACTACCATAAACAATGCAAAATATTAATATCATTATGATCATTCTTGCTTCTCATAGAAATTCAAAGTATATAAAAAAGTGATCTAGTTCCTTGAATACTAAAAACTTCTCTTAACCTCTAATCTTAGTGTAAGCCACTCCAACAAGGTTGCCTAAAGCATATGAACAGAGAATCAAGCTGGATAAATAAATGTGCAGTCATTTCAACCTGAATCTTTGGCCCAATCCTCAAGGCCATCTCCTTCCTATTGAGCTGATTAGTACTGTCTGCTAACACTAAAGAACACAATGTCATCCCAACAGCTGAAAAATATCCTTAAGCACTTCTCCTGGTACTTCTTTAAATTCCTGGTATGTTTCCTGTGTAGAGGAGCAGACTAACACTGCCTGGTTTCAAGAAAATACAAGTGAACAGTAAATCAAGATTGTGTTGTATTGGAGATGAAATGATAAGACAGAAGAAAATTCCCAAATAAAATCACACAAATATGGTGAATTAACTTTTGTCAAGGTAGCAATATCAATACAATGGGGAAAGAATGGTCTTTCAACAAATGATGCTGAAACAACTTGACATTCATAAACAAACAAAAAAATCAATCAATTAATAAACCTCATCACTTATCAATCGTATACAAATATAGTTTAAAAGGGATCATAGACATAAATACAAACCCTAAAACTATAAAACTTTATGAGGTTTTCTCAATCTCTGTACTGTTGGTTTTTAGGAAGAATAATTCTTTGTTCCGTGGACCTATCCTGTGCATTGTAGGTTTTGAAAATGACTTTCTCAGTCATTTTCTCAATATTAAGTCTTAACATTGATAATATTCTAACCCTGAAAAAGGAATCTACTTTAATCAGATCATGGTAAGCGACAATTTATGCTCAAGATCATTGCTGAAAACAATAGAGAGCGGAGGCTAACATCTGGGTGTAATAGCAATAGAGATAGACTAACTCAGGCACTCTGGGAGACTGAGCACACACTGTAGGATATGCTCTTTGAAGAGTGACATTAGAGGCTAGACAATGCAGGGTAAACAACAACAAATCACAAAGGAGAATCAGTATCTTTAGTTATTAAAATGTATTATCGGGGTGCTCAGTGGCTCAGTGGGCTAAGCCTCTGTCTTCGGTTCAGGTCATGATCCCAGAGTCCTGGGATCAGGCCCCATATCGGTCTCTCTGCTCTGCAGGGAGCCTGCTTCCTCCTCTCTCTCTGCCTGCTGCTCTGCCTGCTTGTGATCTCTGTCAAATAAATAAAATATTTAAAAAAAAGTATTATCAAAAATGTATAATTTTTAACAAAAAAATATATTGCATCCAAAGAAACATTAACATATCACCCTACACAGGAAAAAAATCGGGAGATAAAGTTAGCCTCTGAGAAGCCCAAATGTTGGACTTAGCAGACAATGAGTTCAAAGTAGATATTATAAATATTTAAAAGAACTAAAGGAGCCCCTTTCAAAGACTTAAAGAAAAGCATGATACATAGTTCATCAAATAGGTAATATTAATAAGTATACAGAAATTATGAAATATAACCAAATGGAAATACTGTGGTTGAAAAGTACATAATGGAAAATGAAAAATTCACTAAGGGACTCAACAGAAGGTTTGAGCTGGCAGAAATAATCAGAACATCTAAAAACAGATCAATAGAAGTTATGCAATCAGAAAAAAAAAGAATGAAGATAAATGAATAGATACTGAGAACTATATAGGACATAAAGCCCTTAAAGATATGTATGGGGCACCTGGGTGGCTCAGTATGTTGGGGCCTCTGCCTTCAACTTGGGTCATGGTCTCAGGGTCCTGGGATCAAGCCCCAAGTTGGACTCTCTGCTCAGCGAGGAGCCTGCTTCCTTCCTCTCTCTCCCTCCCTCTCTACTTGTGATGTTTGTCTGATAAATTAATCAAATTTTTAAAAAAAAAGATATGTATAATGGAAACACCAGAAGTAGATGAGACCAATGATCAGGAAAAAAATATATTTAAAAAAATAGGGGCTAAAATTCTCGTTTGATTAAACTATTTGTCCACATATTCAAAAACCTCAGTGAGTTCCATGTAGGATAAATGCATAGAGATCTACAGCCAGATATGTCATAGTCCAAATACTGAAAGAAAAAAAAAAAAAACCCTTTGAATGCAACAAAGAAAAATGATTCATCATGTACAAGAGAACCTGAATGAGACTAACAGCTTACACCACATCAGAAACAATCTAGGCCAGAAGGCAGTGGGATAAAATATTCAAAGGTTGGAAAAAACCCTATCAACCAAGAATCTTATATCCAACAAGACTTTCTTTCAAGAGTAAAGATATAATAAGGACATTTCCAGATAAGTAAAAAACAGAGAATTTGTTACAAGTAGAAGTACTTTGCAAAAATACTAAAGGCAGTTTTTCAGGCTGAAAGCAAGGGACAGCAGACAGTAATTTGAATCTGTATAAAAATATAAGAGTACCAATAAGGTAACTTTATAGACAATAACATATCTCTTCTTTCTTCTCTTAACTAATTAAAAAGGCAATAGCATAAAATAATGTGTGTATAACTATACAGTTGGGAATAAAACATACAGACGTGTACATGTTTAAAATTAACAGCAGAGAAGGCAACTGGGAAACAGCTGTCCAGCAGTAAAGAAAAAACATTAGATAGTAATCTAAATCCAGAGGAAGAAATGAACCAGAAATGGCAAATAGTGAGCTTAATAAACTCTATAAGCATATACTATTTCTATTTTCTTCTCTCCCTTTCATTAACAAGAACCACAAAAAAAATAATTATGAGAATCACATTGTTAATTTGTAACATAGATAGGTATAATAGTTGTAACAACAGCAAAGACAATAAATGAAAGGAAAGAAAGGAATAGACAAATACAAGTAAAATTTCTATATTCCGGTGGAATTAATTAGTATAAATCGGAAATAGGTTCTAATAGATTGATATTAATATGTAATCTCCAGAAAAACTATAAAAACCTTTTTAAAGATTAAAATCATTCAAGTAAAGTTATTAAATCTTACACTAGAAAAGCTTCATTTAGTGTAAGAGAAGGTAGTAAAGGAGAAAGAGAAATGAGACATGAAAGTAACAAAGAAGAGATATCTACTCAACAATATCAATAATAACAGTAAATGCAATGAGTTAAACAATACAGTCAAAAGAAAGATATTATCAAACTAGATTTTTTAAAATATTCAACTAAATGCGTCTAAAGGAGAAACATTTCATTTTCAAAAATACATGTGGGTTGAAAATAAAAGGATAGGAGATATACCATGCAAACATCAACTTTAAAAGAGCTGGAGCAGCTATACAAATAACAGAAAAAAAATATATTTTAACACACACACATAAAAAAATACCTAGAGATGAAGAATAAGATTTTGGAATGATAAAAGTATCAATCTATCAAGAAAACATACAATTATAAGCAGATACATGCCTATTGGAGCCCTAATGTACATGAGAAAAGACTGTCAAAATTTTTAAAGCAGAAATAGCAATGTCAACAATAACAGTTGGAGCCTTTATTTCCACACATTTAATAATGGATAGAACAGTGAGAAAAAAGATTAACAAAGATATAGACGATATAAATAAAGGTATAAATTTAAAAAGATTAAACTCATTCTGACCACAGTTAAATGAGTAATCAATAACAAGGAAATTTGGAAAATTCACACATCTGTAGAAATTGAACTATATCCCTATAAATCTCAAATGGGTCAAAAATAACAAGAGAAATTCCTAGGGATGATTTGAAACAAAACACAACGTTCTTGAAAATATCAAGTTGAAGGACTCACATTTCTTAATATCAACATTTACCACAAAACTACAGTAATCTTGACAGTGTGGTATTGGCCTAATGGTAGACATATCAGTCAACTGAAAAGAATTAAAAGTTCGGAAATAAATTCATCCATCTCTGGTAAGCTGTATTTCAACAAGAGCATCAAGACAATTCAATCAGAAAAGCATTCCCTGCACCCCCGCCCCCCAAATGGCATTGAGACAACTCTAGATCTACATGCAGAAGAGGTAATTTGTGCTCTTTCCTCACATCATTACCCTACCAAGAAAACCATAAAATAGACCATAAACAAGTTTAAGAGTAAAATTTTTAAAACTGTAGAAAAAAATTCTAGCAGTGAAAAAAAAAATTCTAGCAGTGAAATCTTGGGACTTTGAGGAGACAGCAATTTTCTTTCTTTTCTTTTCTTTTTTTTTTTAAGGACATCAGAAGTATAAGTGACAAAATGAAAAAGAAATACTTTGGATTTATTAAATGTAAAAACTTTTGTGCTTCAAAGTATATCATGAAGGATATGAAAGACAACCCATGAAGTGGAAGAAAATATTACAAGGTATATCTAATAGGAGTCATGCACCCAGAACACACAGATAATTTTAACAACTCAATAATAAAGGCATAAACAACTACATTTTTAAATGCGCATAAGTTCTGAATAGCTATCTCCAAAGATTACATACAAATCATTAATTAGAACATGATAAACTGTGCAACATCATTAGTCATTAGGTAAATGCAAATCAAAACTATAATAAAATACTATTTCACAAACAGCAAAATAACTATAATTAAAAGCTTTGAGACTAGCACATGTTGGCAGAGATGTGGAAAGGTCAGAAGTCTCATATATTGTTGATAGGGATATAAAATGAATTTGGCAGTTCCTCAAATTATTGAACATAGAGTTACCATACGACCCAATCTTTCCACTCCTAGATACATACCTAAGCGAAATAGAAACATACAGTCACACAAAAACTTGAACACAAATGTTCTTGGAAGCCTAATTCACAGTAGCACAATAGTGGCAACAAATCAAATGTCCATCAACTGATGACTGCATGAAGAAAATCTAGTAAATCCACATAACAGAATATTACCTGACAATAAAAACAGAGTAGTAGTATGTTACAATAAGGATATACCCTGAAAGTGTCAGGTTTAATAAAAAAAAGCCAGTAACAAAATATCTCACATTATAAGATTTCATTAATGTAACATTGCAAGAACAGAAAAATCTAGAGATAGAGAAAGTAGATTAGTAGTTGCCTAGGGCTGGGGGAGCAGGAAGAACTGGCAGTAACTAATAATGGGCATGGAGTTTCCAAAATGGGCTAGCCAAATTGTTATAAGATATTTTTGTGATGATTCATGTCTCAATGAATATACTAAAAAAGCATTTAATTGCAAACACCTTTAAGTTGGTTAACTATATTATATATTAGTATAATATATATCTGTATAAGCTGTTTAAAGACAAATTGACATTAACTGTGTGAAATAATTCATACAAGGGAGTGGTTACTCTCTCTGGTACTTAGAATAGTAGTATGTACTACATCAAGATATACACAAAATTGTTACCAAAGAAAATAGTAAAATTATGTAATTTTTTTAAAAACTATGCAAGTCTTCCAGATTGTGTTATTGCTGGAAGGCAGTTTTCTAGATAGGAACTGCATTTCCCAACTTCCTGGGTATGTTCTTGCTATTACTATAGGCTAATACAGTCAACTGAAGTGATGTTTGCTAACTTAAGGCAAGCTTTCCAAAAAATAAGTATGCATAATCCTTGGTCTCTGTTTTCACTTCAGACAGTGGAAATGAAGCATTTGACTGTTAATATGTTTTCAGAAATTGACTAGCAGAAAATGTCTGAAATTGTAGATTTTTAAAAATATTGGCCAATGGGGGCACCTGGTTAAAGTTTCTGCCTTCGGCTTGGGTCATGATCCCAGGGTACTGGGATCAAGCTCTGCATCCGGCTCCCTGCTCAGTGGGGAGCCTGCTTCCTCCTCTCTCTCTGCCTGCTTCTCTGGCTACATGTGATCTGTGTCTGTCAAATAAAAAATAAAAGTAAAATAAAAAAATAAAAAATATCAGCCAATGTTATTTATTTTTTTTAAAGATTTTATTTATTTATTTGACAGACAGAGATAGGAGGTGGGCAGAGAAGCAGGCAGAGAGAGAGCAAGGGAAGCAGGCTCCCTGCTGAGCAGAGAGCCTGATGTGGGGCTCGATCCCAGGACCCTGGGATCATGGCAATGTTATTTTTTAAAAAAGAGGTAACAATAAATTATTATGAGTGACAAATGATGAGAGATTGCTGGTTTCTATTGAATTCATGGTAGTTTTGCCAAAATAGCTATTTTTCATTTTAATGGATATGTGGAATCAATGTTGTGGATTATATGAGAAAATGGTTGCTTGGAAAACTACTTTGGACATTCTCTGTTCCCATCTTCCTCTAAGGACACAGGACGGATTATATAGTTGTAAAAATACTGAATTTAATCCCGAAAGTATCCTAAAATGTTACTATGCCCTCCTTCAGATTTCTCTTCTCTTGCTCATTTTCTTAATCAAAACTACTCTAAGAATTTCTCAAAAACAAAATAAACACTTTCAAAAAGAAGACCAAATTTGTTCATGTGTAATCTTATTACAGAAAAAAAAAAAAACCTTTCGGTTTTATAGTTTCAGTATTTTTAAAGGAGTATATGAAAGGCATTATATGGATATTCTCTTCTGTTTGGTATTTTGCTGTAAGTCACAAATACATGATAGTATTTCTGTTAGAACAGAAAATTAATTGACTACTAGAGGTAGTATAAGTCTTAGTAATATTCTAATTACAGAGTATATCATGGTATTTTAATTTTTTTGTTGTTGTTGGAATAAAATCTTTTCATTTCCTATTAAAACTCACATATTATGGATCTGGATACTTGGCATGTGGTTAGTATCATGTGTCTCATCTACATTAAATGCATCCATTCATCTGCTTTCCTAACTACAAAGATGTCAAATAGTTAAAACCTTCATCACTATGGCTGTGACGAATATAGCCAATTGCCCAACTTAAGCAGAGGATCCAGAGAATCACAAGATTTTATTTCACTTGTCAGTCTTGGGACAGTTCTGTTTTCCAGGGTCTCTGAGGGTTTTTAAGGAAATTTTTAATTCTCCAAAAATGAGTTCTCTAAGACACAAGTGGAAAAGGTAGGTGGATTCCTAAGTTTTACAGACTGGAGACAGGAAAACATGTATCATTAAACATATTGACCCTGCAAACCATGAACTGATGAAGCAGTAGATACAGAGTAAGGAATAATTTAATTTGAGAGTTGATGTTTTCATGCAATTTATCTAGTCAGTAATTTAGAAAATCACTCATAGGAGAAAAATATCCTATATCTGTCAAACAAAGATGAAACATATGATAGTTTTTTAGGAACTGGAAATTCTACCAGGAACTAACTCATCAACCTACTTCTCAGATGCATATATGAGAAAAGATTTTGCCCACTATTTTGTTCAAATCATACACCACATCACATCATATCTCTTGATGTAATCTTGATAGATTTTAAGTGTAAGTGATATTCATCTCATTATATATGCATATATATGTACATTCATACATATATACACATACATAAATGCATATATCACATACATAATAGTATGTATATAAAACAGAATGAAACAAATAAAAATGCATTATTAAATATAGTCAGCTTATCCCCAAGATTCAAATAATGTCACTCCAGCAGCACTGGAGTGGTTCAGTCGATTAAGTGTCCGACTCTTAATTTCAGTTCAGGTCATGATCTCAGGGTCCTGGGATCGAGTCCCCTGTCAGGCTGTGCACTGAGCATAGAGTCTGCTTATCTCTCTTCTTCCCCTGGTTTGCGCTCTCTAAAATAAATAAATAAATAAAATCTAAACATTAAAAAAATCACTACAAATCTTCTATGAGTAATAACTCAAAACACATTTCAGAAAATGGTTTGATATTCTTAACATTTTAAAACATCATATGAAAAAAGCTGAGGTTTTTAAAAATAAATGAAAATGGAAGAAAAATGAATAATGGAAAAAAAGAAAAGGAAATTTAAAATGGTTTAGGAGAAGTAAAATCTATATTGTGGTTGGTAAATCATGTAAACAGCACTATGGAAATTTGAATAAGTGATGTGAAAGATATTCTTGAGGTGTTCTTCCATAATGTAAAAGGACAAAAACTTACAGGAAGAGTAAAAAAATGTTTAAAGGGGTGCCTGGGTAGCTCAGTTGGTTAGGCATCTACCTTCAGCTCACATTGTGATCCCAGGGTCCTGGGATGGAACCCCACATTGGGTCCCCTGCTCAGAGAGGAGCCTGTTTCTCCTTCTCCCTCTCCCTCTGCTTGTTCTCTCTCTTTCAAACAAATAAAATCTTAAGTGTTCCCAGAAAAGATGAATTCAGTGTTCTATATCCAGAGTAAATATCCTTAAGGAATGAAATTGATATGATGAAATTTTCAGTTTAAAGAAAAAAGAGAATTCAGTGCCAGAAGATCTACACCATGATAAGCTCAAGGAATTTCTTTAGACTGAAGGGAAATGACACCTAATAGAAACATGAATCATTAAAAAGGAACAAAGAGTATTGAAAATGGTAAATATTTGAATAAATGCAAAATAATATTATTTTTATTTCTTCCTAAAGAGAAAAGAGGGAAGATAAAAATTGTCAATATCATGTATGAATGTGTTTTAACACTACAGATGCTAGAAATATTAAAATAACAAAAAATATTGTGGATAATATCATGCCCATACATTTGACAACCTAGATGAAATGGACATATTTCTTGAAATATAAAAATTATCAAAATCGATGCAAGGAGAAATAGAAAATTCTAATGGCCTGAACCTAATTAAAGAAATGTAATTCACAATGAAACTCTTTCCAGAAGGAAAAATACAGGCCCAGATGGCTTCACCGATTTAATTCAATAATTTAGGTATCAATGAAATAATACAAATTCCATACAATCTCTGTCATTAAAATGAGGAGATGGAAAGACATTTCAACCTGCCAGTGGTATCAGTATTGCCCTGAAACAGAAGTCAAAGACATCACAAGAAAGCAAGCTACAGTTCAATATCCTGCATGAACATAAAAACAAAAACACTCAACAAACTTTACAAGTAGAATCCAACAAAATAAAAGTGATAATGTATCATACCCGTGTGTTACTATTTCTGGAAATAAAGTGACTTATTTGAAACATCTGAAAACCAATGAGATAATTCAGAATATGAAAAAGATAAAAAAGGAAACCAAATATTATTTTAAATAGATCTAGGAAAAACACCTAACAAAATCCAACACTCTGAGACAGTTTGTGTAATATATTTCCAATTATTGTTTTCATTTAAACGAATTGATGGTATGTAAAGTATCCAATTAAAAAATTACTGAGTTTCATGGATGACATGCCCATGTTAGTGAAATTGGAATCACTCTATTTTTTTTTTAAAGATTTTATTTATTCATTTGACACAGAGAGATCACAAGTAGGCAGAGAGGCAGGCAGAGAGAGAGAGAGGAGGAAGCAGGCTCCCCGCGGAGCAGAGAACCCGATGCAGGACTCGATCCCAGGACCCTGAGATCATGACCTGAGCCGAAGGCAGCGGCTTAACCCACTGAGCCACCCAGGCGCCCTGGAATCACTCTATTAAACGTTAGAATGTATATTTTATTTGACAAGAGTATGTGTCAGTAATTCTGAACCTTACGGAGTTCTTTAAAAGTTTTTTGTATATAAGAAACTCTAAAATGCCACTATTGTGGCATTTCATGTAAAGTCTATCAAAACCCAAAATATATTTTTCTTCCATGATGAGAATTGTCCATATCAATAATTCTGCTTAATCTTTTAAGAGAGAGAGAGAGAGAGCACTGTTTGAAGTGACTATTGGTTAACTCTCTGACAAATGGCCTATGCCCGTGCACAGCAATAAACTGCAAAATATCTGACTGTTCATTCATCGCTCAAAAAATCTCCCTGACAGGTATCACCAAAACAGCATCAGAGGCCAAACAAGAATAGACATGTCTTTAATAAGCTGAAGGAGAAGCCATGATTCACATCCAAGGTCTTTCTGCATCTTCCCTCTTTCTCTTACAAGGCCCAGGACTTGAGCTACTCTTCCAGAATACCAAACGCATGAGGATGGGTAACCTGATGTACCTCTCATCCCCATGCTTCGATTAAAGCTGATCTCAGTTGTCTGGATGTATTTATACAGGAGGGCTAGCTGCAAGGCAGACTACCTGGTAGAGGTCAAATAATAGGCATCTTTGAACATCTATTCCAAAGGAAGAAAAATCTTTCACAACACCACTCTTGAAGGAGGAAACAGTATCTTTGTAAAATCTGTTACTTGAATAGACACCTGTTCATCCACTAAGCCTGGATGGTCACTTTGCAGCAAAGGTAAAAGCTAAACAAAAGCAGATGATACAGCCTGATCCTAGAAAGCCCATCTAAAATTTGATGTCTGGTTAATGGAATGGTTCCAGGAATTTTAGTTTTTAGTTCTTCCAGGACTGAGTTTCCCACTGGAATGGGGATCTGTCACTGCTATATTGCTTTATATTCATCCCACAGTGTGGGGGAAATGTCTGTGAGCTGCACAGGTGATTGAAATGGGATACTGGGCTGGAAAAATAACTTGTAGTGAGGTTAAAATTCTGAGCTTGTAATTTTAGAGACTTCTGCAAGATTCAAGTTCCTCCCTCTTCAAAATGGGGGTGTTAATATGAATCTATATATTTTGATCCTAAAATGCTGTTGGAGGAATTAAATAAAAGGTTTGGTATAACACCCTTATCGAGTAGAACACCCTCAATGTTGTATGAATTTTCTTCTCCTTCTCTTTTTCTCAGGGAGGCTGTATCTAAGCCACAGATGAGTTGCAATTTTTCTTCCTTCATTACATAATTTAGCACCATTTTTTTTTGTTTTTGTCTCATCCACTTGATCTATTTAATCCTTTATACCCCCCCCTTTTTTTTTTAAGATTTTATTTATTTGACAGAGAGAGATTACAAGTAGATGGAGAGGCAGAGAGAGAGAGAGATAGAGGGAAGCAGGCTCCCTGCTGAGTAGAGCCTGATGTGGGACTCAATCCCAGGACCCTGAGATCATGACCTGAGCCGAAGGCAGCAGCTTAACCCACTGAGCCACCCAGGCGCCCTTTATACCCCCTTTTTTATCCCATTCCCATCCCCCAGTCCCATATACACAAATATACCTACCATACACATATCAGCACATATGCACCTACCAAAACACATAACAATACACAAATCTGTCTAATATACCTGACTTAAAAGTTCACCTTTCCAGGGGCACCTGACTGGCTCGGTTGATAGAACTTACAACTTTTGGTCTTGGTGCTATGAGTTCAAGTCCCATGTTGGATGCAGAGATTACTTAAAAATAAAATCTTAAAAAAAAGATCATCTTTCCCATTTTCTAGGCTGAAGCCCATAATAGTTGGAAAATAAATAAATAGTTCATACTTGACTAGCTCCTACATTCTATTGGCTCAAAATCAAGTTACATTATAAGCAGTTGCAGAGCACACAAATCATTTTTCAAATCTTTCCAGTTCTACTTTCTGTATGATAATTATATGTCCCCCACCCTGTTGAACTTAGGCTTGCTGGATGGTGCTTTGACTAATGAAATTTGAGAAGAAATGATATATTTTACTTCTCGGCAGAGGTTTTAAGAGCCAATGCTTATGTCATGAATTGTTTTTCTTTCTTTCTTACGACTAAAAATATTCCAGAAGGTGGCTACTCTGTTAGCCTGAGTCCCAAAAAAGGGACAATAATGATAATACATATATGGTTCTCAGCCAACTTTTGATGGGAATGTGACAGGCAATTAGATAGTTGTTTAAAGCCTGGGTCCCACAGGAGGGGTCGGGGGGGAGCAGGAAGGAGATGTTTGGTGGGAGACATATGAGACCTGCAATTAAGCATATCCTGCCCACATGGCCAAAAGGAATTCCAGTACAGAAGGTACGGGATGCACATTAGCATTGTGGTTTGGCCCACACCTGGGGGCTTTTTTAGGGGATCCTGGGTAATAAGTAAGACATAAGAACTTCGCTCAGGTGCACCATAACAAGGAAGGAACCTTCCTTCTTGGCCAGCTGTAGGATGATGAGAGGTTTATTCTGGCAGTGCTCCACGAGAAGCCAAATCAAACCAGACTGGCCCAAAATAGTAAATGTCAAGACAGGAAACCCCTGATCAAATTCAGAAGAAAAAGTAGGAAACGTTGCTTCCTACACCCGTAGTGAATATTCCAACCCCTAGTTAAGAAAAACCCTAAGACCAACTACATTCAGGACACTTGAGTCTATCTCTCAAACTGCCTGCTCACCCCTCTTGTGAGTATACTTAATAAACTCTGCTTGCTTGTGCCTTCTGGTCTCTCAACTGGATTCTTTACTGTGAGA
This sequence comes from Mustela nivalis, assembly GCF_964662115.1. NCBI lineage: Eukaryota > Metazoa > Chordata > Mammalia > Carnivora > Mustelidae > Mustela > Mustela nivalis. Next base: position 142,602,380 of record NC_139021.1, read on the forward strand.
AGACCAAGGACTAGGCCACATCACTCCAGGTGATGACTGAAATGTATCATAAACAGGAGATAAGTATTTCTAATGAGGTTTGGGAGATTTTATTACTACAGTTCAATCTACCTTCTCATGGCTAATATACTGGTCTCCAGGCTGAACTAGGTTATTTTAAGTAAATAGACTTCAGCCTTATTTTTTGTTCTTGAATAAAATTTTTTGTAAACCATTCCAAAACAATAGTAATTTCATTCGGCTGGATCAGTTTATGTACTCCAACTTCACATTAAGAAACAATAGTTTTATGCTTCAGTCTCTATTATCTACTCACATTACTTGATAATAATTTCTTAGATTTCCATATAAGCATTTTCCCTGAGTTTCCTGTTAATATTAATTTCCTGTTAATATAAAACAAAAAACAAACTTTTATCTTTAGCACCTTACTAAAGATTGCTTTCATGAATTGTGATCTGATAATCACCATCCTTCCTTGTGCATCAAGCTTTATGTTCTTAGCGTCCTTTTTCAGCACCAGTGCCTAGATATAGTCCCCTTGTTGTCCTTCAGCTGTGGCAAAATTTGGTTTCTATGTTACTCTCAATCTATAATATGAGTAATTTTGATCAAGCTACACTTTGATTAATAATGGAACACCTACTCTCTGAATTACTGACTTTGTGGCATTATTGTTTGAATTCTGACTCATCTTATGATTTTTTGTAAAAATTTTATAAAACATGTTACCAAAGATAGCTTGACTAATTTTATGTGTCAAATTCACTTTTCTATGGACTGAGAAAATGATTCAGAAAAGGAATTTGAATTTTCTACCACTCCTGTATGTATGAATACACACATACATACATTCATTGCTTGGAGTTAATTGAATTGCCTTGCACATTTTTTTCATAGATCCTGAAGTTGTTAAGAATAAAAACAAACAAACAAAAAATTTAAAAGAATGCTTTCACATGAAGCTCATCATATAGTTCTCCAGTGAGCAAGTTTGGACAGGGGCCTTGGCACAAATTTGAAGTAAGCAATAGAATGCTAGGGGAATATTTGGCCTAGCATACAGATTAGGCTTGGAATTAATTTAAATGTTGGCTATCTGACATATTTCATATTTCCCCATCTGACTAGTTGCAAGAGATAGGAAATGAACAAGTGACACACACAGGGGAAATAGTCTTACTTCTGATCTTATCACATCAGTGGTCAACTGCTACTCCAACTAATCAGACTTAGACTGTGACACCAGTGAGTTAATTAAGAGAGAACAAATCAACAAAATAGGGTCACATAGAAGAATAATGAGTTTTTTGGAATGCCCGGCTGGATGAGGTGGTAGAAGATATGACTCTTGATATTGGCATTGTAAGTTTGAGCTTACTTGGGTTTCGAGATTACTAAAAACAAACAAACAAACAAACAAACAAAACCTACCAAAATCTTAAAAAAAAAAAAAAAGATGGGGCACCTGGGTGGCTCAGTTGGTTAAGCATCTACCTTCACCTCAGGTCATGATCTTGGGGTCATGGGATCGACCCCTGTGTCAGGCTCCCTGCTTACTAGGGAGTCTGCTTCTCCCCCTCTCTGTCTCTGTCCCTGGCTCATGTGCTCTCTCTCATGCTCTAATAAATAAATGAAATCTTAAAAAAACAAAGATAAGTTCTTTAAAGAACCACTTGGGTTCATTTTTATTCCTATTTACCAGCTGTGTGACCTTGAGTAAATTGCTTAATCTTGGTAAGTCACACTTCACAATCTTTACAATTGTGATATATAGTAGTGCTTAACTCAAAGGATGGTTGCAAGAGTAAAGTGGCTTAAGATATGAAAAGTATTTATCCTGGTGCCTGATACATAGTATGAACAAAGTGAGCTGTCCTTACCATTATTATTACGCTCTGTATACAGTTGTGCATTTTACTCATCCCCTACTCTTGTCTTATCTCACCTTCCTTACAACCAAATTATTCCAACTATCCCAATTTTCTGCACAGCACCCTCACAATTCTATTTATTCGTGCTCCTCCATTCCTTCAAAGCTTTCCTGCTCTGTCGGTCTGGGCTTGTATAGGAAAATGGCACTCCGTGAACGTAAACTCCTCACTTCTTCCCTTATCTGTGCTCCCTTTGCCTCGCCAGATGGCTCATCCCTTCAGTGCCCAGCAGGTCATTAATTATCGGTAAGGGTAGTGCCATGCTAACCTATCTCTCTGATAATTATAATAAAATATTAATGCCAAAGCTACTGAAAAATTAAACTGTGTGTGATCTTCCTGAGAATTATGCAGCAGTAACTCTGAGCGTCAACTGTTGTTGCCCAAAGAAACTGTTAAAGTAAACTGTTGTGGCAGCTCAGAGAGGAAGCCATACTGAGGGCACATATTCTTCATGTCCCTCCTTTTTTTGTTATTTGGCAGGAGATGCTCTAGCATCCAGCTCTGGTTGGTTGGGGGGGAAAAAGGAAAGAAAAGAAAAGAAAAAAAAAAGTGGAAGGAACTTGTTTAAGGATTTCTTTCTCCTTGTGAGCCCTGAGGACAGGGTCTGAACAAGGTCAGTTTTAAGGCGGGGTGTATCCTGTGGTCTCCCCACCACTTTGTTTGCTCTTTGATTTTACAGATGAGAAAACAGAATCCCAGAAACATTGTTGTTTGCCCCAAATCTTGTATTGAGTACCATATTGAGTATGTTTCTTGAAATCATCGGTTTTCTTCTTTATTCTTTAGTTTCTCCAAGTGTTCTTCCTGCTAGGCACTAGCTATACCAAGCATAAAAAATGCTCTTCCAGAGTCTCCTTTGCTTTCTTACTTTGTTTTCTGTGGCATCCTTTCTCTTCCATTCCTTCCGAAAACCCGAATCATAGTGAAATGTCAGAACCATAGTGAAACCTTCCCTTTGGCCCACTAACTGCACCTCCCCTTTACCAATGCCAACACAAAGCATATAGTTTATATTTGTCATTCTTGGGTTCCAAGCCTCTATTTCCAAATATATTATGCACTCTTTGATGAAAAGGCCCATGTCTTTTTTAAAGGGGATTTTTAAAATATGAAATAATTCTTATATCTACATAAACTCTGTGTAAGTCTAGATGGTACATAGGATGACAAAGTGACCTTGGGTGCTCAGGACTAGCTTACAGGACAGACTACCAGCATCATAAAGCTCCCAAAGATATCTCATGAAGAGAGTACTCTCATCCCCCGACTTGATCATTAATCCTAATTGTGTGTTTATTATTCCCTTGATTTTGACTGTAATTTCACTAAGGATATATATCTATCATCAAACATCATATTGCTGATCAGATTGGTATCACACAGAATAGGCCTCTTGTCTTTTTTATTATTCTACTGTTACAATTCAGCACAAAGCCTGAAAAAGTAGAAAAAATGGTGGCATTATTATTATTATTATTATTTGGATAAATAAGAATGTTCTATCTCACTGAATATTCATAGCTTTCCTCTGAGGTGCCTGTGAAGGAACAGTAGGATCTCCATGTGATGGATGGGGGATGTGAGGCTCTGGGAAGTTTGGCTGACACAGTTTTACCCCTGACTTGGTAGACAGGATCAAAGTCATTTTATCCTCACTCTTCCTCCACTGCCGTTGCTGGCCCAGGAGGCAGTCTTGCAGCGCCACTTTGGTTCCACTGCGGTGAGAACCATTTTTGAGATTTCTTAAAATTGGACCACGTTGCATGTTTACTTTTCTCACCCCCCACCCCATCGCGGTCATGCTGAATGCATGTGTTAGAGGAAACAGAGAAATCAGATGCTGACAACAGTTGCCTCATTCCTGTTTTCAAGTGGTCATTTTTGAATTGCCCTGTTGGTATAAGACAAAAAGGTAGTGGTGGGGGTTGGGGAGAGGCTGATATCACAAGGGCAACAGATGTGGCCAAAGCGTCTGTTTGATTCAAATTAGTGGCCTATGAACTTCCACTAGCACCTGATAGTACTTACCTTTATTTTTACGACATGGCAGAGTGATCTCCTGTTTTTGCCTCATCTTTGCTGTGTCGGAATCCTCTCTCATGACTTTGTTTTGGTGATGTGTATTTCTATTCCAATCCAAACAACAGGTTGTTGCTCCTGTCTAACTTATGTTTTTTTCCCCCTAAGATATTATTTTTTTCAAAGACAGAGAGAGAGTGCACACACATGAGTAGGGGTGGGAGGGGAAGGGGCAGAGAGAGAAACAGGCACCCAGCTGAGCAGGGAACCTATGTGGGGGTCAATCCCAGGAACCCAGGGTCATGACCTGAGCCTGAAGGCAGATCCTTAACTAACTGAGCTACCTAGGTGTTCCTCCTGTCTAGCATCTCCTCCTACAAGATCAAGGCTAGATCTGTCTCTCTGCTAAGATAATGGCACTCTGTTTCCGAAAGCTCTAGGTTTTTCTATTTTATTACCTTACCAAATGGTTACGGCATTAGTCAAAAATCCTAGGTGATAATAAGTGGAATGAAAGAAAGAAAAAAAGGAATTCAATTTGAAAAGTGTGATTTTAGAATTTAGAAAAGGAATGTTAACATCTAGTTGCTATCAATTAAGAGCTGTGTCTTCTTGATCACATCATTTACCTTATGTGTAACAGAGGGCCGATAATATTTGCTTTACATGGTTATTCTGTTTTTTCTTTTCTTTTTTTTTTTTTTGATGAAATGGTTGAATGACCTTTTTAAGCTCTAAAGGCCTAAATGATTACAAGTTTTTTTAAAAAATAATTCTTAGAACCTAAAAAAGATTGGAAAAGTGTGTAGTGTGAGGTTGTTGACACTATCACTTAAAGTGATAATCTTCTGGTAAAAATGAATGTACATATAAGTGAATAATACATTCTAAATACAGAGGAACAAAATATATTAAAAGGATCTGAGAAGTAGTGAAAAAAAAAAGAATGAATATGTCATAAAAATTTGCCTCTAATTTTCAGGTAGGTAATCAAAATATACTGAGTTCTTTGTCTTTTTTATATCAAAGCAGTCTTACAAGTAAGTCTAGAGAGATTTGATTCAGGGACAAATGCCAAAATTCCAGAATTATAAAATCTCCTTTTTTTGTTAATATAATAATTATGCGTTATATAAAGTTATTCATTTCCTACTGTTCTCTTTGTTACACTTCTTCTAAATTCCTACACATTGAAATATAGATAACAATATGAAAATTGAAAGTATCTTTCACATTATGATCAATTGTCTACCATTTTACAATGGCGAAATACAATAGAGGAGAACCTCAAATGTCAAATGTTGAGCTCTTTCAGTTTGGATCTTGACTACTCTGATGCCACTAGGAACAAATTTGCTCAAAATTATCCAACAAAGTGATGTCTGGGTGGCTCAGTTGGTTAAGTGTCTTTCTTTGGCTGGGGTCATGATCCCAGTGTCTTGGGATTGAGCCCCACATCGGGCTCTCTGCTCAGTGGGGAGCCTGCTTCCCCCTCTCTCTTGGTCCCTCTCCCCACTCATTTCCTTTCTCTCTCTCAAATAAATAAATAAAATCTTTTTTTAAAAAAAATTGTTCATTAAGGCCATGAGGGACATGGTGTTGACCATGCTATATAAATAAAAATGACTATTTTCTCTTAGTCCAGTGACTTGATGATCTAATTTTTATTTGAAAATACTGAATTACTTTTGGAGTATTTATCAAGGGTAAATCATAGTCGTTTTATTTTTTTATTCAGAAGCTATTTTTTTCTGTCACTCTAATATACCTGTGTGACTTCACCTTACATTTGTCAAAATACTTTGAAAGTGTTGCCAAAAAGCTGCCTCCTCTAATGAAGCAGCTTATTCTATTGAAATCCTTCTTCCTCATGACTTTATAGTCTCTTTCTCTTTTTGCTCCCTGGAAATCTTATCTGTTTCTACATTTAAGTTTCTTTTTAATTCTATGATTCTAAAAATAATTTATAGCATACTCAGTTTAAATATCTTAAGACCACTCTTTGAAAGTAGTTTTAATGGAATTTATTCTTTCCCTTGAGAAATCTTATTTTTCTACAAAGTGCTTAATTTATTCTCTCTCCCTGTCTCTCCCTATGTGTACACACACATACATACACAATTTATCTACATTATATTCCCAGAAAATTGAAGGATCTTTACGCATGGAAAAAAAATGATTAAAAAATGCAGCTTGCTAGTAATTCCTGATGCAGCCTTCCCTACTTTTAATATAATGTTGACAACAGAAAAATATACAAAGTTATCCACATCTTGCTAGGAACTGAGTGGCATTTTCACTAACTGAAAGACTATGGATTACACTTGGGAACACCATGTGCAGAGCCCTAGGAAAGAACATGGCCTGGTTTGAAAGAACATGAGAAGACATTTCATCTTTTCTTCAGTGTTATCCCTATGCTCAGACCTGCAAGATCCCATTGAACAGAAAACATGGTGGCTGTAACTATATTTATTGCAAGACTCTTCCTTTGTGAAGTGGGCTGAGTGCTGTTCTCCCGAAGTATCCTTGAGTACCTCTCCATACATGTTCATGTAGTGGCCTTGAAATCCAAAAACAAACCAGAGCAGTGGGAACTGGTTGTGGCATACCTAATTTCTGGAAACATAGTCTCCCCATCATTAAAACATGGCAAAATAATATGGACAGAATGAGCCTCAGATGCTGCAAACTAGGAATTTTAGTTTTTCATATGTTTAAAATGAATTCAGAAAGCCAGAGAACTAAATATAAAAGGTAAGAGAAATCTTTCCTCAGTCCAACAGAGCTGCATATTATGAAAACACAAATCTGCTTATATGCAGAAGAAAGGAATGCATTAATGAGCTAATTGACCTCTAGATTTATAAAGGAGAGTTGGCCATCACTCCAGTAAATTGAATAGACAAAGGCAACTCACCCATGTAGCAGCGGAAAGATATCTAGGTTTATTTTATATCTTTCAAAATGATTAACCAAAACAAAAGCAACATTTGGCATATGAAATTTACCAATCTATTAAATATGTGTTGTGCCAATATTCGTTCTTGGCTCTCAGGATATCTTTAGGGAAATAGGAAGCAAAAATGACAAGGCAAGAAGATAAGAAAAAAAAACCACTTATTGGAGATAGAGAATAGATGAAAAAAAGATGGCCTAGAATAAAAATTTTAAAAGCATTAACACAAATAGGATCTTCATTAAAGGGATAGAGTCTTCATTAAAAACAATAAATATGTTTTTATTTATTGTTTTTAATAATAATAATAATTTTTAAATAATAAAATGATTATTTTAATATTATTTTAAAATAAAATTAAAAGTAATATTTTAAAATATTTAAAAATAAAAAATAATATTTAAAATTTTAAATAATAAAATATTTATTCACTAAAACAAATTCATTAGAAACAATAAAATAAAAATGACATGACCTTTTTTTCTATTATTCCTTCCACATCCCCTTTTGCTCTACATATTTGCTATCTTTCTTCCATACAAGTTGTTCCTATGGAAAACTGTCCCAACTCTCATTTCTGAAGAGAGCATTAACCCCACCAATGACACTTTCTCAAGACTCCCAACCTGATGACTAATCCCATTCAAGATCAGCAGGGAAATGCCACTGCTTTATGATCAGCTTGTTAAGTGGGTTTCTTTCAGCAGAATTTTTGGAATCTTAACAATGAAAGAGAAGCTTTCCTTACATACTAGAGTTCCCTCTTTAAACTCCATAAGCTGTTTGGGAAGGAGATTTGTTATGGGTTGGATTATGTCTTCCTCAGAAGAGATATGTTGGAATTCTAACCCCTAAAACTTCACAACATGACCCTTACTTTGAAATAAGATCATCTTAGATCCAGAGTGGCTGCACCCGAATGTTTATAGCAGCAATTTCCACAATAGCCAAACTATGGAAAGAACCTAGATGTCCATCAACAGATGAATGGATCAAGAAGATGTGGTATATATACACAATGGAATACTATGCAGCCATCAAAAGAAATGAAATCTTGCCATTTGCAACAACATGGATGGAGCTAGAGCGTATCATGCTTAGCGAAATAAGTCAAGCAGAGAAAGACAACTATCATATGATCTCCCTGATATGAGGAAGTGGTGATGCAACATGAAGGCTTAAGTGGGTAGAAGAAGAATAAATGAAACAAGATGGGATTGGGAGGGAGACAAACCATAAGTGACTCTTAATCTCACAAAAAAAACTGAGGGTTGCTGGGGGGAGGGGGTTTGGGAGAAGTGGGTGGGATTATGGACATTGGGGAGGGTATGTGATTTGGTGAGTGCTGTGAAGTGTGTAAACCTGGTGATTCACAGACCTGTACCCCTGGGGATAAAAATATATGTTTATAAAAAATAAAAAATTAAAAAAAAAAAAAGATCATCTTAGATCAGTTAAGATGAGTTTATACTAGCATATGGATATGGTTATATCCTTAATCCAATATGGTTAGCATCCTTATAAGAAGAGAAATGATACACAGATGGAAGGTGGTTATGTGAAACATGGAGAGTGACCTGTGCGGATGGAGGCAGAGATTGGAGTGATGCATCTACAACCAAGAAACACCAGAGATGGTCAGCCACCATCAGAAACTAGGAGAGAGCCATGGAATAAATTCTCCCGCAGAACTCTTAGAATGAACCAATCTTGCTGACACCCTGATTTCAGACTTCTAGCCTGCAGGTCTATGAATAAATATCTATTAGAGAATAAATGTCTATTACTTTAAACCACCTGGTTTGTAGGACTTTGTTACAGAAACCTCAGGAAATGAATACAAGCTCTATATCTGGAACAATGGCTCATTCCTACCTGAGGTCCCTAATGATTAGTCTTCACTACTTTTCCAAGTTTCTTGTTCAAGGATTCCAGTGTCTTCATCTTGATTCACACAGCAGTTTAACAGAGACACATCCCCGATGAAGCTAAAGGATTTATTACATCTATTCTTAAAATATGTATGCATATAATATGCATATTACTTTTTTCTTTTCATACGTTTTCACTACAATATATATTCAAAGACAGTGTTCCTGTTTCCTATCATGCTTAGAAAAAGAAAGCTATAATCTATAAGATCCCAGGAATGAGAGAAAGTTTCATGGTTTCATCTGTAGGGTTTAACTAATTTTTTTCCTTAACTTCTACATTGAATTTTGAATCTGTGTTCAGTTTTCTTAAGTATCCCAAATATTGAGACAGATCATCTTATCCTTTTTCTCCAGAAGTGATATCTAAACATGACATGATATAAAAAAAAAAAATCATAGATTATCTCTCCGATTACAAGGCTGCAGATGTGAGCCATGGCCTAGGTGATTGAAGAAATCTCTTCCTAGATGTGTAGTCTAACAATTTCATTTCTATCCTGGCTCTTTCTTTGTTTTAGCTTTGTCTCTTGCTCTATCTCATATAATTAATTCTGCATAAGCCAATGATACTCATTGTGATTCCTGTCACAAATGTATGGACTCAAATATAGAAGCCCAACAGTATATTCTGGCACCTATATGTAACTCATCGGGTTGCATGTAAAAAAGAAATGCAACCTCATACTAAAAAGTAGTCTTCAGGGGCACATGGGTGGCTCAGTGGGTTAAAGCCTCTGCCTTCAGCTCATGTCATGATCCCAGATTCCTGGGATCCAGCCCCATGGCTGGCTCTCTGCTCAGCAGGGGAGCCTGCTTCCCTTCCTCTCTCTGCCTGCCTCTCTGCCCATTTGTGGTCTCTGTCAAAGAAATAAATAAAACCTTAAAAAAAAAAAAAGTAGTCTTCAGTCTTAAAAGGTGTGTGTGTGTGTGTGTGTGTGTCTATGTGTGTGTATGTAGAGCATGTTCAAGTATCTTGCTCACATGCTAAGGGATTCAAACGTTACCCTGAAGATGCTGAATATTCATTAAGGATTTTGTAGCATAAAATAAAATAATACCAGATTTCTAGTTCTAAGAAAGTCTTTAGCAAATGGTAACCTAGAGAGTATGAATTGGAGAGAGACAATTCTAGCTGTTAGCAATGAATAATTGAGGTGAGTTTCAGAGTAAAAACTGCAGTGGACAAAATGCAACAGGCAAAGAAGACCTTATTCATGCCCATTGCAATAAGGGGAGAGAGACGAAGCTAAACTACAGTGAAACAAAAGGTGGGAGGCTTTTAAAGCACAGGGGGTGAGTTAGTGAAAAAGTCCTGGTGCCTGTTAGGGTGGAGGCTGATCAATGGAACGCGTCAAGCACATTGTACTATTCCTGAGTCTGTAATTTTTTCTGTGATTAGACCATCTGTGTTCGCTAATTGGTGTGTTCAACAGAGTAAGGCTCCTATCCCTCCCTCCCACAGAGACTGCAAAATAGAGGTGCTATCTCCTTCATGTTCTCATTTCAAAAAGATGGTTTCCAGGTCCTTGCAAAACACATTTCCTGGGTTGTAAAACAGGCAAGAGGCTAGGAGAAGATTTAAATATATTACAAAAGGTCAAAGAAAGAATTTACATTTTGCAAGTTTTTTAAAAATAAATGCTCTAAGCAAAGGGAGGCCTGGGACCCAGGGAAAGAAAGAAGTCTGTTTAAAATTTGTCAAGCTAAGGGAGTCATTAAGGACATCTTGGTCATTAATCATTAAATTTTATTATATTCCTGTAATTATGTTAAATTAATTCTTCATTGAATAATCCCATTAAACCTTCAGGCAACATTTAAATAAAGTATATAGTTATTCTTATTTTGTAGGTAAAAGAACTAAATCTTGTCAAGATTAAGTCATTTGCACCAGACCATTCAGCTGATAAAGGACAGTTATGATTTCAAGTCATATCCATCTATCTGAAGCTCATCATTAAGATTACATTGTTTTGAGATGAAGACCATCATGATTCTATTGTTGTATGTAAGTTGAACAAAAATAACAAAATCTTGAGGTTGTTGAGAGTAAAGATGAAGAGGCAAAAGAAGATTTAAGGGTCATTTGGTACTTTGAGTCACTAGGTCTTTGTGATCATCTATATGTACTAGGTGAAGCTTATATTCAATACTGGGTTTCTGAATTTACAAAAATGAATAGCTCATGGTGACTCTCATGAAGATAGGAAAGTCCTAAACAATAATCTGGAATACCAGATGAATTAGATTTGGGACAAAGTGAATCCACCTGTGATACTGAGGATTAAAAAACAAAAGCGAAAAAGAATAAGGAATAGAAATGTGGTATAGTCTCTATAGTCACTGACAGAGTTGTAAATTGAAGCCATTAGGTTAGAAGCAATCATTCAGAAATAGTGAATAGTGGGAAGAGGATAAGAAAAAAATATTTTAATCAAGAACAAGAGATGCTTGAATTAGTCAGGTTAGCTCTGATGAAGGATGTTGTCAACTGTGGAAAGTGCCACTGGTCTTACAGAAATAGACAATCACACAGTGACATGACTCCAGGTAAGGGGAGACTATAAAGTGGGACACAGCTTTGTACTAAGGAGGAAAATAAAACGAGTTCTCTGGGTCAAACAACTTCTAGAGAAATGCAAATACATGTGCAGAAGAAAATCTATAAAAGATTTCTATTGCAAACTTGTTTATGTAAGAAAACCAACAAGAAAAAAAGAAACAAACTATCTATTAGCAGGGGAATAGATTTAAAAATGTATCATTTAGTCACAGGGTGAAATATTATACATATTTTCAAATGAGTGAACTAAAGATGCACATATCAACCTGTCAGAAAAACATAAGACATGTAAGAAAAGGATATTACAAAATTATAGGTAGAGTTTTATAACATTTATGTAAATAAAAAAGCACAATTGAGCTCTATGTATATGTTCTAAATGGATGATTAAAAAGCATCAAGATATAGATGGGAAGGACACATACAATTTGCCTATGACATAGGAAGAAAGAGAATGATTGGGAAAGGTTAACAGAACATTTGTACTTGCACAGATAATTTACTGCTGATTATAAGAAATTATTAATTCAGACCAAATCTGAGGCTGATGATAAAAAAAAATGTCCGGAGGAAATTGACCAAAAAAAAAAAAAAAAAGTTTATAAAGCATCACACAGCTACCAAGATAACGAGGATGACAGGACAAAGATCTGAGATGATAAAAGTACAGCAGACGGTGGGAACTGACAGAACCAGATCACTCAGAGCCACTCTTGCTCTGGGAGCATTTCCCAAGGAGGAAGAAGTGTAAAGGGGCTGAGTTGCAATTCTGGTAATGCATGAAGCCAGTGAGGCAAAAGTCAGAATCCAGGTCCTGACTCGGTTAGGAGCACTGGTTAACACCTCCCTCAATGAGCTGCACTTGAGAAAGGAGGGTGAACTGGATGAGTTCTGGATAAACGTTTGAGCTACGTGTTATTTATATCATGTTAACTCTAAATTCTTAAAATTAAAAAAGTAGATCCAAATTGCTAGCATAAAAAACATCCAAGCCCTTTACTTTCTCTGGAGGAAGAGATAATCATCATCATGAAGATTGAATTATTTCTAAAAATAATTTTTCAAAAGTAATGTCCCCCAAAACTAAAGTTTCTCTGGGCACATGTGGAGACAAGTCATTGTAAGCAGGGAAAAAAACTAAAGAAAAGACAGTTAAAATAGTTAGTTTATCAGAATTATGAGGTAGACTTTAAAAATACTAGACTTCTCTTGTTCAAGGAAATTGGAGTAAATCCTATCAGAAGGCAACAGGAAATAGTACCGTATCTTAAAAAAAAAAACTAAACAGAAATTTTAGAACTAAATAATAAACAATATAAGAATTCAACAGATGAGATAAATCAGGAGTTAGCAAATGATGACCTGTGGTTAAATGTAGCCAACAATTTGTTTTTGTATGGCACATGAGCCAAGAATGGTGTTTGCATATTAAATGGCTTACAAATTAAATGTTTATGTGGTAATCTACACAATACCCTTGATCTTGCTCCTTGACTAGCAAAGCCTAAAACATTTACTACCTGGCCCCTTAAGACAAAGTTTCCCAGCTCCTGGGAATGAATTATCTCCAGATATATCTCATTAAGTTTGAGCTTAGAATTAAAAAGATATTTTAAGGACAGAAATTTCAAAAGTACTCCAGAGTATGAACTCATCTGGAACAAAGCCAGGAAGACAAAAAGAGAATAAAGAATATAAGTAAGAAACACAAAGGATACCTTGGTGGGGGGGAATGACAAGCAAATAGCAAATATTTAATTGGAATTTCAGAAGGAGAGGCAAAGGAGACTAGGTAATATTTAAAATGATTATGGATAAAAATTTTCCACAGCTTATAAATGAGAGGAATATACAGATTCAAAAACCACAATAAACCCAAATCCAGATAATTTTTAAAAAGTCATACCTAGACTCAGCATAGTAAAACTCCATTAAAAAACTTTATAAAACCAAAGATAAAAAAGAAGATCTACGAAGCAAGAAGAGAAAAAATTAATAATTTTCCCTTCAAAATAAATGTTAAGGCTTACAATTGACCTTGAAAAGCAAAAAAAGGTGATGGTATAGATTTAATTGTTTCCCCCAAATTTATATGTTGAAGCCTTAACCCTAGTGTAACTATATTTGGAGATGGGGCTGTTAAAGAGATAAATAAGGTTAAAAGAGGTTGTAAGAATGGGGCCTTCATATAATAGGTCTGGTGACCTTATAAGAAAAGAAAGAAACACCAGAGAACTGCTTCCCATCTCTGAGCATTCATAGAAGGCCATCTGAAGACGCAGCAAGAAGAAAATAGTCCATAACCCAAGAAAAGAGGTCTCACCAGAAACCAGTCATGGTGGTATCTTGACTTTGGACTTCTAGCCTTCAAAACTGTGAGAGAATAAATTTCAGTTGTATAAGCTACATAGTGTATGGTACATTGTCATGACAATCCTAGTAGACTAATCTAGTACCAAAAGGTAGAGAACTGCAGTCAATATATTGAGAAAAAATATTTTCCAGACTAGAATTCTATCATCAGCAAAACTGTTCTTCGAAGACAAAAGTAAAAATATAAAAAATGTTTTCACTCAGAGATCCACATTACAGGGGATTTTAAAAAGTGATACAGCAAAGAAAATTAGCTAACCAACAATAATACACTCTCCTCTAAAAAGAAGAGCTGTGAATGAAAAGCACTTCTCAAGTCAGAGTCTATATATTTTCAGTCCCTTTTCATCTATATGGGAAGAAGTTGACTAGACACAAGCAATGTGAAATTTAAACAAACTATTCATACCAAGGTTGTTAAGTGTCTGGAATGGCTCCTGCAATTTCTATTTCCCTTCTTTGGTGACTTCCAAGGATGTGTTTTGAAAATGCAATTACCATAAATTGGAAGGATTCTGGACCCCTGAGTCATCAACTGGAAGGGGCTCAACTTATAACTTGATGTTTGGGGTCTCCCAAAATAATAATGCAATCATGAAGATCTTCATATTTACATGAGCAAAAATCTTAAATTGCATTGTGTTAAACATCGATGTTTGGATCGCTTGCCACACCATTAAATGTACACTAATTAGGTTCTCTATTAAGCAAAAAAGAATCCCAATGTGAGGAAAAGAAGGAAGATTGAAAAATGAGAGCAAAATAAATGAGCAGATTCCAGTGAGACAGAAAGAAAAGAAACAATACAGATTATTTTAAAAAGACAAACATCAGTTCTTTGAAAATGTTTTAAAAATTTAAAAATTCCTGTAAAGACAAATCAAGAAAAAAAGCTGACAGCAATTATTAATGTTAAGAATGAAGATGTGACTATCACTGTAGATCTAGAGACATTAAAAAGGATAGTAAGAAGTTTATAAATACAGAAATTCCAAAGAATCCACAAATAATTAATAGAACTAATATATGACCTTAGCAAGATTGCAGGATACAAGGTTAATATACAAAAATTAACTTTATATCTATATATGGCAATAAACAATCACAAAATAAAGTTTAAAAATATTTACAGACAAGGGGTGTTAGAGAGGAGAAGGGAGTTGGGGGAAATTGGAAGGGGAGGTGAATCACGAGAGACTATGGACTCTGAAAAACAATCTGAGGGGTTTGAAGTGGCGGGGGGTGGGAGGTTGGGGTAACAGGTGGTGGGTATTATAGAGGTATTATACTCGGATTGCATGGAGCACTGGGTGTGGTGAAAAAATAATGAATACTTTTTTTCTGAAAATAAATAAATTGAAAGAATTAAAAAATATATGTACAGTTAGCACAAAATGCAGCAGGTATTCAGAAAAATATTTAGCAAAGGATGTGCATATTAGCTACAAAATACAGCTTTGAGAAATTAAATCAGACCTACACAATGTGTTTACAGCATGTATTTACAAGGCATTGCTGTGTAAAATTTTAAAAGACATAAAATAAGTGGAGAGCTCGTAGATTAAGAAATTCAAAAATTTTAAGGTGTCCATATTCCCTTGTTTCACCTAGTAAGTCAACGCAGTGTTAATAAAAATTCAATTGGGATAATTTTAGAAACTGACAAGTTTGCTCTAAAATTCGTTTAAGGGGCACCTGGTTGGCTCAGTGGGTTAAGCCTCTGCCTTTGGCTCAGGTCGTGATCTCAGAGTCCTGGGATCAAGCCCCACATCAGGGTCTCTGCTCAGTGGGGAGCCTGCTTCCCCCCCCCCCGTCTGCCTGTCTCTCTGCCTACTTGTGATCTCTGTCAAATAAATAAATAAAATCTTTTAAAAAATAATAATAATAAATTAAAATATAAAAATAAAATTCCTTTAAAAGTACAAAGGACCTATAAAATCATGAAATAAAGAAAAAAAGTTAAAACTTTACATTACCCAATTTCAAAAACTAGGATAAAATTAAATAATTAAATGTGATATTGACATAAAGATAGACAAATATACCAATGGAACAGAAAAGAGAGTCTGGAAACAAACATAAACATAGATGTTCGCTTGATTTCTTATCAAGGTCTCAGTTTAATTCAAGAGGGGGTGGTGCTAAAACAATTAGATATCTATATGGAAGAGAATGAGACTTGTACCCTAACTCATATAATAGATGACATTAATTCACAACATACCATGAACCAGAGACCAAGTTTTTTAAAAAATTTTATTTTTTTTTTTTACTATTTATTTATTTATTTATTTTATTCCTTAACAATTTTATTTTTTTTAATTTTTTATTTTTTATAAACATATATTTTTATCCCCGGGGTACAGGTCTGTGAATCACCAGGTTTACACACTTCACAGCACTCACCAAAGCACATACCCTTCCCAATGTCCATAATCCCACCCCCTTCTCCCAAACCCCCTCCCCCCAGCAACCCTCAGTTTGTTTTGTGAGATTAAGAGTCACTTATGGTTTGTCTCCCTCCCAATCCCATCTTGTTTCATTTATTCTTCTCCTACCCACTTAAGCCCCCATGTTGCATCACCACTTCCTCATATCAGGGAGATCATATGATAGTTGTCTTTCTCTGCTTGACTTATTTCGCTAAGCATGATACGCTCTAGTTCCATCCATGTTGTCGCAAATGGCAAGATTTCATTTCTTTTGATGGCTGCATAGTATTCCATTGTGTATATATACCACATCTTCTTGATCCATTCATCTGTTGATGGATATCTAGGTTCTTTCCATAGTTTGGCTCTTGTGGACATTGCTGCTATAAACATTCGGGTGCACGTGCCCCTTTGGATCTCAGATACAAACGTAAAAATTTTATTTTTTCAGTGTTCCAAAATTCATTGTTTATGCACCACACCCAGTGCTCCATGCAATACATGTCCTCCATAATACCCACCATTTTAAGCGTCATGAAGAAAAACATAATTAAATATTTCTGTGACTTTTGTCAATAATCCCTTAAGAAAGATACTAACCTTTAAAAAATTAGATATCATGACATTTAGCATTTTCTTCTGAACAAAAATAGTTTTAAAAAAGTAAAAAAGCAAATTACATACATGGAGAAAACAGTAAAATACATAATTCTACATAGAATTGATTTCCATAATATGTGAAGAACACTTTCAGTTCAGTGATAAAAAGATAATCCAATAAAAACACTTTACTAACACACATCACAATGGCTCTTAATTATATGAAAAATATTAGTTATTAAGGTAACACAAATTAAAAGCACAATGGAATAATAATTCCCAGAATGACTTTAATAAATAGATAATATCAAGTGTTAGCGAGGATATCAAGCCAGTCAGATTTTCATGCATAGTTAATGAAACTATCACAACCAATACAGTAATTGATTTGACAGTTTCATAAAAAGTTAAATACTCGGGGTGCCTGGGTGGCTCAGTGGGTTAAGCCTCTGCCTTCGGCTCAGGTCATGATCCCAGGGTGCTGGGATGGAGCCCCACTTCAGGCTCTCGGCTCAGCGGGGAGCCTGCTTCCTCCTCTCTCTCTGCCTGCCTCTCTGCCTACTTGTGATCTCTCTGTCCAATAAATAAATAAAAATCTTAAAAAAAAAAGTTAAATACTCAAAAGCCTATGATCCTGAAACTCCTCACTAAGGGAGACAAAAAAGGAAATAGAAGATAGATCGAAAGTAAATATTTATAGTATAGCACATAGCATAAAATCAATGGGAAAAATATTTATATGATTTTATAAAGGTCTAATATATTAATTGGAGTAACAAAGAGTAGAAAAAATTAGAAAAAAAATTGGCAAAGATATTGAAAGTGAATTTTCTGAGTCTGTTAAGAGATATTAAACCACAAATTCAAGAAGTACTTTTAACCTACAATGGAATACATAAAAAGAAGCTATATCATGCACATCATGAAAATAGTTTAAAATCACCCAACAAAATAATTTTAATTTTAAACAGGTCAAATGAGGCAAAGAGTTGATTTATAACAGAAGACAAATACATGAGTCTTTACACTAATAAAATAATTTTCAAGGGGATTCTGTACCTAGCCAAATGTTCTTTCAAAATATAGCTTTTAAAATAAGTCTCAAAAGGATCAAACAGATTTCAAATAGCTACTTTGCCTTCCAGAACAATGCCTGACATTCTTTCAAAGGAAAGCCAAAAACTGCAGCACTAATAAATGTAAAATTTACAATGTCTGGCATCTAATCAAAAATTGCTAGTTATAAAAGGAGCAAGGAAATTTGGCCTGAAATGAAGGGAAAAAATAGAAATAGGGTCCAGAAATAGCAAATAATGGAGTTTTCAGATAAGAACATTAGAAATGTGATCATAAACATGCTCAATATGTGCAAAGATTGAAAGGAAAGCATGAATTTAAAAATGGAGTCTATAAGAGAAGAACTAAATAGAACATCTAAATATTAAGTGCAATTTTTGAAATGCACATTTTACTAGATGAAAATAACACCAGATTAGATACCTCAGAAGAAAAGACAAGTATACCTAAAAACATAGCAACATAAATTATTTACAATGAAGACGGGGAGGGGGGAAAAGGACTGAAAAAAAATTAAACAGGACCTCAGGAGTCTATAGAGACAAAACAGTCTAATGCTGAAACACTATTAGAAGAATAAAGGTCACAGAAAATATGCTTGAAGAAAAAGTGCCTAAAAAGTTTCCAAAATGGATAGAAAGCCTAAATCAACAGGTCTAAGAAGCTTCATAAATTCCAACCAGAATAGTTACACACATACAGCACACATCAAGTGCATCATACATCATACATTGTTGAACATTAAATACAAAGAGATGATATTAAGAAAGGCGTAATATGCACAGAGAAATAAAGGAAGAACATAAACATATTTTGTGTCAGAATTATGAAAGCCATAATTTAATGGAATGCCATGTATAAAATGTTAAAAAGGAAAAAAAAATCATTTATCCCAGGAAAATTTCCTTCAAAAACGGTAACATAGATGAGAAAAAGCTTTCCAATGAGAAGGAAACTTGGATGTATGCCCCCCAAATAGAGAAATGGAAATGGTGAATAAGTCCATAAATACATCAGATGTTGGAAGTTCTTTAGAAGGTAATTTTTGGTGTGTATGGATTACAATCTACAGCACGGATTAAAACATGTAAAAAGGAATAGCAATAAACATGAAGAATGGAAGGGCAGCATAAGGAAGTATATTGTCATAAGGTTCTTATATTAGACATGAAGAGCTATAATGCTTTTGAGGATAAACTGTGCTAAATTTAAAAGGTACATGTTCTAAACACTACACATACACTGAGACATATAAGTCAACAGTAGTGAAAATATGGAACCCTGAAATAGTTAATTAAAAGAAAGCATGAGGGAAAAAAAAAATCAGTTGAAAATACACCAGAAACAAAACAAAACAAAATGATTCCCACAACAACAACAACGACGACGACAAAAACAACCCAAAAAATAAGAGGTAAAATAATAGATTCCAGCTCAGGTATATTGAGTCTTATGGTCAATATCAACGGTAGAAACCTTCCAATTAAATGGCAGATATTGCCAGACTGGCTAAAAAACAGTGTTCAATTATATGCTGTGTATATGCAATTGGCTCTAAAAATAAAGGCTCCGCAAGGCTAAGAGTAAATGGATAGAAAAACTAATATCGTCCAAATCCTAACCATAAGAAAATTGGAGTTAATATCAGATATCAGACCAAGTAGCTTACAGAACAAAAATTATCATCAAGAGTGTTATTTCATAATGACCAATGAATGAATGAAGTCATAAAATTCCTAAATGCCCATCTTAAAGCTCAAAAATAGAGTGTTAAGATGCACGTGGGAAAATCATGATAGAACTCATAGAATGAATAGACAAATCCACCATTATAGCTAGACATTCCAATAGTCCTCTCTCAGTAACTTAGAGAAGTAGTCAGAAAATCAATAGGTATACAGAAAACTCTGTAGTATCTAACTGATATTTTCAAGGCCTCCAACAAGGGGGATACACAAATTTTCCAAATGCATTTGAAGCAATCAACAGATTAGACTGTCTATTAACCTCTAAAGAGTAGTAATTCATTTTAATTAATTTCAAAAACTTGAAATTATAAAGAGGATGTTTCTGACCACCAAAATAAATAAATTAGAAGTAAATTACAAAGAGAAACCTGGAAAAACCTGAAATAATTGGAAATAAAAACAGCTATGCAATGCTGTTCGATTAAGAAATAACACATTTGAACCAAATGAAAATAAAAGCATAATATATCAAAATTTGCATAAGTCACAATAAATAGTTAAGTTGATATGGTATTGGCATAACAATAACACACTAATATTACAGAAGAGAGTCCAGGAATAAACTCACATACATAGTTGTTTGATATTTGAAAAAGGTGCCAAAGTAATTTGGGGTAAGAGATGGACTTTTCAATAAATTCTGCAGCAGCGGCTGAATATACATAAGGAAAAAAATGTGACTTTTATCTTACAGTTTTCACAAGAAATTAATCCCTAAATATTTCAAAGGTAAAATGTAAAAGATAAATCTCTAAAACTTGTAAAAGTACATGGAGGAGGGAAATTTTTGCAACTTTGGAGTAGGCCAAAGATTTTGTAGGTCACAAAAAGCATGACACAAAAAGAAATGTAGTGATAAATCATACTTCATTCAGAAAACACTATTATAAAAATGTTTACCTTACAATAATTTATTAAATTTTACTTTTTTTTTTTTTTAGATTTTATGTATTTATTTGACAGACAGAGATCAGAAGTAGGCAGAGAGGCAGGCAGGGGAGTGGGGAAGCAGGCTCCCCGCTGAGCAGAGAGCCCGACGGGGCTTGATCCTAGACCATGACCTGAGCTGAAGGCAGAGGCTTAACCCACTGAGCCACCCAGGTGCCCCAAGTTTTACTTATGTTTTATGTACTTTTTGTAGATATTTTATTTCCCTAAACTAAGGTTGAATAAGGGATAATTTCTATTTTACTTCTAAAGTTTATTTAATATTTATCTGAAGCAATACTATAAAAAATCTTATTATAGGTCAATACTATCTCAATGCATTTGTGGTTACATTATCACTGATTTTTCTGACATTCATGACATTTTTCATAATCAAACATATATGAAGATTATGTGATATAATGAATTCCATGTGATATTAGTAAAAAATATATTTAATTGACCATATAATGGTGGGTTTATTTCTGGGCTGTTTTGTCAATTGATCTATGTCTCTGTTTTTGTGTTAGTACCATATTCTTTTGATTTCTACAGCTTTGTAGGGACTGTGATAATTCCAACTTTTTCTTTTTCAAAATTACTTTGGGTATTTGGAGTCTTCTGTGGTTCCATACAAATTTTAGAATTGTTTGTTCCAGTTATGTGAAAAATCCTTGTTGATATTTTGATAGGGATTGCATTAAACCTATAGATTACTTCAGATAGTATAGATATATTTAGCAATAGTATAGATATATTTAGCAATATTTGTTTCTCCAATTCATTTGTGTCATTTTCAGTTTCTTTCATCAATGTTTCATAGTTTTCAGGGTACAGGTCTTTCACCTCCTGGTTAAGTTTATACTTAGGTATTTCATTATTTTTGGTACAATTATAAATGGGATTGTTTTCTTAATTTCTTTTTCTGTTACTTCATTATTCCTGTATAAAAATAAAATGGATTTCTGTACTCTTGTATCCTGCAACCTCACTAAACTCATTTATCAATTCTACAAGTTTTTTTTGCTGTTTTTCAGGTTTTCTACATATATTATCATGGCATCAGCAAATAGTGGAAGTTTAACTTCTTTCTTACAAATTTGAATGTGTTTTATTTCTTTCTGCTATCTGATGGCTGTTGCTAGGATTTCTGGTACTATGCTGAATAAAAGTCTTGTTCTGACATTGGGCAAAAAGCTCTCAGTTTTTCCCCATTGAGGATAATGTTAGCTGTGGGTTTCTCATATATGGCCTTTGTTATGTTGCAGTATATTCCTTCCAAACCTACTTTGTTGAGGGCTTTTGTCATGAATGAATGTTGTACTTTATCAAATGCTTTTTATGCATCTATTGAATGATCATATGGTTTTATCCTTTCTCTTGAATATATGATGTATCATGCTTATTAGATTTGCAAATATTGTCACCCTTGCATCCCAGGAATACATGAAAAGATGCTCAATGTCACGGATCATCAGGGAAATACAAATCAAAACCACAATGAGGTATCACCTCACACCTGTCAGAATGGCTAAAATCCAAAACATAAGAAACAACAAGTGTTGACAAGGATATAGAACAAAAGAAAAGCTTGCACTGTTGATAGGAATGTAAACTTCTGGAAAGCAGTACGGAGGTTCCTCAAAAATAAAACTACTATATGATCCAGTAATTCCACTACTTGGTATCTATCCCCCCCCCAAAAGAAACACTAATTCAAAATATATATGCACCCGTATGTTTACTGTAGCATTATTTACAAGAGCCAAATTATGGAAGCAATCTAAGTGCCCACTGATAGATGAATGGATAAGGAAAATGTGGTATATATATATATATATTATTCAGCCCTAGAAAGAATGAAATCTTGCCATTTGCAACAATATAGATGGAGGTAGAGAATATAATGCTAAGTGGAATAAGTCAGTCAAATAAAGACAAATATCATATAAGTTCATTTATATGTGGAATTTAAGAAACAAAACAAAGAAAAAAGGAGATAAGCCCCCAAACAGACTTTTAACTAGAGAGAACAAACTGGGGGTTTGCAGAGGGGAGGTAGGTGGGTGGATGGGTGAAATAGTGATGGGGATTAAGAGGACACTTAGGATAAAGACTGAGTAATTTATAGAATTATTGAATCATTATATTGTACACCTGAAACTAATATAACACTTTATGTTAACTATGAATAAATTAAAATTTAAAAATTAAAAATCAGAAATAAATTTAAAAAAAAAGAAATACTGTACCTTAAATTATTTTTATCCTAATACCAGACTCATAAAATAAGAGATGTGTATAAAATGTCTAAAAATGAAAACTATCAGTTAAATTTTTATGATGGTAGGAAATTACATGTTTTTTCTTTAAGAAGTATGTTAATTTTTTTACTATAGTTTATATAAGTAGTACATATTGGATACATTCAGAAAAAATAATGAGCATAATTATTATTTCAGATATATTCAAGGTAGTGACCCATTCTTAAGAAAACCCGCCTTGTGCATTTCAGAAAAGGTCACCTTGAGTTCTAAAGTAATGACCTTTCTTCAGGAATGAGACAGACAAACAAGAAACTCTTTTTAAGACAGAGTTGGGCTAAGGAACCATTCTCACCAGCAGATTTGCATGTTGCTAACAGCCGATTAATTCAATGCTCACTGGTGGCGTAGTGTGGGTGTCATTAAACTATTTTTAATGCTTCATACAGATGGCTTTAAATCAACAGCTTTAAATATACTAGGACTCCTATTTATGTTTGAGTGGCAGGTTGTCACATACTTCTAATACTATTCTCATACTTTTTAATTTGTGTCAATTCATAAAACGCATAGATGAATAAAATCTACCTAAAAATTGTATTAAGATATTCACTAAGGATGGCAAGTTTAAACAAAACATCCACTAAAAACAAAAAACAAAACCAAGAGCTGTAGTGAAACCAAAATAAAGAGCCCATTTATTCAAATTAGAAGACTTTACTATAAAACATGGTTTGGGGTTACAAAATAATACCTAACAACCTGACTAACAATGCAATCACATTTAATGCAATACAAGGTTACTTAGGTACCAACTATTTAGCAGGTACTGTGAATTGTACATGGAAGTGGACATTTGGAGAGAGAAAATAAATGGCCCTTCCCTTCGAACACAGCTCTATCCTTGCAGTCTTTGTTGCTTGTGGTGGGTTTCTATTGGAAATACCAAATTTAGATCAAATACCTATACGACTTTCCTGACATGAAATCCATTTCAGCCTAGTTTAGCTTCGGGAGCACAAGCATCTGAGCTGGAACTCATACAGAAAGGATTCCAAAATCACCTGTTCTTGCTTGAAATTAACAGACTTTTTGAGGAATAACCAGGGGCTTTAAATCAACAGCTTTAAATATACTAGGACTCCTATTATCAAAATAGGAGTTATCAAATCCAGTCTGTTGCATTTATGGACAAACCGTGTGACATCTGGGACAATAAGACTCTATAAATAGAAGAATGGGAAGGTAAAATATCAAATCAGAATATTTTGCACTGTTATTAAAAACAAATGGAAAGTTTACATTTCTAGGAGGATGGTGTAGACATATTTTTCTTATTCCTTCCACTAAATACAACTAAAACAAAGATAAAGAAGATGCAAAAGATGGAGAGATGGAAGACTGGCTAGAAGCCTCAGAACCTGAAAAACAAAATGGTGATGAGTTTTCTGGTTTTCTTTTTGCCTTATGTATCCCAAAGTTGGGGCCTAAAGAGGCTGAAGAAGCTAGGAACCAGAATATGCCTACAGGTTCAGACCAAAACAAAACAAACAAACAACAACAACAACAACAAAAACAACAAAAGCCTATTTTCTATGTCCAAAGGGCCCAAACAAATATAGCACAAGATAGAAAACCTTGAAGCATTAACTGTTCTATTCCAGCCAAACAGCAGAGAACTAACTCTGGTCTCTCCCCCATTTATTCCTGAAAGCCTTAATGAGGAGTCTAGACTTCTACCCTTTCGCAACTATAATGAGGTCTACTCACCCTGGTTGCCACCAGAGCTGTATCAGACAAAAATGAGAAGAGAGTACTTTTACCCTGATGGGTGCTAATAAGCTACCAATTCCCAATGAGATGTCAGTGAAGACCACATGGGGAGCCTGGACTTTCGCCATTATACAACAGTCATGAGGGACCCCTAATTTCTCTCTTGGGGTGGTGTCAGAGGAGACCAAATGGGGAGCAAGGACTTATGCCACCACTCAGCTATAAGACAAAGCCACCTGCCACATCACCTCTATGATTTATTTCAGAAGGAGGCCATGACAAAAATGAACTATTGGGACTTCATCAAGATCAAAGTTTTTGCACAGCAAAGGAAACAGTCAACAAAATCAAAAGACAACTGACAGAATGGGAGAGGATATTCACAAATGACATATCAGATAAAGGGCTAGTATCCAAAATCTATAAAGAACTTATCAAACTCAACACTCAAAGAACAAATAATCCAATCAAGAAATAGACAGAAGACATGAACAGACATTTCTGCAAAGACATCCAAATGGCCAACAGACACATGAAAAAGTGTTCAACATCACTTGCCATCAGGGAAATACAAATCAAAACCACAGTAAGATACCACCTCACACCAGTCAGAATGGCTAAAATTAACAAGTCAGGAAAGGACAGATGTTGGAGAGGATGTGGAGAAAAGGGAAACCCTCCTACACTGTTGGTAGGAATGCAAGCTGGTGCAGCCACTCTGGAAAACAGTATGGAGGTTCCTCAAAAAGTTGAAAGTAGAGCTGCCCTACAACCCAGCAATTGTACTATTGGGTATTTACCCTAAAGATACAAATGTAGTGATCCAAAGGGGCATGTGCACCCAAATATTTATAGCAGCAATGTCCACAACAGTCAAACTATGGAAAGAACCTAGATGTCCATCAACAGATGAATGGATAAAGAAGTGGTATATATATATATATATATATATATATATATATATATATATATACACACACACATATACATACACACACACACACATACATATATGTACAATGGAATACCATGCAGCCATCAAAAGATATTAAATCTTGCCATTTGCAACAACGTGGATGGAAGTAGAGGTTATTATGCTGAGTGAAATAAGTCAACCAGAGAAAGGCAATTATCATATGATCTCTCTGATATGAAGAATTTGAGAGACAGGGCAGGGCATTGTGGGGGATAGGTAAGGAAAAAATGAAACAAAATGAGATTGGGAGGGAGATAAACCATAAGAGACTCTTAATCTCACAAAACAAACTGAGGGTTGCTGGGGGTTGGGGAGGTAGGGACAGGGTGGCTGGGTTATGGACATTGGGGAGGGTATCTGCTATGGTGAGTGCTGTGAAATGTGTAAACCTGATGATTCACAGACCTGTACCCCTGGGGCAAATAATACATTATATGTTAATAAAAATAAAAAATAAATTAAAAAAAATAAAAAGGAGGAGGTAACAATGGTACCAGTAACAAGTTACCTGTAGCCAAGGAGGTATCAGAGGAGGACTAGTAGGAATCAGTATTCCCACCCCCGCCCAGCTTTAATAAGAATCCCTGCTTGGGTGTTGACTGAGGACAAATGGGGAACACGATCTTTTCTTCACATTCAGCAGTAATGAGGCATAGTACCCCTCTGTTCTCAATGGAAGGCTACTATGAAAAACAGTGTGGAGGTTCCCCCAGGAAATTAAAAATAGAACTGCTGTATGATCCAGGAATCCTACTTCCGGGGGCATATCCAAAGAAAATGAAAACAATACTGAAAAGGTATCTGCACACCCATGTTTATTACAGCATTATTTATAATAGCCAAGATATAAAAATAACCTAAATGTCCATTGGCAGATGAACGGATAAAGAAGATGTGATTGATACATACATTGGAATCATGAATATATATATGCCTCCAATAGAATCTTATTATTGCATGAGAAAAAAGGAAATCCTTCCATTTGTGACAACATGGATGGATCTGGAAGGCATTATGTATACTAAGTGAGAAAAACAAAAAAACATAGCTACTATAGGATGAACATAGCTACTATAATATGCGGGATTGAAAAAGCCCAACTCCTCAAAAGAGTAGAATGGTGGTTACCAAAGCCTGGGCAGGGGGAGGAGCTGGGAAGACATTGCATGTAGAAGATGAATAAGTTCTGGAGAACTAATGCACAGCACAGTGAGTATAGTCACAAAAAAACAAGATGCAGCCCTCAAAAAAAATCTTCTCATTTGCAATGACATGGATGGGACTAGAGGGTATTATGTTAAGTGAAATAAGTCAATCATCAAGGACACCTCTTACTGAATATCATGTCACCAAACTGCCATCTAATATTTGGTGCACAACACCTGCTTCATTAAATTTGTTGTTGATTTCAATAAAACAATTTTGGTGCAATTTTGGCACAATGATGGGTCAGTAGGCAGATTTCTGCGGGCGAAAGAATCAAAGGGAAAGTGAAAAAAATAAACAACTCTTTTAAAATACTTGGTTCTGAAGGTAAGAGCAAAAATAAAAATCAGAAGGCAAGGGCATATCTAATACTATGTTCTTTCTGCGATTTTGAAATGTGAGAAACCGGAATATGCATCTTCACTAGGAAAAAGAGCCAGAGAGTTGGTGAGAACTTGAAAATCCAGGAGAGAAGATGAAAGGTGGATATGGAAATGAACCATAAGGAAGTAGCATAGATGCAGATGTTTGTAGGTGGAGAGGTAGGAGTGCATGCCAGATGGCCTCTATTTTTCACTTAAGTGGGAGGTTAACTGTGCTCGGCTAGGAGTGGAGAGCAAGAATGCAGGCTGGAAGAAAGCCTCAAGTTTGGAATACATGAAAAATAAGAGTAGGAACTGAACTACAAGCATAACCTCAGTTCTCATGGACATTGGTCTCCACTTGAGCCTCACCTTGGCTCACTGATGTAATGTTCTTCACTTTGAAACTAATAACCCCAACCCCAAATGAGGCATGTCTCTTCTGAACCCATTTTCTTCTCACACTAACTAAAGACCAAAAGGGCTTTGTGTAAATGTCTAGAATGATTTTCCAAATCATACGTAATCAACACAGCTTATTCTTGAATTTATATGAACATGTTGTTTTTCTAAAGACACATTTCAGCATTATGTTTTGTTCAAGGACAAAATAAATGGAGGAATCTAGAGATGGATTTGCTCACTTACCTTGGTAAGTGCCCTCTATTGAACACAAAATATCTTATGAATCACAAGACAGCATGATCTATTTTTAGACAAATGCTTTTGTAAATTTCATATGCAATAGGAGAAGAGTATTTTAAATCCTCATTGAACTAAGCTATCTCATTACCTGGCTATACTGACCAATGAACGTTGCCATGGTGATGAGGCAATCAAGTTAGCAGTCCCTACTGTGAGAATTTTCTATTCCAGATATTTTATCAAGTTCCATCTTGCTCATCTCCAAACACTTTCTAATCAGCAGGGATATAAAGAAAATGATTCTGTGATACAGAAATAGGCATCACAAAGGAAAAATGTTTTGTTTTCATTTTTTTGTTTTTGTTTTTTAATAAACCTAATGACAAGGTATGCTGACATAATTTACAAAAGGAAGATTTTTTTTTTAAAGCTCTAATGCTTTAAGCTTCTCGACAACAAATTAAAAGTTTTCAAGCTGTATACCAATTTTGACGTTTTAAAACTTTATGCAGGGATACCTGGGTGGCTCAGTCATTAAGCATCTGCCTTAGGCTCAGGTCATGATCCCAGGGTCCAGGAATCAGGCCCTGCATCAGGCTCCCGGCTCAGCGGGAAGCCTGCTTCTTCCTCTCCCACTCCCCTTGTTATGTGTTCCCTCTCTCCCTGTTTCTTTCCGACAAATAAATAAATAAAATCTTAAAAAAAAAAAGGTCACCTTAAAAAAAAAAAAAACTTTATGCATATTCAGGTAAAAAAAATCAGAGCTTAAAGAATCAAATGTTTTATTGTCTGCACAAATGGTCTCCAAGGTAAGTATAACTTGTTTTATCAACTCAATTGTTTCCTCTCCAAATTCATATGTTGAAACCCTCATTCCCAGTGTAATGGCATTTTGGTCATGGGACATCGGGAGATAATTAGGTTGAGATGAGGTCATGAGGGTGGGACCTCCATGATGGGACAGGTGTCCTTCGAAAAAGAGGAAAAGATACTAGATGATGTCTCTGGCCCCCTCCCTTTCTCTTTCTCTGCCCCTCTCTCCCTTCTTCCTGTGAGGACACAAGAAGTCTGCTTACCCTGCAAGCCAGAAATAGGGCCCTTACCAGGGAAGCGAATTAGCTAGCAGTTTAATCTTGGAGCATCCAGCTTCCAGAATTGTGGGAAATAAATTCCTATTGTTTAAGTTACCAAATCCATGGTATTTTGTTACAGCAGCCCAGATGAATAATACAGATTGTTTAAATGAGATTTTTGAGACCCAAATATACCTTACAACATGGTAGAGATCAGGTATTGACAAACACTAAGTAACTTCCATGTTCAGAAATAAAATCTAAGAGCAAGAGTTCAGAGCAGTTTCAATTTTATCTCAAAAAGAGAGTATAGAACTATAAAGCTGTGTTTGAAACTATAAAAAATTTTAAAATTTTATCACTTCTATATGTTTGCATTGTTATTTTCTTAGTCTAAGTGGAAATAAAAATTTTCAAATCCTAAGGCATAAAATTGTGTTTAGGAACAGAAAGAAGAGGAAGAGCCAAAAAAAACTGTATCTTTCTGTTTTTGAAACTTGCATTATGGGGGGAAATGGAATAGAATGCTTATGACAGGATTTAATAAAAGTTGGAGATAAAAATGGCAATGGACTAACCATGCCTATAAGTGTCTTCTAAATCTCTCATTAAAATTCCTGTGAAGGCATACTAAAATATAAAACAAAGATGAACAATCACACTGTAAACCCAAGGACATAGGACAAAATGTCCGAATCTGGAGTTCATTTATAGGAACTGAATTCTGTGTTCTACAGAGGTAAGTATCAGCTCTGTTTTATTTTACTCATGTATGCCCAGAATCTAGCATAGCCCTTGACTCTCATCAGGTTCTCCATAAACCTTTGTCATCATCATTGTTAACAAGACAGTTACTGGGAATTGATTAAGAAGAACCTTTTGAACCACATAGCATATGCTTTCCCCTTAGAAAGACAGCAATATTGGCAGCTTCTAAAGAAATAGACACACATGATTCCCCACCTCAACATAAATTCAATGACACAGGGATTATCCTGACCAGAGGAAAACACACTACATAAGTGCTATCATCTAAGCCATTCAGAACAAGAACAACCTACGTCCTTTTAACAACTGTTCTTATATCTATCTGGTTCCATAACTCCCAGGACTTCCCAGCACAGTAGCAAGGGAGATGTGTAAGGTAGTGTGCTGCAATGTGGTGAATACAGACACAGACACCTAGGGAAGTTTGAGAGAACAAACTTTAGGAGCAATTAATTCTGAGTTATTTAGACTTGATAAAAAAGAAGATGATAAACAACATTTGCTTCTTCAGCTTATCCCTAGAATTGAACTGTCAGAGGAAAGTGGTTCAATTGGACTTAATTCCAACACATCCACACACACACAAAAACAATACCCACTGACATGGCAAACTAGAATGGAGTGGGATGCTTATTTGTATAACCTCTACCTATAGATCTGACTGGGAAAAGGTGGTAGCATCTGAGTGAACAATGAACACTGAACCTAGGGTCACTCCATGCATGCTTCCTGGAAGCCAACATCAGAACACCAAACTATGAATTAAACAGAACACTGACCAAAGCAATGTAAACAGGGCTTGTGGAATGCTAGTTTGAAACTTGGAAAGGATCTCAGGGAAAACATGATTGGAAAAAACTCTTCTAAAAGGAGAAGAAAAAAATATATATATGTGTATATTTATCACCAATGACTTTGCATTTTCTTCTTCTTCCATGCACTAAACAGAGTTATTTCAGTAATAATTAAAATTATAACCTTTAATATAAAATTAAACCTTCCTCAAAATATTATTTTAACAAAAATATGCAATATAAATGTGCAAAACAGTGGTTCATCAGTCATTGATGAAACACCTTATCACTGCCTAATTAGCAATGCTATTATTCTGTGGGAATTCTGACAACTTTTTATAACTTTGGACAATTCTTTAAGTTTGTTTTGCTCATTTCAACAAAACACCTTTAGTAAAATGGAACAAACAAAAGTGGAGCTTTCAGTAAGAAACTGAACATGGTGGCAGTATTTGTATCACTTACATATTTTACTAACTACTGGCCACAGCCCTGACAGGTATATAGTTACCCCCACAGCCCAACTGATTTCTCATTTCCTTTCTCTATAACAGTAACTATGTCATGTTCTTCCTCTCCCTTCATTTCCTGTCTCACCAGCCAAACAGAAAGCCCTTTTATAGTCTAGATTAGGAAATATTGATATAATGCATGTAAAGAAGAACAGAATGTTAACCAACTGATAAATTCTTCATTCTCTGATCTTTTCTACTTGAGCTCCATTTTTCACCCTTCAACTCATAACTCCTCCGAAATTATTATACTGTAAACTCTTTTCAACTTTTTTTTTTTCCTTCTTTCCTCTATCTTCCCATAAATCTCTGCTACCCTGGTTTTCTATTAGACTTGTTAGTGTTTTTATTTGGATGGTCATATTAATACATGAAGTAACTTTTTCCAAAAATTTATGTAAAAAGAAGAAAATTCACTAGATTTTCCTAGGATATGTGATAAGATTGTCCTAGTTTTTTATTTTTCTTCCTCTACCCTGGCAAAGTTTCAGAAATATCCCAATAAAACTTGAGAGAAATAGCTGTAGTAGAAAGTTCCATTTTTTTACTTTTTATTCTTCCTTCCTTCTATATTCAACAATCTACTAGGTTGAGTACCTCTTACAACAACAGATACTAATATTGCAGTAAATAAACTTTTGAAAATATCTCTGGAATTAGTTTTATGAGACAAAATTTGGCCTAAGTGTTCCTTTAGAATCACCATAGTTAGAAATATTTCTGATTTGGGGAAATAGACGCCCAGCCAATCTCATGATTTAAAGTAATAAATCTGTGGCAAGAGCCAACAAATACCTATTTATCCCACTTGTCATAAATGTGTTCTGTGGACAATTAAGCACGCCAAACTTTATGCAGACTTATAGGGATAGAAGATGTGACTTTAAGGTATGTGAATCCATAGAGGAATTCTTTATGAGACTGCCTTCTGCTTTAGAAAAATGCAAACAAATCTTGCTTATGACCCAATAAAATCTGTAGAGCCATATTTCTGACTTGCAGTAAAATCTTTAATTCTCAAACTTTCTGTCTTTCTCTGCATACCCTTCTTCCACTCTTTATATTAGCAAACTTTCCACTGTATCAGAAGGCTGACTTGTGCCAGGCACAACTTTTTCAAGACTGTCTTCCTGCTGATTTGTCTCCCCTGACCAAGTTCAGTTGGCTTTATAAAACGCTTTCTGCATATTTTGAACTTGATCGATTTCCCTGAGACATGAGCTCACATTAGCAATGCATCTTTCCAGATGCTGAAGCACATGCTTTCTCTTTCTGGATCCCTGTGAGGCATGAACTCTGGTGACCCTGCCTGGCAACTGGAGTTTCTGTAGCAATATATCACTAGTTTTCTTCAAATCATGGCAGTGTGCAAACGCTCAAGCATTTGCCTACCAGAGAAAATGAAGAAATGTCCGTAGACCCATCTACACGCTATGATATCACTCACCAATGATGCTTTCTCTATGAGGTCAGAAAGAATAATCTACATCCCAGACTGCGCCTCAGTTGTCCCAGAACCACACGTGATCATGGCAATTTTCTTTGATCAACTACAGCAGATTTTATCATTCGGGTCTCCACTGTTGATTAAACTTGATACATTCTAATATTAGCAACTTGGCATTTCTCAACAAATGGTTGATGGAAAAAACATGATTTTTTTTCTTGAGCATATATTATACATCTGGCACAATATAAAAGCCATATACTTACATCAATATATGAACATCAATGACCTTTGGGGAAAAATATGACAGCTTTCTTACAAATGAAAAAAACAAGTTTCCACAGGGCTGATAACTAACTCATGACTACACACCCTTCACTTTGAATAAAGTTTCATTTAGTTTTTACCATTTTTTTTTTAACTTTTTATTTTTTATAAACATATATTTTTATCCCCAGGGGTACAGGTCTGTGAATCACCAGGTTTACACACTTCACAGCACTCACCAAAGCACATACCCTCCCCAATGTCCATAATCCCACCCCCTTCTCCCAAACCCCCTCCCCCCAGCAATCCTCAGTTTGTTTTGTGAGATTAAGAGTCACTTATGGTTAGTCTCCCTCCCAATCCCATCTTGTTTCATTTATTCTTCTTCTACCCACTTAAGCCTCCATGTTGCATCACCACTTCCTCATATCAGGGAGATCATATGATAGTTGTCTTTCTCTGCTTGACTTATTTCGCTAAGCATGATACGCTCTAGTTCCATCCATGTTGTTGCAAATGGCAAGATTTCATTTCTTTTGATGGCTGCATAGTATTCCATTGTGTATATATACCACATCTTCTTGATCCATTCATCTGTGGATGGACATCTAGGTTCTTTCCATAGTTTGGCTATTGTGGACATTGCTGCTATAAACATTCGGGTGCATGTGCCCCTTTGGATCACTACATTTGTATCTTTAGGGTAAATACCCAATAGTGCAATTGCTGGGTCATAGGGCAGTTCTATTTTCAACATTCTGAGGAACCTCCATGCTGTTTTCCAGAGTGGCTGCACCAGCTTGCATTCCCACCAACAGTGTAGGAGGGTTCCCCTTTCTCCACATCCTCGCCAGCATCTGTCATTTCCTGACTTGTTGATTTTAGCCATTCTGACTGGCGTGAGGTGATATCTCATTGTGGTTTTGATTTGTATTTCCCTGATGCCGAGTGATATGGAGCACTTTTTCATGTGTCTGTTGGCCATCTGGATGTCTTCTTTGCAGAAATGTCTGTTCATGTCCTCTGCCCATTTCTTGATTGGATTATTTGTTCTTTGGGTGTTGAGTTTGCTAAGTTCTTTATAGATTCTGGACACTAGTCCTTTATCTGATATGTCGTTTGCAAATATCTTCTCCCATTCTGTCAGTTGTCTTTTGATTTTGTTAACTGTTTCCTTTGCTGTGCAAAAGCTTTTGATCTTGATGAAATCCCAGTAGTTCATTTTTTCCCTTGCTTCCCTTGCCTTTTGCGTTGTTCCTAGGAAGATGTTGCTGCGGCAGAGGTCGAAGAGGTTGCTGCCTGTGTTCTCAAGGATTTTGATGGATTCCTTTCGCACATTGAGGTCCTTCATCCATTTTGAGTCTATTTTTGTGTGTGGTGTAAGGAAATGGTCCAATTTCATTTTTCTGCATGTGGCTGTCCAATTTTCCCAGCACCATTTATTGAAGAGGCTGTATTTTTTCCATTGGACATTCTTTCCTGCTTTGTCGAAGATGAGTTGACCATAGATTTGAGGGTCTATTTCTGGGCTCTCTATTCTGTTCCATTGATCTATGTGTCTGTTTTTGTGCCAGTACCATGCTGTCTTGATGATGACAGCTTTGTAATAGAGCTTGAAGTCCGGAATTGTGATGCCACCAACTTTGGCTTTCTTTTTCAATATCCCTTTGGCTATTCGAGGTCTTTTCTGGTTCCATATAAATTTTAGCATTATTTCTTCCATTTCTTTGAAAAAGATGGATGGTACTTTGATAGGAATTGCATTAAATGTGTAGATTGCTTTAGGTAGCATAGACATTTTCACAATATTTATTCTTCCAATCCAGGAGCATGGAACATTTTTCCATTTCTTTGTGTCTTCCTCAATTTCTTTCATGAGTACTTTATAGTTTTCTGAGTATAGATTCTGTGTCTCTTTGGTTAGGTTTATTCCTAGGTATCTTATGGTTTTGGATGCAATTGTAAATGGGATTGACTCCTTAATATCTCTTTCTTCTGTCTTGCTGTTGGTGTAGAGAAATGCAACTGATTTCTGTGCATTGATTTTATATCCTGACACTTTACTGAATTCCTGTATAAGTTCTAGCAGTTTTGGAGTGGAGTCTTTTGGGTTTTCCACATATAGTATCATATCATCTGCGAAGAGTGATAATTTGACTTCTTCTTTGCCGATTTGGATGCCTTTAATTTCCTTTTGTTGTCTGATTGCTGAGGCTAGGACCTCTAGTACTATGTTGAATAGCAGTGGTGATAATGGACATCCCTGCCGTGTTCCTGACCTTAGTGGAAAAGCTTTCAGTTTTTCTCCATTGAGAATGATATTTGCGGTGGGTTTTTCATAGATGGCTTTGATGATATTGAGGTATGTGCCCTCTATCCCTACACTTTGAAGAGTTTTGATCAGGAAGGGATGCTGTACTTTGTCAAATGCTTTTTCAGCATCTATTGAAAGTATCATATGGTTCTTGTTCTTTCTTTTATTGATGTGTTGTATCACATTGACTGATTTGTGGATGTTGAACCAACCTTGCAGCCCTGGAATAAATCCCACTTGGTCGTGGTGAATAATCTTTTTAATGTACTGTTGAATCCTATTGGCTAGTATTTTGTTGAGTATTTTCGCATCTGTGTTCATCAAGGATATCGGTCTATAGCTCTCTTTTTTGGTGGAATCCTTGTCTGGTTTTGGGATCAAGGTGATGCTGGCCTCATAAAATGAGTTTGGAAGTTTTCCTTCCATTTCTATTTTTTGAATGTGAATGGGCTAAATGCCCCTGTCAAAAGACACAGGATATCAGAATGGATAAAAAAACAAAACCCATCTATATGTTGCCTCCAAGAAACTCATTTTAAGCCCGAAGACACCTCCAGATTTAAAGTGAGGGGGTGGAAAAGAATTTACCATGCTAATGGACATCAGAAGAAAGCAGGAGTGGCAATCCTTATATCAGATCAATTAGATTTTAAGCCAAAGACTATAATAAGAGATGAGGAAGGACACTATATCATACTCAAAGGGTCTGTCCAACAAGAAGATTTAACAATTTTAAATATCTATGCCCCCAACGTGGGAGCAGCCAACTATATAAACCAATTAATAACAAAATCAAAGAAACACATCAACAACAATACAATAATAGTAGGGGACTTTAACACTCCCCTCACTGAAATGGACAGGTCATCCAAGCAAAAGATCAGCAAGGAAATAAAGGCCTTAAATGACACACTGGACCAGATGGACATCACAGATATATTCAGAACATTTCATCCCAAAGCAACAGAATACACATTCTTCTCTAGTGCACATGGAACATTCTCCAGAATAGATCACATCCTCGGTCCTAAATCAGGACTCAACCGGTATCAAAAGATTGGGATCATTCCCTGCATATTTTCAGACCACAATGCTCTAAAGCTAGAACTCAACCACAAAAGGAAGTTTGGAAAGAACCCAAATACATGGAGACTAAACAGTATCCTTCTAAAGAATGAATGGGTCAACCGGGAAATTAAAGAAGAATTGAAAAAAATCATGGAAACAAATGATAATGAAAATACAACGGTTCAAAATCTGTGGGACACAACAAAGGCAGTCCTGAGAGGAAAATATATAGCGGTACAAGCCTTTCTCAAGAAACAAGAAAGGTCTCAGGTACACAACCTAACCCTACACCTAAAGGAGCTGGAGAAAGAACAAGAAAGAAACCCTAAGCCCAGCAGGAGAAGAGAAATCATAAAGATCAGAGCAGAAATCAATGAAATAGAAACCAAAAAAACAATAGAACAAATCAACAAAACTAGGAGCTGGTTCTTTGAAAGAATTAATAAAATTGATAAACCCCTGGCCCGACTTATCAAAAAGAAAAGAGAAAGGACCCAAATAAATAAAATCATGAATGAAAGAGGAGAGATCACAACTAACACCAAAGAAATACAAACTATTATAAGAACATACTATGAGCAACTCTACGGCAATAAATTTGACAATCTGGAAGAAATGGATGCATTCCTAGAAACATATAAACTACCACAACTGAACCAGGAAGAAATAGAAAGCCTGAACAGACCCATAACCAGTAAGGAGATTGAAACAGTCATTAAAAATCTCCAAACAAACAAAAGCCCAGGGCCAGATGGCTTCCCGGGGGAATTCTACCAAACATTTAAAGAAGAACTAATTCCTATTCTCCTGAAACTGTTCCAAAAAATAGTTTTTACCATTTTTAAGGCTCTATCCTCCCTTTCCGAAAACCACTGGGGACTTTAGAATCCCATTAACAGATTTTATTTCTACCTTAGGCCCTACCATCATCTGAGAAATTCACTAATTGTGTCACAGTGCAGGTGCCCCACTTTCAAATTTCAAACTGTTTCACATTTGTCCTTAACCTCCCATCCCCCTCATTCTCTTTTCCTTCACTTGGAAGCATGTGCTCATAATTCTGTTGAGCCTTCCATCACCTCAAGTCTCCTGCTGTCTCCTAGTCTTCCCAGATCTAGAATGGCCTCACTTTTTTCAGCTGTCTCTCTCTGGAACTGCCCCTTCCTGAGCCCTGTCATCTTCTCTACACAACTATACTTATGCTTCCCCTGTCACAGATGCCATAAATTGATCCTGTTTAACCTACATGCCCACTTTCTGAGATATAGAGACTTCACTGGACAGCTAAGTACCAATAACAATTATAAAATCCATGGTTTTTAAGTCTTTTGAAACAGATTATTGTGGTATAAATTTTTGGTAAATTTATCTTCTCTCTTCTAATACATATTTCCAACTAGTTTTTAAATATGTTCATGTTTCTCCCTTTTAAAAATACCATAAAAATATCAAAAATACAATTCACTGTAGTCCCTCCTATTTCTCTCCTCTGTTTTACATCCCAACTTCTTGACTAGTCATCTACACACAATGTATCATTTGTATTCTGGATTTCACTCCCATTAAACAGCTCCCCATAGTGATAGATGCCTAGGTGGCTAAGTGGGTTAAGCCTCTGCCTTCACCTCAGGTCATGATCTCAGGGTCCTGGAATTGAGTCCCACACGGGGCTCTCTGCTGGGCGGGGAGCCTGCTTTCCCTTTCTCTCTCTTCTTACTTGTGATCTCTCTCTCAAATAAATAAAAATCATTCAAAATTTTTTAAAAAATTAAAAACAAAACCAGCTCCTGATAATGCCACTTATTTCCAAATCCAGCAGGCATTTTCCGTCTTCATCTCACTTGACTTGTCGGGAAAATTTTGCACTACAAACCATTTTTTTTAGTAATCCTTTGGACATCGCTCTACTGAGCTTCTTCCTATCTGACAAGATTTTCCTTCTCTGCCCATTGTTAGGCTCATTCTATTCCTCATACCCATTAAATATTAGAGTTCCTTAAAACAAGGCCATCTTCTAACTCTACTTTCTCCTAGCAAGCTCATCAATGACCAGATCTTAATTTCTACTGTTATACACTTGACTGATAAATGAAACCTCTATGCCAGAACTATCTGTTAGAACATTTTGCAATATTAGAAATAGTCTATAATTTGTATCATCTAATATGGTAGCCTTATGGCATACAACTTTCAGTTTCTTGTATTCCTCTTAATAGAAGCACATTAGCATGTGTCCAGTACCCTGGAGGATCAGGTCTCTTAGCTTGCTTCTTGTTGCTCTAGCATCTTAGGCATCCTAAAGTATCTTAACATTTTTATTCTACAATATCACATCCAGTTTTCCTCCTACCACAAGACTTTGAATACTTCTTCAGGGAAACTTTCCTTGACTTTCATTATTATATCAATTCTCTCAATTATCTTCTGGAAATTTGTGTTAATTTCTGTGATTCTTGGATTAATATTTGACTAACATGAGAGGAAGAGCTTTTGTTTTGTTTTAACTGTTTTATACACCATTTTATTTCTAGTGCCTACTAAAGTTACTGATATATAACAGGTATTCACTAAATATATGCTGAATGAATATATGAATAAACCTTTCCTTAAGTTCTAGACACTCTAGATATCTCAAACTTCTCCGAAAATATCCTGAACCGTATGTCGTAAAGGCAACTAAAAATGATTTCAGTGTTTTCTCTCACTCCTACACACACACACACATACACACACACACACACACACACACACACTCCTATTATGAGAACATGGTGGACCCCATCATTCACCTGAAAGTTTACTTGAAATCTAATTTTACTGGGGCATCTGGGTGGCTCAGTCAGTTGAGTGTCTGCATCAGCTAGGCTCATGATTTCAGGATCCTGAGATTGAGCCCTAGGTTAGGCTCTGTGCTCAGTAGCGTTGGTTTGTCCATCTACCTTTCCCCCCATTTGTGCTCTTGCTCTCTCAAATAAAGAAGTAAATAAATAAAATCTTTAAACCTGCTTTTACTTTCTCTTTTGCTCTCTACAGAGAAAATTACAAGTCAGTATTGAGAATTTTTAGATAAAGAAGTGGAAAAATATAACTTGTCTATGATTTAGAAGACCTCAGATAAGAATAATGCTGTATAATTTTTCCCAAGTCAAATCATAGATTCAACACAATTTCCCTACCCCCAATAATAGTATTGCGGTATTATGTATGGAACTGCATTGAATCTACAGATGAATTTGGGGGCAAGTGTACAGTATTATTTATAGTACTGGGTCCCCTAAATCCTGTAGATAGTATGTATTGTTGGGGGAAATTTTTGACAAGCTGATATCCAAATTAAAATTGGAATACAAAAGCCTAAAAATATTCAGAAAAAAAATCTTGGAGAAGAACAATTTTATAAGTATTACAACAGTACTTAAGTAATTAAAATATAAGGTCCTAGCAATTAAGATAATATAGTATTAGCACACGGATAGGCAAATCATTCAATGGAAGATAATAGATCATTCAGAAATATATCTACATACACACAGTCCCCCGATTTGTGACAAAGATGTCATTGCAGAGCAGTGGGAAAGCATGGCCTTTCCAATATATCATGCTGGGTAGATGGCTATGCATATTAAAAATCTATGGCCCTATCC
The DNA here is from genome assembly GCF_964662115.1 of Mustela nivalis. Classification (NCBI taxonomy): domain Eukaryota; kingdom Metazoa; phylum Chordata; class Mammalia; order Carnivora; family Mustelidae; genus Mustela; species Mustela nivalis. Next base: position 142,642,062 of record NC_139021.1, read on the forward strand.
ACACAAATCAATTCAAGGTAGACTATACATCTAAATGTAAAAGTTGAAACAATAATTTTTGGAAGAAAATATAAGACAAGAGCTTCATAACCTTGGGGATAGGGAAAGATAATATAAATGAAGCACAAAAAGCAATAACCTTAGATGTAATAATTGATTAACTTATCTACATTAAAATTCTGCTTATGAGAACATACCAGCAAAGGGTGGAGAAGCAGCCCACAAAATGGGAGAGAATATTGCAATGTTGTAACTGACCAAAGGATCCTATACAGAAAAAAACAGAAAGAAATAAGGAAAAAAAGCGACACACAAGAGAAAAATGGGCTAGACCCTTAAACAAGCCTTTCAGTAAAGATGATATTCAACTGGTGAATAAACATATAAAAAGAGTTCAACTTCATTAGTTACCATTAAATGCAAGTTGAAAGCACAATAAGATATCAGTACACTGCTCAGAATGGCTAGAATGAAAAAGATTGAGCACACGGAGTTCTGGGGACCATGTAGTAACCAATTCCAAAGGGTGGAAGCATATATTGAAAATATTTGAGCAATATTAATTGCATATATGACAGCATATACAAACTCTATGACCCAACAGTTCTATTTATTGTTATGTATCTTATAAAACTACACACATACTTATACCAAAATGCATATATAAGAATATTCATACCGGCGTTTTTTATAAGAGCTCCAAAATGAAAATTGCCAAATACGTGTATCAACAGTAAAATGGGTATTGTGGGATATTTATACAGTAGGAGAAACTATAAGGGCACTCTCTATAACAATACATAACAAAATGCTTGAATTTGTCAAACATAATTTTGAGTCAAAGAGGTCAGACACGAAAAGGTACAAACATTGTGTGATTAACTTCATATGAGCACAGAAACAGTTAAGAAGTTGAATTGATAGATAATGGCCAGTAGTAGTCATGAAAATGCTGCTAGGGATCTGGAATCTTCTATTTCTCGGTCTCAGTGTTATTTACAGGAGACTGATCACTTTGTGAAAATTTGTTAAGCTTACACTTACCATTTGCATGCTGTTCACTATATACATATTACTAAAACAGAAGTTATCAAAAGAAAAAATCAATCCTATTTCTCTCAACTTTATCACATAAGTGTCAATTAAGTCCACACTTTTTATCCGTCATTCCTTAGTTCAGTCCCTCAATCATACCCTACTTTCAAAATGGCAGTAGTTTTCCAACTGGTCTTGCTCCACCCAAAGCTATCCTCATGCAGTTATCTATGAAAATCATCTAATGGGCAAATATGACCACCCCTTGTGGTCTATTTAAAATGCTTTAATGTCTACCTATTTGCAAATCTGGTATTCAAGCACTTTCCCAGCAAATCTTCCATTTCTATTTGCCTCCAGCTACATCTTAGTCCAGAGCTCACTTATTTGGTTATATCCTTAGTGTACACTAAGAATGGACAAACACTACTTTATAGGGTTCAGTAGATAATAATAGCCCGGTTGGTGTCTGAAATCTGGTCTGCATGGTTCCATAACCCATGTGTTTACATGCCCAGTATTGCATATATAGGGAACAACTTGCTTATTACAGAATCAATGTTCTTTAGTTTAATGACATCTAGTTTAGAAGAGCTAAATTTTAAAAAAAGAAGGGAAAACATAAAGAATCAAACCTATTACAATTTATTTTTACAGTTTTCCCCAGCTGTTCTTCCATCTCACAGTGTACTTAAAATAGAAGAAACTCTGACACTGTCATTTATCCTAAAGGAAATGACAACTAAAAAAAATTTATCAGGGCAGGAGAATAACATAATCATATTACATTTTTCAAAAACAAGAGTTAGCAGTAGTGAAGTAAATTAGAGGGGGCAAGACCAAAAGTAGAAAGAACAAGTGGATCTTGATGAAATCCCAATAATTCATTTTTTCCCTTGCTTCCCTTGCCTTTTGCGTTGTTCCTAGGAAGATGTTGCTGTGGCAGAGGTCAAAGAGGTTGCTGCCTGTGTTCTCCTCAAGGATTTTGATGGATTCCTTTCGCACATTGAGGTCCTTCATCCATTTTGAGTCTATTTTTGTGTGTGGTGTAAGGAAACAGTCCAATTTCATTTTTCTGCATGTGACTGTCCAATTTTCCCAGCACCATTTATTGAAGAGGCTGTCTTTTTTCCATTGGACATTCTTTCCTGCTTTGTCGAAGATTAGATGACCATAGAGTTGAGGGTCTATTTCTGGGCTCTCTATTCTGTTCCATTGATCTATGTGTCTGCTTTTGTGCCAGTACCATGCTGTCTTGATGATGACAGCTTTGTAATAGAGCTTGAAGTCCGGAATTGTGATGCCACCAACGTTGGCTTTCTTTTTCAATATCCCTTTGGCTATTCGAGGTCTTTTCTGGTTCCATATAAATTTTAGCATTATTTGTTCCATTTCTTTGAAAAAGATGGATGGTACTTTGATAGGAATTGCATTAAATGTGTAGATTGCTTTAGGTAGCATAGACATTTTCACAATATTTATTCTTCCAATCCAGGAGCATGGAACATTTTTCCATTTCTTTGTGTCTTCCTCAATTTCTTTCATGAGTACTTTATAGTTTTCTGAGTATAGATTCTGTGTCTCTTTGGTTAGGTTTATTCCTAGGTATCTTATGGTTTTGGATGCAATTGTAAATGGGATTGACTCCTTAATTTCTCTTCCTTCTGTCTTGCTGTTGGTGTAGAGAAATGCAACTGATTTCTGTGCATTGATTTTATATCCTGACACTTTACTGAATTCCTGTATAAGTTCTAGCAGTTTTGGAGTGGAGTCTTTTGGGTTTTCCACATATAGTATCATATCATCTGCGAAGAGTGATAATTTGACTTCTTCTTTGCCGATTTGGGTGCCTTTAATTTCCTTTTGTTGTCTGATTGCTGAGGCTAGGACCTCTAGTACTATGTTGAATAGCAGTGGTGATAATGGACATCCCTGGCGTGTTCCTGACCTTAGCGGAAAAGCTTTCAGTTTTTCTCCATTGAGAATGATATTAGCGGTGGGTTTTTCATAGATGGCTTTGATGATATTGAGGTATGTGCCCTCTATCCCTACACTTTGAAGAGTTTTGATCAGGAAGGGATGCTTTACTTTGTCAAATGCTTTTTCAGCATCTATTGAGAGTATCATATGGTTCTTGTTCTTTCTTTTATTGATGTGTTGTATCACATTGACTGATTTGCGGATGTTGAACCAACCTTGCAGCCCTGGAATAAATCCACTTGGTCGTGATACAAACGTAGTGATCCAAAGGGGCACGTGCACCCGAATGTTTATAGCAGCAATGTCCACAATAGCCAAACTATGGAATGAACCTAGATGTCAATCAACAGATAAATGGATCAAGAAGTTGTGGTATATATACACAATGGAATACTATGCAGCCATCAAAAGAAATGAAATCTTGCCATTTGCGACAACATGGATGGAACTAGAGCGTATCATGCTTAGTGAAATAAGTCAAGCAGAGAAAGACAACTATCATATGATCTCCCTGATATGAGGAAGTGGTGATGCAACATGGAGGCTTAAGTGGGTAGAAGAAGAATAAATGAAACAAGATGGGATTGGGAGGGAGACAAACCATAAGTGACTCTTAATCTCACAAAACAAACTGAGGGTTGCTGGGCGGAGGGGGTTTGGGAGAAGGGAGTGGGATTATGGACATTGGGGAGGGTATGTGCTTTGGTGAGTGCTGTGAAGTGTGTAAACCTGGTGATTCACAGACCTGTACCCCTGGGGATAAAAACATATGTTTATTCAAAAATAATAAATTAATTAAAAAAAAGTCTATAAACTTAAGATATTCAAAAAAAAAAAAAAAAAAGAAAGAAAGAACAAGTGGAATCTATTTAACACAGATAAAAGTCCCTGACAGCTTGAAGATAAATTAAATTAGAAATAAATTATATAATATTTCAAAGATCATGAAATTTCCATTCTTAGAGGTGATGAGAATAGTAATAGATCTAAAGGATATTAAACAATCACTTCCTTAAAAAATGTAGGTTAGAGTAGATGATCTTTTAAGCTATATCATTGAAATGCAAGACTATAAAAAATCCTCCAGAATCTCACAATCAGGAATCTATCACACCCATGAATGGTGCTTGAAAATATTATTCCTAGATGTTTTGCAAGTGACTACTAATTTAAAATATTCAGAAATTGGAGAGTCACAGTATAAAGGAAATGATGGAGAATCTTAAAATGGGAGAAATCAATAACCATATATGAAACTATTAGTACAGTGAATATAGTTGATTGAAATATGCAATAATGATTTATTATCAATAATAATAAATGAGGTTTAAAATCCCATCTTATTAAAAATTGGGCCCAAGGGGGAGAAGGAAATAGCATGCTCTCCTGCTTGTGATAATGTATATTATATACTTTCATAAATAGATATTGTTCTTTCTTAGAGTGATAAGGAAATGAAATTTAAAACAAGTTGTTTATTTTTTAAAGGTAATCATACTTAGTATAATTATTATGTATATGACTCAAGTCACTGAAGAAAATGAAAAGCATAAAGAACTTGTTTGATATAGATTAGTCTAGGTAAGAGGAAGAATAAAGCCTAAAATTAAAAAGTATATGGAGGGCAAAAGTAAAATGAAAAATACATTACCACAATCATTGTAAAAAGATTAAATTTCTCTTGTATTGGTAAAAGAACCTAAACAATTCTATGATATTCACAAGATACACAACATAATGGAATGAAATAGAAAAACTAAACATAAAAAGATGAACAGTTATATATCAGGCAATTACAAATGAAAAGAAAGCTCTCCGGGCAATATCAGTATTATAGACATCAAGGCAGAAGCATCCAATGGGAAAATGAGTATGCTTTATATGAATAACAAAGGAATTACTGAATACATATAACTGGCAATTATGAATATTTATCTTTCAAATAGTTTATATTAAAATATTTAAAGCAAAAATGAATAAATACAAGACAGATTTGATAAAATTATAGCCACAGTGAAGGAGTTGAGCATATCTCAATCAATACAGAGAATAGGAAATAATTAATAGAAATAGATGACTTTAATAAAATAAGACAATGAAAACTTACACCTATAGTGTTTACTATGTGTCAGGCACCTGCTCTATTTATTATATGTATTATTACAGTAATTGGTTCATTTACTGTTCATAAAAACCCTCTAGATACTATTATATTCTCATTTACAGATGAGGGAATTAATGCAAGCAAGATTCAGTAGCTAGACTAATGTTACTCAGTTGGGACTGGTTGAGTCAAATGTTAAACACAAGCAACCTATCTCCAGAGGTTTAGCCCTTACCACTTTACTATAGTTCCTCAATTAGTAAGTCAAACTGAAGAGGCATAAATAGGTTTTGGGTATAGATACAGATTGTACACATTCTTTTAAGAGTCTGTAATCCATTTTTACACATAATCAACAAATTTCAAACCATAAACAAAATGTAAACTTTTGCCTCAAAGTAACAAGCATAAAATACAACAAAACTAAAAACATAAAATAGAATAAATATATGCTTTGATAAACAAGTTTGGGGGCAAAAATGAAATTCATACTGATATTACAGACATTTAATAATAAGAAACCTATAGAACTTTGGGGATCAAAGATGTACACAGAGAAAAATGAACATACTTAAATGAATATATTATTGGATAAAAGAGAATGTCAAGAAAGAAAAACAAATAGTGTAAGTGTAGGAAAAGAAAACAAATCTGAAGAAGGCTGAAAGAGTAATGATCTAGAAAATACAGGATACTATCAAGTAAATTTGAAGAATGTACATAATGCTATAAATGCATGATCCTTGTTTTGTTTTTACAAGCAAATGATATATAGAGATTATTAAGTAGGTCAGAAATACGTCAAAAGCACTGTGGTGATACTGTTAGTAGAATTACCAGAAATTATCATTTTTAAGCTTTAAAATATATTTTACATGTTCTATAACATGTAATAGTTATAGAATATTTGTATATAGAATAACTACTACTCACACAAACTGTGATTGGCACTGAGACATACAACAAAGAACAAAAAGTCAACAAAATCTAGACTTCAAAGAAAAAAATTTTAAAAACTAATGAACTTTTAAAAAAAATACACATGTAACAGTATGGATCACTCAGAAAAGCATTATTAGACAAAAGAGGCAGAAATTAAGCTATGATTCTTTTTATCCAAAAATATACTAAAATGATTTTCAGTGCTAAGAATCAGAATATGGCTTCCTAAAGGAAGGGAGAGTGGTAGGAAAGATAATCAACAAAAAAGAGAAACAGGAAAACTTCCTGGGTTGATGGAAATGTTTTACCACTTGTTTGGAAGAGAATTACCAGGGAGTACATAATTTTTTGGCAGGACACTTAATGTCTATTTTCCCAATTCTTGAATCTGAGTTGGCCTTGCTACTTGCTTTGGCCAGTAAAATAATATGGAAGTAACACTGTGCCACTCCTGAGCCCATTCTTCAAGAGGCATTGCTTGTGACTTTTTCTCAGAACTGTGTTGCTGCCCAGATTAGTCTTTTGGACAGGAAAAGATCATTTGAAAAAAAGCCTAGTTTTCTCAACCTTATAAATAATGGCCTTCCTACACTTGATTGATTGCCCTCAATCAATGCCTAGCCTACCATGGATACCTGATTCTTGCTGAGGCCAGAACCATATAGCTAATAGACTAGTGTAGACTAATAACCATGTAGACTAATACACTAGTGAGCAATAATAAATATTTGCTTTAAGTCACTTAATTCTAGATTAGCTTGTTATGCAGCAATAGCTAGCTGATACACAGGAAAACAAAAGCTGTCTTCCAGTTTTGTAGTGAGGAAAAAGTGACTGGACAGACTTAAAGGAGCACTTAAGGAAGAAATGAAAACTACTATAAAATACAACAATCTGGTCAGACAAGTATATCTTTTACAACTTTTTCTGGGCAACAGAGGTACTAAGAAAAAGAATCATAAAATATTAGAACTGCATTTGAGATCTATTCAGATGCTATTTAGAGATGAGACATGGACTTTATGTTCTATGTAGTATCTCATTGAGTAGGAATCATTACCTGAGTGCTGAGCCATGAATGATTGTATACGTGCATTCAGGAGGAAAGATGACTTACTAATGCCTCTATTAGGCATAGAACACACCACTGGTTTCTATTTCTTGTTTTGTCCATTATCCTCATTTTATGAAGACAAACTGAGATCTTGAGAGGGAAAATGTCTTAAAAAGTCATTAGTGGATCACCTGGGTGGCTCAGTCATTTAAGTGTCTGCCTTTGGCTCAGGTCATGATCTCAGAGTCCTGGGATCAAGTGCCACATTGGGCTCCTCGCTCAGTGGGGAAGCTGCTTCTCCCTCTGCCTGCAGCTCCCCCTGCTTGTGCATGAGCGCTCTTTCTCTCTCTCTCCCCGCCTCTGATAAATAAATAAAATCTTAAAGAAAAGATAAGCAGAAATATGGAAGAGCCACTCCCCTCTTTTCCTTCCTCAAGTAGATTGCATTGATACTATGTTCTGTTTCTGAATACTATTAACCTACAATTTACTATGATAAATACATATGTTTAAAAGAGGGAGTACCCATTCTTATCTCTGATAATTTCATTTGAAGAGGATGCTGGGTCACCACTATTCCCAGCTGTAGTTCAAGCCAAGTTTTTACCCCATAAATAGTAGAGTCCAAGGCAAGCAGTAGGGAGAGCAACTTGTGGAAAACCGTTGACTCTCAGGTAGGAAGAAAGCAAGGAGAGTTCCGTGGGAAAATTCAGTCAGGAAAAAAAATCAAGCTGATTAGAGGAGAAACATTTGGAGGGATATGTCAATTGTACATGCAACCTTTGTGGTATCCTCAAGAGATATGCAACAGAAATTGGCCTAGTTTGGCCAAAAGACTAATACTCAGGCTCTAGAATTATAGTAGTTGACATTGTATATTATTGTATTCAAAAAATTGGATCCAGGACATATCATCTCATTTACTTTGAATATGAACAACTTTCCACATCAGGGGTGACCAGAGAAAATACTGCCAGAGCTCATTGAAGGGCTCTTCATATCAGAAAACAACACGATGTCCTATGGGACTTCAAGTCTGGGCAGAATGAACTCTGGAGTTAAACATTTGACCATATTATTCTTAGCTGTCCATTTTAATCATGGGTGAGAAAGATCAGGCCTTTTGGCCCTATTATATAGTCTCACATGGGGATACCTCATTCATCAAAGTTATAGATTTCAGATATGAATGTATCAAAGGGAATTTGTAGTCAGAACTATTAACATATTGTGTCTAGTGGATCTGCCAATAGGTGACAGATGTGTCCAGTGTCTAGGCCTGGCACCTACTCATTCTTGCTTGGGCCCTAACAGATGTCATGCACTTCTCCAAAATGATGTGATGGAAACACTATCAATTTGGGACCAAACAGACTTGGGTTTAATTCTGACTCTGACCAAACAGTGTGACTTTGCTCAAGTGTATTAATCTCTTAGAATTTCAGTTATCCTCATTTTTACAATGTGAATCATACTTCATAGGTTTGCTTTAAATGTCAACCTTACAATTAAGAAAGTAATGTATATGTATAAGAAGAGTGTCTAACCTATGACATGTGCTCAGTAATGTCACTGCCCTTCCACCTAGAAGGCAAGGATCATGCTTCCTCCATCTGTCCTCACTGATCAACAGAATGAAAGATAATAAGTTATAACAAAATTTTTTTAAAGATTTTATTTATTTATTTATTTATAACAAAAATTTTATCCCTGGGGCACCTGGGTGGCTCAGTGGGTTAAAGCCTCTGCCTTTGGCTCAGGTCATGATGTCAGGGTCCTGGGATTAAAGCCCCATATTGGGCTCTCTGCTCGGCAGAAAGCCTGCTTCCTCCTCTCTCTCTGCCTGCCTGTCTGCCTACTTATGATCTCTGTCTGTCAAATAAACAAATAAAATCTTTAAAAAAATAAATAAAATAAAAATAAAATAATTAAAAAAAATTTTATCCCTATTTCCAACTTGGTACATGAACATGGGAGACCTTTAACTTTCATCTTCCTGAATCTCTTAATTATAAAATCAGTTGGATGGAGTTTCACCTTAAACTCTGACCAAGCTCCTGGTCCTCAAACATGCTGTATGAATCCAGGGTATTTGTTGACATTGAATACTAAAGTTGTCAACTTATGAGAACACTATATATATGTTGGGTATAAATCAGAAATCATCTTATAGTTTCCAGGGAAGACAAGCAACAGCAGAAAGAGATGATTTACAAAAATAAAGGGAATGAAATTTTTTCCATTAGCAATCTTCTCTGTGCTTTGAAAAAGCAAACAGGATTCACCCTGTCATTCAGTCTCACACTGTGACAGTCTCATTTATCAAAGTTATGGATTTTAGATATGAAGACATCAAAGAGAATTTGCAGGCTCCTCAGTAGAAGCCAATGGTATATTATGTAGTCATGTGTGTATTATGGTAGAAAACCCCAGTCCAGCTGCAGGAAAAGCAGCAGAGCTAAAGAGCAGCTGGCTAACACCCTGCCAAGATCTGGACCCTCTGAAAGCTGGCATCTTTCCATCCTTCCCTCCTATCTTCCTCTGACTCCTGGCCTTACCCTCTTCTAATAGTAGCCTGGAGTGTAGCTGCTTCTTTCTAGAACCATGGACCTTTGACATCTCTTTATTAATCTTCCATTGTTAAAATATTTTCAGAGAGAAGCAAGGGTGATTGTAAGTACAGAAATCAGGCTAGATTTAAAACTCATTGACTCCTCTTAATCCTATAACTTTTGGGGTCACAGTGAGTAAATCAGCTCACTTACCTGACCTGGAGCAAATCAATTCCCTTTTCTGAACCTCAGTTTCCTCAAATGTAAAGAAAAGGAGAAGACTAGGTGAACTCTTTAGTGTTGAACCAATTCTAAGGCTTTTTCTGATTCATTGTCATCTCCTTTCACTGCTCCACACTCTTCAAATGGAACCAATTCATTTATCTACTAGAGCAGCCACAGCTTCTGGCCATGGACAAACAGCTGGGGGCAGGCATAGAAAGTCAGTTCTAAGATGACTTCTCCCTGTTATTGGCTAGTCAATCCCGTAGGAAGAACTTCCAGCTACCACGCTTTCAGAATCCAGATACTCTTCCCTTTGGTACTTCAGTACCTCCCGTGGGTAACTTCAATCTCTACTCTGAAACTCTGAGTTTTGTTCCCACTTCCATTGTCACATAGGGGGTCTGCAAGTCTTTTTGCCCCATGCTCTTTGCTTTAGTTTGTCCTTAAAAACTATGGGAGGGGGTGCCTGGCTTGGTTAGTCCAAAGAGCATGAGACTCTAGATACTGGGGTTGTGAATTCGAGCCCCTTGTTGGGTGTAGAGATTACTTAAAATAAAAACTGTTGTAAAAGCTCTGAGTCTACGTTTTAGAAACAGCTGCTCTGAGTCAAGGTCACTTCTGTTCCACGGCAGTGATTTAGCTCAGACTAACTTTTCTCCCCACAATAATGGGCTTGCTGCAGTCACCCTGTGGGACTGATGTCTGGCAGGGGAAAGTAAGTGAGCAGAACAAGGAAAGGATATGGAACCAGCCAGCAGCCCCTGGATGACAGGTCTCCCCAAGAGAGCCTCCCCCAGCTGGAGCCAGCCAAGCCTAGCCTTTCTGCTGACAGATGCTCCTGCTTTCAGCCATGTGTCTCCAGACACGTTATTTGAAAAGGCCTGCAAGGTAGCTCTGTGGCCTCATTTCTCTGAGGATCTCCAGGGAAGCCAGCTTTCATGGTGACTATATAATTTACACCTATCTCCCTTGCTTAAAGGCTCTCACGGTCTCCCTACCACCTAGAGAATAATATGTAGAGTTTTTTTGACATAACCTGCAAAGCTAGCTTTCTCATCTGTAAAATGGGGAAACTAATATCGTACTCATAGGGTTGTTCCGGAAATTACATAATCTACACTATGCCTAGGTTATTGCATAGTCAATGGGGGAACCCCAAAATGAGCAGCTTTCTTCCCTTTCCTACTTCTTGATCTGGTCCTCATCTATTTTACAGACACATTGGTTTCTACTTACATCCCTCAGTTTGGACAACCTAGTTGAATTCTTTAGACATTTTTCAAATTCTGGTTCTTTCAACTCACAACCTCTCTTGAAACTGATGTTGACATTTTTTTTTTGGTCGGGGGAACCCTCTTATACCCCAGTATTTTAGTGAAACCGTCCTTCACACTCTCTCTCTCAAAGAACGCACACTCTCTCTACCCCTTCCGGACCACTGCTGCCCTGATACAGTTCCACCACAGTGCTTAGAATTGCATCATTAATGGAAATAACTATCATTATTTTAAGTGTCTATTATTTACTAGAAACTCTATTATTCACTTTATAAACATTATCGTTACTCCTCAAAATAATCCTACAAGTGTGGATATACAGTCTGTATTTTGGACAAGAATGTGAAGTTTAAAGGAGACTGGGTTGTCATAATATACAGCCTGGTTGCATATTTGTCTTCTAGACTAGATTGTATTTAAATAATTGCGTAAGAGAGCTGGCACTCAATGAATGACTACTCACCAAAAATAGGAATGTCTGAGAAAAGACTCATCTTTGGCCCTTGATTAATCACTTTTCTTGTCCACAACATGGTCTTTCTTCTCTTTTCCTTTAAAAACATTTTTTCTTTAATCCTGTTTTGTTTTAATACATACCATCAAAGAATTACAGAGGAACTTGGTAGATCAAGCAAAATGTTTTTTTGTTTTGTTTTGTTTTGTTTTACAGATGTGGAAAAGCCTTGGAGATGATGGGCAAATAGCCTCAGAGACATTCAAACCCTTCCTGGGGTCAAAAGTGAAGTAGTGAGGGGGTGGAATTCCAATGACATGCACTTTGCTTTCAAGCAGGGGTTCTCTGCACAGCACTGGTCAGCAGGTTTGCAGAAATGATTTCTTTTCAAATCTATAAAAATTTGAGCACAACTAGAAAGGCTTCACAACCTGTGCAGATGGCTTGAGAGCTGATCTAAGTTAGTTTGGCCATTTAGAGTCAGGCTCTTTGGTAAATATGTTGGCATCATCCCCCAAATTAGAGGTGAATAGAAATTATATGTCTGAAGGTGCCCACGTGGCTCAGTACATTAAGCGACTTGCTTTGGCTCAGGTCATGATCCTGGAGTCCCAGGATCGAATCTCGTATCAGGCTCCCTGCTCATTGAGGAGTCCGTTTCTCCCTCTGATGCTCTGCCCTCTCGTGCTCTCTCTTTCTCCCTCTCTTAAATAAATAAAATAAAATCTTAAAAAAAATAAATTACATGTCTGTTCTTCCCACAAGCCCAACTGAGTGGTAGGCAATGAAATCAAGTTTTAGACAAAATACTGTCACCCGAAGGACATTTCCTAGCTAAGCAGGAATAGAATCATATTACCAATTCTTTAAACTTGTTGAGGTCCTGACTTTCTGTTCAGCAGAGGCTTGACATCAAGCCCTTGTCTGAAAGACTCACCCCAAGGCAAATGCGACAAATATGTTGATAGCATGATCAACTATTATTCTTATAATGACCAGTGACAGGATATCCTGTCAATTGGAAAACATCAAACAGAATTCTAGTTCTAGTGTAGAGTTGAATTACATCAGAGTGGATGTAAGCATGCAAATTATTATACACAAACAGCCAAGTACATATATTAAACACTATAAGTTTTCCCTAATAAAGTATTTTTTCTAATTTATAATGGCAACCCCCATGAACATATTCTGATACCAATATTTGAAACACACAACTCCAGAGTGCCAACCTCTGTGTGTAAGGGTAACTCACCATACCTGGGACCTGAATTCCTTATTAGAAACCTTTAGGTGTTAACCAATTATTCTAGCCTATAAGTTAAATTGACTTACATAAACATGTGTGTAACACATAAACATGTGTTACAGACAAATAAATTGTAGACAATATAACACTACCACCTTTGTGATTCTGCTGAAAACCTCATACTACTCTGTTGGAACCTTCAGTGCATGAAGCAGTTGTTCTAGGCAATATGTCTTTCTCTACTAGCAGAAATTTTAGTTATTTCTATCCTCCTAAGCACCCATCTGGCACAATGACCGGCATAAAATGAACATGCAGTAAATGCATATGATCTTTGAATGAATGACTGAAGTAATGAATAATACAATGAATAAGTTAGAATAAGGAGCTTTAGGAATGACTGCCTATAGAGTCAACGCAGGCTGCTATAACCAAATACCATAGACTGGGTGACTTAAACAACAGACATTTATTTCTCACAGTACCAGAAACTGGAAGTTCAAGACCATGGTGCCAGCAGGTTCAATTCTGGTGAAAATCCTTTTTCTGGCTTGCAGAGGGTTGCTAGCTCTCCATCCTCACGTGACAAAGAGCTGGAAAGAGAGCTTTGGTCTCTCTTCCTCCCATAGGGACACTAATCCCATCATGGGAGCCCCACTTTCATGATCTCATTTAAACCTAATTAACTTCCAAAAGTCCTACCTCCAAATACCATCACATCAGGGGATAGAGCTTCAATATCTGAATTTGGGGGATGGTGGGGGGCAGGGGACACAAACATTCAGTCCATAAAAGCACTCTAGTCTGCTTCCCCTGTGGTGATCATTCTGAACAAAACAGTAAAAATGGTAGGAAAGTTACTCATCTTAGAAACAGCCAATGAGGGACGCCTGGGTGGCTCAGTGGGTTAAGCTGCTGCCTTCGGCTCAGGTCATGATCCCGGTGTCCTGGGATGGAGCCCCGCATCAGGCTCCTTGCTCAGCGGGGAGCCTGCCTCTCTCTCTGCCTCTGCCTGCGCCTCTCTGCCTGCTTGTGTGCTTTCTCTCTCTCTCTTTCTGACAAATTAATAAATAAAATCTTTAAAAAAAAATAAGAAAGAAAGAAAGAAAAGAAAAAGAAACAGCCAATGACACAGAAGTGGATGAGAAAAACTAGAGTTCTGTATTAAGTTAAATTCTACTTGTATCTGATTTTCTCATCCATCAGAGGGGGCAATATGCTCCTTGGAGAGCCAGTGTTTTAAGGTAGGCTGACCTTACCTCAGAAGGCAGAATCTCCATGGTCAGCTGTTCCAAAAGCAGCTTTGTTTCCTTTGTTTCCTTCCCACCCTGTTTCCTTTACTTCAAGAGTCTTAATTCTAATGTTACCCAGATAGAATCTGGCCTTCAAAGTTTACTGCATATCCTGAAATAAAGAGTTCTCATCATCTAATTTGCATTCTAATAGGCACAAAATTGATTGACAAAACCTTGGTGCTGCTTAACAGGACAAATGAATCATTTGCTTCCCAAATTACTGGGAGCTTTGAGGTCAGGCAGCCTGGGTAACCATAGAGCCTCTCCCTCAAAGACAGAGGAATGCAGACAAACAGCCCTGGCTTTGGGAGCCTTCTCCATTCTGAGTGGTCATTGTCATCATCCTATTACAGTCCTCAGGGGGCCAGGGTATTAGCATGCCCAAAGCAGCATATGGTGCACATCTTATTAACTTAACCATGGGACAACCGCAAACTGTCTTCAAGATAATTTGGGCCCCTGTGAATAGTCAACTCTTCTGAGCCCCTGTTCAGCTCTGGAAGGGATGATGCCTGTACATCTCCTTTGCCAACAGACTCCAAAAAAAATCTTACCAGTGTTTGTAATATCCACAAAATCCCTCTGTAAATAATACCCAGGCCACACTGAGCAGATTGAAGGCATGAAGCTCAGTTCCGCCTGACAGCTTTTCCCCCAAGTTGTTATTTTTGCAGTTTGGAAGGGAAGAAAGACCCCTAGACAGAAGATTCACAACAGTCTTAGACTTTTTTATGGCTGCTTTATGGAAGGTCGTTTTTCATATTTTTGAAGGCCAAAGTAAATTCAGCTTCTCTATCTAGAAGCCTCTTTCTATGTTGGTCAGAGACAAGTTTTTTGGTGGTTGTTTTTTGTTTTAAGAATAATTAAAAGTAGACCTTACTTTATGAAAACACACATGTAAATTGGTCTCTGTTCAGGCAAGAATCTCCCTTCTCAAACTCAATCCCTGTCTCTTCAAGACTTCTACGCCTGAATACCAAGGTTTTCAAGGGATTCTTTAGCAAACTGTCCTGTCCTGGGAAACATCTCATCTGGAAAATGAGAACTATATTAGAGACGCTTCTTTAAAATGGAATAAGAGACTTCACTGAACCTTCAGAAGATGGATTTGTGACTGATTCCTCAAGGTATAAGAAGGAAGATCAGTAGGGACATTTCAGTACCCACAGGTAGAGGAGAAATGGAGACAGGGGAAAAAAAAACTATTTATCACTTACTTATGGAAATAAACAATGACACCCCCTCCCACCCCACCCACCCCGCCGCCCAAGTGAGAAGAAGGACAGGCTATTTATTCAGAGCTTGTTAAACCAAAAGAATTAGCCAAAATCTCTTGCGTCCAGTAAAGATTCAAAGGTAGGCAGGGGAGTGGGAAAGCTTTAATGTGGGAGAAAGGGAAGGTTTCAGGTATGCTGTGATTGAAAACTGTTGGTTTGGAAGCCGGAGGTGGCTAACTAGAGGTAGATAGATCCTATGTGATTGGATTGGGACGCTTATTGGGCCTTCTCTGATTGGTTCTGTGTCAGAAGCAGAGGGATCAAATGGGGAGTCACTGAACAAGCATTGGCCCTTCTGATCAGATTGCTACAAAGGCCATGTCTTGACTTCCTGAACTGCCTGCTGAAGAACTTATGAGTCAGAGTTCAATTACCCTGTACTTTGCCTGTCATGTCATACCCAGTCACATTTTCTATCTGTTCAAATAATCTCTCAAATGGCAGGTACTATCATTTCTTCTAATCTTTACAAAAGTCCCATTAAAAAAAAAAAAAAAAAGAGGCATTGTTTTTCTGTCTCCCCAAATAAGAAACTGAGGCAAGTTGTTCAAGGTTGAAGAGTGAGTAAGTGGCCAGTCTACATCTTGGATGTTGGGAAGACTGATTCAGAAACCCACATTCTTTCTGCAAGTCTATGCGGCATCATTGGCTGGGTTGGGGATGTACATTCCTGGAGGTCACTGTTGGGAGCTTCTGCCGAGATCAGGGTAGGATGGAACTGATTCTTCTGTTTCTATGATGTTAGGTCCAGCCTGGCTTCAATATGACCTTTGCTTCCATCAGCTAATAACTAGAGACCGTACTCCAAAGTTTACACTAGCATATCTGTTTCTAAATTAATAGGGATCTCTAGCCAAGTAGCTGATGCCTACTGTTGAGGTCATTATCTCTAGTAACATAGCCCATTGAAGCTTTTTTTTTTTTTTTTAATTGAGCTTTTATAATCTGAATCATGCTTTAGGTTGCATTATGAGGGAAAAAATCTTGAAAAATGGTGCCCCCTACTCCAGATAAAAGGAACTTAAAGTGAAGTCCATGGATTTCTAAAGGTATACCTGGGGGACTAAAAGATACACTTAAAAGATAGGCAAAATATTGTGCTTCTAAATATGTGTGCATTTTTCTCCCTGGGTAAAGAGCTGTACTTTTATAACATTTTGACAATGTTTATTCACCTCCAGAAACAAAAGTCCTATCATCTGTAATTTAAACAAACAAAAGCATTGCACAATCTATGGTGATGTGCAGTCAGGATTGAGAACTGCTCTATAAAGAGAAGAATTTTGTTTTAAATGTGGTTAACTTTGGCCATGTTTTAAATATGGTTAACTTTGGCCATGTCTCTGCCATCTTTGTTCATATTTTAAAAACTATAAGTGTGTTCACCTCCAAGATGCCCATAGGAAAGCACCAACCATCACTGCTCTAAGCACTGCTGACCCAGAAGCAGCTTCTTTCTGCCTCCTGTTTGCATTTCTTTTCCCAGATATCTAAAATGTTGATTGGTATTATGAGTTTCTGGTAATATTTTGTTTGAAATAGGCTATAGTGCAAATAAAAGTTTTGGAAAATTATTAAACAAAATGAACTTTAATGACTCTTTTAACTTTAAAAAAATGTCAGATTTTATAGGTAACTTTTCTTTATTTTCTGTCACCCATGGAAGAACCAGATAAAAGGCCTTCCCAGAAAAGAATATGCATGACATGCCCATCCCTCCTCCCTCCTCCTAATGGTTTCCACAGCTAAGCTACTCCCATGATAAGGAAGGGGAAGTTGAGGGTTAGATTCTGCCCCTGGATCCTTTTGAATTAACAACTGTCATACCACTGTGGTTCTCGTGGACAGAACCAGGCTTAAAATTAGGGAAGAGCAAATTTGTTCTTTTAGGAATTTACCTCCTCCCCCCCCCACCCCCCCCACCCCCACATACTCCCAATACCAGAACCAGAATCTGCCCTCCCTCGATGTAGATTGTGATAACCTCCTGGGAGGTGTGAGGGGACCGTGTACCCCTCCCCCAAATCCCATCACTTCACACATTGTTTCAATAGCTGCCCCTTGACCTATACTACAAATACTTCATCTTAAGTTTTCCTTTATGATTTTATCTTGATGCTTTGAAGCTAGATTATATGACCATTAAATACTGGTGTTCCTCAGGACTCTGCCCTGGATGATCCCTGGGTCCTTATCCCTTCTTCCTCTTTTAAACATATTTATCAAGATATAGTTTAAATGCCACACAATTTTCCCTTTTAAATTATATAATTAGAAGGTTTTCAGTATACTCACAAATATATGCAACCATCATATCACCACACTCAATTTTAGAAGATTTTCATCACCTCAAAAAGAAAACAGCTATTAACCCCCCATCTGCAGCCCCAGACCTGAGCAACTTACTAATATACTCAATATATCTACAGATTTCCCTATTCTGGACATTTATATGAATAGAATCATATAGTAAGTGCTCTTCTGCGATTTATTGCTTTCACGTAACATGTTTTCAAACATGTTCTCAATTTCAATTGAGGAATTGGGACATGGCATGAAGCCTGAGTGCAAACTCCAAACTCAGTGCTTTCTTTCTAATCTTGTGCTACTTTCCAAAATAAAGACTTACGTTACCTTTTAAAAGTCTATGTAGTTGTCAGAATATACCAATATGAAACATCTTGAGAAGATTATGAATCATTTTTTTTAGATATTCCTTGAGAGAATAACAAAGCATCTTCATACAAAAAGCTCATCCTCACCTACCTTGTAGGCAGAGTGCTGCTATAGTCCTCCTGGCTTATCTAATGACGAAAACACCGGCAAGTCATACCAGAAGAAAAGAGAGCCCAGAAAATGGCTCCTAAGGGTGGAAACAAGGACAAGCTCTTAAACCCTTTTTAAATTAAATCAGTTAACTGTATAATGGTTATACGAATACAGTTATGAGGCATATAAGGACAGAGCATAGTTCCTCACACATAATAGAGCTCTACAAATGAGAGCTCCCTTTTCCCTTCTTTTACAACACCAGGGGCTGCCATCCCTGATAAAAGATCACATGATGCGAAAAGAGGCATTGCCCTGACTTGCTAGCCTTTCGACCAACTCCTGAAGATGTTGAGAAGCTCTGCTAAGAAGCCTCACTTGTAACCTCAAGATTAAAGCCCAGTTCAACAAAAAGGAGCGTTTTCCTCTCTGATTGGAAAGACATTGTTGCTCAGGAGTTGTTAGGTCACCCCAGTGTCCCAAGCCTAAGTCTGGTTTATATCCTAGCAATGAGTAGGGTTTTTAAGTCTTTCTATGTCGGGTTTTGAGGCTGGAAGTTCAAGAACCAACTCATCCAGGGCTCAACTCTGTTCAGAGCTAGGACCTCTTCAGGTGGGAATGCGTCCAGGCTCTCCATACTGTTGACTCTGCAAATACTTTGTGCTTGCATGTACTACCTGTAGTCTGGCATGAACATTCTAAACCAATGCTCCTCAAATATTAGGTACACAGGATTCATCTACAGATATTGTTAACAAGCAGATTCTGATTCAGACTGAGTCTGCATTTTTAACAAACTCCACAGATCACAATTTTTAATATTTTATTTATTGATTTGACCCAGAGAGAGCGAGAGAGTGAGAGCAAGAGAGCACAACCCGGGGGGTGGGGGTTGCAGAGGGAGAGGGAGAAGCAGGCTCCCCACTGAGCAGGGAAACTGACTATGCAGCGCTGGATTCCAGGACCCCGGGATTATGACCTGGAGCTGCAGGTAGATGCTTAACCAACTGAGGCAACAAAGCACCTGAGTACTAAATTTCTAATCCACTGGTTCTCAAATTTTAATAAGCATTAGAATCACTTAAAGCCTTGTTAAGCTCTGGCTCTACCTCTGGAGTATATGATTCAGTAAGCTTAGAGTATAGCCCCAAATTTGTCATTTCTAGTAAGTTCCCAGGTAATTCTGATTCTGTATTTTGAGAAATACCAGTCTAAGATGTACAGAAAAGTGCCATGGTGATGCAGAGGCTCATATTCATGTAATTCACCTAAACGGATAGACCTAGATTTGTGCATTGTTCTGGCTTCCTCTGACCACGTGCTTTCAGTCCCACACTTGTATCATCTTTGTCTTCTACTTTAATGTCCCAATTTCCTGACTACTGCAGCTTCTGACTGAAAGCTTCATTTCCCTGCCCCAAGTCAACAAAGTGGGAAGACTACATAGAACATGGATACTGGATGGTGTGGTCCACTGGAAGGCTGTCTTTGCAGACTAGCTACTATATCCTTTCTCTATCCCAACAAACTACACCTGACAATGTAATTCATCAGAGACACTTCTTAGAGAAAGCATGAGACCACTGTTCTAAAGGAACAGTGGAGAGAATTCCTAGAAGAGGGAACAGAAAGCTAACTACCCACCAAGGGTTCTGTCCCATGTCCCATCACTGTCATGATGGCCTCATTTTTCCATTCTTTCTTCACTGTGTCAGTGATCCCTAAGGAAGATGGAGTGGGAAAACTCATGTCCATTTCTTGAATTGAAGCAAAAGTTTTTCTCTCACTTTAACCTTGTCCATCCTCTGATCTAGAAGGGCCCCTCCTAAGTCCAGTCTGTAGCTCAACTCAGAAACAGTCAGGGACACGTCACTGCAGCACCAGATATCTGCTGGCAACTATTAAGAGAAGTGACAGACATTCCCTCCCTAGGCTTTTAATGTGGAATCACTCTTTCCTGTCAAATCTGTCTGTCCGCACTTGACCTTTCAGTGAAAAGCATGTAGCTGTTAACAAGCATCTTCTGGATAAGAAGCAATAAATCCACTCCCACTGCTCCAGCTTCCTTCCATACTGGGGGTGCTCTACTCTGGATACCTCGGGATACCATACTGGGTTCCATTCTAGGCATAGTGGGGGACAGGCTGTCTTCACACTTCATGTACAAATCCAACTGGAGGCGGAGTTCTCCATATGAGAAGCATTTCAAAGTGTCATATTCAGCTCTCTACTGCCTCTTAATGATATTAATTAATCTGTTCCCTGAAGAGCCAAATGGAGTTGGTAATTATAGAAAAGAAAGTGATAAAGATCAACTATTTATTTTCCCAACAAACATTCTCAGCTGACCGATTAAATCTTTACTAGGATCGCAGACTCTCAGCACGATCACCTCAATTTTGAAAGGATTATAGGTTAATAAAGTATACGTTAGTAATTTCTATGAATTATTCACATTTTATAATAAAATGGCAACTGCCTGTATCTCACCTTTTATGTGCCAGGCAACAGTTTTAGTGCCTGATGTATAATAATTAATTTAATTCTCACAACTACTAAATAAATTTGGCATTGCTATTAGTTCCGTTTTACAAAGAGATTAAGTATTCTACCAGGATCTATTGAAGGTAGATAGATGGAGGTAGAATTCAAACTCAAGCTCTCTGATAACTTACTTTCTGCTTTTTAAATTTCCTAAATCACTTGTATATGATCTACCTGCTTTGGAAGGCAGGGAATATTCTTACATTTTGCAGGCCAGGAAGGTGAGATTGGGAGAGTTTATGTGATATCTCTGAGTTTTGTGCAGGGCATTTCTGGAATTAACCCAAATCCTCTCTTTAAGAACTATTTTAAAGTAGTCCAGAACTTTTAAATACATGTTCTCTCATCTTCCCAGTACAGAAGTCATGAGACAGTAGACCCAACCAAGGTATAGAGCTTGTGAAAGCCATACACAGTCCCATGTACAATTAGAGCTAGAGGAACTCAGGAAAAAAAAAAAAAAGCCTGATTTTTACCCAATAGCTACAAAGTTTTGATCACCCAGGTGGTTGGATAAATAGATCAGTGAGAGTTCTTTCCCCATCTTGACACAACATGTCCCGGGTCCCTGGGTTTCTAGCCACTCATTCACAATGTGATTCCACACACAGTTTTGGAATTCCCAACCTCACCAATATATTCTACTGGGAGAAACCAGCCAAAGGCAATGGGGTGAGTCTGGCCTTCCTGCTTCCCTTCCCGCCCCCACACTCTGCCTACCTGCCCTCACCTCCAAACAGCTCACTGACGACCCTTAAACACAGTAGGCAGCTCTCTTGCAGGACTAGAAAAGCCAGTGGGAGCCAGCAGGGTCTCGTCTCTGAGCCAGCCTGAGTGGACATTGCTGCCAGAGTCAGACCCCATGGCACAAAGGGCCCACTCTTCATAGCACTAGCTGCTGATAACCTACCCGATAATTTACTGACTGATTATGTTTATTGTTTATATTCTCCTCTCAGGCTAGAATGTAGCTCCCCAAAGGCAGGAACTTTTTCTTAATTGATGCTACTACTTAGAAGAGTCCTCATGCCAACCCAGAGGCTAAATAAATATAGGAAATTGAGGACCAGATGAAGTACCTTCTGAATATTACCTGTATCTTCCATAAGCATTTCCTATTATTACAAACAAAACTGATTGCATTGTCACTAAAAGTACTCATGTCCATTTATCCAAACTGGATTGCAGAATGGGCCTGATATTATTGTAGTCATACAATTGCCTCCCACACATTTTATGTCCTCACCAGCCCCACTGCCCGTTCCTTTGTTTGAATCACTGCAAAGTTTCCCACTGGCTTCCTTGCCTCTATTCTGGTACCCATTTGATGCTAACCCCCATCTGGTCCCCATTTGATGCTAACCCCCATCACGATGCCCGTCCCTGTAGGGAACGTCCTACAACCTACATATAATCTTGTTGCCGTTTGGCTTATAATCCTTTCATGATACTCCACACTTTGGGGTAATGGATACCTCCCCCATCTTGGTATATAGCTTTGTTTATCCTCTGCCCCTGTCTTCCCTGGAACTGTATTCTTCAGCTGTATCTCTCCAGCCACACCTGACCACCGGCCTGGTGTGCCACTGGCTCACGATTGCTCTTCATTCTCTGACTTGCCACACACTTTTTCCTTGACCTAGAAATAGTCCTTGTCCACCCAGCTGCTTCCTCTTCTTTAAGGCATATTCAAGTTTTATCTTCTCACGCTCAGTTTTATGTCTTTCTCACCTGCTCCTATAAACCTATCGTGTGTGCCTGCGGTTACAATTTTGGGTTATTCATCTGTCTTCTACTGTATTGTAAATTCTTCAGGGGTAAGAGATGTGCTTCAACTTGACGTCACTAGAACCTAGCTCAGGGTCAGGGGTAGAGTCTTCACTGAAGAAATGTTTAATAAAATAATTTGGAAGGAGAAGAGAGAAGTGCTTGTGCTTATCTCCCCCACCCCACCCTGTCTTCAGATGATTCTCATGAGTCATGAAACAGCTTAGAAAAGATTGCACTTTCAGCAGTTAGGTCCAGTGGAGATGGAGCATAACTCTAGGGTCAGCTATAACTGGGTGAAACTGTAACTCTTGCAATTTGATATTTTAGTGGTTGGGACTAGAGCCAGACAGTCCCCCCTCACCCACCCAGCTAGGCCTTATCCAGGTATTTTCTGACATTTTGAGAAAAATGATAACAACTTCTAAGTAACACATAATATCTGAAACGTAAATTTTTCTATCCTTATAAAGCATGTATGAGCCTTTTCTTCTTTTGTCCCTCCAGGCCCAAGAGTCTGGATGTCAAACTCATCCTCTCTGGCTAAGGTGGGAATGTGTGGGCACTGACCTAAGTTTAATTAAATAAAAAGGCACCTAAAAAGGTATTTAAACATTTTTGCAAAGACTAACATTGTGAATTATGGTTTCCTAATCCACATCAGGAATGGTGTAGCCTAGAGTGGGCTCAGAATGGTGAGACAGAAACAATGGCAGGGAGGAGAGAGGCAAGGGTGACCACCTCTTTTATCACTCCTCAGGACTCCTCTGGACTTCTCCTGCATTGTCATCCCTATACTTGAAAACAGACTGAAGTCAGCATGTATAAAGTGTGGAGACTTCCACATCCTAGTCACTGGGCCTGGGGAACTTTGCACAGTTCAGTCTGGCTCAACACATCACCATTCGGACAAGCCCATTCTTTCTGCAGTTGGGTCAAAGAACAAAATACATGTGAACAGAGGACAAATTAATAAGAACAATGCTTTATGTACTCATAATTAGGGATAGATAAGAGCCCAGTGAGGCAAATGGGAAAGGGGCAGCTATAGGGAGGCATGGGTGTCCTCTACCTCTGGTCCAGAGCTTGGATCTGTCAGGCCAACAGTCAAAGCCAAGGATGGCTTGGTTGATGATACACACAGCTCTTTCCCACTCTACCCAATGGAATTTCCCAAGTCCAATGTATTGAGCTGGCTGGCCTCATAGGAGGCCAACGTGTGTACACACACACACACCCCCTGAGGTGTTGGATTAGGAAGACAAAGAGAGGTTAGATTTGTTTGACACAGCCAAAAGGTATTGAGCCTCCAATACCTGCTGGATCCACCAGTAGATCAAGGTCCACTCACAGGGTATTGTGGTCACAGTCCTACAGGAAACCTTTCTTGCTTAGTTGCTGAGATCCTAGATCTTGGTCAGAGGAAAATGAATGGCTTGGAGGCCTAACAGCTTTCTCCAGTGAAGCCATGGGCAGGTGATGAGGGTGGTCTGGAAGCAAGACAGCTGTTTGCTGTGCTCACACCTACAGTGCATTTGCTCTCACCAAAGGTGGCAGGAAAACGTCCTTCCAAGCACAGGTATTTTCTCGGTAGCACTGGCTCCCCCAGAGTCAAATGGGGTACCCTGAATGAGTGGATCCCTGGTGTTCTCACAGAAAGTAAGACGGGAAGTGTCCCTCTGAAAGTGTAGGGTATTTCCCCTCTGACTGAAACAGATGTGTGATGACCATAAGCTCCCCATGTCTCCTGAATACTGGTGGGGATGGTAGTAGCTCCAGACACAGATAGGATACCGGCCCCTCCTACTGTCTCAGCTGTTCTCTGGACCCATGGGCCCAGGGGCTCCAAGGGAGGCAGAAATACAAGGGGCCTCCAATCCTCGGTATGAAGCTATCAGTTCCCATTGTGCCGCGAGCACTCTAGAGAGGTGGCCTATAGGTACACTGACTCAAGGCGGGACCAGATGTAGCTCCAAGTACAAGCATGATGCTGTCCCCTCATACTGCAGTGCCTGTGCTCGGATCAGGCGGGCCCCAGGTGCTCTGCCTAGAGACAGGAGCGAGAGTGGCTCTATGCATAGGTGTGGGGTTGGTGCCAGGCCTTCTGCCGCAGCACATGCGCAATGGTCAGACTCCCCATGTGTTCCTTAAAAAAAAAGAAGGCAGGAAGAAAAGTACCTCTGAACACTAATATGGTGTTGGTTCCTCTGCTTAGGGATGTGCTCAGACCAGAAGGGCCTCCAGTGATCTGACCATAGGGAAAAATTGTCTCCTGGAACAGGATTCTTCTCAGTGGTGCTGTCTCCTCCAGTAGTAGCAGGTGTGCTGTGGCTGGTCATGGAGAGATGAGAAGGGGGCCTCAAGCACTCTGACTGTGGGCAGGAAGGAAAGTTTGTCCCAAGACCTGTTTGTTTTTCATATAGCTGGCCTTTCCACCTGCAACCAGGACAGGAGTCTGGTGCTCAGGTGAAGCCTTCCCCAACTCCTGGGGTGTTCACAAAAGGCCAGCTAGGCACTGACAGGGATGCCAGCAATCAGACAGAGGGAGGTCAAACTGACAGAAACCCATAGGGATGGGCTGCCAGTGGGTGGCTGGGCTGCATGAGAGGTGAAGTCTGGAGCTTGTGCTGGGGCTGAAAAGATTCCAAAGGGGAAAGAGCTGTCCCTGTTGGTGGCTTCAGGCCGTAGCCCACCAGGAGACAGACATGTGGCCTCAATGGTTTCTCCTGGGTCAAAGGAAAGGTGGAAGTTTGCACTTGGGTCACTGACTGACGGTGCAGCCAGCTGGTGAAGTCCAGAGGTGAAGCAGTGCTGCTGCTGAGCAGAATGTTCTCAGAATAACAGAGTGCCATAGAGTATGGAAAGAAGCTCTTGCTGGAGCTCGGGAAGATGGAGAAAAGACAGCCAGGGAAGGGGGGTGTGGCATCCATATCAATTTCATCAGAGTCGAAGGCTGGCTTGGAACCTGACTGCGCAGAGCGCTGGCAACTAGAGCCAAGGTGGCTGCGGAAGCAGTGACGGAGATGCCGCTATGTCCCAGGGCGCTGAGGAGAGCGGCTCCCAGCTGCTGCTCTTCAACTGCCCCCAAAGAGAGGAAGTGGAGTGATTCCTGGGCCAAAAGGGAGGTTGCAAGTTGGGGCAAGGCCACTGACCATAAATGCAGGCTGGCTGGGCATATCAGCTTCTCACTGCCATGCACCTGAACAAGCGGGAGGGAGCTCCCCTCTGAGTCTGGGGGAGACCTGAAGATGAAAGCCTGGGATGGGGAAGGGGTGGCCAGTTTGACTACACACCAGTCCAAAGCAGTCAGCCTGGTTAAGTCAGAAGTGTGGGCTGCAGCAGCTGAAGTGGCTGGGAAAGTGTTGGGCTTGACGGGGAAGACGGGGACTGGTGGAAGATCGGAAGAGGGTTCTATAAGAACAAAGGAGGAGAATCCAAACAGACAGGTGTAGATGACTCCATTTAGCAAAGGGAAAGCCTGGAGGAGAGGGGCTAGGTGCTAGGAGGTGAGAGGGTCCAGAAGTAGACTATGCTACTATGCTGTAGCTTTGACTGAGGGAGTGGAATGCAAAGGGCCTCCATGCTCATTTCTAAGTAAAATCCCCAAACAGGGTCTTGAACCTGATAAGAGAAAGAGATTCTACAGCAAGAGCAAAAAGAAGAGGTGTAAGGAGTTGTACATCTCATTTCACAATCAATATCTGGTGTGGGGGAAGGTACAGGGAAGCAAAGAGGACTGTGGGCCTGGCAGGCTGGTCAGTCAAGTCAATGACTAAGATTATGGTTGTGACCAGCTTCTGGAAAGGAAGAGGTAAGGGCTGGGAGTTGGCAGACTCCTGCACGGGACTGGGAGAAAGAAGAGGCTGATTAAGGAGCACTGCAATCTCAAGGGGCCTTAGTTGGCTCTTCTAAGACCTTGTGGTTCCACTGGAGCTCGGCTTTCTTCTCAAGCCTAGGATTCCACCATGGGCAAGGAGGGAAAGGAAGCTAATTCACCTTGACCTTATGAAGTAGCACTGGCGGGCATCAGTGAAACTGGCATTTTCCATGTTGTGGGTGGGGAATTTGCTCTAGACAGAGTCTCTGAAAACTTGTCTCCCTGTGTCTCCTTTCCCAGGCTTTATCCAGCACTTTCTGTCCACACAGCAGGGAGCTGGATGTGGCTGAGTAGAGAGCACCGTTGCACCTGGATCACTCCTGCAAACACACAGGACAGTTCTGGCCGGGCTGTAAGGATCTAGCAATGGCAAGGGCTAAGAGACACTTGGGATTTCTTATCTCAGTTATCTATGGGAGCTTGAACTGAGGATTCCCTTCAGAGGCCGGAGGCTGCCTGAAAGGCAGTGAAGACTCTGGAGAGCTCCAGGAGCCTAGATGTAGATGGTAGATTTTCACTGCTGTGGGGTTGAGGGGTGAGGAGGAGTGACGGCTGTCCTACTTCTCTGGTTGTCTTCCTCTTTCATGATGCCTTTCTGGCACTTTCCTAGAGTCCTGTCTCAGTCACCTACAGTCCAGGAATGGGGGTGGTGACAACCTCACAGAGAAGTCAGGCAGCTCACAAGGCAGAGAGAGAGAGTCCATCTGTGCTCTTGCTGGAGGACTCTACCATTCCCAAGTGGCCAAACATCTCATCGTTGCCAACTGACAGCACCGGCGGCTTAGAAGAGCCCTCCCGGTGAAGGAACCCCCACAGAGGGGCTCCAGGTCATCGGAGGGCACGTCGCCTCTCAGGGGCGGAGTCAGAGGGGTAAAGACAGCCATCTTGGTAGAAGGGCTTGTGAACACGGCCGAGGAGAGGCTCAGGGGCAGCAGGTGACTCCAGCCACACAGCGATACACGGCGAGTGGGTGAATGAGTGGCCGACATCCGGGCGGGGGCCGCTGGCTGCGGGACGGCCCCTGAAAGTCAGTTTGTGCGTTACTCGGTCTTTGGACGCAGTGCAAAGCACACCAAGGCCTCCTAGCTGCTGCCTCCCGAAGCCAAGCCCGCGCTCATCGGTCGCACGCTGGTGACTCTTCCTTGGACACGTGACCCGGAAAGAGCGCGAAGAAAATGCGCCAAAGGACAAGGGCAAAGCCGGTGGCCTAACCCCCACTGGACTCTCCAGAGCTTCCAGCTTCCGGCTTTAGCAGGTGTTTGGCATTAGACGGGCCTTGCACCATGTGGGGCAAGGCCAAGATCGCTGATACCCAAGTGGACAGGGCTGGCACCTCCGGGTCTTCAGGCTCCTTGGTGACTGTCCCCGCATGTCTATACACAAGATCTGCCTTTCCCACAGGGGTCACAGAAGGGTGGACACCTCAAAACCGGGGTACGCAAACAACTCAGAACTCACCCGGGGTCTGGATGCTTAGACAGGCGGAGCAGGAGAGGCAGTGTCTGGAAGGGGTGGTGGGAGGTGCCAGGATGGCGGCTGCAGGGCAAGAGCTAAGGTGGGAAGGGGCGGTGGGGTCAAGCAGCATGGGTTAATGAGATCCTCAGCCTTTTCCCTTTTGAAGCCACCTGGGATGTCACGGATCCTCATGTTAAGATAATAGGAATGGTTTTATCTTAATTAGGTTGGGGGGAACTTCAGTGTATACTTTTGTCAAAACCTACAAAACCGTACTTCAAATAGGTGCCCTTGTTTTATGTAAATTTTGCCTTAAAAAGTTTATTTGAAAACCATTTGATGTATACAAAGCATCATTTCAAAGTCATTGTTTTATGGGTAAATATTGTTACACAGATGAAATTGACAAAAATGATGGCAAAGAAGGCTAACATTTGTTCATAACTATTATAAGCATTTATAATACACTTCAGAAAATCCAGTCAAGAAAGATAATGTTAATGCAGTGGAAGGGCAGGCAATGGGAAGGCAAGACATGTGAAGGTGGGGAGGGAGGCAGAAGGGGAAGCAAAGCAATTCGAGGAGGAAAACAAAGCATCAGCAAGCTGGTGCAGAAAAGGCTTGGTGACATATGCACAGAGGTAGCAAGCCCTTCTTATAGTGTCCATCCCAGCATCCACTGATGAGAACACCATGGGCCATGGGTTCCCAACTCCTGAGACACATGCCTAGATGTGGGGCCCTAACTCAAGCTGTTTCAGTCAGACTTTCTCTCACTGGATCAAGCCAGTCAGCACAAGGAGAGAATAGCTCAGCCCTTAAAGAGAATCATATATGAGTGGGGCCATCCTGGTTCCCATCAGCTAACAAATCATGGGACACCAGTTTACCTAAGTAATCCTACTTGTTTTTACCAATTCTGGTGGGAGGGCTTGAGACACTGATTTTTCCAGATTGATAATCTGCTGACAAGAAACCAAAATCAGTATTCTCCAGAAGATTTTTAAAGGACCTAGGATCACACAGCATATTCATACTGTCCCAAATATAATCCAAAATTACCACAGAAAGAACAAGAAAACCTACCACTCAGCAGGTGCAAACTCTGAAATGACACAATTGTTGGAATTATCAAAAACTGTAAAAAAGCTACCATAACCATTTCTTAGATGTCAGGGTGACCACTTTTGAATTCAATGGAGAGATAAAACTTTTCAACTATACAAAAAGAGCCAAATATGAGAAGCATAATATATAATAAATTTTAAAATTCTGGATGGTGGCTCGATAACAAAATGGAGGTACAAAAAGAAGAAGAAGAAGGTGGAGAAGAGTCAGTGAACTTGAAGATAGATTAATAGAAATTACTCAAACTAAACAGAGGAAAAAGGACAAGGAAAAAACTAACAGATTTAGAGACCTATAAAAAAATATAAAAGGTTAATATTCAAGCCATCGGGGTGCCAGAATGAGAGGGAAAAGAGGGGGTTACAAATCAGGGAAGGTGGAAAGCTAAAATTAATCCTGTCTTGTCATATTAGAAATGGAAATAAAAATTTAGAAATTTAATATAGATGACTCCTATGTACGGAAATAGAGAGGTGTCTTTGTGTATGGGTTTGTGTATTTACCATTTCTGTCCACTAAAGAGGGCTTAGCAAGAAGGACATCCTAATATTAATGAGTATAGCTGGCACCCAGTTTTTAGTTCCACCATATAAGGACTCTACAATCCTTAGAAAAAACTGCTGACTTCAGACTGGGCTGGAAATATGAAGATGAGTAGGAAATAACCTGTCCCAGAAAGTGAGGAAATGCTCAAAGAACAGTGGGAGCCAGAACAAAAGGGCTCACACTGGCCAAATCAGGGAGAATTTCAGCATCAGAGTAACAGTTACAGATTCTTACTCATCAAATAACCTAAGACTCTAGGAGTCTGTGGTGATACAAACAAATAGACACAGAATATCAGAAATAAGTTAAATAGAAGGGAGACCTATTGCTTTCACTAGAATGTCAACTAATAAATGTAGAAGAAATTAGGAAATTAGGAAATCATCATTTCATAATAATAATATAATTAATTTACCAAGGCATGAATCATGAATAAATTTTAAAATTTGTGGGTGAAAGTGTGATTAGAATTAGAATATTTACATAGTTTTCAAAGTTTAGTAATGACAGTTGGAAAAAATATAGTAATCTTCCAGTGGGAAATCTGGCAGATATACACACTAATCAGGTATCTAAGTTATGATCAGTAATAGGACAAGTTGACAGCATATTCTCACTGGTATGACATACTGAAAAGTATAGTTTCAACAATGCCACTATGATGTTCCTGACAGAAATGTGTAATTTTAACCACGTCATGACAGAATAACAAAATGAAAATGAAAGATGTTCCACAAAATAAATGGCTTGAATTTCTAAAAATGCCAATTTCATGAAAATCAAGGAAAAACTAAAAACCTGTTCTAGATTAAATGAATCTAAAGGGAATGTCAACTAAAGCAATGGGTGCTTCTAGAGTGGCTCTAGGAACAGAAAAAAAATTGTTTTAATCTTCCCCCACCTTTGTCTATAATGTGTATTATTAGGACAGTTGGTGAGATTTGAGTAAGAGCAATAGTAAACTATAATAATATCCACCAAGGTGAACCTTGTAAACTTCCAATTGCAGTGTGAATGACCTTGCTTTATAGGAAAGACACTGAAGTATTTAAGGAAAAGGGACATCATATCAATAATATGTCATCAAATACCAACTAGAAAATGTACTATAGAAAAATATACCACTTATAGCTGCAACAAACTCTAAGATATCAATGAATAAATGTATATGTGTTATAAAATGTCACAACAGGAAAGAATATCTGAATAAATACACTAGCATAGATAGGAAAAATCAATATTCTAAAATTTCAATTCTTCACAAAGTTATCTCTAACACCAGTAGGATTCCAGTGAACATGTCAATGACATCGTTTGTAGTTAGACAAGCTTATTCTAAAATCAATGTGTACCAATAAGGAGAAAAAATAGATAAAAAGAAGGGAACAAAATGGAATCTTCCTTCACAATTATTAGCATGGTAATTAAGACAGTCGGGTCTTAATACACCAAACAAACAAACAAAAACCAGATTGTATTAATCTGTTAGAGCTACCATAAAAAATACCATAGATTGGATGGCTTACCCAACAGATTTGCTTTTCTCACAGTTTGGGAGTTAGGAGTCCCGGATCAGGGTGCCAACCAATTCTTGGTGAGAGCTTTCTTCCTGGCTTGGAGATAACTGCCTACTTATTTACCTTTACATGGCCTTTGCTGTCACACACATGAAAGGCGGATGGAGGAGAACAAGAGTTCTGGTATCTCTTCCTCTTTTTCTGAGGACACAAATTCTTTTGGGTTAGGGTTCACCTTTATGATCACACTTTTCTTTTTTCCCCAATATGCTTATAGTCTTAACAGAGAGTTAGGACATCAATATATGAATTTGTTGGGGGGAACACAACTCGGTCCACAACATAGACCAATGCAGTAAAACGGCCCCAAAACAGACACACAATATATGAGAACTTGGTTCATGATGACAAAGACTCTGACCAGAATTTACCCAGACTGCTTTAAGCCCTCTTCATTATGCCTCATTGTTGAACTGCTGAGAAGTTTTAGCAAAGAATCTTTCTAAGCCACTTTATCAAGCATCCCCTCACCCTTGATAGTCAATCAAACTTCTGTTCCTCCACCATTAATATCTAACCAAATTCTTCTTTCCTTAATACCTAACCTACTTGTTCTTTTTTTTTTGAAGAAGTCTCTAAGCCCAACATGTGACTCAAACTCATGACCCCGAGATCAAGATTCACATTCTCCATGGACTGAGCCAGCAAGGCACCTCCGACCAAGTTGTTCTTAGAAATATTACATTCTCTCCTACTCTATGTCCCCTGTCAATAAATTTCTACTACTTCCTGATGTATTCTGAGTTGAGTTCAGTCTCTCTCCCCTACAGAAATAGTTTATTCCTTATTTTATTCAATAAAATCTGTCTTGCTGTTTTTAAGAAATGTCAGAATAATTTTTAGATATAAATGGAAACTTAAATCTTAGGGTAAATGGGATACTGAAAAAGTGTGGGGGAGACAACTAGTATTACGCATTCACACCACAAATGATGATGATGATGGTGATGATAAAACAGTATATTAAAACCCTCTTTTATGATCATAAATTAAAATATATGTTAACCTTTATAACATAGGTTAAAAATAACTTTCAAATGAAGTAATTGCATGAAAAATAGAAACTTTAATATTGTAAATTCAGTATTAAAACTTAGTTGAGCAGAGAGCACAAGTTTCAGTATGAGAAGCCATGAAGGGCTATAATACTGTTGAGAATGTAAACCCTTGGATTAACCATTAGCCTTTGTGTAGATAAGAAGATCAGTGATAATTTACATACCAGTTACCATAAAATACAAATTGTTGTTATAAAATTTAGTTTCTGCCTAAGCCTATTTCCTTTTTTTAAAAAAAATGTGTTTATTTAAGAGAAAGACAGAGATAGCAAGAGAGAGCACAAGCGGGAGGAGAGGGAGAAGCAGGCTCCTCATTGAGCTGGGAGCCCAATATGGGGCTTGATCCCAGGACCATGAGATCATGAGCTGAGCTGAAGGAAGACACTTAAATGACTGAGCCACCCAGGCACCCCTAAGACTATCTATTAAAAGAGGCAAAGTACTTTCCTAATATCATAAAATTTGTTTTCAAAATGCCAAGGATTATTGACTTCTGATTTTAAAATTATGAATATTTACAATAATAAACTTGTGTCAAGATGTTTGTTATAGAAAAATGTGTGTGTGTCTCCCTAGAATTATAAATTATTTTCCATGGCAGCCTACTGTTACACATTTTTTGATGATAAGTTGGCTGATAAGAGCATTTCAGCCAGTATAAAAAATACTCTGGGTGCTTATAAAATTAGAAGAGTATATAAAGGCATTTCTCCTTTAAAATACCATTTTACAAGTAAATTCTAAAACATTAACTCCAAAATACAATGCAAAAACTTGATTTTTCATGACAACCAAAAATAAAAATACCTTTTGAATGAGGAACATTTTATATCCAACAAGAAAGAAAGACAGAGAGGGAGGAGAAAGATGGTAGAGGAGTAGGAGACCTACTTAAATGAGGAATATTTTATATACAACAAGAAAGAAAGACAGAGAGGGAGGAGCAAGATGGTGGAGGAGTAGGAGACCTAAATATCACCAGGCTCCATGAGTTCAGCTAGATAGTTATCAAACCATTTTTTACAGTTACAAACTCAACAGGAGAGAGAAGAGCAGTGCAGCAATTCCAGGAACAGAAAACTGACCACTTTCTAGAAGGTAGGACATGTGGAGAAGTGAATCTGAGACAACACTCAGGAAGATAGACAAAGGGAGCAGGGGCCAGTTCCCAGCAAGTGATAGAGCAGTGAAGAACAAAATTGGAACTTTTAGAAGTCTGCTCCCCTGAGGGACATTGCTCCAGAGACTAAGTGGGGGGTGGAGCCTTCACGGGGAGAGTGTGGTCTCAGATAAAAGGTCACAAAAAGACCAGGGTTGTCTGAGGGTGACAGAGCTCCCAGGTATTGGAGCAGGAAAACTGATTGCAGACATGGAGTTGAGGAGGGGGCTCTCAGGTCAGGGTTACCTTAAACTGTAATTCACAGCACAGTTGGGCTACTGCTCTTTGGGCAGGGTCCTAAAGAGCAAGAGATCCTAGGAGACTCACCTTCCTCCTCCAGGAGGAGTAGTGCAGGAGTGCACTCCAGGAATCAGCTGGGTTTGGAGACAAAAATGGAGCCATGCACCAGAGATAGAAATGCCCAGTCACAGGCCAGATGAACTCAGAGTGTGGTCAGAGATGAGGGAGAGAGGAGGGATTGACAGCTATTCTCTGAGAGCACATTGAGGAGTGGGGTCCTGAGCTCCTGGCTCCTATGGGCCCACAGATTGGGAGGCCACCATTTCCATTCCCAGCCTCCAAAGCTGTATGGAAAGCATTTAGGAAACAAAAGATCCCAAGACCAAAACCAAGCAGATTACTTAGCCTGGCCTCTGGCAAGAGTGGTGCCATTCTGCCTCAGGCAAAGACATTTGAGAATCACTGCACCAGGTCCCCTCCCCAAGCAGATCAGCAATAATATCCCAGCAAGACCAAGTTCACTGATCAATGAGAACTGCAGAACTCAAGAACTAGGGGAAAGTAACAAAGAATTCATGGCTTTTTTCCCATGAACCTTTCATCTTCAAAAGTTAAATTTTTTTAATTTTATTTTTTTCTTATTCTATTTTAAAAAATTTTTTTTCTTTCCTATTTTAATGTTTTTAACTATAGTATCTTTTTAAAAATCTTTCCTAATTTTCATTGTTGTAGTCATATTTTCTCCCTCCATTGTATTTAACCTTATTTTTTGTATACATATAGGTTTTTTGTTTATTTGTTTTAAATTTTGGGATATAATTTCTTCTAATAGATCACAATATACCCTAAATCTAGTGCATGGTCTTGTTCTAGTCTCCAGCCTGATCACATTTTTTCCTTTTTTTTTCTTTTTTTAACCAACTTATTAATTCCTTCTTTAGAATCTTTTTTAATTTTCATCTTCGTAGTCATATTACATCACTTTATCATATTTACCCTTATTCTGTGTGTGTGTGTGTGTGTGTGTGTGTGTGTGTGTATTTTTCTTCCTTTAACATTTTAGGAGGTAGTTTCTTCTAACAGACCAAAAGACACAAAAAATAAAGTGGGTGACTCTGTTCTATTTACCAGTCTAATATACATATATATACTTTTCCTTTTTTCCTTCTTTCTTCTCTCTCTGGTTTTGGGCCTCTTCTGATTAGGTTAGGTGTTTGGTTTTTTTGTTTGTTTTTTTGTTTTGTTTTGTTTTTTTCTTCCCCTAGGTCCACTGCTGCCCTTTCCGTATTTTGTTATCTCATTCATCTATTCTAATCTGGATTAAATGACAAGGGAAAAAAAAAAAAAAAAAACACCACTACCGAAAAAAAAAAAAAAAAAAGAAAGAAAGAATGAAAAGAAAGAACAAGAGGAAGTTCTGATGGCTAGGGACCTAATGAATACAGACCTTAGTAATATGCCCAAACTAGAGTTCAGAATTGAAATTATCAAGGTACTAGCTGAGCTCAAAAAAAGCATGGAAGATATAAAAGAATCCTTTACTGGATAAATAAAACCCCTTTCTGGAGAAATAAAAGAGCTAACATCTAACAAGATGAAATTAAAAAAAAAAACTATTAATGAAGTGCAATAAAAAATGGAGGCTCTTACTGCTAGGATAAATGAGGCAGAAGAGAGAATTAGTGATACAGAAGACCAAATGATGGAGAACAAAGAAACTGAGCAAAAGAGAGACAAACAACAAGTGGACCATGAAGAGAGAATTCAAGAGATAACTGACATCACAAGAGGAAACAGTATTTCAATAATTGCGATCCAGAAGAAGAAAGGAAGAGGATATTGGATCAAATTATAGCAGAGAATTTCCTTAATTTGGCAAAGGGAACAAGCATCAAAATCCAGGAGGCAATGACAAACCCCCCTCAAAATCAATAAAAATAGGTCCATACTCCATCATCTAGTAGTAAAACTTACAAATCTCAGTGACAAGGAGAAAATTCTGAAAGCAGCTCAGGACAAGAGGTCTGTAATATACAATGGTATAAATATTAGAGTGGCAGAAGACCTATCCACAGAAACCTGGCAGGACTGAAAGGACTGGTCTAATATATTCAGAGCACTAAACGAGAAAAAGATGCAGCCAAGAATACTATATCCAGCTAGGTTGTCACTGAAAATAGAAGGAGAGATAAAAAGCTTCCAGGACAAACAAAAACTAGAAGAATTTGCAAACACCAAACCAGCTCTATAGGAAATATTGAAAGGGGTCCTCTAAACAAAGAGAAAACCTAAAAGTAACAGACCAGAAAGGAACAGAGACAATATACAGTAACAAGTCATCTTACAGGCAATACAATGGTAATAAATTAATATCTTTCAATAGTTACCCTGAATGTAAATGTGCTAAATGCCCCTATCAAAAAACACAGGGTATCAGAATGGATTAAAAAAAAAAAAAAAAAGACCGATCAATGTGCTATGTGAAAGAAACTCATTTTAGACCTAAAGTCACCTCCAGATTTAAAGTGAGGGTATAGAAAATAATTTACCATGCTAATGGGCATCAAAAGAAAGCTGGGGTGGCAATCCTTATATCAGATAAATTGGATTTTAAACCAAGAATATAATAAGAGATGAGGAAGGACACTATCATACTTAAAGGGTCTGCCTAACAAGAATATCTAACAATTATAAATATCTATGCCTCTAACATGGGAGCAGCCAATTATATAAACCAATTAATAACAAAATCAAAGAAACACATCGACAATAATACAATAATAGTAGGGGACTTTAACACCCCCCCTCAATGAAATGGACAGATGAGCTATGCAAAGGATCAACATGGAAATAAAGACTTTAAATTACACACTGGACCAGATGGACATCACAAACACATTCAGAACATTCAATCCCAAAACAACAGAATACACATTCTTGTCTAGTGCACATGGGACACTTTCCAGAATAGATCATATCCTGGTCACAAATCAGGTCTCAACTGGTACCAAAAGATTGGGATTATTCCCTGCATAATTCAGACCACAATGCTCTGAAGCTTAAACTCAATCACAAGAGGAAAGTTGGAAAGAACTCAAATACATGGAGGCTAAAGAGCTCCTACTAAGGAATGAATGGGTCAACCAGGAAATCAAAGAAGAATTAAAAAATTCATAGAAACAAATGAAAATGAAAACACAACTGTTCAAAATCATTGGGACACAGAAAAGACAGATTTGAGAGGAAAGTATATAGTTATACAAGCCTTTCTCAAGAAACAAAAAGGGTCTTAAGTATACAATCTAATCCTACACCCAAACAAGCTGGAGAAAGAACAGCAAAGAGAGCCTAAACCCAACAGGAGAAGAGAAATTATAAAGATTAGAGCAGAAATCAATGAAATAGAAACCAAAAGAACAACAGAACAAAGCAATGAAATTAGGAGTTGGTTCTTTGGAAGAGTTAATAAGATTGATAAACCCTTGTCCAGACTTATCTAAAAGAAAAAAGAAAGGACCCAAATGAATAAAATCATGAATGAAAGAGGAGAGGTCACAATCAGAAGAACATTTTGTGAGCAACTATACACCAGCAAATTTGACAATCTGGGAGAAACAGATGCATTCTTAGAGACATCTGAACTACCAAAACTGAAGCAGGAAGAAATAGAAAACCTGAATACACCCATAACCACTAAGGAGACTGAAGCAGTCATCAAAAAAAATCTCCCATAAAACAAGATCCCAGACCCACACAGCTTCCTAGGGGAATTTTACCAAACATTTAATGAAGAATTAATACCTATTTTCCTGAAACTGTTCCAAATAATAGAAATGGAAGGAAAACTTTCCAAACTCATTTTATGAGGCCAGCATTACCTCGATCCCAAAACCAGACAAACACCCCACCAAAAAGGAGAATTACAGACCAATATTCTTGATGAACACAGGTGTAAAAATTCTCACCAAGTTATAAGCCAATGGGATCCAACAGTACATTAAAATGATTATTCACCATGCCCAAGTGGGACTTTCCCCTGGGCTGCAAGATTCAACATCTGCAAATAAATCAACGTGATACAATACATGAATAAAAGAACGCACAAGAACCATAGGATACTCTCAATAGATTCTGAAAAAGCATTTGACAAAGTACAGCATCCTTTCTTGATCTAAACTCTTCAAAGTGTAGGCATAGAGGGTACATACCTCAATATCATCAAAGCCATCTATGAAAAACCCACCATAAATATCATTCTCAATGGGAAAAATTGGAGAGCTCTTTCCCTAGGGTCAGGAACATGCATGGCTGTCCACTATCACCACTGCTATTCAGCATAGCACTAGAAGTCCTAGCCTCAGCAATCAGAAAACAAAAAAAATTAATGGCATCCATATTGGCAAAGAGGAGGTCAAACTCACTCTTTGCAGATGATATAATAATTTATGTAGAAAACCCAAAAAATTCCACTCCAAAACTGCTAGAGCTCAGACAGGAATTCAGTAAAGTGTCAGGATATAAAACCAATACACAGAAATCAGTTGCATTTCAATTCACCAACAGCAAGACAGAAGAAAGAGAAATTAAGGAGTCAATCCCATTTACAATTGCACCCAAAACAATAAGATACCTAGGAATAAACCTAACCAAAGAGGCAAAGAAACTGTATTCAGAAAACTATTAAGTACTCATGAAAGAAACTGAGGAAGACACAAAGAAATGGAAAAATGTTCCATGCTCATGGACTGGAAGAACAAATATTGTGAAAATGTCTATGCTACATAAAGCAATCTACACATTTAATGTAATTCCTATCAAAATACCATCCATTTTTTCAAAGAAATGGAACAAATAATCCTAAAATTTATATGGAACCAGAAAAGACCCTAAATAGCCAGAGGAATGTTGAAAACGAAAGCCAAAGTTGGTGGCATCACAATTACAGACTTTAGGCTCTATTACAAAGCTGCCATCATCAAGATAGTATAGTGCTGGCATAAAAACACACACATAGATCAATGAAACAGAATCGAGAGCCTAGAAATAGACCCTCAACTCTATGGTCAACTAATCTTTGACAAAGCAGGAAAAAATGCCCAGTGGAAAAAAGACAGTCTCTTCAACAAATGTTGTTGGCAAAATTGGATAGCCACATGCAGAATAATTAAGCTGGACTATTTCCTTACACCACACACAATAATAGACACAAAATGGATGAAAGACCTCAATGTGAGACAGGAATCAATCGAAATCCTTGAGGAGAACATGGGCAGCAACCTCTTAGACCTCAGCTGCAGCAACTTCTTCCTTGGAACATTGCCAAAGGCAAAGGAAAACAAGAGCAAAAATGAACTATTGGGACTTCATCAAGATCAAAAGCTTTTGCAACAGCAAAGGAAACAGTCAACAAAACCAAAAGATAGCTGACAGAATGGGAGAAGATATTTGCAAATGACATATCAGATAAGGGCTAGTATCCAAAATCTATAAAGAACTTCTCAAACTCAACACCCAAAGAACAAATATTCCAATCAAGAAATGGGCAGAGGACATGAACAGACATTTCTGCAAAGAAGACATCCAAATGGCCAACAGACACATGAAAAAGTGCTCCATATCACTCGGCCTCAGGGAAATACAAATCAAAACCAAAGTGAGATACCACCTTATACCAGTCAGAATGGCTAAAATTAACAAGTCAGGAAATGACAGATGTTGGTGAGGATGTGGAGAAAGTGGAGACCTCCTACACTGTTGGTAGGAATGCAAGGTGGTACAGCCACTCTGGAAAACAGTATGGAGGCTCCTCAAAAAATTGAAAATAGAGCTACCCTATGACCTAGCAACCGCACTACCGGGTATTTGCCCTGAAGATACAAACATAGTGATCCAAGGGGGCTCATGAACCTGAATATTTATAGCAGCAATGTCCACAATAGCCATACTATGGAAAGATCCTACATATCAATCAAAAGATGAATGGATAAAGAAGATGTGGTGTGTACACATAAATACACACACACACACACACTCAATGGAATACTATGCAGCCATCAAAGAAACCTGAAATCTTGCCATTTGCTACAATGTGGATGAAACTAGAAGGTATTATGCTAAGCTAAATAAATCAATCAAAGAAAGACAATTATATGATCTCTCTGATATGAGGAATCTGAGAGGCAGGGTGGAGGTTCATAGGGAATAGAGAGGGAAAAATGAAACAAGGTGGGATCGGGAGGGAGACAAACCTTAAGAGACTCTTAATCTCATGAAACAAACTGAAGGTTGCTGGGGGGTGGAGTGGTACGGGTAGGGTGGCTGGGTTATGACACTGGGGAGGGTATGTGCTATGGTGAGTGCTGTGAAATGTGTAAGCCTGATGATTCACAGACCTGTACCCCTGGGGCAAATAATAGATTACATGTTAATTAAAAAAAAAAAAAAAGGAAAGAAAGACATACACACATATACATCCCTGAAGAAAACTGTTGACCAAACAAAAAACTTCTGTTTAACAAAGGCACCATAAACAAACAAACAAAAATGATAGGAAATATATTTGGAGAAGGTATTTACAACATACATAACATTATAACAAAGCCACAAAGAGCTCCTAAATTTAAAAAAAAAAAAGAAAAAGAGCTCTTAAATTTCAATGGTACAAGACATACTTCCTATAGATTTTTTTTTTTCATATCCTTTGAAGAAGCTGGACATATGAAATTAAAAGCAGTTCACAAAGGAGTAAACGGAATCACCAAAAACTCAAAAGAAAAATCTCATTCATGATGGGAAGAACCAGAGTGAAAAATATCCAGCATGTCTACTAAAGTTGGCTAGGCTTTTAAACAAGAAGACAGTCTCCCTTTCTACTAGTGGAAATATACAATATGTATGTATGCTTATATTACCAAATAAACATTTGGTATATAGACAAGTCAAAAATTTGACTGCATCAGGGTGCCTGGGTGCCTCAGTCAGTCAAATCAGTCAAACATCTGACTCTTGGTTTTGGCTCATGATCTCAGGTCATGATCTCAGGGTCCGGGCTTGAGCCCAGCATCAGGCTCTGTGCTCAGTGCAGAGTCTGCTTTTCCTCTCCCTCTGCTCCTCCCTTCACTATCTCCCATAAACAAAATCTTAAAACAAACAAACAAACAAAACAAACAAACAAACAAAAAACAAAAACAAAAACAAACAAACAAACAAAAAAAAAAAAAGCAAAACTTGGCTATGTCTTCATGGTAACACTTCAATCCTACAACTGGTATATACTCTTGAGAAATTCTTGTGTATGAATACAGACATGTCAAGGAAGTTTGTTATAACAGGGTAACAACAAAAAAATTCAACAGCAATTAAATGTCCATAAATAAAATAAATCGTGGACTATTTATATGTTGAAATACCATAGCATTAACAAATGAAAGAAATTAAATGAATGGACTTGATTTTTATACAGCAGTATAGAAAGACATTTAAAACCTAATGTTAAGCAAAAAAATGCAGGTTGCCTAAAAAATAATAATTTCTGGGACATTTAAAAATAGAAATACAGAAAGCAATTTATATATTAACTCTTCCCAAACACAGCATAAAATTGTACAGCATATGTGCTGATTAATTTTATGTGTCAACTTGGCTAGACTATGATATCTAGCCAGATGTATATATCTATATAAAGAGAGGGAGAGGGAGAAGGGGGGAGAAAGGCAGGGTAGGAGGGAGAGGAAGAGAGAAATAGAACTCTGATTAATAGAGTATTCAAGTCTCAAACATCCATAGGAAATACATGCAGCCAACTTCAGGTTGGTGGGTTCATCTAATGAGTGAGAGAAACAAAGGTCAGCAGGCCAGAATTAAAACTTTAGCTTTACCTATGATGTTTTATTAAAATACATATCATATATAATTTCATGTAAGTATGCAGATTTATATTTCAAACAAAAATGGCAAAATGTTAACATTAATTCCAGGAGGGAGGAACTAAACATGATTTCCATTATTCCCTCTACTTTTTTATACCTTGAAGAACAAAATAAACAAGAGTACATGAGAGCAGTTTTATCCCAGTCACTATAATGGTGCTGTTTTGTATGGTGTTGATTCACATGGCCTGGGTGAAGGCTGCCTCAGTGAGATGTCCCTCATGCTTCCCTGCACCTGTGCTTTCATTTTATTTCATACAGCAACATTAAGTCGTTTAACACATTTAGTCTCTACTACTGAGGGAAGCATGCCTTGGATTGAGGGTGGGGGGGATTTTGATAACTAAAATTGAATTGCAATTTAATTTTATTTTGCAATTTAACAATTGCAAATCAATAACTCTAATTCATTCCTCAATCTCTACCATCTACATTTAAATGTGAATCAGTCTTCTAAGCTAAAAAAATTAGAAGTTGTTCAAGATTAAAAACACATTAGTCTTTTTTAAAGATTTTATTTATTTATATACTTGAGAGAGAGTGAGTGGGGGCAGAACACAGGGACAAGCAGATTCCATGCTGAGCATGGAGCCTGACATGGAGCTTGATCTCAGGACCCTGAAATCATGACCTGAGCCGAAATCAAGACCCTTAATTGACTGAGCCACCCAAATGTGCCCCCAAAATAATAGTTTTTGATTCAACAATGCTAAGGGTGAAGCAGAGGCTAAGCTATTTCCCTTCCCTCCTACTCTCCTACAGGTTCAGAGCTGGAGTTGCAAACAGGTTTCCTCCAGCCCCTGAGCACAGAAATAGAGGGTGTCTAGAAGAGCTTGTTTCCCACATTAAATGAGTGTTAATATAAAAATGGGACATAAACCCAGTAAGTCTGGGAATTATTAAGATAAACAAAACTAAATGGATCCTCTCTATGGCAAGATTTCACAGAGCATCTTGCATACTGATATTCCTGATAAAATTTCTCAAGAAGGATACAATATGTAATGTGGCATCTTTTACCCACATCATCTTACTTCATAAAAGGTCTCATGGGACTAGTCTCCAATACAGTGTTATGGGAAATGCCAACATAAAGACCATCAGTATCTTTGGGAACTGAAGCACTGTAAAACACATTAGCCTCTCTCTCTATGAAGGAAGTCTTTTTAAATGTGGGCAATTTCCCCTTGTTTCTTGTGGGGGAAAGAAGTCAGGTCTACCTGACATAATGGCAGCAGCTGGGCACTGTTCCCTACCTGACAAGCTGTCAAGAATTTGCGGACACTATTAAGTCACCTTCACTCTCTTCCTCTCTTGGCTAAGTGATTCAGTGGACTTCCTCAGAGGAAAATGAGCCAAAGT
Source organism: Mustela nivalis (assembly GCF_964662115.1). Taxonomy (NCBI): domain Eukaryota; kingdom Metazoa; phylum Chordata; class Mammalia; order Carnivora; family Mustelidae; genus Mustela; species Mustela nivalis. The sequence goes on from NC_139021.1 coordinate 142,684,916, forward strand.
TAAGTAGAATATACTGGAAATTCCTGCCTTGCAGAAAAACATGTGCCAGGCATTTTTAGAAGCAAGCTTTTTTCTTTCTGACAACAAACATACTTGCTCATATTTGTGGAACTAGTGACCTGTATCCTGCTCCACAACAAAAATACATATATACATACACATGCAGGCACGCACGCACTCACCCCTCCTTACCCCACCACAACATACAATAAAGTTATGAGCTTCCAAAGAGTTATCTGTTTTGGGAAAGACAGCAACTCGCCATTTATTCCCCTGAGCAGCTGATTTTCATGTTTTAATAGCATTACAGAAAATCCATTCCTTGCTCTCTTTAATACAAGGGCATCTGACGAGTTCATCAGTCCTGTCTTCATTTGATGCCAGTCAGCATTTCCCTAGCTCAGTACAGCTGCCAACAGCTTTCCAATCTGACCTTCCCTATTCCAATTCGTGTCAAGCTAGCGAGTGGCAGGAACAGGAAGAAAGGGGGTAAGAAAAAAAGAAAAAGGTTCTTTTAAAGTAAGTTTCTCACTAGGCTTTGAATCAGAAGCAACAGTGAAAAAGAACAGATAATTTTGAAAGTTTTTTTTTTTTAAGTTGTTTTTATGTACTTTTCTTTGCCCAACTTCTTCATAGGTGGTTTTCACTATCAACACCTAAGAAAATCAGAGGCAACTAAGATGCTGTAGGATGGCGAGACCGAATTCAATTTCTGATCCCAAAATGCCTCATGGGGAACCTCGAGAGAGCCACTGATTCTCTGGATTCAATTTCTTCATTTTCAAAAGGAGGAAATAGTAACAGTGGCAGAGTCCATAAATTTGGTTCACTTAATGTCCGCTCTAAATCTCTCTTCTGGATCATCTCTTATCATTTCCTGGAAGCCCAAAGCAGACTTTTCAACAGGGCACCTTTGTGCCAGAGGAGGTCATGTGATGTGATTCTGGACAAGAAAACATAAGATGATTTCTCTGGGGTTTATAAGAGAGTCTATGGTTTCTGACCCAGACTTGAGATTCTATAGGTCTAACAATCTCCCAGGGGATGTCAATGCCTCCACGGACTGCCTTCTAGGAGCAAGTGTCTGGAAGGAAAATGATGAGGACCATATCCTCCAATGTGGTAGAAGAGGAGCAGCAGAGGGAAAGTGTGCAAAGCAAGTAGGATGCTGAATTCTACATGCTCTTAACAAGCCTGTCCTCAAGATAATCTATTTTATGAGAGCATAACTGACTAAGGTTTTATCAGAGCCGAAATGATCTGGGGCAAGGGAAACATCCAACTCCAGCTGACGTTAGACTTCCCACAGAGGGAAGGAAAATACCTAACTCCAGGTCCCTTTAGCCTTCCTGCCTTACCTAAGAGTAGCAAAGCAAAACAAAACTAAGAAGTCCTTTTAAAGGCCACAGGACAGGGCACAGGCTCCCTAAAAGACTCATTCATAATCATAATACTTTAGAAGCTTTCCCTCTACCCACACCCTACCAGCACAGCATTAGAACTTCTGTATAATAGTAAGGAAACCCAATCAAAAGAACTGCCTGACTCAGACTTTATTTAAGGAGTCTTCAGGGAAACTGAAAGCCAATAGGTAAGACAAAAACAAGGACATCAGAAGAAACTTTAACCTATGGCACCTATATCTACAATGGGTAGTAAACATAGCCTACCCCCAAGCCAGATATACTTAAAACCTTAAACTAAAATACTATTTACTTGAGTTCCTTGTACCCAGTACATCATGTCAGGTTTTCAAAAACAAACAAACAAACAAACAAACAAAAAACAAAAAATTACAACTCATACTAAAAAAAACAAAAACCAAAAAACAAAATTTGAAAGTAACAAACATCAGAACCACACTCAGATACAACAGAGATGTTGGGATTGACAGATTAGAAATTTAAAACAACTGTGATTAATAAGCTAACAGACCTAATAGAAAAAAAAGTGAGTGGCATGCAAGAATTGATAGATAATATAAACAGAGAAATAAAAGTCCTAAGAAAGAATCAAAAGACAATGCTAGAGGAGCACCTAGGTGGCTCAGTTGATAAAGCACCCAACTTTTGATTTCCACTCATGTCATGGTCTCAGTGTCATGAGATCAAGCCCCATATTAGGCTCTGCTCTAGGTATGAAGCTTGCTTGGTATTCTCTCTCTTCTTCTCCCTCTGCTCCTCTCCCAACCCTGCTCACATTCTCTCTCTTATTAAAGAAAGAAAGAAAGAAAGAAAGAAAGAAAGAAAGAAAGAAAGAAAGAAAGAAAGAACATGCTAGAAACTAAAGACACTGTAACAGAAATGAAGAATGCCTTTGACTGACTCACCAGTAGAAGCGAAAGAATCAGTAAAGAGAGAATTAGTAAGCTTGAAGAAATGTCAATAGAAACTTCCATAATTGAAATACAAAAAGAAAAAGAAAAGGATGAGAGAACAGAATGTCAAAGAACTATGGGACAATTATAAAAGGTATAAAAAACTGCATAATGTTAATACCATAAGGAGAAGAGAGTAAGAAATAGAAAATAAAAATTGAAGCAACAGTAATAGAATTTTCCCAATTAATGACAGACACCAAATCACAGCTGCAGGAAGCTTAGAGAACAGAAAACAAGATAAATGCTAAAACCAAACCAAAAAACAAAAACCCTGATACTTATGCATATCATATTCAACTTGCAGAAAATCAACACAAAGAAAAGTATCTAAGGAAACCAGAGAAAAATACCTTACCTACAAAGGAAGAAGAATTACATCAGACTTATCTGCAGATATCATACAAGTTAGAAGAGAATAGAACAAAACATTTAAAGTATTTACAGAATCACCAAGATGGAATTCCAACATGGAATTCTTTAATCAGCAAATATCGTTCAAAAATGAGGGGGAAATAAAGACTTCAACAAGCAAATAAAAATTGAAGGAATTTGTTGCCCATGGGTTTGTTTTATAAGAAATGTTAAAAGAAATTCTTAAGAAGGAAAATGACAGAGATCAGAAATTCAGATCTACATAAAACAAAAGGAACAACTTTAGGAAAGAATACATGAAGATAAAATAAAACCTTTTATTTTTCTTTTCTCAATTGACCTAACAGATAACATTTGTTACTAATAGCAACAATGTGTTAAGAGACTATCCCTTAGATGCTGAAATTAGCAATGACAATGTTGTCAGGGATGGGAGTGAGGAGTATTCTTTTTTTTTTTTTTAAGATTGTATTTATTTATGTGACAGACAGAGATCACAAGTAGGCAGAGAGGCAGGCAGAGAGAGGAAGAAGCAGGCTCCCTGCTGAGCAGAGACACCCCCCCCTCTGATGTGAGGCTCAATCTCAGGACCCTGAGATCATGACCTGAGCCGAAGGCAGAGGCTTTAACCCACTGAGCCTCCCAGGTGCCCCTTTTAAAAGCTACTTACACTACCTATGAAGTAATGTGGTGTTACTTGAAAGTGGACTTGTATTAGTAGTAAATGTATATTGCAAACTCAAGAGTAACAACTAAAAAAATATGTATTTTGCCACCTAATTATCACCCCTTTATTTTTATTAGGCTTTATGCACAAAAGCATACACACGGTAAGACTAAAGAAACCAATGGAATCATACAAAATGCTCAAGACCAAGGAAGGCAGAAAAAGACCAAAAATAAAAAAAAGAAACAAAGAACAAGGAATAATAAACAGTAAAACTATGGCAGATATCAACCCCAATAAATCAACAGTCCTTTAAAGTGTCAATGGTCTAAATACCCATATTAAGGGACTATAAGAGCGGGGGAAGAAACAAAATACCATTATCTGAATGTATGTTGTGTGCAAGAAACCTGTTTTAAATATAAAGACACAGATTAAAAGTAAAGGAATGGAGAAAGATATGACACATTTTTCTGTTTGACTGCTGGGAAAACAACTAGACCCAAATCCATAATGTTCTTTCTCCCAGTAAATATCAATGTATTGAAGATTAAAATTGTTTTGTGTTTCTTGATTTAAAGTCTACAGCTAATCAGTTTATTATAATTATATGTACTGAGAGATGGATGTTTTTGTATTTTCATACTTTGTGAATTAAAATCGTTATCTTTTAAGACAAAGCCAGCACCATTGTCCTGTCTTGAGAGCTTGATTTTTAGTAGAAAATAAATATTGAAATAAATAAATTGTCAAATTTATTAGAAATAAATTGTCAAAAATGGAAATGCATGATTCATGATAGAAAATATGGATAAACTGGACTTCATCAAAATTTAAAACTTCTGATCTGCAAAAGACATGTTAAGAGATAAAAGTCCCAGACAGAGAAACTACCTTTGCAAAATACATATTTTGATATAGGGCTGATAACACAAAACGTACAAAGAATTCTTAAAATGCAACAATAAGCAACCTAATAACAACAAATGGACAAAAGATCCAAACACACACCTTACCAAAGAATATGTACTAATGGCAAGTAAGCTTAAGAAAAGATATTAAACATCATATGTAATTAGGGAAACGAAAATTAAAACAACAATGAGATATCACTACACACCTACTAGAATTGCTAAAATTGATAAAATCTGAAACATCGACAATACTAAATGTGGGAAACGATCTGGAGCAACAGAAAATCTCATTCATTGATGACCAGAATTCAAAATGGTACAGTTACTTTGGAAGAAAGTTTGGCAGTTTCTGGAAAAACTAAACATGTGCTTACCCAGAAAGGAGCATGTGTTCCAGTTTATCCTTTGAACAGATCATCTTTCTGAGTGCAAAAGGGGCACTAAAAACATGAAAATGATATAATTTGTATATGATATAATTATATATGATCTAATTTTGATATAATGATATAATTTTTTATATAATTTGATATGATATAATTTTTAAAATAAGTAGTTATTGGGCACCTGGCTGGCTCAGTCAGTTAAACCCCTGCTTTTGCCTCAGGTCATGATCTCAAGGTTCTGTGATCGAGTCCTGCACTGGGCTCTCTGCTCAGCAAGGGGCCTGCTTCCCGCCCCCCGCACCTTCTCTGTCTCTCTGCCTGCCTCTCTGCCTACTTGTGATCTCTTTCTGTCAAATTAATAAATAAAATCTTTAAAAAATAAAATAAGAAGCTATTGGCTAATAATTTAGTTTATTAACTTAGCAAACTATGCCTTGGGAAATGTTTTGTTATTTTTTCCCTTCAGGATTTAAGGACGAACATTTCTATGAATTTGGCTTCTACCATTTGTGTTGAGAAGTCAGCTCTCCATTGAATCATTGCCCCTTTCAAATCTAGCATCTACCCTAGAGAAACACCTGCACAGATCTACAGAGAAATGCAAAAACTGTTCAAGACAGCATTGTTTATAACAGGAAAGTTTTTGAAATCTTTTTATAAAAGTTTTATAAAAAATCCTCAGGTGGAACAATATTGAATGAACTATGGTATTTTTTTAGAGTTATATTTTATTCTTTTTTTTTTTCATTTTATTTTATTTTCAGTGTTCCAGAATTCATTGGGTTTATGCACCACACCCAGTGCTCCATGTAATACGTGCCCTCCTTAATACCCACCACCAGGCTATGCTTTTATCACGGAATACATCACAACAGATATAGTGATGGTCTCTATATACTGACATGGACATTTTTTAAATTTTATTTTAGACAGAAAAAATACGTAAGTGGAAGGCAGAAGGAGAAGGAATCTTAAGCAGACTCTACTCTGAGCATTGAGGGCCTAATACAGGGCTCTATCTTAAGACCTGAGATCATGACTTGAGCTGAAATCAAGAGTCAGATACTCAACCAAATGAGCCATGCAGGCACCCCTATATGTACATATTTTAAATTAAATACCAGTATGTGGTATATTGTCCTACTTTTCTGGAAACTTTCTCTTATCCACCAAGACTGGGTTATGTGTGATTGCTATGTACTACATCTTCTTAGCTCTACCCTATCTTGAAATTAGCTATTTGCCCAGCTATTCATATCTTCCAATAGACTCTAAAGTCTGCAATTGCAAACATTAATTTACATTGTTTACAAAGCTTGAATTTTCATCCTACTGAGTTCTTCTTCGATCAGCTTCCATTTCTTCCCTCCTGATTTGTGTTCTTCATCATCATACCCCTAGTCTCCAAGGGAGTCGTGATCACCAGGTAGGACCTCAGAGTTTCCTTCCTAATCTGGACAGTGATCATAGCAAGCCATATATGTAACAAGCACAGAGTCCTGAGCACTCACAGAGCTGCTCCAAGGGTTGGGTAAATCTGCTTCTTATCAGAAGGAAAACCCTTCTCTGCTCGGTGGCTCAATTTGTGAGCTGGACCACTGAGCATCATCTGCTCTGTGTCTACCTTCTAATCAGGTGACTGAGACCTCAACCTCAGCTCAGCCAGATAGAAACTAAGCTTCTTTCCCTCAGGGACATTTTACCACCTACTGATCACCAATTTACTTTTAGTAGGCTCCAGGTTTGACCAAGGGCAGGAAATTAACATTTTTGAGTCTCTATGGTAGACCCAAGCTGAGTGTGCATTTTACTTACTTTGTATCATTTAAGATCCCTTGAGATAGGTCATCCCCATTTTAAGAGCAGGTGATTGCAGCACAGAGGTTAAATGGTTTTTCCATAGACACATTAGTATTATTGATCAGATCCATGATTTAAACTTAGAACTGCCTAATTCCAAAGCCTATATTTTCTCTACCAAGCCACTAAGATCTATGCACAACCAGAAAACAAGGATAAGTTTAAAGCCTTACTATGCAAAGTATGCTCTAAGGATGAGTTGTGTGGCGCCATGTGGAAGGTTGTTAAAAATGCAGACTGTCTAACCCCAAAGAAATGGAATCAGAATTCGAATTTTAGAAAGAATCCCCACTCAGATGATTTTTATGTACATTAAAGTTCAAAGAGCATCCATTAATGATATACAGCAGATTTGTAGATCAAGTGACCAAAAGGATGGGGATTGGGTATATATTAGGTAACCGCCACTGAAATATGGCAGAAAGATGAAAGAGGACTTTGGGACAGGGGAAGAGCGGCCCAGTTTTAGATATTTGGGATATATATGAATGACCTTCCAGTGGGGGTATTCAGGGGATAATTGGATATAGCAGTTTGGAGATTAGAAAAAATCTCAGGCTACGGGTGTGGACTGGAGAGTTGTCATGAGCGTGGGATTAGGGCCATGAACTTGGGTGAGGCTGAAGACAAGACAGAAAAGCCCCAAAGACAAAAGTAGCCCAAAGGCTATCATGTGAAAGTTTGCAATTCCTCTGAACTGTTTGTCTAGAACTAGAAACCTTATGTTGGAAGATCTTGTTAAAAGTTAAAATTTTTCAATGTGTCTAACAGAGCTCTTCCACAAATAAATGGGTTTCCTGGAGAAACAAAGAGGAACCCTCACTGTATCTCATTTAGCACACACACACTTGTCGGGCATGCTAGAGAAATATTTCACAAACTGAAACTCTGGAACTCCTACAACCCCAAAACTCCACCAGTACCAAGGCTAAATGGTATGTTAACAGTAAATGTCCCTGTGTGTTCAAATACTGGAAGTGCAGTAAAAGACCAGCAAGTTTTGATGTTAAGTTTATATACATAATTAAAGTGTATAGCTGTCTCAAGTTTTATATATCACAAGGATTTGTTATAGCCTTCAAAATTTGCTGCTGTAATTTTTCTAGCACTGTTGCAACGCAGACTACGGTTATGTTAGGAAGATATAGTGCAAAATACAGTGCATTGAAATTCTCAAAAGTCTGTCTAATCCCTTCTCTCCATTCTCCCCAGTATATAATCTTTCCGCTGCTCTATTGCTTGAACTGTCCAAAAACGAGAGCTGAATGTGCCAGCTCTGGGGTGGGATGGTGGAAAAGTGTTACTTTGGAGTAAAACTTTTTGCCTACATAAAGAATCCAATGTCCTGGGCTTTCTAAGCTGTGCTTCACAGACTGACCCAGACCCATTTCTAGGTATCTGCTGCTCACATTTTTCTCTCTAAAATGGTCTTCACTTTATTCTTCACCTGGAAGAATTATTCTCATGTTTCAAGGTCCCATTTAAATGTTCTTTTCTCACTGATGCTTTCCCAAGTCAATTTAATCATTTCACAGCAATCTGCACATAATTGTAATAGAGCAATTAAGACACTTTTCTAGCGATGGTCAGCTATGTTCCCAGAGCATTGAATTTAGGAGCAATTTCTGTTCTTTTCATCTTGTGCCCACAACATGGACTGCCTCTAGTCATCCTGAAGACCTCAAATGTTTACCAGAACAGCAGCACCCTGGTAAGTGTGTTTGTGTGCATCAGTATACAAATTTGCATACATGCACATACAAATAAATCCCAATTGCCTTCCCCTTCATTTTTTGAGTATGCAAAATTGTAGTTCTAGTCTTACACTTGCCTGAGTAAGTGGACCCTATAAACAAGGCTACAAGCAAAAATAAACAAATAAATAAATAAATAAAGATCTGTTTTCCAACCTTAAAGAGATTCAGGTAAGTTCTACAAGATGTGCAAAAGGGACCTGCTGTCTTGATAACCTACTCATTGGATGGTCTGGGAGTTTTCCCTTATCTCCACTTGGCTTATATGTTGACCAAAGATATAGAAGCACAAAAATCATAGCCAAAGCCTGTAAGGGAAGACTAACCAATAACTAAATTTCCCCCTTTCATTTTCCGTTCATAACTCAGACGGCATTGGGAAGCCATCTTTATCAGTGAGTGGCATTGATAAAAGAGATCAGAGGACTATTTTTGGATTATCAGTTAGTGTTGAGGACAGCAAAATACAATCCCTAGACAAGGATTGAACTTTGACTCATAGTGGATATCTGGTTTTAGAAAGTCGATTCATCCCTTCAATTTGCAATTTGCCAATCTTCAAGTGACAACCTCTCACATCATGGTTGTAAAGATTATGAAATAGCTTATCTGTAACCCATCATTAAGTGAAGGAAGGATAGCATGGTAAAAATGAGCTAAACATATCTCATACGTGACATTTACCATAGGTATTGGCTCATGCAATTGTAGAGGCTAGATGTTCCAAGATCTGCAGTCCATAAACTGGAGGCCCAAGAAAGCTGACACTGTAGCTCTAGAATCCTGAGGTCTGAGAATGAGGAGAACTATTGGTACAAGTTCCAGTCTGAAAGCCAGCAGGCTGAACACTTGGGAAGGACCAATGTTTAACTTTGAGTCCAAAAGCAAGAAAACACCAGTGTTCCAGCTCCAATGACTCAGACAGAAGTTTCTCCTCACTCTTCTTGATCTATTCAGGACTTAAACTGACTAGATGAAGCTCACCCTAATTAGTAAGGGAAATCACTTTACTCTGTCTGCTGATTCAAAGGTTTATTGCATTCGGAAGCACTTTCAAAAACACACTCAGAATAATGCTTGACCAAACATTTGGGTATGCTATGCTTCAATCATGTTGATGCATACAATTAATGATTACACACTTATTACCCCAAATTCAAGCATTGTATTACAACTCTTCAGGAGTTCCTATCACAGCAGACATTCAGAAGCATATCTCTAATCGGTCTCCACGATTGGTCAGCTGGCACTGAGCCCTGAGTTCACCTGGCAACCACCGATTTTTGTAAATATCACTGTAGTCTTGGGGCAATGCCATACAGAACAACCCCTTGCCCTGTTACTATACTTTCGGTACATACCCAAAACCCTGCTAAACACAGTGTGACTGTCATTAATATCTGGTCTTAGGGGAATTTGGAGGGGAAAGACTTTTTCAAATCCTAAGAGTAATTGAGAAAAAGAACAGAGATCCTCAAGGAAAAGCATTAAAAATAAAACCATGTCGGGGCGCCTGGGTGGCTCAGTTGGTTGAGCAACTGCCTTCGGCTCAGGTCATGATCCTGGAGTCCTGGGATCGAGTCCCGCATCGGACTCCCTGCTCAGCAGGGAGTCTGCTTCTCCTGCTGATCTCTCTCCTCTCATGCTTGTTCTCTCTCTCTCTCTCAAATAAATAAATAAAATCATTTGAAAAAAAAAAAAACTGTATCTTTGGACTTTTTAAGAGTCATGTTAGAACCAGATTTAAAAATGCGTCCCTTCTTATCAATCCACTGGTGACTACCAAGGGGTCTCTGTGGTGTTTTTGGGAGGGGGGCACTCAGTGTAATGAGGGGGTCCTACCTTGATTCTAGGGGTCAGGCTCCGAGGGTCCTTCCCACTGCACTAGCAGGAAAGGCTCAATGATTGTTGGGTACCTGCCCAGTTTGATTGTTTGAAAGTAACCATTCACCTCTTAAAGACCTTGAGCTTTTGGCATCATAGACTCTAAATTGTGTTACACAATTCATTTGAAGAGGGCCGATGCCCAATAATGCTGATCTATTTTTTTTTTCCACTCAGCAAATGGATGATTTGATTTTTCTCCTCCTCCCAATTAGCATCAACGGTAGATTTCCTAACGGTGTGATTTGAGCTTGAAGGTTAAACATGGCATGCCTCTCTGTTGTTCAAATCAATGCTGCTCTGACATTGCTATTCCTCACCTTAACTTCCATCAATGATTTGATTTAAACCAGCTGCTTTTGCTAATTCAGTAATTAGTGACTTGGCAAAGCACTAATCGTATTGGGAGGTAGAAAAAAAAAAACTCTCAGATTTACATAGGTAATGAAATTTCAGCATGAAAAGGTTGTTCCAAAGAATGATAATATCTAACATGAAACTCAAATTTAGAAAAAATAAAAAGGAAAAAAACTACTAAATGCTCTGACACCTAAGATCCATACAGCATCTTGCTCCATTCTGGGAACAGCAAATGTGTGCCAGGCATTGTGCCAAATGCTTTACATATATTACTATAATCCCCACACTGATCTTAAAAGAGAGTTCTATCAGCTCCACTCCAGAGAGATGACACTGAAGCCCAGGGACATTCAGTGCTTTTCTCATTATCTATTGGCCAGAAAATGAAAGAGAAGAAATTCAAAATCCATGCTCTTTAAATCTCCCTTCACAACTTTTAGACATTTTTTTCTGGCCCTCCCAATGGGTAAAATTCTGTGAAAATCACACAGATACCCATTCACGAAAACTGAATGTTTTATTCTGATTGATCATTTGAATGGCTGAGATGTTGTATCCAATGGTTCTACAGACAAAACTCAGTATTTGGAACTTGGGTCCCATTTAAAGGTCCAAAACTGTGTATTTGGTGCTTTGTTAGAAATTATTTAGCACTGTTGAAATTTCTGCTTTTAACTGTCTGTTATATACTGTACTCCAGCTTATTTTATAGGTCTAAAAACGTTAATCCAGATGTACTAGCCTAATTCTAGGCATGAAAGAGTACTCTTTTTGTCCCCAGGTCTACTGCCATTATATTTTATCCCAAGGAAAATTTCTGAACATTAGGGAAGAAAATGTGACTTTTTTCTATTATCCTAAGCTAGCTTTGGAAATAAACAGATATATGATGACTAGATCTACAATATTTTATACAGAAAATTGCTTAACAATAAAGAAAGTCTGTTTTGACTTTGACATTGAATGAACAATGCTCAGACAGAAGGGTTTTACATGCATTATTGTCTTTAATCTTTCTAGGTACCTTGTCAGGTAGGGTTTTTAGAAATGAGGAAACTGGAGCTTGAGAACGTCAAGTGCCTTGCCCAAGGTCACAATGCTGGTGAGGATGAACGCTTGTGTAACAGAGCCCCGGTTTTCTGTACCTATGAGAACTATAGCTAGTGAATCAGCATGCTCTTTTGTGCTAAGCCTGGAAAGTTTTTAGAATGCTCGCTCTGCATTGAGTGACCCCCCCACCCCCTCCAAAAAACAAAAACAAAAGCAAAAACAAAACCCAGACACCCCTAGGTAGTCGCCAATAGATTGATAAGAAGTGGCAAGTGGCACACACTTTTAAATTTGATTCTAACCTTACTGCCAAGATATGAATATACTGTCAAAGCCACTTAGACATTTTAAGGGATGAGACCGGCAGCCACATCATGCTGCTGCCTCACTTTGGTGAGTTAATACATCAAGTGTGGTGGGTCTGTATGCCAGCCTCTTTGATAGGTCACTGAGGTCCATTGCAAAGAGGGGATTACTTACAGCAGCTCTTTTCCCCATAGACTAAACACCAACTTACCCAAGGCCTTATCACTGGGAGGGGGGCGGGGGAGGTGGCAACTGTTTACAGAATTCAAGTTTCATTTAATGAAGACGACACATTTTTAAAATTGATTTTCTCTCAAAATGCACTTGGGTTCTGTAAATGAACACAGGAAGCATCTTTCTAAAGTTAAATAATTCCCCGGAGTTTGCAGAGCAGCATCAGAGTTAAACATACATATATAAACTACACTCCATTTCTTTCCACACTAGGCAACCAGGTCTCTATCATTTAAATTAGGCGATCTGAAGTATGCATGGAGTACTGCCCCATACTGGGACAGTGTGTAGATGCTCAAAACTTCCCCTGTTCATTCTGACCTCCTTTGTAAGGATTTCTTCCCTCACATGCCTCCAAAGATCATTGATAAAGATTTGGAGCAAGTAAAACCCAATCTTCTAATCAAATTACATTAATTAAATGTCATCAAAAAATTTTTAACATAAAGTCTGAAAATGGCAAACATCAGGATTTAAACTATCTGTAACTAATCCTTCAATTAAAAAAAACCAACGCTTTAGCTAATTATCATATGATCTCACCAATATGTGGAATTTAAGAAACAAAACAGAGGATCATAGGGGAAGAGAGGAAAAAATAAAACAAGAGGAAACCAGAGCTGGAGACAAACCAAAAGAAACTCTTAATCAAAGGAAACAAACTGAGGGTTGCTAGAGGGGCTGTGGGTGGGGAGATGGGGTAACTGGGTGATGGGCCTTAAGGAGGACACCAGATGTAATGAGCACCAGAGTTGTAGAAGACTGATGAATCACTGACCTCTGAAACAAATACATTGTATGCTAATTAATTTAAATTAAAAAAAAAAACTCCTTAGCTATTCATAGTAGATTAACAAGAAGGATTTGAAAGGGAAATATATTGCCTTTTAGAAAGGGAAGATGTCCAAAGAGACTACAGAAAAAGACAAAGAAGGTAGTTTTGTGTAATGATATTTGTAAAAAAAATTAGAAGTTAATGGCCAGCACAGAAATGGTGAAGTTGACCAAATCATTCTGTTACAGAAATAAATGATATTTGCTACTTACTTTCTACTCAAAATGTTTTTAAATAAAAATTTAGAATATATTAAAAAGTAATTTAATACATCCCAATCTCACATCCCAATCTCACAACTCATTGGTAACTATGGCTAATATTTTTACTCCTTCTATGCAGTAATTTTTCTCTATATATTAACACATTTGAAGTGCATTTATTTTTATAAATTCAGGATTTTATATGAGTATAGGTTTATATATGTGGGAATAAATTTAAGTGTGTAGATAAGCACATACACATATACAGCTGTGTGTCCCTGTGGGTGTGCATGTACATGTATATAATGTATACACGCATGCATGTTTGTACATATATGTGCTTGTGTGTGCTTATGTATACTCATTTGTACGTGTGTATGTCATATACATATATATGAACATGTATGTATTTCTATAGGTCTATATTTATCAGTCTGTGCATATTTGTATATATTCAAATGTATGTATGTGTATACATATATCTCTGTGTGTGTGCATGCATGTTTGTGTTTATATGCCTGCATATCTCTCTGTAATTTTACCAATAACCTTAGGTGGGATTCTCATCACCATTTAATTCTAAAGCATCTATAATACTAATCTTTCTTTATTCTTGTTGTTCTTATACATCTCTGTAGTTTTAAGTTCCATCGTTCAAAGGGCCAACTAGTTTTACAAGCCTTGTTATAAAAACTCACCTTACATGCAACTGATAAATCACTAAACTCTACCCCTGAAACTATTAACACATTATATGTTAACTCAATTTAATTTAAATTAAAAAAAAAAAAAAAACCCTCACCTTATGTCCCTCTCTTCCTAAACAACTAGTTTAAGTCTGTGAGACAAAGGGCACCTGGGTGGTTCAGTTGTATAGGACTTTGGCTCAGATCATGATGTCAGGTCCTAGGATAGGCCAAGTGTCCAGGCTCTGCACTAAGCAAGGGGCCTGCTTCTCCCTCTCACTCTCTGCCCCTCCCCTCACTTACACTCTCTCTGGCAAATAAGTAAACAAAATCTTAAAAAAAAAAAAAATCCATAAACCAGATCTTCTATTATTTGACTTCATGAATCTAAAGGACACATTTATGTTTCAATAATCTCAAATTTTTAGTCTTAATTATATTTTACTTCCCCAAACTTAATATGGAAGCTGAGCTGTTTTTCATTGATTTTTCCACCTCTTCTTATGCCCACTCTGTGAGTTCCACAGTTTTCCTAGTTTACTCTAATTTTGGTTAGGTCAATAGTCATGCCTATTTGGTATGTCCAGATAAACACTATGTCTATGGAAAGACATTGATTACCTTTGCTGTCAAAACAATATACTGTTTATGCTTATTTTTCCATGAGCTTCTCATTACTTTAAACTCCTCCATCTTCATAGATACTTGTTACAATTACTTTAATCTGGTGTGCATGGATACTCCATGGCTGGTAATTTAATATCCAAAAACAAGGTTAGAGTACCTCAGTTTTATAATTCTTAATTTTTTTTTACTTTATCCAGTCAATAAAGCTACATATTTAATAACATATAAGCAATAGATACATATTAGAGTTTGAGACTTCTTTGGGGACCTAAAATATGATTAATTTGAGTGAATTATTTCTGGTGTCTTTAGAAAAATAACTTTATTCTCTATGTTTTTGCTATAAAGTACTATTTTACCTATTATATAAGTCTTGATAACTATGTTATTCAGCCCTTTCTATTTTGTCTTATTTTTGTCTGTATAACCTATCAATGTGTTGGTTTTTAAGGGAAACGTGTTTCTAAAAATCCACTCTAATCATTTTATTACTTTACTTTTTACATTTCTAACAAATTTGCAATTTGTATTTTATCACTATGATATTATGGCATAATATAGTCTTCATAAATTATATCTTGTCATTATAAATATCTTCGTTCTATTTTCCATCTTTTGGTCAGCCTTAGAAATACCCTTCTTTATTCTTTTTTTATCTTTTAGTTAACTTTGGATTTATGTATGTTGTCCAGTTTCTAAGGGTTTTTAAAACAGCTTTATTGAGGTATAATTTACATATGAGTGGGATGGGCTTGCCAGACTAGTATTTGATAGTGTCCCACAGGCTTCTTTACTTACTGTTCAGTGTGTATAATTTTTACTGATGTATCTTCAAAATAAAAACCTATTTGTTTCTTCTGCCATCTCATGAGGGAAGATAAGCTCTTTCAATAAATTTTTTAAAATATAAGTTATGGTAATGATGAACATTTTTTTCATGTGTCTGATAGCCATTTGTATGTCTTCATTGGAGAAGTCTCTGTTCATATCTTCTGCCCATTTTTTGATATGATTGCCTGTTTTGTGTGTGTTGAGTTTGAGGAGTTCATTATAGATCCTGGATATCAACCTTTTGTCTGTACTGTCATTTGCAAATATCTTCTCCCATTCCGTGGATTGCCTCTTTGTTTTTTTGACTGTGTTTCCTTTGCTGTGCAGAAGCTTTTGATTTTGATGAAGTCCCAAAAGTTTATTTTCGCTTTTGTTTCCTTTGCCTTTGGAGACATATCTTGAAAGAAGTTGCTGTGGCTGATATCGAAGAGATTACTGCCTATGTTCTCCTCTAGGATTCTGATAGATTCCTGTCTCACGTTGAGGTCTTTTATCCATTTTAAGTTTATCTTTGTGTACGGTGTAAGAGAATGGTCGTGTTTCATTCTTCTACATATAGCTGTCCAGTTTTCCCAGCATCATTTATTGAAGAGACTGTCTTTTTTCCACTGTATATTTTTTCCTGTTTTGTTGAAGATTAATTGACCATAGAGTTGAGGGTCCATATCTGGGCTCTCTACTCTGTTCCACTGGTCTATGTGTCTGTTTTTATGCCAGTACCATGCTGTCTTGGTGATCACAGCTTTGTAATAAAGCTTGAAATCAGGTAACGTGATGCCCCCAGTTTTATTTTTGTTTTTCAACATTCCCTTAGCGATTCGGGGTCTCTTCTGATTCCATACAAATTTTTGGATTATTTGCTCCAGCTCTTTGAAGAATACTGGTGGAATTTTGATCGGAATGGCATTAAAAGTATAGATTGCTCTAGGCAGTATAGACATGAAAAAATGTTCATCATCACTAGCTCTCAGGGAGATTCAAATTAAAACCACATTGAGATATCACCTTTCACCAGTTAGAATGGCCAAAATTAACAAGACAGAAAACAACATGTGCTGGAGGGGATGTGGAGAAAGGGGAACCCTCTTACACTGTTGGTGGGAATGCAGGTTGGTGCAGCCTCTTTGGAGAACAGTGTGGAGATTCCTCAAGAAATTAAAAATAGAACTTCCCTATGACCCTGCAATTGCACTACTGGGTATTTACCCCAAAGATACAGATGTAGTGAAAAGAAGGGCCATCTGTACCCCAAAGTTTATAGCAGCAATGGCCACGGTCACCAAACTATGGAAAGAACCAAGATGCCCTTCAACAAACGAATGGCTAAGGAAAAATGTGGTCCATATACACTATGGAGTATTATGCCTCCATCAGAAAGGATGAATACCCAACTTTTGTAGCAACATGGATGGGACTGGAAGAGATTATGCGGAGTGAAATAAGTCAAGCAGAGAGAGTCAATTATCATATGGTTTCACTTATTTGTGGAGCATAACAAATAGCATGGAGGACATGGGGAGTTAGAGAGGAGAAGGGAGTTGGGGGAAATTGGAAAGGGAGGTGAATCATGAGAGACTATGGACTCTGAAAAAGAATCTGAGGGGTTTGAAGTGGCGGGGGGGAGGGGTGGGAGGTTGGGGTACCAGGTGGTGGGTATTATAGAGGGCACGGATTGCATGGAACACTGGGTGTGGTGAAAAAATAATGAATACTGTTATGCTGAAAATAAATAAATTTAATTAAAAAAATATATGTTATGGTACATATAATTCCATTTTAAAGTTATTGGGTTCTTTTTAAAAATAACATCTCTTTATGAATATTTTCTCTATTATGGGTCATTATTATACTTTAATTCTTTAACCATGGTTTCTTTTACTTCTTGGAACATATTTATAATAGCTTTTTTAAAACACGCATCTGCTAAGTCAACTATACTAAAAAAAGAAAAAAACTAAACTAAACCGTGCATCTGCTAGGCACAACATCTAATCTCCCTCACAGACAGTTTTTATTGACTGTGTTTTTCCTGTGAACGAGTCACACCTGTTGCACTTTCCTGTTACTTTTTACGTCCCCTAAATCATTTTGTGGAAAACTGCATCTTCAGATCATATAGCAATTCTAGATTTCGACCCCCTTGGGTATTTATACTAATGTTCTTTATGGGGATTTTTTTTTCTGTGATTTTCCTGGTCTGATTCTATAGTCGGTCCCTCACACCATACACAGACTGAGCTCTCAGGTCATTCATATCTATTCTCATTTTTATTTTTAGCCATGGCTTCCCAGGGCTCCCACCTGGGTCAGCAAGTCTTAGTGGTGAGCCAATGATTGGTCAAATGTCTTGCTGAAAAGCCTTGAGTCCATAAATCTTATGGAACAATACGTTTTCCATAAAATATTCACAGTTTGGGAAGTCTAAAAATACACCCCAAGTTGTTCCCCCGCCCCGCCTTGGGCTTTCTTCTATCTTTTGTGTGCATGTGCTGGACCTCACATTCAGCCAAGGCTGTGAATATGGGTATAGCCCTCTCCAATTTCTCCTGTGCTGCACCCAGTCTGCTGCCTTTGGAAGGCAGTTGGCCTTCCTAGAAAATGTTCTGTGGATCCCAGTGTCAATCTGCTTGTTTATTTGCTTTGAGGTTATTTTTTATTCTTTTTCCTTTTATTGTACATTTTGCAAAGGAGTCTCTGCAGGCTCATTCTTAAATTTTTCAAAAATTTCCCAAGGTGAGATTATATATTTTTTCAGCCTGCTTATTACTCAGTGAAGCCTGTCAACTCAAATTTGTATTTATCTCAGTCAATGAACTATTCTGCCAATTCTTTAATTATTTCCTTCTTGTATGTCCTCTAGCCATTATTTCTGGAACTCCCAATAGATAAGTATGGAAACATCCTGTTTCTCTATTTCTTAATTAAAGTTTCCAGATCTTTCTTTCCTTTTTTGTTCTTTATTCTAAAAGAATTTCTCAATCCATCTTCCTGTTTTAATGATTTTTCTCTTGCTATTGGGGTGGCTTTGCTATTTATTATAACTATTGATTTTTGTAATGTTTGTAATTATAGGTTTCCTTTATCAAATCACTGTTTTATTACATTTAATGACAGGACAGACATATTTATGATAGCATATTATTTCCTAAATTTCTGTACTTTTTGAAACTCGTTACTGTACTAAATCTGCTTGTCTCTGTTTAATGCTATCAGTTTTCCTCACATGTTTTCTGGTCTTTTTTGTGGGCTCTCATCTCTGTTTTTTAGATGCCCTGCAGGCATGTGAGTGAATGCCCTTAGTATGGCTATCTCCTTTAGTAACCGTGGGAAAGCAGCAGAAGGCAGTATTCAGCAATGTTCATAAATATCTAGTTTTCAGTGAGTAATGAGGACCATACCATTTGCAATTTTCAGCCTTCCAGGAAACTACCCTGACTACTCTGACTGCCCCATACCCACACTGTCTGTCACTATGGTATAGAGGCTTCTGAGACCCAGGGCATTGCACAAGAGGCATTAGAAGGAAAAGATCGGGTAGTGTGGCACCACAATCACCGAGCTCTGAGGGGTTCCATGTGACCCCTCTATTTTTTATCTTGGAAAACCTGTCTACCCTTCCGGGTTTTGATCTTATTCTTTACCCACGCTGATATGGGCTATTTTTTACACCCGGAAAATCTTATCTGCCTTCTGTCCTTCAGGGAAGTTTCACAATATTTTATTTTTTTATTTTAACATAACAAAGGATATCATAGATTAAATTTTTAAAAAATATTTTCTGTCAGTTTAAGTGTTGCTGAGGATATAGAGACAAAGGAACCTTCACACGCTGTTGAGAATGCAAACTGGTACAACCACTATGGGACACAGTATGGAGTTTCCTCAAAAAATTAAAAATAGAAATACCATATGATCTAATAATTCCAAAACTAGGAAGTTATACAAAGAGAATGAAAATATTAATCCAAAATAGGTAATATATCATATATATCCACCCCTTTTATTGCAATACTATTTACAATAGCTAAGCTATGGAAGTAACCCAAGTGTCTATAAATAGATGAAGTAATAAAGAAATGGTGATAAATACATACAATGGAATATTATACAGCTATAAAAAAGACGAGAAGCTTGCCATCTGTGATATGAACTGATGTGGAGGGTATTCTGCTAAGTGAAACAAGTCAGACTAAGAAAGATAAATACCATATGATTTCACTTATATGAGAACTCTGAAAGATGAAACACATAAATAAAGAGATAAAACCAAAATCAGACCTATAAATACAGAGAACCGATGGTTGCCAGAGGGAAGGGATCAGGAGATGGGCAAAATGGGAGAAAGGCTTATAGCTATGCAATGAATAACTCATGGAGATAAACAGCATAGGTAGTATAGTCAATGGTACTGTAACAGCTTTGTATGGTGACAGATGGTAGCTACACATGAGCTTGAGTGTAACATAATTTATAGAGTTGTTGAATCACTGTGCTGTATCCCTAAAACCAATGTAACACTGTGTCAAATATACCCAAAAAAATCTCAATAAAATCAACTCAAGATTGTATGAAGTAAAACACATTTTCTGTCAATTCAAAGTGTGCTATCAGAGAAAACTATTTACAATTATATAGTCTTTTTTATTCCCACAGAAGTACATAATCTTGTGGGGTTTTCCACTCATTATTGTACCACCGAAACTTAATACGTTGATTGAAACTTAATAAATGTTGAATGAGTGAATTGTTTTCAGGAACAAGGAATTTTAGAGATTGCATAATTTTTATATATATTTAAAATTTAATATTTTGTAATTTTACACTTATTTAACATTATTAGAAATTTCAGTTGTTCCTTACATTTCAGTATAATGTTCTAGTCCAACTTTCTTTTTGTCTTTCTGTGGTGCCTTTTAAATAATTTCTTTATAACCTTTTCCAACTCCATAATTCTGTTTGTAGTTTTGCTTAATCTATCTCATATGCTTTTCAATATTTAATTGTTCATTTCCTACTATTTTTCAACTTCATTTTTCCTTCTCGCATTCTTTTGTTCCTATAATCTTTATTCCCTCTTTAAGTTATTTAAAATAATAAGAATATTTGTGTCTGGGGTGCCTGAGTGGCTCAGTAGGTTAAAGCATTTGCCTTTGACTCAGGTCATGATCCAGGGTCTTAGGATCAAGCCCCACATCAGGCTTTCTGTTCAGCAGGGAGCCTGCTTCCTTCTCTCTCTGCCTGCCTCTCTGCCTATTTGTGATCTCTGTCTGCCAAATAAATAAATAAAATCTTTAAAAAGAAGAATATTTGTATCTGATACACCTGTTCCTAAGCCTTTGAATATATGGTTGTACTCTGTTGGTTTTTCTCATTTTTACTTATCCTGCTTTGTGGTTTTTTTGTGGGTTTTTTTTTTTTTTAATTTGGCTTCTAAGTATGAGCTCACATATCCTTCAAACTTAGCTTATAGAGATTCTTGAGGTGTTGGATGAAGGTGATTACTCTTGAGAGTCTTTTCATTTGCCTCTTCCAGACTCTTGGGGACAATACCAGCTCAGAACCACTTTATCCTAAATTCTTAGCTTCCAGTTTAATCACCTCTCAGGCAATGTAGATGTGGGCTGGAAACCCACATGAGTATTGGCTTATGTCTACCTAGTCCAAAGAAAAATTACTTTCTGCTATATCCAGCATGAAAGACCTAGATATAAATTCCTTCTTTGATTTATTTAAACACAGTAAAAATACTTGTATTTAAGTATACAATTCCTGAAGTCCTTGAGGGCACGAGGGCAGCTGACTTATTTCAAGTCCATTCTACAACCTTATGTGGACCTTCCTATTCAACTGAGACTGAGAATAGGTTTTCATTTCTCTGTTACTTTAAGCCCTTACTCTAGACCATAAGGTCACAAAACCCAAGTTCAAGATCACTAAGATTCAGCAGAGGATTTTTATGTAAAAGTTGCTTATTGCTATGGATTCCCTTTTGAACATCATTTTTGCATTCTATGACTTGCTATTTCCTTGTCTACTCAACCATACTTTTTTTTATACAGCATTTTTAACTGTTATTGGGAGGATCTGGCAAGGTATATACTTTACTGTGCCACCAGAAACAGAAGTTACAATTTGTTTAATCTCCAAAAGACAAAAATATTAAAATCAGTTAAATTATATTCTGCCAAGGTAGCACACACATCAGAAATACAGCACCACTACCCCAAATTGTATGTTGTTGCTCGTGATCTTCCATTCAAACTATCCTTTCCATACCTTTTCTTTTTAGCTAAGTTTAAACTATCTTCAGTGCTCAAGTTCAAACCTCCAACTTAAAGTCTGTCTGAATATTCTAGCCAACATTAATTTGAAATATTTCTCTCTCACATACCAGATATAGAAGTATGTTATATTCCAAATTAAAGAATGGATTATCATCTCTATTTTCTAAACTGGGAAACTGAGCCTACGACTACATAAGTGGGGCCGCCCCAAGATTAAGGCTTCAATCTTTCCACCAATTCCTCACCTTGGGGCTGCAATAACAGAGAACACCAAATCTGACTTATTTCTTTGTAGCTTGCAATTTTATTCCCAGAAATGTGAACAGTTGTTGTTCTTAAGGGTAACTTGGGATGGAGGCTATTTTAACCACCAGATTGTATTTATTAGTAGCCCCAATCAAAAGGAGTCTGAAAACATGCAATCTAAGTAAAAAAGTAGACCTGTTCACATCCTACTTCAACTGTGAAAGACAAGTAAGTTTTATCCAAAAGGTTCACAACAGGCCCTTGGCAATTTATGTTTCTGAACAGCCTCTAACTACAGAGGATTTGATCTTTTTTTTTCTTTGCTTTTCTTTTTTTCTCTTTCTTTTTTTTTTTTTTAACCTGTGCCTCACCTTCAGAAACAGCAGCTACAACTCAGCTTCATCCTTCCTCTTTTTCCCATTCTTGCTCCCTGAGAGTGTCTGCAGAGTGTAGACGATGTACCCGCTCATGGGAGAGTCTGGTTTTAGAAACCCTGCTCACAGTCATACTAGTACCATTGACCTTGCTCTTCTAAATCAATGACATGTAAAACAGCTTTTTGAAGACTTAACCGTGTAAAGTATGTACATTCTAATACAGCTCCACTTGCATGAAATGCACGATGCTAATGTCTCATTGAATTACTGTAGGAATTGAAAATCCCTCTTGAACACATCCCTTCCTCTAGGTTCACATCTGCTCTGTACCGTGAGAAGATTAACACGAATAACCCCAGGAATTTCCTCCAGTGTAACATCTGATCACCATGTCATTTTCTTTCCCCTGTCTGCTCATACTTGGTTGAACTCCTGCTTGATTTTGGTCTCTTTCAGGTGTGTTCCTTCCATTACCCAAATATATATCTACAACTTGAGAACAGAGACTATCTGCTGGCCATTCCTCATGGCACAAATACAACAAGAGCACAGGGCAGGTGCACAGGGAGTGTGTGTCGGACCAGCTTCCATGGACCTGAGTCAGTGGCCACTGCTCCCGGGAGCTCCTCACTCCACCTCATACCCCATATTCCAGTGTACCTTGGGAAGCCAGACCAGATCTAGCCTTCTTGTCACATATGCCCTGTACTGCCAAAGCTATGACTTCACCTAACATGTAAGCTCAGACCACACCAAGGGTTAGGGACCCCCATTCACAGCAACCAGTAAATACCAACAAATACCCACGGCCAATCACTCTTTTCCATAAACCCCTCTCTACTAATTGTGTGGCTTAAAATTACATGTCATCTACCTGCCCTGTTACAGCTTTCGATTTACTTAAATTCACCTAATAACAAAGGTGTGTGTAAAATTGATGTGAAAAGGGGGCTCAGGAAAGACAAATGGATTCCCAAGGTCACACAACAATTTAATAGCAGAGTCAGCTCTGGTGCCCCATGTGCTTCTATGATCAAAATATCACATTATGCTATGGAATACTGCACAGCTCACGGGGTCTTGCTCAGGGGAAGGATGAAGAGCAGCTTTCCACATCTTCCCCATCGCCCCCCCCCCCACCGACCCCGAGCAACCCTAGCACCAGGTCTGTGATTTCTTGGATGACTGGGATTAGGCATCTTAATTTGTAGGCTTCTGTGGGAGACACAGAGACTCATGGGGCTGTATTTGTACTTGTGTCATCACTTCACGTGTGTTCATGGCTCAGAAGACCTGTTGTGAATGATGAAATAGAAATTTATCTTCACTGCACTCCAGGATTTCATGGTAAAAGCTTGAATGCCTGTGGGGCACCAGGTATTTTTGTTCAGGATTCAATTTAGACACAGGCAGAGCCCTTGTCTCTTTGTAACTTCCCCATATTCTGACCCCAGGAAATTATCCCAAGTAATATTTGGAGCCAAAAGAATCTCAAATTTGCTTGTTTGGAAATTTTAGAAGGGCCAAATTTTTAAAATACAATTTTTTCCCCCTCAAATTGAAAAGAGAAAAATCCCTCTAATGACCTCCTGTCTTCATCTTCATTTGGGTTCCTAGAACAGGATACCTTAGACTCAATGGTTTATAAGCAACACAAATGCACTTCTCACAGTTCTGGAGACTGGGAAGTCCAAAACCAAGGTACTAGCAGATTTCATGTCTGCTTCACAGACACCCATCTTCTCACTCTGTCCTCACATGGTGGAGAGCACAAGGGAGCTCTCTGGGTCTCCTCTGTAAGGTCACTAATCCCACTTAGGAGAGCTCACTCTTAGGACCTGATCCTCTCCTCAAGGTCCCATCTCTAACTAAGTACCATCTCCCTGGGGTTTAGGCTTCATCATACAAATCGGGGGCAGCGGGGAGGACACAAACATTCAGCCCTATAGCACCTGCCTTATTGGAAAAACAAAACAACGCAAAATCTATTATGAAAACCAAAGATGCAATTGCTTTGTCATTGTCGTTGCTGGGAAAGGCAAAATAGTGGGACAAAGAAGTAACTAGAAAATTGCACAGTGATGGCCAAGCTTCATTTTCTGGAGTCTGTCTTATCACCTTCCCACACTCTGACTCTTCAGTCTGTTGGGCTTAAGGATGTTTCTTATATGTTATTTTCCATCGCCCACTTCCTAATAATATTGACTTAGCCCAAGAATATATTTGTACATTTGCAACATGCCAAGCATGGCAGCAGTGACTCAGCATTCAGTTCTCAGTTACCTCATTTATTTATCTGTCATTCCTATAAGGCAGGTATTATGTCCAATAAGAAAGCAGGGGCTCAAAGGGGCCAGATGACTTGCCCAGGGTCATGGAAACAGTGAACAACAGAATATGGACTTAGCCACACTGAACCAGAGCGCCCCTCCCAGACATCAGGCTACACCAGCTGTCAGAGGCCACCCACTGCAGCTCTCACAAACTAGAAATCTTAGGAAAATTAATGCGCAAGAATCAGTTATGCCTCCTGTGTGCTGTCATCATATTTAGATGCCTCCGTTCTAAATACCAAGAGAATATTATACCTCAATTTCTCTGAATGCAAGTTAATTCTTACCTACGCAGTATGTGCACACACACAAAATATTTGCAATGAGAACATAAATCAGGTCAAAGAAGGTTCACGATCACTTATTCCTGCTCTTTCAGTTTCATAACACCAAGGGCTAATGCTTATTAAGCATCTACTATGAAATATAGCAAGCGACGAACATTTTTGCAGGCTCTTCCTTATTTAAATCTCCGGACAACACCATCATTATCGATACTTGACAGAGAAAGTTTAAAGGTAAAGCAAGAAACAAAGTAGATTAAATCCAACTAGACGATCTCCAGGGGTGACTGGGGGGGGTGCAGTGAGTAGAGTCTGACTCTTGGTTTCGGCTCAGGCCCTGATCTCAGGGTCCTGGGATTGAGCCCGCATCAGGCTCCACACTTTACTGAGTCTCTTTCCATTTTTCTCTCCTTCTTCCCCTGGCCCTACCCCCAGCACTCTCTCTCTAAAATAAAAAATAATTTTTTTTTAGAAGCCTATATATAACAGTCACCTGCCTGCAAAAGGAGGTGATCAGGATTGGTAGAACAGGCACACATTTTATTGCTGAGCTGGGATACGAACGCAGGCCTCTGTCTGTCCATGCTGCCAAGTGGGCTCTGCCTCCAGAAATAACCTTAAGTTCCTGGGAGTACCTCATGGTTAAGTTGCCAACCGCTAAGACCGAGCCTGTGAGAGATGGGCTTCAAACTTACTCCTTTCAGGTCCCTAGGACTTCCACAAGACGCCTGGGCTGGTTGTCATTTAGAACGACCTCTTCACAGTGCTGATTTCTGGGTTAACCACTAATAGGAATGAATACAATAATAAAAGTGATTGATGATGATGATGATGATGCTATCACTGCAGTTTCCCTTCTGAGGAGCCACCCTTGTCAGAGAACAAGTTTGAGGGGAGAACAAATCTGAAATCTGCCATGAAAAGACTTAGCAGACAAATCACTCTATGTGAATCTGCTATGATTTTTGCATTTGCTGTAAGACAATATGAATTCTAAATGACACTTCAACCCAGAAAGCGTGAAATCTGAAATCTGCACTGTTAACAGTCATACAATTGAGCTCTGATAAATAACCTCAAGTAATTGGACACTTAATGGGCCATTAAGACCATTTCTGTTCCCACCTACCTGTGTGGCCAATTTTATTGTTAGAAAAGCCTAGGACCATCTTCCAGGTCTAGACTGTAAGAGGAAGATGCCACCTAGCAGCAGAATAGTAATCATTTTTACAGATAGCATTAATGGAGCTCCTCATTTGGTCTTCCTTAACCGCATGTCTTGTAAATCAGTTACGTAGAGATTTCAAGCTCTGTTGACACATGGTGGTGGAGGAGGTCTGTGTACATGCCCCCTCTGCTCTCTGTACTCTTTCTCAGTCTCCATTTCCATAAAGGATGAATGTTTATTCTCTGGAACATTTTATACACAAAATAGTCCTGCCTCAAAAGAAGGAATTAATCCTCGGAAGGAGGGGGGGGGGGACTAATCTCTGAGAAAGAGGATTGAGACCGAGCATCCTAAACTTAAGACTCAGGGGTATGACCCTAGGCAGTGAGTCAGATATCAAATATGGAATATTGCCATAGCTGAAAAAAAAGGGCGAAACATCTTTTCATAAAGGGATATTTCTTACTTCCAATTTCATATCACCGCTTTAAGAAAAAGGCAGTATCCCTGTGGCATGAAATAGCTCTTACACATGCACATTTTCAGAGAATAAATGTATTTTTTTCTTTCCAAGTTTTTATTCAAATTCCAGCTAGTTAACATACAGTGTAATATTAGTTTCAGGTGTACAGTTTAGTGATTTGTCCCTTCCATACAACACCCAGGGCTCATCACAAGTACATTCCTTAATCCCCACCTCTCCTATTTCACCCACCCCCCATCCACCTCCCCTATAGTTAAGAGTCTGCTTCTTGGTTTACCTCTCTTTTTCCCCCTTGGCTTTTTTTTTAAGATGTTATTTATTTATTTGAGAGAGAAAGCACACAAGTGTGGAGGGGTGGGGGTGGGGAGATGGGGGTGCAGAAGGACAAGCAGACTCTCCATTGAGAGGGGAGCCCGCTTTGGTCCCAGGACCCTGAGATCACGACCTGAACTGAAGTCAGATGGTTAACTAACTGAGCCACCCAGGTGTCCCTACTCTTTCGTTTTCTTAAATTCCACATATAAGTGAAATTATACGGCATTTGTCTGACTTACTTCACTTAATACTTGCTAGATCCATCTAAAATCTTATTTTTATTTGTGATCTGAAACTATACCTTACAATAAGCATAACATTTCACTGAATAAATATATATAAATTATTTAGAGCATGCTCTGGTATACCTAAGGCATGTTATCCTAAGTGTCTTTATTCCTTCCATTCCAGACAGGCTAGTACTGATCTCCTGAGACAACACACAGGGATCCTATACCATCTATATGTCAGAGCAGAGTATGTGGCTGCTGGGGTAAGATACAGATTGACATGAACCAATGGATGGAAGAAATCCTCGGGGCTCCAACTCTAGCCAGGCTCAAAGTAGTTGGAGAGTATCCTTTTCACATGTTCAGCAGCTTCTATTCATGTCCCTTAAAATCCAGAGCTTACTTATACCCACATAAGGTCAACGTATGACTAATAGATCAGCTAAAACACATCTCTACTAAACTTCCCAGAGGCAACCCACAACTGCCTCTTAAAATCACACAGAGCAAGCCCAATAGTTCTTTTATTTATGGAAGATGCTAAAAGGTTACTCAGACATTTGAAACCTGAGTAACAGTACTCTTGGTTAGTATGGTCTGAAGATTCAGGAGTGGTTGCCCATATCATTCTTCCCTTGGGCAACTGATCAGTGAGATGGCATTGGACATTACCTTTGTGTCTCTTCTCTAGAGCCTTTAAATGAGACTCTTTTCTAAAGGACCCTCTTTTAGTCATCACTAATATCTGTAGGCATTTTAGACTTCAATATATCTATATAATAACCTACAAGTCATTACAATTATAATTTAATCTTCACAATGACCCTATAAGGATTACATTTCCCATCTTACATATGAAGGAATAATGGGTTAAGTTTACTATACCCAAGTTCACTTAATTATTGAGTTTCAAACATACTTTTGTCTAACTGTAAATATATCCTCAACAGACCTGATTTTCAGGAGACCTGAAAATCTTTTTCTTTTCTCATCTACTTTTGAATCATGCATCCTCTTTAAAAAGACCTTGTTCTTTGAACATATGTTATCATTTATCTAGTAGTCCATTAATGTGAGGCTCATCAGAAATGGACCCCCAAAGCAAGGTTCAGTGAAACAAAGCCCAACACAAGGGCAGAGGAAGGAAGATGGCAGCAGTGGTTCTAAAGTATCCGTGGATGCCAGAGCATCCGGAGATAAAGGTACTCTTTGTAGGACATCATAAAATGCTTGCAAGTCCACCATATGGATAAAGAAAGATTTTATAGCCTTAAAAGTTGAGTTCTGTGGCACAAAATCAGCCATTCACATGGATTGGCTTCCAGAAATTCACTTGATATATACATGTCTTTTTTCACTTGAAAATATTTTGACCCCTCTCCATGTATCAGGCATTTTATCAGAAGCTATAGAGGTGATGGTAAAGAGGAAAAGCATGGCCCATATTCTCACAGAGCTTGCTTTCTTACTGGGAAGGAAGACAACTCAATAGCTGTGTTTTAACTATTTATGTTTTACTACATTTTATTGGTAAGTGTTAGGGTAGCTTTTATGGGAGAAATAACCAAGTCCCAAGGATAGCACAGAAGAGTCAGGATGGTTGCTTTGGAGGAAAAGTAAAGCTTCTGATAATGAGTAAGAATGATCTAAATGAGAGGGAAAGTGCACATTCAAGAACAAAGCCTCCTGTGACCAGAGCTCAGAAACTGATGGGAAAAGGTGACATGGGATTCTAGGAATGGAATGGTAGCAGGAGACAGACTAGGAAGTATTTTGGTCTCCAATCAAGACAACAAAAATCACTCTAAATATTTCAGAATGAACAGAATGTGACCCAAGGAATCGATTTTATTTGGGGATAAAGGGCTGGAAACAAATAGGACAAGAGAGAATCTCCAGAGCTTTAATAACAGGGAGGCTCTGCACACTCTAGGCTGAAGGAGCATATGGAGGAGGTGGCCTTATAGGAGCCCTGGGAGTAGAGCCAGTTGGTAAATTCAGGATCCACAGGGGGTCTTCCTGGCAAGAGCTAGGACCACACAGCTGCTACCAGAAACACCTCAGGAGGCAGGAAGAGACGGAGAGAAGCACCCTGGCTTCTCCCCTTCTGCTAACTTTTCAGTCAGCCCTCCCTGGAAGCCCTGTGGTGAGGGAGGAATAGTCTCGTGTAACAGCAAGAAGGACTAAGACTGTGCAACAGCGGTCTGAGAACAAATGGAGTGTGTAGCCCTTACCTGTGCGTAAAGAAGCCTTTGAGGGGCCACTCCTCTTGTGTACTGCAAGTGCTCCTAACCAAAAATCAGGGGCAAGAATCAATGCTCAGAGACAGTTATGAATGAAGAAATGTAAAAGGAGACAATTATGGCCATTACCCTGTTTTCATTAAAGTTGGAGATGATCCTCACTCCATGACGCTCTATGGCAGACTCTGAGTAATACCCTGTGTTCTCTGGGACAGGAGACTCATATCACTGGGCCAGAGTATGAGCTCCGAGTGCAGAACTCAGGATGGTGATTTCGGAAAGCAGGGAGGAGATAATCGGAACTTGGGGAACTTGGTGAGAAACCCAGAGAAGGAATCTGAAAGGAGTGGAGAGGTACCCCTTACCCTGGTTCCCTCTTTTCTCCATTGTAAGGTATTCTCCAGCCACCCCAGGCAACCCTCAGTCATCTCTTCCGAATGACTAGACCTGCAGTGTTGTCCCATGGGAGCGTCTGGGAGGCTGCAAGTGTTCCGAATCTGCACAGTTTGATACCTCAGCCACTTGCCACGTGTGACTGCACAAGCACGTGAAAATGTGGGTAGCAGGACTTATTTCTAATTTTATTAATTGTAAATGGATTTAAAATTTAAATAGCTACATGTGGTCAATGGCTAGCGCATTGACCAACACAGCTGAGGCTCCTACTGTCAATTGTGCGGTACAATTTAGTCAGCCCAGTACAGAGCTCTAGGAAGTTTCCAATAAGGCTGTGTATGGTTTCCACTAGGATACCCCCCTCTTGGAGCACTGCTGAGAGTGTTTTTAGGTAGATAAAAAAGCAAGAAAAATAAAATTAAGATAAATTCAAAAGAATAAAATATAAACTTTTATATGAAAACTTTAAGAACTCCTGCGTCTAAATATCTCTGACTCTTTCAAAGTAGCTACTTTGTTTAAGCAGCACCAGCATTGTCTGAATAACCTTAGACCAACTCTTTCTCAAAATTGCCTCCAGAGTCATTTTCCAAGACATGTAAGAAGAACAGTGCATTGGCATTTAGTTCTGTTCCTAGCTTTTGAGTCATTTTTATATTAACCTGTTTTTAAAAGTCTATATTTTGTTTTAAAATATAAAGGACATAAGAAAGTAAAAATGTCCTACAAATCCACCAGTAGGGATTAAGAAGTATTAACACATTATATGCTTTTCTTCATGTTCCTTTAAAAATAAAAAACACAACAATATTCTACACACAACTTAAGAGCCTGAATTTTTCACAATATTCTCACATAAATATGTTTATGGCATTAATTATTCATCAAAATGTTTTTCTAAATGGTTGCAAAATATTCTATCATATGGATATATCATACAACATGAACTACTCCTATGTAGCTGCTATTTTTTTTTTTTCCAACAAAAAATATTTCCAGGCACCTGGGTGGCCCAGGTCGTGTCTCAGTGTCCTTGGTTAGAGTCCCACATCAGGCTTCCTGCTCAGCAGGGAACCTGCTTCTTCCTCTCCCTCTCCCTCTGCCTGCCTGCTCACCTCCACTCCCACCCCCACCACTTGTGCTCTCTCACTGTCAAATAAATAAATAAAACCTTAAAAAAAAAACTTCCTAATTTTTAAGTCCTGACTTTAAGTGCTTTTTGATTTTTCCAGAATATAACTTAGTATGAAAGATAAGGAAAGATAAAGGAGAGTACCAGTTATCACATATCTGCTATAGAATAAGCTTATTGTATATACTATCTCATTTAGTCCTAGAACTCTTGAGATATGTAATATTATGCCCCCAAACTTTAGCCTTCCAGGTATAAAATTGCAAAAAGTTTAAGTTGTTCTACCATATATTTAGGAAGGGTCTGCACCAAAATTTGAGCCCAGGAGGATATGATTCCCAGTCTGTACTTTACATGAGTGCCTGATAGCCATTGGGTGGCTTCAGCAGAAATATTACAATTCCAAAATATATGTGTCATTCCTATAACTTGTTCAAGTCTCGGAATATTCACACAGGTGGCTATGGTAGAAAAGAGGCAAAGGGTTAGAAGTAATGTGGCTCATGCTAATTAAAAAACACAAAACCAATTTTTTTTTTTTAAACTTGACTTCTTCAGATTGTTCCTGTCAAATATGCCTGAACATATCAGTCAATCCCATGGCAGCATTTCACTCTCTCTGGCAACCAGGACCTTTCTGCAACTGCCCAAAGTGACAGTTTGAGCAGTTTTAATTAACAGGAGCGATTAGGCTGGAGGAAATTATTTCCCTAAATGCCAGTCAGTCTCGTTCACCCTTTCAAAGGATCCCAAAGATTGCAAATGGGACTGCTGCTGGCGGTGGGATACTCAGCCCTCAGGCTGGCGAAGCCTAGCATTCCAGACTCCACCTGGCTGTAAACCAGCCGGGATCAGGAACATATTTGGACAAATGGTACAGAAGCCCTTTAATACCTGTCCATGAAACAATCACAACCAGAAGCTTCTCCAGTTTCTGGGATTTCATTTATGGGAAAAGGGAGAGCTGGCCAGTTAGCAATTCTGTTTCTCTTAACAAAAGAAATTGATCTTTGCAGGCTTCCCCTCTGCAAGGTTTGCATGTTTCAATGCACTCCTTAGATGGAAGACCATTTAAGATCTTAATATATGGGGGCATCAACTAATTGATGCCACTTGCAGCTTGATGCAATGATGTCACTTTGGAAAAATAAAGATGAATTTTTTTTTAAAGATTTTATTTATTTACTTGAGAGAGAGACAGTGAGAGAGAGCATGAACGAGGAGAAGGTCAGAGAGAGAAGCAGACTCCCCATGGAGCTGGGAGTCCGATGCGGGACTCGATCCCGGGACTCCAGGATCATGACCTGAGGCGAAGGCAGTCGTCCAACCAACTGAGCCACCCAGGCGTCCCTAAAGATGAATTTTTAAATAAAGATGAATTTTTAAATAAAATACAGTAGTAGATTAAGACATCATCCACTAAGGGAGTACACTGTTAAGTGTTTTGAGTAACAACTCTGGGATTTTCTGGAAGATACAGTGTTTCCTTTTGCTCCCTGCAACTCAATCTAAAGAAGAGCTGATCTGCCTATAAACTAGGATGAAGATATTTTAGAATGAGGTTCAGATAAAGGCCTGAACCTTAAACCTTGCCTTGGTAAAACCTCAGATAATATATTGGGGCATTTTCACTTCATCAAGACACCGCATCATGGGTAAGGACAGCCACTGTGGGACCCTGTAATACCTTGAGTTGGAATCCTGGCTTACGTGTACCCACTGTGTGACTTTGAATCAGTTACCTCACTCCTTTGTGTCTCAGCTTCACTGTCTATAAAGTGGTTCAATCAGAGTACTTTCGTCCTAGGGTTATTATAAGAATTAAAAGGCATACTTTTATAAATTGCTTTGAACAGTGTCTGGAACATCTTAAGACCTAGAGAAGAATGCATTACATAACAGATATTTTAATATAATCATTTTTGGTCCTGTCTCACCAAGCCACTGAAAAAATCAGCAGCATCAGACAAAAAAGGCACACCAGAATTGCATCTCTCAGGATTCTTACTCTACCACCATTTCCTCTCACTTTCCACTTGGTCCATCAGGCGGAATGCCCTCCCTTTCCTGCCATCTCCCAAAATTTGTGCTGTCAACAGTCTCTCCTTTCGTCCAGAAGCCTCATAAAATGAGGGGTCTCTCTTTTTGTTCAGGGTGAACCCTTTGTCCTTCTTTGTCTCTCATTCTCCCTGGGGATCCTCCTAGATCCCAGTGTCCTCTCAGTGACTTCTCTGCTCCTGCTGCCTTCAGTGTATGAACAATGTCACGCTTCTGTATGTAGGCTTTCTGCCCCCATGTGCTTTGCTGTCTAAGCCTTCTTGAATTCCCACCACAACCATATTCCAGGATGGAAAACTTCATTTATTTCCCATCAGGGACTTCAAACTCCTGGTTCCCAGATGAGAACAGACTTCTCTTCCTCACCCTATCTAGTTAGTAGGAAATTGTTTAAAAAATAATAATAATAAACATAAGAAATATACACACTGAGTCACCCCAAGTCTTAAAAAGTAGTAATCCTTAGCAATGCAATGGGTATAACTTTAGTATATCCTGATTATTCCAAATTATGCCACTTCCTAACCCTTCTTGTTGACTGAAATTTTACCCTGATTCACAAAATCTACTTAGGCCTGATGATATTAAAGAATTGAAGAGCTGAAGAATCAACACAGAGAATATGCATTATTTTCCATGTTTCTTGCCACGGCTTGAAGATATTTTCATCAGAGAACTGTCAATTTTATAGACTGTTGAAGATTTATTCTTGAGTTGTCCATTATCCAACTGGAAAAGAGGTGAACAAAAGTGGCAGATGGATTGACCAACGTCATTACCCAGATAGAATTATCAACAAGTCAAAATAGCCTAAAGTTCCAGGCAATTTTTTTTAAGATTTTATTTGCTTATTTACTTGAGAGAGAGAGAGAGAGAGAGAGAGAACACACACAGGCAAAGGGGAGACGCAGAGGGAGAAGCAGACTCCTCGCTGAACAGAGAGCCCAACACAGGGCTCAATCCCAGGACCATGGGACCATGACCTGAGGCAAAGGCAGATGCTTAACCCACTGAGCCACCCGGGCACCCCTGTATGCTTTGTTATTCTACAACAGATGCCAAAGAAAATGAGGAACCAGAGCATTACCATTCTAAGGTAGTAACAATGATTCTTTTGAATTTATGTCATTATAGGCATAATGTTTCACAGAATTCTCAGAGCTTATCTTAATTCTTATGGAAGTCAAAGGTGAGATGGCCCTATCTCTAGAAATAGTCCTAATTCTAGCTGATATTAAAAATGGTTATAATTTTATGTGATTTTAGAGTTTCATTATACTATCCTAAACCTTATTTCATCCGATTTACTCAGGACAATCTAATCATTATGCCTGTCCTGCTCCTGAATTCTCCCTTATAGGTATCCTCAATCAGGATTTTGTTTTGTTTTGTTTTCACCACTGGACTTTGAATTTTACCAAATTCAGAATTACAGATATCTTTTAATAATTAAGATCAGAAATCACCATTCCTGGTCTCTTAGACTCCATCCTTGCCCCAAGCCCCACACAATTCTTCAGATCCCCTGATGACAAGCACAGGATGCTCCACACCCCCACACAAAAAAATCACATTCATTATTTATTTAACCATTGATTTCAGCAATGTTATTGTGTGCTTCTCACGTGCTATCGGCTGCCACATCAATGTACCGGGCAAGAACAAAGAGGGAAGGAAAGGGTAATGACTTACACCAGAAGCCTGCTGTAAAATCTATAGGGTGGAACCTGGAGCTCAATTTGAATTACCTTTCCATCTGGCAGGATGAGCAGAGCCTGGTTAACATTATGTGCATCAATTTCCTTATAGTGCCTTTAAACAGAAGCCTGTCGGAGCTCGGCTCCTATAGGTCTGAAGACAGTACCACGGTGCAGGCTACATCCACATCTCTTTTCCACTATCACCATATTTGGACACACTGGAATTTGCCCGTTAGGACAACAGACTGAAGAAGATCCCCTTATCTACAAGGTGAGCATGGTGGCTGGCTCACTCAGGCAAAGAAGCATGTGACCTCCGCGAATCAAGTACGGCTGCTGAAATTGAAAATTCTCTCCCAGTACAGCGCATGTTATACTTCTAAATTGTAGAGCACGATTAACCAAGTTGTGGAGGAATTGGCTCTTAGGAAAGCTACCGAGCACAGCTCTGCTTTGGCTGGGCTAATCACAGTATCAGCCAGGAGCCCAGGAAAGTGGGTGCGTCTCGGAGAGGAGGGTGTGGGAGAAAAAGATTTCAAGTGGGCCTTGTGAATTTCTGAGTTCATGGCAAATTATAAGAGTGACGCTGTGCTCCAGAACACAAAACACTAAGACCTGGGGTTTACATTCTCTTTCTGGGTGCCTTTGAGCTGATGTATTTTGGTGAAATGCAAACAGGTTTTCACATGGACATTTTACTACTCATTTTGCATAATTTTTCCCTCCCTCTTTCCTTTCCTCTCCATCTTTCTGTCCTTTACCTTTTACTGGAATCTGTGCCACAAATAATGATATGGCTCCTCTGCAGGACTCCGGGCCATATCTGATTTCTTGCCACAATGACTTAGTGGCTTTTTTCATAATTCTTAAGCTCCCAAAATCAATTCCTCCTCCTCCTCCTCGCTTTCAGGGAAGAACAAACCTCTGGTTTTAGTGACATAACTGAAGTTTGGGAAAAACAACCGGTGATTATCTGGATCAGAGATCACCATCACCTCAGACTCTTGTCCTGATCCCGAGCCCCTCTGAAGTCTTCATTACCATTTGACAACTGACTTAACCCAAATGCAGACATGAAATGTGCAGATTGCATATTATGTCACTCAAAGTGAAGGTGCCCCTCCTTCACCCCTCTCTTTGCGAAGTGCAAAGGGAATCAGAGAAGGAATGTTTAAGCAGTATTTTCTCAGGGGCACCTGTGTGGCTCAGTCGGTTAAATGTCTGCCTTGGCTCAGGTCATGATCCCAGGGTCCTGGGATGGAGCCCCACGTTGGGCTCCCTGCTCAGTGAGTCTGTTTCTCCCTCTGCCTCTGCTCATGTTTTCTCTTGCTTAGAGCTCTCTCTCTCTCATGTAAATAAATACAATCTCTTTTTTTTTTAAAGGAGTGTTTTTGCTTTTTAAAAATACTCTCCCCACAAAGAATTGCAAAACATTTGCTAATGCAAATTACAGTCAGCTGCTCTTGGCTCCAGGACTGGTTCTAGTATCTTCCACCTGCAGCATCACCTCTCTGGGCTCTGGTGTTCTCATCTTCAAAGTGGGGTGGATAATAATCCTGTTTCAGAATGTAGTCCTTTCAGTCTGTGTGTGTTTATGGAGCATGAACCCCGTCAAGCATTCTTCTAATCTCCTTGACTGGTTTGGCTCAACTTATCCCACAACAACCTTCAGGATAGGCACTGTCATGATTCCTATTTTGTCAATGGGGAAATGAGAGAAAAGGACCCCATTATGAAAAGCTGGGCTACTAACAAAGACCTGCAGTGCAGGCCACTTTAGTGAATCTGGGCTTGGATTCTGAGTCTGAGAACATACTCTGAGCTCTCTGAATCTTATGTCTACATTGCAGAATGGCAGCGCCCTCCAGCTCACTAATTCTGTATCTAATTCTGACACTGCAGAGGAAAATGTGTGGAAGCATGTACTGGGACAGTTCAATGCCCACTGAGTCCTCCCTGGCCCAGTAAATATCTCCCAAGCTAACTGATCCTTTCAGAAAAGGCTCTCCTCTTGGAAGAGAACAAAGGCGAGGATGAGGGAAGAAGCAATGCTGCCAGATTCTAATTTCCCTTCAAATTAGCTTTTGCATAGAGAGAAAGGGACTCTTACACACAGCTCTGCTGGTTGGCTTTATTATCTCAAATTAATTAGGAAAATACCCAAGACTCTAACATGGTAAATTAATTTGCTCAAGGTCACCAACAAAATAAGTAATAGTTACATTTCTAATTTTATCTAACTCCAAAGAACAAAGTCTTCATTATAATACCTTGCGTTGTTGTGGTAGTTTTAAGGATGCTTACTGATTACTTTTAGCTCTCCACCTTCTGGTGTGTGATAGGTCTGCCCTGATATTCAGGTGGGGCTACTTTTCATTTATTTAGTTTCTTGCTTCTGTTTTCTCCAGGCTGTTGTTGTTGTTATTATTTAGACTTCTGGGCACAGAAGAATTGGCAGTGAGAAGGAGGTACGTTAGTGTGTATCACATAATATAGGACAACTGAGTTGCTTTGTACAAACCACTGTGTGCTTAGTACATGTGTGAATGAGTATGAGTTCCAAATGCTAATGGAAGAGCAAAGGAGAATGATAAAACAGGAAGATCAGCAAATTTCCTAGGCAGTCTCTGGAGTAGCGTCATTCAGAATTCTTGTAACTTTGGGTAAATCACATCACTCGGCAAAGTCTCTGTTACAAAGTCTCTAGTAAATTGAAGATATTTCAACTTTTTATGCCAGAAATCAGTATATAGAATGGAAAGTAGGGTAACTGCTACCTAAGAAGCCAGTATTAAAAAATTTCCCAGTAATTCATTTACCATTCAGTTTCAGGACTAGTCCGCACTCCTGAAACTGTATCTAATTTTCAAAAGATGGCATAGACATTTTTCTGATTTACATGATCCGAGAGGACACAACTGTGATATCTGTGATTAAGAGCATTGTAGTTGTAGATTTTCCATGCTGGTTTGACCATTTAATTTATCCATCAATACCTGTGTTCATTTGGGGGATTCAATTTCTATTTTCTAGAGCCTCATTCTCTTAAACCACCCCCTAATCTGATCAGTTCTGAGTCAGCATTCAAGGTACTATCCAAATCAACTAAGTGGAAGAATTCCAGAATTCCCAAAAAATCAGGAAGGTGATATATTAATGCCTTGTTCTTCAGAGCCTACCAGAGTGCGTGGCATTGGCCTCAAAGCTTTGTTATGAATAAAAATGTAACATGCTTAAGGATAGATCAATATACATTTTTCCTTCATTCACTTAACAGTGAGTACTTATTGTGGCGTAGGCATGGGGTAGAGTGGAGGGGGAACAATAATAAGCAAATTAGACATGGAGCATACGTCTTGGTGGCTGAAATGGACACTAAATTATCATTAACACAATTAGATACTGAATTCCAGGTAAGGATATTTTACTACAAAGGTCAATATAGTTTGCCAAGAAAGCATATTACTTGACCCATGCTGTGTAAGGAAGGTCCAGGGTAAAATTCCCTGACAAAGTGACACTTGAGGCAAGATGTAAACAATGGTGAGTAATTAAAGACAGGGCAGGACATTCTAGAAGAAGGAATATGCTTCAGGGCCTCAAAATGCAAGATAAATCTGCATTCAAGCCACCGAGAAAGCCCAGTGTGACTACAGTGGAAAGAACCAGCCAGAGTCCTATGTTACACATTTGGTGATGCAGGCAGGAGTTAACCCCTGTGGGGATGCACAGGCTAGGCCAAGATTATCTTTTCCCTAAGGCAAGAAGAAAAGGAAACTCATGAAATATTGTAAGACCAAGATTTGTTTTTATAAGATCGTTCTGGTTGCACTAATGATCAGAGGTGGGAGAAAAGTAACAAGGGATTCAAGGAGACCAGTCAAGACTGGGGGGGGGTGGGGCAGAGAGGAAGGAGGGGGTGGAGGGGAGGGAGAGGAGGAGAAGGAGGAGGGGAGAGGGAGGCAAAAGAGGGGGCAGGGAGGGGGAGGAGGGGAGGGGGAGGGAGGGGGAGGAGGGGAGGGGGAGGAGGAGAAGGAGGAGGGGAGAGGGAGGCAAAAGAGGGGGGAGGGAGGGGGGAGGAGGGGAGGAGGAGGGGGGAGGAGGGGAGAGGGAGGGAGGGGGAGGAGGAGGGGGAGTAATAATGTAGGTGATTTGCTATTTAGGGAAAAAAGTAACTGGTGAATCTGATGGAATATAGTCACTGAGATGTGCTGCTGGAGAGAAAATGTTAAGAATAAATCCCAAGTTTCTGACTTGTACTCTTTAGAATGATTTAGCCGACTTTAGTCCCAACTTATCCATTAGGCTCAGTGGGACCATTTGTAGAGGCCCACAAAAGTGTTTGACCCTTTTTAAATCATAAAAGCAAAATGAACTTTTAGTTCAAAGAAAATGCTTAAATATATAATAGTAATCCATCCATCCTTACCAATGCAGTAAAATGTAATCTTTAATATTTACATGGAGGAAGCAAAAGTGCCCAGGTCCATGGAAGTTACAGTGTGGCCCTGGGCCAGTTGTCACTGAGAGAGAAAACTGGAGGAAGACCAGGTTGTCACGGGGCTGGAGGGTTACAGCAGCACAGTGCAAGTCAGTTTTGACATCAGTTTCAGGTTTTGAGGTACCTGTAAAACATCCTGGTGAACATGACAAAAAGTCCTTTAGATAATACAGCTTAGAAATCATGAGGGTGCTTTCAATGTTGGATTTAGAGTCATGAAGTATGGATTTCGGTTCTAGCTCTACTACTTTGGTGGGCTTTCATGTTGATGATGAAGATGATCGTGAGGAGGAGGGCTGTCTAAAATAGCATCATCTTTCTTCTACGAAATGCTTCAAAACATGTGACTGGGTGAGTGGTGACACTTCAGCTGTAGCAATGGTTACCTGACCCAAAATGAGCCAGTCAGAGGCCACCTGTGGGACTTCATATCTGGGGTGGTTGAGAATGCCCTTATGCCCTACAGTACGAAAGCCATTGGAAGGGTTCTTCAGCATTGCCAGGGAAGGGTAAACTATCACCTGGCGAAAACTGCTTGAAAAAGCAAAGCCAACTTACAGAATAGGACAGACTCCATGTAGAGCAAGTCCTGACGACTTTAGTGCCCCTATTTCTAATCTTCCCTGGCACCACATCTACCCCTGGACTGTTCAGATAGTTGAGTTGTCTATTCTGTTTAGGTCAATTGTAGGTTTTACATCTACTGTTTTCAAAAGCAAGAGGGCTGACCAATATAATCACAAAATACCCAGGTCATATCATCTCACCAAGCTTCAGTTTCCTGGTCTGTATTATGAATAGGGTAAAACTTAAACCACAATTTTGGGATGATGATCACATGAGAAAATTATGCAAAAGTGCTTCAAAATTCAATGTACAGCATGCATATACTAATTATCATTGTTACTATGAAAGGGAGAGACCAAGAAGGAGGACATCTAGAGTTGACAGAGGGGGACCCTTTTGACCCTAGAAGGGTATGGCTCCGTTACTGGAAGCCATCAGATTTGGTTTAAAGAGATTCCCCTCAATGAACACTATTAGATTGAAGAAGTCCTACTATTTTTCTGCAACGTTCTCTATTTCATGTTAATCTTTACTAATTTGCCAGTATTTCCCACAATCAGTTAGCTTGCTCTGTAAGAAACTCATATAGGGCTAGCGTGAGTCCCTCATCTACCCCATTCCAATATGCACAATAAAAAAATCCTCTATGCCTTCAACACACCCTATTCTAACTTTATTGACCTTTACTCATTATCGTATGAATTGTTGATATCTATAGATTTTGAAGTCTTCAAGGGCGACTTCACACTCTCATTTCTGTACATTCCTAGCACTGAATATACAATAGGTGCTCAGCAAATGTTAGTTCAATGAATGGATGAATTCAGTTATATTATATCTCTAACTCGCAAAACACACATTAGTATCTTGAAGGCCAATAATCTGTGTTCCACACCATAGAATTTGAAATAAAGTCCAACCAGCTGGATCGAGATTTGAGAGTGTTTGTGAACAGGTGGTGTTGTGCTTGAGGATGGCCTGGAGCTGCTTTATGAGAAAGCAGCCCTGTGTGTCTAGAAGTGGACTATCTTTATTTTTTTTTTTTAAGATTTTATGTATTTGACAGAGAGAGAGCGAGAGAGCAAGAGAGAGAACACAAGCAGGAGGAGTGGGAGAGGAAGAATCAGGCTTTCTGCCAAGCAGGGAGCCCGATGCAGGGCTCAATCCCAGGACCCGGGCATTATGACCTGAGCCAAAGGCAGACGCTTAATGACTGAACCCACCCAGGCACCCCTAGATATAGACTGTCTTTAACTCCACCTGTGGCAGGCTAAGGGCTCTTCTTAAGAGTATCTGAAAAAAAAAACACATTTAATACAAGATAATTGACTGCTCAGGACACTGCCACCCACAACCCCCCAGTGCTTACTCTGAAGTCCCATCCTTAGGACATCTATATTTAATTTCTGTAAAAACTGGTAACTGATTCAGAAATAGCCTGTGGTGGTAGCAAACTATTTGTAAATTATATAGGCATAAAAGAGCATCATAAAGATGAGAACTGCTATTCTTCACTTTCCAATAAACATAGCATCAATTAAAAGCTGAAGGCCAAGATGCTTAGCCAAGTTTCCATCCAGATGGAATTTATAATAAGTGTTATAAAGCTCTGAAAATCAAGGATTCCAGCCAAAGCAAGGACAAGCTATAAAAGGTGCACACCTCCTTAATGTGACAATAATAACACCACAAACATGGTTCCTAGTTTGCCAGAAATTTTGCTCTTCCTTTTTTGTTGTTCAGTAAACTTTTATTGAAAACCTACTGTGTGCTGGAGTCTGCGGTGATTAATGAGCCCCCATGAAGCTGAGGAGAAACACACACACACACACACACACACAGATATACACACACGCAAATACCATGTACAGTTAGTAATGCAAAACCAGTCAGTCTGGGGCACAGAGACTCAGTTGGGTGACTCAGTTGGTTAAGCAACTGCCTTCAGCTCAGGTCATGATCCCAGAATCCTGGGATCGAGTCCCACATCAGGCTCCCTGCTCCTTGGAGAATCTGCTTCTCCTTCTGACTTTCTCCCCTCTCATGCTCTCTCTCACTGTCTCTCTCTCAAATACATAAATAAAATCTTAAAAAAAAACCATAAAAACAAAAACAAAAAAAAACCCAGTCGGTCTAATGCACTCTAACTGATGATCAACCTCTTCAAGCCTATGCTATGGGTCGCCTGTGTCACCCCAAAATTCAGATGTAGAAGCTCTAACCCCCATTATATCTAAATGTAACCTCATTTATAAATGAGGTCATTGCAGATGTAATTGGTTAAGATAGGTCATGCAAGAGGAGGGGGCCCCTAATGCAACGTGACCAGTATCCTTCTAAAAAGGGGAAATTTGGGCACAGACATACTCAGCAAGAACACATATGAGAATTGGACTTATGTAGCCACGTCACAAGTTGGGAGAAAGGTCCAGAACAGCTCCTTCCCTGGTGGCTTCAGAGGCCTTCAGAGCCCTGCAAATACCCTGATTTCAGACCTCAGGCCTCTTGCACTGTGAGACAAATTTCTGTCACTTAAGACACCAAGTTTGGGGGTGCCTGGGTGGCATCGTCAGTGAGTTGTTGGACCCTTGGTTTTGGCTCAGGTCATGATCTCAGGGTTATGAGATCGAGCCTTGCATCTGCCTCCTTGCTCAGCACAGAGTCTGTTTGAGTTTCTTTCTCCCTCTGCCCCTCCTGCTTATGCTCTAAAATAAATAAGTAATTTTTTTTTAAATAAGCAAATCTTAAAAAAAAAAAAAAAGACATCCATTTTGTACCTTGTTATAGCAGCTCCAGGAAACTAATACATTTTAGCTTTCTCATCTGTATGATGAATAGTATAAAACCTACATATTAATGTAACACTGATTAAATGAGATAGTGTATATAAAAAGCTTTTTGAAGTTCAATTTCAGTGCAGAGTATATAGGAAGAGGTACAAAAATGTAGGTCTTTCAGAGAGACCTTCAGCATAGCCCAACCATATTGGGTTCCAAGCAAGTTTGAACCCCAGGTTTCAGAT
Organism: Mustela nivalis; assembly: GCF_964662115.1. Lineage (NCBI taxonomy): Eukaryota > Metazoa > Chordata > Mammalia > Carnivora > Mustelidae > Mustela > Mustela nivalis. The sequence continues at coordinate 142,727,605 of NC_139021.1, forward strand.
CTTAAGAGAAAATTCTACAGCCCACCTAGACTTGCACCCTCTGACACAGCAGCCACTTGCTATGTGTGAGCAGTTGAAATGTCACTAGTTCAAAGGGAGATGTGCCATCAGTATATAGTACACACTCAATTTTAAAGGCAATGCGAAAAAAGAATGTAAAATATCTCGTGCATATTTTTACACGGACCACATGTTGAGAATATAACATTTTGGATATGCTAAGTAAAATATATTATTAATTTTACCTATCTTTTGTTAGTTTTACTTTTCTTAATGTGGTTACTGGGAAATCTATAATCACTTACGGGGCACACATTCTGTATGTACTGGACAGCACACGTAGAGAGGTAAAATATGTCCCTCTGTTTCCTGAAATCACATCCTAGAGGTTCCATCAGCTGTGACCCCACCATCTGTGAGGTTTTAAGTGTATGGAGGCTTGATACTCTTCCTCTGTTTGTCTCCCATCCCCACTCTGCTGCTCAGAATAGTGGTGGGGCTCAGATTTCAATTCACAGCTAATTAGGAATCCAGTGACCTGTGCCTTCAGGTAAAGGAGGCTGAATATTTGAGAAATGACTTCCCCAAGGGCAAACAGAAGAATCTAGGCATTCTGACTTTCAGGTCTTGCAGACTAGAGTTCCAGCCTGCCTGTGTTTTCCCTGAGATTTTCAACAAATCCTTACTGAGGGTCAAGCATGAGTCAGGTGACAGAGATACAGATGAAATCAGCCATGAAAGGATTCAGATTCAGTTTGGGAAACTAATATTTACCTCCAGGTTTACAATGAAAATCGAACAACATCCCATCTGTAAAGTCCCTTGTTCTACCTGGACATATCTATTACCAGAGTTACCACCCCAGATGACACCCTGTATGAAACATCTTTAGGGCTCGGACACATTGGAGTTGTCGATAGCTCTCTTTCTCCCTCACGTTTATGTGAGCCTTCTGTACCACCACCAATGTCTCCCAGAGTATTTCCTGTAGATGTATAAACGTCAACGTTCAGAAATATATGTGACATACACCCTCAGATCACACAGGTTGGTAGTTTTGTGACTTAATTTGAAATCTTCTGGCTTCGAAATTTAACCATTTTGTGTTCTTATGTTGTCAATATCAGTAGTCACTGAACAGCCCTGGGTTCTGTCCTAGACACAAGGAATGCAAATATCTGGTGTGCAGCAACCGAGTGCTTATAAAAGAACATGTACTGACCTTCCAGGAAAACATTTCGTTTCCCATCTGCAGGTACCGCATTTTATCTTTTAACACCCTGGAGCCTAGAAACTTGGTAATTTTTTTTTTAATTATTTTGAATGATAAGAAAAATTCAATATTTGTCATTCATTGTATATGTGTGTGGCATGAAAAAAATCTTTTTTCTTCTTCAAGAATCACCCCAGGGATCTAAACTTCCAGGTGAAGGCATCAGTGGTTTTAGCTGCCATCTGTCTCTTAAGAAGAACAATCTCTGAGGAAGATAACTGAGGGTTTGGCTATGGTCTGCATAATTTTCCAGATGTTCAAGAGCAAGTTCCTCATTGAGCCCTTAGGAAAATCTGGGCAGAAGTAATTATTCTACTACTTCAAGTTAGCCTTCAGAGATGGCATAACTCAACAGAACTCCAAGGTTTCTTCATTCCCCATGATTTTGTCACTTCTCCTATGAGCCTTTAATATTATATGTCCTCTTTGAATTTACAACTCTGTGCACTTGTCCTCATGCCTGTTTCCATCATTAGCTTCTCTGTCACTCTTTGCTCTCCTTTGATGTAAGGAAAATCACCCAAGAAACCCTCTGAAAAGCAGGTGTGCCAACCTGTTATGTATGATGAGGCAACACAAAGCTAACAAAGGTCCCCAAATCTTAAGAAATTTGGGAAGATTATTGAGGAACCAGATAGAACTACAAAAGCTAACTCTGATGCAGGAAATACAGACAGTAGATAACTTGCGGATTCTGCTCCAGTCCCAAAGCCTTATCCATATAAGACAGAAGGCATCCAATCAAGGCTGTGAGACAAGTTCTAGTCCTCAGTGAAAGGCTGCCATGAACTAGGCAGGACATCCCTCTGTGCAGGAATAAACACAGGACAAGAACATAATCCTCGTACTGAGGATGCATGACAAAGTCAGGACCTACAAAACTCTACAAAGAAAAAAGTTTCAAGGAGACACTTTCAATATCCTTCTGGACACTTCCTTGTAAGCATCTCATTTCATAAAAACCTCAAGGCATATACCCTTCTCACTTTAGCAGAAGGAAAAACAGGATTTGAGAAATAGAGAAATCTAAGTTAATGTAGCCTACTTCCTAAAAGAAAGCAATATTAACATCATAAATATATTTCTTTTATATATTATATATTACATATATATTTTATATATTATATAAGCATATTATATCCTTATAAACTTTATATTTATATAATTGGTATCATTCTATTAGTTTTATATACTGATTTTTCACATAGATTATATATTATGAATTAGATCACGTTATATAATGTTCTTTAAAGTATCTTTTTTAGTGGAAGACCAACATTTTATTATATATGGTATGAGCCATGATTTATTTAACACTCTTTTGGGGGGACTATTTAACATTCTTTATGGTCATTATTTTGTGATAAAGAAAATACGTAATTTGGTATAAAAATACCTGACTTGAAAATTTTTGGTCTTAAATCTTTGAAACTTCCTGAGATTATATTAATGAGCATGAACATTTTAAAGACATGTACTACATATTGTCAAAATGTTTTTGAGAAAGTCTTGACCACTCCTTTCCACTAAGAAAGGTGGGAATGCAGATTTCAGCTAAACCTTCTCAGATTACAAATGACTGGCTTTTAATCTGGTTGCTAATTAGATATGTAAAAGAATGATATCCAATTTCGGTTTAATATGCTTTTTGAATAACAAGTAACAAATTGTTTTTAAAATCTTCAGTAGGTGTGTGACTTTCTTTGAGAAATAATCAGTCACATTCTTTGCCCATTTTATGACTACTTCAGATGATGCCTACTACTATTTGTCATACATGTGTTGGTCCTGTAGACATTAAGAATATTAACACTTCATTTTTTTTTTTTTTTTTGGTCAATAATCCACCTAGCTTTCCTTTATTTTTAACTTTTTGAAAAATTTTATTGTTTAAATCTTCAATGTAATCAAAGCCATCATCTGTCTTGGCAACTGTCTTGACTGTTTTCCATGTGTGAAGAAAGTCTTTTTCCTACAAAGTCCAGAAAGACATATAAAATACTTCTGTCTTTTTAGAAATAGCTTTCTCTTTTAATACTCTGTTCAAATGATTCACCTGTAAATCACTTTAGTGGCCAATTATCCATGTCCAAAGGCTATTTTCTAACACCAAAATAATGATAGATTATTTGAAATTTTCAAATGTAGATTATATTGAGATAAAAGAAGATCATAAAATATCCATATGTAGAAGATTTGATGAAGTGAAATTCCATGTTATCTTCAAAATCTTTTTCCTGGAGAATATGTTAGAAATCAGAAAACCACAAAAATGCTTATGACATAGTACTAATTATAAAATACAATTAAAATAATCTTTATGGTTTAATTCCTATTTTATAAATACAACTACAATTACAATTACAGTTCCAACTATGTGAGCAGCTATAAATATGAAATGACTACAGGTAGATTCTAAAATGTTAGAAATGGTTCTTTTTTAAAAAATATTTTATTTATTTATTTGACAGAGATCACAAGTAGGCAGAGAGGCAGGCAGAGAGAGAGAGAAGGGAGAAGACTCCCCGCAGAGCAGAGAGCCCGAGGCAGGGCTCGATCCCAGGACCCTGGGATCATGACCTGAGCCGAAGGCAGAGGCTTTAACCCACTGAACCACCCAGGCACCCCAGAAATGGTTCTTTCTAGGTTATAAGATTACTATTAATTTTTATTCTATACTCTTCAGTATTTTTCAAATTTTCTACAATAACTCTCAAGTCTTTTAAAATAAAAATTAAAGTTTTAGGATAGTTTGAATTGAAAATAAGGTATTGCTTTTTTCCATTAATGTTCTCATAAGAATAAGCATTTCCATAGCCAGTTCTATTTTTCAAAGCATTTCATATCAGTTTTCCTTTATTTCTTTCAGTGATAAAGGAAAATAGATGGAAAATCATTCGCTTGATGCATGAGTAAAAGTCTAAGGTTACCTGCTACCAACTCCCAAACTAGTACCCCATTTAGGTTGTGTTGTTTGATTTCCTTTGACTGTGTTGTTTCTTTTCAACTAATTCATGCTATGGTGTATCATGCTTTCTTGCTTTACAGAGCATTTTTCCTCTTCTGTCCCCTTCTCCACTAGTTTCCGACTGTTGACAATATTTAAGCTCCTTAGGATGTTTTTCTTGATCTCCCTGGCCACCTTCCCTCCACCTGCTCTCTCCTGCTTTCTCGCACCTTGCAATGTCATGGTCTGTCTCCCTTCTAAATCATGAGCTTTCTGTGGGTAGAATCATGATTTATTTATTCTGTGAATAGCATAACTCCTGCTCATTTGTAATACCCAATTCAGTGAGTACAAAATAGGCTCACCTGGCTGTGTTGCATACATTTCAATAAACTTTAAAAGGAAAAACAAATATGTTTTCAGTATTAAAAAATAATTTATTTAAATGTTAAACACAGATTTACCATATGATATACTAATTCCACTTTTTTGTATACACCTAAGGGATATGAAAATAGATGCCCACACAAAACCTTGTATATGCATTTTCAGCCTTATTCTTCAAAGGAAAAAAAAAGGTAGAAGTGACCCAAAGATCCATCATTTTTGCGTGATAAACAAACAGAAACAGCATATTCATGCTGTGGAATATTATTTGCCAATGAAGAGAAATAAGATACTGATGATGTCTTTGATGACGTGGATGAACTCAAGAATATTAGACTAAGCCGAAGAAGCCAATCACAAAAGATCATGCTACATGATACCATTGGATACATCTGGAGGAAGAAAATCCATAGCGACAGAGAGGAGATTAATGTTCGCTTAGAGCTGGTGGGAAAGAGGGTGTGGGTGTGTGTGTGTGAACGACAGAAAGAGGGTTAGTTGGCGTGACTGCTAATGGATATGACATTTCTTTCTGAGGTGAGGAAAATGTTCTAAAATTATGGGGGTAAAATCATGGGAAAAGACTATGGTCTTAGTTGTACCTCTCTGTAAATATGCTAAAAAACCACTGAATTGAATACATGGGTTGAACTTTATGATATGTAAATTATTTCTCAAAAAGCTGTTAAATATATATATATATATATGTGTATACACACACACACACACACATATATATAGTATTACACATATTATGCAATGCACAATAGTACATGAAAGTCTTCACCTTTTCCCTGGGTTGAAGCCTGTCCTCAAACTCTAACCCCTGTCTTTACCACCCTCTACACAAAGGGAGGAATTTAAGGATATAGTGAGGGATGGAGTCAGGAAATACAAGATGTAGGGACATCTGTTGTGATTGGCAAAACTTTTAAAGCATTTTTACATTTGGAAGCTTCAAATTGGCCACATCAAATTGTCCCCAAGTCAAAACATCCTTATCGATTCAGCCGTATCAATATGTGCCATTTCTGGGAAACCGTCTAGTTCCCCAGGGCTTTAGCAGTCAGAAATTTGCTCCTGTGACCTTCCACAGACCCCTGTTTATAACTCCTTTATGTTGTAGTATTATTGGATACTGTACATGTCCCTCCTGGAAGGCTATACTAGCTAAACTTGAAGCGCATAGACCATAATGGATTTATCACAGAACTTCAAAAAACTGCCTGGAAAATGATGGTTATTCCTTATGTTTTCTGAATGAAATGGGGTGGGGGAGGCAAAAAGAGATAACTTTAATGCTAACTTTAAAAGTGTGCATTTTCCAACCTCTATCCCTGGAGAGATGTTGAGCAACTTATCTGATGTCCTTCAAAAATCCTCTGTAACATAAAGCAAGAGAAACTCTGATCAGATATCAAAGTGGGCCTGCTGCACAGCACTATAAAAATGTGGAATAAAGAAGGAAGGAGAGATTTAAGTCACTGAGTGGAAGAAAACCAATACAACGGATGTTCTAATTTTACCAGAATGAAATCAAGGGGTAGGCAAGTTGATCTTGAAGATCTTCCTTTCTAGCATTTCTAAATCTGAAATTTATGAGCAAGTCTTCTCGGTGTTCTGCCCTTACAGACCCCGCAATGGGCCTTTCACACCCTACACTTCCACCAGCTGCCCGAGAGATGACAAATGACAATGAAAGAAATTGTCGGGAGACAATGGCCCCTAGAAGGTCCACATATTTACTTGCTCTGAATTAAAATGCTCAAACTGCAGATTCATTCTCATCCCCTGTATTTATGGTTCCCTCTGCCTTGAAGCAAGCACAGTGAGTGCAGTGATAAATTGGCTGAAAGTCTGTCTCATTTCTAGGCAGTCCCTGTAAATTTCTGAGCTGTTCTTTGCAACCCTTCATTCTGATTTGTAACATTCGACAACACTGCCGATGACGCACAAATGGTCTGCAGGCCCTTTTCCACCAGCCAAGCCAAGGCCATGGGGCTCTGGCCTCTCACTATTCCCAGAGCGTCACAGAGAAGTACTAAACCAGAGCATCAAGCCCTCCTCAGGGAGGATCTGCCTCTCCTCCCAGTCAAGGCTTTGGTCTAAAATGTGGCCAGTGCTGAATGGGGCATGACCTTGTCTGGATGTGTTTGATGTCAGAGTAGACAAACGTTGAGAATGGTACAAGCACAAAACAGAGAGTCTTCTCTATACTTAGGAAAACACCCTAACATATCAATTCTCTGGGGAAATTTATAACGTGTTTGCTCTGTACCAACACTCTCATAGAGGCTGAGGATACAGAAGCAAAGAAAACAGAGTCCTTGACCTCTTGGAGTGGAGATTCTGCTGCCTTACCTTTATTCATTGAGTAAATGAAGGCATAAATTAATGATTAAGCATAATCCGTTCCCTCACGAGAGGTTAGGAATGCCATTACTGTCTAAATTATACCTGCCCCTCCAGACAGGCGCTACCACTTTTACAGCACAACTCAATTAGTGAAAATAATAGAAATGACAAAGCAGGTCTTTGAGATTTTATCTCTGGAGCTCTTCTTATGTGCAGTACTGGGCCCCTAAATTCTGGCTTTCTTGGCTAACTTTAGACCTTTCCTCTGAACCATATGGCCTTCTTGTTGGGTCTCTAAACATCCTGCTTATTGCCACCTCAATGTTCCTACATAATTTGCCAGCTTTATTTTCTCCTTCCGTTTCTGTAGTCTATAATAGTTGAGTATAAATCAAGTCTAACTCAGGGCAGAACAGAAATTCAGCTACTCCCTTGTCAAGCACCCACATTCCCCTTCTGCCAAGCATAGAAGGAGGTGGAGCCAGACTCTTATAAAATGAACGCTTGCTTCCATGGATCCTAGAACACAAAACAGAGTGGGAAATGAAGAACTCATCTTCTCCCCATTCCTAAAACAAGGGCACACTTTGATTTGAATTTATTCAAATTTGATGTGAGTTTACTCACAGAAACTGGACAATAAAATTATTAGGGGCACTCCTAGCAGCTGGGGTGAAGAGAGGCAGAGAAGATGGATTTGTTTCAGAGAAGCACTGTTCTAGCGGTGTTTGCTGCAGAGGTGGGGCAGGGGGTCCTGCTATCAGTCTGAACAGGAGCCTAATATCCAGGGGTTCTGGCAAGCTGAGCCTTACCCAAGCCCCACAATACAGTGGGGGCCAGAAATGTAAGAAAAAAATCAGAAACCACTCACCAAATACTCCCCACCAAGGCATGAATAAGAAACACCATCACAGGCACAGGTTCATGAAAATAGAAAGGACCAGGAAGTGAAAAAATGAACAAGGGTAAGAAGGGACAACACTCTGTCAGGGTTCCTCAGTCCTGGGCCACACGCTGAGTACGTTCACATATAATACTTCGTCTAATCCTCACAATAATTTTTTGTGAAATTTATATTTTTAAAACCCATTTTGAGGAGGAACAACAAATCCATGAGGATCTGAGATGTGAACTAACATAAATAAAATCACCCAGATGATAACCAGAGAGCGAGGATTAGAACTCACAGTTCTCTGACGCCAGAAAATCCAGGCTTTCCTTTCTGTAGCTTTATTCTCAAAGCTGAGGAACAACATCACTACTTTTTATGTGAGAAGCTTGCATGTTACTTTACTCTTTTTTGTCTCATCTGATAGGACATGAAATGCATTGACCAGAAGGCAAGGGGATATAAATTACTACTTGATGTTCATCATTATATACCTTGTGACAGAATCAAAATTAAACCAAAGCTCAAACATTGTGAGCTAGATAGGTCCCTCTAGAACAAAATTATCACCAGTTCTCTCTGCCCATTTAGCAGCAACAGCTTTTCATGATGTTTTAATATGGTGAACCTGCCTGAAACACAATTTTTTGTTTAATCATAAGACCTTAGAATTGGAAGAAACCTGGGAACTCTCCCAGCCTCAGGAAGGCAAATATCTTATCTCATATACTAAGTTCCATGGATGGAAAATGGCTTCAAGAGCACTGTGTTGAGAAGCACAAGGACAGCCCCCAGATCCAGAGACATGGTGTGTCTAGAAAGATGGGGAAAACTACCAAGGAATACAAGATACGTGCCAACGTTTAACTGACCCGATATTCTCAAACTAGAGAAAGTTCCTCATAATATAATATAAATATTATTTCATACACATTACATACCTTAATCTTCCTAAGCACTCAATGGTTTTGGTGTCACTATTATTGCCCTTTTATAATAAAGTTAAGAAAACAGAGGCTCAGGGAGGTTAAAACTTTTCCAAATTCTTTTCAAACAGTGAACAAGTTTGTGCTTGTCGCCAAGTCAAGTGTGGCTCCCAAGCCACACTTCTACCTGCAAAGGACTCGTTGCTCACTAGAGGGTTATTATTTCAGACTTTATGTGAGCTGTGAGTGTGGATGGGAATGTGTGCATAGAGCGCATGTGCACACACTTGTGTGAGTGTACGTTTGCCCTCAGCCGACTCACTTGTGAGTCCTACTTGCACAGTCACACGCTGTATCCTCCCACCTCTAGGTCACTCTACACCACACCATGTGCACTCCCACTCAATCCAGATCTCTGAAGCTTCCCTGACTGTATCTTGATGATCCCCAAGAAAGGATAAATGCACACGTGTGACTACTTAAGATCTTTGGTGTCATTGCTTTAGAACTGTTAAATATGACTCTGAGCTTATAGTATTGACGCATTTCTACATTTTTTTCTTGGCCCTGACTTTTTTTTCTTCTACTTTTGGAGTCCACGCAGTCTTTTCTATACACATACACATCTATGTGGCACTACCATATGGCAGATACTGTCCTGGGCATCTGGAATACAAAGTGAACAAAACAGACACAACTTCATGCCCCTGCAGAACTTACTTTCCTACAGACGGAGTAAGAGAATAAACAATAAAAGTAATACATCATTTGGTATGCTAGGGGCAGAGAAGTACTATGGAAAGTAGAGCAGCATGGAGAGATTTGAAGAGACGTGGGTGGGGAATGCAAGAGCTACTTTTAATTAGGATGGTCATGGGCGGGCCTCTTTGAGAAGGTATGATTGGAGCAAAGACTAGAAGGAAGAGAGGGAACTAACCATGAAGACGTTGGACAAAGGGAGTTCGAGGAGGACGAATCCACCAGCACAAACACCCTAAGGCATGGGTATGCTTGACATACATAAAACACAGCAGAGAAATATATTCATGGAGCTAGAAACAGAGTCAAAGCGGAAAATAACCAAAGGCCAAGGCAGGGGAGTATAAAGGCTGTAAATCATGCAGGGCTATTGTGAAGACTTTGTCATGTATTCTGAGTAAGACAGGGAAATACTGGAAGAATTCAAGCAAGGGAATGATTTTATAGGACTTGCTTTTTATGGCCCCAGCTGCTGTGCTGAGGGGAGATGGGGCGGTGGTGGTACGGCTTTGGAAGCACCAAGCCAGTTTGAACACTACGGCAGAAATTCAGGCTACAGATTATGTTGACTGGGTTAGAACAATAACAGGGGAGGTGGTAATATGCTGTCAGATGCTGAATTCACTCTGAATATAAATCCGATACGATTTCCTGACACTCTGAATGTGAGGTATAAATGAAAGATGGCAGTTAAGCAAGATTTCTAAGTTGGGTCTGAGCAACATGAAGGGAATAGTTGCCAATAATTGAGATGGAAAAGTCTGCAGTCTATGCAAATTTAGAGGAGGAGAACAGGATTCAAAAGTCCTGCTTATGCATATAAGAACTGAGTTGCCTCTTAGATTTCCAGGTGGAAACTTCAGGCAGGCACTCGAATATACACATCTGGACTTGAATGGAAAAATCTAGCTGATGTTAAGGCTAGAAGGAAAGGAATTTCTCAGAATTCAGATGTTACAGAAGCTTTGTGATTTATACCAAAAGAGAAGTTTCAAAAAGAAGACTACCATTCCCTGGAAAATTTCAACAACCAGAATTTGGGTAAAGAAGGTGACGTGTAAACAAAGACGATAGAAGAACACCAAAATAGTATGTTGCATCACAAAAGTCAAGCAAGAACACTGCTTGTCGAAGATTTTATGTTTTAGATTGCTGAGAAGTTGAGCAGTCGGAGGAGGAAGACTGTGTTTGGCAATATGGGGTTCATAGGACAGCAGGTTTAGTGGACTTGCAGGAATGTGAACCAGATAGGACTCAGAGGAAGAGAGGGAGAGGAAGACATGTCCTTTCAAATGGACAATCCTATGCAGGTAAAGTAAGCTAAGGGAGAAGACTGTAAACTGAGAATTCAGTGTACTGTACCTGATTTCAAATCATGGCCCTACTGCTTATGTGTTAACTTTGGAAACCTGGGGACATTATTTCACTTCATTATTTCACCTGCTAAGTCTAAGTTTTCTTATCTGGAGAATGCAGCTATTAGCAGTACCGATTTCACTGACGTTCTGTGGAAATTAAACAAACCTATGTGGACCCCTTAGCAAAGTACCTTCTAGACAGTAACCTTTCAGGACACATTAGCCACTATAATTATTTCTGTTATAATCATTAATAGCTTTACATGGAGTCATTTTACTGTGAAGGGAAACACAGAAGTAGGAGATGTGGGAAGGAAGGTTATGCAGCTTGAAATGTAATTCTAGTTCTTGCTACAAATATACATACAAAGTAGCATGCAAAAACCACATATCTCAAATATTACCTAAGATAGGAATAAAAATACCCATGGTACATATATTCAGTAAACTTACAATTGGTTTCCATTTTAAGATCTGAATATAACAGTACTTGTGATGTCCCTGGAAACATCATTAAGCAAGATTCACCTGTATAAACATTCAGATCAAAGAACATAGTTCTTTGGAGAGAGCTTTCAGAAACACAGAGCTTAGAACTCTGTAAGCTACTAAACTATCAGATGACTCAAACTGTCATTGAAACATCACTTCTAAGAAGAAGTATATGCTGTGTTTGCTTGGAAACTATTTCCCTGTGCCTACCTTTTGAGTTCCTGATGTTTCTGATCCAGAATTCTACATGAGAGTCAAATATCATTTATTTCTCAGGATGAGGGAATCTAAAATGTCAGTAAATTCAACCCAAGAACAACATGACAGAATTGATACCCACAGCCAAACAATATAAAAAAACTGGATTGCAACAGAGAACTGAGCTACTTCATTGCCAAAATGAACAAACAAACAGATGTGAGGAAATGGCTACTTTAAAAACTAAAGTTAAAAAAATCAATTTTTCCTTATTTCAAAGTCAGATTTGACTGCATTTTATTTACTGCCCCAGGGCCCAGCATCTTACATACTCTTTAGGCCATTAGATGCCACTGTGAGTAACACTGAACTCAATTACACAGTGATTCCAAAAGATATTTAGGAGATCAGCTTGTTCAGATTTTGGACACTGTGCATGAGAGGGAGGTAGATTTAGTGATGACATTCACTAAGAAGGGGATGCAGGAGATTGACCAAAGTTGAGGAACAAAACATAATTGCAGTTGTGAACATGATGAGTTTGAGATTCTTGTTAGATTTCTAAGCGGAGATATCAAGAAAGTATCTGGGTAAAAATCAGTGGGTCAAAGAAAAAGTCTGAGCTAGTATAAAAGTTGGGGAGTAACAGCATGCAAGTCTCCACTTGCTGCCCTGAATCCAGGGGAAAAGAGGCAGACTGACAAGAGACTAGAGCCTAAATCTCTCGGTCTAAGACTAGAACCTGAAGAACTCTAACATTCAAAACTCAGATAGGGGATACTAAGCAGATTAAAGAACCTGGGGAGAGTTCAGAGCAATACATGAAAGACCAAGAGAGTTGTTATTCAAGTCAAGGGAAACAATCATAAAGAAACAGATCATATTCAATTTGTGGAATTACATAAATGATTAAGTAAAATGAAAACTGAAATATACTGAAATTAGGGCATGCAGGTCACTGATGATCTCAAAGTATAATTTTGATGTAGTACAGGCATAAGAGAATTAGAAAGTGTTATGTGTGAGTATAAACTGAGAACCTCTCTCTTTTGAAAATTCTGAGAATGAATAGGAAGAAAAAGATATCTTTCTCAGATAGACAGTTGTTGGTGAAGAGAAATACTAATAGCTTTTATATGTGAATTTTGTATCCTACAACTTTACTAAAAAGAAATCAAGGAAACAATATAACAGCATCAAAAAGAGAATAAAACACTTAGGAATAAATTTAACCAAGAAGATGAAAAATCTGTACACTGAAAATTCTAAGACATTAATGAAAACAATGGAAGAAAACACAAAGAGATGGAAAGATATCCCATGTTTATGAACTGAAAGAATTAAATGTTAAAATATGCCTACTACCCACAGTAATCTGTAGGTTCAACACATTCTTAAACAAAAAAATTATTTATTTGAGAGAGAATGAAAATGAGAGAGATCACAGAGAGAGAGGGAGAAGCAGACTCACCCCTCAGCAGAGAGCCTGATATGGGGCTTAATCCCGGGATGCTGAGATCATGCCTGAGCTGAAGGCAGAAGCTTGACCAACTGAGCCACCCAGGTGCCCCCAACACATTCTTTATTAAAATTCCAATGGCTATTTCATAGAAATAGAAAACAATCCTAAAATTCATATGGAACCACAAAAAAAAGCCCTGAATAATCAAAGCAATCTTTAGAAAGAACAAAGCTGGAAGCTTTCTAACTTCAAATGATATTACAAGGCAATAGTAATTATACAGTATGGTACTGGTATAAAAATAGATACATTGACCAGTGGAATAGAAGAGAAAGACCAGAAATAAGCCCAAACATATATGGTCAACTAATTTGTGACAAGGACTCCAAGAAAACACAATGGGAAAAATTAGTCTCTTTAATAAATGGTGTTGGGTAAACTAGATATACACATTTGAAAAATAAAATTGGACCCTTATCTTGCAAAATAAATAAAAGCCAACTCAAAATGAATTAGACTTAAAAATATTACCTAAAACCATGAAACTTTTACAATAAAACCTAGAGGGAAAATTCCTTGGTATTGGTTTTGGCAATGAAATTTTGGGTATGACACAAAAAGCATTGGCATCTATGGGGTACATGGGTGGCACAGTTGGTTAAGTATCTGAGTCTTGGTTTCAGCTAAGACCATGATCAGAATCTTGGGATCACTTGAACCCCTGTGTTAGTCCCCATGCTCAGCATGGAGTCTGCTTGGGACTCTGTCTCCTTCTCCCTCTACCCCACCCTCCCCACTATGTGAGTGCTCTCTCTCTCTCTCAGATAAATAAACAAAACTTTTTTTTTTTTTTAGTACATACACATCTAAAGCAAAAATAAATTTGACACTGCGTGACACTAAAACGTTTCTGCACAGCAAAGAAAACCATCAACAAAATGCAAAGGCAATCGACACAATGGGAGGAAATATTTGCAAGCCATATATCTGACAAGGGGTTGATAAACAAAGTATGTAAGAAACTCAACTCAATAGCAAAAAACTCCAAATTACCTGACTGAAAAAAGAGCAAAGTACCTAGTCAGCCATATTTCCAAAAAAGACATACAAATGGCTAGACATATGAAAATGTGCGCAACATCATAACCATCAGGGAGATGCAAATCAAAACCACAATGAGCTATCACCTCACATCTATTAAGATAGCTGTTATTGGGGCACCTTGGTGGCTCAGTCATTAAATGTCTGTCTTCAGCTCAGGTCATGATCCCAGGGTCCACATCTGGCTCCCTACTCAGCAGGAAGCCACTTCTCCCTTTCCCACTCCCCCTGCTTGTGTTCCCTCTCTCACTCTCTGTCAAATAAATAAATAAAATCTTTTAAAAAAAGAAAAAGATAGCTGTTACCAAAAAGAAAAAATATAACAAGGGTTGGTGAGGATACGGAGGAAAGAGAACTCTTGTACACTGTTGGTGGGTATGCAAATTGGTACAACCATTATAGAGGTTTTACAAAAACTTAAAAATGGAACCACCATATGATCCAGGATTTTAGTAATGGACCAAAAACAGATCAAGATTCATGGCTTACTCTTGTATTGTATCACCAGCAAGTAGCTTCCATATCATATAGATACGTACTTACAAATGGTCTACTGAAAACAAAATGAAACAATATTGTAGAAAAACTCCCTCTACTCTTGAAAACAACTATAAATTGTAAGGAAATGAGGGTGTCAAAACAAAAAATTGACTTCGAAAAACTTTGGAAACTCTGCTTGGACAATAGGTATCCATTGATTTTAACATCATAACCCAAGTCCATTAAACAATGGAATAACATTATAAATGTTAATGTTACATTATAAATGTAAATGTTATTCTACACAAATATACTTGTGGAAATAATTTAGGGGAAAATACTTTTACTATGAATCTTAGGGAAGAAGGATTTATCATAAATATTAACTGTTAAAATCACGTTTAAAATATCAATTTATATTCCTTCTAAATTTCTTCATGTTTAATATATTTATAAGTAGTTGTTCAGTCATGTAGTCGGTTGCTGTGATTTAAGATTCCAACTGGCCTTTTTTTCATGAGATAAACACAAGCATTTTAAACACAGAACTGTTTTATCCAGTACTAATGGTAAATTATTTAAAACTCAGGTATTTTCATATCTCTATTTGGTCCTCAAATGTATTCTATGACTACTTCCCCACCCCACCTGCCAAAAAGAAAAAAAAAAAAAAAGTTTAAGTAAATTAACCTGACATCCATGCCTTCCTCAAACTGATCCCATTACTTTTTCTACCCTCAGCCCTACTAGACTGTATTCATTGCTTCAGCAGCAACTTCAGAACCCTGAGTTTTCTGACTCAACCCCCATTCCTACTAGGCTCCCAAGCCAGGGACTCACCAGGCCATTTTCCACATGTTAAGATTTAGTGGATCCTGAGGCATGAGTTCCTGTCTCTCCAGTTCTGGGATGTCTTCTCAGATGTCCATGCACCTACACCCACAAAAAGGAAATCCTGTTCCTTAGGGATCCTCTAGCATTCTCTCTTAACATATTGGATCTCCCTACAGCACTCAACCAGGATCTATAATAAAAATAAATAAATAAATTTTATATGTATATATAAAGTAAATAAAATAAATAAATAAAACTGCCATAATAATCATTCTTATTTGGCAAATTGGACATGTAAATGGCATTTTGTATTGAAAGCCAAAGAGAAAACAAATAAAAACAAATGTTAAGAAGAAAACGAAATTTTGTTTCCTTTCACTGAAAGATGTCTTTCCTGATAAGCTAGAAGAAAACTGGAAGATGCTTTGGTTCTTTTCCATTTAAAAGAAGCCATTGCTAAGGATATTAAAAAGAAGCAACCATGTTTGCTGAGATGATTTTGTGTATTATACCCACACTATCTTAAAAACTATTGGAGCACCTGGGTGACTCAGTCAGTTAAGCGTCTGCCTTTGGCTTGGGTCATGATCCCAGGGTCCTGGGATTGAGCCCCATATTGGGCTCTCTGCTCAGTGGGGAACCTGTTTCTCCCTCTCCAGTCCCCCTGCTTGTGCTCTCTTTCTCTATCAAATAAATCAATAAAATCTTAAAAACAAACAAAAACCCTGTAACAATGGATTGTAAGGTTCAAATATACTCTTCCTCTAGCATGCATCAGAAATCTGGGAACTTCAAATTCATGGTCACTTTTACATTATTGTTTTTATTTGTAAAACCATTTTCATTGAAATATACCAAACACATAGAAAATGGGACATATTATACTTACATAGCTCTATGAAGTTTTCCCTTTTTTAAAATTCAAATTCAATTAGCCAACGTATAGTACATCTTTAGTTTTTGATATATGTTCAATGATTCATTAGTTGCATATAACTAGAAGAATTCTTACGAAATATTTATAGCCATGTAGCCACCACCCAGATCAAGGTATACAAACTCCCCTGAAATCCTTCCTTCTGCTCCTTCCTTACTACTAACAGTCCCAAGAGTGACCACTATTTCTGTTTTTGGTTTATGAGTTTTGTAAAATTTTTCATTTGAGTATAGTTAACACACAGTGTTATCTTATTTACATGTGTACAACAGAGTAATTCAACTTCTCTGTATGTTTTGTTCACCTCAAGTGTAGCTACCTTCTGTCCATACAGTGCTGTTACAGTATCATTGACTGTATTCCTTACACTGTGCCTTTAATCCCATGACTTTATTTCTAACTGGAAGCCTGTGTCTCTCACTCCCCTTCTCCCATTTTGCCAATCTTCTCATTCTCCTTCCCTTTAGTAACCATCAGTTTGTTCCCTGTGTTTATTGGTCTGATTCTGCTTTTTATTTGGTTTGTTTTTTTTTTAACTCCCTGTATGAGCCATTATTTTCATCTTTAGTCACCATAGATTAATTTTTGCTGTTTATATATTTAATAAGATTGAAGCATATATAAAACATTCCATTGTGTCTGGCTTCTTTTCCTAAATATAAATTCATGAGATTCAATCACATTCTTGCATATAGTAATAGTTGCGGGTATTTGGGGTGGGGGGAGCAGAGGAAGAGAGAGAATCTCAAGCAGTCTCCCAGTGAGTGTAGAACCCAACACAGAGTCTAATCTCAACCCTAAGAACATGACCTGAGCATAAACCAAGAAGAGCTGGATGCCTAATGGATTGAGCCACTCAGGCACCCCAGTAGTTGTTTTCATTGTTGAATAATATTCCATCATATAAGTATACCACCATTTTTTTTCTCCTTTCCATTGATGATGAACGTTTGAATTGTATTCATTTGGGGGCTATTTAAATAGTGTTGTGATGAATATTTCTGTACATGTCTCTTAATGAATATATTTATGAATATTGGTTAGACACTTAGGAGTGGAAGTATCTTGGGCTCCTGGCATATGTTCAGCATACAATTAGCTTCAGTAGATACTGTGAATTAGACTTCCAAAGTAGTTGTACAATTTACACTCCTACTGTCAGGGTATTAGAACTCGCACTACTTCACATTCTTATAAAGGATGTCCTTTTGTAAACTGTAAAAATTCTCAGTGGGTGTACTACAACTTTTCTCATCTTAATTTGCACTTTCTGGATAAAAAATGAAGTACAGACATTTTTCATACATATATGTTACTTAGATATCCTCTTTTTGAAGTAGCTGATCAAGTTTTTGCCTTCATTTATTTTTACCTATTTTTAATTGAATTTTCTATTTTTAATTAACTTGTAAAAGTTCAGTTAATGTGAAATATACTGATTGATTTTTAACAGGTGAACCCAGTTTTGCATTCCTAAAAAATTCCTAAGTTGGCCACATTGAGCATACATGGCCTTACTTTATGCAATTGTTCATAATCTTTCATTCATTATTTGCTTTTGTTTTGTTTAGGATTTTAGATATTTCTACATGAGAGAGACTGGTCTGTTATTTTTGTTATAATATACTTTTCATGTTTTTATACAAGGTTATTTAGACTTTATAAAGTGAGTTCTTAAGTAGGTTGTCTTTTTCCATTAAATGGTAAAGCTTATACACATTTGGGTATTATGCTTTTCTTTCTTACTTGGAAAATTCACCAATAAAACTACCTGGAAATTGAAATTTCTTTGTAAGACTGTTATAAAATTAGAGTCTCTTAGAATTTTATATAGTTTTATATAAAGTATTAAAGTATCTTTTTCTTCTTGTGTCACTTTTTATAAATAATATTTCTGAGAAATGCGTTTATTCTGTTTGGATTAAAATGTTTTTTAATAATGCTGTTATAAGTTTTTTAATACCTGAAGAGTCTATACTGGTGTTTCTTTTATACCTGATATTGATGATTTGCCTTCTTTCATTTCTTATCAGTTTTGGCAGGAGATTGTCAATTTAAATTTTTTTTTCCTTCAAAGAAGAAACTATTGATTTTCTTCACTGTCTCTGCTGTAGGTTGTTTTCTATGTCATTAATTCTTGTTCTTATCTGTTTTACTTTCTTCTTTGTGCATTGTTTGAATTTAATCTGCTATTCTTTGACCTCCTGAGATCAATACATAGAACAATGATTTTAAGACTTTCTCCTTTGCAATATCCATTTAATGTTAAAATGTCTTTCTTTTTATTGTGGTTAAATTAATATCCCCGAAAGCCATAGATCTTAAGTGTGCATTTTGATGAGTATTGACAGATGTACTTATCCATATAACCACCATCACAGTCGAGATACAGAACATTTTTTTTCTAACACATCAGAAAATTTCCTCATAATATTTTCCTGTATTTCTCGAAACCCTAGAGACAACCACTGTTCTGATTTCTAAGCCCATAAATTTTGCTTGGTTCAAACTTCAGATAAATTGAATCGTATAGTATATACTACTTAGGTCTGTCATCTCTCTTTTAACATATTGCATCTTATTATCTTTTAAAATGTTTTTTGTTTCTTGAGATAAAATTTGCAGACAGTGAAAAATACACAGACCTTAAGTGTATGATTCAATGAATTTTGACAAATACATAATCTCTCTTTCCAATCAAGATATGAAACAATCTAACACCTTGAAAGGGCCTCCAATGTAACATAGACAACCATTTTTCTGAATTACATCCTGTAGATAGTTTTGTCTCTAATTTCATGTCATTGTAACATACAGTATTGGATATGTTGTGTGTATAGACCTCTTTATGTCATTTGACTTAATGTTTTGGGGATTCATATAAGCTGTAGCAGATTTCAACAGTTCAATCTCTCATAGTACTGAGAAATATTCTAATATATTAATACACTTTCCTGTTCATGGGCATTTGGATCCCCTCTCCCCAATTTTTGGTCAGTATGAATAAATCTACTTTAAACATTTTTTTATGCAAATCTATTTGTAGACACACATTTTCTTTTCTTTTGAATAAATGCCTGAAATTACTGGGTCATAAAATAGACATAGGCTTATATTTATTAAAAAAAATGCAAGCAAGTTTTCTAAAATGATTGAATACTTCACTGACTCCCTAGCAATGCAGGAGTGTTCAATTTGCTCTACCTGCTATTTAATACTGGGGTTGTCAGCTTTTAAAATTTTAGTCATTCTAGTGAGTACTAAGTATTATCTTAAGGTGGTATTAATTAGCATCTGATTACTAATAATATTGAGTACTTCTTTATATGATTATTGGGCATTTATATATCTCTTGTTAAAGTTTGTGTTCAAGGAAAATGCAATTTTTGTTTTATTTTTAAAGATTCTTTATATATTTTTGATAAGTTTATCTCCATATGATAATTGACTTTCTCTTTTTTACTTATTTCACTCAGCATAATCTCCTCCAGTCCCATCCATGTTGATACAAAAGTTGGGTATTCATTGATTCTGATGGAGGCATAATATTCCATTCTATATATGGACCATATCTTCTTTATCTATTCGTCTGTTGAAGGGCATCTTGGTTCTCTCCAGTTTGGTGATTGTGGCCATTGCTGCTAAGAACATAGGGGTACATAGGGGTTTCATTTGTATTGGGTCAAATCAGAGGGGGAGATGAAACATTAGAGACTATGAACTCTGAGAAACAAACTGAGAATTTTGGAGGGGAGGAAGATGGGGGGCTGGGTGGGCCTGGTGGTGGGTATTAAGGAGGGCACATATTACATGGAGCACTGGGTGCAGTACATAAACAATAAAACTTGGAACACTGAAAAAAATAAAATAAAATAAAAAACTGAAAAAGTTTGTCTCCAAGTGCTTTTGCTACCTCCATAGATAAGATAATATACTATTTCTCCTCATTATGTTAATAGGGGTATAAAGGACAGAGCTAGTTTACAGCTATTATGCATATAGATGAGGATGCCTGGAAATTTAGCATTGACTCTTGACCAAGATAAGGGCAGTGGAATCAGTAAGAATTTATTGTATGAAGCTTAATATCTAAAATTTCCCTGGCAACACCTTGAGCTGGCTTGTTTATTACGGGTGTATACTTGGCATAATCAGCAACTCTTGTTTGACCACATGGCCAGAGATGCATGAAAGACGCTGTTGGAATGTTGAGAAAATTCCCCTGAAGCCAAGTTTCACTGCATAGATTTTAGTCAGTTAAATCCTTTGGTTAAGAACATCCTTGTACCAATAAGGAAGACCCTAGAGAACTGGGCCTGGAAGCGTCTTGGACCCTGAGGCTTGCCTGCACTCTCCTCCTCCTGTGGTCCTGTATCCTTTGCCTTGTTCAGGTGTGGTCTGGGAAGCCTGTGGGTCCTTTGTTTATCCATTAGCCATAAACTTTGCAGTGGGGAATACATTGATTGAGGTGCAACTGCTAAATTAAACCTATAATCCCCAAATTAACTTGGAATCTTATGCTTTTGTTTCTATTGTCAGAACTTGGCCATTTCAACCAAACTGTCAATATCACACAATTGTTTGTAAAATTCTCCCATTATCTTTTTAATATTGGTAAGATTTATAATGATAACCTCTTTTTGATTTCTCGGACTGATAATTTTCTGTCTCTGCACATCTCCCTCAGTGTGAGCATGTGTGCATATGGCTGTGTGAATTCATTGATTAGTCTTCCTTGAGTTAGATCAGTTGTATTAATTTTTCCAAAGCCTGGAGGAGGAGTCAAGATGGCGGAGAAGTAGCAGGCTGAGATTACTTCAGCTAGCAGGAGATCAGCTAGATAGCTTATCTAAAGATTGCAAACACCTGCAAATCCATCCATCCGCAGAATGAAGAGAAGAAGAACAGCAATTCTGGAAACAGAAAACAACCACTTTCTGAAAGGTAGGACTGGCGGAGAAGTGAATCCAAAGAGACGGGAAGATAGACCCCAGGGGAGGGGGGGGGCGGCTCCCGGCAAGTGGTGGAGCAACGGAGCACAAAATCAGGACTTTTAAAAGTCTGTTCCACTGAGGGACATCGTACCAGAGGCTAAACCGGGGCGAAGCCCACCCGGGCTCAGCGTGGCCTCAGGTTCCACAGGGTCACAGAAGGATCGGGGGTGTCTGAGTGTCACAGAGCTTGCGGGGACTGGAACAGGAAAGCTGGCTACAGAGACAGAGCCGACAGTAAGCTCACAGCTCAATGTTACTTTGAACTGGCCACAGGCTCGGTGAGCTTGGAGCGCGGCCGGAGGTCAGGCAGACAGGAGTTACTGGGCACTGTTCTCTGAGGGTGCACTGAGGAGTGGGGCCCTGGGCTCTCGGGGGCCGGAGACCAGGAGGCCGCCATTTGTATTCCTGTCCTCCAGAACTCTACGGAAAGCACTCAGGGAACAAAAGCTCCTGAAGGCACACCCGAGCAGATTACTCAGCCCGGCCCCTGGTAAGGGCGGTACAATTCCGCCTGGGGCAAAGACACTTTAGAATCACTACAACAGGCCCCTCCCCCAGAAGATCAACTGGAAATCCAACCAAGACCAAGTTCACCTACCAAGGAGTGTAGTTTCAATACCATGGACAGCAGCAGAATTCCAGAGGAGGAGAAAGCAAAGCATGGAACTCATGGCTTTCTTCCTGTGATTTTTTAGTCTTACAGTTAATTTAATTTTTTTCTTTTTCTTTTTTTTTTCTCTTCTTCTGCTAAAATTTTTTTTAACTTTTACCCTTCTCTTTTTTAACGTTTTTAACTAGTTTATCTAATATATATATTTTTTCTTTTTTATACTTTTCTTTATTCATTTTCTTTTTTTTAAATCTTTTATTTTCTTTTTTTTTTTTCTTTTTCTTTCTTTCTTTTTGAACCTCTTTTTATCCCCTTTCTCCCCCATCATGATTTGGGATCCCTTCTGATTTTGTTAAATCATATTTTCCTGGGGTTTTTCCCACCCTTTTAGTATTTTACTTTCTCCTTCATATACTCTTAGCTGGACAAAATGACAAGGCGGAAAAATTCACCACAAAAAAAGAACAAGAGACAGTACCGAAGGCTAGGGAACTAATCAATACAGACATTGGTAATATGTCAGATCTAGAGTTCAGAATGACAATTCTTAAGGTTCTAGCCGGGCTCGAAAAAGGCATGGAAGATATTAGAGAAACCCTCTCCAGAGATATAAAAGCCCTTTCTGGAGAAATAAAAGAACTAAAATCTAACCAAGTTGAAATCAAAAAAGCTATTAGTGAGGTGCAACCAAAAATGGAGGCTCTCACTGCTAGGATAAATGAGGCAGAAGAAAGAATTAGCGATATAAAAGACCAAATGACAGAGAATAAAGAAGCTGAGCAAAAGACGGACAAACAGCTACTGGACCATGAGGGGAGAATTCGAGAGATAAGTGACACCAAAAGAGGAAACAACATTAGAATAATTGGGATTCCAGAAGAAGAAAGAGAGAGGGGAGCAGAAGGTATACTGGAGAGAATTATTGGGGAGAATTTCCCCAATATGGCAAAGGGAACGAGCATCAAAATTCAGGATATTCACAGAACACCCCTCAAAATCAATAAGAATGGGCCCGCACCCCGTCACCTAATAGTAAAATTTACAAGCCTCAGTGACAAAGAGAAAATCCTGAAAGCAGCCCAAGAAAAGAAGTCTGTAACATAAAATGGTAAAAATATTAGATTGGCAGCTGACTTATCCACAGAGACCTGGCAGGCCAGAAAGAGCTGGCATGATATATTCAGAGTACTAAATGAGAAAAACATGCAGCCAAGAATACTATATCCAGCTAGGCTATCATTGAAAATAGAAGGAGAGATTAAAAGCTTCCAGGACAAACAAAAACTGAAAGAATTTGCAAACACCAAACCAGTTCTACAGGAAATATTGAAAGGGGTCCTCTAAGCAAAGAGAGAGCCTACAAGTGGTAGATCAGAAAGGAACAGAGACAATATACAGTAACAGTCACCTTATAGGCAATACAATGGCACTAAATTCATATCTCTCAATAGTTACCCTGAATGTTAATGGGCTAAATGACCCAATCAAAAGACATAGGGTATCAGAATGGATAAAAAAACAAAACCCATCTATATGTTGCCTACAAGAAACTCATTTTAAGCCCGAAGACATCTCCAGATTTAAAGTGAGGGGGTGGAAAAGAATTTACCATGCTAATGGACATCAGAAGAAAGCAGGAGTGGCAATCCTTATATCAGATCAATTATATTTTAAGCCAAAGACTATAATAAGAGATGAGGAAGGACACTATATCATACTCAAAGGGTCTGTCCAACAAGAAGATCTAACAATTTTAAATATCTATGCCCCCAATGTGGGAGCAGCCAACTATATAAACCAATTAATAACAAAATCAAAGAAACACATCAACAATAATACAATAATAGTAGGGGACTGTAACACTCCCCTCACTGAAATGGACAAATCATCCCAGCAAAAGATCAACAAAGAAATAAAGGCCTTAAACGACACACTGGACCAGATGGACATCACAGATATATTCAGAACATTTCATCCCAAAGCAACAGAATACACATTCTTCTCTAGTGCACACGGAACATTCTCCAGAATAGATCACATCCTCGGTCCTAAATCAGGACTCAACCAGTATCAAAAGATTGGGATCATTCCCTGCATATTTTCAGACTACAATGCTCTAAAGCTAGAACTCAACCACAAAAGGAAGTCTGGAAAGAACCCAAATACATGGAGACTAAACAGCATCCTTCTAAAGAATGATTGGGTCAACTGGGAAATTAAAGAAGAATTGAAAAAAATCATGGAAACAAATGATAATGAAAATACAATGGTTCAAATCTGTGGGACACAACAAAGGCAGTCCTGAGAGGAAAGTATATAGTGATACAAGCCTTTCTCAAGAAACAAGAAAGGTCTCAGGTACACAACCTAACCCTACACCTAAAGGAGCTGGAGAAAGAACAAGAAAGAAACCCTAAGCCCAGGAGGAGAAGAGAAATCATAAAGATCAGAGCAGAAATCAATGAAATAGAAACCAAAAAAACAATAGAACAAATCAACGAAACTAGGAGCTGGTTCTTTGAAAGAATTAATAAAATTGATAAACCCCTGCCAGACTTATCAAAAAGAAAAGAGAAAGGACCCAAATAAATAAAATCATGAATGAAAGAGGAGAGATCACAACTAACACCAAAGAAATAAAAACTATTATAAGAACATACTATGAGCAGCTCTATGCCAACAAATTTGACAATCTGGAAGAAATGGATGCAGACATAGAAACATATAAACTACCACAACTGAACCAGGAAGAAATAGAAAGCCTTAACAGACCCATAACCAGTAAAGAGATTGAAACAGTCACTAAAAATCTCCAAACAAACAAAAGCCCATGACCAGATAGCTTCCCGGGGGAATTCTACCAAACATTTAAAGAAGAACTAATTCCTATTCTCCTGAAACTGTTCCAAAAAATAGAAATGGAAGGAAAACTTCCAAACTCATTTTATGAGGCCAACATCACCTTGATCCCAAAAGCAGACAAGGATCCCATCAAAAAAGAGAGCTATAGACCAATATCCTTGATGAACACAGATGCGAAAATTCTCACCAAAATACTAGCCAATAGGATTCAACGGTACATTAAAAGGATTATTCACCACGACCAAGTGGGATTTATTCCAGGACTGCAAGGTTGGTTCAACATCCACAAATCAGTCAATGTGATACAACACATCAATAAAAGAAAGAACAAGAACCATATGATACTCTCAATAGATGCTGAAAAAGCATTTGACAAAGTACAGCATCCCTTCCTGATCAAAACTCTTCAAAGTGTAGGGATAGAGGGCACATACCTCAATATCATCAAAGCCATATATGAAAAACCCACCGCAAATATCATTCTCAATGGAGAAAAACCGAAAGCTTTTCTGCTAAGGTCAGGAACATGGCAGGGATCTCCATTATCACCACTGCTATTCAACATAGTACTAGAAGTCCTAGCCTCAGCAATCAGACAACAAAAGGAGATTAAAGGCATCCAAATTGGCAAAGAAGAAGTCAAATTATCACTCTTCACAGATGATATGATACTATATGTGGAAAACCCAAACGACTCCACTCCAAAACTGCTAGAACTTATACAGGAATTCAGTAAAGTGTCAGGATATAGAATTAATGCACAGAAATCAGTTGCATTTCTCTATACCAAGAACAAAACAGAAGAAAGAGAAATTAAGTAGTCAATCCTATTTACAAATGCACCCAAAACCATAAGATACCTAGGAATAAACCTAACCAAACAGGCTAAGAATCTATACTCAGAAAACTATAAAGTACTCATGAAAGAAATTGAGGAAGACACAAGGAAATGGAAAAATGTTCCATGCTCCTGGATTGGAAGAATAAATATTGTGAAAATGTCTATGTTACCTAAAGCAATCTACACATTTAATGCAATTCCTATCAAAGTACCATCCATCTTTTTCAAAGAAATGGAACAAATAATTCTAAAATTTATATGGAATCAGAAAAGACCTCGAATAGCCAAAGGTATATTGAAAAAGAAAGCCAAAGTTGGTGGCATCACAATTCTGGACTTCAAGCTCTATTACAAAGCTGTCATCATCAAGACAGCATGGTACTGGCACAAAAACAGACACATAGATCAATGGAACAGAATAGAGAGCCCAGAAATAGACCCTCAACTCTATGGTCAACTAATCTTCGACAAAGTAGGAAAGAATGTCCAATGGAAAAAGGACAGCCTCTTCAATAAATGGTGTTGGGAAAATTGGACAGCCACATGCAGAAAAATGAAATTGGACTGTTTCCTTACACCACACACAAAAATAGACTCAAAATGGATGAAGGACCTCAATGTGCGAAAGGAATCCATCAAAATCCTTGAGGAGAACACAGGCAGCAACCTCTTCGACCTCAGCTGCAGCAACATCTTCCTAGGAACATCGCCAAAGGCAAGGGAAGCAAGGTCAAAAATGAACTATTGGGATTTCATCAAGATCAAAAGCTTTTGCACAGCAAAGGAAACAGTTAACAAAATCAAAAGACAACTGACAAAATGGGAGAAGATACTTGCAAATGACATATCAGATAAAGGACTAGTGCCCAAAATCTATAAAGAACTTAGCAAACTCAACACCCAAAGAACAAATAATCCAATCAAGAAATGGGCAGAGGACATGAACAGACATTTCTGCAAAGAAGACATCCAGATGTCCAACAGACACATGAAAAAGTGCTCCATATCATTCGGCATCAGGGAAATACACATCAAAACCACAATGAGATATCACCTCACACCAGTCAGAATGGCTAAAATCAAAAAGTCAGGAAATGACAAATGCTGGTGAGGATGCGGAGAAACGGGAACCCTCCTACACTGTTGGTGGGAATGCAAGCTGGTGCAACCACTCTGGAAAACAGTATGGAGGTTCCTCAAAATGTTGAAAATAGAACTGCCCTATGACCCAGCAATTGCACTATTGGGTATTTACCCTAAAGATACAAACCTAGTGATCCGAAGGGGCACGTGCACCCAAAAGTTTATAGCAGCAATATCCACAATAGCCAAACTATGGAAAGAACCTAGATGTCCATCAACAGATGAATGGATCACGAAGATGTGGTATATATATACAATGGAATACTATGCAGCCATCAAAAGAAACAAAATCTTGCCATTTGCAACAACCTGGATGGAACCAGAGCATACCATGCTTACGGAAATAAGTCAAGCAGAGAAAGACAACTATCATATGATCTCCCTGATATGAGGAAGTGGTGATGCAACATGGGGGCTTAAGTGGGTAGGAGAAGAATAAATGAAACAAGATGGGATTGGGAGGGAGACAAACCATAAGTGACTCTTAATCTCACAAAACAAACTGAGGGTTTTTGGGGGGAGGGGGGTTGGTAGAAGGGGGGTGGGGTTATGGACATTGGGCAGGGTATGTGCTTTGGTGAGTGCTGTGAAGTGTGTACACCTGGCAATTCACAGACCTGTACCCCTGGGGATAAAAATATATGTTTATTAAAAAAAAATTTTTTTTTCCAAAGACCAAAGAATTTTTTTTTTCCAAAGACTTTCCTAATTGTCTCTATTTTGTGTTATCCATTTTATTATTTCTGCTCTCATATTTATTATACATTTATGTAACTTATGGTAATTTATTTTTTCCAGATTTAGTGAAAAGGTGATTTTAAAGCTTTCTTCTTTTCCAATAAAAGCACTTTGAGTTATAAATTCTCCTCTAGTGCTGTTACAGCTGCACCCCCCAAATTCTGTTATGTTGTAGTTTCATTTTTAGTTCAAATATTTTAAAAATTTTCCTGTGATTTCTTGTTTGACCCATGTGTTTAGAAGAGTAAGGTACATTACAAATTATATGGTGTGCCTTAGGTTTTATATTGGATATTTATTTTTAATTTCATTCTATTATAAGAGAAGAAACTATAAGATTTTAAACTCCAAAAGTTAAGAACCATTCAATCGTCATGATATGGCCTTGTAGAATCTCTGCATGCACTTAAAAAGGGTTTCTATTCTGCACTTGTTTTGTATAGTTTTAAAAAATGACCATTAATTCTAAGGTTGTTCATTGCCTTGTCATTGAAAAAGGACACTGATATCACTAACAATAATTGTAAGCTTGACTATTTATTCTGTTTTGCTAGTTTTGCTTCATGCATTTTGAAACTTGACTGTTTTATCGTCATGTAATGTCTTTTTTAACTCTCAAAGTACCACTTTTCTTGAAGTCTATTTAACATTAATTTACCCACTCCAGTTTTACTACACTTACAGTTTTTATGGTGTATAATTTTCCCTCATTTAATTTCAGCTTTTCTGGTCCTTATAATTAAACTTTGTCTCCTGTTGAAAATACGTGTTTGGAAGACTTTGTGTTTTCATCCAGCCTAACAAATTCTCTTTTATTTACCTTTTTAGTCTCTTTACATTTAATGTAATTACGTACACAGTTACTCCATGTTCACCATTTTGCTACTTGTTGGTTTAATATTTTTATAGGCAGTTTCTGGTGCATAAATGAAACCATTTGGCTCCTGCCACTCTGAGTTACTATGATTCTCACTGAATTCAGGAAGCCCTGCTTAATAGTAGCAGCTCCTGCTGTCATTCCTGACCAAAAGAATGACCATTATAAACCGCTTCAAGAATGACAGTGTTGGGGCGCCTGGGTGGCTCAGTGGGTTAAGCCACTGCCTTTGGCTCAGGTCATGATCTCAGGGTCCTGGCATTGAGCCCCGCATCTGGCTCTCTGCTCAGCAGGGAGCCTGCTTCCTCCTCTCTCTCTCTCTCTGCCTGCCTCTCTGCCTACTTGTGATCTCTCTGTGTCAAATAAATAAATAAAATTAAAAAAAAAAAAAAAGAATGACAGTGTTGCCCCTCACCAATGTACTTTTGAAGGCTTGGTAAATGAAATGTCCTTTGTATTCTTCTGTGGGATATAGTTATGGAATGGATGAGCATATCTTCCATAATAAATTCACTCCAGCATTTCGAATTCCCTTAGCCTTTGGATACTTTTCTCTACAAGATCAAGAGAATTTCAGCATCTCACCTTCGGTTATTGTAGGCCAATTTAAGCTCATGTTTCAGCCAACCAAGTAAGCACACTGTTAGAGCCAGCTGACTGCACTAATATAATCCATTTAGAGTCTCTCCTACAGAAACTGGTATTAATTATATTTATTTCACCTCTTTGCAATATCACATTTTGTATTTGATATCTAAGACCTACTGGGCATTAAGCTCAGTTTTAAGTCTAAGAACAACATTTCTAAGGGTGGTAATGGAGGTAGTATCAGAAATTTCCTACAAAACTCTAGAAAAGGCCATTTAGGTTCTTCTCAAACAAGGGAGGGAAGACTGATTCTATTGGCAAAGGAAGCTCAGCAAAATATCAAGGTCTTTAGCTTAATAAGAATCTATCAGATATCATCTTTCTAAACTACAAGGTCCTACCCCTTCACAATCAGTGCCCTAACTTTTAACAAAAGAGAGCTTCCAAGGTTGTGAATTCATTTGCATTGTAGTCTAGCCATCTACAGGCTTAGGCTTTGGGTTTATTTTTCACAAATAACAGTATTATGGCTAACAGAGAAAGAGCTTCTTTTTGGTTTAGTACCCAGGATTTGAGGTGAGAATTTAAAGTCCTGAGCTCTAAATTTTCTTTCCCCACATTTTTCCTCTGAACAAATCTTTAGTCCCAGTGTTCCATTTCCATGAAATGCTCTATAGCATTAAATATTTGATCACCCAAATCTTATTGGCACTTAATTACTGGTAACCACAGGAAACAAGTATCTATTTGCTACAACATGTGCTAGGGTACCAATATATACACTACTGCCTTCAGATCATTAATGCCTCTAAATTTAGAGAAGAGAACCAATTCAGATCCCAACCTTTAAGGTTCTGTCCCTCTCAAGCGACTTCTGATACTAATAACTGATCAACCAGAGATCAATTGGAAAAGCAAAGCCACTGTAGATACTACAAAATAAGGGAACTTTTAAAAGAATTAGACCTTACTCAATTTTGATGGAGCTTGGAAAATGAAAGTTTAGAAAAGAGAATCGGAAGAACAGAGAAAGAACACATGAATCAGTCCTCCTGGAACACTGATGGAACCAGGTGAGTCAGAGCTTGGGAGAACCTAAGAAATCACCCATGACCAAATGCCAGTGTGACATCATGAGGGGGTAATTTGTAGGGAGGCTGATAGAAAGCTGGAAGTTCCTGTGTAACTACTGCCTTTGTGTGTCTGCAACCAAGCATCTGGTAGTGGACCAAGACCATCTGATAGTGGCCTTTGTGACTGCCTGCCTAATAGCTTATGGAAGACTGAATCTAGGTGACTGCTGAAGCTAGTGAAGCTCCTGCCTGGCTTTGGCTCTATGTACTTACTTAGAACCCAGACACCATGCTGTGAAGAAGCCCAGACCATATGGAGACAAACTCAAATCCTTGGCCCTCTGACCCAAATGAGATCCCAATCAGGAGCAAGTCAGCATGTTAGATGAGTGAACCAAATCCTCTAGCCTCAGGCAAGACTTCCCAGCTGGCATTCAATGAAGAAGAGATACGCTTTCATCACCAAACAAAGTCCAAACAGCAGAATCACAAGCAAAGTAGATTTGGATTGCTTTAAGCCAAAGGTCAAGGAACTTTTCCTATAAAGGGCCTAATAGCAGCTATTTTAGGTTCACCCTTGTTGCCTTTTATTTTCCCTTTCCCCCCACCACTTTTTTCTTTTCTTTCCTCCTTTCTCTCTCTCTCTTTCTTTCTTTTTTTCTTTTTCTTTTTTTTTTTTTTTTGTAATATTTTAAGAATGGCAAAAAACATTCCTAGCTCATGGGCCATAGGTTGTGGGCTGGATTTGGTCCATGGGTGACAGGTTGCTGACTCCCACTTAAGCCAGTAAATTTTATAGTAATTTGTTACATAGCAATAGATTATCAGAACAATCAGTTAAATAAATTGCACAAGGATGAATTGGCAAACCTAGGGAATATAGAGGAAATGAAGAGTCACATGTGTGTGTATGTGTTTCTACACTTACCCCCAAAGTGCACTTCATAAGAATTTTAGTAACTTTATTGGGTAGGCATGAGATATTAAATGTCAACATAAATACAATAACAGCAACATGCATAAGCCCCCATCAGGAAAAAAAAAACAAACATTATTAAAGAGAAGAGAGTATCTATTGAAACCCTGCTTCATTTCAGAATCTCTGGGATACAACGATATGCATGATTTTATCTATGTTCATAAGAATCTTATGAAGGAAGTATTATTATCCCTATTTTACTGATAATGAAACTGAGGTTTAAAGAAGGCAAATAATTTTCTCAAAGCCTCCTGATGAGTAACAGGTGAGCTTGAATCTAAATCCACTCCTAGCTACCAACGTCCAAAGTTTATACTTTTAAGGATTAGCTGGAGTGGATCTTAAATAAAATCATTTCACCTCAGTCCCCATCTCCAGACTTCAGAAGCCTGTTTTACAGGTGAGAAAACAGAGGTTGACAGTTCATTGGAATCACTGCACCACACAGCAGGCATTAAAGCTTAGCTCCTCCTCTGCACAGAACACCTTCACCTCTATGTTAGGCTGACTTTTAGCTGAAGTGTATTTAATATGCATATTTAAATTAGTGATGCCATTTTTAATCTAATTGGCATCTAAAATTTTCAATATTCTCTTATTTATAAGATAATTTTCTTTGAAATTAATGAAAACATCTAAAAATTCCAGTAAATAAAGATGTAGGTGTCTGTATCCTGTTAGATGACAGAAGAGGGGAGGTGCTTCTTATGCAACAATTGGAAGCATAGCAGATACCCTAAAAGCAGAACAGACACCTATGTTTGAGTTGGAGAGAATCCCCTGTAAACCACTGTTGCTTTGGGACTATATTTTTGTGATACATTTAATTCATGTCTAGCATTATATGAGTTCATGACATTGGGATCTCCAGGCAAGTCCTCTTGGGACCATGTGCCCATCCCTTTCTGCACCTGATCCTTTTTGATCTCTTCTGAGCCTGCTCTGAGGGGTTCACATGGAAACTCTTTATCTAGGGCTTGTAGGACCTGAGCTTATGCCCCTGATGCAGGAGCACCAAAATCTGCCCATCAGAAGGTTCTCAGTGGCCTTGAAAACCTGTTCTCTCTCCCACAGCAGAGCATGCATGTGGAGTTCTATAAATCCCTAGAAAGATTATTTGTAGAACAGTAGACAGGAACCAAAACCCCATTCATTTGAAATGCTGAACTCCATCTTAGCCCTGGCATTGTGGGAAAAAATCATGAGGGAGCAAAGTCACGGAGACATGGAAGTTTATATTTAGTCCATCCCCACCTTACATAGGTGGACCAGTGCAGTGGAATTTGCATTGGTATGTAATTATCTTCTTCTAGCTACATACTCAAAATGTTAAGTGGTCACATGACTACCTCTTGCCAGCAACTCTGAGCAAAAGCATGTATTAGCTCAAGCACTGTTAACTATGTTTCCTTTCTCTGTTTCATTGGGTGCAGAAACCTATGGTCAGATGGAAAACACCCAAAGATCAAAGCATGCTGGAATGTGAGCCCTACTGGAGGACATGAACTCTAGGATGCTGCCCAGACATGCAGCTCACTCTGAGTGAATGAGAAATAAACTGTTCCATCATCAAGTCACTGAGATGTTAATGTTTTTGTTTCTGTAGATAGCCTAATCTATCCTGATTAAACATCCAGCAGATGCAAGATTCTGCTGATGCTGATGGATCTATTAGACTTGCTTTCTAGGCTTAGCACTTCAGAACAGTGGTATCAAAATATACGAATTTGCTGTAGAACCTCTGACCATCTCTTTTCCCCAGTGGTTCTTCCTCAATGTCATTTGGTTACCAGGAGGAGACCCAAGGTCTTCCCTGAAACTAAGGCCCCACTTTGTTCACTTCTGAAAGTATAAGGCAACATTTTTAATTAGTCCTTTCTTAATTTTAGAAAGGATTGCCTTATCAGATATACATCAAGTATTTTGGCTTTTGTTTCTTTTAAAATTCTCGATTCTCTCTCATTACATTATGTATCTAAAATTCAGTAACATTGGCATCAGGGTCATTATTGTTGATGAAATATCCTTCAGTATATCCCATAGCTATTTTTCCAGATGAATTATAGCATTATTTAATCCAAAGCTATATTTGGATTAGAGTTGCAAATGTGCTAGTTTTATAAGGTAAATTGGGAATATTAAACATTTTTATGATATTTAGCCACGGTATCCAGGTAAATGATTTGTCTGCATCAATTCAGTTTCCTTATTTATCCCAATAAAATATTATAGTTCCCTTTACAAAGATATAATACAATTCTTACTAAGTTCAGCCCTTGTTCTTTTAGGTAATTTAGTTCTATTATGATTAGAACCTCTTTTATAACTTTACAGTTAATTGTTGTTAGTTTAATGGGATATTTTATCTTTGATCTTTTTATTTTGTTTTGGCTTCTTCATTAAACTCTTAATACTTACAAGAATATTCACAGCATCTGCCTCATAAAATGCAAAACTGTAAATAAATGTACAGCACGGAGAAATAGATAACTAATTATAGTACCTTTATATAATGGGATATTATAATTAAAAAAAAAACAAAAACAGAATTAACTGGTGATCCACTCAACCTCATGCTGAGTGAAGATGCCAGACCAAAAAAGAAGATCCTGTATGATTCTATTCACATGAAGTTCAAAAACAAGGAAAACTGTTAGTTAATTGTCAGCTACCTGTAAAATGATACGGACAGAGAAGGGACAAGAAGCAACTTCTGGGCTGATGGAAATACTTTGTTTTGATTTAGATAGTTGTTACATGGATTTATACATATGAGCTATACATTATTTTCTCTATTTTGCTATATACAAAGAATGTACATCTTGATCTGGGTGATAAATATGTATTATTAATAAGGTTAAAATTCATCAAACTGGGCACATGAGTTTTGTGTACTTTGTGTATATCATATCTCAATGAAAAAAAAAACTTAAAACAAACAACTTATTTCTTTTTACCTGATTATTGAATTGTCTTAGTATGAAATAATAGTCTGCTTTATTTTCTCTCATTTTATTTATATCTTTGGTTCAAATTATCAGAACTTTAAAAATACTACCTTTGGTTTCTGTTTGCAAAGGTATGTATCTAGTCAATAATATTAAACGCCTTCTGATTAAAGATGATAATTTATGACATCAAACAATATCTTTCTCCAACAATGCATATTGTAACCAACTTAAAAGGCAAATGGACAACTGGGATGAAAACACAGAGTTTAGAAATATTATGAAATGGGGGCACCCGGGTGGCTCAGTCGGTTAACTGTTTGCCTTTGGCTCAGCTTGTGATCCCAGTGTCCTGGGATGGAGCCCCAGATTAGGCTCCCTGCTCAGTGGGGTGTCTGTTTCTCTGTCACCCTCTGCCTTTCCCCCTGCCTGTGCTCTCTCACACTCTGTCAAAGAGACAAAAAAACAAAAGAAAACAAACAAAAAAAACCTTAGAAAAAAAATAGCATGAAATGCACAATCTCCCCAACATAATACTTGGAAAAATGTTGAAAGTATAATTTATGGAAGTGCAAATATCCAATTAAAATATTTGAAAAGTTTAATCTCATTGATAAGCAAAGAAACAAATTTAAATAAGACATCATTTTAATTACTAAATTGAAGACAGCTAAGTAGTTAATGGTTCAGCTCTGGATTCATACTGATTCACTCCTCTGTAATTCAATTTTCTTACCTATACTGTAGAACTAGCACTGATAACATGTAGTGCATGTAGAAGGATCTTTGATAATATTTATAAATATTACTGATCTTTGTTAATATTTATAAAGTACTTTGTGATGTGTCTCATATAAAAGCAGTACCCAATAAACATCAACTATTTTTATCACCATAGCTTATTATTTTGGGCAAAGATGAAAAGGCTGATACTGCTCTGTGATGATAAGATAGGAAAACAGCAATGATGAGCATGTAAAATTTTTACATCTTCCTGGAGAGCCCCATTTGTCAATATGTATCAAAATTTTAAATGTGTATACTTAAACTCTGGAATTTCACATCTACAGATTTATCTATTCCTAAAAAAAATAAATAAATAAAATAAAAAATAAAAAACTATGTAAAAAATGTATACCCAATATGTCTATTGCAGTATTTTTATTTTCCAAGGATCAAAAAGAAAATCAGAAACATAAAGGCATTCGATAGATCCTTCAATGATTATTGAATATACCAACTATGTTACCAGATGAAGGCCTCTGTTCTGTCTTTAAAGTCATCTCTGAATATTCTATGAATTTACAGTCATCCTCCTTCCCCACCAACTTCCCCAGTACTTCCTACTCCTACTGAACTAATGGCTCTCAAGTACTGAGAGCCATAAGAGGTAAACTTCAAAATCTCAGGGTGTTAACATAATAGAGAATATTTCCTACATCATAGCGCTGCAGACTCAAGGCCTCCCATCCCCCACCCTGCATTCACTATTAAAATCCTCTCCCCCAATGTGATGGTAGTAGGAGGTGGGCCTTTGGGAGTTGATTAGGTCAGGAAGACAGAGTCCTCCTGAATAGGATTAGCATCCTTATAAAAGAGATCCCAGAGAATTCCCCAGCCTCCTCCTACCATGTAAGGACTCAGAAAGAAAAGAGCCATCTGTGAACCAGGAAGCAGGCTCTCATCAAACAGAAAATCTCCTTGCACCTTGATTTTGGACTTTCCAGCCTCCAAAACTGTGACAAATTTATTTCTGTTTATAACCCACCGAGTATATGGTATCTTTGTTATAGTAGCTTGGAACAGACTCAGACGGAAATTGGTACCAAGATTGGAGTGTTATTTGGAAGCAAAGAATTGCAATTTGGGGAGCACAGATTCAGGTAAATACCCAAATAGTGTTCCCACTTATATGCTGAAAGCAAAGGGGTTTTATGAGCAAAAGGATGGAGGCAATTGCACTACTCAGATAAAAGGACGAAAAATATTATCAATTGGTACTAACAAGCCATGACACTTTTTGTTACACACTGATGTACAATCGTGTTGGTGTTAACCAAAGAAATATTTCTGGTGTGCATTATTTAACTCTCCTGTTTGCAGAAAGTCCACAAACCACAGTCTTATGATCAAGATGCCCACTAGCCCATTAAACTTTTAGGAGCAGTTGCTTGCAAAACAATTGCTGTTTTGCCCCTTCCAAAGGTTTTGGCCCAGTTCAAATAAGGCTGGCCAAGACTATTTATCTATAGTGGACTAACTCTGTTTTAAAGCATCTCCAGCCACGTCAGTGTTTCACACACTGGTGATGGGTAGAGGCCAGTGGAACTGTAAAGTATGTGCCAGAAAAATCTTACATTACTATGAATGGACCCCCTTAAGATACCATCTGGTAAAAGCTCGGAAAAAAAAGAGGCGAGCTTTAGAGAAAGCCTCAGGCTTCTTAGAGAATACCTAAGTAATCCTGAATAAAATGTCTACAGGAATACAGAAGATAAAAGCCATTCTGATGAGATCACAGATGGAAATAGAGAGGTGTGCTATGGAACATTGGCAGAAAGACAATCCTTGTCATAAAGTGACAAAAAACATGAATAAATTGGGTTCATGTAGTGGTGTTTTGTGCAAGCTAGAACTCGTGACTGATGAGATTGGATATTTGGCTGAGGAAATCTTAAACAAAATATTGAGGCAGTGGTCTGGCTACTGCTAACTGCTTATTATAAAATTTGAGAAGAAAAAAATCACTTAAAGATGGAACTGTCAGGAGAAAAGGAATCAGAATGTAAGATCTGGAAAATACTCAGCCTGTACTGCAAAGAATGAAAAAGCCAATCTGGAGAGATTGCTAAGGGTATAGCCCAAGGACTACATGATTTGGAGAATAGTCAGCCATCTCAATAGAAGCCAGGAACAATGGATAAATGGTCCTAAAGGCAAGTGAGAGACCTAAATTAGGGTGGCCAAGCCCCTCATGGGCCCAAAGTTCAAGGGTCAGTTTGACAGTGGATTCGAAGAAACACCTGCAGATGACAGTTATCAGACCACCACTGCCTGACCCTGAGGGATCCACGCCCCTCACCCATCTCAGGTGTGGCTCCACCGGTCCAGTGCCCTGTGGGCCGTGGTGGCCACACTCCAGAGGGTGCAGGCAGCACACTTTGCTTGGAAAGGCCCAGCGCTATCTCCACCAGCACACAGAGGACATGGGGCAGGGGCAGGGTGGGGGGGGGGCATTGCTGCCCACACCCAGAGAGATTTCAAAAGATGGGGTTGCCTGACAGAGCCATGAACTCTACGTGCCTAAACCTTTCTAATTCCTGTACTTTAAGATACCAGTTTTCCTCTAAGAATAATCTTAGATCTAGTCCTCATGTTCTGATACAATGTGCTTTTGATGTTAATCAATTTTAAATACTCCATAATTTCTATCTTTATTTTACCTGTTGATACTCTGGAAGAACGTTCTGTAGTTTCTAAATGTTTGGTTATTTTTGCTATTGATTTTTATTTTTATTGCTTTTGTGTATTCAATTTTGAGAATGTTTCATTTGTACTCATAAAAAGGGGAGGAGGGCTACTCACTCTTTTTTGAGTACCAAGTTTGGAGAAATTCCACATTTGCCTCTGTTGGGACCCTACAGGTTTAGCAAACTCAGGGATAATTTTTTTTTTTTTTTTTTTAAAGATTTTATTTATTTATCAGAGAGAGAGAAGGGGAGAGAGCGAGCACAAGCAGACAGAATGGCAGGCAGAGGCAGAGGGAGAAGCAGGCTCCCCGCTGAGCAAGGAGCCCATGTGGGACTCGATCCCAGGACGCTGGGATCATGACCTGAGCCGAAGGCAGCTGCTTAACCAACTGAGCCACCCAGGCGTCCCTCAGGGATAATTTTTATGTCAATTCCTCCTCCTAGTAACACAGAAACCTGACCCATCCTCTCTCAGTACATATAGCACATTGTTCAAGTTCCCATATTTATAGGGCCTTCTCTAGTCATGGCCCTGGGGCAGATTGCTTATTTCCCTGCTGAGTTCAGTGTGGTAAGATTTTTGTGTCTTCCTGCACTCATCAGTAGTCACATGCAGATTTCTGCCTTTAAGAAGGAAACTTGTTTCCAGCTCCTACCTGTACACAGAGCAGTCTTCATTAGGCATTGAAACCCCCAGCCTCTTAACTTCTGTGCCCAGCAAAACTTCATTTTGTGATTACTGTTATGGATTTGAGTTCCCTTTGCATGTGGCACTGAGTATTTGCTTTTCTTGATTTCAAGCTCAGATACATGCCCCCCCCCCAATTATTTTTATATATTTAGAGGGAAGCCGGGTGTTACACATCTTCTTTGTCTCCCCATTGAGAAACAGTGGTCTGACTTTGAATTCTGGGATAGACTGATAATAAGATCTAGTACATATTGACTACACACCACAGAGTCACATATAATAAAAAAAATACAAAAGCTAAGATTTGCTAAGATATTGTTGACAATTCTAAAGTCCTGCTTCTGTGTTGAGTCACATGTAGTATGGCATAGTGGTTAGGACTGCAGAATCGGGAGCCAGATTGCCCTTAAAAAATACACACACACACACACACACACACACACACACACACACACACACATTTATTCATCCATTCATTCATTCATTTGTTTAAGAGAGCAAGTGAGCATGTGTGTGAACAGGGGGAGGGATGGAGGACAGGAACATGGAAAATCCCAAGCAGACTCCACACAGAGCATGGAGCCTGACATGGGGCTTGATCTCAAGACCCCAACCAAGATCATCACCTGAGTCAAAACAAAGAGTGGGGTGCTTAACCGACCGAGCCACCCAGATACCCCTCCAAATTGCCTTCTTACGATTCCCAGTTCCTTGATTAACCACATGATCTTGGGCTGATTACTTAGCCTCTTCCTTCCACAAAAGCAGTTTATACATATAAGGTAATCACAACACTGCTCAGCACACAGGAAACACTGAGGACTCAGCTGTTACTTTGTGTCCACGTAGAGGAATGCTATGTCTTTTAATCCTTGTTACTCTTATGAGTTAGGTACTATTATGGTCCCTTAACACATTGGCTGGCAAAAAGCGAGCTCCCAATAAATGTATTAAACAGGTAAGAGAATACTCAGTATTTAAATATGGAAAAAAAATGTAACGTGGGCACATAATTGAGCCTGTGTCACATAGGTAATTAGGGGTAGAGCAGAGTTTTGATCAGTGTTGGTTTTACCATTAAACATGAACATTTCCTCAGCACCTGGAACCCTCACCCCAACCAGCTAGGGTACCACGGAAAAGGGAGGTTTTTCCGCTATCAGCACCCACATTCCCCCCAGGCCTTCCCCATCCTTTTCTACCTACTCTCTTTTTTCTTTCCTCTTCCCTGTGAAGTAAAAGACATTCATTATCTTTCATTATCTTCCTTCTTTCTCTGGACTTCTAAAATTGCCCTGCTCTCTTGTTTTATACCAGTGCTTTTGCTAATGTGACTTCATTGCCTGATGTTTTTTCTTCTCTCTTTTCTAGATCAATAGTCTCTGTCCCCCTCACTTGATAATTTCACTAGCTTTCATTTTCACGTCTCTTAAAGCCCTGGGCGGGCAGGGCGGGGGTGGAGAAAGCCATTTGAACCTCTTCCTTTTATGTTTTGTTTTCGTACACAGCAGAGCAGTTTCCTTTACTGTGGTGGCAATCTTGTCCTTTCTCATACCCTTTCTGCCAACGTTTCTCCATCTGCAGAGGTTACTGCAGCCCTTGGCCAGGTTCTAGAACATTAAGAAAATTGAAAGTTGATATTAGGTGGCCAGGCTGGTGAGGATCTAACATGAGCTGGGCCAGTAACCTCTGAGGTTTCTATTCCAAAATCTCGCAAGCATTTTATTTTAAGGAAAGTTCTGTCTTTCTCTGGATCTCTTTTTAGTCATTTTGATTTATAGGAAAGGTGTGCCAATCCCAGGATGCCCTGCCAGTAGAAAAATGGCAGAGCCACTCCCTTTGTGTAGTATAAAAGGAGGAATCACAGCCAATGGCACATGAGATCAAGACTAACATGACATATACTGTCCCTGGATACCAGAGGACATCGCAACCGCCTCTCCTTTTTGGGCTCTGTAATTCCTTAACCATTTGTGAAATCAAATCATAGATGCAAATCATCTCCCTCCCTAACCTACTTCACAGTTGAGAGCTGATGGCTGTCAGTGGAAGTCAAGGAACAACATAAAAAAGAAAAAAATGCTTAACTTCATTCCTGGTATCTAGTAGTAATAGTCCCAATAATGATATTAACAAGAACAAAATATATCTCTACTACCCTTTAGCAGTTAATAATTATTTGCTTTCTACATTACTACACAGCTATAAGACAGGGATCATTATTTTTGGTGAGAGCACAGACTTGGAGAGAAGTAATGTGGGTTTATCCCAAGTTTCATGGTTTACTAGAGCTGGGTTTTGAGTGATGTTTCTTTGACTACCTTATGCTACAGAACATTTATTAAATAATCACATCTTTCTTGTCTTCTATTAGTCCTAATTCCTGTAACGGAGGTTGGTGATCTGTTCTCCCCTTGAATAGGGGAGTAGCCAAGTGTTTCTTCTGCTGTCAGCGTCAGGTGTAATATACATTGAGTTGCAACTTGGTGGCAATCCCTATGCTGGGCTGAGGGTTTGGGGAGAAACAACAGAGAAATTAGATATGTACCCGGCACTTAAGGAGTAGAATAATACATGTAACTGTGAGTCCTAAAAGGAAAGCAGGTGGCATGTGCTCTTTCTATTACTTTTCTCCTAATCATTACAGCCATCTGTGCTTTCAGATAAATGGAGGCACGGAGATGGCAGGCATTCACCCGGAGCCATATTGCTAAGGAAGCCAAGGGGCCAGGATTCAAATAATAGATTCAAAGTATTCAAATACTAACATTCTCCGTGCTGCAGTCTGTGATGAACAACCTCTTTCTTTTGTCTATTTTTGTCTTAATCGGTGAAGTCAAAGCTGAAGGCAAAGCTGGTCATGGTATACATGGTATGTAGAATATGACAAATACACCTAGAACAGACCACTTCCCCCCGAGGTACAGATCACTGCACAGAGCACACCTACAGCAACTATGGGATCAGTTAATGCCCTTGTCTTCTCAGTGAGCTTGACCTTGGGGTCTTTTTACTTGGTGTTGCAACTGGCAGCCAGGTATGGCCTGGGGCCTTTTCCTAACTGCTCTGTTCCAGGCAGCCCTTATTAGGGATACAGATCACATATTCCAAGTGCAACAGTGTCTATGTACCGTTCTTCCACATTCACTTTTTCAGCTCCTCCCTCCTTGTTGCTCTCAGGACGTGGTTTGTCAGAAACACAGCACAGACTCAGGGCCATAAATCACAGCTAACTTGGTAGAATTAGCTCCCCTCCAAAGGTAGATACATGGCAGGCAACCCTCTGCTTTGCAGAGAGCCCGCTGGAGAATCCTATTGCTTCAGCATATAAATCAGCACCAGGCACGCGACAACATCCTGACAGCAGGACAATTATTGTCCTGAAAATAAGAAATGCAAATTTCTCTTTCCTCATTGCAAAGGCAACCAGCAGACTTACTCTATGATGTTGATCAATGACTTTAATCTGTGCCCGCCCACAGTTTATAAAATCCACGTACCACCTGTCACCTTTCTTCCTGTTGGCTCGGGACCGAGGCAGTATTTGATTTCCCTGGGTGTCATGTAAGTCATTTGGGCCACCTTGAAAAGGTGGCTATTAAAATAGCAAGGATTAGAGAGCAATTTTTAATGGTAGCTATTTTACTTATAAAATGAACCCAGGAGGCTTCAACATGGAAGGAGCTGTGTGACCTTGACAACTTCGCTGGCCTCTCTGAGCCAATTAGACAGATATAGACAAAAACACCTATAGCAGAGGCTGGCTTTGAGGGTAAAGTGGGAGAATGTCTTACCTTGTACTCACTAGATTGCATTTAGCCCTACTGGGCCAGAGAGCCCAGAGTAAAAAGAGATCAACAAGGGAATCCATACTAATGGATCAGTTAAGGTCAGGAAAAAAAAAAAATAAGAAATGGCTTCTTTACTAAGAAATTGTTCAACTTTATTTTTCACATGGCAATTGACAGAAGATCTGGCTGACTAAAAAAAAATGGGTTCTCATCACTAGAGGAAAAGAAGACCAGCGTGGACTGACTGACGGCTGTGTCAGTCCCTGCACAGGACCCTCACCACATGTAAATTACATCTATTATCCTGAATTCTTCTTCAATCCTAAAATAGTCTCTGGTAGCTTACCCATGGAAGGGTTGTTTTAATAGCATCGTTGGTAGTCAGAGTAAAAAAGATATATTCTAATCTGTAAATTATGTGGGATTTACAAAAGACTATGATTTGGATGCAGGAATTCTGGGTGCTGGAGGAAGACATATGGTTTCTCAAATCCAGGTGTGTCTGACACTTAAGACTCATCCAGAGGGCGAGAGACCATAAAATGCCCAAAGACATCGGGAGGACAGGTCTTAAATCAATCTCTCTGAAGGGGAGCAAATTTACAACTGCTTCATCTTCCCTGATAACTCCACAGTCACTTACTAAGGAATGTGGGTTATGATGATGACAGAAACCCCCTCAACTATACCTTTCCTTGAACCTTCCCTTCTCTATCCATGGACATCACAACATCAATGTAATTTCTGAAAACCAGAATGATTTATCTTTTTGACATTAGCCCAGAGACCCAAGCAGGTATTGCAACAAGAAAATCCTTTCAGGACCTAAATTTCAGCTGCAACTTATTGCAAGGAAGCTCAGAGGTGCATGAGGCTGAGGTTGTTAAGACAAGCTGTTAAGACTAGAAACATTCTTGCTCTACCAGAGGACTGATGGACCAATGGATCACAAAGATAACTGAGTAGGCAGAGAGTTCTGATCAAAGCTTCAGAGTCCTATGAAAGAACCTTGCAAATAGAAAGGTCATCTATGAATACTTCCTCCACAGGCAAGTGGCTGGCCATGACAGAGCAGTAAGTTGTGGGAGTATACCTGGGAAGGGAGTAGGATTAAGAAGAAGGGCCCTTGCTTGAATCTCTGAGCTAAAGAAAAAAGTAATATAACTGTCATGGTCAGTATGTTTGTGTCTCAACCTCTTCCCACAATAAAGTCATATGTTGAAGCCCTAGACCCCAGTGGGATGGTATTTGAAAATGGGGACTTTAGGAGGTTATCACGGTTGGGTGAGATCATAAAGGTGGGGTCCACATGATGGGATTAGTTCCCTTATGAGAAGAGACACCTGACAGCTTACTTCCTTTCCCCTTGGGCATTCACAAGAGGAGGTCATGGGAAGCACCCAACAAAATGGAAACTACCAGCAACGCAAGAGAAGTGTCCTCAGAATGAAACCTACCTTGCTGGTACCTTGATCTTGGCCTTTCTAGCCTCCAGAATGGCAAGAAATAAATTTCTGTTGCTTCAGCACTTGGTCTGCAATATGCTGTGATGGCAGCCCAAGCTAAGACAGGGATCGCCAGCGCTACATCTGCAAACTCCATTCTAAGATACTGCCCTTGAAAAATTAATGTTAGCTTTTATTTGACAGGGGCATAGAGCTAATGGAGAATGCAGTGAGCATTTAGCCACATATGCTGACATGTCAAAAGATAGTGTGTTACTTTAAAGCTTTAACCCAAGAAATAGGTAGTCTTGGCAGGAGGTCTGACAGAGGAGATGTGGTGGGAGTGGAGGACAGCTCTGACTGCTGCTGCCACCAGTGTGGTCCTGCCCACACAGACTCCCAGCTCACCAGTCCCTCATTCCCAGCTTCAGTGGCTTGGCCTGGAAATCTCAGTCATGCTGCCTGGTAGCTAGTTACCTGAGCAAGTGTGGAGGGAGCTCTTGGAGAGAGGACTAGGAAAACAGGATCAGAATTTGCTCAGGCACCTAAACTGGAAACTATAGTTATTTTCATCCAGACATGCATCTAGCCACTAGCGTCAGCTGTTTCTTCAAGAAGCTCTTAAATTCTTTATCTTGTCTCCCTTTCCATTACAGTGTCTTATTGTCTTTTAATGCGAAATTCTTTCAATACTTCCTGCCTGCATATCCATGCCTCTTGGTCTTCCTCAAAACCACCCTCTTAATGGTTTTCCTCCAACACCGATAACATGCTTGTTTCATAGATCCCTCCATGAACAGCTGATAGCTTCTTCCTACCACCCGAAAATCCTCTGGCGCTCATTTTGTTGCTCCAGCTTCATCTCTAGCCACTTCCCTCTCTAACCCCTGGGCAAGCTCCTCATTATACTGCCTGCATTTCCCTAAACAAGTCTTAGGATAGTCTCACCTGCAGGAATTGCCTTCTTAAACTTTCCCCCGTCCCCAGTGCCCTTAGCCCACTGTACATCATCAGAAAGTAATTACTTCTTCTGGCAAGCAGAAGAATGACTCCCCAGAGATGTCCACATCCCATTCCCTGCAACCTGTGAATATGTTATTATGTGGTGAGGGAGAATTCAGAAGGAGGCAAATGGAGCATTTATCATTATTATCCCCATGCTATAGATGAAGAGAGAGGTTCAGAGAAATCTAGAGATTAATTCACAATCCCTCAGCTCATGAGAGAGTGACTGAGATTTGAACCCAGTCAGTTTCCCTCATATGTGCTCCATTCCATTCTATCAGGTTGATATATAAAAAGTGTATTAGATATTCAAACAGCATTGCCTCAGGGAGGTGGTAACCCCATAAAACTAAACAGCAGGGCAGATGATATTTGCTGGAGGCTAAGCCAGATCTGACTGTGAGTGCCAAGTTGCTGTCTCAGCACCGAGGCTGATGCACAGACTGCTTGCCGGCCCCAGGCCTGAGAAACAATGAGGAAGACCTTCCATATGGCACAAAAGTTCCGGAAGCTCT
Source organism: Mustela nivalis (assembly GCF_964662115.1). Lineage (NCBI taxonomy): Eukaryota > Metazoa > Chordata > Mammalia > Carnivora > Mustelidae > Mustela > Mustela nivalis. The sequence continues at coordinate 142,772,573 of NC_139021.1, forward strand.
AGAGGCACAGCCATGTGATTCTGCTAAACTTGCTTTAATATCTAAGCCAGATACAGCTAAGGCAAGGGTCTAGCATTGGTCATGGTGAAGTGGGATATCGCCTGCAGAGTTTACCAAATGTCCAGGTCTAGTCCATGCCTTCCTGGCAGATGCACTCCTCTGTTAAGCAAACAGAGTAATCACAGAAATCACAGTTTTGATATTTTATTACTGAATGAGCTCGCCCAAGGTATTGAGGGATATCCATGAGCACATACATATTCATGTCATGAAAGCATTTTGGGTTTCTGGCCTCTCAGGAAGGCAGGGGCACAGCTGGTATCTGGCAGCTTCAAACAAATAAAATGAAATCTTTCCCTTTTACAATTATATAAAGCTAAGTCATGAATCAGGAGGGTAGCTTTCAATCATCTCATCTAATACTTTTATTTTATACATGAGAGGACTGAGCCCTCTGGGGCATTGATGGGTTTGGGTTGTGGTCACAAAGCTAATGCATGAAGGAGCCTGATCTCTACCATGATTGGTGGCCTTGGCTTTGGCATTCTTGTTTTGGGGGAAAGTCACACACATAGAAGGTCTGAGGTCTTGCTCTCCTTATTTTTCTCTTTCCCTTTTGCTTCTGTGTCTCTCTCATTCTTTTATTTTCTAATACACTGTTCAGTGATTTTCCCATTTGTTGTCTATTTCCTATGCTTTTCCCTTTACTCTCCTTTCAGAAAGAAAAACAATATTTTTCACATCATGCATTCAACATGAATGGAATTTTGTTTCTGTTTTCAATTCTTGTGAAATGGAAACTCAGAGAGAATAACTGTCTTGTGCAAGTTCATACAGCTACCTAGTTACACAGTAGGTCTGAAACTCAGCTTTCTTCACTGTCAGTATCATGATTTGTTTTCTTTCTTGTAACCACACCACATTTTACCCTATCATAGTGAGCACTTGTGACCTATGACTTTCATTACACTATTAGTAGCATTACCACAATTTTCTTTCTTCAGTACCTCTATAAACTCCAAAAGTTTCAGTTCTTTTTCCTCTGAACTCACTAAAATTTTAAACAAAGGGTTCACACAGATTTCATCAGTAGGACATTACGGCAACTAGTTTCAGCAACCACCAAAGGTGTCTTTAAGGAAGAGCCTTTGTTGTGATGCCTTCTAAAGTAAGTATTACCCTATTTAGAAAAGCATAAAACACATTTGCAACTATAGACACATTTTTGAACAGATATCACATCATTAGTTCATCCATCTCAAATTATATATACTTCGAAAATCTCATTTACTTTCTTCTTGTTTTCGCTTCAAGGATTACCAATGACTACCTCGATTACCCTATATTACCCAGAATATCTTTAAGGAAAAAGCAGCAGTTATAAGTTCTTCTGATGTAACAGGTCAAGCAAATGTAATCCATTTCCCCTGTGCACATCCAAACTACACTTTCCTGACCTTATTTTAATCACCAATCTTCGACCTCCCTTCTTAGGTCTTTGGAAATGCCTGGGCAGGCTAGTGGGGTAGGTTAACAGATTTTCTATTTGCTTGAGGGGTCCTGGGTCTTATGAGTGCAGTCTGCTACAGACTGAATAAGTTTAGGCTAATGGCTGCCAAGGTCAAAGGCTGCTGCACTAGAACCTGGTTTTTATGCTACTTGCCTGCCCACACCCCCTTCTAGAAGAATCTGCCAGGCCTTCAGCCATTACATATCCTCTTTCTGACCCATCATCTCCAGTCTTTATAGCTATGTGAACCAAAGATGAGCATTCTATCCAAAGGCAGTAAGATAACAGTGATCCATGACTTGACATGATCAGTTAGAGTCTTCTTCCATGAATTTGAAATAAGTAATAATGAAGTAGTTCATGGTAAGGGAATTCTATACAAAAGAGTACAAAGCAAGACTAACACTTTGCCCCATTTCCATATGACTAAGTATACTTATTATCTATTGTTATCTTCTATCTCATATGTATGAAAACTTGGCCCTCAGAGATAAACTGCAAAATCCAGCACTCTATTTATGTCTATTCCCAAAAGTAAATACTGTCTTGAGCCCTTCCTGTATAGTTGTGATCCCCTAATGAAAACAACATTCTCTCAGACTTTCACGATACTGATATCCACAGACATATACCAACCCTTGCTGTAGATTATAATTTGTAGATTATACAATCTTGGATTACACAATTTGTAGATTATACAATATTATAGATTTTAATTATTATAAAAGACAACTTGTGTTTTTCTACCAATGGTCAGACTATTTGCAACTTTCTTTTCCTCTTTAATCTCACTGTACTTTTTATTCAGAGAACCCAGTTTTCCTGAAGACTGGGCTTTCTCTGTGGCAAACATTTAATGTAAACATTTTTTTTTTCATTTTCATCCTCAATATTTTCTTTGATCTCATACTTTTTTATGTACAAAGATCATGAGTAAGGTCCCATGAAATAAAGAGAACTTATGATTTCCAGGTCAATGCCAGTTTCAGTATACCTGTTTACTAAAAATTAACATCCTCTTTTGGGAAATAAAGCAGGTGACCTGACCCTTATAACCAAAGAATGAAACTAAAACATGTCCAGTAAATTGAGAAGGTCTGACCATCTTTAACACTGAGGGGAGCCTACAGAATACTCTTGCTCATGGGAGGTCCCCATCTGAACTGAGGATCTTTGGCTAGGAATCATAAGGAAATGAATTATGAAGTGACACATAGAGGTATACATAAAATTTCTATATAAATAATCTTCCAGCAAAATGCCTTAAAAATTCTTAGAAAGGCATACCTCATGGATCATAGTCCATTTGTAATGATTTGTATAAAAATGAGAAAAAAGTATTATATGGTCACTTTTTATAAAATACATTTTATGAAATTTAAAGAAATGCCCTTCATTTAAATATCACATCCTTTCTATATTCTGGAGATCAAATATCTTTTATGAAAAGATGGTAATATTAAATAGTGGTTTTTTTCCTCTATATCTTGACTTGGCCCAGTAAAATACGTCAGTCTAAATCTATCTTTTATTTTTATTTTTGAGAGAGAGAGAGAGAGAGAAAGAATCCTAAGCAGGCTCCACATCCAATGCAGAGCCCAACACAGGGCTCGATCTCTCAATCCTGAGATCATGACCTGAGCTGAAGTCAGGAGTTGGATACTTAGCCAACTGAGCCACCCAGGCACCCCCAAAGGCACCTTTTAAATTTTACTAAAGTTTAAAGTTAAAAAATCTGGACCACTGATGCATGGGGTATGCAATCAAAGAAGAAGCTGTGTTTTAGAAGCTTGGGAGTCAATTTCCAAGTAAAGGAACTTAACACCAGCCAAAGAAGCACATATTCCCTAGTTCAGTATGGAGACTACTAGAAGAGAACCAAGACCTGCTAGGAAAATACCAATGCACTTGAGCTGTGTGACCAGAAAAGAAACCACTGTCATGTCCATGACCATGACATCAACAAAATAATCAGAGGCGCTACCGTGAGCTTTAGTACAATGAATGCAAAGAAGGTGTTAATCATAGTGAAGGTGAGGCACAGGTGCTGTGGCCACTCAGAAGCCAATGGGGTCACCTTAGGAGCCTACAGATTATGAGGAGGGGGTTGGGGGCTCAGTTCTAGTGACTTTGATGAAAAGGTAGACATCAAATATTATTCCTTTTTATCATCACTATAATCTTCTTCCTCAAGGATAGCTCCTGATCACTGAAGCCTAAAGAGAGTGGCTCATATGGAGAAATGAGAACTAGGTGGACTGGACCTGAAAGAAATGGGATACACAAAATTCCTTTGCACATACACCTTTTCTACACCAGTGAACAGTCTGACTTTTCCATCTAGATCTATGGTTTTTACTCCTGGCTGCATTTTAGAAATACCTGGAGAATTTAAGTAACTTCCCTAAAGAGCACATGATGAGTTTGGAGGCCTTGACCTCATTTCATCCCAGTAAAACCCACTTCATTCTAGTTGCTTATTACAAAATGAAGTCATTGGAATAAATGATCTCCTTCTCGCTCAGATGTTCTAGGATTCTATTCTCTTACACACGTCCATAGTTTTTTTTTCCCTCAAAAATAATTGCCATGACTTGATCCCATACAGAAAAATTGAATTAACTTTTATTATATTTCCATTCATTCAAATTTTGAATTATATAGGAAGACTGAACTCAAGGATCTGAGGTTTTTGTCTTAAAGGAGAGAGGGTGGAGAATAAAAGTATCTTCTCTTTCATAGGGGATGCAGAGCCGCAGCTCACTGAAAGGCAGAAAAATCCCATGGTGACATATCTAAAGAACTCTCTAGAATTCTACCCTCCAAAACTTTTCAGAAAACTGTTCCAGGGAGGTGTCTCTTTAGAGGCATTCTTCTACATAACTACTTGAAGAGTATTTGAGAGGGAGCTTAAGTGTTGCCTGTCTGGTCTATACTGCAGGGCTCAGATGCTGGAGAAACTGCACCCACAGCTGGGGGATGTCTTGTGAGAGACAGAAGCCAGATTTGAGAAGCCACACATTTCACAGGAGTCCATCCAAGGAGCACCCTGGAATGAGGAAGCAAAACTTCTTTCTTTCTGCAGCGATCACTCTCTGTCCCCCTCCACTGCCAAAATTTAACATGTGTTTACCAGTAAAGCAAAAATATTCAAAGATCCCAAATCCATTTTCACAGAGCTGGCTAAAAGGATTAATTAGAAGTTGAGATGCAATACATTAATTATTTGCACATGTATCCCTCACACTCCTGTCTTGTCTGTTCATATTTCATTCTGTCTGGAGGCTAAATGGATTGCAGAATATTGCTGGAACCTGCCATGGATGTATATCCCAATTGTTCTCTGTGTGCTGCCCACAAAGTCCCCACTATGGGAGACATCCCCAGGCTGCTGGATTTTTCTCTGATTCCTAATCTCTACCTATCTTTCCCTGCTGTTCCTATTTTACCACTGGGTCTAAATTCTGCCTGTGGAGTTCTGAGCCCTGTATAGTTCCCTCCAAACTCTTCCTTAATATTCTTTGATTCCAAACTCTAAAGTACAAGGACATTCACTAAAAAGTGTTTAGGTTATAGCTGCCATGTTCATCTTCATATCCAGTGTGGAAAGGTAGCAAAATGAGACAATAATGGGCAGAAAGAGGAATAAATGATTTAGGAAAAGAGAGCTCGGCATTGCATTCTCGAGGCTGCAGTCCTGTGGGACCAATGCTATTTGCAAACATCCTATCAAAAGTGCTGAGATATGTCTCCAAAGGCAAAGGAAACAAAAGCAAAAATGAACTTTGGGGACTTCATCAAAATCAAAAGCTTCTGCACAGCAAAGGAAACAGTCAACAAAGCAAAGAGGCAACCCACAGAATGGGAGAAAATATTTGCAAATGACAGTACAGACAAAAGGTTGATATCCAGGATCTATAAAGAACTTCTCAAACTCAACACACACAAAACAGATAATCATGTCAAAAGATGGGCAGAAGACATGAACAGACACTTCTCCAATGAAGACATACAAATGGCTTTCAGACACATGAAAAAATGTTCATCATCTCTAGCCATCAGGGAGATTCAAATTAAAACCACATTGAGATATCACCTTACACCAGTTAGAATGGCCAAAATTAGCAAGACAGGAAACAATGTGTGTTGAAGAGGATGTGGAGAAAGGGGAACCCTCTTACACTGTTGGTGGGAATGCAAGTTGGTGCAGCCACTTTGGAGAACAGTGTGGAGATTCCTCAAGAAATTAAAAATAGAGCTTCCCTATGACCGTACAATTGCACTCCTGGGTATTTACCCCAAAGATACAGATGTAGTGAAAAGAAGGGCCATCTGTATCCCAATGTTCACAGCAGCAATGGCCACAGTCACAAAACTGTGGAAAAAACCAAGATGCCTTTTAATGGATGAATGGATAAGGAAGATATGGTCCATATACACTATGAAGTATTATGTCTCCATGAGAAAAGATGAATACCCAACTTTTGTAGCAACATGGATGGGACTGGAAGAGATTGTGCTGAGTGAAATAAGTCAAGCAGAGAGAGTCAATTATCATATGATTTCACTTGTTTGTGGAACATGACAAATAATATGGAGGATATAGGGAGATGGAGAGGGGAAGGGAGTTGAGGGAAATTGGAAGGGGAGGTGAACTATGAGAGACTATGGACTCTGAAAAACAATCTGAGAGTTTTGACGGGGTGGGGGGTGGGAGGTTGGGGAAGCCAGGTGGTGGGTATTATGGAGGGTACATATTGCATGGAGCACTGGTGTGGTGCATAAACAATGAATTCTGTTACACTGAAAAGAAATTAAATTTAAAAAGAACAAACAAACAAACAAAGTGTTGTGGGGCTGTGCTGGCTTGAGGAAGGAATCAGAGCTCCAGAAACCGGAGAGATCATGATCAGAGTCACTGAGTAAATGAAGGCAAACGTAGGCTTCGGCATGTCACCTTTAAAACAATGCTTATGACTTTAATTTTTAAATAAAGTTATTTCCATTATCAAAGGGTAGGATAAAAATGATATGGGCTGATACACAGAATGGATGGGGAAAAGGTGAAGCACAGAAAAGTTAGAATTTCAAGGCTAGAAACAATTACTAACACTAAGCCAAACTGAGAATGCTAAAAACTGATCAAATACTGAATACAGTTGACTGCATTCCCTCATTGATTCTCACGAAGGATTTTTTTTCATCTTGCCAGTTTGCTGTCCAGTAGCATTCTCTTAAGCAGAATGAATGACTGGGGCATAGACAGCAAGCATCAATGGTGTGATAGTCCCTTGTTTCACACTGACAGAAAGAAACTGCTTACCATATGGACTTTTGATTTTAGAGCACAGAGCAGCACAGACATGGTATATGGAGATGTGCATGTTGAGTGGGTTTTTTTTTTTCCCCCATTACTAGAGCTATATGGTGCAAATTTTCTCCCAAGTGAAGTTCCCAGTGACCCCCAAAACAAGAAGTACCTTTAGTCCTGAGCTTTGTTCTGCTCTGGAACAAATCTTTCTGAAGTGATGGATTCAGCATCCCACAGGGAAAGGAGATTTTGAATGTGCGAAGTTCCAGGGTCAGCCTTCTTCTCTCCAGGTCCTGCAATTAAAACACATTGAAATCACATCAGCATGGCCAGTGTTAATAAGGAGCTCAGTACCAACTCATTAAAATACTGGTCAAGCCCTTCCTGCCACCTATTTAAACTGACACTAATCACACGTCTGGTCTGCTGAACATGTCACTATGCACGTTCATATGTGTGTGTGTATACACATGCCATATTTTTAGTAAAAATCCCATATTTTCTTCTTTGAACATTTATCTATGATTAGAAAAGCAATATATAATAATGGATAAAACTTAAGGAAATTCAGAGTAACACAAAAGAGATCAAAATATCCTATAGCCCCACTGCACAGAACAGTTTATTCTAGAGGTCTCCAGTTACTGAAATCCACTATTTCGATAAGAAAGAGAAAAAGGTGAAGGTGGAGTCACCACACATGTCTCCTTTTTAGCTTCTTATGGTCTTTCTCACTTCCCAATCATGCTCTTTGCACCCTTACCAAAATTAAGCCAAAAGCTGACAATAATTCTAACTCCAACATTTTGACTGTCAAGTTGGATCAAGCTCTTGAGTTTTCCTTTCTTTTCCTCACATATAAAGAATGATTTTTTTTTTTTTAATTTGTGTTCAGTTGATACTGATGTCCTTAGATAGTTATTGCAGGTCCAAGTAGGGGGCTCTTATATTCCCTTTTGTGCTTGGGACTATTATGGCCACAACACTAGAGAAGTCCAGACTAGTCTTAAGAGGGGAGCCCAGAGGGACAAAGAGTTCACTGACAGGGATTCCAGCTGGGTGGAAGGATAGCTGGTGGTAAAATGAAAAGATGCAGCAGAAATGTTCATGAACTGGAAACCAGAATTAAGGTACAGACAGAATCTGATGGAGACGGCATAAACTCCATTTTTACCACCTAACCAAATGTGTACCCTTGGGCAACTTACCTAACAACTTGTTATTTCTGTTTGTGTGTTAAGTAATGGAGGTTAATGGTTATACCTTCCTCACTGCTTCACTGGATGATTTTCTGTATTACATAAAAAAATCGAGGTAAGCCCCTAGCACAGGATCTGGTACACAAGAGATGTTTAATAAACACTGTTCCCTCCCCTTTCCTCCTTGCTGTTAATTTATAATCTACTGAGGTCTGGAGTTGAGGGGAATGGTACATTTGAAGTCTTTTTTTCCTCCCCTTAGTTTTGGTTCAGTATGTCTGTCTCCCGTTTCCTACCTGAGAGTTTATAACCCCAGGTTAGCAATACCAAAGGTGTTGCTATGGCTACCACTATCCTGTGACTTCGGGTAGTGATAAAGCAGCCGGAAACAGAGTCAGTGCTTTCAGTCAGATGTCCTCACAACCACAGAGCTGGAAGGGAGAGCCTGGTGAGGACACTTGGGCATGAAATTCTTGGACTTCAGCACCAGGCCCTCTGAATGAGCAGCTATCATATCTGGGACACTTAAAATGCAAATTCAATTTCCTCTGTATTTTTAATCTCTTTTTTCAATCTCTTCTCTATTTCCACCTGACATCCTTTCTTTCTTTCCTTGAAAACAAAGTCTCCCTGATTTTTGACTCTGGGAAAAAAAAGAGAGAGACAAAGGGAGAGGAAAACCTTTTTCCTTTCATTAAAGTTGCTTACTGAATCATTCCATTTATGGAAAGCAGCAACATCCAGGCACCTCCCTTTTATCCCATTCTGTACCATACATTATGGGGTAATAATTCTTCCTCTTTTTTCATTTTTTTTTTTACATATTTCTGTTATCTTTGGCATTCTAATAACACAAGTTCACAGTATGAACAGAACTGGTTTGTCATGGCGCCTGGGTGGCTCAGTTGTTAAGCCTCTGCCTTCGGCTCAGGTCATGATCCTGCATCAGGCTCCATGCTCAGTGGGAAGCCTGCTTCTCCCTCTCCCTCTCCCACTCCCCCTGCCTGTCTTCTCTCTCTCTCTCTTTCTCTCTCTCTCAAAAAACTAAATAAATAATCTTTTTAAATTTTTTAAAAATTAAATAAAAAGAACTGGTCTAGCAATCCAGTCCAAATCATCAACTTGAAAGGCAAACAGATAAACAAATACAAGCAAAAATGACAAAACACTAATTCCCTAGCCACATACTGTTCAGCCATTTGACATTAAGTTATGTCATTTCATCTTCCCGGCTCGTCTGTGGAGGAGCTGACATTAGCTGTTTTATAGAAGAACTTCGCCTGAGGTCAGAGTTAGTCCGTGTTTAAGCCACTAGAGGAGCCCAGGACCACCTCACTGCACAGCCAACTCTTTTCCTGTTTAATCGCCTTACAGTGACAGCTCGGTACAGAGCATCACACTGGTGCAAAGGTAGACACGGCATTAAAAGCTGCCTGTTACTACTGCCCAATATGGTGCCTGAGATTTTTTTTTTCTAAGTCAATACCGTATTCAGCAGTGCAACCTGTTTTCAGGGTTGCTGGTCTTTGAAAAATATGTATCTAGGGATATGTATCTAGGGAAGCAGAGCAAAGGACTGATGTTGCCTGTGGCACTTATGCCTAATGCATAGTACCATATCCCTCAGCTCCTGGAAAATGAATTGCTTTCTATTTTTCAATTCTTAGAAGGTTTTGTGGCTATTCACACAATGGAGACAAAGTACATATTGGTTTTATGTGTTGTTGTTGTTGTTGTTGTTGTTTTTCAATCTGAGCCCTCCTCCTCTGTTAAGCTATAAGGATGAAAAGAAACTGGGTTTAGGACTGAGGAAGCAGAGCATGAGGACTAGGCAGCTTCAGCAACCTGACTCAGTTCTTCATCGCTAAGAGAAGTGAGAGACTCTCTCCTGACCAGGACTAAAGTCGTGCGTGGGATGTAAGTTCTGTGCACATCAGGCCTACGCTTGCTCTGTGTAATATCAGGCCATTCTAAAGAAACAACTACCACCTTCAGCAGACTCAAAACAAAAACTCATTTTTACCTGTATTTTTATCTCTATTACTAGACTAATTTCTATTTCCAACCATATATCCCTAGTACTATTGTGAGATTTAATGAAATACCTTATTTGAAGTTCCTGCCTAACTGGCATATAGTAGATGCTCAACAAAAAGAGATCTTTTTCTCTGCTCTCTTTCCTTTCCAATGTTGAAGACAATTCACCTCTCTTTCTGACACAAAGCACTCTTATCTCGTGGCAAATTTAATCCATGCAGGTAATAGCTCCTCGCAAGAATCAGAAGACCAGCATTTACTCAGCATGATGTCATTATAATGCTATTTCCTTTAGGGGTTTCATTACTTGATAAACTCACAAACATCCTTCAGAGAGAACAGATGAGAGACTTTGCCCTCACAAAGCTCACAGCCTGGCTGGGGAGAGAGCTAAATAGTCATGAATGTGGGCTAGGGAATGCTGTGCCTGACTTGGGGACTCCGGATTAGGACCTTGGGATCACGTGAGTGCAACAAGCCTTCACTAACTTCAGGCCAAGTGGACTGCTGATGATGGAAAAGAATTCTCCATGACATTTAAAATCTTACAGCTCCTTCATTCTTTTTTAAATAGCTTTTATTTATTTGTTTGAGAGAGTGAATGAGAGCAAACTCTCTCTCTCTCTTTCTCTCTGTCTCTGTCTCTCGGGGGGGGTAGGGGGAGAGGGAGACAATTCCTTGCTTAGTGCAGAGCCTGATGTGAGACTCAATCTCCTGACCCTGAGATCATGACCTGAGGGGAAATGAGCCATCTAGGTGCCCCCAACTCCTGTGCTCTTGAAGATAGGACTGAATTTCTACCACAGAGCAGCCTCTTAGCAATCATCCTGATATCCAGAGTTTGTAGTCAGAGGGAACCAGTCCAGGAATCAGCTTATTAAAAATATTAGTTGCTAGTGAATAGTATTTCAATATTGGACTGTGACCCTGAGAAACTTTGTGTAATACAGGTAAGCAAAAATCTGTCTACATTTTCTCTTAAGCTGCACGGACTTGGCCCAGTGTGAAATACAAATAGGCAAATCCCTCAGCTGTCTGAGAAACAAGCCAATCCAATGTGATGGGCCAGATGCTGGACTAGGTTGGCTGCCTCTGGATGGAAGGATGCTCTACCTTCTCTTCAAAAGACATCCACCCAGTCTTTTCAGAAGGAAGGCTCTCCACAAGGGAAACTGCTGTTAGAGAGATCTAGATAATATCTTCACTTCTGAAACTTAGCTGAAAATACTAGGCATCTTGACTAGCTTGTTTTTCTTCTCAAAAGTCAGAAGGCTAGAGAAAGCACAGGTTGGGAAACAGGATGGAAGCCAATGAGTATTCGCTCACAGTTGAGGTCAGACACTGCTCTGTCTACTTGTCTCACATCAACCATGCAAAGTGTCATTAACCCTATTCTGCAGGTACAAAAATCAGGATCACAGGGTTCAAGTGACTTGCCCAAAGTTACTTCGCAGGTAAATAGTAAGATCAGATTCAAGTGCCTGCCCAAAGTTACTTCACAGGTTAATAGTAAGATCAGATTCAAGTACCTGACTCCCTGAGTTAAAAAAAAAAAAAAAATACTCAGAACATTTTCCATCCTACCACACTTCAGCTCTCAATAGGCCAGGCTCCTGCTGTTATTCACTCTGTTGCTCTTACTTTCCCTTCCCATGTCCTTCTGTCTCTCTTTGCTTCCTCTTCCTCTTTTTCTTTATGTTCTTCCCTCACTCTTGGCTATATCTGAGTGGCAAAGAGGTCACACTTGCTTCTCATTGCCTGTTATTTTAAATACAGCCGAATTTCTTTTGGGGGACCAAGCTCTCCAAGGAAAGTCAGAAGACAACATTGCACCTTACTGTCAAATTACAAGGATCATTAACTTTCTGATGTTCTTCTTTATCTATTTTTATTTATTTTTGGAGTCATTTATCACATAAGACACCAGTTTGTCAAGTGACACTTCAGTCATTGCTCCTAAAACATATATGGTAGTAAAGGGGCCATATGCTTGCAAGCAGAAGAAAATTGTCAAGGGAAGATTAACTCTTTTACCACAATTTAATTCTATAGAAAATTTCTATTATATTCAAATCTGTTGATTTAGTCATGATTCATTTACGGTGGCTGATAAGCATTGTGGCTGCCTTTCATTTGCCGACAGCATCCAAGACAGTATTTTATTATGATGACATGAAAGACAAGGTTAATACTAGCCAACAGGTCACATGCACCATTTGTTTTCCACCATCAAGAACTATGATTAAGATTTTAAACAACAGGCTGTCAGAAAAGAAAGTACATTGCTTTTTTTTAAAGTCACAACTTTGGTTTCATTGAAGAGCCTGAATGGTTGCAATCCCTGTTAACAACACTATTTATTTTGGAGACTGGCAGTTTTTTAAACAGCTGTTGGAGCACAAATGTAGGTCACTGTAAGGAAATTATGCCGAAGAATTTGCTCCATACTTCAGAACTGGGCCATGCCTCGAGGTCAGCACAAACAGAATAAGGCCAACAACGTCACTCTTCATGGACCCACTTTGCCTCCTGGGTAGCCTTGCCCAATTCCTATAAGCAGCCATGTCTAACTTAATAGATGCACCGAACACACAGAAACAACAACAACAACAACAACAACAACAACAACAAAACAAAAAAAACCCTACAAATCATCCTGGCTCTCAAATGTTCAACCTTGTCCTGGTCCTCAAGCCTGGATCTCCTTGGTCCTGACTTTCCTGGCCATAAGTTTCTGCTCCTATCTTGTCTTCTCATCAGACTCTGGGCAGACCAGGACTGGATTCCCCAGGATTATGAGTATGGAGTTTCATGTGGCTCAGTGCTTCAAGACCTGCACAAGGATCTGTCTCCTTCCTTCTTACAAGTTAACAGATGAGCATGCAGGAAGTCAGAATGCAAGTTACTACAGTAGCAAGCAGATTGTCCCAGTTATCCAATAGGGAATGGCCAACCACTCCAAAACCTAGTGGCTTACAATCACTACATGTATCTTGCTCCCTGATCTGCAGTTTGGGAAACTGCAAGGGAAGAGGCAGCTAATCTCTGGTCCACTTGGGGTTAACCACTTAAAGACACTGATGCAGTCTATACAGGGGAGGTCTGGACCTGAGAGAAGGGCAGGGATGGACAATAGAACTGGAAGGGAAAATGTACAGATTCAAAGTCATTGATACAGAAGAGGGCAGGAAAGGGAGTAAGAGAAAATATTCACTGAACAGGTAAGCAAGTATAGTATAAAGTGATTATAGATCCAAATGTGAATGTGAATATGTAAGTACATATTTTATCTATATATCTATATTCTACCTATATATCTATATCTATGTATCCAAAGCATCTGGCAAAGTTTATGATGGATAAGGACTTATGAAGGCTATTTGGACAGCCAACAATAGAGCGAGAAAGTCCTTGCTGGAGTCCAGCTAGACATGGCATGTCTCTATGACATGAATTTGAGAGAGAGAGAGAGTGCACTTTATCTTTGGGACAGTTCTTGAGACTGTCCTCTGACAGTCTCTTAGCTCTTTACTCTTAGTTAATAATACATCTAAAAACCATTTATAAATCATGCAATCATTTTGATTTTGTGTTTTAAACGCCATTTTCTCTTAATAAAAGAAACATTCTGTAATCATCTAGTTCTAATAAGTTTTGTTGAAATTTCAAAATGTGGGAAGAATAACTTTTGGGGAAAATATACATATATAGGGAAAATAAATATATGTATACATACATACACACACATATGATACGTATTTACATATATATACTTATAGTTTATATCCTTATATATGGAAATTTTTCTTTTGGCACAGAATTGTAGACAACAATCTGTACTTAGTAGACCTTTTCCCCCAAAAGTTGTTCTTATATTGTGTATACACACATACACACATGCTGGAGTGATAAAATCGTAGTCTCAATTTGAGGTCTCAACTACCTGCTTTCTCTGGAGTAGTGTCTATATGGTAATTTAGCTTGGGGGAGGGCGAGGGAGATATTTACTCCATGAGATGCACCATGGCATCTCTTAGGAGGTCTTTTGTTGACAAGCCATATATATCCCTGAAGAGGTGATCCGTGTTTTGATATTCAAGGATCTTTTAGTTACAGTGACATTTTCTAATACTTTTGTACTCTCTGGAGCACATATAAACATTCCAAGATGCCTGTACCACCTCGTAGTAATAAAAAAATGTCCTAAGGTTTCTAAGATCCTCCATACTTAGGGTCAGCCACACTGCTATTATTTCCTAGGAACGCTGTATTTTTCTCACACATGTTTAGCTTAGTCCCTAACTCTAGTCCATCTCCTTAAAGGCTAGAAAAAGTAAGCCAAAAGTTCAATGTAGTGGTCCAGAAAACTGAGGATGAAAAGCATTTAAAAATTCAAAAGTCACAATAAATTCAAAAGAAAAAATAAGACTATATGTGACTTCTCAAAAGAAGTGATGGAAGCCAGAAGACAATGGGAAGATATGTATGAAGGACTAGAGAAATATAACTGCCAGATATCTCTTTAAACTGAAAGTGAAGTATTTGTAGACACAGAAGGAGAGGGAATTAATTTCTAGAAAACTACCATTTAAAAAATACTAGGGAGAGTTTTCATGGAAGAAGGAAAATAATCCCAGATGAAAATCAGTAAGAAATGATGGGTGGTTTCATAGGATAGTAACTCTAAATGAATATTAATCTTATAAAACTATAGTAACAATATTTTAGAGATCTTAAATGATAGAATAAACAAATGTGATAACAGTAACATAGAATAATGGGGGCTATAAATTAAATAAAAATGTTTTAACAAGGGGCCCCTGGGTGGCTCAGTGGGTTAAAGCCTCTGCCTTCGGCTCAGGTCATGATCCCAGGGTCCTGGGATCGAGCCCCATATCAGGTTCTCTGCTCGGCGGGGATACTGCCTCCCCCTCTCTCTCTGCCTGCCTCTCTGCCTACTTGTGATCTCTGTCTGTCACATAAATAAATAAAATATTTTTTAAAAATGTTTTAACAAGTTTCCATTATCTGGGAAGTGGTAAAAAGAAACTAATTTTTATTAGGCTCAAGTAAATGAAAGTATTGTACCATCTAAGCTAACTACTAACAAGACAGTAAAGGCCGATTTAACAAGAGGATCTAAAGGGAAAGAACATATAAAAAAATAACTTGATCACTAAAAAAATACAAGAAAAGAGTAATAAAAGAAAAGTAGACTAGCTGTAACAAGTTGAAAGCACATATAAAAATGATAGATTTAAAACCTAACATATCATGAATTTAAATAATTGAATGAAAAAAATGGTGAGATGATTAAAAACTTATCTTGAAAGAGATAAATTTTATTTTTTAAAGATTTTATTTGACAGAGAGATACAGAGAGAACATGAGCAGGGGAGAAGGCAGAGGGAGAGGGAGAAGCAGACTCCCCACTGAGCAGGGAACCAAATACAGGGCTTGATCCAAGGACTCCAAGATCATGACCTGAGCAGAAAGGAGACACTTAACCAACTGAGCCAGCTGGGTGCCCCAAAGGAGATAAATTTCAAATGTTGGACAAAAATGGGAGTAACTGATTAAAAATGTATAAATGTAAAAAACAAAGAATATCAGACAGAACTAATTTTATAAAATGATATTAAAACAAAAACCATTACTAGATTTGAAGAGAAGTCAATTTCATAATGATAAAAGGGTTAAATACACAAAAATAATTTCTCAATTCCAAATCTGTGGATGCCTAACAATATAGACTCCAATTCCTCAAAGCACAAATTAACTATAATAAAAGGGGCAATAAGCAAATCTCTGATTATTGTGGAGGACATAAACAGGTCCCCCTCAGAAACTGATCTAATAAGTAGACAAAATATTAAAAAGCCTATGGAAAAGAACACAGAAAATTCTTTTGAACTTGACCTAATTGATACGCACAACACATAGCAAAAAGCAATATTCAAGTATGAATATTTACTAATATGGACTAATGCATGATCATAAGGAAATTTAAAAAATTTTAAATCATTCATAATATGTTCATAGCATATTCTCTAAACACAGTGGGATTAAGCTAGACACTGATAACAAAAAAAAACCTGTGGAGACTCCATATATCTGGAAATTAAGGAAGAAGAGTAAAATTAGAGAAACTATACTTCTGTCTATCAAGATTTTTGTAAAGGCATAAAGCTTCAGAGAGTATGGTATTGGTATCACAGAGAAAAAAACTAAAACAGAGTAAAAGCTCAGAAAGAGATCCAGATTGAGATGTTCACTTAATTTATGGCAATGATGACTTCATAGCAAAGGAGAAAGGATATTCTCTGTCAATAAGGATTTCGTTGGCTAACAGTATAAAAATCTTTATCCCTAATTCACATCAAATGGAAAAATTAATTACAGGTGGACTACAGATCCAAATGTGAAAGGTAAAACAGTAAAGAAAATATATTCATGAACTTGATATAAGAAAGATTTCTTTAAAAAGATACAAAAAATAAATATAAGCATGTTAAATTGCACTACATTAAGCTTTATATTCATCAATAAGCACACTTAAAAGAGTCAGAAGCCAAATCATAGCATGAGAGAAGATATTTGCAATGTACACAGAGGAAAAAATATTTATGTGCAGAGGGCTTGCCAAAACAATAAGACCCCAATGGTAAACTGAACCGACTACTTGAACTGGAATATTACAGTTAAGAACCAAATGCCCAATAAATATTGGAAAAAGTTTTCAGTCATCAAACACATAAATCTTTTAAAAAGCAATATAACATACCACAATTGGCAATTTAAAAAATACTAAAAATAACATTTGTTGGGGAAGCATGGGACCAATGGAAACTTTTATAGATTTCTGCTGGCAACATATGTTAGTACAACCACTGAAGTATACTGATACTATCTACTAAAGCTCATCTCACGTACACATGCTGACATTGCAATTCTACTCCTCAATATATTCTATATGTATTTTCTTCATGGAAAGACATTTGCAAGAACATTTATAGCAGCATTTTTTTTTTTATAATAATCTCATAATGTCGGGGGGAGGAGTCAAGATGGCGGAGAAGTAGCAAGCTGAGACTGCTTCAGCTAGCCGGAGATCAGCTAGATAGCTTATCTAAAGATTGCAAACACCTGAAAATCCATCGGCAGACCGAAGAGAAGAAGAACAGCAATTCTGGAAACAGAAAAACAACCGCTTTCTGAAAGGTAGGACCGGCGGAGAAGTGAATCCAAAGCGACGGGAAGATAGACCCCGGGGGGAGGGGCCGGCTCCCGGCAAGCGGCGGAGCAACCGCGCACAAAATCAGGACTTTTAAAAGTCTGTTCCGCTGAGGGACATCGCTCCAGAGGCTAAACCGGGGCGAAGCCCACGCGGGGTCAGCGTGGCCTCAGGTCCCGCAGGGTCACAGAAGGATCGGGGGTGTCTGAGTGTCGCAGAGCTTGCGGGTATTGGAACGGGAAAGCCGGCTACAGAAACAGAGCCGACAGTAAGCTCACAGCTCGGTGTTACCTTGAACCGATCGCAGGCTCGGTGAGCTCGGAGCGCGGCCGGAGGTCAGGCAGACGGGAATAACTGGGCGCTGTTCTCTGAGGGCGCACTGAGGAGTGGGGCCCTGGGCTCTCGGCTCCTCCGGGCCGGAGACCAGGAGGCCGCCATTTGTGTTCCCGTCCTCCGGAACTCTACGGAAAGCGCTCAGGGAACAAAAGCTCCTGAAAGCAAACCCGAGCGGATTACTCACCCCGGCCCCAGGTAAGGGAGGTGTAATTCCGCCTGGGGCAAAGACACTTGAGAATCACTACAACAGGCCCCTCCCCCAGAAGATCAACAAGAAATCCAGCCGAGACCAAGTTCACCTACCAAGGAGTGCGGTTTCAATACCAAGAAGAGCAGCAGAATTCCAGAGGAGGAGAAAGCCAAGCACGGAACTCATGGCTTTTTTCCTGTGATTTTTTTTTTAGTCTTGCAGTTAATTTAATTTTTTCTTTTCCA
This sequence comes from Mustela nivalis, assembly GCF_964662115.1. Classification (NCBI taxonomy): domain Eukaryota; kingdom Metazoa; phylum Chordata; class Mammalia; order Carnivora; family Mustelidae; genus Mustela; species Mustela nivalis. The sequence goes on from NC_139021.1 coordinate 142,790,635, forward strand.
TTTTTTTTTTTTTTTCTTTTTCTTCTCGCCTTCGGGTAAAAATTTTTTTTTTTTAACTGTTACCTTTTTCTTTTTTAACGATTTTTTACTAGTTTATCTAATATATATATATTTTCTTTTTTACATTTTTCTCAGGTGTTTTCTTTTTAAAAAATTTTTTTTTCTTTTCTTTTTTTTTTTTTCTTTCTTTCTTTTTGAACCTCTTTTTATCCCCTTTCTCCCCACTCACGATTTTGGATCTCTTCTAATTTAGTTAAAGCATATTTTTCTGGGGTTGTTGCCACCCTTTTAGTATTTTACTTGCCCCTTCATTTACTCTTATCTGGCCAAAATGACAAGACGTAAAAATTCAATGCAAAAAAAAGAACAAGAGGCAGTACCGAAGGCTAGGGACCTAATCAATACAGACATCGGTAATATGTCAGATCTAGAGTTCAGAATGACAATTCTCAAGGTTCTAGCCGGGCTCGAAAAAGGCATGGAAGATATGAGAGAAACCCTCTCGAGAGATATAAAAGCCCTTTCTGGAGAAATAAAAGAACTAAAATCTAACCAAGTTGAAATCAAAAAAGCTATTAATGAGGTGCAATAAAAAATGGAGGCTCTAACTGCTAGGATAAATGAGGCAGAAGAAAGAATTAGTGATATAGAAGACCAAATGACAGAGAATAAAGAAGCTGAGCAAAAGAGGGACAAACAGCTACTGGACCACGAGGGGAGAATTCGAGAGATATGTGACACCATAAGACGAAACAACATTAGAATAATTGGGATTCCAGAAGAAGAAGAAAGAGAGAGGGGAGCAGAAGGTATACTGGAGAGAATTATTGGGGAGAATTTCCCCAATATGGCAAAGGGAACGAGCATCAAAATTCAGGAGGTTCAGAGAACGCCCCTCAAAATCAATAAGAGTAGGCCCACACCCCGTCACCTAATAGTAAAATTTACAAGTCTCAGTGACAAAGAGAAAATCCTGAAAGCAGCCCGGGAAAAGAAGTCTGTAACATACAATGGTAAAAATATTAGATTGGCAGCTGACTTATCCACAGAGACCTGGCAGGCCAGAAAGAGCTGGCATAATATTTTTAGAGCACTAAACGAGAAAAACACGCAGCCCAGAATACTATATCCAGCTAGGCTATCATTGAAAATAGAAGGAGAGATTAAAAGCTTCCAGGACAAACAACAACTGAAAGAATTTGCAAATACCAAACCAGCTCTACAGGAAATATTGAAAGGGGTCCTCTAAGCAAAGAGAGAGCCTACAAGTGGTAGATAAGAAAGGAACAGAGACCATATACAGTAACAGTCACCTTACAGGCAATACAATGGCACTAAATTCATATCTCTCAATAGTTACCCTGAATGTGAATGGGCTAAATGCCCCTGTCAAAAGACACAGGGTATCAGAATGGATAAAAAAACAAAACCCATCTATATGTTGCCTCCAAGAAACTCATTTTAAGTCCGAAGACACCTCCAGATTTAAAGTGAGGGGGTGGAAAAGAATTTACCATGCTAATGGACATCAGAAGAAAGCAGGAGTGGCAATCCTTATATCAGATCAATTAGATTTTAAGCCAAAGACTATAATAAGAGATGAGGAAGGACACTATATCATACTCAAAGGGTCTGTCCAACAAGAAGATTTAACAATTTTAAATATCTATGCCCCCAACGTGGGAGCAGCCAACTATATAAACCAATTAATAACAAAATCAAAGAAACACATCAACAACAATACAATAATAGTAGGGGACTTTAACACTCCCCTCACTGAAATGGACAGGTCATCCAAGCAAAAGATCAGCAAGGAAATAAAGGCCTTAAACGACACACTGGACCAGATGGACATCACAGATATATTCAGAACATTTCATCCCAAAGCAACAGAATACACATTCTTCTCTAGTGCACATGGAACATTCTCCAGAATAGATCACATCCTCGGTCCTACATCAGGACTCAACCGGTATCAAAAGATTGGGATCATTCCCTGCATATTTTCAGACCACAATGCTCTAAAGCTAGAACTCAACCACAAAAGGAAGTTTGGAAAGAACCCAAATGCATGGAGACTAAACAGTATCCTTCTAAAGAATGAATGGGTCAACCGGGAAATTAAAGAAGAATTGAAAAAAATCATGGAAACAAATGATAATGAAAATACAACGGTTCAAAATCTGTGGGATACAATAAAGGCAGTCCTGAGAGGAAAATATATAGCGGTACAAGCCTTTCTCAAGAAACAAGAAACGTCTCAGGTACACAACCTAACCCTACACCTAAAGGAGCTGGAGAAAGAACAAGAAAGAAACCCTAAGCCCAGCAGGAGAAGAGAAATCATAAAGATCAGAGCAGAAATCAATGAAATAGAAACCAAAAAAACAATAGAAAAAATCAACGAAACTAGGAGCTGGTTCTTTGAAAGAATTAATAAAATTGATAAACCCCTGGCCCGACTTATCAAAAAGAAAAGAGAAAGGACCCAAATAAATAAAATCATGAATGAAAGAGGAGAGATCACAACTAACACCAAAGAAATACAAACTATTATAAGAACATACTATGAGCAACTCTACGGCAATAAATTTGACAATCTGGAAGAAATGGATGCATTCCTAGAAACATATAAACTACCACAACTGAACCAGGAAGAAATAGAAAGCCTGAACAGACCCATAACCAGTAAGGAGATTGAAACAGTCATTAAAAATCTCCAAACAAACAAAAGCCCAGGGCCAGATGGCTTCCCGGGGGAATTCTACCAAACATTTAAAGAAGAACTAATTCCTATTCTCCTGAAACTGTTCCAAAAAATAGAAATGGAAGGAAAACTTCCAAACTCATTTTATGAGGCCAGCATTACCTTGATCCCAAAACCAGACAAGGATCCCACCAAAAAAGAGAGCTATAGACCGATATCCTTGATGAACACAGATGCGAAAATACTCAACAAAATACTAGCCAATAGGATTCAACAGTACATTAAAAAGATTATTCACCACGACCAAGTGGGATTTATTCCAGGGCTGCAAGGTTGGTTCAACATCCGCAAATCAGTCAATGTGATACAACACATCAATAAAAGAAAGAACAAGAACCATATGATACTTTCAATAGATGCTGAAAAAGCATTTGACAAAGTACAGCATCCCTTCCTGATCAAAACTCTTCAAAGTGTAGGGATAGAGGGCACATACCTCAATATCATCAAAGCCATCTATGAAAAACCCACCGCAAATATCATTCTCAATGGAGAAAAACTGAAAGCTTTTCCACTAAGGTCAGGAACACGGCAGGGATGTCCATTATCACCACTGCTATTCAACATAGTACTAGAGGTCCTAGCCTCAGCAATCAGACAACAAAAGGAAATTAAAGGCATCCAAATTGGCAAAGAAGAAGTCAAATTATCACTCTTCGCAGATGATATGATACTATATGTGGAAAACCCAAAAGACTCCACTCCAAAACTGCTAGAACTTATACAGGAATTCAGTAAAGTGTCAGGATATAAAATCAATGCACAGAAATCAGTTGCATTTCTCTACACCAACAGCAAGACAGAAGAAAGAGATATTAAGGAGTCAATCCCATTTACAATTGCATCCAAAACCATAAGATACCTAGGAATAAACCTAACCAAAGAGACACAGAATCTATACTCAGAAAACTATAAAGTACTCATGAAAGAAATTGAGGAAGACACAAAGAAATGGAAAAATGTTCCATGCTCCTGGATTGGAATAATAAATATTGTGAAAATGTCTATGCTACCTAAAGCAATCTACACATTTAATGCAATTCCTATCAAAGTACCATCCATCTTTTTCAAAGAAATGGAACAAATAATGCTAAAATTTATATGGAACCAGAAAAGACCTCGAATAGCCAAAGGGATATTGAAAAAGAAAGCCAAATTGGTGGCATCACAATTCTGGACTTCAAGCTCTATTACAAAGCTGTCATCATCAAGACAGCATGGTACTGGCACAAAAACAGACACATAGATCAATGGAACAGAATAGAGAGCCCAGAAATAGACCCTCAAATCTATGGTCAACTCATCTTCGACAAAGCAGGAAAGAATGTCCAATGGAAAAAAGACAGCCTCTTCAATAAATGGTGCTGGGAAAATTGGACAGCCACATGCAGAAAAATGAAATTGGACCATTTCCTTACACCACACACAAAAATAGACTCAAAATGGATGAAGGACCTCAATGTGCGAAAGGAATCCATCAAAATCCTTGAGGAGAACACAGGCAGCAACCTCTTCGACCTCTGCCGCAGCAACATCTTCCTAGGAACAACGCAAAAGGCAAGGGAAGCAAGGTCAAAAATGAACTATTGGGATTTCATCAAGATCAAAAGCTTTTGCACAGCAAAGGAAACAGTTAACAAAATCAAAAGACAACTGACAGAATGGGAGAAGATATTTGCAAACGACATATCAGATAAAGGACTAGTGTCCAGAATCTATAAAGAACTTAGCAAACTCAACACCCAAAGAACAAATAATCCAATCAAGAAATGGGCAGAGGACATGAACAGACATTTCTGCAAAGAAGACATCCAGATGGCCAACAGACACATGAAAAAGTGCTCCATATCACTCGGCATCAGGGAAATACAAATCAAAACCACAATGAGATATCACCTCACACCAGTCAGAATGGCTAAAATCAACAAGTCAGGAAATGACAGATGCTGGCGAGGATGTGGAGAAAGGGGAACCCTCCTACACTGTTGGTGGGAATGCAAGCTGGTGCAGCCACTCTGGAAAACAGCATGGAGGTTCCTCAAAATGTTGAAAATAGAACTGCCCTATGACCCAGCAATTGCACTATTGGGTATTTACCCTAAAGATACAAATGTAGTGATCCAAAGGGGCACATGCACCCGAATGTTTATAGCAGCAATGTCCACAATAGCCAAACTATGGAAAGAACCTAGATGTCCATCAACAGATGAATGGATCAAGAAGATGTGGTATATATACACAATGGAATACTATGCAGCCATCAAAAGAAATGAAATCTTGCCATTTGCGACAACATGGATGGAACTAGAGCGTATCATGCTTAGCGAAATAAGTCAAGCAGAGAAAGACAACTATCATATGATCTCCCTGATATGAGAAAGTGGTGATGCAACATGGAGGCTTAAGTGGGTAGGAGAAGAATAAATGAAACAAGATGGGATTGGGAGGGAGACAAACCATAAGTGACTCTTAATCTCACAAAACAAACTGAGGGTTGCTGGGGGGAGGGGGTTTGGGAGAAGGGGGTGGGATTATGGACATTGGGGAGGGTATGTGCTTTGGTGAGTGCTGTGAAGTGTGTAAACCTGGTGATTCACAGACCTGTACCCCTGGGGATAAAAATATATGTTTATAAAAAATAAAAAGTTAAAAAAAAAAAATCTCATAATGTCAACAATGCACATAACCATCAACATTTGAATGCATCAATACGTTGTGTCTTATTCATATAGTGCGGTCTTATACAGAATTGAAAATAAACTTTGAACACCAAATACATGAACATGGGTAAGTCCTGGAAAATTCGATCGAAAGAAACCAGGTGTAAGAGGGTACCTACTGCATGAATTTCAGCAACACACAAAACCATCCAATGGTGTTAGAAGTCAAGATAGTGATTACTTATATAGGGAAAATGATGGAGAGGGGCACAGAAGCTTTAATTTATGAAAATTAATCTAGCTGACATTAATTTTTATATCACTTTAACCCTTCACTCTTATGATAAATCCGAAACTAAATTTAAAAAGAAAATTAATCTAGCTTTACCTGTGTGCCTTGTGCATTCTTCTGGGTATGTATGTATGTGTATATTTTTTTTCTAGTTTCTTTAAAGGAAAAATAACTATAGCCAAAATTTATTTACTTTTAAAGATTTATTTAGTTAGTTATTTGAGAGTTAGTGTGCATGAGCAGTAGGGTCAGAGGGAGTGGGAGAGAATCTCAAGCACACCCCATGGTGAGCCCAACGCAGAGCTGGATCCCGGGACCCTGAGATCATGACCTGAGGCCAAACCAAGAGTTGGATGCTCAACTGACTGTCTGCCCAGGCACTCCAAGCCAAAATTTAAAAGGTTCACTCTAATTTTGCTGTTCAATTTTATGTAGTTCTAAATTATTTGTTCAAGTTATATTCTGATAAACAGCAAGAGATCTGGGTTTAGATAAGTTTAAACTACCTCCCTCCCCCACTCTTTCCTTTCCTCTTGGTTCTTGCTCTGCTGAATGTTAGCCACCATGTGCAGAACAACAAAGCCCTTCTTTTCTGTGAAAGTTGGTCAGCCCTTGCTTTTTTCCCTCAGGGAAATCTTCACAGGATTACAGGGTGGAGGGATTAAGTGAGGGGCCATGGGACTCTAAAAGCTCTCCTCCCCTCTACATCGCCTGCTAGGGCAGTCAGACGTGAGGGGGGCTTCAGCTGGTGCAGGGGTACATTTTATTTGGGAGGCATCTTTGCCCACTGAAAATTAATGGAAGCCCAAGGTAAGCCCTGAGGAAAGGGAGCAAGGCTAGCTGCTTAGGAGTGATCCTACTTCTGGGACTGATAAGAAAGCACTTGGGTCAAATTGTAAGATTTCAACTTCCTGGGGCAAGAAAGTAAAGAGTTAGTCCATCCCACGGTCACAGTTCCTGATGCCCAGAGGGTGAAGAGTGATCATTTGGAAAGCTACAAACACAGATGAGGAAGGCAGACACCCATCAGCAGACTCCAAGAGTTATAGGAAGAGTAACTATAGAGACTTTGGCCTCACCACACTGTACTTCTCTGGAGAGATGCCTTCCCACATCTAAGTCATTTCTCCAGATGACCGGAAGGCCTGAATGTTAAAATCTGGAAAGTCTGCGTGAGGCTCATTTTTCTCATGCCAGAATAAAATGAACCAAATGCCAACAGAGAGAGTTAAAAGTACTTGCAAACCTCTTCTTGACGTCATCAGGTCTAACTTTATAAATTACTTGATTTAACAAACTATTGATAGGATATTAGTTGAGCGTCTTCGTTTTCTAGTGTGGTTGCAGCAGATGACTGTTGGAGCACCTTCCTAGCTCAGTGATGTCACTTTAATCACATCACTACATCTTGGCATCACAATAAAGAATTCACAATCATGAAAGACTATGGACTCTGAAAAACAACCTGAGAGTTTTGAAGGGGTTGGGGGTGGGAGGTTGGGGGAGCCTGGTGGTGGGTATTAAGGAGGGCATGTATTGCATGGAGCACTGGGTGTGGTGCAAAAACAATGAATTCTGTTATGCTGAAAAAAAAAAAATTCACAATAAAGAATTCCTAGTATGCATTTTGCACAATATGATCACACCCCCACTCTTGCCCCGTCTACAGTTGACTGAGCCACATGACCCAAGGTGGGCCAATCAGAATTTTAAGTATTAAATGTTAGAGTTGAATAAAAAGATATACTTCTTTGGATACCCAATGTGTAAAATTAAAAATGTAAGACATTTTTTTTTTAATTATGTAGGTTTGGAAATAGAGAAAACTGGTCTGCAGAGGAGAAAAATAAGATATAATGAGAGAAACTATCAAGTCTCCCCACCAGGACTGAATACTTGCCCTCAGATTTCAAAAAACACCCCTCTCTTCTCTCAAAAAATGTACCCAATTATGGTGAGTGGTGAAGTGTAAGATCTTCTATCTGCTGTAAAGGAGTCCTAACATACTGGTACTGTCACACTGAAGAGCAAAGGGTAGGAATTCCATCTTCACACGAGCACCGTTCACTCAGAATGTCTGCCCCTTCCAATCTATGGCTTGGCTTCAGGTGGGTTTTCTTGTCTGCCTTCTCTCAAAGACCTCTTTTATCCCACATGAAAAAGCTGAAACTTGCTTGCCCTCTGTTTTGCAGTTTCCCTCTAGAACCAAATGAGATCAAGGCAGTTATTTTGTTTTGTTTCATAATTGCCTTTCAAGATGATGAAAACTGTAATTTTTTTGTTTATTGGATTGTTTTCTTCTTGCAATTTGTTAATGTTTTCATTTGACAGCACCTTACCCTACAGATGAGGGGGAAGAACAGCACCAACTTGTTTTCTAGTATCGTGCGTGGAGAGCTGCCGGTAATTCTCACTCCCCAAAGGGGAGGCACTCGAGGCTACCTTCCCTGGGCAGAGGAAAGAGAAGCAGCTTTCACAGGCATCCCAGACAGCAACAGAGGAAGTGTACGTATTACGTGCAGACTTGCCTTCCCGAACCGCGCTTATGTGATCAAGATCGATCTTGTAGGCAGCAATTACAGAATCACCAGGGAATCAATGCGGCTCAATTTACACTGACCTCAGCAGACTAGTTTATAGTGGAGTAAGTACCTTCAGGCTCTTGTCGGGGGAGATTCAAATAGAAACAGACATGGATGTTCTTTAGACGGTCTTTTTCTGGGAACACATGGTGGGTCAGCAGGATAAAGATAGATCCTGGGCCACAGGGCATCTGCCAGGCCTTAATTTTTGTGGTTTAGTTTAGGCAGGAAAAGAGAGAGTATTGTGAAGTGATATTAATAACAGGCTAGCATTTATTGGGTCTTTCACATGTGCCTGGCATGGTTATAATAATATTTTATGGTGCTACCTGTTATTTTATAAGCACGATAACATGGGGTAATATTTTCCTCGTATTTCACAATGACATGGGGGCTATTATTTTCCTCGCATTTCACAAAAAGAGGAAAATATTGTTAGCCCACATTTTATTGATGAGCAAACTGCAGCTTAGAAAAGTTAGGTCACAGCCCCTGAGTATCAGAGCTGGGATTCAGGGCAGGTAATCTGACTTCAGTGTTCACGCTGAGAGCTCCAGGTGAGCCATTCTCTCATCCATCCTTCAGACTACAGCACATCTGCTAGTTTCTCCTCCCAAGGTCTAGGCAAGGGCTGACGAAGAATCCCAGGGCTGAGTGTTATCTGAAAAGCACAGAGAAGCCTGGCACAAGGACCTGGAGAATCATGCTGGAAGCTGAGTGCAAGAACAGCAGTAGCCAAACATGGTCAGTGGCCAGGAGGGACGCAGAATGCATTTCAGTTCACCATCAGTTAAGATCATGAGTAGCAAGTGTGTCCAAATCCCCTTGAATTAGTGTGGGGGCCAGGAGTTGCTGCCTAACAAAGTCTTCACTGCTGGGGGTGCAGGGAAGGTGCTCAGGCGCCCGGTTTCCTAGACAACGGAAGGAAGCAAGCATCCTCCTGCAATCACCCGTCCATTCCACTATGCAGGGAGCTACTGCCTCGGAGGCAGAGCCCATGGCACAGTTCTGGCTGTGTCTTTCTGTCCCAATCCAGGTCACATGGCTTCCTATGAGAGACGGCAGAATCCTTACCTCCACGACATTGATAGCCAAGTCACACAAGGAGAAAGAGTAGTAGAAAGTAGAAGTAAGCAGAAGGGCTTTGCCTCTCCTATGTATCTTTTAGCCCACTTTGGTCTCAGAGCAGACGGCGCTATGGCTTCTTCCTGATTTCTTCTCTTGTCCCTTATCTTAGCATCCCTCCCACACACCTCGGTACCTGGTTTCTCCCAGTCCAGTCTCACTGAGGAAACTCTTAGCATAGAGCAGATAGCCTGGTATTTTCACAGGACTTTCTTGGATTTGAACATTGATCAATAAGAATAAAAAGTGTCGTAAGACTCTGGCTCATCATACAAAACTTCCTTGGCCCTATCTGCTTCCTCCTACCCAAGGCTCATGGGCCCTGCATGATCACATCTACCTCCTAAGATGCAAACTCATATCCCCCAAATCATCTGTACTTCTTTTGTTCCTTCCTCTAGGGTTCCAGCTCCGCTGCCATACGCAGAGCCCCAGCTAACATGAGAGCTTTTCCCCCAGCACCCTTTCTCACATGGCCAAGAGAACATTCCAACCCTGACATCCACTTTACGCTTAGAGCCTACCCACTCAAAACCCATTTCTGCCTGGAAAGACCTACAGGGGGACAGATTCTTTGAGTGAGCTTTCTCTGTAGGTAGGACTTGTTCCTCACCCAAGGCATGGGCTGTCCTTTGCAGAGCCTTCTAAGATAGGAGTATCATTATTGTGCCTCCTTTACCATTAATTTACCAATTTACTAACTTACCAATTAATGCTTGGAGGAACAAAAAAATGATTTTTCCAAAGTCACATGACTCCCCAGTGGAAGGGTTGGGGTTTGAATCCATATAAATCTGCCTGCTAAGCCACAGTTATTCCCTGCTGGCATCAGTGGTCTCAAGTCCCTAATGCACATCTTATATTTCACAAAAACAAACGGTCTGTCATAATGAACTCCAGAGCTGCACTGGTAGGTTTTGAAGCAGCCAACTTTTATTTATTAAGATCTCTGGGTAAACCTGTTTAGGCTCACTATTTATTATTGCTATTCTTGCTCTGAAACGGACCTGGCTGGGAACTTGAAAAATGGATGGAGAATTGTATCATTGCATTCCAACTGGTTAAAATCCCTCCTTCCAGTTCTTCTCAACATTCATCCTGGAATTACAGTGCAGACCATGAAGCTTGGGGGTATTCTCCATTCTTTGCAATTTTGAAAGCTGTGGAGGTCCCACTGAGCACACAAGGCTGAGAACTGAATATGTATTGTTAGTAGAATGCTTTGTGCTTCAAGACTCCCCACAGAGAAAAGCAAGGGGAGGGAGAATGTTAAACTTCGTTCAGACCAAAAACGATCTGTGAACCCTCTTGTTTGCCTTTACGAGATCCATCAATGCCTCCTCTCTTCCAGAGCAGCTATCAGCTGTGCCCTAAAACCCCTAAGCGAATGCCTGGTTCTCCAAGACCTCCTGGGTGGTGCTTGGGTCCCTTATACCTCACCCAGGTCCTTTCAAGACCTCAGCTTAGCTGCTTGTTTCATGGTGACCTTTGGCTCCCTGTCTTCCACTACAGTGCCTTCAGACTTGTCCTTCAATTTACCTTCTCTCTCCCTGTGGCTGGACTTTCTGGCATCCATTTGTGACATGCTCAATACTGACAGGAAGCTGGTCCTTTGCCTTCTATCGCTTAGCTCCCTCCTATCAAGCTGATATCCCTGAATCTCTCTTTCCCCATTTGGTATCCAGCGTGATTGATTGCCAGCATTGGTAAGATGTACAGACTACCCTGCAGCTCACTGGCTATGAGGACCACGATGACAGGGCCATTCCTAGAGACTAGGGTTTTAACCATTATAGTCCTCTTCAAACCAATCATTCTACCAACATGTCCACAATGTGCATACATGTGTGCATGTAAATGCATGTGTGGGGAAGTGGGAAAGGCAGAGAGAGTGGACCCTTAACTAACTTTTCCTTAACATTACTGGATCCGGCATATAATTCTAGATAGGAAACCAGGGTCCTAGTGATGAAGTCCCAGAACCTAAGTCAGGTTCGGTGGGGTACGGAGGTTCGGAGCCGACGACTAAAGAAAGAATTCTTAAGACGTCGTTGGTGCAAAAGGTGATTTATTAGAGCATGGGGACAGGGCCAGTGGGCAGGCGGAGATGTGGCTGCTGCCCGGGGTTTTGAGGGTAGGCATGTTATATACCCCGCGGTTGGGGGGAGGTGGTGAAGGGATGGGAGATTTCAACAGTTTTCATATGTTAAGGAGGGCCTACAAGGTGCGGGGGGGAGGGGGGGGAGGCCTTGCCCTTATGGCTTGATCAATGTCGTCTTTAGGTCAGGCATTAACATCAAGATAATTGGGAGATTCTTGGTGGGGTGTTATGATCCAGCTATCATTTACATTCCCTTCTACCTCAGTCTCCTCCAGTTTATGGTGGGAGGGAGACATTAGGGCTTCAGGAACCGAGAGTTATTTGCCTCTGGAAATTTGTGCTATTGCTAAGGTAACCTCCCTGTTTAGGTCTCTAGGACATCTGCAGAGCAAGGGAGATTCCTGTTCTGCAGGATTGCGATCCCTGCAAGTTAACTATCGTTTTATGGCAGTCAGGGCTGCCTGAGGAATGCTACACATATGGAGGGGAGCGGGTGAAGAGGGGGTGCAAGGCGCCAGCTTTTGCTCTGTCCTCAGCCAGCCTCCTGCTCCCTCATCACTAGTGTGACACTGTGAATCCTCATGTGTGATTCTATAATTAGTTTTCACCCCCTTTGTCATACTGAGATGCTCCTTGTGGCTTCTACTCCCTGAAATGCACAGGAAGCTGATGAAGAAAGGTGGGGAAGGAGGGGCAAGCCTGGAGGCCTGAGGGCATGGATAAACCTTGCCAGGAAGTGCTTGTGGGCCAGAAGTTAACGTATCAGAAGCAGTTGGTAGCAGACACAGAGATGATAGGATATTAGGAAATCACCAGTGTCCAGAATCCAGAAATTTGTGAGGGTCAACATATGACAGCGAATGAAAAAAAAAAAAAAAAAAATTAGCCACTCTTTATCACACATGCAGATCGACAAGGGGAAAGAAGGAAAGTGACCTCATAGATCCACACTGCACACTCCTTGCCCGCTCTGAGATCCATTTCAGCTCCTTAGGGGCGGTAGGTGCAGTGACGGCCATTCACATCCTAACTCTGGAGATACTCTCAAAACACATCATGAGTTTCCTCAGTTCAGCATGAATGTCACATTAAAAAGCAATGGGCATGTCCAGGAAAAGCAAACTGAAGTATCAAATCAGCCGGAAAATTAGAAATTGTCTCTGTTTAAATGTACAAAAAATCTACTGGTTCATTCTTTTTAAGAAAATTCAAATGTCTGGCCATGGACGACTGTAAACTTGAGCTCTGGCACAATAGCTCTCTGCCAGGAGAACTGACATCACCACACCCTTCCGGCCTCCCCTCTCAGCCCTGCGCACTCAGAGGCACACACTCACACCCGGCACTGCCTGTTCTCCCTCTGGAACACACTGGCCTTCTTCCCTCTCCTTACCTGTGCCCTGTGCCGTCCTCCCCAAGGACCTATGCTTACTCTCTATCCACCTAGAATGGTCTTTCCTCTCTCTTCCTTGCTTCACTGACTCTCTACCTCTGCTCACTTCTTCAAGACATACGCTCCTAAGTGCTTTCTCATGTCTGATACTAACCAGAGACAGTCACAGTAACATCAGATCTCTGGAAAGCCACCCAGATGTATACACTACACTGTGAGCTACATTATTTTCTTGTGCTGAAGATCTCACGGCAACTGATAAAAAGTGGGGTTTGGGATGTGATTAAAGTTGTTTCAGTTCCTTTACAGTTCAGAACATTTTCTTTTTGATAAACTAAGTTGAAATTTCCTAATCCCCTATTGGGTCCTTCTCTCCTCTCTGAAATGTATTCCCCCTACCCCACTCACCCCCAAGGTCTTTTGGGGGTAAGATGAGGTTTACACATGCCCAGGGCACAAGGAAGACCAAAAAGGTCACTGCTGCCCTCAAGGGCCTCACTAACCCCTTGACTATCTGCCTGCTGACCAGGCTCAGGGGAATCTAAGCCTTGCCAGGTTGTTGGGTGCTATGCTACACCCCCTGCCAAGGACCACACACTTGTCCTTATCTTCAGCCTGATGACCCTCTACACTCATGGCCTTTCTGTCCATCCCCAGGTTTTTCTGGTCCACTCTCTGGTCTTTCTGGTCAGTGGTGCTGTACCATTGAGCACTGGAGCCAATATGGGGATGAAGCCTTCAGATGAGGAGTTCTCCAGCCAGAGGCAGGCAGGGGAGTCTGCATTCTGACTTTGAGAGAAAGAAACACCAAACTTGGTTCTTTGGGCATGACCATTTTCCAATGCCATGGAGGTGCAGGATCACAGGAATGTCTTCAGACTGGCCAGATTTCTGCTCCGGCAGTGACAATGGTCTCCTAGAGTTGCTGGCAGCAACAACACCATATTGGCATAATTCCAAACCCCACTTTATCTACTAGCTGTGGCCTAATTAACCAGCATCCAAAGAGTACTTCTGAGTGCTGACTTAACATCATGAGAGCAATTGAACACTAACCACTTGGGTTCTAGGTCTGATGATAGGAATATGGACCTGAGAACCAAAGAAAGAAATTCTCATCATTTAACAAAAAGTTAAATTTAAAAAAATGTCTCATCATTTAACAAAAAATGTCTTCCAGGATGATTAACCCCAGGTGGAGTATTTCCCTAAGATATCCCTAAATATGTTGAAGAGAAAGGGGCTCCGGACACACAGCTGGACAATGAAAGGGAAAAGGGCACTTCTTACACCTATACTTGGATGGGGGGAGGGGTCCCCTGAGCCAAGACAGTATAAAACATACCCTCATAGTCATGTGTCTCTAAATTTACTAAATGTTCTTTCAGAATACAGATATTTTGGCAGATGATTTCCTCTTGCTGTAGATTCAAAGCCAAGGGCTTGGCATTGAGGAGCTCACATGGCAATGGAGGAGAGAAAAGGCAACCCAAATGTGATAGATATATTCACAGAGTATTCTGGAAGAATTGGATTTGGGGGATGAAAGCTCTTTACGTAGGCCCTCCAGAGGTTTAATTACTATGCACTGTTATGTTGATATTTTGATTCAGACAAACTTTCAATTATGCCACTTTCATGAAATAAAATTTGGGCTTACGTAAACATAGATTTTATTCCAAAGGATTTTTGCAGGAGGGATTACTGCCATAATGGGGAGGGACTACTCGATAGGGAGAAGGCTCCCACCATGAGACCTGCAAATATCTCCCACCTCAGGCAGGAAAGGGCTTTTCTTATACAAGGAGGAGTCAAGCGGGACAGGAAGCCCTGAGGGTGGAAAAGTGAGATATGTGGATGGAGGTGGCAGGTGGCATGATCTGAGAAACGATCAGAGCCTTTTACCAAGAGAATCCATTCCGGGGAGGGGTCATTAAGGAGAGGCTGCATGCTGGCTCAGTTTGAAGGCAGGTCAAACTTCAGAGCTGTGATGGGGCAGGAACGTTAACTAGGTTTGTTCCAGTCACAATAGCAGGCCAATACTGACAAGTGCGTATAAACAATTCAGCTAGCTAATCATTTATAGGATAAAGAATGGGCATCTGGGCAGTCCATGTCTGGCCTTGTCGTAGGTAAACAGGAAGGACAGCGGAGAGTCTTAGCTAAGTCACAAGGCAGTATACCACTTTGCAGTAAACCACTCCCTGGAACACAAAAAGAGCAGGGAGATTTCTTAATTGTTGCTGTTTTTCAGGACTACAGGTCTCAGACAAAATTCAAGTACTTTCTATGTGATTTTGAGCCTCAGTCTCCTCAGGGACAAACTGGGATAAAAATGGTTGCCATATCATGGTGAGGACCTAGATGGAAACTTACATAAAAGAAGTTACCGTAGTACCAGGCACGTTTTTCAGAGTTCAATAAGAGTAATCATTATTATTCAGACCCTTTTTGTTGTTATTTTTACTGCATCCTGAGCTTTGTTTTTATTAAAGCAATTTTTATCATTTATTTTTAAATTGAATGCAAGTAACCAGTCTATAGCAAAGCATTTAACAAAAAGTGAGTATGTGATTAATCTTAATATGATCCCATTACCATCCAGGAGAGAGCCGATGGCACCAGAAGCATTTGACCTAAAAAGGACATAATAGTAGGATCTTGTTAAACTGAATTTTAAGTATGATTTCATTCAACTCATTCCCCAGAACCCATGCAACGTGCTGTTTACAATCTAAATGAGCCCAGGCCTCTGGGGTGCAGAGGCTGGAGATTTCTTTGCTAGCCTAAGGAGAGGCCAACTCTCTGGGGGTTATTCCCCTGGGTCTCCATGTGTACTCGAATTCATGCCAATGTGGCCCCAGCAGCTCTTTCTATGAACATTCAGATTCTTCCAGATCTTTCTTACACCGGGGATGGAGCGTCTCCTAACATCTTACTGGTTTAGAAAGGATTCCTTAAAGACTTTACACAGGAGCCTTAAATATTTCATGGACTCATCTGCCTGTTTAATTATGTCTACATGCAAAAAAGCCTTCCTGGCTAGGCATACATTTTGCAATACTGTTATATAAATATTTAAACAGCTGGGCTTCTTTGTATCCTTAAGAAAAGCGCTCAGTCTTTGCCTGGGAAGAGAGGCTCAAAGTGAAGAACCTGTGGAAAGGTATACATAAGTAGATGTCCACATAGAAGTAGGGTGACTAGTTTTTATTTTTAAAGCTGATTGAACAAAAAAGAATGTGCCCTTTGCCTTGACTATTTGCCAAGGTAGCTTCTAAGTATGCTATAGGGGGACCTTGGAGCAAGAGGCAGAAATGAGAGTCCTGGTTTAATGATCTTCCAAGTAGACAAAACTTCGCAAGTCATTTAACCTCTCTGAGCCTTATCTTCCTCATTTAAAAAATAAAAGGACTAATGGTGCAGTCACTGTGGAAAGCACTATCCCTGTTCATCAAAAAATTAAACATAGAATCACCATGCGATCCAATAATTCCACCTCTGACTATACACACAGAAGAACTGAACGGAAGGACTCATATTGATTACAACCATGTTCGTAGCAACATTATTCACAATAGCTAAAATGTGAAAGCAACTACAATGTCCACTAACAGATGGGTAAACAAAATGTGACGTGTATCTTCACACACACACACACACACACACATGCACACGGTGAATTATTATTTGGCCTTCAAAAGGGAGGAGATTCTGATATACGCCACAACATAGATGGACCTTGAAGACATTGTAAAAGGATACCTCAAAATGGAATAAGCAAGCCTAGGTAAGAGAGTCTATTTTTAAATAAAGGTCGGGAGGCAATGAGGGAGGAGAAATTCATGCATGTCTTCATTAGGGAAACCATGTTTTGTTTTGTTCTGTTTTGTTCAAACCTTTCGCCCAGCTGCAAGTCCTCAGCCGGGACTTACCTTCCTCATCATGACAACTGAATCTTCCACATTCATCGCTTCGATTAGAAAGAGGTCGATGCATCTTAACAAGTTGCAACCCTGTATTTGCATATTACCTCAACCAATGGTCGTGAACTTGGTTTCAATCCCTGCTTTGCATGGAGGACCTGAATGAGAACTACACTCATAGTCTTTCACCTTTGTAACTCTTCCCCTCTTTGTCTTCCTTAGAACCCAATTCAGGTTTCTACCGGAATCCGTGTCTCCCATGTTGCAATTCTAATTGCCCAAAGAATGTCTATTTGCTTAAATTTTAAGTTCTTTCTTGGTCAACAACATTATGCTAAGTGAAATAAGCCAGACCCCAAAGGACTTATACTGTGTGATTCCACCTCCATGAGGTAACTAGGTAGTCAAATTCTTATAGACATAGAATGATGGTTGCCAAGGACTGGGAAGGAAGGGAACTTTTAGTTTGGGAAGATGAAAAAGTTCTGGAGGTAGACAGTACTGGTGGCTATACATCAACATGAGTGTGCTCAGTGCCACTGAACCATGCACTTAAAAATGCTTAAAACAGTAAATTTTGTGTTGTGTGTAATTCACCACAATAAAACAATGGGAATAATTAGATTTACCTTAAGGAAACATTTCAAGTGCTAAGTCAATCATATATATATATATATATATATATATATATATATATATATATTTTAAGATTTTATTTATTTATTTGACAAAGAGAGAGACAGTGAGAGAGGAAACAAAAGGAGAGGGAGAGGGAAAATGAGAAGCAAGCTTCCCACTGAGCAGAGAGCCCATTGAGGGGCTCTATCCCAGGACCCTGGGATCATGACCTGAGCCAAAGGCAGACGCTTAACTGACTGAGCCACCCAGACACCCCAGTAAATCACATTTATTAATATGTGAAATACTTTGTTCAGTAGATGGTACTTCGAAGTTAACCAAAAGATAACAATGCCTTTGTTATCCTGGATCAGGATGGTCTGGGTGAGCACTTTGGAGCTTCCTACATTGCTTGTGCCGAGGAGGGCTAGTAAGGAGACCTGATCACAGGGAAACAATGATTGTTCCATCATGGATGGCTTCACAATCTCAAAATAAAGCTTTTCATGTATATTTCAGGTAAAGCAAACAAATTTTAAAAACCTAACCTTGGGCACCTGGGTGGCTCAATCAGTTAAGTGTCTGCCTTCATCTCAGATCATGATCCCAGGGTCCTGGGATTAAGTCCCACACCAGACTCCCTGATCGCTAGGGAGCCTGCTTCTCTCTCTATGCCCCTCCCCCCTGCTCACCCTCACTCTCCCCCCACCTCGAAAATAAATAAAAATACTTTTTAAAAAATGAATCTTTTCCATGTGCCCATACATGCCTTTTAATTAAACTTTCAAGATGATTGTGGAGTCACATACATTTGTCAGAAATAATGCAGAGATCTTATGCATTTTTTACCCAGCCTTCCCCAGCTGGTAGCATCTTGCAAAACTTAAGTACACTCTCATTAGTAGGATATTAACATCAATATAGGCAAGACCAGAACACTGCCATCCCCACAAGGATCCTTTTTGCTGCCCTTTAATAGCCACACCCAGCTCCATGTCACTCCCCTTGCCATATACACACCACCATCCCTAACTCCAGGCAATCACTCAGCTGTTCTCCATTTTTACAATTTTGTCATTTTAAGACTGTCATATAAATGGAATCATACAGTGTGTAACCTTTTGGGGTTGGCCCTTTTCACTCAGCAAAATCCCTCAAGATTCATGCAAGGTTGGCACTAATAATTTTAAAATAAAAGTATAACTGATTAAAGCACCAGAGGTCCTACTAGAGACTTCTTTCTCTCCAGATGGTCATACAAAGCAAACTTAATGAAGGCATTAGTGCTGGAGGCATGAGCAGCAATAAAGGAGCCAACAAGGATGTCAACACCCTTAGGACAAGTGCCAGTGAGGGTACATGGCCACCCCCAAAACTGAAGCAGAGAAGGAGGAAATCACATTACCAGATCCCAGTGAGAAGGGGAGCAGTGGAGGAGGAAGAATGCCTGGCCGGGGAAGGGATCAGAAAAAGACATGGCTACTACAGACCACAGCTAGAAAGACATGCCCTCAGATTCCCTAACTTTAAACTGGGCCCAGCAGGAAGCCAGTGGGCCAGGAAACCGAGGAAAAACAGCTTTTAGAAGCCAGCCTCCTTGTGCTTAGATTGGGGGGGGGGTGTCACAGGTGGATTTAAGGCCAAACAATAAATAACCAGTACACCAAATAATGATAAAGTTGTGTCCATTCAACAAAAATTGCCTCAATATTGACTATTGCAAAGCTTTGTTTGTAATATTGGAGAAGCATAGTCAACAAGAACAATAAAAGTCTTTGTCTTTAATTTCAAGAAGGAATAGACACCAAGTATTTTCCTGAAGTGAAGCTTTTGAGTTGGGAAGAGCTGATGGAATCGAGTGCCTAAGAGGCAGGCAAGCCTTACAGGCCTGAACAGTGCCTCTGTGATACTAGCTGGGCACGCAGAATAAACGGTCCCAGATAACTATACATTTGTGCAGACCCAATTGCAGGATACAGAAATTTTCTTCTATTGGTTTCTATTTTCTCAGTGAAAAATGAAGCAAGCGGAGAGAGAGGATAATTAAGAAGGAGTCTGAGCTTGGAGGAAAGAAACCGAAAAAGTCATCTAGGACAGTTGGAGTGTAAATGGATAAGATCACAGGTATCTTTTCAAAAATCCCGTCCAGACCACATCCCCAAACAATTAAATCACAACTGTTGGGAGTGGGGCATGGGCAGGAATGTTTTCTGAAGCTGCACAGTCGATACCAGTGTGCAGATAAGTTTGGTGAGCGTTGGGCTAGGAAAATGAGGCATGGCTGCTGGACAGCACTGAGGTCAAAGTCAGAGGTTATGCTATTAACAAAAAGTCCAGTTGTCAGGGCCAGTCTCCACGCCAGCTTCAGCGGCATGTATGTACTTAAGGAGAGGGTTATAGGTTAGATAAAACCAAGGTTGGGTTCAATGAGATGAATATAATGGAGGGAAAGAAAGACCAGAAAGCTGAGATGTAGGGGAAAAGGTGATTAATATGATGGAGGCTGAGCTCTCAGCTCAGTGAGGACGGACTTAAGGGCTCAATGGGGGTAATAACAGTGAAAAGTCAATAGGGTAACAAGACTATAGGCTCCCCTGTGGTCAAATTTTGGAAGATCACTATAGGAGTGAGCTAGAAAAGTAGAAGGTGGTAGTCAGGTTACAGGACACTTAGTACAGAGATTGCAAAGAGGATACACTTACTGGTAATACTAAATTCTAGAGAATCACCATGGAAATGAGTGACTGATGAAAGCTGAAAGAGAAAATATCAGTGAGATCACCTTAGAGAACCGTATGTTGAATATACTGTAAAGGTCCTATATATGAATGGTGTAGTCACCAAGAAATACAGCACAGATGGTATCAGAGTGACATTAAGACAGATATAAAAAATAATTCTATTTAAATGTACTGAAACAAATCTGAAGGGGGTGGGGGCAGAGAATACCAGGAGCGAATCCTGGCTCCACCATTTCTCCATATGTATTACTGAACTGATGACTTCACCTCTCTCTGACCCACTTTTCTCACCTATCAATGCAGACGATGATAGCATCTTCTCAATAGTTCTGTTACAAGTTTACTGATGCAGAACCTTTAATGTGCTTAGAACACTGCCTGGCATTACCACACCTCTCTGTGATCTTTGTTCTCATTATGAAGTGGTCTCAGTCTCATGGCTTACTCTAGTAGAGAAGTTCTCAATCGTGAGCATGCATCAGAATCATCCAGAGCACTAGAAAACATACTGGGCCCCTACCCCAAAGTTTCTACATAAAGTATGGCCTGAGAATTTGCCTTTCTAAAAAGTTCCCAGGGGAAGCTGATTCTGGTGGTCTGGGTCCCCAGGTGTTAAGAAAAACAGCTGGGGATGGAGACCAGAATCTGTGGTGGGGTTTTTTGTTTTGTTTTGTTTTTTGTTTTTTAATTTCTTTTCAGCGTAACAGTATTCATTGTTTTTGTACCACACCCAGTGCTCCATGCAGTACGTGCCCTCCCCAGTACCCACCACCCTCCTCCCCCAGGTTATAGTTGGCATGGGCACTGAGAACTATTCTAAGGCTTATACACACACAATCCTTGTCTGGTTCACCTTAGCATATCTGTAAGTCCTCAGGCCATGGTGGCATCAAAACTCTCCTTTTGCTCAGTAAAAATTGATTAATCTATTTCTGCTCAGGATCTTCCTTGCTCAGTTGCATAAATAATTTTCCACACGACTTGGTAAGAATTGAAAAAGAATATTTATCACCAAATGGGTTGAAATGATTTTTGACTTTCAAAGGAAACATGCTCTTACCAGCAATCATCTTTCTAGCACTAGAACTGGTAAGGTTTAATCATCAAAGGCTTTACCATGACGTCCTCACCACTGTTTAGGAAGCTTTTCATTATCAGAGAAAACTCTCTAAAACTTGAAAATAAAAATGTGGGTCTCACATCCTTCCAATATCACATAGGGGCAAAGACAAAGGATTGTTTAGGAGAATATACTTAGGAGAATATACTTAGTTCATCTCATTGTTTAAGACAACTTAAAAGTTACCACCTTAATGAAGTTACTTGTTAACATATGTACTTTTGTTCAGTAGTGATGCAGATAATTTGTCAACCAGATTACCCTCACAAACTGATGGTCTCTTAGACACTAAACAGTTGATATCTAACTTAGCAATGGTGTCTTAACTTTTCTTTGTTCAACTACCTATTAACACTTTGGCTTCTTAAATGCTTTTGAACCATTCACAACATTTCTGGTTCCCTCATTAATTAATGAGTTAAAATCCCTGACATATGCTCATTTTATATTAGCCCGAGAGTCATGATTTTTTTTTTTTTATTCCTGAAAATTATACTTCAACATTGTTCAATGAAGAACATGTTCGAAAAATTCTTGCAGGGGGACTGGGCTTGAACCTTGGTGAAAATGACCACCCTGTGGCATCAACTCATGACCAGTAATTAGCTCAAAGATACATTGCAACAAAGGATATTCAGGGGTGTCAGGATGGGAGAGCTAAGGAGCCCTTTCTGTTGTTGTTATCATTCCAGTTTCCTTGTCAAGAGGTACTCCAGTGGTGGCTGGTCAGGTTGCTACCTTTTTAAAGTAAAGTCTTTCCACGTGTGGTCACACTGTAACCATGTAATAACGACCAGTTGGGGCATAAACTAGAATCTCCTGCATTCTGAGGCAGGGAGGAACAGAGCCCTGTGGGCCTGGCCGCATCGTATTTATTCAATCTTCTCTTAATTAAATCCAAGTTTCCCAGATGGAAGGAACATTTTTAAAACAAAGATATGAAATTATTTTTCCGAGAATGGAGGATGTTCACTGAAACCTCATTTTCTGAAATGCAAATTAGCAAAGATTTCAGAAGATGAGAAAAAAGCAATCCCAAGAAAATATGAAGGAATGAAATAATACATGGAAATGCAGAAAAAATACAGAACTAAGTAAAACTGATGAGTAAATTCAAAATACAATTGCTTAAGAAGTCTTAAAAATAGAAAAATGAGTTTATTAAAATAAGATCAGTATTAGAAAAGTATCATGGTAGACAGGATGATTAAATTATAATGAATTACTATCACAATTTTGTGATAAAATGTCACTGAAAGACCTTTTTTCTATAAAATAGACTAACAAGTACTACAATAAAAGCACAACAAATCACCAAAATTAACACAAGAAGTAGTAGAAAGCCTAAAGAGAGCAAAAGAGGAAACAGAGAAAATTATTAAAAATTATCCACAGCACTGAAGGTTACCATTGTGAGAAGGATTTTCCAAATAATTCTTTAAAGATCTCATACTATCATCTATGCCAAGACACACGGATCAGGAGGAAGTTTATCCAAGATAACTCTACAAGATTATGAACACCTCAATCCCTAAAGCCGATAACGTTTCCACAAAACGAGAAATGAATTTATCAGCTATTTATATGAAAATTTAAATAACCTACCAGAAATGGACACTAATAAATCAAATTAGGGATTCAAGCTTGATGTAATATGAAAAAAAATTCATGTATATCATATGGTAAATAAGAGTAGTTTAAAGAAAATAGATATTAATTTTATAGGTATAGAAAAGAAACTGGGTTATTTCCAAACGCATGTCAAGAGGTAAATAATTCTTTAAAAGATAGGATTCTTCCTTTTCAAGTTAATTTTTTTCAAAATGGAAATGTCTTTAATTTTCTGAATAAAACCACAGAACCATTGTTTGGTCCAACTATACTGATACAGATGCGCAAGTGGAACAGATCTACAACTTATGGGTCTTCTGGCTGGTGTCTGAAGCTCTGCAAGTGTGGATGCCTGTCCATCAGCTCCTTGGATCAAGTGGTTTAATTACCAGGGAGAACTATGCAGTTAGAGGCAGAAGCTCATGGAAGAGACTGTGGAAATAAGAAGAGCCCAGAAGAATAAGCAGATGCTGAAAGGAGAAAGATAAGTTTTTTGTTTGTTTGTTTAATGATACCATTTTGCCACAGCAAGAAAGTAAATGAATGAAGGCAACTGGTCTCCTGGTCTGTTAAGGATCTTGTAGGAAGAGGCGCCTGGGTGGCTCAGATGGTTAACTATCTGCCTTTGGCTCAGGTCATGATCTTGGGGCCCTGGAATTGAGCCCCACATCAGGCTCCTCCCCCACCCTCTACTACTCTCTCTGCTTGTGCTCTCTTGCTCTCTCTCTGCCAAATATATAAATAAAATCTTAAAAAAAAAAAAAGAATCTTGTAGGAAGAATAAACAGTAGCAACTGGCAAAGCCAACTGCAAGCTACCCAAACTGCTAGTAAACTTCTTCCAAAGGAAAATAACCACCCTCTCCACTGATGGAATAAACTAGACTGGGCTGATTCCAAAATGAGCTGTGTGTGTGCCTGTGTGTGTGTGTGTGTGTGTGTGTGTGTGTTGTAGACAGGATCATACTATTATTCCATTTACATTCGCTCAGGCACTAAGCAAGGTTGCTGTGGATCATTAGACCCAAACAAGGCTTAGAGGATGATCTGACAGCATTGTTTTGTGGGCATCTCCTCAAGCTCACATCAGTGAATAAGTACCCTGGACTCTAGGGAACACTGCAGGTAATGTCTAAGATTCTGACTTGGTCTTCAAGTCTGGATCAATAGCTCCCTTATCAGCTTCACTTGTGTATCCTTATACATCGTCTTAAAAATGGGCTTATGGTCTTACCTGGATAATTTTAAATGTCTATTGCAACAAAATCACTCATCTCTCATTACAAACTCTTGATCAATTTCCTTTTTAATTTTCCTGTTTCTAAAAATAGTTTTTAAATTTTTTTTTGCAAAAACATATCCAGTAATTTCCACATTAATGATAGTCTAAACAAATGAATTTAAATAGGTCTGAAAACAAAAGTTGTTTCAAAATCAGTGGGTTCCAGAGGTCTACAGAACGTCTGAGTCCTAGGAAACAGTGCCACTGAGACCAATGACCAAATTCAGGTCATATTAGATATATGAGAAACTAAAGTTTTTCCTAGCCAATTAACAATTAAACTAATATCCAGAAGGAAGCTGGATATCACAGGGAGATAATATCACAACTGGCTGTCGAGACGGATCCAGCCAATTGTCAGTTACGATCTCACTACTCAACAGTGTTCAAGAAGAAACTTTAAGAATGATATTAATTTTCAAGTGGAAAGAACATTTGAATAAACTATGTGTTTTGTCTATAGATGTACAGTTATGCACTATTGATAAACCTTCTAAGAAAAATATCAAATTGCTCTGATTTTTAAGGACATCATTTGAAAAATCTTTCAAGCTGCTGAGAAAATAGGCGAAATAGAAAAACTGGGTGCTATGATTGAAGAGTGTGAAAGACTAGACAAAATTGAAGCCCTTCAATCTATGAGAGAAAATCTGTAAGGAGGACTATGTAACTGATTGAAAGTGTTTTTCTACAGAGGGGGAAGACAATCAGAACAACATGCCTACAAACTAAGATTTTACAACTAAAGCATAAAGTCTTCCTAGATATAAAATTGTTTAAGATTTAATTAATTTGGAAAAAAGCAAAGAATGAAGCAATAAAGAAAAGTAGCTTATAAGAAAAAAAATACTAATACACAAATTTAAAAGTACAAAATAAAAGTATGGCAACTTTATCCTCTCTGCACTTCAAGAATGCAATTCTGTAATAATTTGATATTTATGCTTCATTTACATGGTATATATCTTTATACACTTTATATTTCCTATATGTAATATGGGAAATTTATTTGGGTTTTTTTTTTCTCTACAAAAAATAGGTGCATACCATACATATTATTCTCTAATATTAGTGTATATAATTTATTTTGTTATTATTGTTGTTGTTGTTTTAAGATTTTATTTATTCATTTGAGAGACAGAGAGAGCAGGCAAGTACAAGCAGAGGAAGAGGAAAAGAGAGAGGGAGAAGCCGACTCCCCACTGAGCTGGGAGCCCACCATGGGGTTCCATCCCAGGACCTGGAGGTCATGACCTGAGCTGGCACTTAACCATCTGAGTCACTCAGGCACCCCTAGTGTATATATTTTAAAAATATATCACAGACTTCTGCTGGTGGGAAGCTGGAATATATAGACTTTTCTCTATTCTTCTCACTAAATACAACTAAAATCCCTGAACATAATATGTAAAACAATGCAAAATGCTCTAAAAGATGGAAGAATGTAGACTGCCTAGGGACTCCAGGACCCTAAGAATAGCAAGGTGGTTTTATGTGGTTTGTTTTGCTTTTTTGTCTGGCTTGGCTTTTGGTTTTGGGGGTGGAGGGAAGGAGTTGTTGTTGTTGTTGTTTGTTGCTTCATGTAGCCTAGACTTGAAGCCAGGCAACCTAGAGGCCCCAACAAAGCCTACTCGCTAGCTAAAGGACCAGGAAAGGAACTGCATAACAAGAACCTTTTAATCAATAACTCCTCTACTTTGGCTACCACACACCACAGAAAAGTCAGTAGCCTTACTCCTACTCTTGGCAACAAAGGCTGAGTTGGGAGCCTAGATATCTGCTCTTGCAAGGCTGCAGCAAAAACACCTCCATACCACCTCTACTCAGGTTAATTTAAAAATAGAAACAGAAGGAAGCCAGCATACCTTGATCCCCAAACCACGCAAAAACTCACCAAAAAGGAGAATTTCAGACCAATATCCCTGATGAAGATGGATGCCAAGATTCTCAACAAGATCCTAGCTAATAGGATCCAACACTATGTTAAATAGATTATCCACCATGACCAGATGGGATTTATCCATGAGATGCAAGTGTGATTCAACATTTGCAAATCAATCAATGTGATAGAACAAAGCAATAAGAGAAGAGGGAAGAACAACATGGTCCTCTCAATTGATGCAGAAAAAGCACTTGACAAGATACAACATCCATTCCTGATTAAAATGATTCAAAGTATAGGGATAGAAGGAACATTCCTCAACTTCATAAAATCTATGAAAAACCCACAGCAAATATCATCCTCAATAGAAAAGCTGACAGCCCTCCTTTTGAGATCAGGAACACAAAAAGATGCCCACTCTTGCCACTGTTAATTTGACAGCTTAGAAAAATGGACTAACTCCTTGAAAAACATAAGCTACCACAACTCACCTCATACTGAACAGATCATTTTAATAGCTCTCTGACAGTTAGAAAATCAAATTTGTTATTAGAAATTTCCCAAAAAAGAAACCCCCAAGATCAGATGATTTCATTGCAGAACTCTACCAAATGTTTAAAGAATAGTTAACACCAATTCTATATAATCTCTTTCATAAGGAGAGAAAACATCCCCATTTATTTTATGTAGTATTACTCTGATATTGAAACAGACAAGGACAGTAGAAAAAAAAAAGAGAGAGAGGGAGAGAAAACTCAGACACATAACTCATGAATACAGATAAACAAACAAACAAAACCTTAACAAAGTATTAGCAAATACAATTCAGCAATATACAGGGGGACAAAACAGGGTTCATTCCAAGGATGCAATTTTGGTTCAATATTCAAAATCTAATCAATTTAATCCACAACACCGATAGGCTAAAGAAGAAAAAAAAAATCACAATAATATTAGTCAATGCAGAAGAAGCATCTGACAAACTTTAACACCACTTCATGATAAAATCTTTCAGAAAAATATAAATATAATTTCCTCAACTTCATAAAGACCATCTTTTAAAAAGCTGAAGTTAACATTATGCCTAATGTTGACAGACTGAATGCTTGCCCCCTAATATTGAGAAAAAGGCAAGGATACCTGTTTTCACCAAACTTATTCAACTTAGTGCTTGAATTTATAGCCAGTGCAATAAGATAAGAAAAGGAAATGAAAGCAAGTTGGAAAGGAAGAAATAAAGCTGTTTTTATTAGTAGATGACATGACTGTCTATATAGAAATCTACAAAAAACTTTGAAAAATAAGTGAGCTCACTAAGGTCACAGGATACAAGGTATACATACAAACAAAGAGTATAGAGAAATACTAACACTGAACATGTGGACACTGAAATTTAAAAGTTAAAATGCTATTTGCAATCTTTAAAAATATGAAATACTAAAATACTTTTCTAAGAAAACATCTGTAGGATTTGTGTGCTAAAAACCACAAAAAACTGATAAAAAAATATACCTACTGTCTAAATAAATAGATACATATACTACATTAATGGGTTGGAAAATTTCACATACTAAAGATATTAATTCTCCCTCAAACTAATATACAGGTTTGGTACAATCCAATAAAATTGTCAACAAAGTGTTTTTTTCTGACACACACAAATTGTCCTAAAACTTGAAAGGCTCAAAAACCAGAATACTAAAACAATTTTAGAAAATAATAATAAAATGAAGGGGGCCAATCTACACAATTTCAAGACTTATTTTACAACTATAGTAACAACACTGTGTGGTTTTCTCAGAGGCACAGACACATAGATCAATAAAAAAAAAAATACAGAACCCAGAAATATACCTACACACAGATGTCTGGTTTTGAAAAAAAGTACAAATCAGTTTGATGAAAAGAAGATGGGCTTTTCAACCAATGGTGTTAGACTGAATGGACAAGCATATACAAAAAATAAATGTCACCTTAAATCTCACACCTTACAAAAGTTAACTCAAAATGGTTCATGGATTTATATTGAAATCTAAAATTATAAAACTCTTAGGGAAAAAAGAGAAACTGAGATCTAGGGCTATACTATTCTTTTACTCGGAGCCAATATCATGACTCATAAAATTAAGATTGCATTTCATCAAAATTAAAAACTTTTAAATTATAAAAGATCTTATCAGGACAATGAAAAGTTAACGAGTGGGGGAAAATATTTGCAACACATATAGTCAACAAAAAACTTGTGTCTAGAGGATATAAAGAACTCTCAAAACACCACAGTAAGAAATAAAAAGAACAAAGCAAAAAAACAAATAATGCAATTAAAACATGGGCAAAAGATATCAAGAGACATTCCATTGGAAAAGATAAAAAAAAAAAAAAAAGCCCATGAACAGATACTCAACATAACTGACCATTAAGGAAATGAAAATGAAAACCAAATTGAGATACCACTATATACTCCTCTCAGAATAACTAAAATAAAAAATAGTGACAATACCAAATGCCAGCAAGGATGTGGTTATAATAGAAAATGAGTGGTACAGCCACTCTGGAAAACAGTTTGGTAATTTCTTATAAAACTAAACATACAATGACCTCGCAGCCCAGCAAGTGCTCTCCTGGGCATTTATCTTACAGAAATGAAAGCTTGTGGTCACAGAAAGATCTGTACCTGAATGTCTATAGCAGCTTTATTTTTAATACCCCAAGATTAAAAATTCCCCAGATACCTTCCAATAGGTGAATGGTTCAACTGTAGTAAATTCATCCATGAAATGATTTCTCAGCAATAAAAAGGAACTACTGATGCATATAATAACCCAGAAAAATCACCAGAAAACTGCTGAGTGGAGAAAAAAAGACAATTCAAAAAAAATCACATATTCAGTGATCAGATATACATATATGAATTGGATGGATATATCCATATCTACCTAACTACATATATATATGTAAATATATATATATATGTATATGTATGTATGTATCAACTTGAAATCACAGAACTATAGAAATGAGGAACAGTTCAGTGGCTGCCATGGGTTAAGGATGGGGTGGGAATGAGAGAGGAAGTAGGTGGCCATAAAAGGGAAACATGAGGGATACCTGTGATGATGGAAATGCTCTGAATACTGACTGTTTCAATTGCAATATCCTGATTATGATATTGGACTCCAGTTTTGCAAGATGTCATCTTTTTTGGAAACTAGGCTAAGGATATAAATGAGCTGCCTAGATTATTCTATAACTGTATGTGAATATAAAATTTTTAAAATGAAAGTTTAACTTAAACCCTCAATTGACAGAAAGTCATATTCAAGAGATAAATTGTAATACTAAGTCTTCCATTCCTTTCTAGGACCCAGACATGGGTCATGTAAGAACGACAACAATATGTTTTATCCCAAGTTTTCCTATTGTCTGTTTTACCTTTTGTATTTATTACACACACACACACACACACACACGCACGCACACACACATGTCAATATATATAAATTGTGTGTGTGTGTGTGTGTTATATACATACAGATGCCTGGTTTTGGAAAAAAGTACAAATCAGTTATATGACACACACACACACATATCATACATATTATATATTATAATATACTACATTTTCCTTTCCATTTCTCCTTATAACCCAGTGCTGACTAAAAGAATATGAACTCTCTCTTGGTTCACAGATACCAGTATTTCATGTCAGCTGGTTCCACAAATCTTTCTCTGAATTTCTCTATCTCTAGTGATCTCCAAACTCTCAGAAACCACCCACCAAAAAAGTATTATGATATTTTCTAAGAATTGCTTCCTAAGAGCATTCCTCAGTATTCTTTAATTCTCTAACATGTACCATCTTAATGAAAACACCGCAACAATTATTTTCCATGATTTACTTTCTTGATGCAATTGGGCTTAACTGTTATGAGTTTGGAATGAATATTAGTACCTAATCTCTTATATCTCCTCTTTAGAAATTTTGTGGAAGATACTCACAAATAATAATAGCCAATGAGAAACAAAGCACTACTTTATTCAGTATTGAAAAAGCATTTCATACATTAATGCAATGCTCTGCTATAAAATCTATTTGGTAAAATATGGTAGAGACTAAAATCTTCAGCCATGCTTCTGTTTCTTCCCAGCTAGGTCTTCAGAAAGAATATGACCTTACAAATCCATTTACCAGATATGGATAAGCCATTACTAAGAAGCAATGAATTGGGCTTGATATGGAAACAATCAAATTTCATCTACAGAAACCATTGACTTGTTATTTTAACTGTTAATTTTTTCTCAATGCTAGATTATCTTTCCTCCTCATTATGTAAAAGTAACTAAATGAACAATCTAAGACTATTAATATATTTCTCCCAAGAACTGAAGGTGATGCCTGTTAGCACTTTACCTGGGTTATTACTCAGTCTATAGTTAGCAATAATTAAGCATTTTGAAAATTCAAATGGATAACATTAGAGATGATAGATTAAAAGATTATAACCCTATGTAAAAATACAGCAAAAAATTTTAGAGAACATTTTCAACATCATGTAAAACAAAATATCCACTTTGACTGAAATATCCACTTCTTCAACACTGTACAGGAAAGGAATGAAATATATCAGAATTAAAGGTAAATAGTTTCAGCGTTTTCAAATATTGTTCCATTTAATTCTGAATAACTAAAACAATCATTAGAGTACAAAATTCTGGTGTGAAACACTATATCGTGAAACATCTCTCTCCTATTCCTATCTCTGTTCTGTTTCTCTCCCTGGAGGAATTTATATTAATAGGCTCTTTTACATCTTAACAGATATAATTTACATACACATATTCAGGATAGAAGATTATTTAAGGATGAACTTTATATCTGAGCAATACATTTTCTCTCTGTAGCCAGTTTCAATTCAATGGGAGCTGGTGCTTAGAATTACTCTAAGGAGGTATTTCAAGAGACCTGTATGAATACCAGGTCTCAGTTGGGAGAAACAATTTATCTGATTAACAATGTCTGCTATGGGCAAGACACCCAATATGTGGCAACCTGCAGTGTATTTCGAATTCCTGAATTGTTATTCTTTAGTTGTCAAGGGGAACTAAACAAAAATACAACTCCAAGAGAACAACCCACATAATAAAATAGTTAAGAAAAATTTAAAACCATAACATAACCAGTGATAAAGCCAGAATAAACCTCCATACCTAAATAACTTCTTCCTTCTGTTACAAAAGCTAGGAAAGGGAGAGAGATCAGAAATCACTGGGGGAGAAAATTGTCTCATATCTACAGAAAGAGAATAATGAGAGAGTATGGAGTATTCCCCTGCCCAGGATTTCTTAGTGTTTATAGTTAGTAACAGATAAAGTAGTGCTCTTCCCCAGCTTCAGGGCTTTTGCCTTTTTGAAGCTGCATCTCCAATATTTATCAGTGCCCCTTGGATCTTCAGTGAAAGGCACAGTTTAGCTATTATCCACAAAAGTCTCTAAAGTAAATTGGAATTAAAAATTAATTAAATTTACTTCAAGGTCACATGTATCCTGGAATCGAAGGGAACTTAAATAGCCAAAACTTACTACAAAGTTATCCAAGTATAAAAACAAACATAGAGACCAAGGAACTAGAACAGGAACCCCAGAAGTAAATCCTCACATGTATAGTGCCAAGACCTTTTAATGGGAAAAGGCAGTCCTTTTTATGGTGCTATGAAAACTGGATATCCACATGCAGAAGAATGAAGTTATATCTTTACCTTATACCATATACAGAAATTAACTCAAAATGAATCAAAGGTCTTAATCCATTTGAATGTATTTTTGTGTATGGTATAAGAAAGTGGTCACTTAATCCTTTTACATGTTGCTATCCAGACCTAAATGTGAGACAGGAAACCATTAAGATCCTGGAGGAGAACAGAGACATCAGCCTCTTTGACATCAGCCATAGCAACTTTTTACTAGACATGTCTCCTAAAACAAGGGAGACAAAAGCAAAGAGAAACTGTTGGGTCTTCATGAAAATAAAAAGCTTCTGAAATATATGTTTATAAACAATACAAGACCAAGCACTTCAGTTCTTCCAGTCAAACATTCAGTTCATTAAGATTGTGGTTAGATTGCAAATATTTTATATTGCATCTATGTAGGGGAGTTGTCAATCCAGGATGTAGAAAGGAAAAGGACTGATTCTGGTTATTGTTTCAAAGGTTAGTTATCTCTACTGAGTTTGCAATTCAGAAAATCCTAAAACTTATATTGTAATAATTTTTATTGATAAATTTTCAGAAATATATGTATACTTATTCTTTTATTTCAGCCTGGCCCTTGGAAAAAAATCTAAGTCTTAAGTGACACATTCCAACATAAAAATATTGAGAAGGGGGTTGGGGTAAATTGGAAGGGGAGGTGAATCATGAGAGACTATGGACTCTGAAAAACAATCTGAGGGGTTTGAAATGGTGGGGGCATGGGAGGTCGGGGTACCAGGTGGTGGGTATTATAGAGGGCACTGATTGCATGGAGCACTGGGTGTGGTGAAAAAATAATGATACTGTTATGCTGAAAATAAATAAAATTTTAAAAATTAAAAAAAAATAAAAAAAAAAAGCTTCTGCACAGCAAAGAAGACAACCAAGAAAACTAAAAGACAACCTATGGAATTGGAGAAGATATTTGCAAATGACATATCTGATAAAGGGTTAGTATCCAAAATCTATAAAGAACTTATCAACTCAATATCCAAAATATAAATAATCCAGTTAAGAAATGGGCAGAAGACATAAACAGACATTTCTCCAAAGAAATGGAGGAAATGGAGACTTACAGAAGGCCAACAGACCCATGAAAAAAGTTGCTCATCATCAGGGAAATGCAAATCAAAATTACAATGAGGTATCATCTCACACTTGTTACAATGTATAAAATTAACAAGACAAGAAACAACAGATGTTGGTGAGGATGTGAGGAAATGGGAACCTACTCCCACTATTGGTGGGAATGCACACTGGTGCAGCTAGCTATTCGGGAAAACAGTATGCAGAGTCCTCAAAAAGTTAAAAATAGAACTACGCTCTGATGAAGAAATTGTATTACTAGGTATTTACCCAACGATACAATAATACAAATCAAAGGGGCATGTGCACTTTAATGTTTATAGCAGCATTATCAACAATAGTCAAATTATGAACACAGTCCAAATGTCCATCAACTGATGAGTAGATAAAGAAGATGTGGGGGATATGTGTGTGTGTATGTGTGTGTGTGTGTGTGTGTGTGTGTAACTATGAAATGCTCAGAAAAGAACATAAGGGAAAAGTTTCATGGGTATAATAACAACTTCTTGGATATGACACCAAAGGCACAAGCAACCAAAGGAAAAAAATAATAAATTGGACTACAGCAAACTTTGAAATCTTTGCCCATCAAAAGACTCTTATCAACAGAGTAAAAAGTCAACCCACATAATAGGAGAAAATACCTTCAAATCATGTATCCGAGAAGGAATTAATATCCAGAATATATAAAGAACTCCTAAAAGTCAACAAAAAAACCTAAACAACTACATTTAAAAATGAGCAGAAGACCTGAATAGAATGAATTTCTAAATCATTCATTAGACAAATGAGTATTAAACCCACAATTATGATGGATATTATTTTTAAAGTTGGCAAGGATGTAAAGAAATTGGAACCCTTTTGATGAGAATTTAAAATGGTTCAGCTGCTATGGAAAATAAGGTGATTCTTCAAAAAATTAAACACAAAAAAGTATCTATGTGACACAGCTATTACAGTTGTGCGTATATACCCAAGAGAATGGAGAGAATACTCTTGAATAGATATTTGCACACCCACGTTCACAAAAGCATTCTTCACAGTAGCCAAAAGGAGGTGGCAATTCAAGTATCCATAAATGTATAATACATAAACAAAACATGGCCTATATATTCAATGAAATAATATTATTCCACCTTAAAAATGGAGGAAAGACAGGCAATTTTGAAAATCAGCAAACTTAGATCTGGCTACATAATCTGCAGATACAGGGCCCCTTGTTCAAAAGTTATTAAAAATTTCAAGACGGTGATAGCAGAGCGGAAAACCAAGCATGGGGGCATGAAACTGACCCCCAGCAAAGTGATAGGGAGGGGTAGAGTGTATACAGTAAGTGTAAAAAAGTCTGAACGAGTGATATAAAGTAATAGGTGTGAGATTTTTAAGGATGGTGAAGAGGAAAGTCCTCTCTGAGAAAATGACTTCTAAGTGAAGATGTAAAGAATGGACGGATGGTGACATGGAGCTTTCCTGAGAGACGGCAAAATCCCCCAAATAGAAGTATATCTATACCCAACCTACTGAAGGAACAATGGCTGGAGTACAGAAGGGGAGAGAAAGAATGGAAAATCTGAAACCAGAAACTTTTAGACATGAGAAGGATATAAGGCAAATATCATGTAAGGCCCCCCAGGTCATATTGAATACTTTGGCTTTTACTACGGGTGGCATCACATAAAATCCCACATACGCAGGATGGCTTTATACCTTTGTTTATCAGAGTAACAGCTAAAACACTTTTCATAATTATCTCTTAATGTATCTTGACCTTGAAAGAAGAGGAAGTGGATATGAGATATATATTGATCTCCTCTCAGAAAGCTAAAATTAAACAATGAAGTAACTTCATCAAGTTCTCTGCAAATACTATCATTTGCACTTTACCATATCTACCTTATGGGGTGCTCCAGAGCCCAAACATCCTCTTGGCTCGCAGGACTATGGCTTGTCTCATTCCTTCCTCCCCAACCCCTCCCAGTACATTCATTTAGGCCCCATGATACCTAATGACAAATGCAGTGGTTACTCTGGTTTTAAACTTATAATATCTAAATAATAAGTATCTTCTAAAATGATGCTTCCTTGGAAATTCACCCTTAAAATAAATCTTTCAGCACAATATTGAGATCTATTTGTAGCATTTTCACAGCAGATAGAAACTTATAACTTCTGATCACATTAAATTGCTATATTAACCATTCTATATGTACAGTCAGAAATATTTATTGAATAAATGATCCTACAAGTTGTAAGCCATTATGCTAAGATTTATGAAGGACACAGCAGTGGGAAGGCACCATCCTTTTATGCAAGAAACTTCCCTGTGACAGAGGAGAGCAGAAAGGCACTCAGCTTGCTTGAAGGAGAGAGGCAGGGACAAATCAGAGATTGAATCAAGTGTGAGGCAAATCCAAGGAAGCAAGAGATCACTTCTGACTACAGAGTAAGGTGAGCTTCCTGAAGAGTGGCAAACCCTGGGCAATCTTAAGTCGGGTATATGTCTATTGGTGTGAGAGACAGAGAGAGAATAGGAAATGAAGAGAAACTGGAATAAGAGAAGATAATGAAAGCATAGGTAAAAGGTGGGGAGACATAATTGGGGAAAAGCAGAAAAGCTGACCACAGTAACATTGGAGAAGAATTGTAATGGAGAAGATATATACAAGGAAGAAAAAGGGAAGAGGGAGAAGAGGAAATAGGAAAAGGGGAAAGAATTTGAAAAGACTCAGGGAAGGAAGATGTAGACAGAAAACACCCAAAGTGAAGAAATGCCCTGTGAAGTAGTAGAACTACCTACACCAAAAGACAATAGACTGTGGGTCTCTATCCAAGAGTTCCCTGAACACATAGCCTTGGGTCTGACATCTTAATCTCCATGTAGTTCTAGACCCAATCAGATGAGCATCCCTTTACATTTTGCTTCTCTTCAACATAGCAGCAGCAAACACTCTCACTCACACTGCTTCAAACACTCTCAGGGCCAAATCTCAAGAATTCCATCCCAAGAGGCACTTGAGTTTTTGCTTGATGGCTGTTTCTTATTTTTTGAAAGCCACAGAGCTTCTGCACAAAGGCCCTCGCAAACAGAGCTAGGAATTGAACGGATAATACTTTCACGTGCCCTGAAGCTACCCAGCGGGTCTAGAACTAAAAGTGAAACTTTCCCAGCTACTTTTTCATATACAAATAGTGTTAAATTTGAAACCGGCAGCTGTGCACTTTAACCACTTTCTCTTGCGTGATTTATTCCAATTGCACTTCTTAAATAAAACTTTCATTTTAGATATGGAAATAGATTTCCTTCCTGAACAACTTGTTCTTCTAGAAATAAGTGTTGAGTCAGATATGTGACAATGATTCTCCCAAAAGAAATATGCACCATAAACAGCATCTTCCTATTTGTAGTTGACTCGTGTTCCTCTGTGATGGGAAAGCTTCTTCATCCACATTTTGGGGATGAAAAGGAAGTGTCTCGTGGAAACAGAATAAAAGATTTCTGAGGAATTTGAATTGCCTAAGGAACAATTTAAAATATCTTTCAGAAGCAGGAAAATGCAATTTCAGATATCGGTAGGTACTCAAGCAGGTAGTTCCATGCACCAGTTCTCACAGACATAGAAGCCAAAGTATATTTTATAGTCATTAGCATGGAAAGAGCAATTTTCACATCAGAATTTTCCCTGCTTTATGTTTCCTAGAACAATCATTGCTTTCACTATTTCATAATAACCGAAAGCTGTTCTTAGTGAACATTTCCCCTACGGCTCACATTATGGTAAACATTCTATGTAAATTATCTCATTTTACCCTTACAACAGCCTTAAGAGGAAAGCACACGATGCCCATTAAACGGACCAGGAAACTGAGAATTAAGAGACTTACATAAGTCTCCTAGGTCATATGCTGGCAAAAGTTAAGACTTGGATAGGCACCAAGCCTAGATTACTCCAAACACTGGGCACTTCTGTGGCCTCTAACTGAAGCTTCCTTGTCAGATGATGTGTTCAGCATGCTAGAGTCCCACCTGGGGGCTAGGTAGGGTAGGAAGCTGGGCTCTTAAGGGGTCAATGTGGGCAGGGCCTGTTTGGTGAAGCAAGAAAAAGGTGAAGAGGAAAGAGTTCAAAGCCCTTGAAAGAAAGGCAGAGATAACAGTTGTGTGGACCAGATGGAGAATAAATGTACTATGACCAAAAGCCAAGTTTCAAAACTATATATGAACTTGAAATAAATAGGAACAGGTCAGAAATAAGTGAGGATTTTCTGGGAGATCTGGTTAAGTGCCAAGTAGGTTGTCCATGGGTTTGTGACAAATGGGTGAATAAGGGTAGCTTAAAGATAATCATCCTTTATCAGACTGTAATTAACTCAAGATAGTGACAGGTCTAGAAGCAGCAGCAAACTGTAGTGCTATTATCATAATTATCATCCTTCATTATGAGAAGCAATATATGGAGTCAGAAATATGCTACATACATTAAGAGGTGATATTGGAAACTAATATTAAATCAACCTCAAGCACCGATGTGTCTGAATATAATATCTTTTCTATAGCCTTCCAGATTTTCAAGTTGTACCTGCTATTATATACTTAAATATTTTTTGTAGAAAATAAAACAGTAATATTAAAAACAATAAAATTATCTTGACATTCATAAATCACCACTAATATGTGGTGCATATTATTGCCCTTACCTCTCATATACGTGCATAAATAGAAAGGAAGAAAGATAGAGACGGAGGGAGGGTGAAAGGCAGGAGATAAGAGAAGGAGAAGTGATAAATGTAGGAACAGTAAGAAGATGGGAAGGGAAAAGGAAATGAAAACCTAAATTTATAAACATTATATACTTCTATTCATACTACGTTTTAACTATCTCAATTTATATCTCAAGCTATAAACTAGTGTTAATTTTTCTGAATAAAATTCTTCTGGGGATTGATATGTTTTTTGCCTGGCAGATAACAGTGTTCTTTATTTCAGGAGAAATTTTCTTCAAGTTTATATATTTCATTACATTTTATATTGTCTTTGGCCTTTTCCAAGGATGCCAATTACATACGTGTCATATCTCCTCTCATCTGTATCTATGATCACTTCTAGAATAAATGCTTTTTAAGTTTTATTCTATTTTGTGTTGATGTTCATGACTTTCATCTCTCTAAAAGATTTTGTTTTTCTCCCATTTTTATCTGCCTTTGACCCCTACATCTCAGCTCATTTCACAGATCGTTTCTCTTCTCCTCTTGACCCTTTTCTTTCTTTTTTTGAGGTCTTTTATAAAAGAGAACATGTTGGCCACCACATCCTGGAGGGAAGATATTTAAACATCCAAAATTCAGATATACAAAAATGTAACTTCCTTTATTCTATGTAGGTGATGTCATAGAGGCTTAAGCCTCTCCGTCTGCCTAGAGCAGAATATGACATATGTTTCCTTGATTTATTAATTTTAAACACAATTGACTTATTTTTCTGTTAAGGTTATTGGTTATTTAACTCTCTTACAAATTCACCATGAGATTAAAAGAAAAATTCACAAAACGTTAGCAAATATATAGAGAACTGAATCAAGAGACTCCTCAACCAAACCCAGGCTCCTCTGAGCTCTCTTCTCATCTAGGCTCTGTCCTTCAGAGACCACAGCCAACTTAAGTTGCTGCTTGGGAAAGCTCAAAGCAGCCAGAAGAATTTTTTTTTTAAAGATTTTATTTATTTATTTGACAGACAGAGATCACAAGTAGGCAGAGAGGCAGGCAGAGAGAGAGGAGGAAGCAGGCTCCCCACTGAGCAGAGAGCCCGATGCAGGGCTCAATCCCAGAACCCTGGGATCATGACCTGAGCCGAAGGCAGAGACTTTAACCCACTGAGCCACCCAGCCACCCCTCAGCCAGAAGAATTTAATGGTAGCTCCAGCCAACACCTAAAGATGGCATTCTTTCCTGTCTTCTGGTCTCTGTGGAAAGGTAGAAGCCTAATGTCAATATGCACCAGTTAGCAAATCCAGATGACCTAATTACACTGATCAACCTGCCAACCTGTTTTCTGTAATTTTCTATTTCCCTGACTTTGCTGGAACCCCTGATCATTCCTCCTCCCTCATTTTCCCACTAACATGGCCAATCACCTCTTCACAGATTGAAATTGAGCTGAATTTTCATTCCCCACTCTCTTCCCTTCTATAACGGTTACTGCCTAAAATCAGACTACTGCCTATAACAAGTGTCTGGCTTTGTTTCTCTTTGACATATGCATCAAGATATACCATGTACATGAATTAAAAGACAAAATTATCATAATGTCAGTTCTGTCCAAATTATTCTATAAATTTAATATAATCTCAATAAAAATATGCAATGTGTGCATGTAACTTAATCCTATTCTAATATGGAAAATAAGAATTTCAATAATAGCCACTATAATTTATTGGAATGTAGAAGGAATTGCCTTATACAATATCAATTTTATTATAAAGCTATTTTGACGAAGACAACATAGTACTGACAGAGACATGCAATGAAACCAATGGAGTAGATGGGAATTCAAACTCAAACACTCACCTATAATTACACTTGATACATGACTGGGATGATCAATCAACGGGAAAGGATGGACTATTTAATATATTATTCTGAGACAATTTGTTATCTGCATGGGAAACAAATTAGGTTTTTAAGTTTACCCAATTCATAAAAATAGAATATTATCATTTATATAACGTTTTAAGACACCATACTTACACATTTTGTGCTTGCTCTTCATACACAGATATCTAATTAAAATGTAGAAATGCATAGGAATGATGAGCAAGTAAGAGTTACATCTAGGGAAGGCAGGTGAAAGTAGTCAGAGATGGCACACAGAGAGCTCAGTGCCTATAATAGTTTATTCCTAAAAAAATAATTTGAGGTAAATTTGACAAGGTATTACCATTTTTTTTTATTTTATTTTTTATTTTTTTAATATAATTTTTTATTTTTTATAAACATATATTTTTATCCCCAGGGGTACAGGTCTGTGAATCACCAGGTTTACACACTTCACAGCACTCACCAAAACACATACCCTCCCCAATGTCCATAATACCACCCCCTTCTCCCAAACCCCCTCCCCCCAGCAACCCTCAGTTTGTTTTGTGAGATTAAGAGTCACTTATGGTTTGTCTCCCTCCCAATCCCATCTTCTTTCATTTATTCTTCTCGTACCCACTTAAGCCCCCATGTTGCATCACCACTTCCTCATATCAGGGAGATCATATGATAGTTGTCTTTCTCCGCTTGACTTATTTCGCTAAGCATGATACGCTCTAGTTCCATCCATGTTGTCGCAAA
This sequence comes from Mustela nivalis, assembly GCF_964662115.1. Classification (NCBI taxonomy): domain Eukaryota; kingdom Metazoa; phylum Chordata; class Mammalia; order Carnivora; family Mustelidae; genus Mustela; species Mustela nivalis. The sequence goes on from NC_139021.1 coordinate 142,830,899, forward strand.
TGGCAAGATTTCATTTCTTTTGATGGCTGCATAGTATTCCATTGTGTATATATACCACATCTTCTTGATCCATTCATCTGTTGATGGACATCTAGGTTCTTTCCATAGTTTGGCTATTGTGGACATTGCTGCTATAAACATTCGAGTACACGTGCCCCTTTGGATCACTACGTTTGTATCTTTAGGGTAAATACCCAATAGTGCAATTGCTGGGTCATAGGGCAGTTCTATTTTCAACATTTTGAGGAACCTCCATGCTGTTTTCCAGAGAGGTTGTACCAGCTTGCATTCCCACCAACAGTGTAGGAGGGTTCCCCTTTCTCCGCATCCTCGCCAGCATCTATCATTTCCTGACTTGTTGATTTTAGCCATTCTGACTGGTGTGAGGTGATATCGCATTGTGGTTTTGATTTGTATTTCCCTGATGCTAAGTGATATGGAGCACTTTTTCATGTGTCTGTTGGCCATCTGGATGTCTTCTTTGCAGAAAAAAAGGTATCACCATTTTTAAATGGCTGTTTTATTATTCTCTATATCTGTATATGTGTTGGAATTACTCTAATTGGAAAAAAGAATTAACATTTACTGAACTTTTACTCCATACCAATCATGACACCTAAAGCTTGCATTTACAATTTTATATATTCCTCACAGAAATTCTAAGTGGTCATGATTTAGGTACATTTTATTTACAAAGAAACTGAATTTCAAAAACAGTTAAATTTCTAAAAGGTTAAAATATCCAGAAATGTCTAGTTCCAAACACTGAGACACTAAAGGATAAATTTTTAAATGTGTCTCCGATGGGTATGCAAGCTGGTACAGATAGCCACTCAAGAAAACAGTATGGAAGTTCCTCAAGACTTTAAAAATAGAGCTACTCTATGATCCAGCAATTGCACTCCTGGGTATATACCCCAAAGACACAAATGTAGTGAAAAGAAGGGGCACATACACCCCAGTGTTCATAGCAGCAGTGTCCACAATATCCAAACTGTGGAAGGAGACTAGGTGCCCTTTGACAGATGAATGGATAAAGATTATGTACATATATACAAAGGAATATTACTCAGCCATCAAAAAGGATGAATACCCACCTTTTGCATCGACATGGATGGAACTGGAAGGTATTATGCTAAGGGAAATAAGTCTATCAGAGCAAGACAGTTATCATATGATTTCACTCGTATGTGGAATACAAGGAATAGTACAGAGGATCACAGAGGAAGGGAGGGAAAACTGAATGGGAAGAAATCAGAGAGGAAGACAAACCATGAGAGACTCTTGACTCTGGGAAACAGAGTTGCAAAAGGGAGGAGATTGGGGGATGGGATAATTGGGTGATGGACATTAAGGAGGGCACATGATCTGATGAGCACCAGGTGCTACACAACTAATGAATCACTGAACACTATATCAAAAACTAATGATGTGCTACATGTCAGCTAATTGAACTTAATAAAAAAAAATTTTAAATGAAAATGAAAATAAAGTGTCTCTGATGCAAAGTATGATAAACCCATAGCTCTTATTCTAGTGTAGTTTGTCTCCCTAAGTGCCTTTGGTATTTATTAATATAACATGAAAATACAAAATGTTTCCAATTTTCCATGGGGCCTTAGTACAAGTTTTCAACACAATCATAAAGACTGTTGCTAATATGATAAAAATTCTACCATGCATTTGCCAAATTGATAGAGTACCACAAGAGAATGGGAATGATTTCTGAAATGTTTTCTGAAGTTATTTGCCATGTTGTCCTTCAGTGTAATTAACAGAAAATTTGCCTAGGTGAAAGTCTTGCTGTGATGATCTCTGTTCAAATTCCTCAGTTTCTGGCTAGCCTGACCAGACACTTAAGCCTAGAGCAAGGGTTTCAAATTGGGGGGAAAAAAAGAAAAAGGGATTGGAATAACTGTTTTCCTAGGTAAAATCAGCCAGTAAGGATGACTACAGATAATGGAAAAATCCACTGCATTTTTAAGCAATCTTTTTCTGTTCCTATATCACAATTTCTCTGAGATACTTACTTTAAGGTGAGATTGGTGTTGTGTCACAGGGAATACAAATATGTATTATTAGATATTTTCAAAATCCTCCTTAGAATAGTCATACTTACTCATTCTACAATAAAAGCATATGAATTTTTCTATTTCACCCAAATCTAAGTAGTACCTGGAATTTTCAACCTTTTTAATTTGTATGAATCAACAAATCTGATTAGTGTGAAATGCTATTGTTGTTTTAATTTGTATCTCCTGATTGCTAAAAAATTAGACAGGCATCTTTTCTTTTCTGGCTATTTTAATTTCCTATGTGAATTGCCTACTCATATCCCTTAAGTACTTTTAAAATTGGTTTATAATTTTTATTTTGACTTCTAGGAGTTCTTTATATGCTCTAGATACCAACTTTTGTCAGTTGTATATATTAAAATTATTTTCTCTAAGCTAATAACATACTTGACATTTTGTTTACTTAGAAGCTCTTCCACATTATCTTGTTTAAAAAAAGAACTGGAAAATATAAGCACTGAGGGGGATATGATTGATGGACCCATTCATTCCAGGTGCTCCAGTGGCTTAATTAAAAACTAAAACTCTCAGTCCTCTAGCCCTCTCTCTGACAAACTTAAATGACCAATGCTAGAGTTCTCAGAAATGTTCATTTCTTATGGCTTTCAACTCTCTGAATACTGCCTTTTGCCTGACACACCATACCTTCTCTCAACTCCTTTGACCTTAGAAAATGTGTTTCACTACTGAAATCACATTCTCCTTATGTGTTTTCTCATATATAACAAACCACATATCTAGGACCCAACATAGCCTATCCCATCAAAGAAAGTAAAATACATTAACGAGATTCCTCCAAAGGCAAAGGAAACAAAAGTGAAAATGAACTTTGGAGACTTCATCAAGACAAAAAGCTTCTGTACAGCAAAGGAAAGAGTCAACAAAACAAAGAGGCAAACCATGGAATGGAAGAAGATATTTGCAAATGGCACTATGGATAAAAAGCTGAAATCCAAGATCTACAAAGAATTTCTCAAACTCAACACCCAAAAAAACAAATAATCAAGTCAAAAAATGGGCAGAAGACATTAACAGACACTTCCCCAAAGAAGACATACAAATGGCTAACAGACACATGAAAAAACTGCTGATCATCATTAGCCATCAGGAAATTCAATTTGATACCATTGAGATACCACATTATACCAAATAAAATGGCAAGGATTAACAAGACAGGAAATAACAAATGTTCAAGACGTTGTGGAGAAAGGGGAACTCTCTTACACTGTTGGTAGGAATGCAAGTTGGTGCACCCACATTAGAAAACAGTATGGAGATTCCTCAAAAAATTAAAAGCAGAGCTACCATATTTTGCTGCAGTTCCACCAGTGGGTATTTATCCCAAAGATACAGATGTAGTGAAGAGAAGGGCCATCTGTACTTCAATGTTCATAACAGCAATGGCCACAAATGCCAAAATGCCCTTCAACAGACCAACAGATAAAAAAGATGTGGTCCAGGGGTGCCTGGGTGGCTCAGTGGGTTGAGCCACTGACTTCAGCTCAGGTCATGATCTCAGGGTCCTAAGATCGAGTCCCACATCGGGCTCTCTGCTCGGGGGGGAGCCTGCTTCCCTATCTCTCTCTCTCTCTCTCTGGCTGCCTCTCCACCTACTTGTGATTTCTCTCTGTCAAATTAATAAATAAAATCTTAAAAAAAAAAAAAGATGTGGTCCATATACAGAATGGAATATTACTCAGCCATCAGAAAGGATGAATACCCAACTTTTGTATCAACATGGATGGGACTGGAGGAGATTTTGCTGAGCGAAATAAGCCAAGCAGAGAAAGTCAATTATCATATGGTCTCACTTACTTGTGGAACACAAGGAATAACATGGAGAACATTAGGAGAAGGAAAGGAAATGTGAAGGGGAAGAAATTGGAGAGGGGGACAAACCATGAAAAACTGTGGACTCTGAGTAACAAACTGAGGGTTTTAGAGGGTAAGGGGATGGAGGGATGGGTAAGCCTGGTGGTGGATATTAAGGAAGGCACATACTGCGTGGAGCACTGGGTGTGGCACATACACAAGGAATCTTGGAACACTGAAAAAATGAAATTAAATTTTTTAAAAAAGAAGACATGATATAGAAGAGAAATCCCTCTATTTGAGAATGAACATCTATAAAACACCTACAGCTAAATCATACTTAATGTTGAAAAATGGAATTCTTGCCACCTAAGACTGGGAATAAAGCAAAGATGTTCACTGTCACCATTCATATTTTACATAGGAATTGAAATAAGGAATAATAAAGCAAGAAAAGCAATGCAAGTTATACTCATTAGAAAGAAAAAAACCCACAAAACTGTCCTTCTTGCAGATAGTATAATTTTTTAGTAGGAAATCACAATAAATTTATAGAAAAAGCTCCTAAAATTAAGAACTGATTTTTGATAAGGTCATAAGATATAATATTAAAACATAAAAATCAAATATTTCTATACTCTAGTGATGAACAACTGGAAAGCAAAATTGAAATGTTATACCATTTATAATCACTACAAATAAAAAACCCAAGTATATATTCAAAAATGTACAGGAACTACATTATAAGTAAATCTAGAGACCAATATCTCTTATAAATATAGATATAAAAATTCACAAAATATTAGGAAATCAACAGTATATAAAATTTTAAATTAAATGTTAATATTAATAAATTAAAATTTATTAATAAATAAAATTACACCATAAGTAAGTTATGTTTATACTAGTTATGCATAGTTGGTTCAACATTCCAAAATCAATTAATGTATTCCAATATATCAATAGGCTCCCAGGGGAGGGGGAATGTAAATATACCAAAAAAGGTATTTGACAATATCCAACATCCATTCTTCCAGCAGAGTAATCCCAAGCATGGTCCTTACCCTGCCAAACTCATAGAGGTTGAAAAATCAACAGATTCTATATTTTTATCATAAGTCTATATGATAACATGTTATTATCACATAAACATAGAACTATATTTATACTATATAAACCTTACAATTTTTTATGGAATATTCCCTGGTGTCAGTTTCTTCAATTTTTTTTTATTCCTAGGAATACTTGAAATAAAAAACAAATGATCTTGTCAGATATAAAAATGAAAAAGGTCCCTCACATTTATTTATATCTTCATAGAATAAATACTGAGTATTTCAAAGTGAACTTCAAATAAGAAATGGATTCTCCTTACTCACAAATCCTGATGCTGAAGTCTTTTCCAGAATAGGTAAATGAGATCTGGGAATACACTCCACTGTTTGCTTCTCCTGGGAGTTGAATACACATGGTGAACAGTGAAAGCAGCTAGAAACTCCCTTTCAGCTCTACTTCAGGGTTGAGACTGAGACCAAAGTACTACCTCTTTGGGCAACTGCAAAGACTGAATGAGTAAAGGGCCTAGCATAGTGTTTCAGTAAGTGGTTAGAAAGCATAAATTCTTATCACCATCCTTTGCATCAGCAGAAATACTACTACTCAGATAGCTTGTGCTAGGATTGCCTCGTTTCCAAGGCTCAAATTGGACATATAATCTTTTACTTGTCTTTACCTAAGACCTGATACAAAAGCATCCCAGAAGGTCTCTCACATGACACCAAAGGAAAACCCATTTAATTCCACTTACTGGTTCTCCTGACCACATTTCTCTTCTATCAACTGTTTCTTCTGGTCAAAAAATCCCTTCCTTATCATGTACCTATGAAAGCTACAGTGCTTTGGTTGCCATCTATTATTTTCATTGGTGTAAGGAGTATATCCCACAGTTTCAAATGGGACAGTGCTAAAAAAAAAATTCTAGAGGACTTTCCAAATATAACATAAGACCAGAAGTGATCAATGTTACCAGACCCCTTTTCCTCCATGGAGAAGTGATACTTCTTGGAATAGCTGCCTGGATCATTCTCCTGCTCTGAAAAGGACCACCAGTACAAAAGAAGACCCCATGTGATGGTGTCTCTGCAACATGGTCTTCCCCCCCGAACAAGATGGTAACTAGTGACTCTCATAAGGAGGCCCAAACCTGACAGAGACACAGACACCATGTCATGTGCAGTAAGTCACACTCATGGTAATGCCAGGAGAGAAGGTTTATGAACTTCTGCTGCTGAGGTTCTTAGAGCTCTCCTGATTCCTCCTTTGTGACTCCATATCCAGGTTTGCTGTGATTAAACATGACATGCCAGGAGGCTTCCTATAATATTGCTTACTTTTCTTAAGCTAAGCAGAGTTGCCCTCTGTTGATTGCAACCAAAAAATAACTAAACAAAACATATCAAATCTTTTTGCCAGGGAGACCGAAAAAAAAAAAAAAAAAAGACAAAGAATTCATTGGAATATTAAATGGGGATAAGGACAAGTTTCAACCACTTTACAATTTTGGAAAGTCTTGTAATGCTTCAGCCTCTGAGGTAATCATGGAGGTTTGTGATGAAAAAGTGAATTTGGGGATTTTTAATCCTATGGTTGTTCAGTTGGCTACGAATATCTGTCCTTTGATTCACCTTCTCCAGAGTTTACCATTATTATGTCTTTTTGTTTTGCAATAAAGAAAGTGAGCAATTAATTATATTCCCAGCAAAGTGAGTATATTCATTTATTAAGAAGTAATTATTGAAGAACTGTTATTAAGTAATAATTAGAGTTTATAAATTCATTTCAAATATATTACTTTCAGTCCACATGGACTATTTAGGAGATAAATATTGGTAAAATAAGGATAATAATAACTACTTTCTCATTAAATTTATCATTTCATAATTAACTAGTATAAGTAAATTCTAATATTTTAAACTCTGAGAAATAGCCTGGAGGTTCCTCTGAATTAGGGATGTCAAAGAATGTAATAGTTATCTAAGTCTTCTTCCAACCCCTCAACTCTCTTTCTATTGAAATCATCCCAGGAGTAAGAAAAGGCCAAAGCAGAAAAAGGTACACCTATATTACTAAATGAAAAAGGCCAATCTGAACGTTAACCTACTACATTACTTCAACTATGTGGCATTCTGGAAAAGACAAAACTATAGAAATGATGAAAACATCAATGGTTGACAGGACTTAGTTGAGGTGAAAGGATGACTAGATAGAGAAAAGAAGATTTTTAGGGCAGTGAAACTACTGTATGCAAGGGTGCATAAACGCCATTATATATTCATCCAAACCCCAGGGATGTACAACACCATGGGTGAACCCTAATGTAAACTATGGTCTTTGTTGTATAATTATGTATCCATGTCAGTTCATCACCTGTAACAAATGTACCATTCTGGTTGATACTATGTATGATATGCATGAATGGAGGCAGGGGAAATATGGGAAATCTCTGTATCTTTCTTCTCCTTTTCCCTAAGAATCTAAAATTGTTCTAAGGAATATTTTTTAATATTGTATTTACTTATTTGACAGAGAGAGATCACAAGTAGGCAGAGAGGCAGGCAGAGAGAGGGGGTAAGGAGGCTCCCGAGAGAGAGAGCCTGATGGTTGGTTCGATCCCAGGACCCTGAGATCATGACCTGAGCCAAAGGCAGAGGCTTAACACATTGAACCACCCAGGCACCCCTGAATGCTATTTAAAAAAAAAAAGAAGAAGAAGAAGAAGAACAAAAAGATGCAATGAAAGCCATAAACTTCTGTGAAATTTTATGAAATGTTGTTCCCTGCAGCATGAGTATTACCAGGCTAAAGACTGAGGTAAAAAAAAAAAATTTTTTTAAAGACAAATGAGCCTCCTTCCCAGTAAAGTAGCCTATCCTCACAGGAAAAAAACTGAGGAGATCCTGATGCAACTACCTCTGAAAACCACCTCAGTAATGAGTCAGACACTGACTGGAAGAGCTGGGGAAGTTCTCTCAGGATCTTTCCCACCCCTACGAGTGCCCCAGGGCTCACACATCGATATACCCAGCATAAAACTCTCAGAACATCACCTGGAGTTAAGCCAAGGTTACTCAACTTTTATTAGGAGAAAAAAAATGACTTGAATTTAAAAAATAAGAATCATTGGACTGAATAATACACAGGCACCAATGGTTTTGACTTTCTTTACACTATACATTGACAGTGAGTGGTCGTCACTCTCTGCTACTTCCAGATGGTCCCTGAAATCCCATAGCAACTTCGGTCAAAAGCCCAGACAGTGGATGGGGGCTAGAAGGTATTATGCTAAGTGAAATAAGTTAGCCAAAGAAAGATAAATACTATATGATTTCATTCATATATGGAATTTAAGAAACAAAGCAGATGGACATATGGGTGGGCGAGGGGGGAAGAGAGAGAGAAACAAACCATACGAGACTCTTAATGATAGAGAACAAACTGAGGGTTGGTGCTTTGAAGTCCTTTGAAACATATTCTGATGATAAAGAATCCCAAAAAGGGGAAGGATGCCCATAAACTCATAGCTCTCTTTCTAAAATGTCATCATAATAAACATTTACACTACCATTTAGTTAGTTAGTTAGGCTTTTGTTTCCTTCACCATAACTAGAGTTATATCTGGCAAGGGCCACTGCAGTGAGGGACTCAAGTTCCCGTTACTACTAGTTGGTTATTTATTCAGCTGTAGTTATAATGTAGTTGGCCCAGGAAGGAACTATTGTTAGAGGTCTGTGGATTAAGTCAGTTTGATTTTTAAACTTATTAGTTCAATATTCAATAAATATTTGTTTTTACTGCAAATGACATAGTAGGCAACAAGCTTCGTTCTGAGAATGAAATAGGCAAAAATAACGGATTGTGGAAGAAACACACAAATGAAACAATTGCATGAATATGCATTTACAAAGTACACCCTAGTCCATGGTGGAAAATGAAGAGAGTCTAGTAGGAAGCCCAGGTCTGGGATTCAGTCTAGGAAGACCAAGGCTGATATGAAGATCAAAAGAATGAGCCAGAGGGAGCTCATATATTTGCACCATGGTTGTAGGCATTACTGTGCAGAGCTGAGCAAAACACAGTGCTGAACTCTAGTGCTTACAATAGACAGAGGTACTCAATCCTTGAAGAATGAGAAGACTTTCAAAGACAGAGAACAAAAAAAAAAAAAAAAAAAAAAAAAAAAAGGGAGATTCCAAACCAAGGGAGCCAAGGTATGGTTTTGCCACTTCCTAAAATGTTATCTTTAAAAAACAAAGAAAGGAACCAGGCTGGTAGCAGGGAACACCTAACTCCCATGACAAAAAGAAAATCCTTCCCATGTTACATGTTAATTGTGCCTGCTATAGGCACAGACAAGGTCAGGGCTCGCTTACACCTGTGCTTTAGGTTCTTAAACTCAGATATTTTTATCCTGCCTTCTGTGGAAACAAGTGAAACAAAGGTCCTTGAGAAGGTGCTTTTGGCCAGTGGGGGACCCCAGAATATCACGACAGAACCCTCCACTACCCACCCTTTTCTGAAGAATGGCATTTTACAGAAAGAGGGAAATTATCACAGACCTGCTTCTGTCAGTAGACCTAGTTATTGTTCCCAGGCTTCAGTTTTAAATTCCATTTCTTTTCAGTTTTCAGTCAGGAAGTCAGATATATATCCTGTAGTGTGTATGAAGGGGCCATTATGGCAGGATAAATTTAACCTTAACAAAGGACTGTGTTTGAAGGCTGTCTTAATCCTGATCCATTTTATTGCTTCCTTCTGTGGCCTGATACATGGCACTAGGAACCAACTGAGAATGACTGTTGGTGAGGAAAGCTGTCCTTCACTTTTAAACAGAACTAACATCTTTTTTGTTTCTTTGTTTCATATATAATCACTCCAGAAAGAGAACCTTGTAACTGGACTATTTATATCAACAGCTCTGCAACAGAGCCAGTGTTATCCTCTCGGCAGCCAAGGGGGACCTCAAACACCTTGATGATGATCAACTTTCTTTACCTTACATGTGGAAAATGCAGCAGCTTCCCCTCCCATGTTGAGAAGCTAGTTTCATCTGTGGGGTGTCTGATTTAAAAGGTGTTAATTGTGTAGCAGAAGAATATAATCTCAAGAGGCAAAGAAAAAGGAACATTTGAAAAACAAGAAGGTGATTGTGTTGGTGAATGGTGTCCAGGTAACAAACATTTCTCTGCATTGGAAGTGTGTCTGTATCTATAATTCAATCTCTACCCTTCAGGGTAGAGATCAGTTCACAAACAACATTTAAATAAAATTAATCTATATGTTAAACATAGGAGCTGAGTGGAAAGTCATTTTTATTATTAATTAGGAGATGTTTCCTATTAATATCTCTTTAAAAGTTACCATTTAGGTACAGAAAAAAAAATCACAAAATTTGTGTTTATAGAGACCTGGGTTTGAATATTGACTCTGTCCTAAAGATCTGAGTGACCTTAGGCAACTATGTAAATTTTCTGTTATAACGAATTCAAAACTAGGAATTTAGATTTATGCAATCTGAGATTGACCCATTTTTCCTGACTCCTCCCTACTAAGCAAAACTATGAGTCTCCAAATGGTTCAAAAGAGAACTAAGGGAGAACTCTGAAAAGTGGTTAAGAAGAAAGCAAGGTGTTTAGGACCCCACAATTGGATGAATGGCACCATGGCCAGGCACCTTACAACTCACACATACCAGAAGGTAGGACCCCATGTACTATGGTTCATGACTTCCAACCTAGCAATAGAAATAAGCCCAGTTTGGCTCATCCCTTTTCCCAGACTGACAGGAGTCCCCTCAGAAAACAGGTAAACCCAACACCATCAACAAGGGGGATAATTTGAGACCACCAGCAAAAATAAGCAGCAGGAGGAACAGAAACCTTCCTCATTAAGCCTGAGGACTCTACTGTCCCATAAAAAAGATATCAAGAGGGGCTGACAGAACAGGACAAAAGAAACCCAACTATATCGAGTACACTGGTACAGGAAATGTCTTTGTCCATGTGTTCTAAAGTCACTCTGCACCTGTCTAGACACACCTGAGCAGCATGGGGGAAAGAGCCTGAGAGGGACCCAGGAAAGAGATTCCATCCATCCCACCATCCAACAAGAAACATCCAGAACATGGCCTGGAAAAACTCCTTTCACCTCTCAGGCAGCACAAACAGGACCAATGGGAGCCCCAAGGGCTCCAGAGATACCAAACAAACCAAAATAGTGTTCCAAGTTCTATATGTTAAACTGTCATTGGAACCACAGTGCATGGGCTAGGACCCTCATGCTAAAACTCAATGGAGTGACTGCATGCAAAAATAATGGATTTAAATAGGACCAAGAATCTCTTAACCCAATACAGTGTCCATGGTACAATCAAAAATCACTCAGCATACCAAGAATTGGGGAAATCACAACTAGAATGAGAAGTCAATCAAGAAAGAAGGAAGATGGTGGAGGAGTAGGAAACTGAAATACTATCAGGTCCCAGGAGTTCAGCTAGATAGTTATCAAACCATTCTGAACACTTACAAACTCAACATGAGATAGAAGAGAAGAGCAAAAATTTTATGAACAAAAAATCTGAAAGGTAGGGCTTGTGGATAAGTGAATCCAAAGCAAAAGAAAGACAGACCACAGAGGGAGGGGATGGCTCCTGGTGAGAGAGAGAGCAGCAGAGCACACTGAGGGACATCACTCTAGAGGCTAAGTGGTCAGTATGGTCTCAGGACCCATGGGGTCACAAAAAGACCAGGGGTGTCTGAGTGTGCACAGCTGCCAGGTATCAGAGGAGGAAAGCCAGCTACAGAGAAAGAGCCAAGGAGGGGCTCTCACCTCAAAGTTACCTTAAACAATGATCCAAGTCATAGTTGGGCCACTGCTCTTTGAACATGGACCCTACAATTGCAAATCCAAAGAGAAACCCCTTCCTCCTCCAGGAGGAGTAGCACAGGACTGTGCTAAAGGAATTGGCTGGGTTTGGAGATTCCAAATGGGGCCATGGACCAGAGATTGAAATGCTTGGTCACAGGTTGGGTAGCACGGAGTGTAGCCAGAGAGCAAGGAGACAGAAGAGATTGACTACTTTCTTCTGAGGGCACACGGAGGAGGGGAGCCCCATGCTCTCTGCTCCTATGAGCTGGAGATTAGGAGGTTGTCATTTTCATTCCCGTCCTCCAATGTTATATGGTAAGCACTCAGGGAACAAAAGCTACCAAGAGCAAAACTGAGATTACTTAGCCTGGCCCTTGACAAGGGTGGTGCAATTTTGCCTTGGACAAAGACAGTTGAAATCACTGCAACAATCCCCTCCCCCAGCAAATCAACAAGAGCATCCAGCCAAGACCAAGTTCACCGATCAATGAGAACTACAGAACTCCAGAGCTTGTGGAAAACAGCACCTAGAATTCATGGCTTTTATCCCATGCAACTTTAATCTTTCAAAGGTAAATTTTTTAAATTTTCCTTTTTCCTTGTTGTATTTTAACTTTTCCTCTTTCTAAAATTTTTGAACTATTCTATAAATACCTTTAAAAAACACTCTTTGAATTTTCATTGTTATAGTCATATTTTATCCCTTCATTATTTTTTTTAAAGATTTTATTTATTTATTTGACAGGCAGAGATCACAAGTAGGCAGAGAAGAAGGAAGAGAGAGAGGAGGAAGCAGGCTCCCCACTGAGCAGAGAGCCCAATGTGGGGCTTGATCCCAGGCCCCTGGGATCATGACCTGAGCCAAAGGCAGAGGATTTAACCCACTGAGCCACCCAGGCGCCCCATATCCCTTCATTATATTTAACCTTATTTTTTATATATATACAGGTGTTTTGTTTTGTTTTTAAATTTTGGGATACAATTTCTTCTAATAGATCAAAATATACCCTAAATCTAGTGCAGTACATGGCTTTGTTCTGGTCTCTAGCCTGATCACATTCTCTCTCTCTCTCTCTCTCTCTCTCTTTTTTTCTTTTTCCAACCAACTTATCAATTCATTTTTTAGAATCTTTTTAGATTTTCATCTTTGCAGTCATATCCCATCCCTTCATCATGTTTGCCGTTATTTTTGTAAATATATAAGTTTTTCTTTCTTTAAAATTTTGGGAAGTAGTTTCTTCCAAGAGACCTGAATACACTCAAAATCAGGTGGTTGGCTCTGCTCTATTCACCGTGTGTGTGTGTGTGTGTGTGTGTGTGTGTGTGTATAAAATTTTCCCCTTTCTCTTCTCCCCCAAGTTTTGGGTCTCTTCTGATACAGTTAGTATATATTTTTCTGGGGTCTTTGCCACCCTTTTATTATCTTATTCTCTCATTCATATGTTCTTATTTGGATTAAAAAAAAAGGCAGAAAAATTCACCACAAAATAAAAAAAGGACAAGAGGCAATACCAATGACTAGGGACCTAGTCATTAGTAATATGTCAGTACTAGAGTTCAGAATGACGATTATCAATGTGCTAGCTGGACTCAAAAAAAGCATGGAAGATATTACAGAATCCCTTTCTAGAGACATAAAAGAAAATATAACCAAGATGAAACAAACAAACAAACAAAAGCTATTAATGAAGTACAATAAAAAATGGAGTATCTTACTGTTAGGATAAATGAGGCAGAAGAGAGAATTAGTGATATAGAAGACCAAATGATGGAGAATAAAGAAGCTGAGCAAAAGAGAGACAAGCAGTTACTAGATCATAAGGGGAGAATTCGAGAGATAAGTGATACCATAAGACAAAGCAACATTAGAATAACTGGGATCCCAGAAAAAGAAGAAAAAGAGAGAGAAGCAGAAGGTATATTAGGGTAAATTATAGCAGAGAATTTCCCTGATATGACAAAGGGAATAAGCATCAAAATCCAGGAGGCATAGAGAAATCCCACAAAAAAAAAAAAAAAAAAGAAAAAGAAATAGGTTCATACCCTATCATCTACTAGTAAAATTTACAAGTCTCAGTGATAAAGAAAAAAGAAATCCTGAAAGCAGCTTGGAACAAGAGGTCTATAACATACAATGGTAGAAATATTAGAGTGGCAGCAGATTTATCCACAGAAACCTGGGAGGTCAGAAAGGACTGGCCTGATACATTCAGAGCACTAAACAAAAAAATTATGCAGCCAAGAATACTATATCTGGCTAGGCTGTCACTGAACATAGAAGGAGAGATAAAAAGCTCCCAAGACAAATAAAAACTAAAAGAATTTGCAAACACCAAACCAGCCCTCCAGGAAATATTGAAAAGGGTCCTCTAAACAAAGAGAGAGCCTAAAAGTAACAGACCAGAAAGGAACAGAGACAATATACAATAACAGTCACCTTACAGGCAATACAATGGCACTAATTTCATATCTTTCAATGGTTATGAATGAAGTATGCTGAATGTTAAAAGGCATAGTTATCAGAATGCATAAAAAAACAAGACCCATCAATATGCTGTGTGTATGAAACTCATTTTGGACACAAAGTCACCTCCAGATTTAAAATGAAGGGGGTGGAAAGCAATTTACCATGCTAATGGACATCAAAAGAAAGCTGAGGTGGCAATCCTTATATCAGATAACTTAGATTTCAAGCCAAAGATTATAAGAGATAAGGAAGAACACTATATCATACTCAAAGAGTCTGTCCAACAAGATCTAACAATTGTAAATATTTATGCCCCTAACATGGGAGGATCCAATTATATGAACCAATTAATAATAAAAATCAAAGAAACACATCAACAATAATACAATAATAGGGTACTTTAACACTCCCCTCACTGAAATGAACAGATCATCAAAGCAAAAGATCAACATGGAAATAAAGGCTTTAAATGACACGCTGGACCAGAAGGGCATCACAGACACATTCAGAACATTCCATCCCAAAGCAACAGAATACACATTCTTCTCTAGTGCACATGGAACATGCTCCAGAATAGATCACATCCTGGGTCACAAATCAGGTCTCAACCAGTACCAAAAGACTGAGATCATTCCCTGCATATTTCAGATCACAAAGCTCTAAAATAGAACTTAATCACAAGAGGAAAGTTGGAAAGAACTCAAATACATGGAGGCTAAAGAGCATCTTACTAAAGAATGAATGAGTCAACCAGGAAATTAAAGAAGAATTTAAAAAGTCCTAGAAACAAATGAAAATGAAAACACAACTGTTCAAAATCTTTGGGACACAGCAAAGGTGGTCCTAAGAGGAAAGGATATAGTGATACAAGACTTTCTCAAGAAACAAGAAAGGTCTCAAGTACACTACCTAACCCTATACCTAAAGGAGCTGGAGAAAGAACAGCAAAGAAAGCCTAAGCCCAGCAGGAGAAGAAAAATCATAAAGATCAGAGTAGAAATCAATGAAATAGAAACCAAAAGGAGAAGAAAAACCATAAAGATCAGAGTAGAAATCAATGAAATAGAAACCAAAAGAACAGTAGAACAAATCAATGAAACTAGGATCTGGTTCTTTGAAAGAACTAATAAGATTGATAAATCCATGGCCAGACTTATCCAAAAGAAAAAAGAAAGGACCCAAATTAATAAAATCATGAATAAAAGAAGAGAGGTCATGACCAACACCAAAGAAATACAAACAATCATAAGAACCTATTATGAGCAACTATATGCAAGCAAACCTGATAATCTGAAAGAAATGGATGCATTCCTAGAGACATATAAATTACCAAAACTGAACCAGGAAGAAATAGAAAACCTGAGCACCAATACCCGGTAGGGAGATTGAAGCAGTAATCAAAAATCTAAAAAAAAAAAAAAAAAACAAGGGTCCAGGGCCAAACAGCTTCCCAGGGAAATTCTACCAAACAATTAAAGAAAACTTAATATCTATTCTCTTAAAACTACTCAAAAAAATAGAAATGGAAGAAAAACTTCCAAACTCATTTTATGAGGCCAGCATTACTTTGATCCCAAAGACAGACAAAGACCCCATCAAAAAGGAGAATTACAGACCAATATCCTTGATGAACATGGATGCAAAAATTCTCACCAGATTACTAGTCAACAGGATCTAATAGTACATTAAAAGGATTATTCACCTGGACCAAGTGGGTTTTATTCCAGGGCTGCAAGTTTGGTTCAGCATCTGCAAATCAATCAGTATGATACAATACATACATTAATAAAGGAAAGAAGAAGAACCATATGATACTCTCAATAGATGCTGAAAAAGCATTTGACAAAGTACAAAGTACAAATTCTTGATCAAAACTCTTCAAAGTGTAGGGATAGAGGCTATATACTTCAATACCATCAAAGCCATGTATGAGAAACCCACAGTGAATGTCATTCTTAATGGGGAAAATGGAGAGTTTTCCCCTAAGGTCAGGAGCATGCATGGCTGTCCACTACCACCACTGCTATTCAACATAGTACTAGAAGTCCTAGCCTCAGCAATCAGAAAACAAAAAGAAATAAAAGGCATCTGAATCGGCAAAGAAGTCAAACTCTCACTTTTTGCAGATGATATGATACTTTATTTGGAAAACTCAAAAGATTCCACTCCAAAACTGCTAGAGCTCATACAGGAATTCAGTAAAGTGTCAGGATATAAAATCAATACACAGAAATCAGTTGCATTTCTACACATCAACAGCAAGACAGAAGAAAGAGAAATTAAGGAGTCGATTCCATTTACAACTGCACCCCAAACCATAAGATACCTAGGAATAACCTAACCAAAGAGGCAGAGTCTGTACTCAGAAAATTACAAAGTACTCATGAAAGAAATTGAGGAAGACCCAAAGAAATGGAAAAATTCTCCCATGCTCATTGATTGGAAGAACAAATATTGTGAAAATGTCTATGCTACCTAAAGCAATCTATACATTTAATGCAATCCTTACCAAAATACCACCCATTTTTTCAAAGAAATGGAACAAATAATCTTAAAATATATATGGAACCAGAAAAGACCCTAAATAGCCAGAGAAATGTTGAAAAGGAAAACCAAAGTTGGTGGCATCATAATTCCAAAATAAAAGCTCTATTAAAAGCTGTCATCATCAAAAAAAAAAAAAAAGCTGTCATCATCAAGACAGCATGGTATTGGTACAAAAACAGAAACATAGATCAATGAAACAGAACAGAAAGCCCAGAAATAGACCCCCAACTCTATGGTCAACTAATCTTTGACAAAGAAGGAAAAAATGCCTAGTGGATAAAAGACATTCTCTTCAACAAATGTTGTTGGCAAAATTGGACAGCTACATGCAGAAGAATAAAACTGGACCATTTCCAGGTTGGGCTATGCACATTAGGGAGGGCATATGCTATGGTAAGTGCTGTGAAATGTTTAAGCCTGACAATTCACAGACCTGTACCCCTAGGGTAAATAATACATTATATGTTAATAACAACAAAAAAAAAGAAGTCACCTAAATGATGCCACTACCAAGATGAATCCATTGATGAACTATCTGACAAGGATCTCAAAGTAGCCATCACAGAAATGCTGTGACAACCAATTATTAATTCTCACAAATGAAAAAAATCTCAGCAAAGAACTAGAAATTTTTAAAAATATATATAAATTATAGAATTGAAAAATAATAGTATTACATTCAACCCCATAATGGTGCACTTGTTATTTGAATTTTAAATAAGATGATACATAGCAAAATGCACAGCATGGTCCCTACTATAGAATATAAGCCCAGTGAACCTTAAAATAGTTCCTTTTAAGTAAGTCTTATAATTTTTGAAACCAAGAGATGCTATATTCTTATAGCTAATCACAGGTTCAGCCAAAGAAATCATTCCATCATAAACCCAAGCAAAATATTTTCCCTTAACTCTGCCCCTTGTAGCTTTTTTTTTTTTTAAGATTTTATTTATTTGACAGAGAGAGATCACAACTAGGCAGAGAAGCAGGCAGAGAGTGGGGAAGCAGGCTCCCTGCTGAGCAGAGAGCCAGATGCGAGGCTCAGTCCCAGGACCCTGAGATCATGACCTGACTGAAAGCAGAGGTTTAACCCACTGAGCCACCCAGGCACCCTGTCCCTTCTTGATTTCTACAGGCAACAAAATTTATCAGCAAATAGTAATGAAGAAAACCTGGAGGATTTTACTGATCCTTAAATTCATAATTTGATATTTCCATTATTTACATTGTGGGAACCAACAACCTCATTCTATATAAATAGAAGCAGGGACTTGAGACTTGTACCTTCACCGTGATTACTACTGAGAAGCTCATTGCATAAGCCTTATGGTTTCTTGAGAGCCTGGTTTTCTCCACCCAACTCCTCCTCCGACCCTTCCACCAATTCCAAGTTAGAACCATCCAGTGAAGCTCAAAAGCCATAGTTCCCAGTATTCTGTTCAATAGTCAGGTTAGCCACATCCTCCCATTCAAAAATGCTGCTATCGCTCTGGTGGGGCACGTGAATGGGAAAAAGGTGCCATAATTAGACATACACAAATCTCTATCACCTTTCTAGTATTGGAAAAACTGGCTCACTCACAGTGAGACTAAACCAGTTCTTTCTTAATTGCCAGCACTTTCTATGAGCTTAAAATTCCCAATCCAAACTCTGAGTAAATTATCTGACCTTTTTGGATTTAACACTATGAAAATTCAAAAAGGAACAAGGGATCAGGCTCTGTTATTTCATGGAAGACATTGGTGAAACTGCTAATTATGTTATAATCTGTGATCATCAGAATTAAAGTGCCCAATGAAGGTAAAATTTTGGGAGACTGAATAGCCATAGCCACAGACCAGTATGAGAGGCATAAAAAAAATACCAAGTGTTATGGGGCAGAATGTTTACTATTAGCAGCAGTAGACAGGTTTATAAAAGAGAAAAGTTATAATCATCAACTCAAGAATATTGAGAATTTGGGACTTGTTATGAGTATACTCCGAAAAGTAACATTGGCAGTTAGAATTGAAATAGCAGAAATTAAACTGAAGTTTTTGAAGAGGGGGTTGTAAATTATAATATCACTTAAATATACAATCCACCAGGTCTCTCATATGGAAATTAATAATTCAATTGAGAAAGCATGGAATCCTAAGAGTCAGCATGAGGATCGACCCAGGAAAACTTAAACACCTAACATTGACTGAACTCCATGTGCCACATCTGATGAGCTATCCCTCACATTCTCCAAGAGCCTGTAAACACCCTCACTCATGGAGTCATTTTCATTGCTTCTCATATGCCCCCGTCTTCTCATACCATTCCATCAAATATCCCTCAGTGTGTGCAAACCTAGATATGGAGTTAGAATTCAGCACTCCCCAAGGGCCAGTAACGATGTCAGACCTACGAAAGAAAACTTATCCTCCCAAAGAACTGAAAGGTTTTGTTTGTCTCTATCTGAAACATTCTGGAAATATGTGTAGAATGGATTCTGAACACGCCAGGCAAAAATGCAAAAACAAAAAGAAGAGCTTAACTTTAAATTCCACTTAATAAATCTATTACATGCTTTGAAGCATTTTTGAATTCCGTGTGTTAGCACAAACAGCAAGGAGTAGTTTTAACTGGTTGCTTGGTTGATTAACTGAAACCTGGGTTCGACAAAGGCCCACACTAAATAAAGATGCCAGCAATTTCTTAATGCACTATTAAAGAAAGACTCCAGAGACTTAGCCAGATGCAAATACTGGAGTGGATTTCACATGTCCAATCCTCTGCCTAAACCAAGCTCTTCCCTCAGGGCCAGGGATGCTGCTGGGAGCTCCTGTGACTAAAATAGGTTCCTTAATTAGAGTAAGACTAGCACAATCATCAGTGGTTAGTGCCAGGCAATGGTTGCCAGAGTCAGGAATGTATGGGGGCCAAAAATACAGCATTAGAGATCAGAATGACCTGCTGTGAAATAACCTTCATGGGGATAATTAATAAATAGACAGGCATCCCACTAAGTTCCCCATGTAACTAGGGAGAAAACTAAATAAAATAAAAGTCTATGAACATAAGGCAACCAAAAGATTCATAATCCCTCATCTAATACCCTAGTCTAAGCCAGTTCAAAGACCCCAAGGTTTATTGAACAAAGGGGAGGCTGGGTAAGGGTCTCCAAAAACATTAGCAACAAGCACTCTGAATCTTACTCATAGACTCTCATAAAGGAGCATGTGGTCACTTTTCAGGATAACTATGCAATGAGGAAGGAAATATTCACTCTCTTTGGAATTTATTAATCACTGGTTCCTGGGTAACACTCATTCTTTGGGCCATTAATAGCACTACATTCCACCATTCAGAGTACAGACCCGGTTCTATTAGTCTCCATTATTCTTATCTAAAGTTATCTATACTGTCTACCATAGAACCTCTACAATGCTGTACACATGCCAAGTACACAGAATACTTAATGGTAATGGCTGTCCTCAACAGCTACCAAAGCCTACATACTGACTCCTTGACACACAAAGTAAGGACCAAGTGAAAGCAATCTGACCATAATATAATATCAAATCCAAATTCATACCCCCGAGGAACTGCAGAAATATGTTCCACCATGGAAAACTTGGGATATTCAGGAGATACTGATCCAGAACGTTGAGAAAAGAGATATATCTTAAAGGGTGACAACACAAACATTATCAGATTGTGATTATAATCATAGCTATCTGTTTTAGATGCAAACTATTTTCCAAAACATAGCCATATAATTCCTTGATCCTAATCCTGAGTGACTGCTCTGGTAGATATTTTTCCTTGTTATGATTGCAAAGGAAGACCGTTCAATAAGTGATCCTCACTTGTTCTAGAATTCAAGGTCTGGCAAGAAAATGATGGCATATTCAAAATTGGCAGGAAAAGGTGCTGATTGTGTTACCAATAACACTATTTACAAATGTCTAAATAGCATTGAAGGGCAGCAAGGAGAGATGTTGGAATAACCCATGGTTAACAATAGCAGAAAGCCATCGTCATTCATTCCCCAGATCTGAAGACACAGATGGAGGACAGGTTAATAGGACCCAGAGTAGTATGATGGGGCAGTCAGAGGAAGCTGTGTCCTTTGGTGGAGTAATACAGCCATGGCCAACTGAAGGTCTGGTGGGAGAGAGCCAGGGGAAAAGACCACCTTGATCTCTTTCCTCCCTACCTAGTATCCTGCCAGTACATTCTGGTAGCTAAACCCGGCTGGAATCCAGACATCGAAGGAGGCTTAGAGCTCATCCTCAAAGGCCATAGATCAGGGTGGAGAAGCAGAGAAAACTCATTTATAAGGGACGGCGAGAGAAACTTCATCATTCTTGTCTATTGTAACGATGACATTGTGGGAAAGGGACAAAAAAAGGGAGTGCGGGAGCGACAGATTTCCCAGATCACATGGTAAGAGTCACACATGCCTGAGCATGGATGACAGTCTACACAAGGACAAGAGCAGCTATCTCAGTGCTGCTGTAGTGTCCAGTGACCTGGGACGGATCAGAGTACATTTTCAAATTGAAAGACAAACTGCTACATGCACTGCAACCTCTCACAGAAGAGGTGGCATCATGGCAACCCCACTTTAATTTTTGAAGTGACCTATGCACATTTAGATGTGCTGTTCTGATGAATTTACCTGGAGAATAGAGACTGCCAGTTTTGAGAGGGACCTAGAGCAAGGCAGGGTATACAGATGGTCCAGGCTAGCAGTCAAATTTTTATGACCTGGAGGTTCCAACGATGCTTAAAATGTTTGTGTAAGATCAAGATGTTTCTCAGAGCCCAGGTTCAGCCACACCAGGGCAGTAGGGATACTATGGGATCCCAAGGCCATGGGGTTAGGGACCTGGGCCCAGAGTGGCAGCAGATGTAGCAACTATGTCATCAGCATCTGCAGGCTTATAGACTGCATGCTGAGATGCAGTAGGAGGTCACTGATCCCTGGAGCCCCTTATGGTAGTCTCAGCACAAGTATTAACTCTACCTTCCATACAGGGAAGGAGCACCACTGCTCAGGCAGTAAACTTTGTCAGTAAATTATGACAAAATAATAGTGGCTGCATGGACATTGCAATAAAACATATCAGGGAGTTATTTAGATTCTTCAAAGAATTTAGAATCTCCAGGTTAGAAAATTATTGCATATTGCAAAGCAAGTAGAAATTAAATTTAAAGATCATGGCATTCCACAGAAAAGAATGCTGTTTCAAAAGAAGCTTTGGTTGAACCAATTATTAATGAGGAAGACAATTTCAAAATGAATGTTTTCTTTTTAATTGAAAATGCAGTGATAGACTGCATAAACAGGCATTCTGAATTATAGACAAAGCAGGAAGGCACTTTCGAGTTCTTGTCCAATCTCCATACACCACAGAAAATGTCAGAAGAGAGATTAAAATGCCACTGTGCAAATTTACATTTAAAATTCAGACTTACACTAAACTGATTTTAGCTAACAGTATTCCATGAGAATCAGCTTCAGATGTACTAAAATTTATATTTCAAAATAACTCATCAAAAAATCTTTTCCATGTTGTCACTGTCTATGAAATACTCTTTACAGCTCCAGTGACAGTGCCAGCCACAGAAGAATAGTTCCCCAAATTAAAAAATTATCAAAAATTATTGGGAATTAAGACAACACTTATTGTGATGAGCACTGAGTATTGTACAGAACTATTGAATCACTATATTGTACACCTGAAACTAATAGAACACTGTAGGCTAACTATACTGGAATCAAAATTTTAAAAAAAAATTATTTGTAGTCTTTCATGTGCCAAGAGAGACTGCTGTTGCTTTCAATGCAATTGACTGAAAGTGAACTTGCTGTTAGTATAAAATCTGGTGACCTAATAAGTTAAAGTGCAGAAAAACAAACCAGAAAATTAGTATAATCAATTAAGATATCATACTAATTACTGGTATTGTTTTATATAAATTTATGGTACCAAAATGGGTGGGGTTTTTTGGCAATTGGTAAGTTTATGCTGTTACCCATATATCAATGTTATTTTTATAATAGAATATTTTTAAAGGAAAAAGCTTTATTTTTCATATTAACACCTTTAAACATCATTTTTTCCTACTTCATGAACAAGGGCTCCACAGTTTCCTTTTTCACTGCTCTTATCAATACATAGTCAGCCCTGACAGACACTGCCATCTTTTTTTTTTTTAATTCTGACTTGAGTGTAGATGTGTAACCCAGAAGTACAGGAGTCATTCTGAAATAATGAGAAAATCCAACATGTTAAAAATGAACCATCAGAAATAAGGAGTCTCTTTTTAAATTTTTATTTTATTTTATTTTTTTAATTAATTTTTTATTTTTTATAAACATATATTTTTATCCCCAGGGGTACAGGTCTGTGAATCACCAGGTTTACACACTTCACAGCACTCACCAAAGCACATACCCTCCCCAATGTCCATAATCCCACCCCCTTCGCCCAAACCCCCTTCCCCCAGCAACCCTCAGTTTGTTTTGTGAGATTAAGAGTCACTTATGGTTTGTCTCCCTCCCAATCCCATCTTCTTTCATTTATTCTTCTCGTACCCACTTAAGCCCCCATGTTGCATCACCACTTCTTCATATCAGGGAGATCATATGATAGTTGTCTTTCTCTGCTTGACTTATTTCGCTAAGCATGATACGCTCTAGTTCCATCCATGTTGTCGCAAATGGCAAGATTTCATTTCTTTTGATGGCTGCATAGTATTCCATTGTGTATTTATACCACATCTTCTTGATCCATTCATCTGTTGATGGACATCTAGGTTCTTTCCATAGTTTGGCTATTGTGGACATTGCTGCTATAAACATTCGAGTACACGTGCCCCTTTGGATCACTACGTTTGAATCTTTAGGGTAAATACCCAATAGTGCAATTGCTGGGTCATAGGGCAGTTCTATTTTCAACATTTTGAGGAACCTCCATGCTGTTTTCCAGAGTGGCTGCACCAGCTTGCATTCCCACCAACAGTGTAGGAGGGTTCCCCTTTCTCCGCATCCTCGCCAGCATCTGTCATTTCCTGACTTGTTGATTTTAGCCATTCTGACTGGTGTGAGGTGATATCTCATTGTGGTCCATATCACTCGGCATCAGGGAAATACAAATCTTTTTTATTTAATTTTTTTCAGTGTTTCAAAATTCGTTGTTTATGTACCACAGCAGTGCTATGGAATCTCTGTTTTTGATGTTGTCATTGAACTAATACATTGCTCCTAAACTCTTTACCTCTAGATATCCCATATATGCCCAAAGGTAAACTAAAATGCCAATATTTTGAGGTACTAACCACCTACTTTTCTGTAATGTTTATGCATCGCTCAGAAGTCAGTTTACATGTCCTGGTTCAAAGAGAAATTCTCTGGTTTCTTAAAAATTTACCCTCCCATGTCATTCATCCCATTACCATTTATTACATACATTATCACCTTAAATGATCTCATTGTTTGAATGACTGTCTTCTCTGAACTAAATTATGAGAGCTCCAGAAGGATGGAACTATTTTGTCTTATTTACCACTATCCACCCAGCCCCTGACACAAAGTACCTACTCAAGAAACTGTTGAATGAGTGACTGAATGAATTAATCAAAGACTTCCTTCAGGCAACACACCAGGCTCAGATCACAGAATAGGAAAGGGAAAAATCTCTCTCAATCATTTCTTCAGCAGTGAAAACAAAAAAAATATAATTTTCTTCAAATACAAGTGTAAGTTATTGTGGGCCCTAAAGTACTGTATCCTTTTTGGGGAGAACACCTCTTACCTAAGTTCAGAAATGTATCAAACTGGGTTTCTGTGAAGGCAGAGGGAGTCTGTTCTCTCCCCTTCAGGTTGGACCTGTTGTCATCATGCCACCAGATGGTACCACCCCACCTGCCACCGTTACAAGGTCCCCAGAGCTGCAAATGCTCAACATCTGGGAGAGCAGCCTACAGATACTGATGCATCTAAGATTGTCTTCTGACTACCATTTTTCAGCTGTGATAACCACAACTGCATTCTGCTTTGAATCCATGATTCATTTCATCTCCACATCCCACAGGACCTCCTTGCCACTTCCATTGAGTCAAGTTGAGATTCCTCTTCACAAAAATTCAGTTTTCCTTCATTCACACCAGTAAAGGTTCACTTCCATTCTAAGGGTCAGAATCTCTTCCCCAAGTGACAGAATTAGTTAGATTCCGGTAGGACTACAAATCCATTTTCCCACCACCACAGATCAGGCATGTGCCTTTCAGCAAGGCATTTTAAACATATGAAGGCCAAGCTACACGCAGAAAAATGAAACTGGATCATTTCCTTACACCACACACAAAAATAGACTCAAAATGGATGAAGGACCCCAATGTGAGAAAGGAATCCATCAAAATCCTTGAGAAGAACACAGGCAGCAACCTCTTCGACCTCAGCCACAGCAACTTTTTCCAAGGAACATTGCCAAAGGCAAGGGAAGCAAGGGAAAAAATGAACTATTGGGACTTCATCAAGATCAAAAGCTTTTACACAGCAAAGGAAACAGTTAACAAAACCAAAAGACAACTGACAGAATGGGACAAGATATTTGCAAACAACATATCAGATAAAGGGCTAGTGTCCAAAATCTATAAAGAACTTAGCAAACTCAACACCCAAAGAACAAATAATCCAATCAAGAAATGGGCAGAAGACATGAACAGACATTTCTGCAAAGAAAACATCCAGATGGCCAACAGACACATGAAAAAGTGTTCAACGTCACTCAGCATCAGGGAAATACAAATCAAAGCCACAATGAGATACCCCCTCACACCAGTCAGAATGGCTAAAATTAACAAGTCAGGAAATGACAGACGTTGGCAAGAATGCGGAGAAAGGGAACCCTCCTACACTGCTGGTGGGAATGTAAGCTGGTGAAACCACTCTGGGAAACAGCATGGAGGTTCCTCAAAAAGTTGAAAATAGAGCTACCTTATGACCCAGCAATTGTACTACTTTGTATTTACCCTAAAGAGTGACCTGAAGGGGCATGTGCACCCGAATGTTTATAGCAGCAATGTCCACAATAGCCAAACTATGGAAAGAACCTAGATGTCCATCGACAGATGAATGGATAAAGAAGATGTTTTGTGTGTGTGTGTGTGTGTATAAAATATATACATACATACATACAATGGAGTACTATGTAGCCATCAAAAGAAATGAAATCTTGCCATTTGCAGTGAAGTGGATGGAACTAGAGGGTATTATGCTGAGCAAAATAAGTCAATCAGAGAAAGACAATTATCATATAATCTCCCTGATACGAGGAAGTTGAGCGACAAAGTGGGGGGTTTGGGGGGTAGGAAAAGAATAAATGAAACAAGATGGGATCAGAAGGGAGACAAACCATAAGAGACTCTTAATCTCACAAAACAAACTGAGGGTCGCCGGGGAAAGGGGAATAGGGAGAAGGTGGTGGCGTTATGGACATTGGGGAAGGTATGTACTATAGTGAGTGCTGTGAAGTGTATAAACCTGGTGATTCACAGACCTGTGCCCCTGGGTCTAGTAATACATTTTATTTGTTAATAAAAAAATTAAAAAATTATATATATATATATATATATATCTCCAGGAGACCACGTCAGGGTGATCAGCATTCTGATTTAGAATTGGCAGTTAGAAATGGCAATATACAAATGCAATTTAAAGTCCTGCAAATATATATATATATATATATATATATATATTCTTTGAAGAAAAGCTAGCCTTCCAAAAGAGCATGCACGTGCATGCACCCACACATGCGCACGCGCGCACACACACACAAATGGTAACAATAATGATCAGGATATTACAAGTGTCTCAAATTTCATATAATCAATATTTATAGGAAAACAAGATTCCCAGGAACAAAGATGGCTATTGAAATTACCTGTTGGCATTGCTTCAGCACAGACTTTTATTAAGGCAATATACAAATGCAATTTAAAGTCCTGCAAATATATATATATATATATATATATATATATATATTCTTTGAAGAAAAGCTAGCCTTCCAAAAGAGCATGCACGTGCATGCACCCACACATGCGCACGCGCGCACACACACACAAATGGTAACAATAATGATCAGGATATTACAAGTGTCTCAAATTTCATATAATCAATATTTATAGGAAAACAAGATTCCCAGGAACAAAGATGGCTATTGAAATTACCTGTTGGCATTGCTTCAGCACAGACTTTTATTAAGGGATGTAAGAAGGCATTTGGTAATGCACATCTATCTTGTGGGATGATACACTCACAAACAATTTCTACTTTATCATTTTTAGAAGTCCTAAAGCTCTTTCCTGTCCATTTTATTCTTGGAATGCGCCTGTAAAGAGCCTACATTATTATCAACCCAATTATATGATAAGAAAGCTGAGATGGGATAAGTTTAAGTGACTTGCCCAAGTTTCCTCAAGCCCATGTCCTTCCTCCCACCATGATGATGAAGTGCCTTTCTCAGTTTAAAAACTCCCTAGGATATAGTAAAGTTGAATTTGGTTATCATAGAGTTCTTTGTGTTAAGGGGTTAATTTGAGAGTCTTTTTTGTATAATAAAACACTCTCCCATCCTAGTGTGTGGCAGTATGTGTGGGATCACAGAAAAAGGAAGGTAACAATAGGACAAAGTATTGACATGCCTCTAATTCCTCAAGCTCTCAGAATTTTAGAGCTACCCCTGCTATCCTCATACATTAATATGCAATATTCCTATTTGATGGATTGGTCCACAAAGCTTGTGGATTTGAAGAAGTGAAGCTAGCAACATGGTGACAGAGCAAAATGCAGAGTTTTCGTCAAATGCTTCATCTGGTTGCAAGAGCTGATGTTAATAGCAGCGACAAATTTGTTTGCAGTTTTATTTAAGAAAACAAAAAGGCTGAAACTGCAATATAAATGTCCTAATACATCAAATTCCTATCTTTGAAAAGGCAGAAAACCAGTAACTGAGTGAGATCTCCTGGTTGAGAGCAGCCTTTTTTTATTTTATTTTTTTTAAGATTTAATGACTCTGAGACCATTGGAAATATTGACCTGGAGCCCAAAATTGTTATTTGATGAAGACAAACATACCAGGATGGACAGTATTAAGAGGCCAAATCACTCACTCATCAATTCATTTAATAAATACTTTCTGAGAATGCATTTTGTTCTGTGAATTGAGAAAGCCAGGAGATAAATTAGATGAGTTTGCTCAAGGCGAGTAGAAAGAGAAGTACACTAGGGACAAAAAGTTGATGTATCCATTTGGAATTAATTTAGCTGCAGGAAACAGAAAACATTATAATAACTGAAAGAAACAGGGTTGATTTTTCTCTACACAATAAAATATCCAAAGAAGGTAGTTGCTTGCATTGATTCTGCTGACCAGTGATACCATCTGGGACACCTATTTTTATTTACCTTTCTCTTCCACAACATTTAGCATTGTATCTGTTGGTTTTCACTACATTTTTTAAAAGCCTCCCCCAATTTAATGGCTTGACCAACAACAACTGATTGCCTCCTGCATGTGCAGGTCAGTTGCGATGTTCTGGTTCGAGTCCAGACTTCCTCAGCTAGTGTGTGGCAGTATGTGTGAGATCACAGAAAAAGGAAGGTAACAATAGGACAAAGTATTGACATGCCTCTAATTCCTCAAGCTCTCAGAATTTTAGAGCTACCCCTGCTATCCTCATACATTAATATGCAATATTCCTATTTGATGGATTGGTCCACAAAGTTTGTGGATTTGAAGAAGTGAATTCATCAGTGGGATCCACCCAGGTATTTCCCATCAGCTTCATGTCACTTAGTGACTTAGGGGGGGTGTTGGCTTTGCTGATGATAACTGAGCTCCCTTACTTGTCTAGCATCTTGGCTGAAACTCATTGTGTCTCTAATGATCTCTAATCACCCAGTAGGCTGACTTGGGCTTGTTGGCATAGGTGGGCAGGGATTTCAAAGACTGAGTGAAAATGTATGAGTCCTCCTCAAGCCTGGGTGCAAAACTGGCCCACCACACTGTGTTGAGTTCTACTGGGAAAAAAAAGTCACAAGGGCAGCCCCAACTTAAAAGGAAGGGACATGAACTTCAAATTTCGATGAGAACACCATTGTGGCCTGAATACAGAAGGAGAATAGTTGTTGCCATTTTTTCTTAGAAGATTTTATTTACTTGAGAGAGAGCAAGCAAAAGAAGGAGCACAAGTGTGGAGGAGAGGTAGAAGAAGGCCCCCTACAATGTGGGGCTCAACCCCAGGACCCTGAGATCATGACCTAAGCAGCAGGCAGATTCTTAACTGACTGAGCCACCTAGGTGCCCCAGTTGTTGCCATTTTTGTAAATAACCTACCAACCTCCCCACTGGCAAAATTATTAAAAACCTACACACATAGAAAAGATACTCATTCCCACCAGACACCTGCAAAAGCCTCATGCAATCGTGCCATCACTCTTCAAGCCTGGGTTTTGATGATCTACGGCTAGAGTCCAGGTTATTTGCCTCCACAGACTCAGCAAATAATGAGACAGAGAATAGGAAACGCCGCAATAGATGGTTTAATGAGGGGGAAATGAGAGTGCATGGCATTCTCTGTTCCACAGCAATTTTAAATTCCCACCCAACAAATGTTGCCAGATCCTCCAACACCACAGTGGGAATGTTTCTTAATTACAGCTCAGTTGTGTTCTCTGGGGCTGACCTCTCGTCCAACGTGCTCTATGAATTCTAGGATTGGCTCATAAATCCATTCTCTATGCAATTCACTTTTCCCTCCAGGTTCTTGATGTCACCTTCTGAGATATCCTTCCATTCACGTAAGAAGTAGCCTGTGCCTGCAGCTGAATATCCCTTTTCAGCCTGCATCTTTCCCAGGCAATTGCTAAAACTTGAGTCCCTCTGAACTCAGCTAGTGATGTTTCTGTCATTACAAGTCCCTTAAAAATGTTGTGAGCTTTCTATATGTCTGAGTATATTTTATTCCATTTGGGTAACATCCACACCTAACACTAGTTTTTAAAAACATGCCTCTGTCTCTCTTAACTTACAGCACTTTGGGCATGAAAGATTCCTGCAGGACCATGCCCTTAAGATTCCTATAAAACATTTTTCTAGCTGAAATTTTCTTCTAGATGTCTCCTTAATTCCTTCAGACATCTTGGCAAAGGGCCCTAGAGGCACCCTCCTGATTTGCTAGATACCCTTAGGCTGTATTCTACCTTAAGAACCTGTTACTGGCTGAGAATACTGGAGGTAATGGTTTCATTTTCTATCCCTTCTAGTCCTGGTTCCTCCATATTCTCTCTAAATTTCACTTGCCAATTAATAGTTCTTATTTTAGCTTATGTGTCCCCTGTAGTTCCTTATTACATGCAGCGAAAAATAATCTGACTGACAAATTCATTAGACACATTTTTTTAACGTTTCAAGTTACTAAAAGCAACATTTGCCAATGATTTCACAACTACATAACATAGAGCTTCACTTTCCAGACTCCAGTTTTCAGCTTCTATTAATTGCTCATTACTTTCCTAGCTATTTGTAGCTTCCTGGCCCCAAAGCCCATGTTTCTACTCTTCCAGGCCCATTTCTGAAATCAGTTAGACTTTTCTCTGTAACAAGTCACCTCAAAAATCTGGTAACTGAAAAGCAAGGAGTGTGCAGGTCATCTGGGTAGACATTCTGGCATTCTGACCTCAGGTCTTTTGGCAAGGCTCACTCATGCACCTGTGAACAGCTACAGCTTGACTAGTGCTGACTTTGCTGATCTTAGCAAGGACATATTCTATGTCGGAGGCTTTGTTTTAAACAGCTGGACCAACTCCCTACTTGTGCTCTCTCAACCCAGCAGGTTAATCCTGGTGTGTTCTTATGGCATGGTAGAAACCCATTCAAATGAGCAGAAACACACAAGCCTCTTGAGACCAAGGCTCAGAACTGAACAGCCTTCTCCCTTCTGTGTTCTATTGTCCAAAGGCATCATAAATTCAATTCAGATTCAAAGGTGGGGGAAAACACTCCACATCTTGATGGCACTTGCTGCAAAGCCAGATGCACAGGGAAGTAGACAGGGGGAAGGAATCAATGGGCTGATTTTGCAAACAATTTCACAGAAGCATGAAGGGTTTTATTCTGTTATGTGTACGCTTCATTATTCCTGACAACTTTGGTAACTTTAGCAATAATCTGGGGGTGATCCACTGCCACCATGTGAATAACCTGTTTTATGTACTTTCATGAAATGGGTTTAATATTCCCTGATAACACATTATTAAATTATCACACTGGAGTTTTCAAAATAACAATTTCATAATTATACCATGTTTTCTCCATTTACTAGCTTGCTACACTGTTGGTGGGAATGCAAGCTGGTGCAGCCACTCTGGAAAACAGCATGGAGGTTCCTCAAAATGTTGAAAATAGAACTGCCCTATGACCCAGCAATTGCACTATTGGGTATTTACCCTAAAGATACAAACGTAGTGATCCAAAGGGTCACGTGCACCCAAATGTTTATAGCAGCAATGTCCACAATAGCCAAACTATGGAAAGAACCTAGATGTCCATCAACAGATGAATGGATCAAGAAGATGTGGTATATATACACAATGGAATACTATGCAGCCATCAAAAGAAATGAAATCTTGCCATTTGCGACAACATGGATGGAACTAGAGCGTATCATGCTTAGCGAAATAAGTCAAGCAGAGAAAGACAACTATCATATGATCTCCCTGATATGAGGAAGTGGTGATGCAACTAGCTTGTAGATTTTGGTAAGAGTGCTTTCCTTTTTCTTTCACTCATTTTCACCCTCTTAGTTTCTGTGTGACTGAATACATGGATAATTTCATTCAATGTTTTATAATCAGTCACAATTCTTACAGATGTTCAAATTGTTCTAAACACGGCCAGTGGCAAGTGCATGAAGCTGGCTTTTTTGTAATTTTGGCACGACTCACTGGTGTTTGAACACCTCCTTGTTTTATCTTTAGAGTGTATCCCACCAAAAAAAGTACAGTTAGAGTGCTCTGTTCAAAAGTTATTTAAAGTAATTACTTCCTTCATGTCATTAGGTTATCAATTTGATATAGTTAGGTTCATTTGTTTTTATTTATATGCAATTTAAGGGTTTGATTTTTTCCATTTTCATTTAGTTTTGAACATGTAAGACATTTACATGGTTTAAAATTAAATTAATTCAAAAATATCCAATATACACTCATTCCTAACCAGAGCCTCTCCACTGCATTCCTACCTATCACTATCCTAATACATGCTCCCTGTGTTTCTTTTTCAAAAATAAGCAAATATAAAATGTTGCTTTACCACTACACACCACTTAGAAAAAGATAAATTGGATCCATATCTCAAACGATTTTCATAATAACCAAATGTGAAAATGAAACCATACAAGTTACAGAAAGAAAATGAGTAAATTTTTTCTGTATAATCCAAAGGTAGAGGAGTTTTTTTTTTAAATGTGACTCAAAATCTAAAATTAGTAAGGTATGAGAGCCTGGGAAGATGGCAGAGTAAGAGGACCTTAAACTCATAAAGATACTCACTAGACTTGAGAAAAGAGTGGAGGACATCAGTGAGACCCTTAACAAAGAGATTTTAAAAAGAACCAATCAGAGATGAAGAGCACAATAAATGAAATTAGAATACACTAAATGGAATAAATAAACTAGAAGAAGCAGAATGAATTAGGAACCTGGAGGACAGGGTAATGGAAAGTAATCAAACTGAGAAGGGGAGAGAAAAAAAAGTTATGCAAAATAAGAATAGACTTAAGGAACTCATTGACTCCATCAAGTGTAAGAACAGTCACTTTACAGGGATACCAGAAGAAGAGAGAGAAAAGGGGGCAGAATATTTACTTGAAGAAATAACAGCTGAAAACTTCCCTAATCTGGCAGATTAGGGAAAGAAAGAGAAAGAAAACAGATATCCAGATCCAGGAGGCACAGGCATCCCCTAAAAAAATCACCCCAAGTAGGTCCACACCAAGATACACAGTAAATAAAATGGAAAAAATAGTGATAAAGATGAAATTTTAAAAGCAGCAAAAGAAAAGGAGACAGTTACATACAGGGGAAACCCTATAAGGCCAGATTTTTCAGCAGAAACTTTACAGGTTAGAGCAAGGTGGCATGATGTTAAAAAAAAAAGTTAACAAATGTTAACAAAGTGTTAAAAGGAAAAAAATCTGCAGCCATAATACTATAGAAAGGCTACCATTCAGAATAGGAGAGATAAAGGTATCTCTCAGACAAACAAAAACTAAAGGAATATAAGACCACAAAACCAGCTCTATGAGAAATGTTTAGAGGGGACTCTGAATAGAAGAAAAGACCAGAAGTAAGAGTATAAACAGAGGAAACACAAAAGCAATAAAATTGAGTATACCTGTAAAATCAGTCAAGGGATTCACAAAATAAAGGGATGTGAAATACAGCACCATATACCTAAAACATTTGGGGGTGGGTAGTAAAGAATGGGTTCAATATTAAGTGATCTTTGACTTAACATAGACTGCTATATGCAGAAGATGTTATATATAAACCTAATGGTAACCACAAATCAAAAACTAGTACAGATCTGCAAAGAATAAATAGAAAAGAACCCACTAAATAAAGCCAACAAACCATGAAAGAGAACAAAAAAAGAAAAGGTCAGAAGAAAAACTACAAAACCCACCATCACAAAACAAGTAACAAAATGGCAATTAATACAAATACAGATCAGATATACCAATAATTACTTTGAATGTAAATGGACTAAGTGCTCCAATCAAGAGACACAGAGTGATGGGGATGGCTTCCCAGAGGAATTCTACCAAATATTTAAAGGAGAATTAGTATTTATTCTTCCAAAGCTTGTCCAAAAACTAGAAATGGAAGTAAAACTTCCAAATTTGTTCTACAAGGCCAGCAATACCTTGATTCCAAAACCAAACACTCTGCTAAAACGGAGAATTACAGACCAATATCCCTGATGAACATGGATGCAAAAATTTTCAACAAGATACTAGCTAATAGAAGCCAACAGTACATTAAAAAGATCACTCACTATGATAAAATAGGATTTATTCCTGAGCTTTAGGGGGTGATTCAATATCCACAAAACAATGACATGATACATCACATTAATAAAAGAAAGGATAAAAACATATGAACCCCTGAATAGATGCAGAAAAAGCACTTGACAAATACAGCATACTTTCTTGATAAAAACCATCAAGAAAGTTAGGATAAAAGGAATCTATTTCAACATCATAAAGACCATATATTAAGATCCACAACTAATATCATCCTCCATGGGGAAAAACTGAGAGCTTTTCTCCTAAGGGTAGGAACATGAAAGGGATGTCCACATTCACCACTGTTGTTCCAACACCGTAGTGGAAGTCCTAGCCTCAACAATCAGAAAACAAAAAGAAATAAAAGGCATTAAAATCAGTAAGGAGGAAGTCAAACTTTCACTCTTTGCAGATGATATGATACTCTATATAGAAAACCCAAAATACTCCACCCCAAAATTGCTAGAATTCATGCAGGAATTCAGCAAAGTTGCAAGATATAAAATTGGTATACAGAAATCTGTTGCATTTCTATACATCAATAATGAAGTAACAGAAAGAGATATCAAGGAATTGATTCCATATAAAACTGCACCAAAAAACCATAAACTACCTAAGAATAAACATAACCAGAGAGGTAAAAGACTGTACTCTGTAAACCATAAAACACTTATGAAAGAAATTGAAGAAGCCACAAAGAAATGGAAAAACATTCCATGCTCATGAATTGAAAGAACAAATATGGCTAAAATGTCTACACTACTCAAAGAAATCTACATGTTCAATGCAATCTTGATCAAAATAACACTAGCATTTTTCACAGAGCTAGAATAAACAATCCTAAAATTTGTATAGAACTAGAAAAGACCACAAATAGCCAAAGTAATGTTGAAAAAGAAAAGCAAAGTGGGAAGCATCACAATCACAGAATTCAAGCTGTATTACAAAGTTTTAATCATTAAGACAGTATACTACTGGCACAAAAAAAATTAAAAAAAAAAAAAAAGATCAATGAAACAGAATAGAGAACCCAGAAATGGACCTACATAGTCAATCTTGACAAAGCAGGAGAAAATATTCAGTGAGGGGAAAAAAGACAGTCGCTTCAACAAATGGGGTTGGGAAAATTGGACAACCACATGCAGAAGAATGAAATTGGACCACTTTCTTGCACTATACACAAAAATAAGTTCAAAGGGGATGAAAGACCTAAATGTGAGACAGGGATCCATCAAAATCCTAGAGAAAAATACAGGCAGCAACTTCTTTGACCTCAGCCAAAGATACTTCTTACTTGACATGTCTCTAGAAGGGAAGGGAAACAAAAGTGAAAATTATTAAAGATGTGGTATGTATCATCTTCTTTATCCATTTATCACACACAATGAAATATTACTCATCCATCAAAAAATAAAATCTTGCCATTTGCAATGATGTGTATGAAGCTAGAGTTTTGATGAGCACTGAGTGTTATATTTAAGTGATGAATGACTAAATTCTACTCCTGGTACCAATACCACACTATATGTTAATTAACTTGAATTTAAGTTAAATAAAATTAAAATAAAATCTGTAATCCAATTTTAAAAAAAGGAAATTTAAAAAAAAAGACACAGAGCAATAGAATAGATTAAACACACACACACACACACACACACACACAAGACCCATGTATATGCTACCTACAACAGACTCATTTCAGCCCTCATGACACCTAGTGATTGAATGTGAGGGGTTAGAGAAATATTTATAATGCAAAAGGATGTCAAAAGTAAGTCAGTATAGCAAGACTTACGTAGGACAAAACAGACTTTAAAACAAAGACTCCAGAAAGAGGTAAAGGACACTGAATAATAATAAAGGGGACTATCCAATAAGAGGATATAGCAATTGTAAATCCAACAGGGGAGCACCCAAATACATAAAACAGTTAATAACAAACATAAAGGAACTAATTGATAGTAATACAAAAATAGTAGTTTAAAACCCTACTTATATGAATGGACAGATCATCCAAACAGAAAATCAACAAGGAAACCCGCTTTGAATGTCAAGCTGAACCACATAGATTTAACAGCTATGTTCAGAGCATTCCATCCTAAAAGAGCAGAACACACCTTCTTTTCAAGTGCTCATGGTAAATCCTCCAAAAAAGTTCACCTATTAGGCTACAAAACAAAGCTCAACAAATTAACAAAAATCAAAGTCATATCATGTATTTTTTCTGACCAAACAATATAAAACTAGAAATCAACATGAAAAAAATCTGGAAACATCACAAAGATATGTAGGTTAAATAACATGCTACTAAAGAATATACAGGTCAGCCAAGAAATCAAAGACACAATCAAAAATTACATGGAGTGAAATGAAAATGAAAACACAACAGTTCAAAACCTTTGGGATGCAGCAAAAGTAGTTCTAAGAGGAAAGTTTATAGCAATACAAGCCTACCTCAAAAAGTAAGAAAAAATCTCAGCTAAACAACCTTACACCTAAAAAATCTGGGGGGGGGCGGGGAGAAGAACAAACAAATAAGAAAACTAGCCGTAAAAGGAAATAATAAAGATTAGAGCAGCAATAAATGATATAGAAATGAAAAAAACAGTAGAACAGATCAATGAAACCAGGAGCTGGTTCTTTGAAAAGATAAACCTGTAGCAAGACTCATGGAAAAGAGAAAGAGAGAGAGAAGAACTCCAACAAGAACACAATTGAAAGAGAAAAGCATCCCCCAACACCATAGAAATACAAATGATAATATTATGAAGAATTATATGCCAATAAATTGGGCCACTTAGAGGAAATGGATAAATTCTTAGAAATACAACCTCCCAAAACTGAAGCAGGAATAAAAAATTTGAGCAGAGTAATTATCAGCAATAAAATTGAATCAGTAATCAAAAAAGTCTGAAACGACAAGAGTTCAGGACCAGAAGACTGCACACCCTCTTGTACTGTTGGTGAGAATGCAAACTCATTCCAAAGAATGGAGGTTCCTCAAAAAATGAAAACTAGAACTACCCTACAATCCAGTAATTGCATTATATTTTATTCAAACAATACAAAAGCACTAATTCAAAGAGATATGTACCCCTAGGCTTATTGCAGCATTATTTACAATAGGCAAATTATGGAACCGTTCAAATGTCCATCAACAGATGGATAAAGAAGATATGGTATGTATACACAATGGAATATTATTCAGCCATAAAAAGGAATGAAATTCTGCCAATTATAATAAAGATGGGGCTACAAAATATAATGCTAAGCAAAATAAACCAGTCAGGGAAAGATAAAGACCACATGATTTCACTCATATGTGAAATATTGGACCTTCATGGCCCAGTGGGTTAAGTGCCCAACTCCTGAATTCAGATCAGGTCATGATCTCAGGGTCGAGAGATCAAGCTTGCTGTGGTACTTAGCAGGGAGTCTGCTTGGGGTTCTTTCTCCCTCTCCTTCTGACCCTCCCCATGTTCATGTTCTCTCTCTCAAATAAATAAATCTTTAAAAATAGAAATAAAAACTAAACAGAGAGATAGAGAAAAAGAGAACTGCCCCCCCCCCCAAAAAAAGACTTTTAACTATTGAGAACAAATGGATGGTTACCAGAGGGGAGGTGGGTGGGGAGACGGATGAAATTGGAGAAGGAGATTAAGAGTAGACTTATCACAATGAACACTAAGTATTAGAATTGTTGCATCACTATATTATACACCAGCAACTAATATATGTTAACTATACTAGAATTAAAATTTTTAAAAAGCAAGAAAATGAAAGATTGATTACTATGATCACATAAAAACAAATTTTAAATGGCAAAAATAAACATAAGCAAAGGCAAATGCCATCCTGCATAAACATATTTACAACCCATACCACACACACAAAAAATCTGCTAAACCCAGTAAAAACTCTTAAAAATCGGGGGGAAAAAAAAGAACAAAATGGAAAAGTCCATGATAGAAAAAAATGATTCAAATACATGATTAGATATTTTACAAAACAAACATGTAAGCCAACAGCTGTTAATGACATGAAATTTGCTCAGTTTCTCTGATAATAAGGAAAAATAAATGAAAACTATGTGAAATAGTATTTCTTAACTGTAAGGTTGGCAAAAATCCAAAATACTGAGGGCAGACTCAGTTTTGGTTGAGTGTGGAAGAGCCTCTTTCCTATCCTGCTACTGGAATTGAAAAAGGAAATAAACTACAATAGAGTAGTTTGAGAATATCTAGCAAGAGTACATGTGAATTCACCCTTTGACAATGCAATCCACTCCTAAGCACACAGAATACATATCTCCTCAAATACGCCCAAGATTTATTTACTGATGCACTGAATATAAGCATAAGATTCAAAACTAAAATATCCATGAATAGAAGTCTGGTTGAATGAACTACGCTAATGCAATGAACTACTATGCAACTGTGGAAAACAAAGCAAAAGGTATTAACAATATGGACCAATTTCTAGGAAAAGTGAGGGGGAAAAACACCAAGTGGTTTTTATAGTGCACTAGATCGCATGTGGGTGATACAAGGAAAAGGAGTAATTTTTTTAAGTAGTTTAAGCAGTAAATATATGAACAGAAGGTAACATTTTCTCTTTACACCAAGAGAGAGGAACTGACATGGAAATTTGCTAAGGGTCCAGGCCACAGTGAGTAATAAGGCACAAGTGTGTGGTTTTAAAAGAGGATGAAGAGCGATCCAATTTCCACTTCAGAGAGATGTCCCATACCATAAGGAATGATTCAGGGAGAGACATGAGTAGTCTAGAGAGACCAGTTGGAAATTGTGGCAACAATCTAGGATGCATGATTAAATGCAAGAATCTGAGGGAAATAGTTCCTAGAGAAAAATGTGAGAAAATGTCCCCCAAAAAGTCTTTGCCATGACTGGGAGGCCACACTGAAAGGTGATGGCTTTACAGTTAGATTAGTAGGCAAATGCTCAAAATGATTCGTTTTAAAAGAAGTTACTCTTATTATGTCATCATAGCCAAACAGGGCTGCAGATGCTTAGCTTAAACCCAGGAAGTGGTTCCACATTTTGGAACCCTCTCACAAACCTTCTCAACCTAGAAAGCTCAGCCCACCCACCACACAGCTCTACCTTTGGGGAAGATTTCTGGCCCACTGTCTCCTGGACCTCCTTCTGAAGGGTTCCATATTTCCTTGTGTATATTCCTACCACCGTACTTGCCACATAGTCATGAAATGTTCTGCTTATATACCTCTCTTATCCACAAAATACGGCCATCTTAATGGGAAACTTATTTTACCCATCGGTGTCTTCAGTGTGACAAGTCAAGCCCCCAGCATGTGGATAGTGCTCAGTAAGTATTGCTAAATGAATGAGGAAAAGACGGAGTTCAATTTGGCAGTGGAAAAAAATGCAGAATTTGCTTTTGTTGTTGTTGTTGTTGTTGTTGTTGTTAAAGAATGAACAAGTAGATTGAATTAAATCATCAAGCCTGGCTGAACGCGTTAGCCCGGAAAAGATGTGAACATTTTTTAGATTTATTTTCTCTGGAAAATGAAAATACTAATTATTGGTAGAAGTAGTCACTGAATCCTGTCTTCTAATTTTCTTACTGATAGCTTTCTTAATGATAGTCATGAAGACAGTCCCCACAGAGCTGAGGAAATCATCCAAACTTCATCAATCCAAAATCCTAGTAAGGACGATTAACTAGATCAGACTGCTGCCTTCACTTTGGGTTCTGTCAGAATGAGTTAATAGTAGGCCCCCAAAATCTATGTGCTGAAATCTATCCTACACAAAGCCACACATAATCTGTGCATTCCACTGATGGTGTCCATGCTTCAGTTTTAGGAACTGGAAGTTTTGTAAACCCAAATGCACTCATTTATACCCTAGACCTTTGCAGCATTTTTCAGCCAGACCATTATTGTAACATTTTTCTCTCCTAATTGAATTTTAACAAGTGAATTCATTCTTTAAAAAAAATAAAGAAAGAAAGAATGAGGAAGTACAATGTAGAAAACATTATTTTTTCTAATTCTGAGAATTTGTCTTACAGAAATGGCCATAAATAGAACTATTTTGTTGCATACTATTCAACATCTCACTCTTTTAAATATGGGAAAACCCTAAGTGCCAAACAATGGAAGCATATTTAAGAGAACTATGGTATACTCTGTGTAAGCTTTTCAAACCTCTGATTTCTTTTTCTTCTCTCCCTACCCCATCAACCCACTCTGCACTGACAGTGAATTTTTTTTTTGTAGTCCCTTATAAAGAAAAATAGAAGTTGTCAGAAGTAAGTAGCCCCTTTTCTCATCAAACCAACAAATTAACCGCATCTGCCATCTCCTTCCCCCTTCTCAGAGTTACAAAAGAAGACGCGTCAAAAAACCAAATTCCCCAAATGGCCCTGAATTTTTCTAATTCCATTTTCTTAGGGGACTTCCCACTCTGTTCTTCTGGATTATTCTGCTGACTCAAGATTCTTTTTAAAAAGCAAACAAGGGTACCTGGGTGGTTCAGTTGGTTAAGTGACTGCTTTTAGCTCAGGTCATGATCCCGGAGTGTCTGGATCAAGTCCCACATCGGGCTCCGAGCTCCATGGGGAATCTGCTTCTTTCTCCTTCTGACCTTCTTCCCTCTCACTCTCTCTCTCACTGTCTCTCTCTCAAATAAATAAAATCTTAAAAAAAAAAAAAAAAGGCTAACATCAGCCTTCGGCTCAGGTCATGATCTCAGGGTCCTGAGATTGAGCCCCGCATCAGGATCTCTGCTCAGCAGGGAGCCTGCTTCCCCCTCTCTCTCTGCTTATCTCTCTGCCTACTTGTGATCTCTGTCAAATAAATAAATAAAATCTGTTTAAAAAAAAAGAGGCAAACAAATGTATACTCATTTTTGCCACTACCCTGTCTTACCCTAAAAATAAAATTTCATAGTAATAAATTCTAAGCTGCTTCCACTTCCTGCCTCCAATCCCCTCCTCAGTAGATATACCAATAGGGTCTTTGCCCCTAACAGTTAACTGAAAATAATCTTCTTTTTATTTTATTTGAGAGAGAGAGAACAAACAGGGAGAGGGGCGGGTAGAAGGAGAGGGAGAGGCAGGCTCCTGGCATCTCAAACACGAATGTCCAGAACTGCACACTATTCCTCACCCACAACCCACCACACACACACACACACACACACAGTCTGTTCCTCTTGAAATGTTTCTTATGGAAGTTTGTGGATTTCCACAGATCTATTTGCTCATACTTGAAACCTGGAAATTATACTGGATAAATTCTTCCTCAATTCAGTACTGTCAGTTTCATCCCTGGGATAGGTCTTAAATCTACTAAATCTTCTTTATATCGCTGCATCATTTCTCCAACCAATACTCCTCTGTGGAACCATTGTTCTACTAGCCTTCTAAATGAATACCTTATGTCTAGCCTCTGATCAGGCCATTCTCCATGAATCTTCCAGAGAACATGTTAGATATGGCCTGTGCTTCTCATTGTAGAGTTCTTCATTATCAGATTCCTGTCCACACCTCCTCTTCCATATCAGGACACTCTTCCACTTGTCCATTATGTACCACCCACACTGATTGTTAAGATCATAGGAGATACCAGAGATGCCTTCCTTGATCACCCAGTGGAAACCAGGTTCTTTGTTACAACTTCTCATTACACTTAAACTTTGTTTTGATAAAGTACCAAGTCTGACTCAAAATCCACCAAGAAGAGTGCTCAAAAATTAGATTTATTTGGATGATATCAAATTAATTCTGCCTCTACCCAATTTCCCAGGCAAATGAGAAATTCAAATTTAATAATCCTTGGAAGTTCCCAACATGGGGTTATGACAAAATATTAGGGTAATCACACAGCAGCAGAAAGTATAGGAAGTTTTTTTCAGTTATTGGTCATCTGTGCATACAGGTTAGTATTGAGATGCTCATTGCCCAAGTTCATATGGTCAATGCTTTCTAGATACAGAGAGGACTACTGTTGTGTCATCCTGGGGCCAAAAGTACCTGGGAGAGCATGTCTAGGTACACCACACTTTTCTCTGAGGACTTGCCATTCTCCTGAAGTCCTTGTGCTCCAGAACCCCACAGCCCTCTCTTCCTCATGTCAAGAATCTCAATTCACAACTTCATTGCTTCTCATGGTATTCTCTCATTTCTCCCCACATTTGGTTTCCCTCCTTAATCCCAAAGCTTTACTTTCTGGTCCTTGCTGGAGGAAACCTATCCAGTATGACTGAACCTTCCTTAAGGTCATGGACTTTAGAATGGCTCTCAGCACTGCTTAGGAAGCCAAGCAAGCTTCTCTAGTAAGCTTGATTTCCTGTTGTCCAGAGTAACTCCTTGGTACCTTTTTATCTCTCCCCTAACTGCTCTCACATCCCTCTGGACTTCAACTAATGATTCTCTTCATACATCATTAGGAAAAATAAACCAAGCACACAAACGTCCTTAAATTCCCTTACCACATTTATAAACCTACTTGAAGCCAACTTCTTAATTCTTGTGACAAATAAGGAAATTTCTGAGTTCTCATTAAATACCAATTTATCCACCTGTCCTGTGGATTCTTCTTGCTGTCTTCAAGAATTTGCTTCTTCAGTTTCCCATTCTCTGTTGTATTGCCAATCTCTCTTCTCATCTGCATTTTTAATCAGCATACAGACTTAGGACTTTTCATTTTAGAGTTAAAAATAACTCTCCTGTATTTTTCAGTCACTGTCCCATTTCTCTGATTCCTTTGATGGCCCCATCTAATTGTTCTATTTTCTATATATACTACCTTTAGTTACTTACCTCACATTTGATACCTCCTCCTACATCATTCTGGGTTTTGTTTTTATCATTAAACAGAAATGTTGCTATCAAAATCACCAAAAAAGTACATGTTGCCAGATCTTACTGACATTTTAAAACATTTTCAACCTCTCAAAATCCCTCTACACATCATATCCTCCTCAAAACACTCTCCATTTTTGATTTTATAACACACTTCCCCAATTTTCCTTAAATCAGCCTTAACCATATTCTTTCCACTACCTTTTCAGGTTTCCCCTCTACCAGATATATATATATTTAAGCTGTTTACATTCTGAGAAGACAAGTATTATAGGACCCACCTCTTAGAACTGACTGACTTCCTGGACCCTCTTCTGTCTAGGCTAGAAAGGCATTGGTTGTTCTGAGGTTAGAACACCAGGTAATCATAAAGCCAAATACTTTCAAGGATCTCTTTCTTATGTTTTCCTCCTTCTGTGAGGTAATACTAATACTAATACTCCTCCACTGAACCATTGTTCTACTAACCTTCTAAATGAATACCTTACGTCTAGCCCATCTGCAACCTAGAGCAGACAAAATAATTGTTAAATTTAATTCATTTCAGCACAGATGACCAACTTTATTGGATAGTTGACTTTTAATATGCTGACACTTCTAACCCCCAAGACTACTACGCAGACT
Organism: Mustela nivalis; assembly: GCF_964662115.1. Lineage (NCBI taxonomy): Eukaryota > Metazoa > Chordata > Mammalia > Carnivora > Mustelidae > Mustela > Mustela nivalis. Next base: position 142,874,307 of record NC_139021.1, read on the forward strand.
CTTCTTGCTAAAGCCTGGATTCTAGTGTCCCATGTGTGGCAGCGCCCAGGTGATTATTCTTCTAGAAAATTTGACCAATTTAACACCACCTATAGTAACAATGCTCTGTTGAATGCTGCAAATAGACACATGGGTCTCTGTGTTCAGTTGTACTGCAGATATTTCCAAGGTCACCCGGTGGGAAAGCTGGGACAGGCACTATTTTGAGAAGTCATAGAAGGATAGGGGACTGTCCATCAAAAGGATCCAGGATCGTTTTCTATAGCTGCCCAGTTAAAACTCTGCATGTGACACTCAGACTCCTGACAGTCCCACATTAAAATCAAAAACACCTACAACACCTTTTCCATAGCTGCAATGTCTCCAGGGCTGTTAGAAACTTTCACAATTCCTTGAAACCACTAAGGAACAACTGCTGTGAAATGTATCTTTCACCTTTCTGTCTCGAAATAACAGATTCCAATTACATGATACTTACTGGCTTTCAGGGGTTTTTAATGCTAGAATTGGCAAGAAAGTTTGAATGAATTTGCAGCCCTATATTCTTTTTTCTTCTTTACATACTTAGAATCCTTCATTTAGTTTCAGGGAAAGACCTGAGGCAAGACTGACCTAGAAATTTCTACAGGTTAGTATAGTCTCTCTGTGGACCTCTGCACCATGTATGTTCAAACTGATTCAGCGAACAATGTATAAACACTGAATGATGGCTGTGGATCACAGAGACTCAAAATGCAGGCTTAATCACAGTGAAAGAACAAATTGTCAATGGAAACGTGCTGTGAGTAGAGCTGAAAAAATCTCAGAAATAAAGTTAGAGTTTTCAAGATGTAGACTAAATGGTTAACTATCACTTGGGCTTTGGAACTGAAGATATCAGAAACTCAATAAAGAAAACACATAATTTAAAGAAAAAGGAAGGCTTTGCTTTGTGTACAAACCCTATGGGAAAGAGAAAAAAGACCATCCAACCCAAGAAATGTAAGTATTGGCCCTACATACAGGAGAGGAGGGAAAAATTTAATCTGTGCAGCAGTCTTGACTTGTGGGCTTAACTTACTTGAAAGAAGAAAGCTCTTGACAGAGAAGAATAAAAAGAGGACCTAGAGGGAGAAAGTGTTGTCACAAATATTGCTTGCAGAGACTTTTGGCTACAGTGGAGTAACAAAACTTCCTCAGACCTTGTAAAGCAGGAGAGCTGAGGGAAGCACAAGTTCAGGGAAAGGAATAAACGGCAGAAATCACACCAGCTCTCACCAAGAACCTAAGGGTCCAATCTTTGGAACAACAGAAATGTGAAGAGAGAAGACACTTTTGTGCCTTAAGAAAGTATTTTCTCTCAGGAGGTGTGACTTATTCAATTAGACTTTAATTTCTCTCAGACAAATAAATAATTTTTACATGGAATAGAGGATCGAATAATCTTAAAGTGTCAAGCAAATTCCAGGCGTTTAACTTGGCCGACAGTTTATTATTTGGATGACATCATCTGGTACCCATTGTTCAAGTCTCTAATGAGCTTGTTTATGAAGAGGCTGCATCTAATTTTCAATGAGAGACAGAATCATGGCTGCATCTCAGTCTGATATACCTGTGGCCTTGTAGTTATATGATGTCCTGAAGAGATCTATGTCAGATGTTTCCAGCGTAACAATTAGACAGACTTGTAATTGTCTTAAGAAGCTGAACCACACAGTCCTCCCTCCCAAGTGGAAAGTAACAAAGAAACAGGGGTAAGAATGACAGAAACAGCTGGAACCCAGGCTCTTTCTCTACAGCAATTAGCCATAACCTCAGGATGACTACAGAATGGGCTCTGAGGTCCATTACATTAACAAGAAGAAAAAGAAAGAAAATATTGATCCTTCCAGGAGAAGCTCAAGACTTTTCTCAAACCTCAAGGACCACAGTGAAGGTTAGATTTTAGGATAACTATTGGCTATGTTCATGGTTAAAGCAAGATATTGGTACAATCTTATGTTCATAAGGTAGAGATAAAACTTTGTTTCAGCTTCTTCTATCACCTCCTTGTAAATAGTTTGAGAAATCAACATATAAAATTTTAGTAGCTTACACAAAAGTGTAGTTTGAAGATGGTATTGTTGTGATCAGATGTACATTTTGAAGGTGTAGCTGGGGCAACAGTATGAAGGGTGGATTGATCGGTAAGAACTAATTGGCAGGGAGGTCAAGTAATAGATAAGACAGGATAAGTCTCTGAGTCTGCAAGCTGACCATTCTTTGTGAGCATATGTATTTTAAGGATTTGCTTTAAAGTTTTCTCAAACTCTTTTAAAAAATTGTCCCTATATTTTCATGGAGCTAGGAGAACAAAATTCATACTACTCATTGTTTTTGTAGACTTCAGTCACATGTATTGGGCTCCTCTGCTCCCTTAACCTAGACCAAAGTCCTATTCTGTATGGTTTGATTTCTCACACAAGTGTCTCCATCCTCTGGTTCCTGTAGCTTATGTACTCTCTCTCAATCTCCACCACCCCCACTTTCTGTCTCTCTCAGCTTTCTACAACTCACTGCAATCTTTCTTTCTTCAGATACGGAAACCAGTGTAGCACATAGAGAAGAGCCATGGGAAAAGGGTTTTTGCTGGGTTTCCAATACATTTTGTAATACTGCCCAGAGATTAGTGGATCTTTGAGGCTGCCTAACTACATTCTTGAGCTGTCCATGATCATTTGTCACATAAATGTATTAATCAGGGTCTTCCAGAGAAACAAATGCATTAGGATAGAGATTTACACAATAAGAAATTTATTGTAGAAATTGACTCATACAATCATGGAGGCCAACAAGTCCCACAATCTGCCATGTACAAATTGAAGAATCAGGAAAGTCAGTGGTGTAATTCATCTGAGTTCAAAAACCTGAGAACCAGGAGTGCCAGTCTCCAAGAGCAGGAGAAAATGAATGTCTCATCTGAAGCAAGGACAGAAACTTTGCCCATTTCCCACCTTTTTGTTTCAATTCAGAAACCTCTACAGATTGGATTATGCTCACCCACATTGTGAGGACAACCTTTTTTACTCAGTCTACTGATTCAAAGGCTAATCTCTGGAGACATCCTCACAGACACACTCAGAAAATATGTTTTAGCAGCGACTTGGTCATCCCTTCACCCAGTCGGACTGACACATAAAATTAGCCATCGCAATGAGAGCAGCAGAATAACTCATTTACTTCCTCCATGTACAAAGACCACCTACTTCCTTCCTCTAAGGAAAAGACTTGCTTTAGATTGGTTTCTGTTAGTACTGATTTCACACACATCAAAAGTAGAAAGTTAAGAGCAACAGTAATGACACTTATATTAACTTCTCCTATTTCTGATGTTCTTTACAAATTACATAGCATTTTCAAATGAATTATATTATTTGTTGACCAAAACGACCTTCTGTAAGTAGTTTCACCAATCTAGAGACTGGGACTCAGAGAAGTTATCTGCCTAATGTAAGACAACTAAAGGTGACAGAGCTGGGGTGTCTCCTGCTTCCCATCCCAGTTTTCCTACTTCTTCACCCTGGGAAATGTGTAAATAGGAAGTCAACTGACCCTGCTTTATCATTCTGAAAGGTAAAGAATCATTCACTTCGTCTTACCACCTTAGGTTTTCCTAAATAGTATTATCAGCAAGCACCCTGCTTTAAAGAATTTTCCAGTCTTCCAAAGCTTGTTACACTTGTTGCACTCCTCAGTATTCATCATTATGATTTTCCTGTAAAACTGAATCATCTGTGTATTTAGTGTCCTCATTTATGCTGAATTGGAGAGAAAAGGGCCTCTTTTGAGGTGTCACATTTCTGTAACTCTCATAGGCCATGGCTATTTAAGCCCTCCCATGTTTCCATCAGCTATCTCATAACTGTCTCCAGGGATCTTTCACTTAAAAAAATTGCATCTTAACTTTTATTTTCATATCCAGCATCCAAAAGGAGAAGGGGATAGATAATTTCCATCATTCAACTGCTGCGACAAAATAAGCCAGTTCACTGGAAATGTTTACACTCTGTGGGGTTTTGTTTCCTATAGGGAAAAATATTTCTAAACTCCATACTTGCCCAGAACGCTATTATAGAAACAGCTGTACCATCCTGCAGCCTTGCTTTTCTATGCCTGGCCTTCCAGGGACAGAAGTGGCTCCAGAGCCGTTCATCCAGCTGCTCCCTCCCTACATCTCCAACAAAGCAATGTGACTGGGAACATCTGAATTTCTTTCCTTGGCTCTTGCCTTGTTCACTGGATTTTTTTTTTTTTAATTTATTTTCGGCATAACAGTATTCATTATTTTTTCACCACACCCAGTGCTCCATGCAATCCGTGACCTCTATAATATCCACCACCTGGTAACCTGACCTCCCACCCACCCGCCAATTCAAACTCCTCAGATTGTTTTTTAGAGTCCATAGTCTCTCATGGTTCACCTCCCCTTCCAATTTCCCTCAACTCCCTTCTCCTCTCTAACTCCCCATGTCCTCCATGCTATTTGTTATGCTCCACAAATAAGTGAAACCATATGATAATTGACTCTCTCTGCTTGACTTATTTCACTCAGCATAATCTCTTCCAGTCCCATCCATGTTGCTACAAAAGTTGAATATTCATCCTTTCTGATGGAAGCATAATACTCCATAGTGTATATGGACCACATCTTCCTTATCCATTCATCCGTTGAAGGGCATCTTGGTTCTTTCCACAGTTTGGCGACCATGGCCATTGCTGCTATAAACATTGGGGTACAGATGGCCCTTCTTTTCACAACATCTGTATCTTTGGGGTAAATACCCAGGAGTGCAATTGCAGGGTCATAGGGAAGCTCTATTTTTAATTTCTTGAGGAATCTCCACACTGTTCTCCAAAGAGGCTGCACCAACTTGCATTCCCACCAACAGTGTAAGAGGGTTCCCCTTTCTCCACATCCCCTCCAACACATGTTGTTTCCTGTCTTACTAATTTTGGCCATTCTGACTGGTGTAAGGTGATAATCTCAATGTGGTTTTAATTTGAATCTCCCTAAGGGCTAGTGATGATGAACATTTTTTCATGTGTCTGATAGCCATTTGTATGTCTTGACTGGAGAAGTCTCTGTTCATATCTTCTGCCTATTTTTTGATATGCTTGTCTGTTTTGTGTGTGTTGAGTTTGAGGAGTTCATTATAGATCCTGGATATCAACCTTCTGTCTGTACTGTCATTTACAAATATCTTCTCCCATTCCGTGGGTTGCCTCTTTGTTTTTTTTTTTGACTCTTTCCTTTGCTGTGCAGAAGCTTTTGATTTTGATGAAGTCCCAAAAGTTTATTTTCACTTTTGTTTCCTTTGCCTTTGGAGACATATCTTGAAAGAAGTTACTGTGGCTGATAAGGAAGAGATTACTATGTTCTCCTCTAGGATTCTGATGGATTCCTGTCTCACGTTGAGGCCTTTTATCCATTTTGAGTTTATCTTTGTGTACGGTGTAAGAGAATGGTCGAGTTTCATTCTTCTACATATAGCTGTCCAGTTTTCCCAGCACCATTTATTGAAGAGACTGTGTTTTTTCCACTGTATATTTTTTCCTGCTTTGTCGAAGATTATTTGCCCATAGAGTTGAGGGTCCACATCTGGGCTCTCTACTCTGTTCCACTGGTCTATGTGTCTGTTTTCATGCCAGTACCATGCTGTCTTGGTGATCACAGCTTTGTAGTAAAGCTTGAAATCAGGTAGCGTGATGCCCCCAGTTTTATTTTTGTTTTTCAACATTTCTTTAGCAATTCGGGGTCTCTTCTGGTTCCATACAAATTTTTGGATTATTTGCTCCAGCTCTTTGAAGAATACCGGTGGAATTTTGATCGGAATGGCATTAAAAGTATAGATTGCTCAGGCAGTATAGACATTTTAACAATGTTTATTCTTCCGATCCAAGAGCATGGAATGGTCTTCCATCTGTTTGTGTCTTCTTCAATTTCTTTCATGAGTGTTCTGTAGTTCCTCGAATGCAAATCCTTTACCTCTTTGGTTAGGTTTATTCCCAGGTATCTTATGGTTCTTGGTGCTATAGTAAATGGAATCAGTTCTCTAATTTCCCTTTCTGTATTTTCATTGTTAGTGTATAAGAAAACCACTGATTTCTGTACATTGACTTTGTATCCTGCCATATTGCTGAATTGCTGTATGAGTTCTAGTAGTTTGGGGGTGGAGTCTTTTGGGTTTCCCATATAAAGAATCATGTCATCTGCGAGGAGAGAGAGTTTGACTTCTTCACTGCCAATTTGGATACCTTTTATTTCTCTTTGTTGTCTGATTGCTGTTGCTAGGATTTCTAATACTATGTTGAACAAGAGTGGTGAGAGTGGCCATCCTTGTCATGTTCCTGATCTCAACGGGAAGGCTGCAAGCTTTTTCCCATTGAGGATGATATTTGCTGTGTTCACTGGATTTTTAACAAAATCATGAGTCCTGTCTTGGGCTTTGGATTCCATACTCAGTCTCAATTTGAGCATGTCTGGGCCTTGTCACATAGTGAGAAAAACAAATGTTCGTAGACATACTGTTAGACAACAACATGACATTAGCCAAGTTAGTTAATTAAAGAAAAATCTAAATTAACCAAGACTGAAAAACAAAATTATATAGTATTGATCTTCTCAACCTAGATGCAAAGTCATGTTCCTTACTCCTTCTTCTTGCAATTTCTCTTAGAGATCCCTACTATAGACAGTGGGGGCAGCCATGTTTGGAGGCTGTGAAGGGTAAGAGTGTTCCAAAGGTGAGCTAATTCTACAAGGATGTTTGCTTTCTACAGCTCTCTCAGCCATCTATTTCAGAAATCCTGAGAAAGTCTTTACACACATCTCTCAACAAAATAAGCAGACAAAACAAAACCAGCTTTATCTGCTCTTTGTCTCACAACTTACCCTGCCAGATTCTGATTTAATAAGTGAGGTACTATGTTAAAAAAAAAAAAAATCACAAAGATCTACAGATCTTACTAATTCAAATCTGCTACAGGATGTTTTTATTGCTTCTAACATTTTAAATATTCTACATATTTCTTTAACACTTTGATTTGGACATCAGAAGGATATACCGGGGAAGTAATGACTAACCACCTACAAAATCAAATTCCAAGCTTCGGTTTAACCCAAAATATTCTTTGACACTTCCAAGTTTGTCCACCAAAAGAACAGAAAGAATTCTCTGGCTCTGAAATCAATGGAGACACTACTGTTGAGATTATCAGGTACTCATTCTCTGATAGTTTCTCATGCTCTTAGAATGGCTTATGGGGGCCTTGCTGCCCAGGTACAAGTTACTTCTCGTGGTATGGGAGATCAGGAAAAAGAGGAAGAGAAATAGGGACAAAGACTAAGGAAAATGCTATATCATGACATACTAAGCTACACTGTGCTAGTGAGAAAAAAAAAGAAAAAAAGAAAAAAAACAAAAATCTCAATGGCTCAAAAGAACAAAGATTTACTTCTTGCTTGTACCACATGACCTCCTTTGACAGGATGGAGTCTATGGTTGTATCATTGCATGTTCACTTGAGGATCCAAACTGAGGCAGAGGATACCATTTGGAGCAATGTATTTTCCTATTGCCATGAGAAATTGATGCATGCTATAGTTAAAACTTTCTCTGGGAAGTAACACATTTTATTGACCACACAATAGTCCCATAATCATACCTAATAAGAAGCATGTTCCTACATCATGCCCAGAAGGGAAGAGCTAAATATTTATCATAATCCTAATGATTACCATAGTTGAAAAAGAAAGAGGCAGGGTCAAGGAATATCCCTAGGTCTGAGCTGTGAGCATTGGGCCCTGGAGGGAAGTATGTGAGCTAAGAAAAGGAAGCATCTATATTAAGTAGGGTGTTTATGTTTACAGTAGGGAATCCAACAGACAGGATAAGTAATTTCACCAAAATTCTCTCAGGAAAGAAATGGCAGAACAAGGCTCTTTGGTTTCCTGTGCCCATGTCTGCTGTCTCCATGCTCCAAACTGTCCCACTGAGTAATTAATTGACCATTTGATGTCTGTTCTAGGTACTTCCAAACAAGCAGAGTAAAAGCCTAATAGAGGGCACACAAGAAATTACTGAAACTACCAAATCAGTATAAATTAAAGTTTAAGTTGTGTTACAGCAAACCTAAGAACGATTGCTTGATACAGACAGGGATCACCCTGGGAAGACTTCCCAAAGGAGACAGGATTCATAATTGCTCTCCAGGGATCAACAGGATTTGTTTAAGGGAAGGAAAAAACAGAGAACTTTCAAAATCAGCAGAACAGCAGGAGAAAAAGCAAAAGGGAAGGAAAGAGCCCAGCACCTGTGAGAACCCCTGGGGGAGACTGAGCTAGGGAGGATGGAGGCCACAGGCAGGGACACAGGCTGAATGGGCCCAACCAGCAAGGATTCCTCCGCAGGGGAGCTGGCTTCCTGCAGACAAAGACAGGGAATTATGAATGGCTACTGAGCAGAGGCATCGTGGTGAGGAAGGTGCTTAAGAAAGTTGCATAACAGCAAGATGATTTGGTGGTGGGCAAGAGAGAGCTTCCAGGAAAACCCCACTCTGAGAGGCTATCACAATCATCCTGGTAATAAGCAGATTTGAAGTTGGCTTTTAAGATGTCCGAACTCGTGAGGTCAACAGTACTTCAAGTCTTGATTTCAGTTCATTGACAAGGATTGGGTTCTCATTTTTAGGATAGAGTATGTAAGCCAGCATCTGGGAACGTATCCTCCCCTTGGTCTCCAGGGTTACGAAGAGTTAGTGGGTGAACGTTTGGGATGGGGGTCAGGTAGCAGCCATGCGGCAAACCCCTGCAGCAGGGAGGTGAAGTCACAGCAACAGCATACTGAACTCACCCTTGAGCAAGCCTGGGGATGGCCTCTCAGAATTGAACAACCTCGACAATTCTGGCCTTGCCATTCTCTCTCTGAATCTGAAAATGAGCCTTGACCCAGACTCACCGCTCCAACTCCCTGTCATTGACTCCACCAACCAGCACAGCTTTGCTAGAGCCAAGGAACCTTATATGCAGGAACCTTGGGAGAGCACAACAGCCTACTTATTGCTATTACTATGATTAAGGGGGGCAAACCTGTTGCTAGCAATGCCTCATAAAAAGGACACCACCTATGAGAACACAGGAGCCAGGAACCACCTTCCAGTCAAGCATCAACACCTTACCCCCAAGAGACAGACAGACAGACACACAAACATACACATCCATGAACATGCACACACACTTATTTCCAGGGACCTCGTGCACACACTTCACTGGGACACGGCCTGTCTCCCTCCCTCGCCTCCTCTCCCAGGCCCTCCCAGCCAATATAGCCCAGCTGATGGTCCTCTCCTCAGTCTCCTGGAAGTCCAGCCACCAAAACAGCTGGAGGGGACAGAGGAGTCAGGCCATTTCCACCAAGGTGCAATAGCAAATCTGAGCTGGGACTCATTCACATTCAATTTACACTCTGCTTCCTTCTGATTTTATGGTGCTTTTACTTTCATGGCCCTGAAAAAGCATCTTTGTCAAAATACACATCATAGTATTAGGCCTGCGGAGGCGGCACTTTACGACACCCTCCCCTGCGAGGGCATAAATGGGGAGGGGTGTGACATAACTCCTATTTATCTGTTGGCGACTGGCTCCCACGGTAAGGCAGAAAAGATCTTGCTGCTTCCATTAGGAAGCTTTCTCTTCCTGAGGATGGTAATTAGCTAAATGCTCTTAAACCCCAGTATGGAAACAGCTGGGTATATTTCCAGGTGATGGTTCAAAGCTTTACTTGTAGGGATCTCTGCCTTTCAAGATGTTAATTGCAGTGTGGGAAGAAGAGGGAAAACATCCAGTAAATAACAAAGGTAAAGATTCAGGCAGGAGCACATGCTGGGGGCAGAGGGGAGGGCAGTGAGGACAGTTTCTGATATAGGTCCTTCTCTGGCAGGATGGACCTTGGGGAACGTCTGTTGGCTCCAAGCGGAGCCCAGTCCAGAGCCACATAAGACTCTGGGAGAATGAACGGTGAGGTCCAATGCCTCATAGGCATGCCAAAAGAAAATTATTTTTTCAAAATGACATCAACTTTATATATAAGCTGGATTAAAATGCCTTTTTTTCTAGACTTTCTCATTACAAAGCTATGAGTTAATTTATTTAAACTGACTGTTCCCCCTTTTCTGGCAGAGGTGGTATTCTTCCTTTACCCTAAGCATTTGTTTGCTCAGTCTCTTGGACTGGCATTGAGCTTGACCCTGGACACAGTTGTCTTGGTGACACATAACTGATCAGAAGAAGGAAGCCCATCAAGAGCCTGTAGCCCATGACAGGATTTCTGGACAGTGTAACGGCTTCTCTCCAGGTAGGAAGCTGTTGCTCATGAGGAGACGTCAGCCATGGGGCAATAGTTGAGGTACCCACCAGTCCTAGAGCCTCTATACTCCAATGTCACCTCCCTAGACAGGTCTTCTCTGACAAATCTCTCCCTATAAGAATTCCTCCCTCTTAATCATTCCCTAGCTTGCTACCATGATTTATTTCCCTTTATAGCACTTACCTAAACACATTATACTGCACCCTAATTCTTTTACTGTCTCCATTTACTGTATGAAGTTATATGGTAGGCTAAATAAAGCCTACAAACAATATGGCTGATGCTAAACACATACTTTCCTTCTGAGAGTCTGAAATTTTTGATATATCCTAGGAAGAAGATGCCTATAAACAAGCCCCCAATCATACTATAGGCATTGAGTCTAATGAGCTCCCCAGCAGACAACAGCTCAGGTTGTCATGACTAGATGCTAGAAGATTGTGCATCATCTGAGTCCACAACAGAAAGATTCTTGGAAACTTACACCTAATTTCCTCTGGACTTCATCTTAGATACTTTCCCTTTGCTGATCCTGCTTTGTATCCTGTTGCTGTTATAAGTTTTAGTCATGAGTATAATTACAGGCTGTGTCCTGTCAGTTTTCCTACAGAATCATCAAACATGAGGTTGGTTTGCAAGCCAGAGCTGAGAAAAAAATTTTTTCAAAGGCTTTATCTGATAAAAAATACTACTATCTAAAATAAATGAAGCACTTTCAAAACAATAATAAATGAAAAAAATCAATTTTATAAAAAAATGAGGAAAATATATGAATAAACATTTCAGCAGAAAAAAGGTGTATGTATGATAAATAAGTATATGAAAAGATGGTACATATTACTGATTGTTAATATCATTAAGAGAACGCACATTTTTGGGGCTCAGTGGGTTAAGCCTCTGCCTTCGGCTCAGGTCATGATCCAGGGTCCTGGGATCAAGCCCCGCATTCAGCTCTCTACTCAGCAGGAAACCCGCTTCTCTCTCCCCCTCTGCTTGCCTCTCTAGCTACTTGTGATCTCTCTCTCTCTCAAATAAATAAATAATCTTTTAAAAAGAGAGAGAGAGAGAGAGAGAATGTACATTTTTACCAATGAGATATCACTACATACATATTAGGATGGCAAAAACGAACTGGGTATTGATTAGCATGTGGAGAAGCTGGGAATGTATAATAGTACAACGACTTTGGATAACTATTTAGTAGTTTCTTAAAAAATTAAACATATACCTACCATATATCTATCCATTCCACTCCTATGTGTTTACCCAAAATAAATGAAAGCATATGTCCATATGAATGCTGGTACACACACACTCATGGAAGGTTTTTTTTTTTTTTTTTTTAATAGCTAAAAACCTGGAAGCAAACCAAATGTCCAGCAACAGAATGCAATATAATTACACTGACCAGAACACAAGTGTAATTTTATTTAAAATTTAATTCAGTATTCATTGTAGATGGGATGGACTCAGTAGGATACAAGCTCTAAAAACTGCATACTCTGTATTCTGTACATGTATTATTCTATGTATCTGTGACTATAAGCATAATCACAGTCGTGATGTCAAGTCTAAATCTGAACCCCTTCACAAACATGAAGTTCCTGTCCAAATGGACTTCCTAACCAGCCACACAGCACCATCCCCATCTGCCCCACAGATGTGGCTTGTAGCAGAATTGCTGTCATGCCCAGGCCTAAGGCTCCCCATTTCTTACCTTTGCTTCCAAGTCCTCTCAATACCCATATTTACTAAATCTCTACTTCATCAAAGTTCTACACGAGACATAGTGAAAAATTCTAGACTGTCCCAATGGAATCTGTCCTCTAGTTTGAAATATAAAGATCAAAACATAGCAAATCCAACAACAAAAGTACAAATGATGACAATGTATACCATACCAGGCCCCAGCAGGTAACATTTGATACAGTTTTTGATGCCCTTGATGACATTTGGAGGTGATGAATGACTCTCTTGCTTGTCAAATGTTGAAAGTCACCAAAGAGGATAACAAAATGCAATAGTGGGGTGGGGGATGGGTATCAAGATGGTCCAAATGGCAGCGAACATTTTTTTAAAAAGTCAACACTGAGAATATAATAGGAAAATAATGTGGCTGGCTTATCTCGCCTTTTCAAGAAGATTCTTGGAGCACCACTCTTGCTAACATTTTTTGCCATAATACTTTTTTCCTTCAGAAAACACATCCAGAATCTGAAATGAAAAATCTGTCAAGCATGTGGTTGTACCACAGAGGATGGTCCGCTGGGGAATGGAAGAGCTGGCATACTGAGAGAAGCATCAATTTCCGGAGTCCTAAAGCCTAATTTTTGCTATAGGCTGCCCTCCATTAAAAGGAACTTGGAAAGAAAATCAGCAGAAACTGGTTTCAGTATTCCACAAAGTGGTATTTTTCAGGAACTCCCAACTTAATGGAAAGCTAAGTATTTTTAGTTACTGCAAACTTTTTTAAAGTTTACTTTTATTAATAATGTAAAAAATCACATTGTTTTCTCTCCCAGTCCAGTTTCTAATTTTTGACTGAAATATATTCCTCTTCAACCAGGAAAAGTCACTCGATAAATACCCATGCCCCATCAGTCTTCCTCAGAGGTATTTCCCTGGTTCTAAGACAAAGAAGTCATAGGATAAATGAGGCCCCCTTACATCTGAGACAAAGGCATAATATCAGAGAGGGGACTTGGTCATTAATCATGGACCCATTTATTGATTGTCTATATGAGGTTAATCAGGCAAAAAGTTTCCTGTGTGCCTCTCAGGCTACGCCTGTTTCCCAACCCCCTTACCATCTCTGTTCCCATGTGATTCCCACCTTCAAACCCAAGCCATTCCTAGGCTCTAGAATCAGGTAGGATCTTGTACAGAAGAGACCGAAGATGCAAACTGGTACAGCCACTCTAGAAACCAATATGGAGTTCTTCAAAAAGTTAAAAATAGGAGTGCTTGGTGGTGCAGTCATTTAAGTATTCAACTCTTGGTTTTCAGCTCAGGTCGTGATCTCAGCATCATGAGATTGAGCTCTGCATCAGACTCAGTGCTCAGCATGGAGATGCTTGAGATTCTCTCTCTCTCCCTCTACCTCTCAAGTTCATTCACACTCTCCAAAATAAATAAATCTTTTTTTAAGTTAAAAATTGAACTACCTATGACCCAACAATTGCGCTACTAGGTATTTAACTAAAGAACACAAAAATCCTAATTAAAAGGGATAAATGTTGGGGCGCCTGCATGGCTCAGTGGGTTAAAGCCTCTGCCTTCAGCTCAGGTCATGATCTTAGGGTCCTGGAATCAAGTCCCTCATTGGGCTCTCTGCTCATCAGGGAGCCTGCTTCCCCCACTCTCTCTCTCTACCTGCCTCTCTGCCTACTTGTGATTTCTGTCAAATAAATAAATAAAATCTTTTTAAAGGGGGGGGAATAAATGCACCTGAATGTTTATAGTAGCACTATCTATATGGCCAAATTATGAAAACAGTCCAAGTGTCCACTGACTGATGAATGGATAAAGAAGAGGTGGTGTGTGTGTGTGCTCCTCTGCCTGCTGCTGTCAAATATATAAATAACATCTTCAAAACAAAGCAAATATTATTGCTAGCTAGAAAAAAACTCTATTTTTAACTGTCTACTTACGCTCAGATACAGTTAGCCCTGACGTTACCACTTACATATTTGTCTGGATTTCCCCATAAGCTCATTAGATCACTGGACTGCCTATTCTTTGACTATTTCTTTCCCTTTGGACAACCCCCTAGATTGGCCACCTTTCAATGTTCCAAAAGTGGGTCAGTTTTCAGAGGTCCTCCACCAAGGAGCAGAACTGGCTCCAAGTTCGGACCCCTTCCAGCCTACTCCAACCCTACTGCAACAAACCAGGTTATCTACCCTTGGACTAGAAAGTGATACCCATAAGATGTTTTATGAAATCCCCAAAATACCTGACTTTTCCCCTATCGTTTTATGGTGATTTACATTTTTCTGAATTTTTTTATCCAACTTATTCACCTGAAATGAAAACACATCACCACGAAATAGTCGACAAGGACCTTTGCTCCCTTCTGGCCCTGCTCTGTGGTTCTTCCTGCTCAAAAAAGTCATCTTCCCTTTGATTCTTTGTTCATAAACAGAAATCTATGAGATTGTACCTTTGGTACTCGTCACCAAAGAGAGCCCACGGGTTCACTCTAATTCTTTGCAATCTAAATAGCCACAACAATGAAAGTGCATTGCTGGAAAGGTTGTGACTCTAGGAAAGATTTAGAATATATTGTCCAAGATTAAAGAGCCAAGTACAGATTCAAAAGAGTGTGTGTGTGTGTGTGTGTGTGTGTAATAATAATAATACTTGTTAGGATCCTGCCCTAAACTATTTTGTATATTACATGTTCCATTTAGCAGAAGTCAGCTATTATTTACTAGAAAATTCAAACATAAAAAAAAATCAAGCCATCGCATCTATAAACATAGCTAGATTGGAGTGAGTGAGCAATTACATTTCAGATAAGGTCAGGGATCTAGGAACTTCTGAATCTTGCTCTTAGTCCACTCTTCTTTAAGATCTGTGACAAAATGTTCTGATCAGAGAATAACACAAAGAATATTTGATAATTGTTGGAGCTTAGGTCCTGAGGCATAAGGGAGGAGCCTATCTGACACGGGCCACAAAAAGGAAAGGTCACCTTCTGCCTTAGCTAAAGAACCCCACAGGCCCTGGAAAGATTTGCTTCATCTACTTTTGCTGCAAGTTCCATAGCTGAGCTACATGATTCACTGCTACACGGAGGGAAACACATTGGCCAACAAGAAGCAAGAGACCCAGTGAAGACCCGGAGTGTTTGTGGCAGGCCTCAGTCAACTGGCCCTTGGCCTTTTTCAATTCAAAAGTCATACATATTGTTTAGTTATGGGGGGGCGAATTCTTCAGAATGAGGCTATACAGAGAAAAATGCAGATGGCTGGGATTTCTCTCAGAGAATCAGTAACTGAAAGGCTGTCTTCTCCCAGTTAACAGAGAAAAAAGTGTCCAAAAGTCCATCTCAAAACCACACAGGTCTCCATTCCTCTGAGAGCTGCAACCCTGGGATTGAGGCCTAGTACAATATCCCAGAACCTGACCCATTCAGAAAAACAGCATTTAAGGGAAGAAGGAAGTGGACAATAGTAGCTAGATGCTTCTCTTGACTAATAGTGTGCTTAATTTCATTCCCAGTTATTCTCCCATAACTGATCAGACACAAGAACTCTATACCACAATATGAGACACTATGCCATATCAGTAGATCATTACTGACTCTGTCTCTTCAACTATCACCAGCACATGGGTCATCTCTATTCTCAGCACCAGGCTAGTTCTGCTAAAACAACCAAAAACAGAATGTGTGTCTCTGAACCAAATAATATTTTTCGTATTTCCTTTCCCTCTGACAGTAGATGCATAATCACATGGTCAAATCACTTTTACCAAGAACGTTCCTCGACCATGAACTCTCATACTGAAGGATGCCAAAGGTCACATGATCTAACCTGGAATAATGATATGAGAGATAAGAACTCTAAGAAAAGTTAAGATTTCAGTTGATTTGAGGGTTTTTCCCCCATTGTGTAAACTCCTAAGAAATTTAAAGAAGGGGGAAAATGCTTAAATTGTAGGTGTTTTTAAAATCACAATTACAGCAAAAAGCAAAATAGTCTCCCTGCTGAAGTATATTTCCAAGGAGCAACACTGCCTCAAGTCAAAGGCAGGAGTATAACTCAATAGGGACATTTCAAAAGGAAGGAAGGGCCCCAGCCATGCACACCAGTGAGCTCCACTACTCTTCAGCTAGCCAACTCAACCATAACAATGTTCAAGCCAATCCTACAAAATGCTGTCATAGGGATAGGAAGTACTCCCCACCCCTAGGAAAACTCTGCAACAGTGCAACTGTCCTAAATCAGGAAGCAAATGACCTTCAGTATGCTCTGGGTGACTATGCACTGGCCAAGCTACAGCCTACATGCAAGCTTCATCTTTTCCAGATTTTCCCTACATTGTGAATGGGAGTACTACTTTCTCTATCTGTCTCTACTATTCCACCACACTGAACTTCTTCTAGGTCCCCAAAGATTACCCCAAGGGCCTCCTTCCCACATACTGCTGTCTGTGTGTTCTAACCTGATTTTCAACAAAAATACTTCCTAAGGGATACTTCTCCTGTGTCCCCAGACAACTTAGTTCCTGCTGTCACATTTCCAAGGCACTTCTCTTCACTGCAATGGAAGCTTGTGTTTAATATTGGCCTCCCCACTGAACCATGCATTCTACAAAACCTAGGGACCATGCTTGTCTTGATCACCTCTTTATCCCAGACTTCTAGCACAGGGCCAAGCACATGGTATTTGTTTAATAGTTTTCCAAATGAACAAATGAATTCATAATTAACCAAGAAAATATATTCCAATAGAAAGTACATGTGAGACAGGAAAGTTCTCCAACTTCCAGAGAACAGCATCTCAGCTGGAAAAAGGTCTTAAGTCAAAAATAAAAAAAATAAAAAATCCTATCAGTTTTAAATGATTCTCTAGTCATACCATCTCTGTGCAATTTCTGCCTTGGGGTCTAGCTAGGCTTTGTCGGGAAGATTCAAGTCCATAAATGAATGCTATAATAGAGCAATAGATGTGAAAAAAAAAAAATTCAGCTCTCATTTCTTGGCAGTGTGACCTTGAGGAAGCCATCTGACCTCTCTGAATTCAGCTATTCACCTATAAAAAGATATTAATGATTCCTGAGGTATCCTATATGAAAGAATTTGCCAAATTACAAAAGGTCAGACATGTAAAAAACTATTGTAATGTTGAAAACACATCAGAATTTCAAATAGAAAAATACAGAATTGCAGGATCGGCGAGTCCAAACAAATTTCCCTTGCAACCCGATGAATAAATGACAAGGCCAGAGACTGTGAACATGTGGTCTGGGAGGACTCCAGTCACCCGGACCACCAGATAGCACCACTATTCCTGCCAAAGGAGAGGCTGGATGCTGATTTTATTTAAATGGATTCCTTTCCATCAGATTGTCTCATGATAAAAATATTTTCCCATATTCTCCATGAATTCACAATGAAGTTCAAGAATGTATAAAAGCCACTGAAGCAAGAACACAAGCTAACTGAATCTGGGCTTATGAGTGAGGATGGCCTCACACTTGTAATTCAAGCACTGCCTGCTGAGAGGCTAAGTAGATAGGTTTTAATATTAAGAGCAAATTGTCACATTAGGAAAACTTAAGAAGGTAGTGTTATAGTCTCTGGAGATGTCCCAGTTCTGATGTAATCAAGGACATTTTACTACCAATGAGAACCCTGATAGCAGCACCCCATCTCATCCCATCCTATGCCAGAGTGGGACAGTAGAATGGGGAGCTGAAGATTCAACACATTGTAACTTATTTACCTTGAATCACTCAATCTCTGAGATTTAGCAGTGGTCATAAGCATGTATAAAAAGAGCCATGTGGAGACATAACTAGAAGTTCCAACCTGGAGAAGGCACTGCTGGGGACCCAAGGCACCAAGTACTGGAGGAGAAGCAGAGATAGAAGCTGGTGGCTGTAGTCTAATGGAACTGGCTCAGAAAAGGGCTGCTTCTCATTTGCTACAAGGACCCTCATGGTGGGAGCAAAGAGTCTAGGCTTAGCTATCTTAGGTCACTGCAGAACAAAAGCTGGCCCACAGGGCTAACTTTCCATTGGTAACAGCTCCTTCAGGGACTTTGTAGAAAAGCTGCCAGTAGAAATCCAGAGGCTTCCCACTGTGAGCTGTTCTCCCAAGTGATAAGTCAGATGTAAACCAAGAGACCTATGGATTCCTCATTAAAGTGTACTGTGACAGGGTGTCCCTGACTCCGAGTTCTTGCTCACTGCTAATCATTTCTTATACTTCTTGCCCCCGTCATGGAGTCAGCCAGAAAAGAAACCCAAAGGCCACTCAAATCTGGCATCTTGCCTTTGAAGAGATTAAAGTTTAAGTAAGGCACTAATGATACATCTATTACCAAATACACAAAGTGAATGCAAATGTTCACAATCATATACCTCTGAGCCACCCCAAGCACTCCAGAGAAATTCACTCTGCTGCCTGTACATTTGGTTAGTGAAGAAACATCAGAGGAAGAAGCTGTTTAGCTTTCAGAAGCAAATCCTCTAATAATCATGGGAACTGTCAGCTTTGAAAAATAGAAATTCCGTGAAACTCCTGTGGGGTCCCCCCAGTGTTTTGCATATGGTTTCAGAAGGGGAATCTTTATAGATATTCTGCAGAGATTCCAGAAAAATCTACCCAGGGTCCCCAAATTCCTGCAAATCCTCCTAATGAATCCCGAGGCAAAGTGAACAGTTATGATATTCCCAGAGTAGAGGAGGCTTCGGACCAAAACATCGACTGTCTCCGTGGAAAAGAGAAATAAATCCGATTATCTCCATGTGCTATACACACTTCTTATTTTTCTGCCTTGCCTAGGAGGATTCATCTGTCTAGATTAGGTGACTTGAGTTTTGGGACTCTTTCAAGAAGCTTCTTCTGCCTGTCTGATACTCGAGCGCTAAGATAGCATATAAGAATGAAATGGCCCAACTGAAAGGGGCTTTGGGTTTTCTTCTGAACTGCACACAGAGACTTGTTTTATTACGAAGGCTCTGAGCCCCCATGTAAGGCTTGAAGCTTAGGAAGCAAGAACAGGTTATGGATAGGAGAAGGCTGCAAGCCTGAGTACTTCTAACTCCCTATTCTAGTTCACTAACATACAACAGCAAAAATCATTCTGTCCTCTGCAGCTTGTTTTGGTAGTCCTTACATTATGTATCTTGTATCTACATCCATATTCTACAAATTGGTCCCATAATTTCCCCACCTGAAGTTCTTCTCACTAGGAGAAAAAAAGGTGGGGGGAAGCAAATGGACCTGGCATATACAGAACAACATTCTACCCAAAACAACAGAATTCATATTCTTCTCAAGCTCACCTATAATGGTCTCTGGGACAGGTCACATGCTAGATAACAAAACAGGTCCTAGTAAAGATAAGAAGACTGAAATCCCACTATTTGGTCTGACCACCATGGAATGAAACTAGAAATTAATTACAGAAGGAAAACTGGAAAATTCATAAATATATGAAATTTAATTACACACTCTGGAACAACCAATAGGTCAACAAAGAAATCAGGAGAAGAATTAGAAAATATCTTGACAAAAGTGAAAACACCATACAACAGACATATCAAAACTTATGGGATGTCTCAAAAGCAGTACTAAGAGGGAGGTTTAGAGCACTAAACATCTAGATTAAAAAAGAGGAAAGATCTCAAATTACCACTTCACTTTCCACCTTAAGGAACTAGAAAAAGAAGAGCAAAGCCTAAAGTTAGCAGAAGGAAAGAAAAAATAAAAATTAGAGCAGAAATAAATGAGATAATTAAAAAATGAACAGTTCATTTTTTAAAATATCAACAAAATTGAAAAACCTATTAGCCAAGAAAAACAGAGAAGATTCAAATAAATAAAACAAAAAATGAAAGAAGAGCCATTATAACGGATAACACGGAAATACATAGGATTGCAAGAAACTACTGTGAACAATTATATGCCAACCAATGGGCCAACCTAGAAGAAATGGGTAAACTTCTAGACACCTACAACCTATAAAGACTGAATCATGAAGAAACAGAAAATCTGAACATACCAAAAATGAGTACAGAGATTGAAGCAGTAATCAAAAACCTCCCAACAGGAGAAGCCCAGACCAGACAGCTTCACTGGCAAATCCTACCAAACATTTAAAGAATAATTAACACCAATTCTTCTCAAAGTCTCCGACAATATTGAAGAGGAGAGAACATTTTCAAATTCATTTTATGAGGCCAGCATTATCATGATACCAAAAACAGAAAAAGACCCTAAAGACAGGAAAAAAAAAAAAAAAAAAAAAACTACAGGCCAATAATGATGCATTGAGCAAATCAGATTCAACAAGATCATACACCATGACCAAGTAAGAGTTATACAAGTAGGATACAAGGATGGTTCAACATATAAAAATCAATCCAGGGGGCACCTGGGTGGCTCAGTGGATTAAAGCCTCTGACTTTGGCTCAGGCCATGATCCCAGGGTCCTGGGATCGAGCCCCATATCAGGCTCTCTGCTCAGTGGGGAGCCTGCTTCCTCCTCTCTCTCTACCTACTTGTGATCTCTGTCAAATAAATAAATAAAATCTTTTAAAAAATTCAATCCAGGGGCTACACCACACTAACAGGACAAAGAATCAAAACATATGACTATTTCAATACAGATAATACACTTGTCAACATTCACCACCTTTTCATGATAAAAACATCAACAAACTAGGTATAGCAGAAATTTAGTTCAACTATAACGAAAGCCACATACAAAAGTCCCACAGCTAATTTTATACTCAATGGTGAAAACTTGAATGCTCTTCTTCTAAGATCAAGAACAGGGTAAAAAATTGTAATTCAATATACTACTGGAAGTCCTAGGCAGAGTTTTCTATTTTCCAAATAGAAAAGGAAGATGTAAAATGACTTCTTAACAGATGACATAATCACATATAGGAAATCCTAAAGATTTCATGGAGGAAATATCAGAACTGAGAAATTCGGGAAAGTGCAGTTACAAAATCAACAGAGGAAAATCATCTGTGGTTTCTACATGCTAACAATAAACAAAAAATCCAAAAAGGAACTTAAGAAAGCAAACCCATTTGCAGCAGCATTTAAAAAGAATAAAATAGGAGTAAACTTAACCAAGGAGACCAAAGACCCTAGACTAAAAAATACAAAACATTGCTGAAAGTCATTGATGAAGTAACAATTAAATGGAAAGCCATCCGATGTTCATGAATTGGAAGATTGAATATTTTTAAAATATCCATACTACTCAAAGTGATCTGTAGATTCAAGGCTATCCACATTGAAATCACAACAGCATATTTTGTAGAAATAGGGAAAACAGTCCAAACATTCATATGGAACCACAAAAGACCCCAAATAGTTAAAATCATCTTGAGAAAGAATAAGGCTGGAGGTCTCACACCAATTGACTTCAAAACATATTACAAAGCTACAATAATCAAAATAGTATGGTACTGGCATTACAACATGGAGACTAATGAAACAGAATAGAGAGCCCAGAAAGAAACCTACTCATACACAATCAAATTATCTTCAAAAATGTGCCAAGATACACAATGGAGAAAAGATAGTCTGTCAACAAATGGTGCTGGGGAAAACTGGCTATCTACGTGTGAAAAAAAAAAAAAAAAAAAGAAAGAAAGAAAAAGAAAAGGAAATTGTATGCTTATCTTATACCATAAACAAAAATAGAAGTATTTAAGCTTTGAATGTAAGACCTGAAACTATAAAACTTCTAGAGGAAAACATAGGGAGAAACCTTCTTAGCACTGGTCTAGGCAATGATCTCTTAGAAATGATACCAAAAGCATAAGCAACAAAAGCAAAAATGGACAAGTAGAACTATATCAAACTAAACATTTCCTGTACAGCAGAGGAAGTCAAAGAATTAGCAGAGTAAAAATGCAACTTACAGAATGGAAGAGAAGATTTGCAAACTCTGTATTTGATAAGGGTTTCATATCCAAAATATATAAGGAACTTCTACAACTCAATAGCAAAACAACAGACAACCAGATTAAAAAAATGTGCAAAGGACTTGAGTAGATATTTTTACATAGGAGACATAACAAATGACCAGTAGGTATTTGAAAAGATACTCAACATCAATACAAACCCAAAGCACAATGAGTTATCACCTCACATGTGTTAGGATAGCCATTATCAAAAAATAAATAATAAAAATAACAGAAAAATAAATAATAAAAATAACAGAAAAATAATGTCAGTGAGGATATGGAGAAACTGGAACCCTTGTACACCACTGGTGAAAATGTAAAATGATGCAACCAGTACATAAAACAGTATGCAGTTTCCTAAAAAAAAATAAAAATTATAATTAAACATAAAAATAGCAATCCCACTTCTGAATATTCATCCAAAAGAGTTGAAATCAGAATCTCAAGAGATATGTGCACTCTCATGTTCATTGTACCATTATTCACAACAGCCAAGAGGTGGAAACAACCCAAATACCCATCAAAAGATAAATGAATAAACACATTAGTAGATAAAGAAAATGTGGTATATACAAAAAATGGAGTATTATTTCACCTTTAAAAGATCCAATCATCCCTAAGGCTAATAATACATTATATGTTAATCTTTAAAAAATTTTAAATAAAGATCCTATCATATGCTACAACATGGATAAATCATGAGCACATTATACTAAGCAAAATGAGTCAGCCACAGAAGGAAAATATTGCATAATTCCACTTACAGGAAGTATCTAAAGTAGCCATATTCATAGAAGCAAAAAGAGAATGGTGTTTGGCAGAGGCTGGGAATAAGGGGAAATGGGTAGTAGGTATTCAATGGGTGTCCAGTTCAGTCACATAAGAAGAACAAGAAAGAACAAGAAATGAAAAAAGACCATTATTTTAACAGATTTAGTCTTGAATCTAGTGAGAATCACAGCGCTCCACAACTTCATGAGCAGTCCAGCCTAGAATTCTAAACAGAATTCAGGTAACTGCCCTTGCTTTTCCCAGCCTCACTCAACCAAAATTTCATGCCTCTCATGCATTTGATCTTACCCAGTGTCCAAGCCATTTGCAATCAAGGCTACCATATCTTGGCATCAGAAGGCTCAGGAGTCTGGTATTGCTGCCCTGAGCTTCCTGTCAATGATATCTGAAATGAACTTGGGGTACATGTTTGCACACTTAGCCTAGTACAGCTCTTATAGTTGTTAAACCATTCTTCCAATGTTAGACTTCCAGTTTGCTTGCATTTTTCATTTATTATAGTTCATTAAGTAATAAGCATGCTAACAAAGTTACTGTGCATCTCTCTGCTAATATTCTTAGAAAACATTTCTAGAAGAGAAATTACTGTGAAGACAGATACTATCAAAATTGTTTCTAGAAGTGTTACTATCAATTTACACTCTCACCAATTACTTATGAGTGCCCAATTCACCTTGTCCCTGTCAAAACTGAGGATTGTATATTTTTAAATTACTTTCAAATTTCAGAGGTGAAAGTACTTTCTACCTTGAACGTATTTTTTTTTTTTATTGGAGAGGTTGAACTTTTTTCCATAGTTCTTGGACTAACGTAATTCATCTTAGATCATCAAAGATGAAATATGGTTATTTACTATTGATATAATCTACATTCCCTCATTTACATGATGATAGAGAACTGTAATTGGTACCATTGTGAATGAATATATTTTATATAATCTTTATATTTGTGCTATGCTACGATGATACATACAAATCAAAATTTATAATTTATTGTAAATTGCAACTTTAATCAATATAAAACCAGGTTGCCATGTAATAGTCCCTTCCATTCTTTGTGTTCCTTTGATTTGTAAATGTTGATATGTACTTTTAACATTTTAATATTATACCAAAGTAACAAATCTTGATTATAACTTTAACCAAATTGTAGAATCTGAGTTATTAGTAGGAGACTGAATTAATCCCTTCATAACTATTATAATAACTGATATGTACATTCTTATTTTTGCTACTTTGTTTCAAGCTGTATGCTAATGTTTGTCACTTCTTTTATGCTCCATCTTTGGTGTTATAGAATGCTATTTTTATATTCTATAGGGTTTGGGAGATAGAAATCCTGCTTTTAGTTATTAATAGTCTGAATACTATAAATACATAATTAAACTTCCATTTAATAATGAAGAATGAATTACAACTTCCAAATTCTCACAAGCACAGCAAGAATTTTTGTGCACACATCTTTCCTATTCATTCTGTCCCTCTATTTGTAGCAGTTAATAATTTTTTCCTGAATAATATAATGGGCTGATATTTGGCCACAGGCTTCCATATATCAAATGGCAGGTGTCCATTCTGAACTTTCAGTTTTCCTCAATTACTGGCTATAAATATCACCAGCTGTGGACCTAGGTTATTACTATACAATGATTACATTTAGAAAAAAAAATCATCTTTGTTAAGCAATAGTTAAGGCTTTTATAATGCAAATAGGTAATGACGCTTTTTTAAAAATCCTAATACATGATTAGATACTCTATGTTTTTCTTTCATGTTATATGTTGTCATTCTTACAAAAATTGAAAAACATGGATTACACCATTAAATTACTTGTTTGTATTATAACAGTTTGACAGTAGTTAGTTATCCTCTAAGATAAAGGAGAGTATCTTATAGTTGCCTTCTGACACAAGGAACAATGTGACTTGGCATGGAATTCTTTTTGTGTTTAAGAAATATTTGAAAAGACAAGCATTTGGGAGAAAAATAAGCCTGATTATAGTTCACTTTATAAAACTGATTTATTTTGCCATTCTATGCTGCTTCTTTCTCCTTACAATGAAAAACCTTGACAGTCCTGACTAGTAGTTGGCCTCTTTCATTAATTTTATCCACTACTCAATAAGTTCATTTGAATTATAGAGTCAGACTTTTTCAGTTCAAGGACAACTTCTGTGTTGCCTTTGGTAATTATTACTCTTAACAGAGTTCAACTTTATTCCTTTGGAACAACTAAAAGCTAAGGTTGTATCTCCAATACCTGCCTTCTGTACTTATCACTTTCTTTATCTCTTTGCCTTTTCCTCTATTCTGAGAAAGGTGTTTTTTTCTTTTTAGTTTATTATTCACATTGCTGAGTCTATTTTGTATATTGTCAGTTCAGCATTCTAAGAACCCCAATGTTGATTTATTTCCATGTAGCATTTTGGCTTCTTGAACTATTTTTTTTTTAATTTAAACAAGTTTCCTTTACATTTACACCTCAATTGTAGTCTTTCATTGCATTATGATTTCTGGTATCTCTATTATAGACCAAACTCTTAAAACTCATTGAAGACACCAAGAGTTGTTTTCAATGTTTTCTTGGTTGAAAAAGAAAACTCATCACTTTTAGAGATCCTTTCTTCCTTTCAATCTGTAGGGTCATACTCTTTTTAATATTATAGTACAATATATTTTTACAGAGCCTATGATTTTTTTTCAGCTTTTTTGAAGTACCATTTACAGATAATGAAATTCATCCACTGTAAGCATGAACGTGATGAGTTTTGGTAACTGTATACAAGCAGCAATCCTCCACCACAATCAGGAAAAACAATATTTGTACTATCTACAGTGTTTTTTCTCTTGCTCTTTAATTGGCAGTCCTCTTTGCCATCCCTTGCTTCCAGGAAACTATGAACTGATTTCTGCACCTCTAGTTTTGCCTTTCCTGGACCTCCTTATCACTGGGATGATGTGGTATATTTTCATGTGTTTGACTTCTAACACTCAATATAACGTTTCTGGGAATTATCCATTTTGTTCTGTGTATTAATAGTTTGTGTCTTTTATTGCTGAGTACTAGTCTATAATTCCACATTTTCTTCATCCATTCACAAGTTGATAAACAGTTGGGTTTCCAGTTTTGTCCTATTACAAATAATGCGACTATGAGCTTTCACATACACATTCTCATTTCTGTTGAGTGAATACCTGAGAATGGGGTTTCTGGTCGATGGAGTAAGTATATATTTAGTTTTATAGAATCCTTGCTGTCTTCCTATTTTCTGAAGTGGCTGTACCATTTTATGTTACCACCACCAGAAAAGTATGAGAATTCCACCTGCTTCACAACCTTGCTAATGTTTGGTGTTCAGGCTTTTAAATTTTACCTATTTGAGTGGGTTTATAATGACATCTCATTTGTATTTCTCCTATCACTAGTGAAGTTGGCCACCTTTTCATGTACTTATTAGGATGGGTCTATCTTTTCTACAGTTTCTCTTAGGAACCCCCACCCTGCCCTTTTGTTTTTGTTTTGTTGCTTTTGCCTTTTGACCATTGAATGGAAGAATACTTTTTATATTTTGGATACAAAGCAAGAATTTGTTTTGCAACTATGTTCTCTAAGTTCATGACTTGCTTTTTCGTTTTCTTAATTATATCTTTCAAGGAGGTGAAGTCTTTAATTTTTTTAAAATCAATGTTATCATTTTTATGCCTCACGCTTTTTGTCTTAACCTTACACAAAGTCACAGAAAATGTCTCCTATTGTTTGTTCTAGAAGTTTTATAGTCTTGACTCACATATTTGTTTTGATTGATATCAAGTAATTTTTTACATGGTGTAATGTCGGGGTCAAAGTCTGTTTTTTCCATCCAAGTATTCAGCTCTCCCAAGACCTTTCTTGAAAAGAGTATCTTTTCCCCATTAAATTATTTCAACACCTTAGGTGCAAGTCAATCGGTCATATATTTACTTCTAACCTCTCTATTCAGTTCCACTGATCAGTGTGTCTACTTTTACCACAGTACCACCCTGTTGTGGTACTGTGTGGTACTGTTGTGGTACTGTGTCCCCTTAGTCTAAATATTTATACCAGGTAGTTAAATCCTTCAATATATTTTGTTTTCTAAAATCATTTACGCTATTTTAGCTTTGGTATTCTTTGGTTTTTCCACTAAATTTTTAAAATAAACTTCTTGCTTTCTGCAAAAGCTGCTAGATTTTTGATGAAAATGAAATCAAACATATATGTTTGGAGTGAATTGATAGCCATTGATGCTTTAATTCATAAACACAATATATTCCCTTTATATTTTTTCTGAATTTTGCAATATTTTGAAGTTTTAGTGTCTATGTCCTAGTTATCTTTAACTTATTCCTAAGCATATTATTTTGGATGGATTATTTTGTTTGGATTATTCATTGCCAGTATAGAAATATAATTGATTTTTGTGTCTTCAATTTTGATAAACTTATTCACTCTAACCTACTTATAAATACTTCACAGTTTTTAATGTACATAAGTATGCAGTCTGCAAATTAGGACTGCTACTTCTTCATCTTCAATCTTATTCACTTTATTTTCTTCCCTTATTTCACTGGTTAGGACTTTCACTATAATATTAAATAGGAGAAGAGAGCAATTCCATTGCTGAGAAAAGAATTTTAAAACCTCTATTATTATGGAATTTTTGCTTCAGATATTTTGAAGCTCTGCCATTAGTTGCATACATGTTTATGATTATCATGCCTTCCTGAGGTGACCAATGTAAATTTTAAAATTTCCTCTTTATCTTTAGCAATATTTTAGTGTTAAAACTATTTTCTCTAATATAAATAAGCCATTCCAATCTTTTAATGCTCAGTTGGTATGTTATATCTTTTTTCTATCAATTTACTTTCAATTTTCCTGTGGTTAACAATATAATGCATCATTTCTAAACAGGATTGTGCTCTGGATTTTATGAAAGTTAAGTTGTGGAGAATCTAGTTTCCATTATTTTTCCCTGGTGAGTGTTATTTCTGTTATAATAAGAAATTATCTTGGGTGATGCAACACGGAGGCTTAAGTGGGTAGGAGAAGAATAAATGAAACAAGATGGGATTGGGAGGGAGACAAACCATAAGTGACTCTTAATCTCACAAAACAAACTGAGGGTTGCTGGGGGGAGGGGGTTTGGGAGAAGGGGGTGGGATTATGGACATTGGGGAGGGTATGTGCTTTGGTGAGTGCTGTGAAGTGTGTAAACCTGGTGATTCACAGACCTGTACCCCTGGGGATAAAAATATATGTTTATAAAAAATAAAAAGTTAAAAAAAAAAAAAAGAAAAGAAAAGAAAATCATAAGAAAGAAAGAAAAAAAAAAGAAAGAAATTATCTTGGGTGAACTTGAATTGCAAAGTCTGTTTCTTATGTAGTATTCCACTCTCAGTTCAGACCATTTATCTTTATCTGAGTCACTTTGAGTCTTAGAGAAGATTTGGGGATTTCCTATACTGGATCTTTCCCTCCAGGATCCGCCCACTCTTTTCAGTGGTCACGGGATCCCTGGCTTAATTTTGTTCATTCTCCAGGCCAAAATACTGCAGATTTTCCCCCTAGCGTCCTTACGACACTGCTGGTATGGCTCATTAAAGGTGTTGGGCCCAAGCTAAAAACCATAAATACAGGAACACATTTCATCAATCTTCCCTCCTCTAAGTGTATACTCCATGCCACCTGGTCTACAGATGTTCACTCTCTAGTGCCTCATGGTGCTGTTTTTTAAATGACATATACTTCTTAGTTATTTTCTGGAAGAGATCCAGTCTAGTAGAATCTTAGACCATCATTATCTTCAGATCTCTATGTATGTTCCCATAATGACTGCTTTTTCCATTAGCCTTAAATGGGGATATATTACTGTAGATATGACATTTGCTAAAATAGTAAGCATAGTGTTTCTAGATCATTCCTACTGTCCATTTACGTTCTTGAAACATCTTACTTTCATATCCAATTAAAGAACAGTTTGAAGCAAGTAGTTCCTGGTTCACCAGAATGCCCAACCAGCCACTGATCCAAGGTCTCTTGTTCCAAAGATCAGGTTTACCATCCAAACACGTCAGTTATTGTTCAGATATTGTAGCTCATGAAAGCACTGCTACCTCCTGCAATATTTTATGCTTCTGTTCCTGTTTATCCTTCTTTTACCACCTGCTATGAAATTAGTGTGTGACATTGTTTGCTGCTCTATTGGATCCTAAAAATTTTGACCCCTCACAGACCCAAATAAAGAGAAGATGATGGTTTTAAAAATATCTCCTAGGCAACCAAGGACTAACATCCTTTGTTCTGATACGTAATGCCCCTGAACACCAGAGCCAGAGGTGAATCAACTTATTTCACTCATTCTTTGTAGTTTGTCCTGTTTTTCTTTAGAAGATGAAGAATGTAACATATACTAAAAATACAGTCTTCATAACCCATACTGCCCCATGATTTAGTGAGTAAAAGTTCTACCCTGTTGACCTTAAAAAAATAAAATAGTTATCTAACCAGCAAAATGAGTTTATTCAGGAATAGCAACGAAATTGCAATGCAAGCCAAGCAAACTGTGGTGAACCGTGGTCAACTCCAGACAACAAAGGAGAAGAGTGTTCCTTTTATGAGGAAAAAGAAAGGGACATAGAGAAAGCTCTTTGGAGAAGAACCAGAGTTCAGGGTAGCAACGATTTCTCATGGGCTGCATGTGTCAATGTCTCATTGGCTAGGTTGTTTTTTGATGGGCATGGAGAAAAACCTTCCTTCTTCCTGATAGGATATGTAAAGTAAGCTTTTTTTGTATTCAAAAATAAAAGGTATAATTCTTCCTGTTGAATTTGTGAATGGTTGCAAGTGGAGGTACATGAGAACTTCCTGACTCCATTTTAAGGTGTCCTTTATTCATTTTCACAATCCAATATTAACACATCACCTTTCTTATGTTTTAGAGAGCAATGACTGATATTTGCCTTGTTGTGAATTGTCATTTTTATTTATTTATTTAGTTAGTTAGTTAGTTATTATTTATTTTCAGCATAATAGTATTCATTATTTTTGCACCACACCCAGTGCTCCATGCAATCTGTGCCCTCTATAATACCCACCACCTGGTACCCCGACCTCCCACCCCGCCCCTTCAAAACCCTCAGATTGTTTTTCAGAGTCCATAGTTTCTCATGGCTCACCTCCCCTTCCAATTTCCCTCATTTGTATTTAATGAGAAATCAGGAAATATGTCAACCCCATGTAGTCTGGCATCCCATTAATCCAAGATTATCAATAACTTGATTTCTGATTTGCTTTTCCAGACTTAGATTTGGCATCTAGTTAAATGTTTACATTGATTCCCAGTGTGACCTTGGCCAAAGCTTTTTCTAGATGAGGACTATAAAATTACTCATCTATGATGAGATGAGGAACTTACACTATAGAGAACAAACTGATGGTTACCAGAGGGGAGGTAGAAGGGAATGGGTTAAGTAGGGGATGGGTTAAGTAGGTGAAGGGGATTAAGAGTACAGTTATCATGATGAGCACTGAGTCATGTATAAAATTAATGAGTCATTATATTGTACACCTGTTATATAACTAATATAACACTGTATGTTAACTATATTGGAATTAAAATTTAAAAACTCAGTATCACAGAAAAACCATACTACCAAAAAAAAAAAGGAAGAAAAATGTTCATCTGAGTGAACAGTATAATTAACTATGGATTTTATTTACATTCCTTCATTCTGATGGCTTTTTACAAACCTAGGACTGATGATATCAGCATAATCAAGCTCTTAGACTGATGAAATCAGAAATTTCAGAATTCCTCAATAATGCACTCTTCATATCTCTAATTGTAGGTTGACACTGAGGAAAAAGAATTCTTGGAATGCAGTAGAATATTCATTCAACAAATATTTTGAGCACCTACTATGCACCTAGTACAGATACATAATTGACACATCAGAAAAACAAAACAAAACAAAACAAAAATACCAGTCCTTGTACAGTTGTCACTGAGTGGAGGGGATGGGGCCCAGATAATAAATGATATGATAAATAAATGCTTTAAAAGAAAAAAAAAGCCAGCAAAAAGACCTTAAGAAGTAAGTATGCCTCAAGTGTTTGCGGAATCACAAATGCCAGCATAGCTGGAGTAGAGGGAGTCAGGTAGGGACTAGAAGGAGCCAATAGGAAATCAGATCACATAGGGCCTTGCAGATGCTTGGGGTTTTGTCATGAGTCAGCTGGAAGATTTTGGAGGATTTTGAACAAAGGGCTTATGCCATGACTTTTATTTTTAAAGGCTTGATCTAGTTGCTAGGGAAAAAAGAGCCCGAAGCAGGGCAAAGGTAAAAGGAGGGAACTTGTTAATAGTCCAGACAAGTGATGACAGATGCTCAGACCATGATGGTTAAAGTAGAGATGGTGAGAAGTAGTTGTACTAGGAATGTATTTTGAAGATGGAGTCAATGTTTCCCTTTTTTTTTTTTTTTTCCAGGTCAAGTGTGAAACAAAGAAGAGTCAAGGTGTCTACAATGAATTTATAGGGAACAAGAAGAGAAATGGGTTTCTGTAAAGGAGATAGGGAAGGAAGTGCCTGAAGATACTTGTGGGTGGGATGGAAACATTCTATATTTGTTCTTCATATTTAAGTGGAATTGAGAGGAGAGAATTAGAGATGTACAGGTCTAGATTTCAAAAAAGAGGTCTGGATTCAAGGTAGAACTCTAGGAGTTATCAGTATATAGAAGATATTTAAAGTAATGGGAGTAAAAATTAGTTCATGAAACTTCCCAGCAATGTTTTAAAAAAGAATTCTCCTTTTTCTCCATGTTGTACTCCAAACCATTTCAAACACATCCTACAGAGAGATGCTGCTTTTTACAGGTTTGTAGGGCCCTGGCTCTGGCACCCAGCCTGGTTGCACCTGCTGATACTGACTGGTTGGCAGGTACACATCACCAGTCATCAGGAAGTCATGCAGATGACAGATTTGGCTCTGAGTACCTGAAGCAATTACACACACCCTAGTCCTGGCAGCTCCTCCAGAATAAAGGCAGGGGGCCTGCCAGGATCTCACCTTGATGGTGTGAATACATAACTGGGCATCACCTAATGAGGAGGCTGTGTGCCAATAACATTCTTGCTTGTCAAAAATTGTAGACCCTAAAGAGAAACAATACCAAAAGCTGAGAGACCCTACTAAGGCAACTTGGATAAAGAAGTCACACATCCCGCAAATAACTAAATATTCATTCTTAAGGTATTTTCCCTAAAAAAACAGAATAGGTATTTATGGAAACAAGAGAAGGCAAAGATGACTTAAGGCCAGGAAGGACTGGAGAGGATCTATGTTGAAAGAAAGAAAGAAAGAAAGAAAGAAAGAAAGAAAGAAAGAAAGAAAGATAGAAAGATAACATGGACATCTCCTATGCAGGTTTCCTGGAATCAAGAGAACTCAAGTATATTTTGCAGGGACAAAAGGAATAAGCCAAAAGCAAGTAAAAATAAGGTTGTAAGCACTAACTGAACTCTCTGGGTGGCCCTCAAATAGGTAGCTCAAAGTCCAATAGTTAGTGTTGAAAGAGGTGCCTTGAATTTGGGCTTGCTTTGTCCTAATGTCCATCAGCTGTGGTTTAAAAGGTCATCAGAAAAGGAGCCTATGAATCAGCCATCTCCAACATCCCATCAAAACATCCATGAAGAAGCTCAGAAAAACATGAAAAATCAGAAAAGGACTGAAAACAGGTCTTAAAAGTCAGTGAATTGCTAGAGAGGAAAGTCACGTAAATGTAAAAAACTGATAACAACATACGAAAATATTCTGGGCTGTTTCCCTGGTGATAGGTACTATGACCTCTCTTCTACCACAAACTACCATGGGCAAAGGACTTGAACAGACATGTCTTCAGAGAAAACATACAAATAACCAACAGGTATAAAAAAAGATGCTCCATATCACTAATCACCAGAGAAATAAAGATCAAAACCATAATGATATATCAACTAAAATCTGTTAGGATATTCATTTAAAAAGAAAAAAAAGAAGATAACAAGTGCTGGCTAGAATGTGGAGAAATTGGAACCCTTGCACACTGGTGGTTTGTTATGCAAATTGGTGTAGCAGCCTGGAAAACAATATGGTGGCCTCTCAAAAAGTTAAAAGTAGTATAACTACATGATCCAACAATCCCATGTCTATGTATTTATCCAAAGGAATTGAAATCAGGATCTTGAGATTAAAAAATGGCCAAAAGACATGAACAGACATTTTTCCAAAGAAGATGGTCAACAGAGATATGAAAAGACACTCAACATCACTAGTCATCAGGGAAATGCAAATCAAAACCACATTATACCTGTCAGAATGACTGAAATACTAAAATCAAAAAGACAAAACATAACAAGTTCTGGTGAGGATGTGGAAAAAAGGAATTCTCATGTGCTGTTAGTGGGAATATAAATTGGT
This sequence comes from Mustela nivalis, assembly GCF_964662115.1. Taxonomy (NCBI): domain Eukaryota; kingdom Metazoa; phylum Chordata; class Mammalia; order Carnivora; family Mustelidae; genus Mustela; species Mustela nivalis. The sequence goes on from NC_139021.1 coordinate 142,907,628, forward strand.
ACAGCCACTGTGAAAAACAGTATGGAGGTTTATCAAAAAACTGAAAATGGGGATACCATATGATCCAATAATTCCACTAGGTATTTATCCTCTGAAAATGAAAATACTAATCCAAAAATATGTATGTAACTCTTTGTATAGCATTACCTATAATAGCCAAGATATAAAAACAACTTAATTATCCATCAATAGATGAATGGATAAAAAAGATGTAAGATATATGTGTATATATATATATAGATACATACATACACACACACACACACACACAAGTATACACAATGGAATATTACACAGCCATAAAAAAGAGGAGAGCTTGCCATTTGTGACAACATGGATGGATCTATTGGATACTTTGCTAAGTGAGGTAAGTCAAATGGAGAAAGACAAATACCATATAATTTCATTCATATGTGGAACCTAAAAAACAAATGAACAAATGAGCAGAATCAGACTATAAATACAGAGATCTGATGGTTGCCAGAGAGTAGCATTTTGGAGAAATTTGAAAAATTGGTGAAGAGGAGTGAGAGGTACAAGCTATGAGTTATGGAATGAATAAGTCAGAAGAATAAAAGGCACTGCATAGGGAATATAGTCACGGATATTCTAATAGCACTGTTTGGTGACAGATGGTAGCTACACTTGTGGTGAGCCTGACATAACCTATAGGGATGTTGAATCTCCATATTGAACACTTGAAGCCAACATAACATTGTGTGTTGACTGCACTCAAAAAACTTTTTCATAAAAATTAAAATAATAAAAAATAAATGCAAAGACACTATAAATTGACACAAGGTAACTTTCTGATGCAAGGACTCTGCTTTTGGAAGCAGTCTGGAAGCTATTTCTGCTCTTACCCTTCTTTCTTCTCCCCACAGTGAGCAAGAATAAAGAGATGGACAAGCACACAGTTCAGACATAAAGAGAACGTCATGACAAGGTTTAAGAAAAGCATATAAGCCTGCCTTCTTTGGTGTCCCCACTCTGCCACTTTTCCCTTCTCCACGGCTTTGTTCATACCTTTACTAGAGCTTAGTCACTCTCTATTAACTGCTTATGCCTCTGCTTCCCCACCAGGCTGCATGATCCTGGAGGGCAGGGACTTTTGATAATTTTGGGTTGTCCATACTAGCATAGAGCTTTGTATATATTAAGGTGAATCATATGAAATTGCTGTTTTCAAATATTTGGGCCTATAGAAGAAAAAAAAAAAGGAGCTATTTTCATATAACTCAACCTGATAGGATTCAATGAGTGTGTCTCTAACAAATGATGAATTAACAAGAACCAGAATCTCCATAGGACAACCAAAATCAGACTTCTACATGCAAGAAAGACAGACAAACATCTATAGAATTTTAAGAATTGAAAACCTAAAATTTATACACAGACTTTGTTTCAGATGTGAATGCTACGGAAAAATGGTCTCAGGTATTTCAGTTCTCAGAAGTCATGCCATTCCTGTAACATTTATGAAAAGGCAATTTTGAAAACATTCTAAATGGCCAAGATATTCCAAATGGCACTGGGATATTAGTGTTCAATAAAATTCCTGGAAGAATCTCCACAATGAATATAAATATATAAATATGCACAATAAAAATTAATCAGAAAACCCACCCCAAGAATTATTACTTCTGAAAAGCACACTAGGTTTTGAACAGGCCTGCCGACTGACCTAAAAGAAGGCAGAGGGCCAGGACTGCCTTTCACAATAGCATCTAGAGGAAGCTCAGAAGTAAACTAGTGGCTCAGGCTATCTGTCTACCTCTGAGGCAGGGGGAGATCTGGGGAGCTGACCCACCTGCAAGCATGCAAGTCCAGCATGAAGAGTGGGAATATCCCTCCTCCTCCCTCACCTGTGGTTCAGGCAAAGAGCTGGTCAGAAAAGGTGGCAGAGGAGAGGTTCCAAGATATATTTCAGGGTATCCCCCCCATATCAGGTAGAGCCCAGGACTTCAGACTGAATGATACTCAGCTCTAGGAGAACAACAATAACAAGATCAGACACTGCACTGGGTGTTAGGGGTCTGCCTCTATTCCCTGAGAATGGACAGTCCATCCCAGACCCAAGCAGATCTGAACAGGAACATCAGAGCAAAGGAAGAAGACAACGGAGACTCCTGGTCAGGTTAAATTGAGTGCTAGAGTGCTCTAAGAAGCTCCTGCTTCACTTCAGTGCCAAATCTCCCAGATCAGAGAATGGAAGTATAGCTAAGCCAGCAGATGGGAATCAGATGTGAGGATATAGGAGCACACAGAGTCACACTTTAAATGCCTCTTCATCATTGGGGTGCCTGGATGACTCAGTCTTTGAGCATCCAATTCTTGATTTTGGCTCTGGTCATGATCTCAGAGTCATGAGACTGAGTCCCACGTTGGGCTCCCTGCTCAGTGAGGAGTCTACTTGAGATTATCTCTCTGCCTCTCCCTCTGCCCCTATCTGCACCCCCACTCTCTCGCATGCATGCTCTCCCTAAAATAAATAACACTTAAAAAAAAAAAAAAGTCTCTTTATGGCTGAAGGATGAAAGACCAGCTCCCTGACTCACAGTTCCTGGAACATCAGGTCCCACGTGTCACCTCTAAGCACTCCAATAGACATGTGTGTTGTCTCACCAAACTTCACCCATCTCAGGGAGCTTCACCCAGTCACAGAGTTAGTGACTCCCTCCCCCTTGTGACCAGCTCTAAATCACACACCACACAGCTCTGTGATGACTTATGTCACCTTCCTGAGTCTCCAGTGCCTATCAGAGAGCCAGACTATAGGAAAGATACACAAAATACAGGACATGAGGAGTCACATGCAAGCTCTTCTAAGCTGTTGAGGACCAAGCAGGGTGACTACCAGGTGAGCCTGCTGAATTTATTGGCCTATGAGGAAAAACTGGGACTTGGGAACTAGAGCTTGGACTGTACCCTGACTGCCTCTCTTTGATCTCCGACTGTAAATTCTTCACAGAAATTCTCATCTTCACCCTCCTCAAGGCAGGAAGGTGACAGGTGTAACTTGCTGGCATTGAGGGATGCTTCTAAATGATGACAAGAACTCAGGGCTTGAAAAGTGTTACATTTGGGTGTTATTTTTTAACTCCGGGAGACAGCATCCACGAAATATATTTTCTGATTTTATTGCCTCCATGCATAAATAAATAAATACAAGGCAACCTGATGTAGTGGAACCACCATAAGTTTGGTTTAACAGATGTGGCTTCAGATTCCAGCTCTACCACTTAATGAGGAAGTGAGGTGATGGGTTTTAAAGCCGGGACATTATCCTCTAGCCCACAGAGCTGCGAAAATCATTGACAAATCAATGCAACAGGCCTAATTTGGAGCTGGGCTCCTATTATACACCCAGCCAAGGTCTATCCCTTCCTCCTGCACTAGGGAGCATCCCCCACCTTTGTGTCCGATTCCGTTCCAGAGCCTCAGGAACCTATGCATCAAGACAAAATACTTTTTAACTTCAAAATTAATATTACATAATGCCATGAATAGCAGAAATGCCCTGATCCTTCATGTTTCGTATTCAGCTAAATGATCTGGAGAATCACCCAGGAGTCCTGGCATCCACTGGCTGTGGATTTTAATGTGAAGACTTTAATGTCTCTGCCAAACCTAAAAATGCTGTGAGATGCTTTGGTGACTCTGGATGACCTTGATCTCTCTGCAAATGAGAAATAATGGTTGGAGTCACCTCTGCAAGGCCTTCAGATGCCCAGGCCCCGGACCCGGCCAGGAAGGCATTGTCTGTAGCACCTATACTCCCTTGTCAAGCCTTCCCTGGGAGTTTGGGAGATTCAGAAAGAGACTGAAACAGGGTACCAGCTGGACAAGTTTAACTACAAGGCACGTAGGGACCTCAGAGGCTTATCCACGCAGAAGCAGAGCAGCTGGGAGGGAAGGAGCCTGAGCTGAATGGATCTTCCGGGGGGGCATGTTGGCCTGCCGGTCGGCACCGTGTCTAAGCGGGTGATGAAGCAGGTTTTCCCACCAACGGATCTTGCTCTCAGAGGAGTTAAAGCTTGTGGCTGCTGAAGCAGGACTGCAGGGGGTTCTTAGGCCAAGCGTGATGACCAGAGGGAGGGGCGGTCAAGCAGCCCCGTGCCTTTCTCTGTCCTAATTCTGAAAAGCTTAACCCAAGCTGACCTCTTCATTCCTTCTGGCTACACTGCCTGTGGGTTGTTCTGCTGTTTCCTTCCACTCTGTGCTCCTATCAGTAACCCAGCCAGGGTCTATACCCAGCCAAGGGAGTATAGGTGCTACAGACAATGCCTTCCTGGCCGGGTCCGGGGCCTGGGCATCTGAAGGCCTTGCAGAGGTGACTCCAACCATTATTTCTCATTTGCAGAGAGATCAGGGGCAACGCGGGGAGGTATTACCTACGCTCCTTTTCTGAACACAGGCAGTCTCTCTCCAGGTAAGAAGATTTCAGCTGTCTCAGAGCAATTCCCCTCTCAGTTCAAGCTGATGCTTCAAACCCATCCCTGTCATCCCTGCTCCTGCCCTCCTTGGTTCTAACTTATTCCCAGAGGACCTCGGTCTTCTGGGGGATGACTGTGAGTAAGGCCAGAGGTGGAGCTGAGGGTATATGGATGGGACTCGTCCTGTAGGTGTTAAAGCTGGGGGTGTAGGCTGAAACCGGGGAAGGGCTCTAACTTAGCAGGAAGAGGAGGCTAAGCAGGTGTCCAAAATTGGCCAAACTGGAAATTAGAGCATTTAGGGTCCTAAGCATACCCCAATCTTCCCCCAAGATACTCAAAATATCAAGTAGTATGCACAGTAACTTGATTCATTTCCCTTCCACTGGTAGGAATGGATCTCTCTGTCATGACAAGGATTATCCTGAGCATGTATCTCCCCAGGAGGTTTTTAACCACTTGCTAACACACTTACGAGTCATTCTGAGACACTAAAGTAAAGATAAGCTCCTTAAGCATGGGAAAGAACACTCCCTGATTCACCCTTGTGTTCCCCAGTCACTTGCAGAGCTCTGGGTCTAGGACACAGGCTCATCAAGAGTTGTCAATTGGTTGGTTGTGACAGTGGGTAAGATCAGTTGCTTTGAAGCTGTGTTGCACAGATCCACAATCAAGACATCCTGGAGATGATGCACAACAGGTTTCTCATTAACTCTGCAGCCAGAATCCGCACTTTCAACTCCATGGTTGCAGTTCTGGTCCCTTACACCTCAGAAGCAACTCATGGTTGTCTAGAGCTTTGAATGGCCCCATTGCAACTCCCACAATTTGGAGTCACCAGGAAAGCTTGGGATATGTAGGGATAGAAAACCCCAAGGGACACGTTTGTGTGGGTACCACCATGGAAAACTCCACATGGAGAGTTACTTGAGATTTAAGTCGACCTTGCAACTGCCTGCAGCCTCTCTAAATTCTAAAGCCACCTGAAGGATTTACCTTCTTAAAGAAAGGCAATGCTCAAGCATGGCTATACTCATCTCTTTTTAAAGGAGCCAAGAAAAGGCACTGAAACATATCATGGATTTCCAGTGACATAAAAAGACTAAGACTATTAACAAAGAAGGCTACAACAGGAATTGAAGAGTGTTCATATTCAAGCTCAGTATTTGAACATCCCTCCAGCTCCCAAACCTTCACCCAGATTAAGTGTGTCCTTTTCCTTTATCTAAAAATGTTTCTGAGCCACTCTGTTCCTGAGATAAGAATTTCCTCCTCTTCCTGAGGGGGAAAAATACCCATTTCCCTTTTCTTTCTTTCTTATTCATTGTCCTTTAATACAATGCCACCTCCAGTGCCTGTCATCCTCTGGCCCAAGACAGTGGTCAGGTCAGCCTCCATCAACATCCTCTAGCTAGACAGTGTGTCTGAATGCCACAGTCTGCATTTCTGCTCCGTGAAGCCACCGGGCAATTCTGAGGGTCTGTGTATTGGACTGAGGATGCCTGTATCAGAGAGACATCTGCTGGAGCCAGCCTCACACCACAGCTGTACAGTGTACGGTAGCCCAGAGAGTCAGATAATAAGTGCCCACAGTGCAGCCTGATGGCTTCGAAGTTAGCTTATGCCTGCATGTCTAGTTGACCCCATTGTCTGCCAGCTCTGAATAAAAAGAATTTTCACTAGGCATCCCTTACCAGCAGATACAATGGTGGGTGCTTTCTATATACCACTATAAGACCTCGTCATCACCCCAGAAACAGCTGGTAGAATCCTCATCCAAACAACAGGCACGTGTGATTCTAATGCTGCTATCCAACTTTCTGTGACTGCAGATCTGAATGCTCAAGGTCTGTCTAGGTAGAGTCCTTGTTCATTGTTCTTCTGGGGCTTTATAAACAATTCATTAGCCCATGGCATCATCCACTGTTTGACATTTCTTTCCAAACATATGTAGCCGTTATCATAAGGGGTAGAAAAAAGATGGGACTCTTATCAAGCGTTCACAAAGAGCTAAGCCTATTTCAATCACCATCACAATGAGTCCTCCAACAAACAAGTTGCTACCTCTGCTTAATAGCCGAAGGTTCAAGAAAGCTGATTAAGTTGAAGATCACACGGCTAATAAGCCATTGGCCTGAAATAAAAATGCAACACTCTTTTCCCAATTTACTTGAGATTTGTCCTTTCCACAGCTTAATGCTGTGCTCACATTTCTACAAAGTTGGCCCTCAGCATGTATGGAAAGTAATTTTTCATAGGCAAAGCCAGCTTACTAGTAAGGAACAGAGCCCCGACATCAGCAAGAGTCAGAAAGAGAAATGGAGGCTGAAATTCCATCTGGACAAGAATTATAGATCAGCTGAGCACATTTTTTTAATAACTAAAATGCATCACTACTTTTTTGTATTTCTTTGTGAAACATCTTAATAAGCAGGGGGTGGAAAATATACTGAGGCCATGCTGCGACCATCTAGTTTGCAAGAAATAACAAATGAGCTCAAACCACCGGGAGATAGATTGGTGCAGAGAGAGAGCAGCCCCTGATTCCAAAGTCAGGACTTAAGTGGCTTTAGCACCTGAAGCAGGTGGACTCCCCACAGGGATCTCTGATGATGAAGGGGGAAAGCAGCCACACGGGGGAGAAGGAGCAATCACAACAAGGTCAGAGTAGAGACAACCTGTGAAATTCAAGGTCACAAAGGAGCTGTGCAATGAAGATGCCAAGGAGATCGGAAAGGAAGAGGCCATAGAAGACAATGGAGAAATCCACGGACAATGCCAAAAGTAGTGAAATACCCCTTTCACAGGAGACCAAAGATGCCAGGTCTGCAATATGCAGTATATTATGTGTTTGTACATAACATGAAAAGCCATAGTCTACACACATGCAAAAAAAAAAAATCTGTGTAGATGTGTTGGCTAGAGTTCCCTGAATCTGCCCAGCAGACTTGCAAGCAGGGTGGCCCAATCCCCCAGATAGATGTGGGCCACACTGAGCATAGACACCCATGGAGTGTTCATAACAGAAGTCATCCTAGCCCCATAGCGAGGATGCTGGATTGCCCATCCCTCATGCCTCTCCACCATGGCTCTGTTAGGAGTCACAACAACTAGGTCCAGCAAATTGGCCCATGGTGTCTTCAAGACTCTATGACCCACTACCCTCTCCAAATAGCTGTGACCGCCACTACCCCTACCTGGCTGTCGATCAGAAGTGAATCTGTCTTATCGCATCATAGCTCATGTAAGTGTCTGGGCACTTACTAGTAAGTGTTCCAGTGGGGTAAGTTTTCCAAAGGGCACATTTGTTCATAACTTTGTCTCCCTGGAACCTATCATTTTAATAGGAAGGATAACACCTTTAGCAGAGAACAGTTATTTATATTACAGTATGAATCAGGATGAGCTCTTTCCTTATGAACAAAGAGCAATAAACTTCCTGAGGAGGAGATCTGAGCTCAAAGAATGAGACTTACTCCTGCCCCATCCACACTATATATAACCTTGACTTCTCTGAACCTCAGCTGTCCCCCGTGTAAGATGAACATTAAAAATTCTCTTGTGAGGGTGGGGAAGGTTGGGTGATATCATGGACATACACATATGGATGTCAATTGGATATTATTCCATAAATGTTCCTCCAAATTTGAAAACAGTGAAAGCATTGAAATGGCAATTACAAATTGGGAATTTGATCTACCAGCTGAAACTGATTCCAAGCTTGGGAAGAGCAGGAGTCCGGCTCTTCTCATCATCTTTTATTGAGCCTACTATGTATCAGGGGCTAAGTTTATATAGTATCTCAATGAAACTTCAAAATAACTTCCTGCAGTAGATATTATATCCCTCTTTGGTAGACAGTGAAATCAAGGCTCAGAGAAGTGAGGTCCCTTTGCCAAAAGTCTCACAGTCAGTATATGAGACAATCAGAATATGGACTCCGGTCTCTGAGACGAAGAACATCATTTACTTGCCTTTCAGCAAATAGCCCATGGGACTGAGTTCCCTTCAAGGGAACTCTGGGTAATCCTGCTCAGGCTAAATTCCCCAACTTCTCAGTTAAACTCTTTGACTCCCAACATCTAGAAATTATTTTATGTGTCTTATGAGTGCTCTAAACTTCAAAGCCACTGAACTGGAGAAAACAAATCACATTCCCTTCCAAGTGCTAGCACTCTGGGTGTCCCTAGTGCCTGTCTTGCTGAGAAGGATGTTGTCTCTAGGCCCAGGAGACACCCAAGGGGGGAAATGTCAACACTGAATTAGCTGATTGGATTCTTGCCTCATAACCTGGGGACAAGCACACATAGCTCTTTTTTTCTGTGTGCACAGACATCAACTAAAATGTCTACAGCTAAGTAGATCCCCTGTTCATTGATCTGCTGTGGTTTGTAAATGACCCCTCTGATACCACAAGTTCAGTATCATTAAAAGAGCCATAAAATCAAATATCCACTAACCTATCACTAATACAGACAATAGCTTAAACCTTTCTCTTCTCAGTGGTGGCCTGGGGACCCACAGTCAGGCTCAGACCTCTGTAGGCACCATTTCTCATGGGTCTTAGTACTAAAGTCATAGCTACTTCACAAATGGAAACTCTGTTGCCAGGACAGAAAATTAATGGTGTCAAGATTACACCATCCATGTGGGGCCTCAAGCCAAGGCCAGGAGAATGGAGTAAAAACAAAAACAAAACAAAACAAAACCAATAACAACAAAAAAAGTTTATGTTCAGAATTGCTCAGAGCTCATTGATTCATCCAAATATATTTAATAAATACAAACTGTCAGGTGCTTGGTCAGGGCCTCTGGATGAAGCAAATGAGTTCTCTAAATTGGTTCCAAGACTGTGGATCTGGTTTCATTAAAAGATATACTGAAAGAGAATGATAATACATTGTGATAAGTGTATTCATCAAGAAACGCACAGACACATTTAGGACAACATTAACCTATTTGCTGATGACCTGGTAGACTTCATCAAGGAGGTGTTGCAAGAGTCGGACCTTAAAGAGAAGAACAATTTCCACTAGAGATCCCCCAGATGTGGTAAAAGAAGGAGAGAAGGACAACTTCGAGTCTGGAGTGATTTATCATAGGCAGAGAGAGCCGGACAGCAACCTAATAGGTCTCTATGTAGCTGCTGAAGAGGGAAAAAATGGTAAAAGCTTGCCTGGAGTAAGAATCCAAGGCAGAAATGACCATGTCAGGGGCCAAAGAGCCAACAGCATCCCTAAGGACGAGCAGAGCCCAGATCAGGCACCAGGACACTGTCTTCTGATGACACCTGCAAGAAAGGTCCTTCACTACGCTTGAAGGGGAAGGGGAGTTTGTTCCTATGGGATGTTAAAAGTCCACATCAACACCTATAAATCACATAGCCTCTTGAAGGACTGCCCAAAGGGCAGGAAAAGAAAACTCAAGTTGGGAAAAGGAGGGTTGCTGCCTCTACTGTGATCCACACAGCAGACACAGCTGGGCTTGTTACCGCTTGCAGTGTGGTTCTTGCCACCAGCAGAAAGATGAATTTTTCAACAAGAGCCTTGCTGATGCTTTTCTCTGTTCAAGCCCAGACAAGAAAAATAATCATCTGTTAAAACAAAAGAGAAAAAAAAAAAAAAAAACTATCCTCATTTACAGATTGTTTTCATTAACATACAAATGCTTTAAAGGAAGGAAGAAAAAAAGAAACTTCTTGGTAGGATTAGATGAAGCAGTTCAAGAAGAGAAGAGTCAAGGGAAAATGGAAGGAACTCATAATTCGCAAAGGCCCAGTGATTCTAAGCCAATGATGAAGGAACTGCTCCAAAGTCAAAGGAAGGGGAATGTCTCCAGCCTGAGTCACTCAATTATGTTGTGGGGATCCCTGAGGGGGTTCTTTGGGCTGTGGTTTTCATCCTCCATGCCCTGCCAGAAAAGCAAAAGCACACAGGGTTGGCTTTGGTTATGGTGATACTGACAGGTCCCAGAGAAGCCTAGTTCAGTGACGGCAGTGAAAACTAAGCTGGTCTCCCCCTATACACTTTTCAGGGGGCAGAGCCTCTCTAAACCTTCCCTCATTCCCCAAGTAATTCTCTCCCCCACCCACAAGTTCCAAGAGGACACTATTCACATGCCTATCACAACACCTGCTCCAGCATGCAGCCTCTACTTGTGTACAAGCGAGCCTCCCTCCCGGGACAAGAGTCCCTCATGGCAGGCACTGATTTGAGTCCATACCCTCTGCACCTGATAGAATACTTGGCACAGAGTGGGAACTCTTTTCAGGGTGGCTGAGTATAGTAAGAGCACGTGCTGAGTCCTACAGTTGGAGCACTGAGCAATGTTAATCAAGCTCATTATATAACCTGTGTCTTTAAACCTCCCCCCAGGCAATCTTCAGTGTCTTGTTCAGATGTGCCAATTGAATTTACTGATTTCTTTTTAACAGATTTTTTTTAAAAAGATTTTGTTTTATTTTATTTTTAAGCAGGCTCCATGCCCAGCATGGAGCCCAACATGGGGCTTGAACTCATGACCCTGAGATCAAGAACTGAGCTGAGATCAAGAGCTGGATGCTTAACCAACGGAGCCACCCAGGCGCCCCGAACTCACTCATTTCTTTTGTCCAACTGCTTCTCCTGACTTTCCTCATGCAGTTGGTATCTTTGATGTCAGCTCCTTGGACGTACTACTAACTCCTCATTTTCCCATGCCTTCCTTATCCCTCCATAGTAGAAAATGTTCAGTAAACCTTTAAGAGCAGGTAACACAAGGGGTCCATCTAGCTTCCACTTCCTGGTGTGCTTGCACTGAATATAAACAATTAAGCGTGGGTATGGTACATAAACAACGAATCTTGGAACACCGAAAAAATAAAATTAAATTTAAAAAAATTTTTTTAAAAAGCCTCCCTTATAAAGAGTGGACTTCATCTCATCAGTATTTAGCACGCTGCCTGCCACTGGGCAGGAGAGAGAGACAGTAATCTATGTCCTTAGGCTTCGCTCTAGCCCTGGGTGCAGGCAGCCTCCAAAATGGCCTCCTAGGGAACATAATGACTGGAGCTCACATGATTCATGATTAGTGTCTCTGCGTGGCCGGGACTTGCAAAATGGCCTCCTATGACTCCTGCCTCCTAGTATTCATGTGTGTGTGCAGTTCCACACAAACACACACACAATGTACCACAGAATCCAGCAGACATGCCGGAGTACAACTCCTCAGATTAGGTTGTAAAAGACTGTAGCTCCTGGCACGTTTCCTCTCTCTCTCTCACACACATTACACATGATACTCGCTCTGGGGGCAACCAGTTGCCATATCACGAGAAGCCTTGGACAGTTGATAAAGAGGCCCACGTGGCAAGGAACTGGGGTATCCAGCCAACACACAGTGAGGAACTGAGGCCTCCTTCCAACAAGCACCTGAGAGTTCTTGGAAATATATATACCCCGAGCTGAACTTTGAGGGGACTGCAGCCCCAGCCTGGAGTTCAGCTTCAACCTCATGAGAGACTCTGAGTCAGAATCCCTCAGCCAATCTGCTCCCAGCTCCTGACCCTTACAAACTATGAAATAGTATCTGTTCTGGGTTTTACGCTACTTGGTTATGCAACAAGAAAACACACCGGGCACTTTACACCATGCAGACAACACCAGTTTTTTTGTTTTTTTTTTTTTACTTCTAGAGAAACTGCTGGATACTCACTGGCGTGGGTAACCAGTGAGTATGCCCCAGCTCATAAACACAGGGCTGAGGGAGCAGAGTTTAAAGCTTACACCTGCCTTGTGGGGGGCTCACCTCCACCATTTGTCTCACGCCCCACTCACTGCCCACTGCCACATGGACAGAGACAGGGCCTTTTCTCCAGGCCCTCGGCATCTGTCACCTCTATTCCCTCCTCCCACACATCTACCGTGCTTGCTGTCTGAGTTCTGAACCACGACGCAATCAGGGCACTTCCCTCATCATGTTTCATTCATTCCCCTGATTCTTTATAGAATAGTGTTTTATTACAGTTAGAGCCCAATACTTCCCTACGCCCAAGGTAACCTCCACCTGCTCTTCCAGCTGTTTCCATTTCCCCTAGAGAGGAAGAGGGGAGAAGAAAGAGGAGACAGAGTGTTTTTGTTTCCGTTTGGGTTTTCTTTCAGCCGTCAGGCTACTCAGATGGGAAAGGTAGCATCCCCACTCAAATGCCGGCCCAGAAGGAAGGGGGTGGCTCAGGACTCCACTTCAGCAGGTGTCAGGGTCCCTGGACATCAGAGCTGGCATGAAAGGCAATATTGATAGGAAAAGGGGGTGGACAACCACAGGTGTCTCCCAGCAGTTCAATCCTGGCTCCTAGGAACAGTTTCTGTCAGGAACACAGCCAGGAAGCCAGGCCGGCAGGCGTCCTGCATTGTATCCATCGAGCAGGCTGGATCAGCACTCAAGCCAGACGCCTAGCAAGCTCAGCAAAGTCCAAGTGTAGCAGCCCCCAGGTGTTGGGGATTCAGGCAAAGGCAGGTACCCTCATGTCCTGGAAAGCCGGACTAAATGTGCTCTGCTCCTGAGCCCTGGCCTGGGCACGAGGGTGGGCTGGGCTGAGCCTACAAGGGAGAAGCTCCTCGGACACAGCCCTTCCAGAACAGACGCAGGACCTCACTTAACATTTCCCTTGAGGGAGTTTAGCTCCTGCTAGAAATAATATTCATCCCTTTGGTCATGAGGATCATGGTTACACACACAGTTACAGAAGCCAGGCCTTCAAGTTCCCAGGCAAAGAAGGACGGCTCCAGCCAGCAGGGGGAGATGTACTCAGTCATCACTGAAGCCTGAGCAAGTTCTTTTTATTTCCTTCCGTTTTCTGTTTGTTGTGGTTCCTGTTATTTCTTTTCCCTTTCATTTCTCTTTCATTTCTCTCCCTCCCGCTTCCCTCCTCTCTTCTAGACACATACCCCAGTCTCCATCACGCTTTCCCCTCCCCCGCCCCACTCTCTCCCCACGCGCCATCTTCCTGCCTCTCCTGCCACCTTGGGTGATGAGGCCCCCCCCTGCAGTTTTCTAAACTAAGGACGTTCAGAAGGGAAGGTGTAAATGCTGCTGACTGCCGCGGATGACCCTCCACATCCTTGCCAGGCTCTTCAAACTCACCTCCACCCAGGCCCACCTCCACCCAGGCTACAACTCCCTGTATGTACCCCGCTGTGGACCCAGCCAGGACCCAGCCTCCAGCCTTGTTTGCTAAGACCTGGGTGATCTGGCGCTCGTCCGATTATTCAAAGGTGAGTGTGAGACGGTGGCCCAAAAAGGACCTCAAATGCTGGCTGTGCCCTTCCTCCAAACTGGGTAATTCTGGACATATTACTCACCCTCTCCCACTCTCGGTTTCCCACTCTACAGAATGGCTACTCTAACAGAACCAGGGTTCCTGCAGAGGCCAGTGAGACAATGTAACAGCATGCCTGGTGCTTGGAACATTGTAAATGCTCCGAAATTACCAGGCATTTCATCCTTCACTGGATGCTTTTCTTCGCCCTCTCTCTCTCCAAACAAACTGAAAATCCCCTAAGAATGTGTGCCTTAAATTTGAAGATCTTCCTAGGCTAACTGTACTATAATGCCCTCATATGCTGCCAGTGTCGGGGAAGATTGAGATTCTGAGGCCAATGGAGGCAGCAGTACTAGGCACTGGTTACAAGAAGGGGCTGGGGGGAAGGGTGGTCTCACAGATTCACTGCTGGGAAAACAATTCAAAGTTTATTTTTGGCAAAAATCTCCCCATTTGGTTGGCCAAACCAGACCAGGCCTGCTCACCTACAACCTCATCTTCCAGTCTTATATGGGGAACCACACATGTTTCAGAAAACCTCCACCACCAGCTACAAAGGCCTCAGTACCCAAACGTCCCCCTCAGGGCCAGTGTGGCTGCTGCTCAGGAAGGCTGTTGGAGCAGAGGAGTCGCACCAGTGAATCTGGGCTATTTAAACACCAGCTCACAGGGGCCTCCCACCCAGGCTCTGACCAGACTTGCAAAATCTAACATGAAATGTCTCAGAATTAATATGTACTTGTGGTTTGATTTCCTAGAAATTAAGAACTGGCCAGAGGAGTAAGGCTGAGTTCTTCACTCTTAAAGTAGGCAAACCTTCAGGTAAAAGTACTTAGCAAACATCACTTAAAGCACACTTGGATAACATGAGAACTAACAGCTGGAGGGTCCAAACATTGCCCACAATTCTGCCCAGGCCAGGAAACTAAAGATGCCTTTACTTAGACCCCAAAGGTATCTGTTACCTTTTTGGGGAAAGAAGAGGTTAGGGAATTCAACATCCTACTAGGGGCCCTGATCGTCACTGTCTCTGTAATCCAGTTGAACAGTCCTGAGACTGGCACGCAGAGAGAATGGCATGCAGAGCTCTAATGCTTAGGAGGAGAGAAGAAAGAACTGCAAAAAGGCAATGAGTGAGTTCTCTCACAGGAAGAGTCATGCCCTAAAACAAAGTGCTCTGGTTTGGGGCATTTATTCTTCCGGCCAGACCCACCTGCCTAGATCTGACCAGACTTTCAGCAATGAAGCTGCAAGACCCCTACCCTGCACAGCCCTCCCCTCTTCATGGGTACCCTGCCCACTGTTCCACCAAGACACAATCAGTGTCTCTCTAATCTTGACAGTCACTTGGAAGAACACTGTGTTATTTCCAGCCACAGGAACCCCTCTATTTCCAAGGTAACTAGGACTAAGATGTTTATAGGCTGCTTCTGGAAAAGGCAGTGAATCAAAAACAAAAACTCCCCAGTTCCCCAATGGAGTGATAAATGCAGGTAAGCTGGCAACTGGCCTTTTAAATGTCTCACAAAATGCACTTGCTTTGGAACCAGAGGAAAAAAAAAAAAATTAGCCTGATTCTTTTCCCTTTATCCTTTTACTTCAGAATCGGCATTGTTTCTTTAGATTTTTATTTTCCTTTTCCATGCAAAGGGTAGAATCATTAACAACCCTCGGGCTTTCCCAGAACTGCATGAATCTGATTTGGGGTATTTCCCTTAGGTTAGAAATGGTAAAGCAGTGAGCCAGCTCCAAGCTCCTGAAACGGGAGCCTGTGTCAACTCACTTCTCATGCAAAGCCCCAAGGCTCCCCAGCGGAACTGGAGACTCAGATTGGCCTTGTTCTTTTACCCAGGCAATTAATAATGCATTCGGCAAAAAAAAATAAAATAAAACACACACCCACACACAACTTGTTTGCTAGGCTCCAGAGACAGCTGCCAACATTGCATTATTGAGTCTAACCTGCTCAGCTAAGGTGCTCTGCTACAGGATCTGCTGGGCAGGAGCTTCGGGGGTCTTGCCAAAGCTCTGCTCTCTCTGGAAAGGACGTTCTGGCTGATTATTTGCATAATCAGACCAACTCCCCCAGCAGGTGTACAATACTTTGCAGTTTATAGAATGTTTCTCAACAGTTACTTGAGTTAGTAGTTCAAGCTCCTATCTCCCATTTGCATTTCCAAAACAAAGATGGACAGTAGATGAGCTCCACCCTAGCTTCTCAGGTGTGATCCTATTTCATACACGATTGTTCATTTGATTACAGTTAGGTTTCCAGTGGGTTTTCCTGTCCTATTAACATTCCAAAACTTGGAATACTTCTTTCTACCAAACACCTACCAGAAAAAAAAAGAAAGAAAGAGGAAAGGAAAAAAAGACTCCTCTCCAGAAACAAGTTTTAGGTATATATGTTTCCTATTTAAAGTCCTCTCAACCCTCTATTCTTCAAAAGATACAATTTATAATCTTTAGCCAAGGGGTGCCTGGGTGGCTCCATGGGTTAAAGCCTCTGCCTTTGGCTCTGGTCATGATCCCAGGGTCCTGGGATCGAGCTCCGCATTGGGCTGCTTGGCAGGGAGCCTGCTTCCCTTCCTCTCTCTCTGCCTGCCTTTTTGTCTGCTTGTGATCTCTGTCTGTCAAATAAAGAAATAAATAAATCTTTAATTAAAAAAAAAATCTTTAGCCAAATTCTCTATGTTGACGCACGTAGACCTAAGTGATCAATTCAAACCACTATGGAGTAGTGTTCCATTGGGTACACAAACCACAGTGTTTGCATCCATTCTCTTCCTGAGTAGTGGTCCTTTTGGGCTATTGTGAACAGTGTTTAAATGAAGGTGACTTGCATATTCATACCATAGTTTCACTGGGCTAAAACTGTTGTTATTAACAGGTAGAAACTTAGAAAGTCTGCCTCCATTTTGCTACTATTTCCCTTGCCCCTGAGATCTATAGCTTAGAACTTCTGCTTAGCCCCACATGTAAGCATGGTTAGCTAAGATTTGAAAAAATTACTTTTTAACCAAAATCTGCCTCACCCAAGTAGATATGTACATACAAAAATGACTATGCTATGTTTGAGATTTACAGGAACAAAATGACCAGATTCTAATAAGCAAAGACCAACTGAGGACAAGGGTACATGACCTTCCTTGATGCCTATAGACATCATTACCTTTTGACTTCAACCCCCTCCTGTTTCCCCGTCTTCCTAACATTAAAAAAAAAAAAATCAAAATCAAAATCTCATGTTCAGAGAGATGGTCCTTGAGGACAATATTCCATCATCTCTTCAGTTTGCTGGCTTTCCAGATGAAATCACTTTCCTTGCCCCAACCTCTTGCCTCTTAATTTACTGGTCTATCATGTGGTAACAGAGAGCTAGGACTTGATAATCTGGCAAGTCAGCCATGAGCAACTGCCAACCAGGTGGCCAACCAGACCTGCCCCAGGGATTCTCAGGTGAGTCCCTAGCAGTGACAATTTGTTGGGGGAGTTGCTGCTTTGACCTGCTGGAGTGGGACTAGCTACCCCCGCACCTGGCTGTTGGGGCAAGGAATGGACAAACCTGTACAAGTCAAGAGTAGGCTAAGTCTTCCCAGCATTAGAACCAGAAGCTCCCTTTGTTTAGGTTTTTCCTTCAAAAGAAGCCACTTTGTTTGCCTTGTCAGGGGTGCCCTTTGGGAGAGGCAAATAGTTGTGAGACTTCTACCCAATTTGTATGTGAACCAGTTCATTCGCATTTGATTTGTTTGTTGCCACAGCTCGTGGTATCTTTGGACAGAACCAGCCATATTAGATTTGCTTTGTAAAAGGCTTTGAATGTTCACTTCACAAATATTAGTGACTCTTAGCTTTCCTCCAAATAGGGTGTTTCGTTCTCTTCACTTTTCTAGAAAGCTGTCTGGTTCAGGTGATAAAGCGCTGACCTATGGGGGAAAATCAGAAACTAAGAAGCCATTTGCATCAGTTGGTGAAACTCCTACTTCCGGGGAGGCATGAATGCTGGCGGAGGTACAGCAAACTCTGTTCCATCATAGTTCTGTTTCATCTGTGTTCTGCTTTGAGTTTTTGCCTAGAAGACGGGGAATGCCCCTCCTGTCCCCAAAGGAAGTGCATTAGCACATATTTTGAATAAAGAGTGCAGGAGGCTGAAAAGGAACCAGAGAAAAAGCCTACTCTACATGAAGGGGAGACAGAAGATGGAGATACAGGAATATTAATCCAAATTTTGAATATGCCTCTGTCTTTGCCAGCAGCACCCCTATTGCCACCGCCTCCACCACCCCCTGTTCCTGCACCACTATGCCTATAGCCCACACAGCCCGTTCCTGTACCACTCCAGGTGCTATTTGCTCCTGCTCCTTTTACCCTCACTATCAAGGAACAAAAAGCATCCCAAGCTGTTGAACCACCTCCTCATGAAGTTGACACAGAAGCTTCTATCATATAGCATGAAGGGCCCCAGGGGCTCCCTGGATTTAAGCCATCCATTTCAGATTTCCCCACAGAAGCCCCAGGTAAAATGGACAATTAGTAGCAAACTGATGGATTGTTTAGTGGACACAGGTGCAACATATTTAGAATTAAAGCTAATTCAAGGTTAGCTTAATTAAAATAAACATGTCTTTAGAGTTATCTGCATCAAACATAAAGCTTTTATGCTACCAAGGTTTATTAAAGGTCAAATAAGTTCATGTTATCTCTGTTGCAATTTATCAGCAAAAAGACAACTGAAAATGATGGTTCATTACATCTGTCTCATGAAGTCTTCATGGGTAATTATTAAAAGCAAGTAGGTTAATAAAAAGTTTTATAGGTAAACTTTTAAATAGCTTTCAAAATCATTGGTAACTTGAAACTTTGCTAAGTTAAAAGATATATTCAGTTAAATTCATTGGATATCTAGGTCTTTTCCAAATACATTAAAATACTGAAATATTAGTCACTAAACATAAGATAAACAAAACTTTAATTATAGAAAAACTACAGATAGTTGGGTCTGTTAATAAACATGCTTTAAAAAAAAACATGCTTTATATTTTGTTGAAAGTTGTACTATGAAAAAACTAAGAAATTATAAAATGTATTTACGAACTTGCCAATCTAAGGAATTCTGGTGAAGAGTTCACAATTGGTTACTACTTAGTTTTCCTTGGAAACTAAGGTTTCTAAGGGTTAAAATTCTCCTAAATATAATTAAGACTGGGCGCCTGGGTGGTTCAGTCATTTAAGCCTTCTTGATTTCAGCTCAGGTCATCATCTCAGGGATGTGAGATCAAGACCCATGTCAGGCTCCAAGCTGGGCATGAAACCTTAACATTCTCCCTCTTCCTTTGTCCCTTTCCAGCACTTGCTTGCTCTCTCATTCAATAAATACATAAATAATAAATAAAATATATAATTAAGACTGCTAGAGATGATAAGGAAAACAGCTCTGCATGTAAGGAAAGCAAGAGATGTGTAGCAAAGGTGTAAGGAATGAGAACACATTTTTGTTGAGGGAAAAGGAAGCACTTTTGTCCTGAAGAGAGATTGGCTGCTTAGAGAGGAAAAACCTAGAACAAAATTATTTAAAAAAAAGGTTGTAGAAAGTTTGTGAAGGGGAATCTTCAGGAAAAAAAAAAAAATATATATATATATATATATATGTATATATATATATATATATATATGCATGGTTAGGACTAAGACTGCAATGAATAAGTTTTTAAAGTACACCAAAGTTTAAGTTTGGAATTTGGTTTTTCCCTTGTTAAAAAGACAAAGTTTTCTTGGATTGTTGGTCTACTCTGATAAATTGTAAATAAACGTTTTTTATGACCAGGAAGATAAAGTTTTAATGTTTTGTCTTTACCACATCTTTAATTACTTAAGAAAGTTAAAACATCTGGCCCCACATTGGGTTCCCTGCTTGGCGGGAAGCCTGATTCTCCCTCTCCCACTGCCCCTGCTTCTGTTCCCACTCTCACTGTGTCTCTCTCTGTCAAATAAATAAAATCTTAAAAAAAAGAAAGAAAGAAAGAAAGAAAGAAAGAAAGAAAGAAAGAAAGAAAGAAAATAAAGTTAAAATATCTCAATATTAAGCTAAATTTTGCCAAAAACAATATGACCTTCTACAGAATAACTTATTGCCACCTTGGCTAAATGGATAACATTAAGATTTAAAATAATCTATAACCCTATTTAGGTATGTGCTTTAGAACCATCTAAGGTTTTTAACAAACTTCTGAAAAACTTGAATTCTAAATGAAGTCTTTTTGACTACTTAAGTTTGTTTATTTGGTATTTTAAGTTACATGGGAAGCATTGTCAAGCAAATGATAAGTCTTCATAGGTAATATTGTGTGGATAAATGCTATAACTGTTCTGGAAATTTATAAAATTCCTAAACTTTTAATATGTTATGTTATATCATCAGATGTAATTCTAATTATTAAAATATATGTCACAAAAATAGCTGAATTTCCTTGTCAACTTCATTATAATGAACTCTAATCTCATTTTTAACCATGCCCTTTTTTAGTCTTTTGTAATTTACAGTTGCTGCTTTACCTCAGTGCCCTTGTAAAGGTGTTTCAGCTTCAAAGAGATCCATGAAAATTAATTTGACAAGCACAGGTTCCTCATATCTTTAAGATCATAAAACTAAACTAAGAATTTCCCCAACTAATGGGAAAAACTGTATTCAGACAAGAATTAGTAATATGGGACTGAATGAATTAAGGAAGATGATTATAGTTTTTATGACTCTTATTTGAAACTTTGCTGGTTCTCTAATGTTTGCTTTTCCAGATCTAAAGAAACGTTTTCCTCTTAAGATATCTAGGACTTACAGAAATAAGAAAAAAAAAATTCCTTTGTGGACAAATTGAAATTTATCTTTTCTCCCTACCTAAATCCCCCAGAATTCAGGAACTCTCAGTGAGTATTCTTTCCTTCAAAGCAATATTAATTATTTGCATAAGTTCAAAAAGAATCTGCTCTCCTTGTAACAGGACACCACTGAAAACATGAGTTATTTGACCAAGGCCAAAATTAAAAATGCTTTAACTGAGATGCAAACCCAAATGGATGCAATAAAAATGAGGAGGATGGATAAAGCAAAGGAATAAATCTGTGATACAGAAGATAAAATTATGGAAAATCATGAAGCTGAAAAGAAGAGGAAAAGAAAGGTAAGAACTATAAAGGTAGACTTAGGGAACTGAGCAACTTACTTAAACTGTAATAACATTCATATCATGAGTCCTAGAACATGAAGAGAGAGAAAAGGGGGCAGAAGGTTTATTCAAACAAAATATAGATGAAAACTTCCCTAATCTGGGGAAGGAGACAGACATCATAATACAAGAAGCACAGTGAACTCCCATTAAATCCAACAAAAGCCTACCATCACCTAGACATATCACAGTCAAATTCACAAAATATATGGACAGGTAATGAATCCTGAAAGCAGCAAGGGAAAAAAGTCCTTACATACAAGAGAAGACAGATCAGGTTCTCAGCAAATCTTTGCACAGAAACTTGACAAGCCAGAGGAGAGTGGCAGAATATATTCAACATGCTAAATGGGAAAAATATGTAGCCAACAATATTTTATCCAGCAAGGCTATGATTCAGAATAGTAGAAATAAAGTGTTTCCTAGACCAAAAAAAAGAAGAAGAAAAAAAAAATGAAAAGAGTTTGTGACTACTAAACCAGCCCCACAGGATATTATAAGGGTGACTCTTCGAGTGGAAAAAAAAAAAAAAAAGACCAGAAGCAAAAAGACTAGAAAGGACCAGAGAACATCACCAGAAACACCAACTCTACAGGTAACACAATGGCACTAAATTCATATCTTTCAATAATCACTCTGGGGTGTCTGGGTGGCTCAGTGGATTTAGATGTCTGCCTTCAGCTCAGGTCATGATCCCAGGGTCTTGGGATGAAGCCCTAGATTGGGCTTTCTGCCCTCTCTCTCTGCCACTCTCCTCACTCTCTCTGTCAAATAAATGAATAAAATCTTTAAAAAATAATAATAATAATCACTCTGAATGTAAATGGCCTAAATGCTCCTATTCAAAGACATAGGGTATCAGAATGGATGAAAGAAAAAGGTATGTCTACATGCTGCCTACAAGAGATTCATTGTAGACCTAAAGACACCTTGCAGATTGAAAGTGAGGAGGTAGAGAATTATCTATCATACTAATGGACATCAAAAGAAAGCGAGAGTAGCCCTACTTACATCAGACAAACTATATTTTAAAACAAAGACTGTAACAAGAGATGAAGAAGGGCATTACATCATAATTACTGGGTATATCCATTAGAAAGATCTAACAATTGTAAATATTTATGTCCGCAAGTTGGGATCACCCAAATATATAAATCAATTAATAATAAACTCATTTATAATAGCACAGTAATAGTAGGGGACTTTAACACCTCACAGCAATGAACAGTTTGTCTAAACAGAAAGTCAAGAAGAAACAAGGGGCTGTGGATAACACACTGGACCAATGGGTGTAATACATATATTCAGAATATATGATCCTAAAGCAGCAGAAAATACATTATTTTCAAGTGCACCTGAAACATTCTCCAGAATAGATCATATATTGGCTGACAAATCAATGCTCAACAAGTACAAAAAGACTGAGCTCATACCATGCATATTTTCAGACCACAATGCTATGAAACTTGAAGTCAGCCACAAGAAAAGTTTGGAAAGACCTCAAGTACATGCAGGTTAAAGAACATCCCACTAAAGAATGAATGGGCCAACCAGGAAATTAAACAATAAAAAAAATACACAAAAGCAAATGTAAATGAAAACATGACAGGCCAAACCTTTGGGATGTAGCAAAAGCAGTCCTAGAAGGGAAGTTTATAGCAATCCAGGCCTCCTTCGAGAAGCAAGAAAAGTCTCAAATACACAACCTAACCTTATACCTAAAGAAGCTAGAAAAGGAACAGCAGATAAAGCCTAAAGCCAGCAGAAGGTGGGAAATAAAGATTAGAGTAGAAATGAATGATATAGAAACAAAACAAAACAAAAAACAAAGACTGTAGAGAAGACCAAAAAACTAAAAGCTCGTTATTCAAAAGAATTAATAGTTGAAAAAGCCCTTGCCAGACTTATCAGTAGAAAAAGAGAGAGAACCCAAATAGATAAAATTATAAATGAAAGAGGGGAGATCATAACAGTCACTATGAAAAGTTATATGCCAACAAATTGGGAAATCTGGAAGAAATGGACAAAATCTTAGAAACTCATAAACTTCCAAAACTGAAACAGAAAGAAATAGAAAATTTGAACAGACCCATAATCAACAAGGAAATTGAATCAATAATCTAAAACCTCCCCAAACAAAAGTCCTGGGCCAGATGGAGTCCCAAGAGAATTCTACCAGACATTTAAAGAAGAGTTAATACTTGTTCTTCTCAATCTGTTCCAAAAAACAAAAATGGAAGGAAAACTTCCAAACTCAATTTAGAAAGCCCGCATTACCTTGATTTCAAAACCAGACAAAGACTTGGCTAAAAAGGAGAATTATACACCAACATCCCTGATGGACATGGATGAAAAATTTAATTCAACAGTACATTAAAGAAATTAACCTCCCACAAACAAGTGGGATTTATTCCTGGGCTACAGGGGTAGTTCAATATTCACAAATCAATGTGATATAACACATTAATAAAAGAAAGGACATGTACCTTTTGATCCTGTCAATGGATGCAGAAAAACCATCTGGCAAAATACAGCATCTTTCTTGATAAAAACCCTCAACAAAGTAGGGATAGATAGAACATACCGCAACATCATAAAGGCCATATATAAAAGACACGCAGCTAATATCATCCTCAATGGGGAAAAACTGAGAGCACAAATAATAAAAACAAAATAATGGCACAAAAACAGACACAGATCAATGGACCAGAACAGAAAATCCAGAAATGAACCCACAACTACATGGTCAACTAATCTTTGACAAAGCAGGAAAGAATGTCCAGTATAAAAAAGATAGTCTCTTCAAAAAATGATGTTGGGAAAACTAAAAAGTGCCATGCAGGAGAATGAAACTGGACCACTTTCTAACATACACAAAAATAAATTCAAAATAGATGAAAGACCTAAATGTGAGATAGGAACCCACTAAAATCCTAGAGGAGAATGCAGGCATCAACCTCTTTGACATTGGCCATAGCAACTTCTTACCAAACACATCCCTGAAAGCAAGGGAAACAAAAGCAAAAATGAACTATTGGGACTTCCTCAAAATAAAAAGATTCTGCACCGTGAAGGAAACAATCAACAAAACTAAAAATCAGCCTACAGAATAGGAGAAGATATTTGAAAAAGACATATCTGATAAAGAGTTAGTATCCCAAATCTAGAAAGAGTTTACCCAACTCAACACCCAGAAAAACAAATGGCTCATTTAAGAAATATGCGAGGATATGAATAGACACATTTCCAAAGACATCCAGATGGCCAACAGACACATGAAAAGATGCTCAACATCACTCCTCATCAGGGAAATACAAGTCAAAACCATGATGAGATACCAACTCACACATGTCAGAATGGCTAAACTTAACCACACAAGAAACACTAGGTATTGGCAAAGATGTGGAGAAAGGGGAAACCTCTTGCTTTGTTGCTGGGAATGCAAACTAGTGCAGCCACTCTAAGGGAAAGTTTGGAGGTTCCTCAAGAAACTAAAAATAGAGCTACCCTATGACCCAGCAATTGAAGTACTAGGTATTTACCCAAAGGATATAATAATGAAGATTCAAAGGGGTACATGTACCCTGATATTTACAGCAGCATTATCAATAGTCAAATTATTGAGAAAGCCCAAATGTCCATTGACTGATGAAAAGATAAAGATATGGTGTATATATACAATGGAGTATCACTCAGCCATCAAGAAGAATGAAATCCTGTCATTTGCAACAATGTAGATGGAACTAGTTGTATTATGCTAAGCGAAATAAGCCAATCAGAAAAAGACAAATCCCATATGATTTCACTCATATGTGGAATTTAAGAAACAAAACATATGACCATATGAGAAAGTGGGAAAAGGGAAAGAGGGAAACAAACCACAAGAGACTCTTAACCATAGAGAACAAACTGAGGGCTGCTGGAGGGAGGTGGGTTAAATGTATGATGGCCATTAAAGGGGATACTTGTGATGAGCACTGGGTATGCTATACAAGTGATAAATCACTGATTTCTACTGAAATCAATATTGCCCTGTATGTTAACTAAAATTTAAAGAAAAAATAAAGGGTGCCTGGGTGGCTCAGTGGGTTAAGCCGCTGCCTTTGGCTCAGGTCATGATCTCAGGGTCCTGAGTTGAGTCCCGCATCGGGCTCTCTGCTCAGCTCTCTGTCAAATAAATTAAAAAAAAAAAAATTTTAAGAAAAAATAAAGAAACCAAACAACAACAAAAACTCACAGCCCTGGTTTGCTAGGTAGGCCATCTCCTACCACCAAAGGATTTGCAATTGCCTCAAAAACAGTAAGATACCTAGGAATAAACCTAACTAAAGAGGTAAAAGATCTGTACTCTGTAAACTACAGAACACTTATGAAAGAAAATAAAGAAGATACAAATAAATGAAAAAGCATTCCATGCTCACGGATTTGAAGAACAAACATTGTAAAAATGTCTATATTACCCAAAGCAATCACCCTTACCAGTCTGTTTCCAGAAACCTTTTCATTTCCAGCATACACCAATTATCCATTCTTTCTTGCAAGTTTAATTCTGCCTTTAAAATGATACTGCCTTTAAAATTCTGCCTTTAAATGATAAAACATTTCTAGTGCCATAACAATGGCAGGGTCTTCGAGTATGTATTTGAGGTATCGTGGGAAGAGGAGAGTCAGCTGACTCCTATAGCTACAGAATCCTGGAATCTGGGGAGATGGAGCAAGTGAGAAATTAAAACCTAGGCTTATGCAGGGAGGCTTTGTTGAAGAAGAAACATTTTAGCTGAGACCGGATGGACGTGCAAGACTATATAGATCCAGAAAAGAGGGAGGAGGCATGTTTGGTTGTAAACAGATCCTCACAAGGTGAATTTAAGGCAACCCCAAATGACAATAATATGTAGGGGAAAAGATAAACAACAACAAGAACAGGAAAATCCTGAATAAAAAGGAGTCAGTGCACAGTAAATGAGTAAGAAAGAACTAGAGAGTAAAGGAAGAAAACTCTTTGGTTGAGAGCTCCCAAATGAAACAAGGCTGTTTATTTAGCTGTGTTCAAACACTGAGAGCATCAACCCGGAAAAGCCATTCCCAGAATAACTGGCCCCAAACAAAAACTGGTTTGAGTCTCTGTAATTGGTGCTATGATAAGAGGCGGGTGAAGTGGCCAGATCCCAGGCGGAAATCGGCCACTTTGGCGTAATTGAAGGAACGAGATGTCCTCGTACAGAGTCCTGTATCTGAGCAATAAGGGCTGTACTGGGGACATAAAGCCCAAGGTGAAATGAACCACTCTAGCAAATGACACAGGCGGTGGCTAAACTTCATCTCGGTCTTACAAGTTCAAGCCCACTTTCCACCTTGCAGAGTGAATCAGAGGCATTTTTATTCATGAAGTGAATAAAACCCAAGGATAACAACCTTCTTGTTGTACTTGTAAAGGTGCCCTTAACAGCTGGCAGAAGAGCTGTGAATAAAGTGATAAAAGGGGCTGGGGTGGCTGGATTCTGTCCCCATTCTTATTAGAGAGAACAAATTCACACATACACTAAAGCATTTTGTCTTTTTCTCACTTTGGCCCAAGAGGCAAGCAGGTGATAAAATAGTTGGTGAGCTAAATCCATTTTGAAAGGCAGAATAACACAGATGCTCCCAGACAGGTGAAGGAATCAGGGCCCGATGTTCATATTAAATAAACACTAGTTACAACCAAGCCCTTTGAACATCTGCATCCAGAGATGAAAATCCTATCTGACAAAAGGCTGTTTAGTCACTAAGACCTAAACAAGCTAAGCAGGTACCAAAAACCTCCTGCCTTCCCTCCTTCCCTCCACTTTGCAGGTAAAAACATCCGTGACATTAAGGAAGAAATCAGAGTTGTCCATGTTGAGCTCCACAGCACTTCCCTCAGCAATATGTTCTTTGAAGAGAAAATGCTAGACTGAGAAATTATATTGTAACTAAATGTTTCTTCATCACTAGCAAAATTTCTAGATTCCAACGTGGAATTTTTTTTTCCTTAATTTTCTACTTCTCCCATCAAAATTTGGGGGGAGATCAGAGTTCATTCAAAACCAGTTTGTCAGGACTATTTTGTGGTAGGGATGTGATTTTTACCAGCTTTGGGAAAATAGGAATGCAATACCCCAGGCTTCATGATGGGTCTGAATCACAAATATATTAGGCAAATTAGATAAAGTCCTCAGAGAGAGGAGAAAGACAGAGTGAGAGAGGAAGAGAGATGGAAAGAGAGAGAGAGACAGAAAGGAATAAACTGCAATTCAGGAAGAGAGACCCCTTCCAGTTCAGCATCTTCCAAAACAATTTCCATCACATTCACACTCTAGGTCTTATGTGAAGTGAATAGCGGAATGCTTTTTTTTAAAAATGAAACAAGTTTAGAAAACACTCGCTGAAAAAATCACAGGTTTCTTTTCAAGACTTCTCAAAACTTTCAATATTCAAGTGTGCATTATAGGCCTTCAAAAAGGGGATAAGGTATCACTTGCTTTTTGGTATGATTTGCATAGAAAACCCACCTTCACTGAGGGTTTAACGTTGTATCACTTACAATTACTGCTGCAAAGAACACTTTCCCGGAAGCTCTTCATATAATTGCTTACCTTGAACTAGATCTCAAGTGAGGGAAGAGGTGGGCGGTGGGAGTGGTGAAGATGGAGGAGGATATCATGGGACAAGAGTGACATAAGCTGGAAGAGAATTTCTGCTCGGGATGAGGCATGAAGGAAAGGCAAAAAAAAAAAAAAAAAAAAAGCCTGTATTCAACTGTATAGGAATAAATGACAAGGACCTAGTTCAGCTGGAGGAGGAGGTAAAAGGGTGAACCAAAGGGAATTACGTTCACAAGGCTTATAGACTCTCATATTCCCTCAGAATTCATGTTTAGACCTGAGTTTGGTGTTCACGGTACCATGCCTAAACTTGTGGAATCTGTAAATTGAGTAATTCACCAGATTTTGCAATTTTCCAGCCTTTATTTCTTCAAGTACCATTTTGACCCATTCTCTTCCTTCCTTATGGCACTGGAGCATTTGCTAGCTTGTTTGATGTTGTCGGAATTTGGGAGATTCTCTTCAGTTTTACCTTCAAGTTAGTCATGATCTTATGCTTTATTAAGTAAGAGCTAGCTCTTAACCATCAAGATTTTATCCTTAATCCTAGGATACGTTGTCCTCACTCCCAAGACCTAGTATTTCTGGGCTTTCTGCTGTAAGCCTAAGGTACCTAGACACATTTTCTCGCTCTACTCTGGAACTCCACTATCTCCTGTCCTGTGCTCGGATATCACCATTCAGCTCTTGACCTACTGGGGGGAAATTTGTATGAGGCCTTATAAGGGCCATTCCTGGACACGTGCAACTCAGTCTCTGGCCACAGGCCCATGCTGTATCCTCATGTAGATGACAGAGGAGCTTCCTCTCCCCATTTCCATACAATTGCTTCTCCTCAGCTATCTCACTCTGAAAATTACAATTGCCTCAGCATCTTGGACTTCATCTTTAAATTCTCAGCTTAGAGAGACAGCACCTCCACTTGGGACCACCTGCTCTTCTTTACATCAGGTAAGTGACTCCAGACAAAAAGCCAGAGCAATCAGGGGGCTCACCCTGTTCCATTTCTCTCAAAGACCAGCACCCTACACTGCCTGTTGCCCAGGGCTTCATATATTTCGTCTAGGTTTATAGTTATTTTCAGTGAGAGGTAAAATCCAATACCACTGTCATGGCTGGAAATAGAATACACTAGAATTTTGATAGCACGCCCATGGTTGCTCAAAATGTTATATCCAGTCACCATGTTATTTATGTATAAAGCCAGCTGAAAAATCTTACTCTTGCTAGGGCTCAGAAAACATAGCACCCCATAGAGCTTTCCTGAAAAAGAAGCACCCAGAATCCTATAACCTCCAAAACTGCGTAAAAATTCAATTATATTTATTTTTTTTAAAAGATTTTATTTATCTGACAGACAGAGATCATAGTAGGCAGAGAGGCAGGCAGAAAGAGAGGGGGAAGTAGGCTCCCTGCTGAGCAGAGAGCTCAATGTGGGGCTCAATCCCAGGACCCTGGGATCATGACCTGAGCCGAAGGCAGAGGCTTTAATCCACTGAGCCACCCAGGCACCCCAAAATTCAATTATATTTAAGATGCAACATAAAAGAAATGATGGAGAAGACTGAAGGCACTTGGGTGGCTCAGTTGGTTAAGTGTGTGCCTTTGGCTTGGGTCATGATCTCAGGGTCCTGAGGTTGAGCCCCACGTTGGGCTTATCAGTGAGTCCACTTCTCTTTCTCCCTCCTCCCTAGTGCTCTCCCTCTCTAATAAGTTAATAAACTCACACACACACACACACACACACACACACACAGGTTCTAGCAAAATTTGAGGTGCTACATAAAATAAGTCTGGGAAATATTTAACATTTTTATTTCATATCTTCTAAAGGCTTCATTTCTAGTTTGTATAATATTTTATAATTATGTCAATATTTAGAAACAAATTCAAATTTGACCAGCTTCAGTCTTCTCCCAGCCAGCACCCACCAACACTCAGCTCAAATAGGACAGCATTGATGCTGACTTAAACTTTGACTAATAGGATATGAGTCAAAAGATACCCTTCTCCTCCTTTCTTCTGAATGGATTGTTTAGAAATGTAGGATTTTTCTTCCAGCTACTGGGAAAAGGTCTTATAAGAAAAAGTAGTCCACGTGACATGAACCAAGAGCAGCTCAGCCACACATTCCCTTACATTTGCTCTCCCTCCTTCCCTGCCTCATTCCAGTTCTTTCTCAATGCTGCTTCCCCGGGACTGCATTATTGCACTAAAGATGGTGTAAGAACATTATATATGGTATCATAACATGGATCTAAAAGCTAAGGCTATCTTAAAATAAGAATACTCTTGGGAAAAAGAAAGAATGCAAATACATATTAAAACATGTCACAATATGGAAGAATCAAATACTGTTTCAATGTTGCCATTGGTAAAGAAACTAAGTTTTAAATAAAAAATAAGTCATAAAAATAACTTCTGGCCAGTTGGGAAAAAAAAAAATCCCAAAACTTATAAAATATAGAAAAATATAGGACAAAAGCGGAGAAAACAACTCGCAGAAAAGGGGGACAAGAGAGCATCAAGTACGATCAATATACCACAACAGGATTTTTTTTTTTTTAAGTATAGCTTAATGCAAGCACTGCTTGGAACTATGGGATAAATGAATCAAATCAGATAGGGACTCCAATCTACCATATTGGGGATATAGAAATTAATCAAGTAAATAAACATGTAATTGCATACCCCACGATTGCTATGAGTGAAAGTCACACTTCCACAGGAGTCTGTAATAAGAAAGATCCGACCTAGTCTTAGCTTCAGGTTGGAATCAGAAGCACAGATCAAGCTCTATGCTTGACAACAGCCTTAATATTGGGCACGCTTTTAACCTAACCAAGATTCCTCTTCCTCTCCCACAAAATGACAGCAGGTAATAATTTCTATCCGACAGTCTTTTTTTTTGTGAGCACCAGATGAGATGCTGCTGCTGAGAACATTTTGCAGTCTGTAAATCACTTCACCTGAGAATCTGGGACTTGGTCTCCAGGCCCCTTAAAAACCCAGCACAACACTTAAACACATAGTAGGTGTTCAGGACTGAAAATTTCCTGAAGCTTTTAATAGATCCAAATAGGGTCAGTCTAATAAATAAAATGATGTAAAGACAAGTTGGTGTTTTCTGTTACTATACACACTCATGCAACCCGCCCATCACAGCTCACACCCTCAGAAAGGTTTATTTTATGGGAGAAATTGTGACAAGAGATGGAACGACATGCACTTTTTTTTTTTTTTAAGTATGAGAGCTAATAGAGTAGCATTTGCTATAATGTGTAGGTGAAATAAAGCATGTAGGTACCACAAATGATTGGGTCTGCCTCAATCCATTCGCTTAGATGAATCATGAA
This sequence comes from Mustela nivalis, assembly GCF_964662115.1. Taxonomy (NCBI): domain Eukaryota; kingdom Metazoa; phylum Chordata; class Mammalia; order Carnivora; family Mustelidae; genus Mustela; species Mustela nivalis. Next base: position 142,938,561 of record NC_139021.1, read on the forward strand.
TTGCTTTCAATTCTTGCCTCTACGGAGCTACAGAGGTCTCCAAACTGAAATCCTACTACTGTGTTCAATAGGTACAGATGATAGAAAAGCTTTTTTAATGAGAATTGGGTAGGAAATAGTTTCTTTGTGACTCCTCCTCCCCCACTGAGTTGATCCTAGAATTCAAAAAGAAAGGGGACTCACTCTTAAAATTTGTCCAAACTAAGATATCTCGAAATGACAGATAATACACAATTTGCTTTTCAGAAATAGAGTCTCATCTCATGAGCTCTGAAGGAGGAATAACTGAATTGACTTGTGAGAAATCAAAAGAGAAAAAAAAAAACCTTTCCAATCTTCAGCGGCACAGGAAAAATTATTTAACTCCCTGTAAAACCTGAGCCCTATCACAGGGCACGGTTGGAGCTCACCTCAAAGGCAACTGATAACATTCTAATTTGATGGCCTCTTCTAAGTTTCTAGACCTAAGTTTGATTCTAGGCCTGAATGTTCTCCTGGAAATGTGGGAAAACGAATGAGATCAGCTTGATATCTTGCAACCCAGCATCAAGGGTTTGGTTTTTTTGTTTGGTGTTTTTTTTTTTTTTTGGTTTTTTTTTTTAATTTGAGATAATTATAGATTTGTTTGTGCTGATAAGAAATAATACTAATATATTCCGCCTTTACTCCATTTCCCCTGTGGTAGCATCTTACAAAAATTATACTTACCCAATGCTGCTGAGATTTCCATTGTTCCCTGCTAATGTTGCCTGAGGGAGAAGGAACTTCCCCAAATGGGCTACCTGATGCCCCCAGGTTGGGGAACAAACAGCACTTCCTGGACCAAATCCTTGTTCTGTCAGGATGCCCTGTACCTGAACCACTATCTGCTTCAAATCTCTTTTGGGGGAAATGATTCTCTGGGCTGCAGGACACAGAGCCTTTCTGGATCAGCTGTTTGTTTTTGCAGGAATCTACTGCCAAAATCTGGTCACCCCATCGTTCTAAGTTAGGAAGGGAAATCTCAGAGCTAGCGGGGATGGAAAGTACTTTCTGGACCAGACCATTTGCTGTGGCAGGACTTCCCCTGACCCCAATTTATAGATGCTGCCTGCTCACCTGATGTCCCGAGGTGAGGAAAAGGAGTTTCAGGTCTAATACAGGGAGGGAAAGTCCTTCCCTTGGCTGCTCAAGAAAGATCCCATTGGAGTCCTCTTAGCTCCACTGCTCTTACAAGCAGGACCTTCTATCCAGTTCAGGAGAGGAATGAACCTACCGAAGTCACACTTTCTGTAGTTAGGTTGGTGGTCGGGGACACCTGGCCTGTGTCCCTTCCTGCCAGTGAGTGGAGAATGCTAAGATGTCCTCTGTGTTGTTCCTTCTGTCCCAGGGTCCCTAACAATCCCATCTTCCTCAGTTCAGACTTCTGTTTTGGTTGTCTCTCATTTCTAAGGCTTATAGCTATTCTGAGAAGAGCAAAACAGAGAGAAATGGTTGTGCCATCTTTATGCCTTCAGCTTTCCTTCTGAACCAAATATTAAATCAGCAGCGTGTAGGACAAAGATAAGTTGCAGAAGTATTTTGTTTATTCCAGGCTATTTGTTTAGTGTGTGTCCAAAGTTAACCACAAACAATTAAAAATCAGAAATGTGCACAAAAAATTTTGCAGCTCTGGATTCTCTGAGAACATTAAATGTGGCCACCCAGGCCGGAATCGGGCCACAATCAGCTGAAGTTGGAAAGAAGCATCCCTCTTCAGACACAACAATTGTACCAATTGTCCTATTTTCAGGCCCAGCTTTCTCAGTCATTTAAATCACCCGTCTGGCTCTTTGACTTAAGAACCCTGACCTAGCCTATTAATGAACAATCACAAACTTTATAAGTGCATTTTACAAACACTTTCCCAAAAATTATTTCATTTAATCCTCATCATTAAAAAAAAGGTACTATTTAATCCTAATTCTAAATAACATGTGCTATCACTTCCATTTATAGCTAAAACAACTAAGTTTTAGAACGAGGATATGATTTATCAAGGTCATAGTGCTATTTAGCAGCAGAGGTGGGATTCAACCCTCATCTTCTGACCCCACGTCCAGTATGTTTTACTTGCCCCCCAACAGCAGAGAAGACTAAGATGCTGTTCCAAAATATAGCCACAAATCATAAGGCCACATTGCTCTGATATGTGAATGTCCTTTTGAACACAGACTTAGGGATTCTTTTAGCTATCATTCATTTGTACCTGGGTTGCATACTTACTTTTTTTAAGGCAATTAAACAAGCAAAAATCTGAATCACCCCAAAATAAACTTGAGCAGGACCTTTCCAATCAATTCTATTGAGTTTTTTTTAATTTTTTATTTTTTATAAACATTTATTTTTATCCCCAGGGGTACAGGTCTGTGAATCACCAGGTTTACACACTTCACAGCACTCACCAAAGCACATACCCTCCCCAATGTCCATAATCCCACCCCCTTCGCCCAAACCCCTTGCCCCCAGCAACCCTCAGTTTGTTTTGTGGATTAAGAGTCACTTATGGTTTGTCTCCCTCCCAATCCCATCTTGTTTCATTTATTCTTCTCCTACCCACTTAAGCCCCCATGTTGCATCACCACTTCCTCATATCAGGGAGATCATATGATAGTTGTCTTTCTCTGCTTGACTTATTTCGCTAAGCATGATACGCTCTAGTTCCATCCATGCTGTCGCAAATGGCAATATTTCATTTCTTTTGATGGCTGCATAGTGTATATATACCATTGTGTATATATACCACATCTTCTTGATCCATTCATCTGTTGATGGACATCTAGATTCTTTCCATAGTTTGGCTATTGTGGACATTGCTGCAATTCTATTAAGTTTTAAGCAGATTGCTTTTCTGACCCTTGGATTGATGGGATGGGTCCAAACCTAACACATATGCTCTCCCACCCCTAGAGATTTTAAATATAGTCTAGGAGACCAGACCAACACATTTTAAATAATCATATATGCATGTGTGTATGCATACACACACACATACACACACACACATATATATATGTATCTATATATATGTTGCCATACATGAGAGAAATCTCAGTTGTATAGATTTGCATGGAGAATAGCTCCTGGAAAGCAGGGACAGTTGAGATACTTACGACTTAATGATTTATTCTGTAGTCTCTATCTCCTATAAAAGGGTGACCTTTGATAAAACTACAGGGAGAATGGAAGAAACCAAAAGTGTCATAGAAACACCATGAATAATGCCTCCTTGTGAATGATCTTTCTGGTGTCACTGCTGCAAACCCAGTCAAATGACAGGTTTTCCTGAGGGACAGATCAAGAAGAACCCCATCTCTGCATCTCTACAACCATGCAGCAAGAACTGTAAAAAAAAAAAAAAAAAAAAAAGGAACACATAGATTCAGACAAATGAGAGTATGAGAGTGTATGTGTGGCCTGAATAGGGAGGCAGCCCTCTGAATGGAGAAGACAGAAAGCAGGTGAAGTGTTAGAGGCAGCAACAACTGAGCAAATACAAAATCCAGAGGGCATAGTGGTTTGATACCATGGGCTCAAATTCTAAAATACCCTTTCATTGCCCTTGAAGTTGGCAAGCTTGTTGCCACTTTGACCAATAGAGTATGGCAGAAAGAATGCTATGTGACTTCCAAGGCTAGGTCATCCTGGCCACGTTCAAACACCTGGTCCCGGAGTCAGTCCTGAGCTGCCATGCTAGATGGGCCTCCTGTGGGTTTCTCCAGATGAGCGCAAGTGGAGTCTAGCCTTCCTTCCATTCCAGCCCAGGCAGCAGACATAGGAGTAAAGAAGGTTCCAGATAAATCCAACCCCAGCCATTCAAATCATCCCAAACCCAGTAAGTCTTTCCAGCGGGGGCTCCAGACATAACAGAGCAGAGACAATTCCGGCCGCCTATGTCCTCTCTAAATTCCAGACAGACGATATCCAATAGCAAATCAAAAAATTGTTGTCATGTTAAGTCACTAAATTTTGAAGGTGTTTCTTATGCAGAAATAGAACAGAGAGTAGATAGAAAAGGTAAAATGGGGGAGAAGAAAAGACACGTTTAATACAGAGCTGGCACAGGAAGTAGAATTAAGCAGGACTAGAGAATGTGGCTGAATTGTGAATGGGAACATCAGTGGTAAGAAACAACATGTGCTTCTAAAGACTATTAGTCTGTGCTGCAAACCCAGTTCCAGGGGCCAGCAACGCATACAAAATGATAGTATTACATTCACTCATGACAGCATGAGATTATTCTCAAGGAAAACCCAACTGGTCTTTTATATTTTTTCTTCTAGATGAAAGAGACAGCTCTTGCTTTCACCAGAATCTGCCTAGCACCAGGTCTCACAGAGCCTTTTAGGCAAATGTTGCCCAAGACATCAGCTCCTCTGGAAGCTAGAATTCACAGGCACTGTGGGCGGGAACGGGGTGGGAGGGCTTGGTTCTGTGAGTCCCGTGTCCCAGGGCTACTCTACCTCTGAGGGCTCAGTCTACTGGATCTCTTGTCCAGCTCACCAGCTTAAATCAACAGCTCTCATGTCTTGGACCACAACACTTGACTAGGATATTGGCACCCCCTTTACCTCACTGAGCTGGACTCTGCCTCACTTTATCTCCTGGCTGGCATTCTATAGGCACCAGGCACACCACCTGACTTGGATGCTTCTACAGCTAGATCAGAGTCCCCACGCCACACTGAATGTCTGTACAGCGAGCAACTGGTCATCCTACTCTGCAGGACTTCCCTGAAGCTCTGTCCTCCAAACCCCAGGATCTTCCTCCTCCAGTTCCACAGTGGACCCAACTTCCTTGCAGATAAACTACCAAAGTTGTGATAACTCTTGCAGGAAGTGCAGCATTTTGACAATAGACCAAACATTGCCCACCAGATCCATGGTGAAACCTCTTTTAAGCACTTCTTTTGTGATTCCCCTAACACCAGTGAGGAAGGTCAAAGATGTCTATCAGCTCAGTGCTTCCTTAATTTACTTGTATCTGACTACAAAGCAAGCCCTCTTCTGTGGGCCATTTGTCTAAGTGGAGTACTTAAGTTCAGATTTCCAATTCACACCTGTGGAGCCAACCCCCAGCGTACTCAGCTCTGAGACCAGAAGAAAGACTTAATGTACCTCAAAGTCTCACGAGTTGGCAATTTAAGCAGACATTTCCAGATTTTCCAAAGGAACTGCTTTCCTGCTTCAGTTGCCAGAAGGGAGAACAGAAGTGGAGAATGTGAGAGCCTATTGACCTCCCTGCCAAGAAAACTGGGTTGCAAGGTCACGGAGCATCACCTCATGGGTCACAAGCATTAGCGGATACCTCCCATCAGCCAATGATAAGCATCAGAGAAAACCCCAACAATGGACTCATTCTTTCTCCCAGAAAGAGGGATGCCAGAGCAGGTCTGAGGGGCTGGGAGGAGAAATTCTGAGCCTTGATTGAGCCCATTGTTGTGCTGTCTAGGATTATTGCACAGCTGGGCTAAGTGTTGTATTCAGCAAAATATATGATGGACAGTTCTTTTGTGCACGGAACCTTAGACGGGTGAGAAAATTCAGGCCCTTTCACAACACACCTGATTTCTATATTAGAGTGTGGATGGGCATTGTGTTGGGTAATTGCCAGCCCTGAATGTCACCATAGGTGACAGGCTTGTTCTGATCTCAGACAACAGGGAAAAGCCAGCCCCCCCCCAATACTCAGGTGGCCCCACGTATGTGTGATAGATAGCACAGTGTGGGGGGGGGCAGTTTTGAAAGAGACATGACTGGATTCTTGTCCCATTAACTTCCAGCCCCACCTAGTCTTATATACAAAAATAGGATCTATAGGTTCCTGACCCCTAAGTCACAAGCCCAGGCTGGCAAAAAAGTCACTGGTTTTAACAACTCTATTCTCCCCAGGCAGCAAGCATCAAACACCAGTCTGAAAAGAAGGAGAGAAGGGAGTCTGGCATTACATGAAAGAAACAGCCAGGTTGGCCCTGGATGGCACGTCATCAAGTCAACAGGATGTAGATGATTCATCTCCTCAGGTTGATGGTTTTTTAGTGGGAAACTGGAGACATTCTCAGGATAGGCCAGGTGCTTTGGCAGTAGCCTATCCATTGAAGGTCAAGCATAGCATAGTCCTAGAGAGAAGATCTGTGTGCTGGGCCTGGAGCCTGGTGGCTTGCATACATCAGGTAACTCAATTTCTTGGAATCCTCACAGTAACCCAGTTTACAGAGAAATACACACAAATCTGGAGAAGTTCAGTGATGGTCAAGGTTTACACAGTTACTTATAGAGATGGTATTCAAACCTAGGTATCTCGAACTCCTCAATGGTATTTGGGTCATATAAGAAACCAAAGGAAGACAGGGATGCTCTGTTCTTGCCTGGCCTCAAGACTACAGTGCAGTCCCAGAGACACAAAACTGGAGTGGGGAAGCTGACAGCCAGGGAGGAGGGAGTCTGGCCTGATAGAGATATGCAAGGGAGCCTGTCCTGCACGTCCCATGGGGTCCATTTCATTCTGAAGCCACAAATATCGCAGTGAGAAAAGCACATATCTCTACTCCCCTCATCCTCTATAATACTTTCTATAATATAATGTAATGCAAAATGGGTCCTCCTTGGCCCAGAGCCCCCCCCCCACCCCACCCCAAGTAAGCCCTCTGAATGTAGTCTCCAGTGCACAGGGCAGACTAAGGCCAGGAAACAGGGTCTGAAATCCACTCACTGTATGCTTTGGAAAACTCAGGCATCCATGGAAATCCCTCCAAGGCATGGTCTCTACTTACTTTGCCCCTGTGTGTTCCAAATCAATGTCAATGGGAAGAAGGGATAGACCAATTCTTTCATGAACTTCCCAGTGATGAGAACCTCTCAACAACAGGTCGACTGTCCTTTTAAAATTATCTTTATCTGGTTATCTCTTTTTAGAAGATACAGCTGAGACAAACCATAAGTGACTCTTAATCTCACAAAACAAACTGAGGGTTGCTGGGGGAGGGGGTTTGGGAGAAGGGGGTGGGATTATGGACATTGGGGAGGGTATGTGCTTTGGTGAGTGCTGTGAAGTGTGTAAACCTGGTGATTCACAGACCTGTACCCCTGGGGATAAAAATATATGTTTATAAAAAATAAAAAGTTAAAAAAAAAAAAAAAAAAAAAGAAGATACGGCTGAGACAAGAGTCCTGGAAGGGTTGCAGTATCTGGCTGAAAATGTATTTTCGAACCCCAATGCCTATGACTGCCTCAGGACTCTCATCCTAGCACCTGGATTCCCAGCCTCCTTAGAGCCTGGGTTTGGGGTGGGGCAGAAGAGATTCTGTCAGCCCTAACCATCGCCATGGAATTGCAGGGAGCAGCAGGAGTTGGGAGATGGAATATATAATCCTGGATCATACATGTACACAGCTTAGAAGGGGTGTCCCTGTAGACACCACGGTTGAGGTCCTCCTCAAACTTCCCAAGCTCATTTCCACCTTAGAGGATCTGCACTTGTTCTTTCCTCTTCCTGAACCATTTTTTTTCCCCCAGATTCTAGCTCACTTGACTCCTACTTTACATTCAGATGATAATCCAGATGTCACCCGTTCAGAGAAACCTGCCCTGACCCACCTGAAGCACCAGACCTTCCTCACTATTCCATCACTAAATATTAATGTTCCTTCTTAGCACTCATCCCTCTCCAAATTATCCTCTTTATTTGTTATGTACACATGTGCCCTACCTATCTTTCTTCATTGAATGTCAATTCTATGAAAAGCAAGGATTTCCTCTCTTTCATTCATGGCTGCCTCACCAGGGCCAACCACTACCACCATCACCACCACCACCATCACCACCACCACAATAATGCCCACACAAGAGTTAATGCACAGTAGATGCATGGGGCATGAATTCAGGCCTGCCTAGGAGGTCACCGATGCTGTGGAATTTTTGCTTCTTCCTTTGGTTTTAGGGTTGGAAGTAAGGGCTAACTCAGCAGAAGGTCCAGTGGTCCATCTTCAAAAGGAACACAAAGGTGAGTATGCAGCAGGAAGCCAGGCCCCTAGCATCAGCAGATTACCCGGGACCAGAGGGATAGAAACAAATAAGGCCATGAGCAAAGATCTTACCATAGACCCCACAAAGAGAAAACACTAAGTTCCTGGGGCCAATGAAGGTGGTTTTCTTAGACCACTCAGGCTACCCTAATAAAACACTACACACTAGGCACTCAGGCAAGAGACACCTATTTTATGGCTCTGGACACTTGAAGGCTGAGATCAGGGCCTGGTTCTGGTGAAAGCTCCCTTCCTGGCTTGCACAGGGTTGCCTTCTTGCTGTGTGTTCTCGAGGCCTTTCTTTGGTGCCTGCATAGAGAGTGAGCCAACTCTGGCACCTCTTCTCTAGTAGATCAGAGCTCACCCCTTCTGGCCTCATTCAATCCTAATTACTTCTGTGAAGTCCTCATCTCCAAATACAGTCACACTGGGAGGTCATGCTTCAATATACAATTTTGAGGAGACATAGTCTTCTCCAGTCAGGGACACGAACCTTGAGAGTGGTCATGAACATCTGGGTGCCCCTTGTTTAGGCTGACCTCCCAGCTGATCTGATCATATCAGGGGAAGGTGAGGCCCAACCCCCAGGAGGCGGCTGCCACCATGAGGTATACTAGGAGATGCTAAGATCAAGGTGACCACTAAAATACCCATGTATGTCATGGGCCTCCTGGAATGGACCTACCGGCCCAGATTTACTGTGGTTGGTCATCACAGGTCTAATATCAGTGTCCACATATGGTGTGTTCTTCACCAAGGATCAGGACTAGTAAGACTCTAGCTGACATCACCATTGGAGGTACTGTACAGGCCCCAGCAAGCTTCCACCCAGAATGCTGAGTTGCTGGCAGCACTACAGGAATTGGGGTTGCTTCCTAGAGGAGCAGGGGAAGAGGGCCATGAACCACAGGCAGCGGAGATGTCTCCAGTCACGTTCACTTATGGCAGCAGCAAAACAGTGACAGAGTTGACTCCACAGCAGCACCCCAGCAGTGGCACCTCCTCAGGCATTTCCTACAAGAAGCTGGGGGTGATGTGGGCAGGAGAAGCAATGCCCCTTACTGGGAAGGGCCAGCCTGCGTTCTTCTTCCCAAGCCAGTTCTCTGGTACCCCCGCTGGGCTGGCAAAGACACCTTGAGTGAGCCAACAGAGATGCATTTTCTTACACCTGAAGACCCTTAGGCTGCCAAGGAGGAAGCCGAGGAAGCCATGGAAGCCCGAGAGAAAGGAATCTCATAGCAACAGTGAAATTCACTGTGGGAAAATGGTCTTATTGGGGTTAATGTAGAGCATGAAATTAGCCATAATACCTGGCTCGCTAAAATGGAACACAGAGGCTGGGGTTGGGGGTGAAGGAAGGTTTCCAAGAAGGGCCTAGGCCTTTGCAATGAGGAGGCCTATGGGACCACTTTGCCTTTGCAACGCCTGAGGCTTTTTTAGCACAAACAGAGGCCCTGTGATCTAAGACACAAATGCATTGTCCCTGAGGCTATGTTTAGCACCCGCAGATTAGCATATCGTACCTTTCTGGTAAACAGATTCTCCTAGTTTCAGTAAGACTCTTGTGATTATCCTAAAGGACCAATAAAAGTGGGAGCAAAGAAGAGCAAAGCATCTTCGCCTCTGAGCGCTGACCCCTCCCATTGCCTTCTCCTCTCTTTCACAGTTTGGAGTAACCTTTCATCTCTGGGTATAGGGATTGCTGCCCATTCCCAACAGGGCCCTAAGGACAGGGTGGGGAAACTGGGTGTTGAGAACATTGTCTTCCTCATCTTTTTGACCCAGTAGCTAAGAGCAAGAATTCTTGATTATGGGGGCCCAAATGCCAGCTTTACCACTATAGCAAGGTGAACTGTAAGGAATACATAACTGTCTCAGTTTCCCCATCTAAAAAATGAGACTAACAGAGCCAAAGTCATAGGCTTGGAGAGTTAAAGGAGTTAAGACATGTAATGTGAAGTCTGACACAAGGCCGCAGTAAAGTGGCCATGATCATTGTATTTCTTTCCATGGATAAAGTCAACACATTTAGGACATATTGTCTACTAGGTACTGTGCTGAGGGCCACGTAAAAAGTATCTTATTTTTATCAACCAATAGATAGATGAAAATAGATAAGAGTATGTGTTTATATATTTGTCTGTATGTATATACATAGGTGTGTGTATTTTATACATATATATATTTTATATGTATTATATATATGTATTTTATATATAATATGTATATATATGTATATATAATATATATTATGTATATATATGTATATATAATATATATTATGTATATATAGTATATATAGATATATATAGTCTAGATTTTATACATATATATAATGTATATGTACATTATATATATGTATATATAGTATATACATATATATATTATGTATATATAGTATCTACATATATATATACTACATATATATGTAGTATATATAGTATATATAGTATCTACATATATATGTAGATACTATATATATATTATGTATATATATTATATAATATATTATATAATATATATTATGTATATATACATTATATATATGTATGTATATATATGTATACATATATATATAGTATATACTATATACTATACTAGTATATAGTAGTATATATGTAGTATAAATATATGTATATATATATATACATATATATGTATATACTATATATACATAATATATATTATGTATATATACATTATATATATGTATAAAATCTAGACTGTAGATAATGTATATATACATTATATATATGTATGTATATATATGTATACATATATATAGTATATACTATACCAGTATAGTATACTGGTATAGTATATACTATATATACTACATATATGTGTATATACTATATATACTACATATATATGTAGTGTATATATATGTATATACTATATATACATAATATATATTATGTATATATACATTATATATATGTATAAAATCTAGACTGGATTGAGAAAATGGAAAATGGCCCTCAAAGTTATTACAATCACCCAAAGTTACTTAAGTAGGAGAGCAAGTCTTTAGGCCCCTATCTGACTCCCAAGATGGAATTCTTCACCACAGCAGAGAGGAAACTGCTACTTTCCTTTCTGGCTTGGACAGCAGCTCTGTACCCCAGGACAGATAGGTTCTGCACCCCAGTCATGGTCTCCAATGCTCAGTGCATGAACATGGGGGTTCTGCAGGAATGGGAGGGCCCCAAAGTCTTGTCCTTAAGCAGCCAGAACTTGTGGAAATAAAAGGTACCACGTGAGCCATGCTGAAGCAAGCTGTAAGCACACCCTGAGGAGATAATTTCCCTCAGACACCCATACACCACAGTGCCAGAGACACAATACAGACTGTAAACACACAAGACCCCTCCTTTCCTTGAACCTCCAGTATCTGCATCAATGGTCCTGGAATAGGGCCTCTGTCTGCCCTTAACCTGGACTTCTAAGTAGTTGGAGTAAAACTGGAAATTCAGGAAGCTGAAACAAGAGGAATGATCTGGAAATGAAGTTGGTTAGAGGTGGTCGCTGTGTTAAAGTAGGCTTAGCGCTTTGGCAAATAGCCCCCATCTCCCAGTGACTTAATATAACAAAGGTTTACTTCCTATACCACAAACCATAGACTGAGCTGGGAGGAGGGGTAAGCAGGAGTCATTCTGCTCCACACAGTCCTTCAGGGAACCAGGCTCTTTCCATGTATTTGCTCCTCTACCCGCTAGATACCTCAGACCCTCCCAGGCTTTGAAATTCTGAACTAACTGGGTCTCCTGCATCTGACTGGCCTACAAAGCCAGAGTGAGCCAGCAGGGAGCATCTATCACACAGGAGATATCTGAATGCCAGGCTTCAAAATGACACACAGCCCTTCCATCTGCACGCCACTTGCCAAAGTTCTAACCTAACTGCAAGGGGTACTAAGAAATGTTTTCAGGATGTGGCGCAGGGGGCATTTGTTGAAAACCTAAGATCCTCTGTTGCAATTTCCATTTCTTTAGAAATTTGTTAACTGTGTACAATTCAAAGGGTGGCAGGGACGAACCCATCCAACATGCATTCCCCTCGGCACCGCCCAAATTGCCCATCCTCAGACTTCAGACTCAAGAGAAACCAATCATTCACTATCCCACTCGGCTCCTCTGGATCCTGAGTTCAGGGTAGGAATGGGACTAGCCTGCATGTGGGTTTCGGTTACACACAGCATTTGGACGGGGTACAGCCACACTCAGGCACTCTGCAAAGTGGGGCTCACCCAGGAGACCTTCCTGTCACTCACATACCCTCCCTTCTCCGTGCCCACACTGGCAGTCCTTGGACAAAGCTGGACTTTCTCAGGAACCCCCCACCCCCAGGTGGTTGTGAACCCTCAAGGTGACTAGCCTCCTCACCTGAGGGCTCTGCCAGCAAGAGATGGGTTGCCTCCAAAGGGCTGCCATTTTCCTGCAGCAATTGCAGCAGCCAAAAGGGTGACCACACACCCACTATTAGTCCTATGACTCTGCAAGATTTTGTTGAACCTCAGTTATGCATCAGACACATGAATAGGCAACAGATGGCAAATAAGCAATTAGAAGAAAGCCCCTGCCCTCACAGAACGTTCTGTTTTCTTGTTGGGGAGGGTAAGGGAGTAGACCACCAAATAAGCAAATACCACTCGGCAGCAGGACATCTGCTATAATGGATGAGGTATTAAGTGCCTCTGCAGCTCAGAGATGGCACTGAAGCCAGGCCCCAGGGACCAAAGAAGTCATTGCTGCTCAACTAACATCTGAGCTGAGATGGACAGCAGGAGAAGCAGCTACTCCCCCAAGATGGAGAGGGCCCAAGAGGTCTGATTGGACAATGCACCAGGCACAAGCAAAGGTGGGAAAGACGGAGTCCTTCCGTGAGGCTGGAGATAGGAGTCTGAGAGGGAAAAGAAAATCAGCGCGCCAAAGACAGAGAGATGGAGGCCATCTCAAGGCATTTAGGTATTACGCAAAAGACTGATGGGCAAGTCCCGAAGACTCTAAAGGAGGAAAAGATGGTCAGATCTGTGTCAAAGAAAAGCCATCCCCGGCTGCAGGGCTGAGGAAGGGCAGCAAGGGCTAGGGGACCCATCCATGCCCAAAGGCCCTGGAGAGGCTGCAGCAACAGCAGGATGGAGGGGGCCCAGATGCTCAGAGGCTACATCCAGCACAAGCAGGAGCCCTGCCTGCACTGTCTCAGCATACTGGAGTGTTTGCTTTCCCCCTGGAGAAGGGGAAGGGCCACATTCTGAGCATGGGCAGGCCTTAGCCATTCACCTCAGGAGGCTGCACAAAGAATAGCTGGGGATGTTAGAGCGAGCGAGACACCTGCCTGGTTTTCCAGAAGGCGCTGCGCAGGAGGACGGCCTCACAGGGAAACAAGAGATGCCGCTGCTCAGCTCCCTGCCTGCCATTCCCACCACTGCTTGGGGTGGTGGGAGGCGGGAATCCATGTGGGGCGTGCATGATGTGGGTACCCTTCTGCAGGCAACAGGTGAGGAAAGGAACAACGTGGCAAACGGATGAAGAATGGTCCCGTCATGGCATGGAGGAGAGGACTGGGAGGTCTCCGCAGGCTTCAGAGAGGGCAATTCACAGACCCTCCCCCACGCTTCCTGACCGCACACTCAGGTGTGGCTCTATGCAACCCTGAGCAACGGACTGACAAAGGCAATGCTTGGGGCAGACTAGAGTGTACTTGTCAAGCAGGCAGCACAGGCAGCTTTCTACAGGTGGGTCGGCATCTGGGGGGTGGGGAGGGGGGTGCTTACAACCCAGGCAAGGGTGCTGCGAACAGGTATTTGGGGACAGAGTCAGCCATCTTTGACTCTCGAGGCTGGCTCTCTCTTTGATTCCTCCTTCAAGGCTGATTTTCTTCCTCTTCAACAAAGCCATACTAAAGGAGTTCAACTACCCTCTCTCTGAATGCTTCCTTGTGTCCGGGACAGTTGGTGTGACAAGTGCCTCTACTGGGTGGGTTCCCCTTTCTATCCTTTTCTTCTCAGAGGAAAGTAGGGACTCCCGCCCCGACCCCACCACTCTGTCTGGCACAAAGACAGTCGTCCTGACAACTTCTCATTCATAAAGGATTAGGATTATGAAATTTTTCATTTGTGCCAAATTCCTCATTTTTTATACAGAGTACAATTGCATTTTTATTTCATCTTTCATCCAGTAATTATGCACAAAAGTTATTTCTTTATTCCATTTATTACGATTTTTTTTTTAAATTCTGTTGTATCCCAGTCAGGAAATATGGCTTATGACATTTTACACTCTTCGAAACATACTGAGATTTCCTTTTCGGTGTACATGATCACCCGCTGTTGAATCCTTGATTTATCTGCTAGTCAGCTGAAATACATCTTAGTGCAGTTTCTAGAAGGAATGAGAAAGTGGCATACTTTCTAAAGCACCGCATTTCTGTAAGTGTCTTTTTATGGATTCACACATGAAAGACAATTTAGCTGAACATAGAATTCTTGGGTCACAACCTTCTTCATTTAAGCCTCTGGGAGATGGTGGTTCTGGGTTGGAAGGGAATCTGGGGTGAACAGATGTTTCCTCCTTTGTTGGAACCCTGTTCTTCTGTTGAGTTGCTTGCAATGTCGTTGTTGTTGCTGTTTTAAACTCCTCTAAATTGTGTCATATATTCTCTTATCCTCTGTGGCACCCCTAGTCGCTCTGGAAACACAGCAATACCTCCGAGGAAGTAAGACACCATTTTGAAATGTGTTAGGTGACCATAGGCAGTGCAGCAGATTAAAAATGTGCAGACTATAAGCTGCCGAATGAGGAAGCATAAGACAGCCATGGGGACCCAGGAATTAGCTTCCTAGCATCTGAGCTCCCACTTCGGAGAAATGAAACCAATAGGGTCTGTTTGATTAAGAATGTAGCTTCAACATGCCTGCACAAAGGAAGTAGAGTCACAGATTTCTTCCTTAGAGATCCCAGAAATGGTGGGGGGTTGGGGCAGGAGGGGGGGCATGGTGCTAGCCAATGAGCTAGGGGAAGGGCAGTCCTTTAGCACAGGTAATGGAAGAGGAAGAGAGAAAGAGAGCAAGGAAGGAAGCACCTATTATTGATGAGGTGGTTGGGGCAGAGGTCACTAAATTTCCCAGGGTTAAACCTGCTTATTTTAAAAGATACCCCCAGGAAAAGTAAAGTGGGGACTTATAGCAGGCATACTGAACTCAAGTCCTTACTGAATGTTCAGACTCCTTGTGAACAGTATTATCATCCAACAAAATGCCTAGATAGCAACTCAGAAAAACAAGTTATTTTTCCCATCGGGACAGGGCAGGGGGTGGTGGGGGGGGAAGAGATGAGGGAGGTGCTGATGCCAGCTCTGTGGCTTTGGGGAAGTGTTCCCCACAGCGACATGGAGTGGGGGAGGGGATGATACTTTTCATAGTAATTTCCAAGCTGCACCAAGAATTAGCAATAAGCACAATAACTCAGTCATGCACTCCAAGCACTCATTTCCTTTCCGTGAGCACAGCTTTATTATAAATCAATAGGATTTCTCCAGCAAGGGCAAAAGTCACATGTGTGGGACTGAGCAAATAATAAGTTGAACCTTGAAAAGGATTTCCCTAGCTGTTTGATATCTTCTCCTCCGGGCTTTTGTCTCAAAATGTCTCAATGACGGATGCCACTGTTCACATCCGTGCCCTGCTTCCCTCTGAGTTTTGCCCCTGTCCTTGCCTGAATCTAACAGGTTCTAGACCTCATTTTCCAGAAGGAGCTCTTACAGGAGGACAGCCTCACAGGGAGACAGGCCATGACAGTCCCTGTTAAGTGAATGTTCCACAGCACACTCTGTGAATGGCAACCCCTTCTAGAGGAAGCCCCCACCCCAGGATGGTGAGCTAGACCAGACCTAAAATTGCTACATGGCCTATCTAGTCTGATAAACAAGAGTCAAAAACCTTAAAACTCTCATTTAATATTATGGACTGAATGTATCCTCCTAAAATTCATAGGTTGAAATCTAATCCCCAATGTGATGATGTTTGGAGGTGGGGCCCTTAAAGGTAATTAATTCAAGGGTAGAGCACCCCCACCCCTCCACCCCATGATGTGATTGTTGCCCTTATAGGGAGGTGAAGAGTCCAGTGGTCTGTTTGCCATGGGAGGACACAGCACGATAACAGCTATCTACGAAATAGAAAATGGGCCTTCACCAGACACAGAATCTACCAGTTACTTGATCTGGGACTTTCCAGCCTTCAAATAGAAATAAATTTGCCATTCAAGCCACCTAGTTTGTGGTGTTTTTGTTCTAGCAACCCAAACCCAAGACAGTAGCTCTTCTGTATGATTCTAACACATCTTTGTGACCAGAAAGCACTGCTATGACATACTAGTACAGGGAAGTATGCTCCTGAAATTCATCCATTCCTAAGTGTTTCCAGAAACGCTAGACCTAAGAGATATTCATCAGTAAAATGATGTAACTATCACGTGAGTTTCAGCTGGGAAACCCTAGCCTAGAAAGTCAAAAAGCACCTGAGTGTTTTAAAGGCTCTGAAAAAAGGTAAAGAGTACTACTGAACTTTATTTAGCGCAATGGTCTCCAAATTATTTGACCACAAAGAACCCTTTTCCAGTCATACTCATTAACATCAGACTCCAGAACACACTTGAAAAAATACTACGCTAAGAAAACCTTCCACATCAAAGAATTTGTCACACAATCTCCTTGCCACATGCCCTCAGCATGATCCCAGCCGGAAATTAACAAAAGAGGAAGCAGAGTGTAACCTGTTTATTGAATTAGCTAGACTCCATAGGGAGCCTTCTCCTCGGGTCTCCTCCTAACCTGCTCAGCCAAAACCAAGGAGTCTGTCCCTGAGTGAAATCCCAGGCAGGCTGCAGAGCTTTCTCAGTCATTTTTGGGTCCTAACAGAGGTCTCACGTTCAGAAGCAAAAGCAAAAAAAAATAAATAAATAAAAAATAAAAAATTCTGTCAACCTGAATACCATAACTTCCACCTCTCATCCTACTTAAAACTTCTCTCCCCAAACCGCCACAACAGGAACAGAAGAAAGAAGCTACAATGGGAAAGGGAGGGAAATTAAATGTCTTTTACCTTCTTCTTAAGCATTGCCCCAAGCTCTGTTGTTCCTCTCTGTGCACTGTACCCTACCCAGCTGCCCTGATGTTAGGGAAAGGAGAAGAGCCATGGGAGAAGAATGCCAAAGTGTCTGATAGGCTTGGTGCTGTTTCCAATCCTCTCTGGGTTTTTTAATGGCCTTAGTCATAGCACACACTCAAATACTAACTCTCCTGTCCTATGGGGGCATTCTTGGGGTTTCTTCAAAGATCCCCTAGGGTGGAGACATCCTGCCTGCAAGTTTTGGCTTGGATTTTGCCTCCTCTGGCTAACCAATAGGACAATGCCCTGAACCTGTGGCATCCAGCAGTCCATCCAAGATGGGTCACTCACCCCTGTAGGCCAGTCTCTTGGGTGAAGAGCCTTTCAAGGTGCCTGAAGTCTATCCCTTTTCCAAGGGGCCCACACCTGCTGCTTACTCCCACTCCTAGATCTCTGCACAGGAATCAGAGTTAACCCCAGCAAGTGTCCCAGCTGACAGCCTTCTTGGGTGTGGGTGAGGTCTGCCTCCACATTCTTCAAAATCCAAAGAACACTTTTTCCAAAGAGCTTTGGGGTTCTCCAAAGCTCCCCCTCCCTTTCAGTTTGATGAGGAAGAACTTGCCTCATTTCCTTATGGGAGTGGATGATGCCCCAGCTCATTGACATCTCTGTGTAGGTTGGATTCCCTGAACATAGACTCAGAAATGGAGATCTACACCAAGGAGTTTTATTGGGGAGCATAGGCAAGAGCGACTCCTGAGAAGAGGGAAAGGGATAGACAGGCCAAAGGTAGAAGCTGACCTTCCACACGACTGCATCAGATCTCACCTGATCTCCCAGGGCCCTGAAGCTGGACTGGCCCTTCCGAGAGCACAGCAAAGTGTCATGTCTCTGTACCCATGCATACTGGCTTGATACAGGTTGCCCTCAAAAACTGGGGCACAAACTTGGGCAAAGGTAAGCCCCTCAGTCAAGGATTTTCCAGAGAAGGATGCCTCCATGAGTCCCAGAAACCAGCTCTCCCAGGAGCTAGTGTCCCGAGGGCCTCCATCCTGAAGGGCAGGACTGGGTGGTACACCACAGCACATCTGGCCCCACTTCACAGATGGACAAGACTTCTTTAACACCCTCTCCAGAAATGATCACTTATTATTCAGTGTTGATTTGTGTTGCAGCTTTCCCTCTGGTCAATGGAAGCACATCAGGTATTTGTTAAGTTTTGTGATCCTCAGGAGGCACAGCAGTGGGTCCCTGTTCTTTCCTGGCTCTATCCATCAATGTCTGGGTCCAGCTTATGTCACCCTCTAGTCTCGATTTCCCTAGACATAAATCAAGACAACAAACACCACCCTGCCTGCCTTTCTTGGTCATGGTGACCTACAGATCAGACATCTGATACCATGAAAGGCTTTGTGATCTGCTCCAGACAGATTGGAACCTCTTCAAAGAACTCCTGTGATATTAATAGATTTGCTGAGTCTTTTCTGCTCAAGCCCCTTTAGGGTTTGGTGATCAAGTGTCCTGGGAAATAGCATTCATGAGAGAAGTTTTGCAAGGTCAGTCTTCATCCCAGGGGAAGCCACCAGGTACCACCTTAAAGGCTAGGGATAGACTATTTAGGGCTGAGTGTCAGGGTAGGCCAAATGGCAAAGCAACGCCACCAACCCACCATAAAGGCTGTGTCACAGTGGGCAGGGATGATAACCAACAGTTCTGGCTCTGCCATTCCCAAAAATATGTAAGTCATTCTTCATGCATCTATTAAAATGAAAGCATTTTCCCGGGGCAGGATTTTCAAACTCTTTCAGCAGCAGAACGCTGTTTTTAATTGGAATTTTTTTTTTCTCAAACTCTAGTATATAAAAGCATTAAAAGGTTTCTCCTGATATTTAAATACAGGCTAGTGATGAAAATCTTCTCCAAATTTTGTAGTCTTGGCAAGCTTATTAATGCAATCTCTCTGAAAATAATTTCTGTGTGGCTACTATGCACCAGGCACAGTACTAGGCAGGATAGCCTGCCCTCCTGGAATTCATGGTCATTTGGGTGGGCCACCTCACGTGCAATTACAGTGCAGAATGAGGTGTTCTCAGACAGGAGAATTTTAAGGACATTGGAGATTTTAACCCAGGTTTGCCATTATAAGGAAGTCATGGTTGATATTCCAGGGAAACTGATCTGAAGGATGTGTTCGAATGACTGGCTCATGGATGTGAGGGTGATCTGGCTGCAACATCTGTCACCTGATTGATTGCCAAGGTTGATGTAGCTGATTCAGCTGGCTAGGCAGTTTTCACTTCCTCCCTCCTCACCACTCCTGAAGCTGTACACACTCAAAGAGGATGACCTCCCCAGTAGAGGAGGGCTGTTCCTCAGGCAAGGGTATATGAGTAGGTAGGCTCCCCTGCCAGAACCTTCAAACACGTGCTCAAGGTCCATTTGTAGGAGAACGTAGGGTAATCAAACTTCCAAGTCTCCAGACACATCCAGACGAGGCACTGCATGTGGCAGTCTGCCTTTAGAAAGGGAGAAAGGAAAGAGAAAAAATGACCGGCTACTGAAGAGAGAAGACTATTCCTGGTAGAAAGTCTTGTTTTTCCAGAGGCCCAAAGGAGGTGGCAGGGTCGGGTTGGGGGGTATGGGGAAAGAATGAAAGGGAGAGAGAGGGAGAAAGGGAGGGAGAAAGACAAACTGACTTTTGAAGAACTGAATAAAGACTGGTTCCAATATAGAAGAAAGAATTGAAGGTAGGACATGAAATGATATAGTTAAGCACTGCATAGACCATAAAAGTTCACTCCTGAAGTACTAAGAATGTTGGGTTTTATCAAAAGTACTGTAAGAAACCACTGATGGATTTTTAAGCAAAGTTTAAGAATCACTAGTCTAGGGGCACCTGGGTGTCTCAGAGGGTTAAGCCTCTGGCTTCCACTTGGGCCGTGATCTCAGGGTCCTGGGATCGAGCCCCGCATTGAGCTCTCTGCTTAGTGGGGAGCCTGCTTCCCTCTCTCTGCCTGCCTGCTTGTGATCCCTCTGTCAAATAAATAAACAGATAAATTTTGAAAAAATCACTATTCTAGGTGACTTCTAAGAGTACCTCCAACACTAATGCTTCCAATAGCATATTTCATTAAGCCCAACCAATAAAGTCTTGCACATTAATTAAGCCATTCAACAAATATTTGCTAAATGTAATTAAAAGGTGATTATTTAAATCATAAAGTCTCACTAAAATATCTCGTTTTGGTGGGGGGAGATAAAGGTAAATCTATTTCTGGCAGAAAACCCAATTTATATTCTCAAAGGACCTCATCACATCTCCAATGGGAAAGAAAAGGAAGGGAGAGTTTCAGAAAGGTACAGCCAAGGAAGAGGAGGAGGCAGCTGCCTTAAACAATGCAGGTCAAGACCAGGACACTTTGGGTCTGAGAGGAAAAAGAATGAGGGGCCACAAAGGACTCAGAGAGACAGTTAATTGGTATGCTTAATCAGGGCAGCTAAGAAGGTGAGGGCTACCTATTCTTCACCAGAGCCAGTTAGGACATGACAGAGGTGGTACCCAAGGAATAGACCAGGGAGTGTGGGCCCCTAGGAAAAGCTGGGAAGTGTCTTAGGTAGGCATTAAATCTCACAAGAGAAAAAAATCTCAGACTTTGAAGATGAGCTATCAGCACCCAACTTTGACCGACATTGTTGACTTCCAAAACATCCTACCTCTCAGTGTTTATGCCCTCATAAAATACCTTCCCACACTTGACTCAGGCTTGGCCATATGACTTGTGTTGACCAATGAGAGGTTGGCCAGTCAGGGTTGAGGCAGGTAGGGGTCTCCCCTCTTAGAATGCTCTCCTAAAACCCAAGGCCATGCTGTAAGGAAATCCTGGCAACCTTGTTGGAGAAAAGAGCAACATGAAAAGGCTCTGGAAGAGGCTTCAGGGAAAGAACCTAGATGTGCTTGCCAAGTTCCCAGCTGAACGCAACCACGTGGGTGACCCCAGCCAACACTACACAGAGGAGGAACACAGCTTCATCAACTTCAGAATCATGAAACCGAACAAACTGTTGCCACTTTAAGTCACCAAATTTCCTAGGGATTTGTCAGGAATGCTCTCCTGAAACCCAACGCCATGCTGTAAGGAAATCCCGGCAACCTTATTGGAGAAAAGAGCAACATGAAAAGGCTCTGGAAGAGGCTTCAGGGAAAGAACCTAGATGTGCTTGCCAAATTCCCAGCTGAACACAACCACGTGGGTGACCCCAGCCAACACTACACAGAGGAGGAACACAGCTTCATCAACTCCAGAATCATGAAACTGAACAAACTGTTGCCTCTTTAAGTCACCAAATTTCCTAGGGATTTGTCAGGTAGCAATACTACTAGAAAGAAATTGCAAGTTAGGAGGCAGGGAAGTTTAAAACATGGAGAACATACCTAGAAATTCTAGTGTCAGTAAAAGTTCCAGAAGGACAATGCAGAAAGAATAAAGGGTATGAAGTAATCAAATAAAAATTGCTCAGGATTGACAAAGCATCATATTCAGACTACAGATTTACACCTAGATCACAATGGTGATGGCTCAGGACACCAAGGTAAATATAAAATCCTCAAAAACTTCTGCAGGTTGTTTTAAGTGTCACCCAGAGTAGAACAAAACTAAGAACATTAGACTTCTCAATGGAAACATTTGACACAAAAAAACACATCCCTCAAAATTCTGAGGAAAACTATTTTGAACCTAAAATCCTATATCCAGCCAAACTAATATTCAAGAGGGAAACAAAATATAGATATGTATGTGGACATACAAGGATTTATAGATTTAGCTCATTGAACACCTTTGAGAGAACTGAGTACACACACACACACACACATACACACAAACGAGACAACATGAGATACAAGAAATAAAGGAGAACAAGGAAATCACTAAAACTTGTAGTTAAGTATAATCAACCATTGATTCTATTTTTTTTTTAAGTTAAGAAATTACTATCAAAAACAAAAATGTCAGGCAATCTCAAAATAAAATGTGGGGCTATGAAAGGGAAGAGGGTGCTGGGGGTGGGGGTAAATATTCTGAAGGACAAAACCCCAAAGGCAGGAAGACAAAACAAAGAGGAAGTAAAGGAAATTAAAGGGGAGAATCAGAAAGATTGAGAAATGCAAAACAAAATAAGGTGATGAGTTTAAACTTTGGAAGTCATAGCAACTCTGACTGGTTTTACTTCCCTAACTCATTAGTGGGGTTTCCAGAAAAAAAAAGGATGTTAATGACAGAAAACATTTCTATTTCTATCTGGCAAATGCTAATGACTATAAGCTTGGGGAGTCTACAGCCAATGATGCAGTAGGAACTGTCACTGGGATGTCAACCACTGTCAGCATTGGATTTTACCATAGTTGTTGTCACAAGACCTGGGTATATAAATAAAAAATAGGTATAGTGTCAAAATTGAGGAGACACATGGTGCTATTTCACTATTTCACTCAACTTGGAATATTTTAAGGAAGATGAAATATGAAAAAAAAAATGTCACCACCAACAACAGAACTTCCATGTGGCAGGCCACATCATCTTTCTGGCTACTCCTGACAGAGAAGGAGAAACATGATAAGGGAGCTAATGGCTGGGGCTACTGGGGGTTCCTCCCTCAGCATCCACTGGATGGGTATGTCACACAGCCTGGGGCTCTGAGAGTAGTAGTAGGTTTGTCTGAGAAGAGTATCAGTTGTCAGGCAGGCCTTTTCGCTGTTCAACCTGGGTCCCCACACCCACACCCACACCAGTGTTTGCTGTTCACTGCCTGAGATCAGGGCGTGTAAACAGGGAGCTTTATGCCAAATAACACAGGGGTTAGGAGTGCTGAAACCCATGCAGCTGAAAATCCATGTAGAACTTCTGACTTCCCCAAATCCTGCTAATAGCTTACTGTTGCCTGGAAGCTTTACCAATAACAGTTGATTAACACATGTTTTATATGTTCTATGTATCATATGCTGAATTCTTAAAGTAAGCGAAAGAAAAACATAGGAGGAAATACAGCAATACTGTATTTATTGAAAAATATCCATGTGTAAGTGGACTTGTGCAGTTCAATTCCATGTTGATCAAGGGTCAACTGTGTGTTCGCTTTGATTATGGATCCAATCATTGTTTTGTTGTTAGAGGTTTCTGACACACTGCCCCTGAAACAGAGCTATCTCTACAAAGAACAAAACTCGTGCCTAAAGTCCTAACTCTACACCTCAAAACCTATTTGCCGCATATGCAGAAACACGTCTATTAAAGGAAATAAGGTGTTATGACACATTGTCATGATGATGGCCTTGATGACATTCTTGGCAACAATCAGCTCATAGTGAGAAGAGACAAGAAGGGTTCAGGTGAGTGTCTCCTGAGGACTTAATTTAGAAAGGCTGATCCCCAACCTCGCTACTGCTCATCTATATCTCCCAAGCCCATCTGCCTCCAGGCGCCCCTCTGCATCAGGAGCTGGTAGCATTAGTCTCATCTCCTCCCTGCTTCTCTAGATGCACCCTGAAGGGTGTGCACATCCTTTCCCAGACAACCTTGAGCCCCCTTAGCCTTCTTTCTCAAAGATGAGCTAGGCCCTGCTGTTCACCAACCTCCCCAGAACATTCGTGCTGCCTTCTCCCCTGACTTGGCATTATCTTAGTAGTCTGTGCCTGACTGACCAAGCACTCGGGCAATACAGTTGTGCTGACCTTCCTTCATGTCAGATCTCCAGTTTCCCATGACACAAAGACAGAAGACATGGATGGTCCCACTCCTCCTGAAAGACAGGAGTGGAGAGCCTGCTTATTCAGTCTGCTATCCCCCCTCAAATGAAGAGATCTCCCTGCAGTGACCTAGAGATGTAAAACAGCTATTCTTCCCATTGGCTTTGCAGATAGGAAGGCAAAAATACACAGCACAGCCCACTCTAGCCTGCTACCCTCATGATGTGGGCCTACAAATGCAGGCAAATGAAATCTGTCTCAACCCTGTGAGTAATCCTGAATGAGTCCTGTCTCTTTGCTCTTAGCCCAGTCTTATCGAAATTAAAAAGCCCCAGAGAGCAAGAAGCTGTCCACTGCAGCAACACGAGGCCTACCAAGCAGCAGCCAGAAGAAATTTACCTCTTCCATATCCAGAGTGTCTAGGGGGTACAAATGTAGTAACATCTCTAACCCAGCTTGCAGATTGACTTGCAAATGTGCCTTGTCACGGCTCTGCACATTCCCCCTGGCATCCAGAGCTATTTCTTTGTGCTCTTGCTAAGTGTTTGCTCAGATATTGGCTCTATTCCCTGGATTTCCAGGCAGGCATGCTACAGTGTTTCTGCCTCAACAGGGAGGCAAAACAGGTTCATAGTCACTGGCATTGCTCATGCCCATAACCTGATAACCAGGTTACAATCCCTCACATGAAAGAGATGTCACCAATCCAGCCTGATGGTCTACCTCTGGTTCCCTCTGCTGGAGCCTGCATGGCTGGGATGGGATGAAAACGAATTTTCCCCCACTCATCAGCTTGACAAGAAGTCAGTAGGCTTCTCAGAAGAGATATGAGTAGAAGGTTAAGCACATGTAGGACCACCTCCAGATGGTGTCTTTCCCAGACCCAAATCCAGGAGAAGCACTCTCTGCCACGAATCTCCCTAAAATATCTTTAATAGTTGATAGGTGGAATCATGCATCAGACTAGGGAAGCCCAATCTGTCCATGGCGAAGAGACAATGGTACTTCCTCCAATGCCCCATCATTCTTTCTCCAATCATGTACAAAATAACCACAAAGTAACACAAATAAACAGAAATGGAAGCATTGACCAGAGTTTTATTTAGAAACAACAATGATCAAAAAAGGCGGGAAAAATAATGAAGGAAGCCCAATACCTGAAATGGATTTCCCACCAAAAATCAAAATTTGAAGAAAAAAGTTATATGTAATTATGTCTTATTAGGTAACTAAGATCTGAGAAAGGCATCCTAACCATAAAACCAAAAGAATAAAATTTGAAGTAATAAATAGAGTTAGGGCTACAGAAAACCAGATTGGACTAGAATTCAACTCAAATTATGAGAGAAAAAAGAAAATAATATTACAAATATTAAAAGGAATACTTGAATTCTTGACTAATTCAGTTACCATCTAGGTTAGTTGGAATAGAATCAATATTTAAAGATATAATTGAAGAAAATGAATAATAAATTTAAAAGAATAAATATTGAAAATTAAAATGATTTACTGGGTTCTGGAAAAATTATGATGCAGAATTCAGCACCAAAATATATTCTAGAATGAATGGGTCCTTCTCTATTAAGAACAAATGAATGAGCCAAGATTATAATACCTAGCCAAATTTTCATTTATGTGTGATAGTGATGGACGTATTTTTGATGTGAAAATTGCCATGAGAGGCTATTCTCAATAATAACCATAGTAACTAAGACTCACTGAGCATCCCTAACTGCCCCAAACTGCCAGTCATCACTCCATGATCCACCATGTTCCAATCCATTCAATCTTCACAATCTAGGAGGTAAGTACTACTATTATTATTACTACTATTATTACCACCACCCCTAATTTACAAAGGAGGAAACTGGGGCCCAAAGAGATTAATTTCCCCAGTGGGATACAGCAAGTTAGTAACAGAACCAGGATGGGAACCCCATTGTCAGACTCAAATCCCAAACTCTGAACCACTGTCCACTGCTGCATCTACAGATGGACAAAGTCTATGAGCACACTGGGGCCTATGGGTTCAGGTGGACAGTCAGACTCGAGAGACCCAACAGGCATTCACCTAATGCTAAACTGACTTAGGTGTATTAAAGGACACAGGACAAGAAATGCAGCAGACACTCCTCTTCAACTCGTAAGGAAAGCCCAGCAGCCACCTTAACACCTCACAAACATGACACAAACAGCACTACCTGGAAAACAGCCAAAACCACATGGGAGGCACCTCTCAGTGGAGAAGATACAGCCTCAGTTTCTCACTCTTTCTAGCCACATAGGCCTGGGCCCTGCATGCCACCTCGCGGGTTCCCTTGGCCAGACGCAGTCTCTCACAGCAGATATGGTAGCTATAATAGTCACATTTATCCTGTATAGTTTTTAGGAGAATCAAAGCAGGAAAATCCAAGCTCAGAGTCATTTACCCAGACAGGCACAGGCTGGACTCCAGCCTAGAGAAGAGCTCTTTACTTACAGCTATGTATTATGTTATAAGGAATAAGCAAATCCCAAAGAGAAGGAACACGAAGAAGAGTCAGGTGTTCATTCTAATTAGACAGACCAAACCCTTTCTCCAAGTGGCATTCCTTCTAATGGCACCATGGAGGTTTTGGGGGGACTTGTCTTATTCTATTGCCACGTGGAGAAAGGTCAGCACCTGAAAGGGCAGAGGCTCTTCAGTCATTAGTTCAGCATGAGAGAACAAAGTAGCCAGCAATGGGAACCAGCAGGCCCAGGCCAGGGACTCGCCGGGAGAGTCATTCTGATTTGAGGAAGCAAAACACCTACCAAAAAAAAAAAAAAAAATATTTCAGACACTACAAAGGCTCCTTGAAAACTCAAGAGAAGTGACAAGACATGTTCTTAGAAAGTCAACAAGAGCTAATCAAAGGCTGACAGGCTTCTAAAAGGATCACCGTGTGTTTCAGAGGTGGTCTTTGAAGGTGTTTGGGAAGTCAAGGACACTTCCAGAGAGTGAACATAAAGTTACCTGGAGGGGAAAAGGGTAGAAACAAAAAGGCCTCTTTTGTCTTGGCAGAGAGAACCAAGGAGCTGCAGGAGATGTGCTTAGGGCAGAGCCCTCTGCTACTGGCCTGTAAGCTTCTAGGTCCAGGGCAACTTCTCCAAGGGACCATCCTAGATGAAGTACCAGCATATGGACTTTCAGCCTAAATGTTTCCACAAGGATGGCTGTGTAATGCACCCACTTAGTACCCTCTTGGATCAAGCAAAGATGCATACTGTCGTGTTATCCTTTATAGCTGAAGTCAACAAACTGGCCCACAGGGCAAGTTCAGCCCTTCACCTCTTTCAGTAAAGAGTTACTAGAATACAGCCAAGGCTGGCCTCATGAGCATGCAGCCTGTGCAGTCACTGAGGGCCCCATGCTTGGAAGGGCCCCATATTTGGTTTAATGGGCTATTGTTGACTTCTTCTTGAAATTCTTCAATTTTAAACAAGGAGCCCTAAGTTTCCACTGCATGCTGGGACCTATGTGCAATACAGTGGGTCCTGTGCATAGCCATGTTTATGAATGGTCTCTGGCTGCTCCAGTGGCAGAGTTGAATAGTTGCAATAGCCAAAAGTATTTATCATCTGGCCCTTTGCAGAAGGTTTGCTGCTCCTGCTTTATAGGATAAGTACATTGTGATACACATGTTAGAGAATACAGGTAGGAGCAGGGCTGTACTGTGCTGTAATGGAGACACTGCAGGCCTGGATTAAGATGACCCAGAGGTATATGCTGAACTCTAGCAAACAAACTGAGGGTTGCTGGAGGGGAGGGGAGTGGGGGGATGGGGTAACTGGGTGATAGACATTAAAGAGGGTACAAGATGTAATGAGCACTGGGTGTTCTATGAAACTGATCAATCAGGGAATTCTACCTCTGAAACTAAAAAAATAAAATAAATAACAGCAACAACAACAACGACAAAAATCCAGAGGTAACCCTGGCTCTGCCTTTGGTAAACTTATTGTTTCTATTTTACCTCATTTCTCACCCTGAACTTCCTCACCATTATTCAAAATTTGTATCCTATATTACTAGAGTTAAAATTTTCTTCACAATTCTTCCTTATTGTGTAAGAGATCTTAGACTTCCATAAAGGTAAAAGAGGATATAATAAAAATTTATGATCTTGTCACTGAGTGTGAAAAATAAGAAATCCCACCCGATGGCTGGTCATTTGGCCTATCTTTGGAGATCCTATAGATGCCCTGAATCTTAGAACATCCTTCAGGGAGAAGAGGGAGTAATTTATTGCCCGACTCCTTACCATCTTCTGTGGAATGTTCTTACTGGCTAGCTGGAGTCAATAACTTTCTCACTTGCAAGTTGTACCACTCCCCACTCTGAGCAGCCACCTCTGTAGCAGGTCAAGTTGAACCTGGCTTTGGAGCTGCCATGGAAACAAGGGAAGAATGCTGAAGCCCAGCCTTTGCCTCCAGGCGCAGAGCCCACCTGGGGACTCAGGAAACTAGGCACTAAAGACAATTCATAATTGTTCTGATCCATGAAAACATAATGTATTTTGTTTATTTGTGTCCCCTTTAATTTTATTATTTCTTATAATTCTCAGCATTATTTTGTAGTTTTCAATATACAAGTCTTCTACCTTTTTGGTTAAGTTCATTCCTATTTTAATCTTTCTGATGAAAGTGTAAAAGGGATTGTTCTCTTGATATCCTTTCAGGGAGGTTTACTACGAGTGTATAGAAACAACTGATGTTCGTATGTTGATTTTGTATCCTGCAATTTTACTGAATTTACAAATATTTTAGGCTTTGCCTGCTATATGCAAAATGATCAGCGTGATACACCACACTAAGAGAATGAAAGCTAGAAAACACATGAGATTCTCCAATATGGGTTGGGGTAGGGGGCACTTGACAAACTACAACACCTTACCATGATAACAATCAACGAACTAGGTAGAGAAGTAATACACCTCAACATAAAAAAAGGTTATGTTAAACCTGAATGTTTAGAGCAGTGATGTCCATGATAGCCAAACTATGGAAAGAGCATAGATGCCCATCACCAGATGAATGGATAAAGTAGATAATGGCATACTATGCAGCCAAAGAAATGAAACCTTGTCATTTACAACGACGTGGATGGAATTAGAGGGTATTATGCTAAGTGAAATAAGTCAATCACAGACAGACAGTAATGATCTCTTGGATATGAGGAATTTGAGAAACAAGAGAGCATCATAGGGAAAGGGAGGGAAAAATGAAACAAGATGAAACCAGAAACAGAGACAAACAATAAGAGACTCAATCTCAGGAAACAAACTAAAGGTTGCTGGATGGGAGGGGATGTGGGAGGGATGAGGTGACTAGGTGATGGACAATGGAGAGGGTATGTGCTACATTGAGTACTGTGAATTGTGTAAGACTGATGAATCAAAGACCTTTACCCCTGAAACAAATAATACATTATATCTTAATTTTTTTTTTTAAAGGCTATGTAGACAACCCTCTAGCTAACATAATACTCAATAGGGACAAACTGAAAGCTTTAGATACAAGATCCAATATAAGATTGGAAAGATTGGATATAAGGCAAGAATGCCCACTCTTGCCACTTCTATTCAACATAATACTGGAAGTCTTAGCCAGAGCAATTAGGCAAGAAAAATAAAAGGAATCTAATTCAGAAAGGAAGAAGTAAAAAGATCTATTAGCAGATGATATAATCTTATATAGAGAAACCCTAATTGACCTTTAAATAATAAAACCATGAAGACATAACATCTGAAATTCTTACAGAACTTCAGGGCACCTGAGTGTCTCAGTGGGTTAGGCCTCTGCCTTTGGCTCAGGCCATGATCTCAGGGTCCCAGGATCGAGTCCCACATTGAACCCTCTGCTTGGCAGGAAGCCTGCTTCCTCCTCTCTCTCTGCCTACTTGTGATCTCTCTCTCTCTGTGTCAAATAAATAAATAAATAAATAAATAATAATAAAAGAAGACCCTCAAAGACTCACTGTATACTTCATCTTCTAAATTAAAAAAGAAAAATGTTCTGTAGTTCCCTTTAGTGACATCTTGATGTTCTTTCCCTGCTTAAAATATTAAATGTTTCTTATAGTTCTAATGAAGAATGGCCTACAATTTTAATACAAAATGCTCGCAATTAGACCTGCATATCAACAGGGGTTTGAGAGCCAAGTGACCATATTGCATTTCAGGAACATGTAAAACAATACACTTTCCCAGTATGGATACTCTGGTGCCCTCCCCATGCCCACCACCATAACTGCACACTGTGTAGACAGTGCCTGGAAGCCAAAAGAGTAGGAAGTCAGACTTGTGCCAAATTGAAGCAAGATAACCAAAGTTCACAGGGGCTTCTGGAAGCAGAAATTGGGTGCAGGGAAAATGCTGGAGGAAAAAGTAACCACAGCTGCATTATTACCAAAGGATAAAGTTCTAAGGTGCTTTGGTATGTGACTGAAGCAACTCATTTGTTAGAAGGATGGATCCCAAGGTTTTCCACCCAAGACAGCCAGCCCATCTAACTTAAGCTCAAGGTCTTTAATTTTGACAATTATTCAGAAACAAAGTTCGTATTACAGCAGGGAAAAGTTTCATCCTAAATGTTAATTTTACCTGAAAACAATCAACTATTCCCTCTCCCATGATATTTAGAAGTCAGGAATGAAAAAAACAATTTAAGGCAGGAGTCAGTAAACTTTTTTTCTGTAAAGGACCAGATACTGAATATCCTAGGCTTTTGCAGGCTATAAAGGTCTCAGGTGAAAGTATTCACTTTTGTTCTTATAGCATGAAAACAGCTATCGCCTATACATAAATGAATGTGAAGGAGCAGGAGGCTGGCTGAGGACAAAGCAAAAGCTGGCACCTTGCACCCCCTTCCTTCACCCGCTCCCCTCCATATGTGTAGCATTCCTCAGGCACCCCTGACTGCCATAAAACGATAAATAGTTAACTTGCAGAGATCACAGTCCTGCAAGGTAGGAGTCTCCCTTGGTTTGCAAATGTCCTTGAGATTTACAACAAAGAAGTTACCTTATCAATAGCCCTAATGTCACCCTCCCCTCCATGAAAAACCGAAGGAGGCGGAGGTAGAAGGAAAAGTAAATAAAGTTAAATTTCTTCTAAACCTAAATCTCATTAACAAGGATGCTTGATAGCAGGAATGTAACATTCCACCAGGAGACTCCCAATTGTCTTTACTTGATAGTAACCAGGCCTTCAATATCCTGATAGTGCTTTTTTCGCATGCGTGGACTAACCGGCCAGTTCTGCTTCTGTAAGATTGCTTTGTCTGCTTTCGCGCGGGGTCCCCTGACCCAATTCACTGACGCCAAGTATGCCTGTTCAAACTGTCAATCAGCTCAGCCCCACCTGAAACTTGTTTGTACATGTCTATAAAAACCCTGCACCAACCCAGCTCTGGACCTCTCGGCGTTATTGGCAACGAGCGGTGCAGAGGTCCAGGTTCGAACCTGCAATAAACGACCCTTGCTGCTTGGCTTTGACTCACATCTCTGGTGGTCTTTTAAGGCATTTCAAATGAAGATGGCTATGGTCCAATAAAACAAAACTTTACTATTAAAAAATGGGTAGCTGCCAAGATGTGGCCCATGGGGCACAGTCTGTGGACCCTTAATATAAGCCGAGTAAGCAGCCTCACAAATCTTAGAGCTGCTTCTTGGAAGTCCTGACTACCCCAGGCTTAATTACAAACGAGGTAACATTTCTCATCCAAAAGATGTGCTGCCTTATGGACCCTGCCCCACTTGATCCCAAGCCCCCTTCTCTTCTTTTCCTATACAAATTCTTCAGGCTATTAATCTGAACTCCTCCAGCAAAGGAGTGCTGACCCTAGGCTAATAGCTCTCCCATTTCTGACAATGGGTAGTCTAGCCTGCTCTGGTCCAGCAGCCGCCTCTCCCCTTTCCAGCAATGACTGATAGCAGGATGGAGCCTCTGCACAAAGAAGGCTGCCTCAGCAAGCCCAGGAGATAATGATTTTCTCTTTCAGTAGGAAAAAAAAAAAAAAAAGTTAAAAATGCCAATGTTGTGTTTGCACTATAATTATTCTATTAATCCTGACCTTGAAAACTGAAAATCAACTACCATATAATCACAGCATAATTGTCTGGTAATATCTGTCCTTGAAACTAGAACATTGGAATCAGTTCTCAGAGCTGGAATTCACACAGTAATTAATCTTAAACTCGTGGAACAACCCAGACATGGCAAAATATATGTGCCTTAGTCAACTCTGGATGAAGATATTGTGCCTTATTAAAGTGTCTGATGTATTTGGGCCACAGAAAGTCCACAGTGAAGGAAAGTAAATATGTACTTTTTCAATGTGTTTATAACAGGTGACATTTCCTGACAGCTGGAGAGCTGGTAAGGCAGAATTTAGATAGAAACCCTGTCTGTTTTGTCTATTCTGGACACCAAAATTAATCAGTCTAATAACTATCTAGGATCCAATCAGATAATTTGTTATCTACAGCAATACTGAAAGGCTTTGTGCCAACGAAGTATCAGTAACCCAACACATGACTTACATATACAGTTGACTTGAGCAAAATGGCTGTGGTATCTTGTTCCAGGAGCTCGGGGAGGAGGAGGAAAGGGAAGTACAGAGGAGAGGGATGTGCCCCAGCCAGCAAAGTGGCACAGCAAGTGATAGGGAGCTCAACAGAGCCCAAAGACACCAAAACACAAAAAGAGAAGTCTGCGGGTTGTAGATCAATGTTTCTCTGATGTTCGTGTATGTATAAATCACCTGGGAGGGGGAGTCGGGGGGAGGGGGGGGCCTGGGTTAAAGCCTCCACCTTCAGCTTGAGTCATGATCCCAGTGTCCTGGGATCAAGCCCCACATCGGGTTCTCTGCTCAGTGGGGAGCCTGCTTCCCTACCTCTCGCCTGCCTCTCTGCCTACTTGTGATCTCTGTCAAATAAATAAATAAAATCTTTAAAAAAAAAATCACCTGGGGGTGCTTAGCCATGTTCTGGTTCTGTAGGTCTAGGGTAGAGGCCAAGATACTGTTTCTCATAAGTACATGGGGACACACCTTGTACACCTGAGTAGCAAGGATGCAAGTCTTCAGTGGTTCCAGTTGCAAAGGGATGAGCAGAGGTCAGAAACCAGCTCTGAGAAGTCACCCCATCCAAACTTCTCATTACACAGATGAGGAAATGGAAGCCAGGAAGGTTAAGTGATTTGCCCGGGGTTATGATAATGCTAAAGCCTTCTGACTTCCATTTCAGTGCATTTTACTGCTATACAATCTCTACGAAGGATTCCCAAAGACCAGCAAGAGTTGGAGGGTTTTTCTTTGTAAGATTCTTAACGAATTTCTCTTTTATGTAGGCACACTATGAGAAGATATTTCCAAATCAGAATCCTTTTTTTTTTTAATGACAATTTCATAGTAATCCTGTAACAGTTAAATCCAGGACCGTGTTAGGAAAGAGATCATCTTCACAATGAATCAATAAACTTCCTCTACTTTCAATTATATATATATATATATATATATATATATATATATATATATAAAGATTCTTTGATTTCAGTTAATCTGAGAAGGCATGATATGAAGAACTGGGTCATTTGAAAATAGGCAGGGAAATAAAATTCAAAGACTTTCCTGGAAAAAAAAAAAATTCCTGGGGAAGGAAACTATAAAACTATTTACTTTACCACCATGTTATCTAGGAAAATTTCCAAGTCAGCAGTTGTAATCATGGTCTCACAACTAGTCTAGCCAAACCTATTTCCGAGGCTCCTTTCAACATTTATTCCAAGTTGCCTATCCCTACAAACGTCTAAGTCCGAAATGTTTTAACATCTTAAACTTGATCTCTGAGAAAGGGGAATGCTACATTTCCAAGGCTGCTTCATTCTACTTTTCCCTGACACCCCAAAAGATGGTTGACTGATCTGTTCAGAGACCCCTCAAGCAACCAAAAGCCAAGAATCCAAGCCCAGCTAATGCTCACATTCAGTTTACTAAGTTCTATGCCTCTCTGGCCAAACAGAGCTCTACCTGGAGGATTGGAGAGAAATGAATGCTTCATGCTGAGTCCCAGCATTCTGCCTGTCTGACCAGATCAGCCAGGGAAACCTTCCACCACAAAACCTCAAAAACTCTTCATAAGGGTAGTAAACATTTCCTGACATCCCCCCTGGCGTTCTGCACTCCTATCTTCCTTGGCAGCCAGTTCTGGAACGTTTGATGGGGACTCCATTGCTGGCCCCCCTCTGAATGGGCAGACCAGGGAATTTGTAGCCATACATTTAAACAGCTTATTTAGCTGTGCGTGTTCTACATTAATTGCTCCTGCCTTCAATTGCATTTGTGCTTAGTAATTTTCTCCTTACACAGATAATACAGATAAAATCTGATGGGCTGTGCTGGCCCTGGGCTGGACAACACAAAGCCTTGATGCACTGATGCAGACACAGGCAGAGGAAAGGGATGCCACAGATCCCAGCTGGTGGGGCTCCATTCCAGAGCAAGGTGCCTCGTCTGGCCTGCTTTATCATTCAGACCTATTCCTTTCCACTTCTTCTAATTTTGTCAGTGGGACACAGTAGAACCTACCAAGCAAAGAACAACCCTCCAAAAACTTAATGATTTCTGATGGGGGCACAGCGTAGCTATCTTTGATTACTTTCTTACATCCCATGACCCTCAACAAATGGTTGAAGACACCATTAGGGCATTTTGCCAACCCCAGGATTTGGCACTCTGCATGCATTGTAGGCATTCTTATAAGGGTTAGCCAGTAAGAAAAGTTTCCATTGAGAGGACTTGCATAAAACAGAAGTTTGTATTTGGCAGAAAACATTTTTCTCACTCATGTCACGTTCTGGTTCTACAAAGTTTTAGAGTTTCTATTCTAGCTGTTCTGCATTTGGCTGACC
Organism: Mustela nivalis; assembly: GCF_964662115.1. Lineage (NCBI taxonomy): Eukaryota > Metazoa > Chordata > Mammalia > Carnivora > Mustelidae > Mustela > Mustela nivalis. Next base: position 142,973,385 of record NC_139021.1, read on the forward strand.
AGCCCATATCTGTATGCCTTGCTCACCACATCTATTCACCACACAGGTGCAGAGTGACTCCCTAAAAGAACATTTTGGCCAGGACATTGTCAGTGTTCTAATCACCAATGGCAATGCCAGGCACCAAGGAATGCAAATCATCATCAGGGGAGAGTCCGCATAATGGCTCTGAGCATTCAGCTTGGATTTAGAAGCTGCTATAGGTAACACTGATGAATACTGAGTAATTATGACTCGGGGACAATGCTAAAATTTTATTAACAGTAAGTTTTGGCCTGATACCACGGTCACATTACATTAGAGAAATCTCTGGCTTGCCATTCAGCCTGAGTAACAAACACCTTCTTGCTGCCACTCACAGATCTTGGACGTCAATTAGCTTTGCTTGCATCTGTTAGCACAGAGAATTCAAGGATGACACAACTGCCTGTGTGGTAGTGTCCTCATGGCCCTGGAAGGTTCGTGTGAAAGAAGGGAGAGCTCTACTGGCATTGCCTTGGGATAAATTCATTCTTCATCTAATGTTATCAGTGCTGGAGAAGGCAGTGCCTCCAACATAAAATGTTCCTATCCTCCTCCATCCCCCTGACGAACCCACTCCTTTTCCAGCCTTCTTCACCTTAGTAAAGGTTACCACTAACCCTCAGTTGTCCAAACTAGAAACTGGGGGTTGTTCCCCATACTTTCCTCTTCCTGTAATTCCAGCACATATTTAGGAACCGAGTTCTACCCGTTCAGTCTCCACAGTGTTACCTGAATGCATGACAGATCCCTAACTAAAGTACTCAGCTAGGCTAGTGAAAGATCCTCAGCTGGGATCTCCTGCTCTCTAGCCAGTCCTCCTCCCCATTCAGCTCAACCCACCCTCCACACATCATTAGTTTTTTTTTTTTTTTTAATTTTTTATTTTTTTATAAACATATATTTTTATCCCCAGGGGTACAGGTCTGTGAATCACCAGGTTTACATCATTAGTTTTTATCCTAAAATAAAAACCTACCCATGGACCTCATCTTATTTAAAACTTTTAATGGCTCCCATTACCTATAGGATAAAATTCAGACTCTTTACCATTGTTTCATTAAAGGTTTATGGTCTTCAAGCCCACCACCCATTTTTTCAACATCACTTCCTGCTCTTACTTCCATGTCCTTGTGCTATGTGAGCCCAAGGACTCTTTCCCAACCAAGTCATACCCTTTCATATGCTCTTCTTCCTGAAGTGCCATTTCTCCTGCTTTCTCAGCATGGAAAATTCATACCCATTCTCCAGATTTGCTCAAAGATAACATCTTCTATAAGACTTTCTCTGATTCCCTTTACTTATCATACATAATGATTTTTCTTGTGTTCTAATCAGTATTTCACATGCCTCTTATCTAAGGTCACAGTGGATCTTCCCAGTCTCTGAATTTCTAGCTGCCAGCATATATTCTGTATACATTGATACTTAGGGAAAGAAGGAAGAACAAGAGACCATTCCCGTATTGCTTAGAAAGACCATATAGAAAGCACAAATTCTCTCCTTTATATGGGTGGATATCCCATAATATTAGAGTCCAAAGGGAAAAATGAAGGGGGGTGGGAAGTCAGAGGAAGAAATGAACCATGAGACACTGTGGACTCTGGGGAACAAACTGAGGGTTTTAGAGGGGAGGGAGGTGGGGGTGTGGGTTAGCCCAGTGATGGGTATTGAAGAGGGCATGTATCGCATGGAGCACTCAGTGTTATAAACAATGAGTCATGGAACACTGCATCAAAAACTAATGATGTGGGAGCGCCTGGGTGGCTCAGTGGAATAAAGCCTCTGCCTTCAGCTCAGGTCATGATCTCAGGGTCCTGGGATCGAGCCCGGGGTTGGGCTCTCTGCTCAGCAGGGAGCCTGCTTCCTCCTCTCTCTCTGCCTGCCTCTCTGCCTACTTGTGATTTCTGTCTGTCAAATAAATAAATAAAATCTTTAAAAAAAAAAAAAAAACTAATGATGTGCTGTATGGTGACTAACATAACATAATAATTTTTTTAATTAAAAAAAGAGTCCAAGTTTTGGAGGGAAATGGATGTTGTACAGATATAACCTCTCTTTGGACAGCACGTGGAACTTCCAACAAACTGACAACTGCCCTGTATGCACTGAAGCCCGGTATTTTACTAGAAAATCACATTTGCCCCTCAAACCCCAGGCTCTCAGCCAACTCCAAGCCCAGTTGCCCAGAAGGCCACTGGCATGAGACTACCATCCTTGACATGTGCAGACACACTGCTGTTGTACATCTGGGTCAAAGTCAGGCCACTGGAAGATAATAATATAAATATGGCTCCAAAACTTCCCATCAGGCAGAGCTGGGTAGAAAAGGGTAAAGTAGCATAGAGTCTGCAAGGGACAAGAAACAAACTTTTAAGGAAGTCAAAGCACATGATATTTATCCACAAAGACAAAACTAAAAGATTAAGATAGAAGTTGGGATTTATTCTTTTGCTGGAGAATGACAATTTTAATGCCTGTGGTTGAAGTGCTAACCTGCTAAGTGTTAAATATCTTAATACCTTTTATTTTCATGGGAATTGGACTAGAGAGAAATGTGAAAGGCCAGCAGGGAAGAATGAGGCCTTCCAAAAGCCAAGTCTTCACCCCACAACAGACACCAGCCCAAACATCACCTCACCCCAAATGGCCAGAGGACCTTTAGTTAAACCTTGCTTCAATATCCATTTTCATTTTGGCACTAGATCTTTACATTTCCACGTATCATAATCCAGAGTATGACACAAAGGGATGAGAAAAAGCACAGGCTTTATTTCCAAGCACACTTGGAATGTACAATCAAAGTCAAGGACTTCAATGCAAGACTACCATTCTTAATTTGTGTCAGTTTCCTTATATGAGAAATGGTAAATAAGCCACACAGCACTGTCATTTCATCTGAAGTAACAAAAGTAGGGAGCAGACAACTGACACACAATAAGTGTATGATAAATTCCAATGACCCTCCCCCACCCCCTTCCAATGATAGGCTCATTTGTTTAATATTTTTTAGCAGCCTTATTAGAAATCTGTACTTTGCTGAAAGTGAACAGGAAGCCCTGGAATTTGGCTGAGCCAATGACATTCAAAGCCCCCTCACCTCCTCGCCCTCTCATATGTATCTGTCATGAGCTATGCAGGCCACATTGCATGTTAGAAGGCAAGAAGAATTTTATTTTCATCCTCCTTAAGTGAGATAAAAGGTGAAGAATGAACAGGATAAATAACGTCATTCCCCTTGTAGGTCTCGCAAATATTTAGATCTCCTTTTGAAAGCACAGGAACTAATCTCAGCTAAGTTGAGACTTTTTCTCACACATTTAATGTGAAATACAGTGGTAAATTGATGATGTTGGAATTTCTAAGTATCTATAGTCGATAAAGGCAACAGGTTAGACAGAGAGCGGAAAAAGAAAAAGTCATTTCTTTTCAGAAAGAAGTAACCCATTGGTAGTACATCAGTTGCTGCTAGGCCAACCCTGAATTGATTTCCGTGTAGTGACTAGTTCTCTTTTCTTGCATTAATAGTTGAGCAACAATGAGTACTGGCAATTTACCAAAATTAAATTGCAGAGCCATCAGCTAGGTCTAAAGGATATATGCCCAGATCCTTTAAAAAGAGTTAAGGGATAACTTATCAAGAAAGAGAAAGTAAAACCTTCTCTTATAATGGCAATTTGAACACATATAGCTAGGTTTCCTTTTCCTTGGCAAACCCTGCCCCCCAGTTCTCATGAAAAGACCAAAGTCCATAAAAGTAGAGGAAAACTTGTAATCAGTTGTGGAAACAGAGATAAGGACATTCTCATTTTAGAAACTTTTAGGAACTTCTATAAAGCCTCCTCTAGAATGGTCTGAGTTGAAGAAAGGTTATGGCCCATTCCTTCTCACCAGTTACTCACAAAGTAAGCATAAGAGACCCCAACCAAGACCCCTCAAACATCCCAAGTTAGAGATGTATGGAAAGGAGGTGAAGCTGGGTCTTGAGATAGTTGACTGATACAACAGCTTACACCAGTGCTGCTGGGAAGGGAACAAAGATCTGGTAAATCCTGCCCAGTCAGCCCAGCACACCCAAGGCCCCAAATACAGTGGGGGCTGCACTGTCCTCTAAGAGATGGTCATACCTAAACCCCATCCCAGGACCAACTACATTATTTGTTGGTCCCAAAGCAAAATGAAAATGCAAGGCTCCTTGTTCAAAAGGCATTTAAAAGGTTTAAGATAGCAGTGGCAGAAGTTTCAACCATGCATGGAGCCCTTCTAAGCATGGGCTGCTATGTGACTGCACAGGCCCATGAAACCAGCCACAACTCATTTATCTAAGGAACTACCCAAAATCTCCTTGTTGGTCATCCAGATCCAACCAGTTCATTAGTATTAATCTGGGCTCCTCTTCCACTCTGACCCATACTACCATTCCTCTGTACCCTTGGGAAACACATAGCCTTTGGCCAAAAAAATCCCCCATTGCTCTCTGAACTCTTCCTTCCCCACCCCCTCCTTCTCTAACCTCATTATCCCTGAGGCCTGCCATGAAGCCTTCCCAAGCTGCTGCAGGTACATTTTCAATGTACCTCTCTTGGTGAGATGGAAATAGGAACTCTCCTTGCCCCTTACCACCTTTTTTCCAAACAGTCCTTCCCACATCCTGCTGCAAGGCCAGGCACTGCTGCCATCTATGTCTCCCGAATATAGAATCTACTGGCTACCTAGTCATACCTTGTACTCACCCTAGACGGGCCAAGAGGATGCTGGAGGTAGAAAGACACAATCTAAGATCGCTGTAGATAGCCTACCCCACATCTAGCTTGCTGATCAGCAACTTGACCTTCAGACCATCCCCCTTTCATCCCAGCAGCCCCCTACACACACACAATCCCACAAGCATTCTTTAAACAAAACAGAACCACCACAAAATCTCATTTTCAAGTATTTCATTCTTACAGGTCCTTCTCTTTTCCAATTAGTTTACTTTAGCACCCCCAATAAGACAATTATTTATCCTCATCGAGACCTCCAGTGCACTGACTCCCTCATTATAGCATTAGCCATTTCTCCCCTGCTGTCTTTACATTTTCCTGAGTCCAATTTAGAATCCATTGTTCATCGTTATAATTGCTCCCTTGCAGAGTCTTCATCATCTCCCTTCTTTCTTTGCTGTATATTCATGTGGGGAAACCCCAACTGGCTGCCTGCTCCATGCCAACTTGTTCAGAAAACCAAAGGGATCCCAAGTGAAAGGTCAAATCAAATGACAACCACAACTGGTACCATTTTAATTTCAAAGCTAAAGAAAAAAGTTCTAAGCACTCAACAAAATAAAGCACACTACTACAAAGAAACAAAAAATCAGATTAGGTGATAAACATCTTCCCTAAAATCCTAAATCCATCAATTAATTCTACATGATTTTTCAGAATAAAGACTGTGACCTCAGAATTCTGACCTTGCAAGCCCTTACACATGTACAAGGACAAAGATGCAATCTCAGCTGGTCCAAGTAGGCTCACCATGTGTATCGTCCCAAAAATAAGCACATTATCCACATCACCAAAAGAGGAGTCAAAACCAGAAAATCAGAAGTGAGGAAGTCATCTCAGAGAACAAGAGTAGCAAAACAAGTTGTCCAAATAAGTGTTAATATGGTTATAAAACTTAACCTAAGTGTTAAAAATAAATCCCCTTGTGAGGATTAATTATAAAATGCATCGACCAGTGTCTGGCATGTAGTTGACTATGATCATTGCAATGAAACTGACCTGTTACCAATCTCAATCTAAAGTACCAAAATCTAGGGAAAATATTCAGGGAAATGGATGGAAAAGGAAAGGATGAGTTAGAAGATGTAGAGAGAAAGGAAATAAAAACATATTAAGTTCTCATCCTATGCCAGGTTAAGTCCGAAAATATCAGTGTTTTGAAGCTAATAATTACAAGCAAGATGTGGGAGTATGTGAGCACACGTGTGTGTATGTTGTTTCATGTAATGCTGGGATCCCTGTTCTGGAAGTGTGCACCCTAATTTACCCAGCAAAGCCTTTTGTTTTGTCAATCCAGAGTGCCACCTTGGGGTGATGCAAGGCAGTGGCCCTATACACAGCCCAACTATTCCCTGAATGTGAGTCTTCCTTTGTAGCTCCACAGAAGAGATGCAAAATCCCTTAAAAATGGGTACTGCTGCCCAAGCACTTGGGCCTCAAGGCCAACTTATCTCTTGTACAGAAAGTGATCTGCCTCAAAACACACAGCTAGAGAACAAGCCCTTCTAGCATGGACCTGTAGCCTCAGCACCAGTCCTAAAAGGATCTTCGAGATTCCCACTTCCTGAGCCCAAGTCTTCCCACAGCAGAATAGCAGTGTCTACACAATTTGCCCTCTGTGACCCTGACTGCCCTCATGCCTACCGAAAAGGGCTTTCAGCACAATAACATCAAAACAAGACCACATGCAAGGCATCTTTAACAGCAATGGCAGTTGTCTGAGTTGAGAGTGGAAACTGCCAGAACCAAGCAGAAGGGAGACAGATTGAAAATCATGATGCCCCAATTAGAGGACGCAAGATGTCAAAAGGACCAGAAGGAATTGGAACCAAGAGGATACCAATTGTCTTAGAGACACTTTTTAAAATTTCCATGATATCACCTATTTTGGATCTATAATAATGCTCACCTTGAGGGTATATTCATAACCTCCATGCAAGGTGGGGAGACCCCCATCCCAGACCCACTTGCTGTCATTCCTAAAGGTGATACTTAGTCTCATTTCCCCAAGTGTGTGTTTGGAAAGTGTCCACAATGGTTATTCTAACAAAACCTGCCTGAGGGAAAGGGACATGGCACTGTAAGATGTTATCCCCTTACATAACATTATCAATATATATTTTTTTATCTGAATTCACAGTATTATTGCTGGGGCTTGAGGGCTGCTGGGCAGGGAACAGGAAAAGGTGTCCCCATGGAAATGAATCACAGTGCAGCCATGACAGCAAGCTAGCTGGAACCCATACACACCTGCTCACACTCTATCTACAGCACAGGATAATTAATATCCTGCTCACAGCTTTCCACTTGCCATTGAGTTTGCCAACGCGGCAGTTACATACCACTGACTTTTCCAAATTGGGTATTAATGATTTGCTCTCTGAAATCTAAGCGTGCTTGCAAAACATGAAAGCGAGTGGCTGAGAAATAATGCAAATAGATAACACTCCCCTCTCCCCGTCTGGGTGTGGCCAGGCTGATGATTTATGCGGGAGGTCTCCATAGGCTCTTGACTTTAGCAGAGGTGAGTTGAGAAAGAGGGGCTGGCTACCCAGCTGCTTCCAACATCTCAGTTGCCTATCAACAGCATGTGGATCAATTGCAGGGTGAGAGCTCTCCCCACGTAGCTGAACTAATAGAATGCGTTCATATTCTCACAAAAAGCAAGAGGTACTTTGGTCAACGGCAGAGAAGTGCAAGGATTGGATTCCCAGGTTCTGTCCCCAGCCTCTCAGGTCCCACTTCCAGCCCTGAGAGCTCTTCACACCCTTGTCTCTGCAAATCCATGTGGATTACCCCCATGGAGACCCAGCCCAGGGCTCCCCTCCTCACAGGACTTTTCCCCGACCTACACCATATCACACCAATTATTCATTTCTTCTCTCTCCTGCCACCTTTCTGCATGGAATCAATTTACTGGTCAGCTAGAGAGTTGACTACTGCTGCATAGTACTTGGTCTCAAATGGGATATTTTTCAAGCAGAGGCACAGTGATTTCCAATAACATTTAGCACTTACACAGCAACTTCATTTATAAAGCTTTGCCCTGTAGATTGTCCATATTTTACCCTCATATCTTTATATAACCTATAAGGTGAATGCGTGGACACAAAACATTTTATTATGCTAACTTTTTTGCAACATCTTTGAGGATATTATTTGGATTAAAAGCTATATTGACATACTTTAAAGATAAGTTACTAATTTTTCAGTTCCGATTTTATGTAGAGATCTCCCTATTCCTGAGCCTTACCCCCGAAGGAATAACCTACAGTCCTCTTCCCACTTTCAAACCACCCTGCTCCTGGCACACATATGGAAATCTGAGATGGGTAGAGAAAGGAAGGGCAGGATCAGGAAATGTTTTGTGTACATTTCTCACTAAAACCTGGGAGAAATAATTCACTTTAAGCTTTATCAAAATGTCTCATCCAAGTAAAGTATGGAATATTTTATTCTAGACATAAAATGATGAAGAAACAATAAGCCAAGTTGTTTGACCAAGTTCCAATCACTGACCATGATGGTACTATGCTCAAACTCACCTTTGAGTTAATATTGTGAGTTCTTATCACACCGAAAAGTGGAGCTTGCTGTCTGGAGAAAGTGTTCCTCCAGCATTTACAGGGTATAGAAGGAATAGTATTTGTGGAGTTACCAAGTGCCAGACCCTGCACCTGCCTCTGTAGATAATTATCTCAATCTTCAAGGCAGATGTCTTCGCCTTTCCCACATTCAGATGAAGAAACTTGCCCAAGTTTGACCGAAGTTGACTTCTCTAACCCAACTAGAAAACAGTTGGGTCAAACTTAGGCCTATGTGATTGGTCAGTCTTGGAAAACCATAATTCCAACTCCAAATCTCTCCCTGGTTTTTGGCCCATTACCTTTCGCTAATAACCTCCCCTTGATGCTATTGCTTCCACCTCCTCGGGCAACAGAAACATTTCTAGGAACATTGATGAAACCTCACTGAAGTGGGAGGAGAGAGAACATGGCACCTAGTCTCAGGAGTTCAGATGATCATCAGGAGGGAAGGGAAGAGAAGTGCTGAATGCTTGTTACAGTGGGGGCTCTGCCCTCTTGGCCATGTGTCATTGTGGACCTCCCACGGAGACACAAAAAGCAAGACTGAGTGGGGGGAGGGGAGTGCAGGACGATAAAGAGGACAAGAAAACAGCAGAAAGACAGGGACTTGCGGGGGGTAGGTTGCTGATAAATTGAAACGGCATGGATTCTGTTGAGAGGGAGTATGGGAAGGGGCTAAATGCAGGAATTTTCAAGGTTGGCCAAGTACCAGAACAGCCAGATACTTAATATCGATGAGCTTTAGTTCCTGCACTAACAAAACAAGGATGATTATCAGTGCTATGGTGATAATTAAATGAGATACAGCCTAAAACATATTTAACCCAGTGACTGATTTATAGCAAAAATTCAGTGTATGTTTGTTATTCCTATGGGCTTTTTACTATGAAAAGTAACAGAATACCCAGAAGAAAAAGGACCAGGCAAATATACGACCATAGGAACAAATAGGTATAAATGACATGAAAATTGGCAAATGAAACCACGAAGGGGAGAAAAACTTGTGTTTTATTTTCAGAAAGGAGTGAATATACCAGGAAGAAAGCACAGAAAAGGTCTTCCTTCAGTCTGAATGAAGTTTCACAGAGAACACTGTACTCATTGACCTCAGTGGCTGGGAACAGGTTTGGGGTCAAGGGACATCCTCTTCTATTCTAAACCACTGATGTGAAACCAACCAATGAACAATTTTTCAACAGATGTACAAACTCCCCAGAGCTATACTGAATGATGCTCATAATAGAATTAATAGTAGCCAACAGTTGTTGAGAACTCATGCATGCCAGGTGATAGTCTAGGCACTAATACATATCGTCACTACACCAAGCACATACTGTCACTTACCACAGGCCTATTATTATCCTTGTGTAACTGCAGCAATGGGATCTAGGGAGGATGAGAAACTTACCCACAGTCACAAAGTTGGTGAATTGTAAACATGGCTGCAATCTCAATGCAACCAACTCAAAAACCCAAACCCTTAATGATTATGCTGACCTAAACCCCTAACTAAACATAATTTAAGAGACTGGGGGGCTATAAATATCTTAGAGTGGCAGAATTCTAAAGATCTGAACTGCTGCGGTCACTTTAAGGTACACTAAGGCATATAGAAAGCAATAGGAAATCCTGGTTTAAGATTGAGAATTAGACACACGGTTGGCTATTCTCTTTGAAGAAAAACCGGAATTGTTAATCAAGAATTAACACCTGGATTTTGTAACTATCAACTGACCTGTGCTGGTCTATTCTCTGCTACTATACCAACCAACCTCAACCTTCTTTCATGACTCCCAGTAACATGACAACTCCATCATTTGAATTTGGTTCAACCAAAACCTTGGACCCATCCTTGACATCCCCATCCTACATGCCACATCTAATTCATCATCAAGCCCTATCAGCAATGCCTTCACACTACATCCAGAACTCAACCACTTGTCACCACCACCACCACTGTTGCCACCATGCTCCAAGCCGACCTCAGTTCCCACTGGGGTTATTGCAAGAGCCTAAGTGGAATTCCCATTTCTGCCTATGACCTCTATACTTTATTCTTCTCCACATCAGCCAGCATGAGACTTTAAAAACACGTCTCTTTAAATGTCATGTCTCTACTTAAAGTCCCTAGATGGCCTCCTATTTCAATCAGAAAACAATAACAGAATTCTTACAATGGCCTAAAAGCTTCTACAGAACATGACCCATTATCTCTTGGACCTGCTCTCATGCTAGGTTCACTCTCCCTTAGCCACACAAGCTTCCCTTCTCTTGCTGGAATAGGACAGGCAGGCTTCAAAAGGGGAAACTTTTCATGCAGAATGGGACCTTCTCCCAGATAGCCCATGGCTTACTTTAATATATCCTTTTGAGTCTCTGTTCAAATATCATACCAGAAAGGCCCTCCCAGACTACCCTTTTAAAATTAGTACTCTGGCAACCTCAGATATGCCTGTATTACTTATCATCTAGTGTATTTTACTTTTTTATTTTACTTGCACACTTTATTGCCTATCTTCCTCTACTAGACCATCAGCTCTCAAGAAGGGAAGAATTTAAGTCTGTTTTGTTACTGCTCTATCTCAAGTGCCTAGAACAATGTTTGAAAACATAGGTGATACTCAATAAATAGGTTCTAAATGATGAATAAAGAACTTGAAGGCACATACTATGGCTTCTTTTGCTTTGCTTCCCCAACAATCAATCCCTGGCACACAAATAAATGTGGAGATTTGGGAGGTTAAATGAGTATCTTTATCAGTCATGGTTCTCCAGAGAAACAGAACCAATAGAAAAGATATGCATTATATATATATATATATATAGAGAGAGAGAGAGAGAGAGAGAGAGAGAGACTTAAGTAATTGGCTCCTGTGATTCTAGAGGCTGGCAAGTTCAAAGTCTGTAGGGTAGATCACCAGGCTGGAGACCCAAGGGAGAGTCTAGGTTGCAGCTAAAGTCTGAAAGCTGTGGACTGCAGAATTCCCTCTTGCCCAGAGAAAGTCAATCTTTTGTTCTATTCAGGCCTTCAATTGATTGGATGAGACCAACCCACATCATGGAGAGAAAATGGCTTTATTCAATTTAAATGTTCGTGTCATCCAAAAACACTGTCAGAGAAACACTCAGAATACTGTTCAAGCACATATCGGAGCACTATGGCCCAGCCAAGTGGAAAAATAAACCAAAACAGCATCCTATTAAGGCAAATCACTAGAATGTATCAGATTAAAGAAGAATGTGTTCTTTCATTAACCATTTAAAAGACACCCAGAGTGCTATGCACCGAGCTAAGTTGTCCAAGTTGTCCTCTTCAAGAGCCTCCTGGGAACAACATACACCCTTGTCATCCTGCAAGTGTTATCACTGCTCCATGTCCAGTTGACCATCTGGGGGCCCAAGAGAGACTGCACACCTCATCATCCAGGCCCTTGCTCAATGAATTAAGTAGACACACATCAGTAAGGGGTTTGGCAGCTACACAGAGTAACTGAGCAAATACTTAGAACCATACTTTACAAGTGAAAAACAGTCATCCTCTCTTGAAGTATGTGCCTAACAGCTGCCCTTCTCTAGAGACTATGCTGGCTACGAGGCTGGCCCCCAGCAGCCATGTCTGTATTTCAGGCATTTGGCCTCCTTCATCACCACTCCCCAACCCTGACCTCCTAATTTCAAGTCCCTTGAATTCTCCAAGCCATGGTGTCCTCTGGGAAAACTTACCCACTAGTTAGGAAGCTCCATGAGAACAGAGATTTGTCTGGATTGTTCACCTATGATAACATATTAGTTATCGCTATAATTATGATGATTACTGCAGTTATTAGATCAGAGAAGGGAAGTCCTTTCATGACTCTGACCTTTCTGAGCCCTATCATTGTGTCTCAAAGACTCAGGTTGAGTTCACTTCATGCAGTTATCTCTTTATAGCAATGCAAAGGGGACTTTTTTCACTCCCAGGATTATGATGAAGACATAAGCTCATGCCAAAGTTGACTGAGCCCGTGCTCTGTAATGAGCTCTGTGAACACTTCGCTGTGCACACCTGACACTCTCTGTCACACTTCCGAAGTTTTCATTGTCTACTTGCATGATGATTTGAATAATCTGCATTTCCCTAACTAAGCTACAATTCCACAGGAAGTAGAAGTAGTTTTATTCACAGTTGAATCCCATCATGTAACACAGGGCCTGGCTGAATTAAGCCAAACAGACCAGGTGAAACCAGAAAACCAAATCTCCAAACTTCAAATGTCAATGGTGTAACACAATAAATGTCTATTTCATATTACTCATGCTATATGCCTGTCATGGATTGCTAAGGGGCTCTGCTGCACATAATCACTCAGGACCCCCAGGGTTACAGGAGCTCCACCATTCTGTTGTAGCTCCATGACCTGGAACATGTAGCTTCTTCAATCACTGGGTATCCTCATGTGCAGAAGTATCACGTACCACCAAGTCAGTGTTTTTGGCCCCAGAGTGACCTCTCTACCCACAGACCCTTGGCCAACAGGAATCTTCAAGGCCAACTAACTGCAAAGGGTCTGGGAAAAAGTAAGAGACCAAAAACATTTTTTTATGAGCATTACTCTCTCTACCATACTGGCACCATCATTGGTATTCATTAAAGTTTTTTTGTTGAATGTATGAATGAATAAGTGATTGCTAACAAACTCTGAACACTCTACAATGAGTTGATCTGTTTCAAACCCCACCTCACCCTAGGTGGAAGAAAAGATTCTGGGTCCATCTGGTTCTTCTTCTAAGCCCCATGTCATTTGCTTCAGCTTTCATTCCAGGCTCATAATGCCCCTGTCATGGATAAGTAATGTCTCAGAGTTTTTATTTGGGAATTTTTTCAACGGGTTACATTAGTTATTCCATAATTTCCAGGAAACTAGGTCTGGAATAAAGACAAAATCCTGGCTCCAGAACTCACCAATGATGTTCAAGCCATGAAAACAACAAAGGGGTAAGAAAGTCATTTTCTGTAAGAAAATCTTTAATGAGATAACAGCAACCCTGTCTAAAAGCACAAGAGACAAACAAACAGTGAAACCTCCATTAAGCTCTGCCATATAATGTATAGAGTCTAAAACCCTGAAGAGGATGAAGAGGACAGCCCTTCTCATAACAGGCCCATGCACACGAGACAACACTTCTCTGCTTCTTTTTACTAATTCACATTTCTGGGGAAATGGTTTTCATCACCTCGGATTCTTAACTTTAAAATTCTCATCAATTCCTAAAGCCAATCAATTCCTTGTGCCCAACTGAAGAATGGGTTGAAGAATAAAGAGGAAAGAGGAAATTCCAAAAACACATCAAAAACAAGAGCCCAGATCCCTACTCTACATACTCCTGCCTGCTTGTCTCATCCACAGGGTTTGATCAAGAGCCGGCCCCTGGAGCTGGGAGGAAACGCCATCCACATAGCCAACAGACCCCAGACTGAAGAGACCCATTTGCTCGATGGCCTTCAACTAACAAGATGCTCTCTCATTAATTCTCTGGTAAGCCTTGGGAATCTGTAAGTCATCAGTGGCTCATGCTTAGGATAAAACAGTATGCAGACTGAGGTCTCAGCAGCCTCAGTGGGGCTGAGCAAAAAAAGTAAAAGGACTCGGTCCAGAGAAGGATGGCCCAGATCCAACAAGAGGAGTCAATGTGAGGAGGACATGTGGGACCAGGAAAGATGGAAAAAAAGAATCTCCATATCCAACTTTCCAGTCAGGCTGCCCTTCACAGCCTTGCAAGATCTGTCCTCTTCGTGTGATCAGAGTTGAGGGTGGTCTGTCCCTTTCAGCTAAAAGGCACATGAGTCTACAAACACTAAGGTTATTAATGATAATCAGCATTTACTCCACACTTATTCTGTGTAACTGGCATGACACTAAGACTTTTATACTACGGTCTCATGATTCCTATGAAGGCAATACTATTTTTTAATCCCAATTTTGCATTTGAGGAAATCAAGGCTCAGAGAGGCTGATCTGATTATAACTCACAGCTGAAGCAGAAATTAAACCCAGCTGGACCTGACTCAAAGTTCCTGCTCTTAGCTCCCGGACTAGACTGCTCCTTGACCCTGAGCTGGGCAATCTTCAGAATCTAAGAACCACAGGAAAGCCATCCACTCCTCTACAAGTCTGCCACCTAACTGTCCTTGACAGTGACCTCATCATGAGATGGGAAGAGCCTGAAGGTCAGGGTAGAAGTTGGATTTTAATCCTGGCTCTATAGTTTATTTAATCCTCCCCCAACCCTCACCTCCCCTTCTTTGCTTGTAATAATGTCTCATGTTCAGGGTTGCAAAGGACTTAAATGGCAAACCTAAGACAGTACGTAGCACCAAGCAGAGCACCTAGCATTTAGTAAGTATCAGTTCCCTTCCCTCTTGTGTCATTTAGAAGATCGAAGTATAGCACACAGCACATAGTAGGTGACTGTACATCACGACCCTACTACTCTCCCTTGCATTCTAGAATCTGAGATGTCTTGGCCATCAGCTTGATGCCAATATCCCTTCCAGGCATCCACAGAGCCTCAACTCAGTGCTCTGATCTTGAATCAAGGCTATTTTTTGTTCTTCTGAAATGTGTGTGAGGCTTGGAGAGCTGAGAGAATGCTCTGTGAGAAGCTGGAAACACCAGCCTGCTTCTACTCAGAGTTGTCACTGGTGAAAAGTGTTACAGTAGGTTAATGAATTTTTCCAAAAGAATGAACTGTCACGGGGGAAAGAAGAGCAGAAAGAAGCTGATTACCTATGTGACTCTAGCACAGGCTTCATGAACCCAGCTCGTTACAGATGACTGCAAGGGAGGCTCAGCCGGACAGAGGCTCATGCCCACCAGAGATGGATTCTATCTACATGTCTGAAAAAGGTGTCTCTCCATTCAGCCATGGCCTTCTGTGGGCGGTCTCTGGATTTCCTCTCTCCTCAGACAAAACAAGAGTTTGGAATCCTACCAAACCCTCTTCTTACAGAAATGCTACCCATGCAGCATAGAGGACCACCAGCACAAGGAAGGGAAAAGCAAGAGGCTTCCACCTCACATAGCCACTAGAAAAAATCTCACTTCATTCAGGAAGATGTAGAGCTTCGGAAGTCAGTGTCTTCTACTTAAGATGTAGTTGTGGGACCAGCAATGCCTGTGTTACCTGAGAGCTTGTTAGGAAGCCTGCGGATTCCCAAGCCCAGCCACAGACCTCCTCTACTGGAATCTGTGCCGTGGAAAGACGGGGTGGCTGTCAGTACAGATCTGGACTCCTGGGGTGGGGTGTGAGATTCCACATGTCCGGCAAGCTCTGGAGTGACACCAGCGCCGCTGGGTGACAGGGGGCAATTGGAATAGCAAGGCTCCACTTAATCCATTAGCGAGTCCCTGCGCATTGTGAGTCACTGACCTGGCTGTGATGAGCTCTGTTCTCAGGCATCTATGTGCGCCCAATCTGTCACCGATCCAATCCCACCAGAGCAGAAAAAGCAAATGGCTCACCAAAAGTGGGTGTACCTTCAACACGTGCACAGTTAGCCCTGGAAGGGAGCTCCCAGTTGGTCACTGCTGAAGCTCCCTCCTGGTCACCTGGTTGGGGGGGCGGGGGAAGGAACGATGTGACCAGTTGTCACCAATGTGATGTGAGCAGAAATGCCATAGATTACAGCCCAGCCAGGGCTCTCAGGAAGTGGGAGCACTTTCTCCACTCTTTCCGCACCACTGGCTGTGGACTCTGAAGTCTTAGAGGATCCTAATCAACAAGATGGAAAGAGACTGGGTCCCTGGACCAACATATGGAAGAAACCCACCCTCTGGCCTTCAACCCTGAAGTAGATGTGAGGGCCTACTTAATCAGAGGGAGCCATTTTGTTGTTTATGCAGTAAACTTAGATTGACTCTGCCCCTCCCAGAGGAACTTACTTGCAAAGCCTAGATACAAGGGCGGGTCAGGCCAGATGAAGACATCCAGTCAGTGAGGCACGCATATATCTACTAGGGTAAATTGAAATTCAATTGGCCGCCCGTGTGTAACCTAGCAGGATTTTTTGTATATGGGAAACCTAGCATGACTGTGCAGTTTTCTCTGTGTATTGCAATCTCATTGGCCACCTGTGTATAGCCCAGCTAAACTACCTCTATAATAAAGTAAGTCTGAGAGGCTGGGAGAGGTCGCCTCTTTGCACGAGATGGCCCTGACGGGTCAGTTTGATTCTCGATGCTTGGCGCGAAATAAAGCTTTGCTTGACCTTCGCTTTGTATCAGTCTTGCTCCTTTGATTACGGACCCTAACAGTAGACAGTTACACGTGCAAGAAACCGGTCTCTATTGTTTTTTGCAACTGAAACTGTGGGTATTTTTTTTTCAGCTGCTGGTGTTACATTAATACCACCACTGTTATAATCCCCCCTGATTTACAATAGTTACATTTTACTTAGTCATGGCTATTCTCTGCCAAGCACTGTTCAGAATGTTTTACACATGGTCTCTTAACCCCCCGTGAAAAGGCCCCCCATTTGTCAGACATAGAAGCTGCAGCTCTAAAGGCATTAGAGAAGTTGAGGATTCCCCCTCCATCCAGCAAGTACGGAGCTGGAACTGAAATCAGGTGTGTGTCACTAGGAACCAGAGCGAAGCTAGGACTGTGAGGGGCTCAGTTCCGTGGAAATTTGTCTGCACAATGAAATGAGATTTCATCCTAGGCAGTTACTACTGCATCATACCGCTGCTTTCACGCACCTTCCCAAATGGCTTTTCTCTGCTGCCTCTGTCCTCTACTCTCTCTTACAAGGTAATAAGATAATTACTAATAAAACTCCCGATGGTATGCAGGAATTCTCCACCCATCCTGCCCTAGGCCTCTCCTGGAGCTCCCTTCTCTCCAGTGTCTCCTTGTATTTTGCTGCACAAAATGGTTGCTGTCAAGATGGTTTAATGTTCCTTGTAGGTCAAGGCTGTGGGTTGCTTCTGCAATGCCCTTATTGCTGACCTTGCCTCCTTCACCAGGTGTTGGTTTTTGTGGGGTTTTTCCCCCCTTCCCTGTCTTGCACTGACGTACACACACAGAGCTAAAACAACAGTTGCAGTAAAGCCTCCCCAACCAAGGAGAGCATTAACATATGGGGAGGTGGGGGATGGTGAAGTCAGCCCCGAAAGCCCCTATACTCCTCGCTCCCCACCCATTCTGGGAGCCTAAAGTCAGACTCCCTGCTGTGGTCTTGCTGGCTGAGTCCAGCATGGCTCACGAGCCCACCATCCCTGTCTTCACCTCACAACCTCTGCCACTTCCCACGCAGGAATTTGACCAGTGCGGGGGTCACAGTCCTTGCATAGCTCCTCTAGTCGTCTTCAGCCATGTGCAGAAGTTACCTGCATGGTGAGAGCGTGGGTGCTGGTTCAGGGTGAGCCTGAGCTGTCTTTGGATTGGGTGCAAAGATTCTGCTCCAGTCAGTCAGGAACCAAAAAGAGCAAGAGAAAAGGGAAACCAAAGTCCCCACGGGTGACGGTGCCCACGCCTGGAACCAGATCTTGTACGTAGGAGGCACTCCTTTATAACTTGCAGAAATAATTGAATGAACAATTAGCAAATGAGTAAGTAGGTGTTCCAGGCATGTAAGATGTGTCCGGAAGGGGAACGAGGGATTTAAGATATGGAAAAGATCAGAGAAAGCTCCATGGACAAGAGCCCCAAGCGGGGATGGGAAAGGCTGAGTAGGAGCTTCCTATGGGGACACAAGGACGCTCATTTTGGGGATACTTCCACCTCAACTTTATAGCTACATGGGGGAACAGAGACTTGCCATAACGTCACCTTGGGTGTGTGTGCCAAAAACGAGGGTCTCTTCTTTTCCTGACTCATTTATCCACCTCTAATTAGATCCTCATGGGCCTCTGATTACCATGCGAAGCAGCGGATGAGAAAACAGCCTGGGAGGCAGGCTCATGGCAAAGCAATGGCGACTGATGGGAGAGGAGTCCCCGGGACACCCGCAAACACTGAGACCCAGTAAGACCTGCCCTGGGCATGCACATCGCAAGCGGATCTCACTTCACCCTTTCAATGACCCTTGGAGGAAAACTCCAGCACTGGAGTTAGTGTGGTTTATTCCTGGTCAAGGGCTTGGCAGGGACAGAAGCAGAACTCAAATGCAGGCTGTCGGACACAGAGCGTGTGCTTTTCACTCTGGTACCAGGACACCTGCACACCAGTTGGTGAAGACAAGCAAGACCCATCTCTGACCACCACAGGCTGAGGCTCCAGAAGGAAATAACTTCTGGAAACAAATCGCGCAGTGCACAGGCGCACCGCCCAGGGTAGACAATGGGATTGAAACACAGTCGGCACTTCGGGGGTAACACAGTGTCCTGGTGCTGGAGCAAAGAAGGAAGCCTTTGCCTTCCCACCAGACTTGGCCCTCTAAGCCACGTGTCTCGGGGTTGTGCCCAGAGTCGGTTCCTTTTTCTAACTTCTCATGCCCAGCCAAGGCAGTTTCTTAATGTGCTCAAAGGTGTTGTATGCTGTATCCATAATCTGCCTTCAGGCTTTGTGTTTCCTTCATGGTATGCTACAGAAGATATTTTGGAAGGCCTCAGGGTCCACCAGGCTGAGATTCAAATCCCTGTTATGCAGCTTACAGATTAAACTTGCTGTGTGACCTGGAGCAACTAGTTGAACTGCTCTGTATCTCCAAAGCCCCGTTTACAGGTTCAGGGTAATGTTACAGGTCTCAGGGGGAAATTCTGAAACTTGAATTAACGATGAAGTTCCAAGTGTAACATAAGTCGGCTTCAGTGTTTAACAAATTGTTAATTCCCAAGAATAAATCTGAAACAGAAGTCTAGACAAAGCCTGAAGTACTTCCCAGAGCAGAAGGACTTGCTCAGGGAAGACATTTCATGACTGTTTTTTCATGACAAGTTCTTGTCACATGCAAGAGTCGACACAGAAGCTTCCTGGCTTGGGCACCATCAACCTGCCTCTCCAGCTCACTGGTGGGTAAGGGCTAAAATAACAGAGGACCATACTCCTGTTCAAAGACTAAGCAAGCACGAGAGGCTTCTGGGAAGAGGCATGAACACGACTTGGAGTAGTAGAGCTTTACACTGAAGAACTGATAGCCTGAGTTCTTGCCCCAGCTCTAACATCGGACCCTTGTGTCACACCAATAACAGCATTCCCGATAAATGAAATAAGTTAAACCTTGGACGAATGGGTCATGAGCCCACCTACCATAACATTATTGCCTGATGAGATCATATCTAATTACCACATTAAACAGTGCCTAGCATATACACAAGCACAAAACTGTTGCCAGTGTCTCACACTTTGTTTACCTTGCACTCTTACAGGAATCACATGCAGGCATTTATATGCAACTGCTCTGCAAGCTGTAGGGCTCTTTGTAAATATAAATGATGACCTCATGAGTAACACCAGACCCCTCTGGCCTCAGTTTCCCCACCGTTAAAGGATAGAGCATATAGCCTGTCCTCTACCACCCCCACCCCACCATCTTGCAGGCTGATGAACAATCAGGTTAAGAGAAGAATGGGCAAGGGTAGTTGGAAGCCAATTCACTCTGCAATAGGGGTCATCCGTGGTCCTATTAACGGGATATAAGCCAGCAGAGAGCAAGGATTTTCTGGGAAAGAGAAATCACCCTTTCAAGAAAGAGTTCATTCCCATGACCCACGCTACAAGGAGTCCCGGGGCCATTTTTACTAGGTTGTGGAGACCAAACCTCTGTCAGACAACTACACAACAACATTTCTCAGGTCTCTGAAAATGACAAAGCCCTCAGAGCTCTTTGTCAGAGCCTCTGGAGCCCACAATAGAGTTGAAGAATCCAGAGCCCCCGCTGCCTCTGACCCTTCACAGTGTTGTCCCCAGGGTCCTCGTGCAGCCACAATGGGACAGTTCAGATGCCTGCTGGGGAGAAGCATGAGGAAAGAGCTCAAGAAACAATGGTTCTGGCTTAATTAAGGGCCTGTCCCTGTGCACAGAGAGCACCTGGGGAAAGGAAATGCTAGCAAGCCGGCAGGACAAGGTGAGGCAACACAGTCCTGGACCTACCTAACTGAAGTTTCCTGCTGTCCAAAGCCCTCCCTCTTCTCCCCCTCCCCACCCCACTAGGAATAAGGATCAGTTCAGCATCCCTCTGATTGATAACCAGGCCCCTGAATAGGTCAGGTCCTCCTGGACATGTGTCTCCATGTGGCTCAGTAGAAATGGCATTTGAGAGGAGAAATGTCAGAGAGAAAGGTCTTGAAATAAAGATGCTGACTTCTGTAGCTGTTGAAGCCTCTGAGCCCTACGGCTCCAAAGGCCACCCTCGAGGCCCTTCATACAAATCTGCAAAGGGGAAAGCTCTGGGGCGTTGTCCTCCCCATGCTCTAGGAAGACCTCCACTCAGCTCTCCGGCCCACTTCCACACACCCAGCTCCTAGGGACCCAGGCCATGACTGGTTGTTCTCGACTCGAGTGCAGAAATAAAGACCCATCTGGAGCTTCTGATTCAAGGAGAAGAGACAGCTGCAGATAAAGGCCTTGTAGTACACCAAGGATACTGAGCAGAGACTGCAGGAGTCCAGAAAAGGAGCTTACCCAAATCTGGGGAGCAGGGAAGTCTGAAAAAAACAGGTTCCAGAGTGGGGTCAGAAAAGGGTAAGAAAAAGAGCAAAGCACCGGGGGCAGGGCGGGGGGGGGGGCGGCTTCCCAGCAGGGAGAGCGTCCTATGCAAATCCATCGAGGTACCAGTCTGTAGACTGAGCACATAGGTTCTAAGGGGCTGAGATTGCTGGAGAAAGAGGAAAGAGTGATGTCAGGTCAGAAAAGGTGGCAGGATGGGCATCCCAAGAGGTTGCACAGGTTGCAGACAGAGAGCAGGGAGGAGCTGCCGCAGAGCCTGGAACAGGCAGCCAGGGGCTCCGGTTCTGGCTGCCACACAGAACTGTGGGACAGAGCAAAGCAGGTGGACATGGAGCTCCTACCTAGGAAGCAGAGAGGATCTAGATGAGAAGTGAATGGTGGCCCAAGTAGACAAGAGTCAGGAGGAGTCCAGCTATTCCCCAGGTCGAACCCCCAAGATCTGGAGCCTGCTGCAATCAGGAGTTTGATATTTGAAAGAGATGAATAGAGGGACAGGCAGGCTGCTGGCTCCAAAAAACACAATGATGGAGGGTAGCCCCATCAGCCAGAGCAGAGCTCTTTACATTGAGGAGAGCCATGGTTGGGATGCAGAGGGGGTTTGAGGGGTCTGCAAGACTTGCATGAAGAAATGAAGACCCAGAAGCTAGCTCCTTCCTGCCACCCCACTGCAAGGACCCTGCCTGGCAATTCACATTGCACAAGAAACGCCATGTGAGTGAATGCTTTGAGGTATAGGGCAAATCGCTAGGGAACCCCTGAGACACAGAGGTGGGGAGGGATGGAGAAGCATATGAACACTTCCTGAGACAAGGATGCATTCAGCTGTATACACAGTTCACTTAACTGGATTCTTACTTACATCGATCTGGGAAGTGGTGTCATTCTCATTTTGCAGAAGATGCTGAAGACACAAAGGACCAAAATAGGTTACCCTTGCCCACAGCTTCTAAGTGGCCTACCTACACTTCAAACCCCACCCTGGCTTGTGCCACAGCGGTTCAGCACTCCAGCTATGGACCTGAGGGTGCCTGGGTGACACCTTGGCTGTCACCCATTAACTGTGTGGCTTTTGAGAAGATCCTTAAGAACTCTGAGGCAATGTCAACTACAAAATACGAATGTATAGGATACACACCTCCGGGAATGGTTGGAGAATTAAATGAGATCTTCCAGGTAAGCCTAGAGCACAGCTCCTCACACACCACGAGCATTCAGCAGGTATCAGTGGACACTGCTCCACAGCTCATGTCCCGGCCTCAGGACAGTGTGGTCAGAGCCAGCAGAAGTGGGGCCTGTGGTTGAGGAAGGGGTTGTTCTTCTTCTAAGAATAAAGTGATTTCATGCACTTGCAGGTAAGCAGCCCCAGTTAGACATAGAGGCCACCTGATGGCATTTCATCTTTTTCCTTGAGAAGCGTATCGAACGCACCAATAAGGGAAAATCCAGAACCTTCTCCCTGGTGTTGTTTGTCGGTGAGTTCATTCTTCTCTGCCTTTGGTAATGTACTCACGCTTATACCATAACATGTATTCTAGAAGGGAAATCAATATATCATCTCTCTCTCCTGTGCATGTATACATACCCACACACACACAGTTTTGCCAAAAAAAAAAAAAGAAGAAGAAGAAGAAAAGAAAGAAAAAAAGAAAAAAGCATAGAAAAAAAATCACTTTGGCCTTAACAAGTTGCACCAGTGCTTCCTAAGTGTCCGCCCGGGTTCAGCAACCTCAGTATCATGTGAGAGCTTGTTAGGAGTGTGAATTCCCAAGTCCTACCCCAGACCTATTGAACCAGAAGTTTTGGGAGCTGGACCCTGCTCCTGACTGAGAAATCCTCCAGGTAATTCTGATGCTCTCAAGCTGGAGACCCACTGTCTTAGATAAAGGCAGAAGAGTCACCCAACTCACCACTCACTGGAGTAAAGGTTAAAGGAAGCTGGTGGGGTCAATCCTTATACCCTCTAACCTCGGCATCAAACATCCTACCCACCCCCACCCCCCCTTTTTTTTTCCATCTCCCACATCCTGAACTACAGAAAATGGCTCGTGGCCACCTGGGTTATCTGTCATTTTGTTTGTTTTTTATAAGATTTTTTTTTCGATTTCTTTGACATAGAGAGAGATCATGAGTAGGCAGAGAGGCAGGCAGAGAAAGAGGAGGAAGCAGGCTCCCTGCTGAGCAGAGAGCCCAATGAGGGGCTCGATCCCAGAACCCTGAGATCATGACCTGAGCGGAAGGCAGAGGCTTAAGCCACTGAGCCACCCAGGCACCCCTAATATCTGTCATTTTGAAGAGGGTATCTCCAAGCAGCAGGTCCTAACCTGGTCCTTCCCTGACCCAAGGATTCTTCAGCCCTAAACCTAAAGCCAGAAAAATATTTTCCAGAACAAACCACATAACTTTTCCCCAAGTCATCCCATCCATCAGATGCCTGAAAAAGCAGTCAATGTAGTTATGTATGTAGCTTTTATGCCAAGAAATGCATATGCCCCCAGAGGTTAGGCTGACAGCTCAAGTGAGTCAAGTTCCCTGGGTTGGGGAGTGGTCGGGAATGGTAGGGCTTGTGGAAAATGAAGGGGGCGTGACAATCTTAAAGAGCAACTGATTGCACAAAAGCTGCAGCTTTTCAGGGTGTGAATCGAACGTGGCCAGAGTCTTCCCAGCATTTCAGGAGAAGCCAGAAATCCAAATGTTTGTGGGAAATCCTCTCCCATATAAGTGTTAGCACAATTGTTTTCCAAACACAATGTGTATCACACAGCTGTGGGCCAGACTTGGCTACAGGCTGATCATGACCTTTGCTCTACAGAAACAGTTGTTTAAGAAACAAATTAAAAAAAAAAAAAGGGGGGGGGAGGGGGGAGCCATCAGGGAGTCTTTTACTACAATTAACTTCGTTGCTGATTGCCCTGTCTTTTCAGATAATGACTTCTATTAAATGGGCCTTGGAATCTCCAGGACCAGTGAACACCTCTAGAGGACATTGGTGAGACAGCACTGACCACCTGCAGTTCCCTTCCTAAAAATCAGTCACTCCTGCAAATTAGAAGGGAAACACAAATACAGGAGAAGAGGAGACACTGACTGCTGTGTGCATCTGTCCCTGGACTGGATTGTCTCCTCCAAGGACACTCCTTGAGTAAACAGTGACATCCACTGGCTAAAAATTAGATCCTGAGTCCTAGTCATGAAAAAAAAAAAAAAGAAGAAGAAGGAAGGAAGGAAGGAAGAAAAGGAAAGAAAAGAAACCTCCTGTCAGGTTTTAAGCAAGATAGTGCCGATCCAGGGTGGGAATATTCAGGTACTGACAGACGGCTAACAGGAATGAATCCAGAGCCAAGAGCAAGACTTGGGAAGAACGTGGATTTGAATAAGAACAAGAAAGAAATGTGATTCCCATACATGCTGGGCTGCGTTACATTTCAGAATCACAGAGATCTTGCTGTGCTCAGGATCAGCTGTTGCGCGCTAGAACCAGAAGGGACCTGTGGTTCTATATTAACTAATACAGGTTCCTCAACCCTAGATGGTTACCAAGCCCTTAAAATGGGATCAGCCCCAATTGCAATATGCTATAAGCGTAAGCTACACACTAATTTTGAAGACCTATTAATGAAAAAAGTTACAAGACCACTCATAATTTTTATATGGATGACATGTTGAAATAGTTGTATTAGGTTAAATAAAATATATTCTAAAAATTAACTTCACAGGTTACTTTTTTTTTTTTTTTAAGATTTTATTTATTTGTCAGAGATCACAAGTAGGCAGAGAGGCAGGCAGAGACAGAGGGGGAAGCAGGCTCCCCACTGAGCAGAGAGCCTGATGTGGGGCTTGTTCCCAGGACCCTGGGATCATGACCTCAGCCAAAGGCAGAGGCTTTAACCCCTGAGCCACCCAGGTGTCCCACACAGGTTATTTTTTACTTCATTGTCACTATCAGAAAATTCAAAGTGTGCTTGGGTGGCTCAGTCGGTTAAGTGTCCAACTCTTGATCTCAGGTCAGGTCTTGAGATCAGGGCTGTGATTTCAATTCCCATGTTGGGCTCTACACTGGGCAAGGAGCCGGCTTAAAAGAAATTCAAAATCATGTATGTGGCTGGCACTCTATTTCAGTGTGCAACACAGTTATAGGTCATCTAGCATAATCATTCTCAGTCCTGCTGGGTACCAGAAGCAGCTTGGGAGCTCGTAAAACACACAGATGTGCCCCCCAACCCCACCAGAGTCTCATTCAGTTGGCAGAGGGAATATAACAGGCAGAAACACGATAAATGTGCTCTCCTTCGAATTCCTTTCTCTATCATTTCTGCATCTAAGCGGTCTTTGATTCCCCTGTATTTTATTGATCTATAGTCCTCCTTAAGCACCACTTTCATCCTGTACTTCCCTGCTTGCAAATATATAATGCCTTTATTCATTTAGCAGACATTAGGCACCTACCCTGTGCTCCAGGCACTAAGAATACAGAATGAAGAAGACAGACCATTTCCTTCTCTCTTGGAGCTTATATTTGGGGTGGCGTGGGAGAGATCAATCAAATCAGTTAATCAAGAAAAATATCATGACATCAGGCTTAGCAAGAGAATTTTGGACTAGTCTCCTCAGGCAAGGACAAAAAAAGCTAAAATAAACAAAATGGCATTACATCTAGCTTAAAAGCTTTTGCATGGTAAAGGAAATCAACAAAACAAAAAGACATTCTACTGAATGGAAGATATTTTCAAATCATACATACTGTAAGGGGTTAATACCCAAAATGAAGAATTTGCACAACTTATTTAAAAAAAAAAAAGGGGGGGGGCAACAAACCCAGGTGCCTGGGTGCCTTAGTTGGTTAAGTGTCTACCTTGGGCTGTCATGATCTGAGGGTCCTGGGATCAAGCCCCCCACCATCCCCTGTATTTGGCTCCCTGCTCAGGGGGGAGTCTGTTTCTCTCTCTCTGCTCCTCCCCCTGTTCATGCTCTCCTACTCTCTCAAATAAATAAGATCTTTTAAAAAAAGAGAAAAAAAAAAATAGGCCAGCCACCTGGGTGGCTCAGTTGGTTAAGTGTCTGCCTTTGGCTTAGGTCATGATCCCAGAGTCCCTGGATTGTGCCCCAGGGCAGTCCTCCTGCTCAGCAGGGAGTCTGTTTCTCCCTCTCCCTCTGTTCCTCCCCTTCACTTGTTCTCGAATAAATAAAATCTTTTTTTAAATCCTATTAAAAAATGGGCAGAGGACTTGAATAAACATTTTTCCAAAGAAGACGTACAGATGGCAAACACATGAAAAGATGCTTAACATCACTCGGCATCAGGGAAATGCAAATCAAGACCACAATGAGATATCACCTCACACCTGTCAAATTAGCTATTATCAAAAAGAAAAAAACAAGTTTTGGTGAGGATGCGGAGAAAAGGAGTCCTGGCACACGGTTAGCGGGAATGTGAATTGGTGCAGCGACTATAGAAAACAATATGGAGGATCTTCAAGAAATGATAACTACCATTTGATCCAGCAATTCCACTTCTGGGTATTTATCCATAAAGCCAAAAACACCAATTTGAAGAGATATAGGCTCCCTATGTTCACTGCAACACTGTTTACAATATCCAAGTTATGGAAGCAACATAAATGCTTACCAATAGATGAATAAAACCCACGTGCACATATGTGCATACGTGCACGTGCACACCCACATACACACACACACACACAGGAATATTATTCAGCCATAACCAAGAATGAAATGTTGGCATTTGCAGCAATATGGAGGGACCAAGATGGTATCATGCTAAGTGAAATAAGTCAGAGACAAATACCATATGATTTCACTTACATATGGAACCTAACAAATAGACTAAAAAAATAAAAAACCATACTCACAGATATAGCAAACAAACTTCCAGTTATCAGAGTCAGGAGAAGAGTTTGGGACACAGGCAAAGAGGAGAAAGAGACTGACATACAATCTTAAAATTATAAAATACCTAAGTCATGGGGATGTAATGTACAGCACATGGAATATATTCATCATAGTGTAATAACTTTGCATAGTAACTAGACTTATCATAAGGATCACTTCATAATGTATAAAATTTAGATCACTATAATGTAAACCTAAAACTAATAGGGTATTGTCAATTGTATTTTAATTAAAAAATGTTTTTTTAAGAGACCTTTTTTTAAAGATTTTATTTGACACAGAGAGAAAGATCACAAGTAGGCAGAGAGGCAGGCAGAGAGGGGGGGGGAAGCAGGCTCCCTGCTGAGAGTTTCGATCCCAGAACCCTGAGATCATGACCAGTGCCAAAGGCAGAGGATTACGCCACTGAGCCACCCAGGCACCCCAATAAAAAATGTTTTAAGAAAAATATCAGCAGAGAACTAAAACAGAGAGATGGAAGATAAATTGATTGATCATGTTAGGCAGCCATGGAAGGCCTCTCCGAGACAGTCCAGCTGAGGCCTAAGCGATGCCAGCCATAAGAAGATCGTGGGGCAAAGGAAATAGCCAGTACAAGGTTGCTGATCCTCAGGCAAAGGAAATAGCCAGTACAAGGTTGCTGGTGCTTCTCTGAAGAATCCAAAGCAGCTATGGTGACTGAAGCAGAGCAAATTTAACTAGGATTGGGGTGGATGAGAAAAGGAGAGCAGAAGTGTTGAGGCTCTAGCAAGGAAGTACTACTTATGAAGAACAAATCAAAGACTCTACTTCTGGACTAGGTTAAGACAAAGCAGGGATGAGAGAAAGGACATTCCAAGCAGAAGGAACAATGTAGTGCTTGCTTCGGCAGCACATATACTAAAATTGGAACAATACAGAGAAGATTAGCATGGCCCCTGCGCAAGGATGACACGCAAATTCATGAAGCGTTCCGTATTTTTTAAGAATAAATGAAACAAGATGGGATTGGGAGGGAGACAAACCATAAGTGACTCTTAATCTCACAAAACCAACTGAGGGTTGCTGGGGGGAGGGGGGTTGGGAGAATGGGGGTGGGGTTATGGACATTGGGGAGGGTATGTGCTATGGTGAGTGCTGTGAAGTGTGTAAACCTGGTGATTCACAGACCTCTACCCCTGGGGATAAAAATATATTATATGTTTATTAAAAAAATAAATAAATACTTAAAAATAAATAAAAATTAAAAAATTTTAATTAAAAAAGTTAAATTAAAAAAAAAAAAAGAAGAAGGAACAATGTATACAAAGTTTCTGTGTTGGCAGGGAGACTGTCCCAAGAACTGGAAGGCGACCCATGTGCCTGCATCATAGTGAGCAAGGGTGGGGGAGAAGGACCGCAAAATCCTGTCAGGAATGTGGGCATTACCCAACAGGAAATGCTTTGAGAAGGCGGCGCATTCATACTTCTAAAAAAAATAAAGCTATATATAAATTAATGTGCTTGATTATGTTGGAACATCTTTAGAAGGCTATACAAGAAACTGGTAATGGGAAAACATACTTTCATTGTATACCTTATACATGTATTTCTTTTGAAAAAGATGAAAACTAAGTTGATAGAAAAGATTTATCAGGACCCTTACACTTACAGTTTGCTCTGGCTGGAATGTTCTACCCCAGGACTTATGTGTGATTCATGCCCCCATATCATTCAGTTTTTGCTCAAGTGTTAGTTCATTGAAGAGTCCCTTACTGACCGCTCTATATAAAAGGGCACCCCGGTCCCTAGCCCCAGCTTTATTTTCTTCATAACACTTCAAATTATATTGTTTCCAATAATACACACCATCAGGAAATTGATCTGTCCCACTGACCAATACTGGACACATATCTAGTAACAAAACACTTAGGCCACTATAAGTACTCCATACCTATCTGTTGAAGGAACAAGGAAAACATGTTTGGCTATAATGTGAAGGGAAAAACCAGAGAAGGACCAAGGCAAAGGAACAGAGAGGTGGTTAGAAGACTATTTTAACAGTCTGGATGAGAAACAATAGCTTGGAGTAGGGCAATGACAGAGAAGGAGAGTTCAAAACATATGTGTAGGTTGAGGGAGTTACATGATATACAGGGAGAGGGAAGGGAAGGCATTTATCAAGAATGACTAAGGATGGATGGTGATGATATTTATTGAACTGGAGAATATTAGAAGACGGATTCTAAGGTAGAAGATCTTGAATTTGATTTCAGAACAGTTGAGCTTGACATACTGTTGAGAAAGCCAAATGGAAATATTCAGAAGGCTGTTGGATTTGGATATATTTATGGCTGAGATAAAATGATAGGTCTCGTATTTGCTTAAAATATACCAGCCAAGGGGTGCCAGGGTGGCTCAGTTGGTTAAGCAACTGCCTTCGGCTCAGGTCACGGTCCGGGAGTCCCGGGATCGAGTCTCGCATCAGGCTCCCAGCTCCATGGGCAGTCTGCTTCTCCCTCTGACCTTCTCGCCTCTCGTGCTCTCTCTCACCGTCTCTCTCTCAAATAAATAAATAAAAATCTTTGAATATATATATATATATATATATATATCAGCCAAGAGGAGGAGGAGGAGGAGGCAACAGAGGTAGAGGAAACAGTATGGCAAGAAGTTGGTTGTTGAAACTGGTAAGTAAGTAGGGGTGGTGCATTATTCTAATTTTTTACGTGTTTGAAATTTTCCAGAAAGAAAAAGTGCTTTAAGGAATACAGTTGGATGTACAAGTCTGGAGCTAAGAGGAAAGGCTCAGACTGAAATATAAAATTGGATGACGCATATTTAGAGATGGTCATTGAAAATAAAATCTCCTAGGCAGAAAGGAGAGCATGACAGGATTGAAAGAGACAGCAGACCTCATTCTTGTAGAAATCTATCACTTAGTGGCCGGGTAGAGGCAGAGAAGCCTGCAGAAGAAAATAAATGTAATGGCCAAAGAAGAGAAAGAAGTGAGCATGACTCCAGAGATGTTTGTTTCAAATCAATGCTTTTGAAGAGCGAACTTTAGTAGCTTAGAGAAAAGACAGACAGATTAGATCAGTTTGAGTACCTAACAAACTGACAGTTGGAGGAGCCCCCACTTAGGGCAACCTGGGTCAGGACAACAATCTTAGGTAGAAAGATTTCCTTCCAGCATGAAAAGAACGTCTCAGGAATGAGAGGTGCCCAGAGAGTCTTGCACTTGTTAACAAATGTCCCTGGTATAATAGAGGATCAGACACCAGAGAGATGCAGAAGAAACCCCTGGGCAAGGAAAGGTGTTTGCCAACAGAGCTTGAGGACGAACTGGGAGAAATATCAGTGATGAGAGTGAGCAGGGGCCCAGGGAAAAGGCACCTCTTCCAGCCCCACTCTGCTAATCAGACATTTGCTCGTATCATCATTGCTTTGGAAGTCTTTTCTTCTCTCCTGGATTTTGATCTAGTTTCTTTGTTCTTCCTTTCACAACCTTTGGTGCAGAAGACAGGAAAACACTCAATGAGTGAAGAGTGAGTGAGTACAGGAGGGAAGGCCCAGCCCTCCTCAGTTCCATGGATGCTGCCCCTCCACGAACTTAGAAGCCTGACCTCCCAGGTGCAAATCTAGGCTCTCTTACAAGCAGAGTGATTTAACCAGCAAGGGGCCTCATCTCTCCATGCTTCACCATCAGGAAGATATCCCCATCTGATAGACCAGTTGTGAGCATCTGACACAGCACTATAGGAAGAACAGCTAGAGCAGCTGGGAAATAATAAGCACTAAGTGTTAACTCTTATTATTTTCTACTTATCCCAAACGCCTGCCCCGTACTCCAAGTCCGGTCTAATGCCTCTATAACCTTGACTCTGGGTTTTGTCTAAAGGCCAAAAGTGCCTTCCCCATAACTGAGCTTGACAACACGGCTGACATCCGAGCATCTTTCGAGGCCCAGGTCCCCTGCCATGACCCCCCACACACACAGCCAGGCACACCCTTCTTGCTGATCCATATGTTCACCATCCTGCTGTATAATGGAACACTGACTTTCTAGACTGTTTTTCTCTAGACAGAAACCCCTGGAGGCCAGAGATGGGGTCTCACCCTCTCCAAACAACCTGTACTCAAGTCACCATCTGGCACAGAAAAGACACCTGATGAAGGTTTCATGAGGACGTAAACGTTGAACTTGGAATCAGAGACTGGGGTTTGTGTGTTGGCCCTGCTAGGAAGTTATTCTAGGCTTTGGGTATCAGTTTGTAATCTGGAAGATGGTGCTTGCTATGCCTGCCTTATGATATAGCTGTGAGGATTAAAATAGCCAAAGGAATGTGAGGTAGAATTGCTACTGCTTCCGCATCTCCTTGAGGATTCGGGGGCTCAGGTAAATCCTTCAGCATGCACTTGGCCCTCCACTAACTGGCCACTGAGCCTGTTCTCCTTGTTAGCCTGTTTTCAACCTCTTCAGCTAGGAGTCCAGCCTCTCCACCTGGCTGTTAAGGCACTGAGACCTGGAATTTTCCTTCTGTCTCTTTTAATAAATGCAGGTGCAGCTTCCTTTAATGGGCTGTCAGTGGGCAGTAAGAATCCAGACTGCACAATTATGTGAAACAAATGCTTAGCCTCTCTGCTAACAGCTATGAAGCTCAGAAAACCCTTGTTCTGGGAAGTCAAGATTCCAGGGTCTGTATGTTAAGAGCACAGCCCGCTGCTGTTAAGATACAGCCTTGTTCTTGCACTTTTAGCATTATTTTTGTCTTAAACTTGGGAGTTTACACAGCAGGATAGGATGGCAGAGGGTAAAAGAGGATGATGGCTACTCTTTAGAGAAATAACCTGCAAACAATTACTCCTTAGATGCCCAACCTTGCCTGCCCAACCTTCATTTCCAGACACCCCCCACCCCATTAGCTGGGCCCTTTCTTTCACTACTTTTAATAGCCATAGCTCAGCCCTATAGCCCAAGGCTGAGCCCCTGTGGAAGTGAGGTCCTACGGATTCATGCTTGTGTGAATCAAGTCCTAGATGCTGCCCCAGCCATCCAGCTGTCCACAGGGACAGTGTGAGTTGTGAGCAGCTCAAAAATAATAATAATAAATAAATAGAAAACAAAAACAACATCTTCCAGGTCCCTAGAAGGCCACATGGGCCCACTATGTTGCATATTAATACAAATCCACCTGATGTCGGTCTTAATCCAAACCAGAACCCATTGTTGGCAGCCGTGCTCCTCCCATAAAAGAGCCCTCAAGAATACAAGTTCTGGATTCACTCGGCTAGGGACTCTATTCAAAGTCCAGTAAGAAGTTCGGGACTCTTTTTGGTTATGCCAGCTCAGTGGGGAGCTAGTGTCAGCTGTTGCTTATGCTTTCACCTTCCAAGATGAAAAATAGAACATTTGACATGGGATGTAGGTCCTGCTTTCTGGACCACGATCGTTAGTATTTAACCGGTGTTTACTGAGTACCTAGTATTGTGCTGGTTGGAAAGAGAGGCAGTTAACCGAACTGGAAGAGGTGAGGTTTCTGGGATGGATGGTGGAGACAAAGGAAGGTCAAAGAAGCAGGCAGCTTACAGAACTCTTCTGCAGATGGAGGGAGCTAGAACAGGAGAGCAGAGGTCTAACCATGAGCTCTGGAGACTGACAGCAGGCCTGAGGGCCCGCTCTGCTCCTGCCTCCCTTAGCTGGAGACTGAGCAAATCCCTGAGAATTTCTCCATCTGAGGTCCTTCCTCCACACAATGGAGGGGACAATTCCTCTTTTCAAGGGGTTCACTGTGACTTAAGAGGCATTCAGCAAATATTAGCTTCCTACCCCTTAAGCTCGTCAATCAGGAGCTGGAGAACCACTGGGCTTTGGAAGCAGAACCAAATTTGGAGCTCCAGTTCTCTAGTGTTTGCTGTGTGAGGCTGGGAAAGTAACCTACGACCTCGGCGCCTCATCCCCTCTGCTCTCCCACGGAGATTATAATGCTTACCTTGTGGGGCAGAAGGGGACAAAGCAGTTCATGCACCTCAAGGCCTGGCAGGCACTAGGTGTTGCCCAGTCCAGACCCTCTGATCCCAGAGATTCCCACCCTGAAGGGGCCATGGTTTGAACTTTGCTTACCAGCCTATCTCAGGGGTTTGGCCCCAAATCCCCCAGGGCATGGGAAGTGAAGAACATTCTCTGAAGGAATGAATTTCCTGATCTTTCCAATGGCAAAACAAAGACCCAAGGATGTTAATTCACCCTTTCGAGGGGAATGTTGAACAAAGTCAGAAAGTCAGTGGTGACCAAACCTGGGGATCTTTCCAGACAGGAAGCAACAGAGTGTACCCCCAGAGACCCCAGAATGGGGGGTGGGGACCTGACAGGCACATGTGAATGCTCCTCCTGCCTCCAGCTTGAGATGCAAAAATTACACAAAGGCCTTAGGGCTGGGAGGGGGGGGAGACCATTTTTCAGTTTGATTAAGAAAAAGTAGCTCAGGGTTTGTGACTACATGGGGAGAGGACCCAGCATGCTGTGATTCGTGGGGTCCCTTAAGCTCTATTGGCAAGATTCAGGGTGACGTGCTAAAGTATAGCAACCTAATTTTCACCTCCACATTATGTTCTGATCAATGCAAAACGGGAGCAGGTCTGAACTTGCTTAGATGAACTGAAAGAACGATGAGGCAGAAGCTTAGGATATTATGGCCTTTCTGGGCTTCATTACATGTGACACTATCTCATCCTCTATATGCTGGGAAAACTATGGAAATCACCCTTTTTATCACTGAGCCAGTGACAGGAACACTTAAGGGAAGCTGTCACACTTTGGGATAGGAAATCTATCTCAGACAGCAAGGGTATGTGCCCAGATGCATGGAGACCTGTTCAGAAATGCTTTGTAAAGTGGTCGCCAGGGCTTGGGCCACATCAAGCACTCCACACTCCCAGAAGAGCCGGTCTTCTGCTACCCAGGGGCCCAGGACCCAATCTGTGGACCGTACAAGATGGCCCTCCGTTCACCAGTTCCTCTGGAAACATCTCTTTCCTGATGTGCTTTCTCTTCGGTTCCAATTCCTTTTACTAAGCATAGGACCTTGGGTAAATCAGATCATCCCCCTAAGCTTTTTGTCCTCATCTATAAAAGAGAAGACAAGGACCCACCCTGTGTGAGTTTGGAATCAAGTAAGGCATGTCCAACATTCGGTTAGGTGCTGGGCCCGTGGTCAGCTCTCGGCCATGGTGCTGTCTCTCTAATGTGCATTCTCTCCTCTGATCTCCTGGGTCAGCCAGAGGAACAGAACTTCAAAACCTAAGTCAGAGGAGATCTTCGAGTTTATTACTTTGGATTTTCCCAAAAAAGTGTCAGTGAACACACAAGCGCTTGATTGAGAAACTGGGTAGTGAGCTGTCTGCCAACTGGTTGGGACTCTCATGGCCTTCTAGAACTGAGGACAGTAGAGAGATGGCCAAGTCATGGACAGCTCCTGACTTGCTGGGCCCTTCTGTTACCATAATTGAGGCACACAGTTAATTCACATTTAGCTCTCCATTCACCTCCCCCTTCTTTTATATATAAGTGATTTGCTCCTTTCTGCATGTCTGCAATGGTTTTCAAGTACTTAAGAGCAGGACATTGATTCCTAGTTCACCCTCGTGGGTGGACCCTCACTTCAACCTATCCTGGTTCCCTAGCTGATTCTAATATCCAAAAGATCCATGAAATCTCCTTCTAGGAAACCTGCCTCTTTTAGCTTTATCCATTTTATCAGTGGGTTGTAGACTCAGAAAAATGTGTTACAGAGAGTGGGAGAAGGAAACAGTAACATTCTGGATCACGAACTATGCCCAGCAGTTTTGTAGTAAGCAGTAGAGTGTAAGTTTCTAAAATCACATGCCCTCAGGTCACACGACCTAGCATGCTCCTTCCTGTGTGGGATCAGGTGAATTACTTGGCCTCTCTGAGCCTTCATTCCCCCAGCTATCAAATGAGAGGGAGAAGATCAATTGTGGGATTTGTTGGGGGCAGTTAACTGAGATAATACATATTTCTGACACATAATAGTGCTCAGTAAACAGATTTCATGTAATCATCATCATAAGTCTAAAGGTGTTATTAACCTTCCAATTTACAAAAAAGGAAATTGAGGCTCAGGGCTTTTAGGTAACTTGTTAGTAACTCTGATAGCAAAGTTGATCTGGGAAGCTAACCCAGGCAGCTGGTCCTAAAAGGCCCACTGGCACTGGGCTGCACCCAAGAAAGTGCTCCATGCACGTTTACTGAGTACTTTTCTCTCATCCATGGTTCCAGTCATTACTATTCAGTCTTCTCTCCTGTACTACCAGGAAGGGAAAAAAAAAAAAAAATCTAAAGCAAGTGTCAGGGAATCAGGAGTAAGAAAAATAGCCCTGAGTTTATCCTTCCTCTGTTAATTTCCATGGAAGCAGAGGCTCATCTGACAAGTCCTTAATGAGCAATTCCTATCCAAGGCCTCAAGTACAAATTTTCGTCCACACTCAAAGCATGTCACAGCAGACAGCAAAATCTTAGATGGACTTTAGAGAAGAGTAACCCTGGAATGAGGAGTTTTACAACACACGTAAAGGATGAGCAAAGATGACAACTAAGGAGGTATTCCTTGCATGGATGAGATCTAATACCCAGCAAAGATTCTCTGCCTCCAAGCACCTGCTCAACTCAAACTTCAGACTAATATTAGATCAAGATCCTAGCCTCTGGGTTCAAGGGTAATAAAGGATGGTTCCATGGAAGGTTGGGGGCGGGGGTAGGTTAAGGAGCCAAGCCATGACAGAGGCCTATTACAGCACCGATGGGAGATCACCAGCTCGAAATGGGACTCGTGGAGATTAAAACAGACACATGCATACCTACTTCACCATATTGCACTTTGCAGAGGTTGCTGGGCTTTTTGTTTGTTTTTAACACAAATTGAAGGCTTGTGACTACCCTACATCTGACAAGCATCCTTTCTCCTCTAGTATCTGTTCACTTCATGTCTGTGTGACATTCTGGCAATTCCCACACTATTTCAAACTTTTTCATTATTTGTTGCAGTGATCTGTGATCTTTGGTGTTACTATTGTTAATTGTTGGGGGGAGCCATGAACCATGTCCATGTTAGACCACAAACTGCTCCAGCAGCCAGCTGCGTCCCCATCTCTCTCCCCTCAGGCCTCCCTGAGGAGAGACAATATTGAAATTGGTTAGTAACCCTACAATGGCCCTGAAGTGTCCAAGCAAAAGAGTCACACAACTCTCACTTTAAAGCGAAAGTCAGAAATGATTAAGCTTAGTGAGGAAGGCAAGTCCAAAGTCAAGATTTGTTTAAAGCAGAGATAGACCAAAAGCTAGGCTGCACTACTTACTCAAGTTGCGAAGGGTAAAGTTTGTGAAGGAAATTGAAAGTGCCACTCCAGTGAACACAGAAATGATGAGAAAGCAAAACAGTCTTATTGCTGATGGGGAGAAAGTTTGAGTGGTCCAGAGAGAAGATCCAACCAGCCACAACATTCCCCAAAGCCAAAGCCTAATCCAGAGCAAGGAACTAACTCAATTCTGTGAGGGCTGGGAGAAGTGAGGAAGCTGCAGAAGAAAGCTGGAAGCCAGCAGAGGTTGGTTTAAGAAGGTTCGGAAAAGAGGCTGTCTGCATAACATAGACGTGCAAGGTGACTTCCCACATGTGGATGGAGAAGCTGCCGCATGTTCTCCAGAGGACCCAGCTAAGCTAATTCACAAACGTGGCTATACTCTCAACAGATTTTCAGTATAGATGAAATAGCCTTCTCTTGGAAGATACCATCTAGTATTTTCAGAGCCAAAGAGAAGTCAATGCCTGGTTTCAAAGGACAGGCTGACTCTTTTGGTGTATATTAACGCAGGTAGAGACTTGAAGTTGAAGCCGACGCTCATTTGACATCCCTAAAATCCTAGGGCTCTTATGAATTACGTTAGATCTATTCTTCCTAGGCTCTATAAGTAGAAGAACAAAGCCTGGGTAACAGCACATCTGTTTACAACATGCTTTACTGAATATTTTAGGCTTACTATGGAGACCCACTGCTCAAGACAAAAAAAAAAGAACAGAAAAAGATTTCTTTCAAAAACATCACTGCTCACTGACAATGCACCTGATCACCCAAGAGGCTTAGAAGGTTTTGGTGCCTGCTAACTCAACATCCATTCTGCAGCCCACGGATCAAGGGGTAATTTTTACTTTCAAGTCTTATTATTTAGGAAACAGATTTGTAAGGCTATAGTTGCCACAGACAAAAAAAAAAAATACATCAAAGGAATCATTATGTTTTTAAGTTCTAGTGACTTTAGTGATTTAAAATCACTGTTTTTAAATTTAACATAGTTATCAATTTCAGATGCCCAATACAGTGGCTCAATAATTTTATATATTACTCTGTGCTCATGATGAGCATCCTCTTAAATCCCCATCAAACATTTCCCCCATCCCCCCACGCACCTCCCTTCTGGTTGCCATCTGTTTGTTCTCTATAGTTAAGAGTCTCTTTCTTGGTCTTCTCCCCCACCCTTTGGTTGTTTTCTTAAATTCCACATGTAAGTGAAATTCCTCTGATGGACATGGGCAAAGCAAATTGAAAACCCTCTGGAAAGGATTCGCCATTCTAGATGCCATTAAAAACATTTGTGATTCTGGGGCAACTGGTTGGGGAAAATGGTAGAGCTTGCAACTCTTCATCAAAAGGTCGTGAGTTCAAGCCCCATGTTGGGCATGGACACACACACACACACATTCATGAACATGGGAAGAGGTCAAAATATTTGTATTAATAGGAGGTTGGAAAAAGTTGATTCTAATCCTCATGAAGGGCTTTGAGAGATTCAAGACACAGTGAAGGAAGTACCTGCAGATATGGTGGAAATAGCAAGAGAACTAGAATTACAAGTTGAGCCTGAAGTGCAACCTCATGATCAGACTTGAATAGCTGAAGGGTTCCTTCTTATAGATGAGCAAAGCAAGCCGTTTCCTGAAATGGAATCCATTCCTGGTGAAGATGCTGTGAAGATTGTTGAAATGAGAACAAAGGACCTAGAATATTCCATAAACTTAGCTGATAAAGCAGCAGCAGGGTTAGGGAGGATTGGCCCCAATTTTGAGAGTACTACGTGGATAATATGCTATCAAACAGCACTGCATGCAACAGAGAAATTGTTTGCAAAAGTAAAAGTCAATTGATGCAACAAACTTCACCATTGCCTTATTTTAAGAAATTGCCACAGCCACCCCAGCCTTCAACAGCCACCACCCTGATTAGCTGGCTGTTTTCAACATGGAGGCAAGACCCTCCACCAGCATGAAGATCATAACTTGCTAAAAGTTCTGATGATGGCTAATTGTTTTTTTTTGTGGTTTTTTTTAGCAATGAACTTTTTAAAATTAAGGTATGTACATTGGCTTTTTAGACATACTATTACTTGATAGATCACAGTACACTCTAAACATAATTTTTACATTTACTAGGAACACAAAAAAAATTATTTGACTTGATTTAGTGCAATATTCACCTTAATGTGGTCATCTGGAACCCACCCTGCAAGATCTCCAAGATTTGCCTCTATGGCTTCCTTATGCAAAGCAGCCCAGACAGCATGGTGGATGCGGCTAAATATACTCCAGCCCTGCATAAATTTCTTTCTTACTGGAGAATTCAAGCCAACTCAGAGCTGGCCTGTGCGTGATGAATGAAGCCTGGAAACGACCCTTCCTTTCCCAGGACCAGGTGTCTGGTCAGCCATAGGCAGCTGGGAGTATTGGGCCTGGCAGCTTCCTGAAAGCTTAAGGAGAAGCAGCTGATTGGACCAGAGTCTGAGTTTAGACTAGAGATTGCACATGGGAATCACCTGGGAAGCATTTAAACATTTCAAAGCCCGGGCCTCATTCCAGGTCAAGTAAACTACAATCTGCTGAGTGGGACACAGGCACTATGAGTTTTTGAAGCTCCTCAACTGATTCCAATGTGCAGACAAGTGTGGGAACCATTGGTTTTGACCTGCAGTTCTTACATGGGAGCAATTTTAGCCCCTCAGGGCAGTGGGCATTATCAGGAGATATTTTTGGTACCACACTAGTTATGGTGCTATGGATATCCAGTGGGAAGAGGCCAGGATGCTGCTAAACATCCTATAACACACAAGACAACACCCACAGTGAGGAATTATCTGGCCAAAATATCAATCCTGGTTCAGACTCTCACCACTCAAGGTGCGGTTTATGGGCCAGTAGCATAGCAGGAACACAGCATCTCATGCCCCCACCCCAGACTTACAGGGTACCCTAGTGACCCACATGCACATTTTAGGAACACTCAATTATTTTAGGGCTCTTATGTATAATAGGAGGTTCCCTCAGTGTACATTGCTATGCTCTTAACACACAGCAATGATTTCTTTCAAGAAATCTAAGATTCTGCTAAACCCTCAATCTTATGGACAGGAAGAGCCTCAGGCTTTAGAATCTGACAGATGCAAGTTTGGATCTCAGCTCAGCATAGGATCACCTTCAGTTCTCTAACCAGGTCTCGGTTACCAAATCCGCACATGGAGAAAATGGACAAAGACTATGCAAAGTTAGAATCTGAGCTTCACCCAGCTTAGTGTTTGACCTTGAGCCATTTACTTTCTTTTTCAACCTGAAGTTCCTCCTCTGGATGGAAAGAATAAAATCACACCTGATCATGGAGATTATCCAGATGTCATATTTTAAGAGGCCAACATGGAGGGGAAAAAAGAAAAAAAAGCTAGTGTGAAATAGGTGTTCACGTGCCGTCATCACTTGCTTGCTTCCCGAAATACAGTAGGAGTTCCATAAATGGGAGAGCCTTTAATTCAAATTCCACACTAAAGAACCATAAATCTCTTCCCTGTATCAATCTGGCGGGGCATATGTTCGCAGTCACAGACTCCCCCTTCATCGTTTCTGGGGCCAACACATAAGGAGGATGTTGTCATCTGCTGTTTTGTCTCGTCGCTTCTGTTGAGACTGCAGCTCAAGGGTGGGCGTCACACCTCGCCTTTCTCCCACAATTCCACACCACTTTGCAGTTTGGCGATGTGCACAGAAAGTCCTCAACAAATGTTTCCTGCTCGTGACTCGGAATTCGAAGAGCCCCAACTAGTAAGAAGGGAAAGGGATTCAAACCTGGTTCCTCCGATCCCCAGTCCCAGGCTGGCTCTGTGTGACCACACTATGGCTCCATGGCAGGTGTTACTGCACATGCCCACCCACCCCCCACTGCCACACACACATACACACACACACACACACACAATGCAGCAATCAATGAACAAATCCCTGGTGGGAATTTCTTCAGGACATGATTATTTATCTTGTACTCAACTGGAATAAAAGTGCCTCAAAACAAGTGCTAAGCCCTCTCCTTTGTGTGTGTGTGTCGGGGCCCTTAATACATGGCTGAGCTCACGTCAGAAGCTCAAAAAAATTGTATTTTTTCAACAGATTAATGAGTTGATTAGGTCACAATTGACTAGACACAACAAAAACATTAAAGGCGCTCATTGCAATTCTATAACCTCTGTCTTTAGAAATGCCCTGTAGCTCTCTAAAGATTTTACTCTCTAAAGATTTTAGGATAGACCTCATCACCCAGCCCTCACCACCAACTCCAAGAAAAAAATCTAGACCCTCAACAAAGGGAGGATGATGGAAGAGGTAGAGGCGGCATTGGAGACTCATACTACAAAGCTTCTTGGGTTCTCTCGTCATGTGGAGGAAGCCTGACAGGGCCCCTTGAACAACAATCACGTGAGCCTAAAGATGTGAGAGAAATGAGATGAGGAGTTCCAGAAAGGAGATGGGAAAGGCACGACCTCAGGAGGAAAGAACCACCATCAAGTGGAACAGTGAAGATTTTTCCTCGGTGGGTCTGCAACAGGATGTCCAGTGTATTC
Source organism: Mustela nivalis (assembly GCF_964662115.1). Lineage (NCBI taxonomy): Eukaryota > Metazoa > Chordata > Mammalia > Carnivora > Mustelidae > Mustela > Mustela nivalis. The sequence goes on from NC_139021.1 coordinate 143,014,217, forward strand.
AGAGGGGTAGGCTGGGCAACCCCATGACTTCCCCAACAGTGACAGGAGTGTAAGAGCCACACTAGATGAGCCAGGACCAGTTTCAGGGATTCTGGGCAGCCTGCAGTGCCACTGGGTCCAAGTGCCTTGGTTTTAGCCCAGGAACCATGGATAGGTTTGGGGAGGCTCCAGCTCCAACAACAAAGTACAGACTGGAGCCATTGAACTTTACTGCAGTGGAGGTTTTCAATTCCACGTTTTGCTACAAAGACTAAGCACGGGATATGTGCTAACTCAGACAAAGCAGCCATGAAATGGAGCAAATGGGCACTGACTTTTTCCCCAGCTTAAAGGTAGATGTGCTAAGTGGCCAGTTTCTCAAAACAGGAAGCAAGCCAAATTCCTGCTACCTCTCACCCTCTGCCTCCTATAGTTGGTTCCGGAGCCAGGGGAGAGATCATCATCACTTGGTGGAATAAGGGTCTTCTGGGTCTTCAGCAGAACTCAATCTACCCAAATTCCTCACCTCTCTTGGGAGTTGGAGGAGAGCTGTGGATTCACCAGGGCAGAGCTTAAAATTTCTAGACTTCAGGCAGCAGGGAGAGATCATCTGGAGAGCCAAAGAAAACTAAAGAAAGAAAGGAGAAAGTGGAAACCCACACCCAACAGCACAAAGCAGCGAAGGGCACCAGGGCCTGTGAAGAGAGGGAGGAAAGAGTGGAAAGTAAGAAACGCGTCTATTCTTGAGGACTTTCTCCAAAGAGGAATTTTTTCCTGGGCTGCTGTTTATGTGCCACCCATGGACCATTCATGGGACCCAACAGGAAGGGGGGCCATCTCCACCTGAGGCCTCATGATGTCATTTCTTTCACCTTAAAAAATAATAATAAATTTAAGACCCTCTCTCTTCCAGTTGAAGAGCGAGTCTTCAATGGATCTGGAGCATTTTGTAGGCTATGATGAAGGTAACACAAAGAGGGTAGACTCAGCTCTGGTATTGCAGGGAAATGGCCTGGTTCTCAGATTAGGACTCTCGGGAAGAAAAAGAGGCTGCATTTAAAGGGACAACAGGGGCTCCTGGCTAGCTCCGTTTGTGGAGCATGATTCTGGATCTTGCTCTGGATCCAGAGCCAGATGACTTGGATCTTGAATCTTGCGGTTGTGAGTTTGAGCCTCACACCTTGGGTGCAGAGATTACTAAAAAATAAAGGGATAATATGGAAATGGTATTTTTTTTAGTTACTGTTTGAGAAACAGAAAATGGAAGATGTTTAAATTTATACACAGACACACTTACACCTGCTCCTCAAAACCAAGTTTATGGTGACTCCAAGTAAAGAAAGGCCACCCCTCTGTCACTGGTAAGACTATGCAAAGTTATTTTCACAGACTTTTGTAGGAATGAAGGGCGGCCCTTATACTGTAGGTGAGGAATGGAATTTGACCATCTACTTTGTTCCAAGCCAACAACTGTCCCAGGCCAGTGCCCTATATATTTTAGCTCTTTTGTCCCTCAGAACCACCCAATGACAGTCTTTTTCCTTCCTCTTCATAGCTTTTTATTTAAATTCAATTAGCCAACATAGAATACATCATTAGTTTCAGACATAGAGTTCAGCAATTTATCAGCTGCATGTAATACCCAATGTCATCACATCAAGTGCCCTACTTAATGCTCGTCACCCAGTACCCATCTCCCAACACACACCCCCTCCGGCAGAGTTCAGTTTGTTTCCTATAGTTAGGAGTCCCTCATGGTTTGGCCCCCTCTCTGATTTCTTCCCATTCAATTTTCCCTCCTTAACCTATGGTTCCCTGCACAGTCTCTTATATTCAATATGAGTGAAACCATATGATAATTGTCTTTCTTGGATGGACTTATTTCGCTCAGCATAATACCCTCCACTTTCATCCAGGTTGATGTAAATGGTAAGATTTCATCTTTCACTTCAGGAGGACAAAACCAAGATTCAGAAAAGTGTAAGAATGTTCAAGGTCTTGTCGGTAGTAAGTCCAGGATTTCATCAAATACTGCAAGCTGACAATCTGATACGGACTTCTGCCCCCATGCCTTCCCAACACCCCCCCACCACCAACATCAGAGCATCCTTGGCAGGGATACTACATTCTCCCCCTACAAATCATTCTTAGTCAAGCCGGTTTCAAGTCAATCTACCAAAGGACCAATGAACAGCCTCCTTTCCATAACCAGAGCCTGATTCCTGAAAGGGATAAGAAAATGTGGTATCTTTTCAGAGCACATTGATATTCATCTCGATTACCTTCCTCCTTTCTCCATTCCAGCAGCACATAAATTACCAGCTCTGTTGTCAAATGCAGCATGTAATTGTGTTTAGCAGAACATCCCAAGGGAGAAGAGGAGCCATCAGCTCTGCTAGGGGCAGAGACAAGCCAGGGTATATGGGAATGAAGGTTGAAGTGTGGTGTCCACCCTCTCTCTTCCCACCTCCCTCAGAGCCTGGCAGGCCCAGGCCTGTCAGTCGCCACAAACTGGAGTATTTGAGAGCAGAGTGGAAAGTGGGTAAGCAATCCCAGTAAAGAAACTGCGAGCCTTTCACTTGTCAACCCATGCAAACCCAGGGAAGAAAATATTTCCACCCCCTTTTTGATGGCCAAGGAACAGGTGCTCTCTACACACACTTCAGCAAAATCAGTACAAAGAAACACTATTTGGGTAATTACTCTGAGCTGTATTATGTAATAATTATCTCGAGAGATGCAGCAGGAATTAGGGAAAAGCCTGATGTCAGGCCTGTTTTCGTACTTGTCCAAGGTAACACACAGCAGATAATATGGAGTTGGTGGTATTTTTTTTCCTGGACTCCCCTTTTGGAGCCACACTTTTGCTTTATCCCAGCATAGACCCAAATCCCTCCAGACCTTGCTCCAGCAAACTGGCTCGAAATCCCCAACTCAATACAGGTCATTTGAAAAAAAAAAAAAAAAAAAAAAAACATGATCTTCATCATCTCTATCAACTGGAATGAAGTCTGACTGTACATGAAACTCAAAAATTAAATACTGTGACTTAGACACACAATTCTCTTACCCCAAAGTTCTGATAAAGAGCTCTATCAGGGATTCAGGAACCCGCTTTCTCAATTTTTCTACCCCATCACCCCCCAGATCATGGCTTCTATTCTCAAAGTCCCCTTAGTAAGGTCCAGATGGCTGCTGGAATATTTGCATCACCTCTGAATGTTAGGCACCAGGGAAGAGGAAGCAAGAAAGAACAAATGGGCTGTTCGTCCCTTAAAGAGCCTTTCTAAATTTTCCATGCACAAACCTCAGCTCACATTGTGGTCAGAAATCCCAACACACTCACACCTAACTGCAAGGGAGCCTGGCGTGTGTAGTTTCTGCATGACACATCGTCATGCTTTACACCAGGAATCTACAATGACAAAGATAATGGGGAGCAAACAGTGGTCTCAGACATAACTGCCGCCCATCCCAACACCACCACTACCACTCTAATGAGGATTTTCTAGGCTATACACCTTATCTCAGGGCAGCAGGTAGAGAAATGGGTTCCCAGAACCTGATTAACTGACCCAAAGTCACAAGATTGAGATGTAAACCTGGACGACAGATTAAAATTTGTGATGTCAAACTCCAAAAGTGTATCTATTTAACATAAATGCCTCATATAATCAGTTAATTGAGAAGAACTTTGCTTTTTAACTCAAAGGCAACTGTTTATCCAGATATCCTCTGACCAAGCTCTGGCTGCTCCAGCCCAGGATTCTAACCATGGCACTACACTTTCACCTTCCCATGGTAATTTCATGCACTTGACAGTTGTAGAGAAATTATGGGATCAGAGGACCCTTGAATCAGCCATGGAGGGAGTTCCCGGTCATGCTTGAGCATGAACCAACTATAGTACCCTCTGAAAACTCACTCAAGAAGGGGAAAACTTATATGCATTTTACTGAGGAGGACAGCAGAAAGGCTAAAATCCATGGTCAATCGATCGCGCTATCTACCCACCACCACGCATGCACACACACACACACACACACACACACACAAACTTCTCATATTTCAATCAAGTGACAAGTACCAATGGACATTGGGGAGGGTATGTGCTATGGTGAGTGCTGTGAAATGTGTAAGCCTGATGATTCACAGTTCTGCACCCCTGGGACAAATAATACATTATAGGTTCACAAAAATAATTTTTTTTTAAAAAGTGACAAGTACTATTCTACTAAACAAACACCCAATATCACCCTTCTTTGTCCTCTAATGACAGTTAAAGTTTCCTTTCTCTCCTTAGTTTATTCCTATTGTGTCCTGAAACCTCCTTCACGTGTATTTTGCTTGGGAGTTCTCTTTCACAACTATTTCAAGAGGAAGGCTGACCTGGTTGTAACCCCACTCCTTGGTCTGCACATTCTCAGGCCTAATTGGATGCCAAGTTCCCAGATGGGGCAAGGTCAACAATCAAGAAAAATGCAGTTTTCCAGCTGGTAGAGAGAAAAGTGAGTTTTCTTATTAACCCATAAGCAAAATGTCAAACTATGGAAAGCCTTAGCCAATAGCATTCTTGCATGGGAGGGCTCAGCCAGGAAAACCTGAAAGCTGCCTAGAACAGTTCACTTTAACGCTCTAGGTTAGAATTATGTTAGTTCCAGCAGCCAACATACCTGAAGATGCTGTACGTAGAACTGGATCCGGCAACCCATTTCTGTCACATCCTGGGCACATAGTCTAGGCCTAGCACTACTCAATACTGGGGATATAGGAGCAAGAAAGGCCAGCACCCTGCCTTCCAGTAATTCATAATTTAGTGAGTAAGCCAGACACATAAATTAACAATCTCAGGTCACAGATTTAGGGCTCGGCCCAATGAATAAAGTACCATCAACATTCAGAGGAGGACATCCACTCTATCTGGGGCTATCATGGGGGACTGCCTGAAGGAGACAGCATGAGAAGATAGGCTTGACTCCTTATGTCATCCAGAGGTAGTGAGCCTCCCATAGGGAACCTCAGTTATCCTTATAGTCTCGAGCCTATAAGGGCTTTATCCCAGGCGCCCCCCTCTACCTTTACTGGTGAGTAGCACAGACTTTTAGGGGAAATTTGCTAGGGAGATTGAGAAAATGAAAAACCATGCAATGAAGAGCAAACACAGTTTTAGATTCCTAGGAGAGCTTGCTTTTCCTCCATGGGGTTAGTCCCCAGCTCTCAGATGCCTCACTTCACCCCCACTTCCCCATACACCCTCCAATCTCATCAACATCCCAAGTCACCGGGGCTCCCATCCTCATCCTCCATATCCACCTCTGCAAAAACCAGAGTCCAGAGGTCTGCAAAGAGCTCCTTGAGAAAACACTTCAGGGGATCATATAGTGTGATGCAAGAGAGCCTATAGAGAATCTCCTCCCACCCCAGCCTACTAAACAAAATGTTTACCCAACAAAAACCAGGACTGAGGAAAGAGGTATCGATATCCTTGCAATGGGAAGGATTTTTTTCCCCCAAGTGTAAAAGGTAGAAACAGGATTTCAGGAGAGGAAATCATAAGAGCAAGGACTAGAAACTATGAAAGTGCGTGTCCCATCAAGACTTTTATCCAAGTAGGGGTCACACCCAAATATCCCACCAGCAGAGGTTGTGGTGTGGTTAGAACAAAAGGACCACAGGAGTCTGGAATGACTGAGCAAGACAGAGACATGAGATCACCTTCTGGTTCCAGGGGTAGTGTTTTCGTTTTGTTTTAACTTCTTTTTTTTTAATTTCACTTTTTTTCTTTCTCACCATAGCACATACCCTCCCCAATATCCCTAACCCAGCCACCCCATCCCACTCCCCCAAATCCCCTCCAGCAACCCTCAGTTTGTTTCCTGAGATTAAGAGTCTCTTATGGTTTGTTTCCCTCTCTGGTTTGATCTTGTTTCATCTTTCCCTCCCTTCACCTATGATCGTCTCTCGTTTCTCAAATTCTGGAACTTAGTGCCCCATTATTGCACTATGATCTCAACCTGCATTTTAGCTCCCCAAGCTGTCACGGACATTCCTAAAAGGGGTAGTTTATTAGCCTGCCTCTTTACTGTGTGTCATTGCAAAATGAAGAACACAGAGAGTAAAGTGTGGTTACAGCCTTAACGTCATAGTAACTTGGAGATTATATAGGTATATATATGCACACAGAGTTGATACTGTTAAATCTGCTTCAGTTTAACTTTTTAACATTATTGTATTGATTCATTTAGATTCTGCCTACTTCCAAAGTGAGAAGGAGAATTTGAAACAGCTTGCCTTCAAAGTGTATAGTAAGACTTCATTCAAGTTAGAAGACAATAGCCAAATACTTAAGAGATGAGGGAAAATAGGAAATTTTAAAGTTCTAGTGAGGGAAGGCTACTGCTCAGGAAAAATGGAAGGCTTCCCAGCAGGCAGGTTAAAGGCTTGCATGTGATGGATTAAAAAATAAGGAAAAATCCATATTCCATGGGGATTCCTAAAAGGGAATGGTTAAAGAAATGCTAGGAACTAAGACCCACATCTTAGTAAATTATAAGATAATCCTTTTTATTTTTCTTGTTCTCATTCAACTCTGTGTTGAATCTCAAATTCCAACATAATGTTTTCTGTTTGTTCTTGCTCTACATCTACCTTAAGTCCTATTTGAACAACAAAAAGCACACACAGACTCCAAATGACTCTGCTCTTTCAGCTGTACTTACTTGACAGCAATGACAACCTTCCGTTCACCCCCAGCTTCACATCAAACTCACAGTCTGAAGGGTCATTATCTGATCTTCCCACCAACGGAAGCTAGGTAGAGGTTAGTGTATGTCATCACACACAAAAAAGAAGGGAAAAAAAAAAATCAAGATTACTACCTCTCAATCCTTGTTAGCATGAAAACATAATTACACATTTTACATTTTTCCGAAAGGAGGGTCATGCCTGTCAGAATGTCTATCGGCTTGTAATCTTGTCGCCAGCAGTTAAAAGGAAAGCATCAATTTATTTGAACAGCCTTTGTCAATGTTGGTCTGAGAGTGTGCTGCATGAAATAATAATGATTAGCATTAAATTAATAATAATAGCTACTATTCATTGAGTGTCTCCTACTCCAAGTGCAAGTACTTTGCAAACAGTATGTTATTTAATTCTTACAACAATCTGGTGTATTATCCCTGTTATATTAATGAGAAGCCAAAGTTGATAGACGCTAAGTAACTTGCCTAATTCAAGTTCCAAGACAGAAGTCAAAGCCATGAGTATCGGACTCTGTGGGTTGTAGAGTAATACAATGAACAATAGCCTCAGTAGACATTTTTCCACCACAGAAGAGAGCTACACAATAAATGGCAATGGAGACCACCGATATCATGACAGTAAAGCTCTGTTCTATAAAAGCAATGTTACAGGAAGAACAGAGCAGTGAAAACATAATGCTTCCTATAAGAATTATCCCTCCTCATGGGGCGCCTGGGTGGCTCAGTGGGTTAAGCCTCTGCCTTCGGCTCAGGTCATGATCCCAGGGGCCTGGGATTGAGTCCCGCATTGGGCTCTCTGCTCAGCAGGGAGCCTGCTTCTCCTCATCTCTCTCTCTGTCTGTCTCTCTGCCTATTTGTGATCTCTCTCTCTGTCAAATAAATAAATAAAATCTTAAAAAAAAAAATAGAATTATCCCTCCTCATCCTCAGTTCACATGGACACAGACAAGGTTCCTGGCTCCATTTTATCAAAGGTGATCCAGACTCCTAGGTTCTACAGTGTTTTGTTGGCCCATGAGTGACCCAAGATAAATAACTCAAGACACCTGTTTTTAGGAGATTTCCTTTTGGTATTAAGAGATTTCAGTCTGGCCTAATCTACTGAAAAAAGATGAAAATTCAGGTGCTTTTCTGTGGGTTAATCATGGCTTCTAGCATGGGGCCAGGAGAAAGGATGGGGGGTGAGGTCTGGAAAGGTTGTGGGCAGCCAGCTTCTGGTTCCATTCATTCTCAAGGGTCAGCTGCCTTCCTGCCCTGTGTTCTCTGAGACTAATCTATAAGCTTTTAATAACCATCCCCCTGCCTTTTTTTTTTTTTTCCCCCTTAGAGCAAATCTTACAGATTCCTTCTCCATGGAACTGGAAGAGCCTTACATACTCAGGGCAATTTGATCAAAGAAGGTCTGGAGTTCTCTGGTGATCTACTTTAAGGAATATAGTATGAATCCTGGGGAGGCTTGATATCTGCCTCCCAAGTATCAGTAATCTCTTTCAGTTTGAAAGAAACTGAACAACTATTCCAAAGTAAGGCTCAGGCAAGATTCTGAAGAGTCCCCGTTCTATGTTCAGAATATCCACAGCCTAGAGCTTCGGTCTAAGACCGTGGGTTTGATATGCTAAAGCTGGACTGATAAGGTAAAAGCCTTCATGTGCACATCCCTTAGCAAGTAGTTAAGGTCTATCAGTGAGGTTCACTATTAAGTGCTGCATCGATATATAGCAAAACCAGCAGGTCCTGAAGGAGCTATCCACAACTGCCCTTCCCCTCCCACAGAGAAGGTCTCCTAATCAACGCTCCTTATCAAAAGGGCCAGGTAAAGTTCCTGCTTATCCCTGTAGGTTTTCTTTTATGGAATTATTCAAACCAACCAACCACACCTCACCACTGCTTCTGCCACCCCCCCCCACCATGAACCTCTTCCTACTACCAAGCCTGCCTTCCACACAGCCCACAGTTGTTCATTCTGTTCCCAAGTTCAACATGCTTGTGGCCCTGGGCAGTGCAGTGCCTTCCTGCCCTGGGCCATGAATATGTGAGATAGGAATATGCCGCTCTCAATCTCATCACTCCAGTATTAAGTGTTGGGCGTGTAATATCGGACTTTTCCCGTGTCCAAGAGACCACAAAGGAGCCAACACTGATGCAATCACACGAGGGTTTATTCGACAAGCTTAAGCTTGGGCCCAAGTATACCCAACACAGCGGAGTAGGGACTTAAACCCCGAGCTTAGTTAAGGCAGGGGTATTTATGGGTTCCTATTACTAAAGTGGGGTGGGGATTCCTGTTACTAAAGCAGGGTAGGGGTTTCTGGAACTAAAGCAGGGTGGGGCTTCCTTTTACTAAAGCAGGGTGGGGGTTCTTAGAACTAAAGTAAAGAAGGGGAAAGTTCAGCCCTTGGGCACAGGGGTCTGAGATGGCTGCCAGAGCTAAGATGGCTGTACTTACGCTAAGGCTAAACCTGAGATGGGATGGCCTTAATTTTTCTCAGCCTCCACAGTGCGTTTGGCCATCCGTAGTACCCCAGGGTGGTTCGCCAGTGGGGTGAACAGAAGGTGATGTAACCCAGTGGCACAGAGATGGCTCAGAGGAGGGCCTGTTTGAGTAGCATGTGCCCATGCAGACGGGACTACAGACCAGCAAGAGCCTCTCGGGAGGGAATGCTTCTCCAGGCTTCCATAGGAACATGAGAAAATTCACTTGCAAGAATAAGGGAGCACACCTGAACCTGCTTGCCCACTATACCATCTGCTGGGACTTGTACAAAATGACTCACTAAGAAGGACAGAGTCAACCATCAAATAGTTACTAGATCATTAGCTTCAGAAAACCCATACAGAGGGCGCCTGGGTGGCTCAGTGGTTAAGCCGCTGCCTTCGGCTCAGGTCATGATCTCAGGGTCCTGGGATCGAGTCCCGCATCGGGCTCTCTGCTCGGCAGGGAGCCTGCTTCCCTCTCTCTCTCTGCCTGCCTCTCAATCTACTTGTGATTTCTCTCTGTCAAATAAATAAATAAATAAAATCTTAAAAAAAAAAAAAAAAAACCCATACAGAAAAGATAGCGAACCTACACTGAGGTTCTCAAACTAACATCCAAATCTTATTTATCAAAACAATTTAAATCAAAATTTAAATTAAGAAACTTAGCTAAGTGAAACCAGGCAAATTGCTTCTGTTGTGATTAGAACCACATCGGTCTTCCCTTCTTTTTTTTTTTTTTTCTCCACTGTCCCGGCTCTGATGATCCTCTTCTGTGGGTCCTTGACGCCCCCTCGGTGTGTTCATCTGTTAAATGGGGAGAATACTGTGCTGCGTAAGGTCATAGTAATGTCTGTGTGACACTTAGAGCAGCTTCAACACACCCAGGTTCTTACTAAGCATTAGAGGAACATCAGCTTAGTGACACCTCCACAGAACTGTGATCTCTGCAGAAAGATGTAAATAACTCGAATGAACCCAAGAACGAGGCTGCATAATGTGTGACCTAAAGCATTAGAATGTGGAGACGGGACAACCTTCCCAAACAGCCTGGGGGCAGGTAAGGGTTAATATGGGCTGGGCCTGCCAACTAAGTTTTTGAGGAAAAGGGATTGATCTTGGCTTCAGAGACACAAAGAAGTGTTAGAGAATGCTATTGCATAGGAAATGAATCTAGCAGTTTCTCACTAAACACAGGCTTAGGGTCCTGGAAAACACTGCTGATTAGCAAAACTGCATTTGGCAAGATCACCTTCTTAAAAATGCAAGTTTCACTAAATCGGCACTTATCAACCCCTATCTCGTGCCATATCTCCTCCAGAAAGGTGACCTCCTCTGGGGCTGTGTCCCTGTGTCATCTGGGTTCGTGCTGTACCAGGGGAGGGCCCTCGTGCTCTGTTATGTAACTAACCTGTATACTAGGCTTCAGTCTCTATCCACAGACTCAGAGGTTAAGTGAATGCAACTTTCTCTACTACTTTGTGTGTACTCCACTCCAGCTCCAGATGGCATAATTTCCAGGAGGCTTACATTGTGCCAGAGCAGCAACGGGGGTGGGATCTCATGTCCTCAAAATCATCCGTGTGGGGTTGAGAATTCCATCACCCTGCCTGGTCCTAGATTTTTGGGCCATTGTGCATTGACCCAGTCTCAGAGCCTCTGCCTACTACTTCCCTCCCATTTCACACACAAGGAAATCATCCCCCTGCTACAGCCCCTGAGGCAAGACCATTTCTTCAGAGCCCTGCCCTATCTCCAGCACTAAAGCCCATAGAACTAGGATCCAGCAACATCAGTGTACTACTCCTCCAATTCAGTCTCTCCCCTCTATGCCAAAGTGTTCCTTTTCTTAAAACAAGGAGGACACTGGGAGATGGAGAGAAGAGAGTTGAGGGTAACTGGAGGGGGAGACGAACCATGATAGACTGTGGACTTTGAGAAACAAATTGAGGGTTTGGGAGGGGAGGAGGGTAGAGGGTTGGGTGAGCCTGGTGGTAGGTATTAAGGAGGGCACATATTGCATGGAGCACTGGGTGTGGTGCATAAACAATGAATTCTGGAACACTGAAAAGAAATAAAATAAAACAGAAAAAAAAAAAAAAAAAAAAGATGGAGGAGACTGAGGGGCAGGGGCAGGGAGGTAGGGAGAGGTTTTGTTTCCTCCGTATTTTCTTCTAGACCATGAGTCCTTGCTGCTCCCCATAAAGGATGAAATGTTTAAAGCCTGAAGCCAAAAAAGGACTCCTCTCTTCCTTCCCTTGTCACATCCCTTCCATAAGTGGGTGAGCACAGACCAGCTGAGCTGCTTATATGGGAGAAAGGCCCAAAGGAGAAAAGGAATGACAGGGGACAGAAATTCTTAGTGTAAAATTATCATCTCACCTCATCTGCCTGTGAATCTGCCTCCCCAGCCAGTGTGTGAGCTCCATCACCATATGCAATAGACCAGACCATGGGGTGCCTCTCTGCCTCCCCAGAGCCTCTCTTATCACAAGCCTAGAGCTCAGACAGCACCTAGGGGAGGAAGGGGAGACTGGCCCTTCCAGCCTGCATATCCTACTATTTCACCATCTCAAGCTGGACTCCCCTGACTCTCCACAAGCTCACACCCAAAGAAACAGGATATTCTTTCTTTTCACAGGGTTTGGAAGGTGTTCTTTTCCTTTCCTAAGCTGCAAAATCAATAATGCATAGGCTTTTCAACTATTTTTGGCAACTAAAAGATACAAGTGCATGCATGAGTGTTTTTGCAGGTTCCCAAACATCCCCACAAATTAATTTACACAAGTAGCTAACATAATGAAATGGGCTTTGTTCCAGGAGTGAAAAGACCTTGCCTTAGTTAAGACTTCCAGGCAGTTCTGATGCATGCACAAGTTTGAGAACTACTGTTCTAGACTACAGGAAGGTGACAGACAACTGGAAGCTGTGAGTGTGACAAGACAACAAGGCCAGATCGCAGGCAGTGGGGCTTTCCACCACTTCCTTTTGGGCATGGCATTTATCCAGAGGCTTCCTCCTTTTGGCCTATAAAACAGTTGTTAACAATAATACATACTTCTCGTGGGTTTCCATGAGCATGAAATGCAGTAATGCATATAAAAGGTCTTCATAATTGTTAAAATGCCATCGAAATGTAAGGCAAGCAGGCAGGCAGGTTATAAAAAGCCAGCAGCAGGAAGAGGAGAACAGCTTGACTGGAGGTTCCAGCGCATTCTGAACAGCCCTCTGAGGGCCTGAACAGCTGCTGGGATCAGCCCCACATCTCAACGAATTCAACAGCCATTTGTCTGCCCTTGCCAACACATGCAACAGCCTCTTTCCTCTTTTGCCTACAGCCCCCTGGGACCAGTCTCTCAGAGCAAGCGGCCACTTCCCTCTGATGTCCTCCCTGCATTGTGACTACAGATGGCGATGATTTACAAAGGGCATGTTTTAAAGATGTCTGGCTCCGGCATTTTCTTGCCGCACTGCCTTTTCAAACATATGACTAAAAGAGCCAAGAGCCAGGAGGGAGAGAAGGAGTGAGCACCTGATCAACTCTCCACATCCCACAGCCTCCCCTCTGCCTGTCTCAGCCTGGCTTCCTAGGAGGCCGGTCTGCTGCGCTTCGAAATGAAGGGGTAATGAGGTCACAGTCAGAGCAGGGTCTAGGATCTGAGGAGGAGGCTTGGTTAGATCTGGACAAGCAGTTGGCTCACGCCTCTTGCCTGTTTACAGAAAAAAAGCATGCAGCATCTAAACACCCTAAGCGCTGCTGGGAATGGCTGCCAGTGGACTCGGTCACAAGGAAGGACCACAGCACATGAATATCAAAGCATTCCCCCCTCTCTGTGAGTAGACATCATGGTTCAGCTTCTACTCCCGGAGTCCCTAATGGCCTCTGGGGCGGAGTGCTGCAGAAAAACCGATGAGCATAAAAAGACAACACAATGGGGCCATGATAGATCCAGCACATTTCCCTGGCATTTTATGCATCCTGGAGAGAGGGAGAAATCCCTCACTACCTGTATCTATCACGGTGCTAAGCTTTTCTAGCAAAGAAATAGCAAACGAAGCAGAATGATCTTAATGTAGATTTTTGTTTTGTCAAGTATAAAAACTGAGAAGTGATACCAGTTTGAAAAAGAGTGAAAATTTTCTAAAATTGATGAATTTTTTTTCTACAAACTCAGAAGGGATGACCTCCCAATCACTACCAATTCTGAGATTCAAGCACCCTAGCAATTCTATTTGCCAGAAAATCTAGAAAACTATAGTTCTTGGACACACGAAGTTACCACTCTAAGCATAAAATTCCGGGAGCTATTTTTACCTTATGTCTAAGATTATTCTCAAGTGTTTAAGCTTTTCCCCTAAGAAGCATAGCCTCGTCCAATTTCCTGAAGCATACACTGAAACAGCATTACACTTCTAGCTCCCAGGTTCTGACAGGAGGCCGAGGGTAAAAGAGCATGGATAGAATGGTCACCCAAAGGAGAAAGGAGGAATGATTTCCTCTTTTATGGCTCTAGAAAAATTTTGTAGATTGACCTACACCTTGAAACAATACCAAGAAAGGAGGGTTCTCCCTGCCTCTCGGTTCCATACAGACGGCTTACAGAGATCATTGATCCCAGTGCTCCAGCCAAGGAAGACCAAGCAATGAAAGATCATACGAGGGAAAACAGCTCAACCCTGTGGTTTTATAAACACAATCTCTTTGCTTTGGACTGGTGTTCCCCTAAGCCTGCAGCTACAGCTTTTCATATTTTTTACTTGTACAGCTGCCAATTTAGCTCAGAGAGCAAAATAAACCACAGCTCTCAATTAAATCTACCGGAGGTTCATGTTGGGCAGGAGTCTCACCCACATTAAGCTGAGGTCTCCAGCCAGGGAATCCCATTTAGGTCTTCCTTGTGTTTGACACTTCTAGTATAAGAGGATCAGGGCTGACATGTTAGCTTCAACTGGAAGGATTTTTGGAACCCATGTGCACCACAGCACAATGCGAAGCTGTAGAAATTCAGTACTGACCATCTCGTACTGACCATGACTGTGCGTAAAGACTATGCCGTGCTTCCTCGAGGCCTCAAAGCAGATCCCTGATGAGGGTTCAAGTGTCCAGTGATGCAAGATGCTCTACAGATGTTCACCAGAGGCCTGTCCTTAGGCAGCCCTGTGCTGGATCCCCCTGTGGTAGAGGCATGGATTGACCACCAAGTTCAAGGTTTAGGGTCAATAAGTCCACCAGAGTTTGCTGGCAAAATAGCAGGTAAACATGCCCAGGAGCATGGGCATCCTGAGAGACTAAAGGTCAAGACCTAGACTGCATTCCCAGTTGAGCTTCAGGGTTTTAATTACAAACAAATTATCACATCCTTGACATCCATCAAAAGAAGAGGATGGTGAAGCCTCCATCCCGAAAATGGTTAATGCTCATTGCTCAGTGAAATGCCTGAAGTCTAAAGAATGAACAGGGTGTTTTGGCAGAGCATCCTTTCCAGACCATTTGAAGTACATCACGGGGGACACTTCCCAGGCTGAGCTCTCTTCAGGGGATCCTCCTTTCCCCTACCTATGTGGTTGCCCCATTTCCAAGGACCACCTACTCCCACTTGTGGATTCATCCTAAGATAGAGCCTTTCTTCTCTTCAATTTTCTTGCCTCCCAACACCCAGGGCTCCCCAAACACACACACCCTGTCTTTTCTTTCCTGTAGCCTTTCACCTAAATAGTTCATCACTCCATCAACCCACACATTTTCCTAGAAGGAGTGCAGGGTGGTTGGGATCCAAGAGACCAAAAAGGGGGTTATGTGAAAGATTGAAAGCACCAAGACTAGTCAGGAGACAAGTTCAGTAGTCTGCACCTATATGAGGGGAGCTTGGGGACAGGGTTGAGGCAAAGGAGAGAGTGAGAAGGAATCAGACTAAGAACTTAAATGGATTACAGTGGCTTGAATTTCAGGTAGGAGGGGTATGGAAGAGTCCATGGTGATCCCTACATTCTTGTTTTGAGCAAGTAAGTGGATGGTGGTGCCATTCTCAGATGGAGAAGCCTGAGAGCGGGTTTGGCAATAGGTAGCTACAAGGTCATGTTCAAACACAAGTCTTGTGTTGCCTACTGCATATCTAACCAGAAATGCTTGAATAGACATTTCAATATATAAATATATACTGGAGCGAGATATAGATCTGAGAATAATCATGTACCATAACCTACGTTGTGCCCTCAAGCTGGTGAAGTAGGACATTTCTGTTAAATGATACCCCTTGTTATGGGCAAGACCCAGAAAGACCAAGAAATTTGCTCAAAGTCCCTAAACTAAGTGTCTGATTGTAACAAAGATCACCCATTCTTTTATCTAGTCATCTATTGAGCATTTATGAACTGCCATCCATGAGCCAGATACTGTGGGATCTAAAAACAATACAAGAATGAAAGAGAAAACTAGGAGAGAATAGATGCTGAATAACATTCATATTTGAGGAGCTTATAGTATAGAGAAGACGACAAAGGCACACACATAATTATTGTGGTCTTTGGAAAGGTAGCATCAGAACCTGCATAGGACATGGTAACCATACCAAAGTAAGGTGCCTGATCCCAGCCAGAGGCTCCATGTGCCTCTCACACCAGCCACATTCTTTCCGTCCACTGTGCTCATAACTGAGACAAGGGCACCCAGCTTGGCTACGGCAGAGCTAAGGCTGTAATTCAGTTATATGAATCCCAGTTGGGACTTTACACACCAGTGATATTGCTTATAGTACCATCAAGCCTTCATATCTTGATGAAAAGTGAAGATCTAGGCAACCACAGAGCTATTTTAATGACCCAGGTTCTCCATTTAGGAATTCAGTATCTTCTCCACAGGCATGTTGGTGTCTGCATGGTTGTGACCTGGTGATGAAGAAATCCAGGACTTAATTCTGTCTCATTAGAGGAAGCAGAGTGAGACCTTACTATAAGCACCCCCCCTTACCATAAGGGCCCTTGTACATCCAAATCTCTTCAGGATATAAAACACACATATGTAGATCATGATATTAGTAGCTTAGACATGTGCTATGTATCAGAAACTGCTCCAAGCACTGTCCATGCATTATGTTATCTTCACAACAATCATGTAAGATACATAAAATTAGCAGCCCTATTTTACCAATGCCATGACCCATGATTGTAAGTGGTAGGTATGGAATGGGAAGCAGGGAGCATAGCCACAGAGCCTGCCCTCTTGATTACTATGCTGACCACTATGTTATGATAAATGGACACTCCAAGCAGCAGCATGTTGGCCCTAATGGCTTTGTGTCCCTCTGCACAGTAACACTCACAGTGTCTATCTGAAGGAGGAAACCCACGCCCCCACCATGCCTACCACTGCCCTACCCACCTTTCCCACCACCACCCCTCCCTTATGGTCTGCAAACATTCCCCCTCAAGCTGTCCCAATTTACATAATTTTTTTGTGCTTCTCTGCACAGACCAGATTTACACTGTCCAGAAAACCTGCATAAAATGGATTCTTCACAGATACTAGGAACTTTCCCTTTTGGGGCCATTATTATGCTGTTAAACTGCCCACACATCTACTGATAAAAATACAATAATGGGATTTATCTCCAAGCACACAGAAACATCTCAACAAATTGGATTTACTTTATCTCCTAAGAAATATTGTTTGGGGTTTTCCAAGATGTCCTTTTCACATCATCCTCATGTTGAGATGACTTTGAGAAAAAGGGAAGAACATTTATACTTGCTCTGCCATCTGATTCTGAGAAAAATTTGTCCGCCCCATACTCTCCCTGGAAGTTTTGCTAAGATCCCAGAGGGCAACACTTCATTATTCTCTACTCTCTCTTAAATCCTAACCTTAGGTTCTACCTACTGGGAGAGGGACTCAGGGGCCAAGTGAGAAAGTCAGCCCTGTTCACTGTCTTATCCTGCATCCATCATCCTTAGGATAAGGACAATAATGACCCAAGACATCTTGTCACTTATTCCCGGTCTCACTCACTCCATCCTCATGCCCTGTAGATCAAAACCTAACTCACTTGCCCAGATCTTACTCTTTTCTTGAAAGCAGATTGGAATGTGTATTTTTTTTTTTTAGCAAACCATTCCTTCACTGTCATTCTATTTTCTGAATGTTTCTTCTTCTTTCCAAGACCACTACACCACCACTAAACAAGTCTTACAAGTCTTATGTAAAATAGCAAAGGGAATTCTTTGAATGGAAAGAAAAAGCCGTAGTTGGAAGAAAATTAGGAGAGGAAACAATTTCACAGATAAACACAAACATAATAAAAGTAGACTAATCACTAATAAAACCAGTATGAAGGGTAATGCACAAAATTATAAATATATGTTATTATTAAAATCAATTATATGTTAAAAAATCAATTATATTAAAATCAATTATATGTTTAAAAAAATCAGCCACAGGATTCACAAAAGGATGTAAAGAATGACATCATGTACATAAAACCTGGTGGGGGTGGGGGTAAAAATGTAGTGCTTTTAGAATGCATTCAAACTTAACCATCAATATAGACTGTTACACGCATGGAATGTTATATGTAAACCTAATGATAACCACAAATCCAAAACTGATGATATGCAGAAAATAAATCCAAGCATATCAGTAAAGCAAGCCATCAAACCTCAAGGGAAGAAAGAAGGAACAGAAAAGAACTACAAAAACAACCATAAAACAAACAAAATGGCAATAAATAAATACATATCAACAATTACTTTGACTGTAAATGCACTAAATGCCCCAATCAAAAGACTGTATAAAAAAACAAGACCTATCCTTCTGCTGCCTACAAGACACTTTGACCTAAAGACACATGTGGATTGAAAGTGAAAAAATGGGAAAACATTTATCATGCAAATGGAAGTGAAAAGAAAGTTAGGGTAGAAGTACTTAGACAAAACAGACTAAAACAAAAACTGTAACAAGAGACAAAGAAGGACACCATAATCAAAGGGAACAAGTCAATAAGATGTAACAACTGTAAATATTTATGTACCAACATTCAGAGCACCCAAATACATAAAATAGTTAATAACAAACACAAAGGAAGTAGTCAATAGTAATAAATAATAGTAAGGGACTGTAACACCCCACTTCTATCAATGGACAGATCAAATAGAAAATCAACAAGGAAACAGTGACTTTGAACGAAACACTAGACCAGATGGGTTTAGTAGATATTCAGAACATTCCATTTTAAAACAATATACATTGCCATTCTAGAATATTCTCCAGAATAGATGACATATTGGGGAACAAAAGAAGTCAAATTCAAAAAGACTGAAATCATGGGGCAGCTGTGTGGCTGTCAGGTGAGTGTCCAACTCTTAATCTCAGAGTCATGAGGTCAAGCCACAAGTCAGGCTCCATGCTGGGTGTGGATCTTGCTTAAGATTCTTTCTCTCCTTCTGCCCTCTACCTCCCATTTGCACATATGTTCCCTCTCGTGCTCTCTCTCAAAAAAAAAAAAAAAAAAAAAATACTGAAAAATCAATCCTCCATCTTTTCTAATTATAATGCTATGAAACTAGAAGTCAACAACAAGAAAAAAATCTGGAGAGAACACAAATACATGGAGGTTAACAACATTCTACTTTATGATGAATGGGTCAACGAATAAATCAAAGAGGAAATCAAATCACATGGAGACAAATGAAAACCAAAGCACAATGGTCCAAAATCTTTGGGATGTAGCAAAAGCTGTTCTAAGAAGGAAGATCAAAGCAATATAGGCCTACTTCAGGAAGCAAGAGAAATCTCAAACAACCTAACTTTACACCTCGAGGAGCTGGCAAGGGAGGCTGGGGTGCAGAAGTCCAATGCCAATAGAAGGAAGGAAATAAAAAGATTAGGGCAAAAATAAGTGAAATAGAGGGGTGCCTGGGTGGCTCAGTGGGTTAAGCCTCTGCTTTAACTCAGGTCATGATCTCAGGGTCCTGGGACCCAGCCCCGCATCTGGCTCTCTGCTCAGCAGGGAGCCTGTTTCCCCCCCCCCTCTGCCTGCCTCTCTGCCTACTAATGAACTCTGTCAAATAAATAAAAGCTTAAAAAAAAAAATAAGTGAAATGGAGACTGAAAAACACCAATACAACAGACCACTGAAACCAGGAGCTCATTTTCTGAAGAGAACAAATTTGTGAGTCTTCTCTCTGGATAAAGGTTTACCAATCAGAAATGAAAATGGGGAAATAAAACTACATAAATACAAAGGATTATAAGATTATGAAAAATTACATGCTAACAAAATTAGACAACCTGGAAGAAATGGGTAAATTCCTAGAAGCACAACCTTCCTAAACTTAAAAAGGAAAAAAAAAAAAAAACAGAAAATTTGAACAGACCAATTACCAGCAATGAAATTGAATCAGTAATCAAAAAAATTCCCAACAAACAAAAAGACCAGAGAGCTTCACATGTGAATTATACCAGATAATTTAAAGAGGAGTCAATACCTATTCTTCTCAAACCATTCCAAAAAACAGAAGAGGAAAGAAAGATTCCAAATTCATTCTATGAGACCAGCATTACCCTGACAGCAAAACTATGTAGTGACACTGAAAAAAGAAAAGTACAAGAAAATATCTGATAAACAGACACAAAAATCCTCAATAAATTAGCAAACCAAATCCTACAATACATTAAAAAAAAATCATTCTCCACAATCGAGTGGGATTTATTTAAGGATGCAAGGGTGGTTCAATATTCACAAATCAACCAACAGGATATACCACATTAACAAGAGTAAGAGAAGAACCATATGATCACTTCAATAGATGCAGAAAGAACATTTGGCAAAGTATAACAACCATTCATGATAAACACCCTCAACAAAGTAGATTTAGATGGAACATACCTCAACATAATAAAGGCTGTATATGAAAAACCCACAGTTCACATACGTAGTGAGGAAAAACAGCTTTTCCCCTAAGGTCAGGAATAAGACAAGGGTCTCCACCCTTACCACTTTTATTCAATATAGTACTGGAAGTCCTAGCCACAGCAATCAGATAAGGAATAAATGGCATCCAAAGTGGGAAGGAAGAAGTCAAACTTGCATTATCTGCAGATGACATGATACTCTATATAGAAAACCCAAAAGACTCCACCACGAAACTACTTCAATAAAAGAATTCAATAAGGTCACAAGATAGAAGACTAACATACAGAAATCTATTGCATTTTTATACACTAATAATGAAGTATCAGGAGAAATTAACAATTTCATTTGCAATTGCACCAAAAGTAATAAAATAACTAGGTATCAATTTAATCAAGGAGGTGAATGACAGGTACTCTGAATATAAATATAAAACACTGATCAAAGAAATTGAAGAGGACACAACTATAAAGACCTTCCATGCTCATGAATTAGAAGAACCCAATATTGTTAAAATGTCCATATTACCCAAAGCAATCTATAGATTCAATGCAATCCACATCAAAATATCAAAGAATTTTTCACAGAACTAGGATTATCCTAAAATAAGCATGGCACACAAAAGATAAAGATAAATCTTAAAAAAGAAGAACAAAATTGGAGGTATCACAACCCCAGATTTCCAGATACAGTACAAAGCTGTAGTAATCAAGAGAGTGTGGTCCTGACACAAAAATAGATACATAGATCAACAGAACTGAATAGAGAATTCAGAAATAAATCCATGTTGTGGTCAATTCACCTGCAACAAAGGAGGCAAGAATATACAATGGGGGAAGTTTCCTCAAGAAATGCTGCTGGGAAAATTGCCCAGCTGCATGCAAAAGAATGAAAGTAGATCGTTTTCTTATACCATATACAAAAATAAACTCCAAAATGGCTTAAATGTGAGCCATGAAAGCATAAAATTCCTAGAAGAAAACATGTGCAGCAATCTCTCTGACATCTGCCATAGAAGTACTTTTCTAGATATGCCTCCTTTGGCAACAGAAACAAAAGCAAAATTAAACTTTTGGGAGTACACAAAAATAAAAAGCTTTTTGCACAGCAAAGGAAACCATCAACAAATCAAAATTGCAAATGATGGATCTGATAAGGAGTTAATATCCAAAATATAGAAGAATCTTATACAGTGCAACACACACACACACACACACACACACACACACACACACACAAACAATTTAAAAATGGGCAAAAGACATGAACAGACTTCTCTCCAAAGGTGGCATACAGATGGCCAACAGATACATGCAAAGATGCTGGACATCACCCAGAGAAACGCAAATCAAAACCACAATGAGAGACCACCCACACCTGTCAGAATGGCTAAAATCAAAAATTCAAGCAACAACAAGTGTTGGTGAGGATGTGAAGAAAAGGGAACCCTCGTGCACTTTTGGTGGGAATGCAAACTGATGCAGCCACTGTAGAAAACAGTATGGAGGTTCCTCAAAAATTAAAAATAGAATTATCATATGATCCAGTAATCCCTCTATTAGGTATTTTTCCAAAGAACATGAAAGCACTAATTTGAAAAGATACGTGCACACCTACATTTGTTGCAACATTAATTACAATAACCAAGAAAGGGAAGCAACTTAGATGTCCATCAATAGATGAATGGATAAAGAAGATGTGGTGTACATATACTATGGAATACTCCACCTTAAAGAATGAAATCTTGTTATTTGCAACAACATGGATGGATTTAGAAAGTATAATACTAAGTGCAAAATTCAGTCAAAGAAAGGCACCTACCATTTGATTTCACTTTTTTAAATTTTTTATAAACATATATTTTTATCCCCAGGGGTAGAGGTCTGTGAATCGCCAGGTTTACACACTTCACAGCACTCACCATAGCACATACCCTCCCCAATGTCTATAACCCCACCCCCCTTCTCCCAACCCGCCTCCCCCCAGCAACCCTCAGTTTGTTTTGTGAGATTAAGAGTCACTTATGGTTTGTCTCCCTCCCAATCCCATCTTGTTTCATTGATTCTTCTTCTACCCACTTAAGCCCCCATGTTGCATCACCACTTCCTCATATCAGGGAGATCATATGATAGTTGTCTTTCTCCACTTGACTTATTTCGCTAAGCATGAATATCTATCCTACCTAAAGCAATCTACATATTTAATGCAATTCCTATCAAAGTACCATCCATCTTTTTCAAAGAAATGGAACAAATAATCCTAAAATTTATATGGAACCAGAAAAGACCTCGAATAGCCAAAGGGATATTGAAAAAGAAAGCCAAAGTTGGTGGCATCACAATTCCGGACTTCAAGCTCTATTACAAAGCTGTCATCATTAAGACAGCATGGTACTGGCACAAAAACAGACACATAGATCAATGGAACAGAATAGAGAGCCCAGAAATAGACCCTCAACTCTATGGTCAACTAATCTTCGACAAAGCAGGAAAGAATGTCCAATGGAAAAAAGCCTCTTCAATAAATGATGTTGGGAAAATTGGACAGCCACATGCAGAAAAATGAAATTGGACCATTTCCTTATACCACACATGAAAGTAGACTCAAAATGGATGAAGGACCTCAATGTGAGAAAGGAATCCATCAAAATCCTTGATTTCACTTTTATGTGGACTCTTTTAAAAAAAAAAAGCTTATAGATAGAACAGGTTGATGGCTGCCAGAGGCAAAAGGATAGAGAATAGGCAAAATGGGTCAAGGAAGTCAAAAGATACAAACTCCCAGTTATACTCAAGTCATAGGGATGTAGTGTACAGCACGGTGACTATAATTAAGGATACTGTATTGCATATTTGAAAGTTGTTCTAAGTAAACCTTACAAGTTCTCATCACAAGAAAAAATATGTAACTACGCATGGTGACAGACATTAACTAGTTATTATGGTGATCATCTTGCAATATTTTTTTAAGATTTTATTTATTTATTTGAGAGAGAGAGAGAGATCACAAGTAGGCAGAGAGAAGGAGGGAAGCAGGCTCCCTGCTGAGCAGCAAGGGCTCTATCCCAGGACCCTGAGATCATGACCTGAGCCACCCAGGCAACCCAATCATTTTGCAATCTTCACAAGTATCAAACCATCATGTTGTACACCAACAGCTAACTTAATATTGCCCATCAAATATACCTCAATAAAAAGATTTTAAAAAGGAAAAACAATCAGCTACCGCTTTCTGTTCCCTGAGAACATTCTTTGTGTTCTATGGAGGTTTTAAGAAGCTGCATAAGGAGTCTGGACCACTCCGAAGCTGCTGTTCTGCAGAAACCATGTGCAGGTACTGTAGCTGACAGCTCTAGCTAAGCCCAGCTTTTCAGAAATCCCCAGCAAGGCCCCAGCTAGGTGTATCCAGTCAGGGAAGTCAGTCCACCAACTGGGGACCACCGAGTCACCCGTGCAGACACCACATGGAAAAGAAGAGTTGCCTAAAAACCCTGCCCGACGCCTGGGTGGCTCAGTGGATTAAGCCGCTGCCCTCAGCTCAGGTCATGATCTCAGGGTCCTGGGATCGAGTCCCACATCGGGCTCTCTGCTCAGCAGGGAGCCTGCTTCCTCCTCTCTCTGCCTGCCTCTCTGCCTACTTGTGATCTCTCTCTCTGTCAAATAAAATAAAATCTTTAAAAAAAAAAAAAAAACCCTGCCCGAATTCCTGGTCTGCAAATATCAAGATATATCATAAAATGGCTGTTGTTTGAAGCTGCTAAATTTGGGGTGATGACATCGCATACATACTTGCACAATCTCTCACACCAGAAGCATCAAGGCTAATTATCTGTATCTGCAGAATTGTGCAAACTACCTGTGAACAATTTGTGCACATTAAATACACAAATCTCAAGACCCACTCTAATGCTCTGGGATCTGTTTTTTCAAAGCCAACAAGGCTTTAAAACACATACTTACATACCATAAACCCCACTTTTTTTTTTAAGATTTTATTTATTTATTTGACAGAGAGAGAGCACAAGTAGGCAGAGCGGCAAGCAGAGGAAGAGGGGGAAGCAGGCTCTCCACCAAGCAGGGAGCCCAATGCGGGGCTTGATCCCAGGACTCTGGGAGCATGACCTGAGTGAAGGTAGCCACTCAACTGACTGAGCCACCCAGGTGCCCCCATAAACCCCACTTTTCATTGACTTGACCAGCAGAAGTCAACAGAGTCAAAAGGAACACTGTAGTTCCAGAAATCTACTTTCAAATAATGCCACACATTTTTAGATGGCCCCTAATAAAAATATCTCAGTAAGGAAATCTACGATCAGAAGACTTATTTTAACATTCCAGCTTGCATGCATAATTTCACCAAATCCCTATCCTCCAGAGAGTCAGACCTCAACAACCTTTTCTGTAAGGTACCAGATAAGTATTTTAGGCTTTTTAGGTCACAGCAAATACACAACTCTGCCATTATAGCCCATGAGCAGCTATAAGCAATACAGAAATGAGTGGGTCTATGCTCTGAACTGAATGCTTTCATCTCCCCCAGATTTACACGTTGAACTTCTAATTCCAAATGTGATAGTATTTAGAGTAGAGACTTTGGGAGATAATAGATGAGGTTTAGATGGGGTATAATGGGGGTTAGTATCCCTATAAGAGGAGGAAAAGTCTTGTAGTACAGCACACACGCTCCCCCCACCATGTGAGGATAAAACAAGAAAGGGACCAGTTGCAAATCAGGAAGAGAGCATTCACCAAAGACTGAGTCAGCCACTGTAGACTTCCCAGCCTCGAGGACTGTGAGAAATTAATGTTCATTACCAGCCACCCCGTCCATGGTCTTCTGTTGTAGTGGCCTGAACTAAGATAGTGTGGCTGTGCCCCAAATAAAACTTTACTGACAAACACACACTGAAGAAGGGTTTGGCCCTGGAGCTATAGTCTGTCCATCTCTGGCCTGAACTACTACATGAAGATAATAAAACCATGCAGGAGGTCTGTAAGCTTTAAATGGATCAAGGTGTGAAAGTCCTTTGCCGACAATAAAGCAGGACACAGATGCAAAGAAAGGACAGCTGAGCGGGGAGACAGAAGGCAGTAAAGATAACCTCTCCTGACTCTATCATTTGCTGAAGGCCCCACTTTGATCATGATGTATGAGGTGGCAAGGAACAGGAGCACTCTGGAACAATCTGCAGTCCTGGTCCTAGAGACCAAATTCGAAACAGTATTTAAAGTCCTATTTCCTATAGCCTCGGTTACTTAAGATTTGGTTTCTTGCTCCTCGGAGCATAGAAAACCAGGATGCAATTTTCAAAACTAGATTAAAACACCTTCTACAACTGGCCATGCATAAAAAGTTTTAGGCAAGGAGTTCCCATAGCTTTCTTCTTTCAGTAATCAACAAAGAATTATGTTAGGCTACGTTAGGCACTGTGCCAGAGGGTCGTGGATACAGAAATGAATAAGACATCTCCTTAACCCGAGCCCATGATCTAGCAAGGGAAGCACACATATCATCAAAGGTAATCATAGTGAAATGCCAAAAGTGTCTTTAAAAAAAAAAAAAAAAAAGATTTTATTTATTTATTTGTCAGAGAGAGAGAGAGCACAGGCAGACAGAGTGGCAGGCAGAGTCAGAGGGAGAAGCAGGCTCCCCGCGGAGCAAGGAGCCGATGCGGGACTCGATCCCAGGACTCTGGGATTATGACCCAAGCCGAAAGCAGCTGCTTAACCAACTGAGCCACCCAGGCGTCCCCCAAAAGTGTCTTTTTAAAAGAGACTCCATGGGATTCCGTCATTCATGCTGCCCCGTATCTTCTCAGTGTCTTTACATGTGTATAGTTCCCCGGAGTTTGAATTCTGCCTTCTCAGTATGGGATGAACAATGAAACTCTTCCAAGTCTGCCTTGCTACAACGCAGGCATGTGGCTTCTGTTCCACCCATCAAACACATCTACAGAAGATCCTGGTTTGTGAGCCCCACGAGGAAACAGGGAAGGGTGCTGGACACTGATTAAGTGGGAACGAGTGGCAGCAGATGTAGCATGGTCTGGGACCAGCGGCAGAAACGGCTGCTTTACCAGGACCAGACCACGAGGCCCATCCTAGGAGCTGCTCCTACTGGAAAAGGAGTCTGGAGCCTATTTTCCCAGTCCCTGCAACAATCCAAGAAGCACCGTAACTTCTACAATTAGTCCATTCCTACCTAGAGGGGATTCTGTTGTCTGACACATGAGAATGTTCAGGGTTACCCAGGCTTAAGTGGTGCAAGAACATTTCTCAGAGGCAATGATGTTAAACTGGAGTCATTCTCGAAGGACATTCTAAACCGAATGAACCCCGTCTGCAAAGACTCTGAAACCTAGGAGAGACTGCTTCGTTCAGGAATGAGGGCAAACATGGCAGAAGCCTTTGGAGCATAAGTAGTGAGTGGAGAGAGTACTGAAAATGTAGACAGGGACCGTGAAGTTTTCTCTCACGCATTGAAGGGGCATTTGTATGCTGAATAAATGGGGCACCATTAAATGAATTTAAGCAAGGGGTTGCCAGGATCCCATTTGCATTTTAGGAAGCTCCTTTGGCAGCC
This sequence comes from Mustela nivalis, assembly GCF_964662115.1. Lineage (NCBI taxonomy): Eukaryota > Metazoa > Chordata > Mammalia > Carnivora > Mustelidae > Mustela > Mustela nivalis. The sequence goes on from NC_139021.1 coordinate 143,040,918, forward strand.
ATCTGAGGTGAATGCAGGGAAGGAGGAAGACCAGGGCAGGGAGAGCTACTGGGAGGTTGTTGCAGTCATCTAAGTGAGAGGTAGTAAGATCGAAGTTGAATCAGTGGTGGCTTAAATAGGGAAAAAAGCAGATTGATTTGCTCGGCTGAGATTTTGATTTAATCAGGAAGGAGGCAATGCAGCAGATTCACCCATGTTGCCTCTCTAGTAGAGGAGATAATATTCTTTGAAAAACAACTGAATTGCAACCTTGAATCCCTATTTCCCCAGGGCAGCACTGCACAGAGCCAGAGTGCACAAACCCCCGTGGATACTGTCGTGAATGTTTATGGGTCTCTAGAAGTAGACTGGAAGCAGGGAGATAAAAAGCTTTATTTTATGACTATTGCCCAAAGCACTTTTTTTTTTTTTTTTTTTAAAGCAGAGGTGCCTCTGGGACAAGCTGTGAGATAAATCTTAGGAAGGTGACATGGTTATTCATTTCCACAGAGTCTCATTTTTCACTGGGTTTCTACATCCAACTTCCATCCCCTTGTCTAGGGCAACACATCAAGAAATTCTCTTACTAAGGGAATTGGAGTTACTAACCTTCTAGCACAAGGGATCCAGATTCCTGAACAATTTTCTTATTTAAAGTAGGAAGAAGAGGAGGAACAGGAACATGGGATTCCAGGGACAGGTGAAAAGCCAGCAAGCCAAAGAACTAACAAAGGTGGCCCTCCATGCTACATTTTCATGTAACATCTTTTCCCCCCACTGCCCTGTTTTCTTCCTATATATAAAAGTAGGAGAACATTCTTCCACTTCCCAGTTTTTAAGTGTTGGGCAAGGAACTCCGCTTAGCCTTGATTTAAGATAAGGAAAATTCTCCTGTCAAATACCGAGGTTTGGGGAGGATTGAATAAGGTAATGTGGAGGGTATATGGCACACAGGAAGGACTAAGCAAATCAAGGTCACCATGATTATTAGCACCCAGTTACTCTATAGTTGTTGACGCAGTATCTTCAGCTAGCATAATGGCTGCCTACTTTTCCAACCAGTGGACAGTTGCATTATTTTATGTAACTATCTCCTATCTGGAATAAAGGTTGTTACCAATTAATCACTATTAGAGACAATGCAAAATGAGCATCTCTGCACACATAATACTTCACATAGACAACTTGTTTCCTTATTTTTCTTGGGTTAAAAAAAAATAACCCAAGAAATCGTACTGTTGTATCAGGTAATTTGGACTCACGGCCGCTGTACAATCCTAATCTCCCAACACATTCTCTGAAACAATTATGAGCCACTTCTCTCAGTGAAAAGTGCTATCAACCAAAACAGAATTTCAGTGGCTCTTTACTTCTCAGGCAATGGTAGAGTCTTTTACTCAAGTAAAAATGTATGAAACTGCAAACAAGTTGAGGTTGTGTTTTGAGCCAAAGGTGTTACATACATTCAAAAGTTCAGTCAGTTCAGAATTTTGATTTTGTAATTGTATTTGTTTCATAATTTTCCCCATTGTACTAAGAGCTTATGGTTCTAGGGTCACCTGGATGGCACTAAGCGACTCTTGGTTTTGGCTCAGGTCATGATCTCAGGGTCATGAGGTAGAGCGCTGAGTGGGGCTCCATGCTCAATGCAGAGTCTAATTGAAATTGTCTCTCTCCTCCTCTGCCCTTCCTGCTCATGCTAATATATATCTACTTTTTTAATGTATAGTTCTGGGCCCCTGGGTGGCTCAGTCAGTTATATGTCTCCCTTCAGCTCAGGGCATGATTCCAGAGTCCTGGAACCGAGTCCCACATCAGCCTCCCTGATTAGCAGGAAGCCTGCTTCTTCCTCTCCCTATGGCCCTCCTTCCTGCTTATACATTCTCTCTCATAAAAATAAAAAATCTTTAAATAAAATTAAAAGATGATTCTAGTTGTCATGTCTTAAAATACACATGTTTAAATATAAGGTGGGACATGAAAAAGTGCTCAACATCACTCTGCACCAGGGAAATATAAATCAAAATCACAATCAGATACCACCCCACACCACTCAGAATGACTAAAATTAACAAGTCAGACGACGACGGATATTGGCGAGGATGTGGAGAAAGGGGAACCCTCCTACACTGTTAGGGGAATGCAAGCTGGTACAGCCACTCTGGAAAACAGCATGGAGGTTCCTCAAAAAGTTGAAAACAGAGCTATCCTACAACCCAGCAATTGCACTCCTGGGTATTTACCCTAAAGATACAAGTGTAGTGATCTGAAGGGGTTATGTGCACCTGAATGTTTATAGCAACAATGTCCACAACAGCCAAACTATGGAAAGAACCTAAATGTCCACCAACAAATGAATGGAGAAAAAGGATGTGGTGTATATATACAATGGGATACTATGCAGCCATCAAAAGAAACAAAATCTTGTTTATTGCAATGTGGATAGAACTAGAGGTTATTAGGCTAAGCGAAATAAGTCAATCAGAGAAAGATAATTACCATATGATCTCTCTGATAGGAGGAATTTGAGAGGCACGGCAGGGGTTCATGGGGGGGGGGTATAGGAAGCAAAAAAATGAAATAAGATGGGATCAGGAGGGAGACAAACTATAAGAGACTCTTAATCTTGTGAAATAAACCGAGGGTTTCTGTGGGATAGGGAGGTAAGGATAGGGTGGCTGGGTTATGGACACGGGGGAGGGTATGTGCTATGGTGAGTGCTGTGAAATGCCTCATGATTCACAGACCTGTACCCCTGGGGCAAATACATTATATGTAAAAAAAATAATAATAATAAAAAATATATGATGTGGGAAAAGAAACTTATGCATATTAACACCAAAGACAACTTAAAACAACCAAAATTAATTGCGTTAATGGGAATTAATTTTCGATGGTAGAATAATAGGGAACATCATCATCATCTTCATATTTTTTCAGTATTTTATGACTTTTTGTTGGTTTTGGGGGGGTTACAGTAAGCATTCTTTAAAGTACATGGTTATATTTGTTTCGGATAAAGAACATAGCAGTGGAAAAAGTCTTGGCATGTGTCAGACTAACCTGAGTGCAAGACCTGTTCAGCCCCTTTTTGGCTGGACAACTCCTCTGAACCTAACTTGCAAACTCAACAGCGTTTCTGTGAGGACGAAGATCTGAGAGCAAACCTAACAGTCCCTAGTGACTAGTAGGCAATGAATTGCCCCCTTCAGCCCTAACATGGAAGTGAGGAAGGCGCCACCCAGTGGCCTGTCCAGGTGTTAGCCTCCTTCCCCCCAGCCAGGTGAACATTTTCCCCTGTTGCAATCCATTGGGGCCACCTCCTTTAAGGCTGCATCTAAGAATAAAGACCAATTATAGACCAAATAATGTGTAATCGATTAACTAGCATTCCAGAAATACAGAAAGAGGAAACTCAAATCTCCCCGTATAAATCAAGGCCAGTCTGTGTCAAAAAGACACAGCTCATAATAGGGCTTCCTCAGTGCCTGAGAAAGTTTCCCCTTCCCAGCCTGCCTGCATTTTTGCTTTCTCCTCTGGTCTTTCTAAAGCCACTGTGATCCTCTCCCTGACTTTCCCTGGCACTGCAGTTGCCTTTCTCCTATTGCCAATACTCCTACTTTCCATCTCCCACCCCATATTTCCCTGTTGTCCCTCCCCTGGACAAACTGAGATGTTTGGGGTCTGTAATCTTTATTTTAGTAGCAAGAGAATGGAGCCTTTGATTTTTGTATCCCAAAATATGAGACTTTGCTATAAAGGATGGAAAGAATGGGGCACCTGTGTGGCACTGCCGGTTAGACATCTGAGTCTTGATTTTGGTTCAGACTATGACCTCAGGGTCATGAGGTCGAGCACTGCATTGCACTCTGTGCTCAGCAGGGGGTCTGCTTAAAGATGTTCTCTCCCCCTCCTCCTTGGCCCCTCTGCCCTCTCTAAAATAAAGGATGCATATAACACTAAGCTGAGTTATTTCAGTTGGTGGTAAGTCACAGAGGGAAAGCCTCCTACAGCATTAATGTTGATCCTGGATATTTTGCCCCTGCCAATTTGCTGTATAAGCCTGATTTCCAGACATATGAGTAAGAAAGTCTGGTCCTAAGCATATTCTTAGTACTCAAGAGGGCACAGAAAAGATTAGCAGCCGGCCCATTTCTAGAATCGTTATGATTGTCACAGTTTAAGGGACTTTAGTCAGGGTAACAGAGGTTTCCTCAAACCCAACCAGCCCAATCAGACAAGACTGGGGGCCAGGAGAGTAGTAAAAATAGGAAATCAGGAAGGTGGGTCGCAAGAACCCTAGTCACCAAATGCCCCATCCTCTCTGGCTTGAAACCCCCACAGTAGGCAGCAAAGGGAATGTATATACAGCTAATAGGCACTTCTGTTCTCAAGGGGTCTGTGGTCTTCCAACCAGGTCTAAATCAAAAACACATATTAAATGGTGCCATCCACTCATGCTTAAACTTTTCCCAGCAGGCAAAGGACTGGCTGGCAGCCACCATTTGCAAAAGAGGCTACAATGATCAGGAAGTTTAGATTGCCACATAAAATTAAGTTTTTAAGGGAACCAGAACTCTGACCTTTATCTTTTCTAAGACATCTGTCCAAATTCTCTCTGGACTGAATTTTATTTCTTGGATACAAAAATAAAAATATGCCATCCTAGACTTTTAAAATAGGAGATGTAAATTTTTGTACATGTGTGAATATTTAGATTCCAAGAATTCAGAGTAGTCCATTAGAAGTCCTGGTCTTTTTAGATGACCCAGCTGCAAAAAGCTACAGTGCATAAGAACGGCTCTGTCTCACATAAGAACAGGGTCTAACCACATCACATTTGTTAATGCTCCATTAGCCAAAGCAAGTGAAATTGGTCACGCCCAGAAACAGGAAAGCTTGAATACTGAGAGGCAGGGTTCATTGGGAGCCACAAAATAGACCTCAGTTCTCATTATCTGATCTTTACCTTGCTCCTACCAGCTTTGACAACAGGGCAACCCAGACTTGCTTCACTAAGATCTAGTACCACTTATAACAGTCTCCCATGCAACCTGTACTCCAACCCTATTCAAGGCACACGACCAGGCTTTTGTATACTGCACCCACTCGCTATCTTCCAATGATCAGGGGCCCTGTCTGATACATTGCTACTACACTAGCACCGATCCTGCCGGGGCACAAGACTGAAAAAGGACAATATGGGAAGCATGGTCTCGGAATATTTCTCTGAAAGAAAGAAGTCCCTGATGATCAGTCCCCACAGCCCAGTCAGTTGACAGTGGATGTGGACGGTCCCTCAGCCTAGAAACCAAAATTAATGGAAAGATGCTGAGTGTGAAAATTAGGGCTATGGCATGGTGTACTAGCTAGAAAAGAAGAGGTCACTAATATGGCAGACACACCATGGAAATGGACATGGACCAAAAGAGAGAGAAGACAGGGAAGAGGTCTGTGAAACTGTACCCACCTTTGAGACTGGAGTATAATCTAAGGCATCAATTTAGTATGGGACTGAGCCTGGGAGTCTTGTAAGTCCTCTAACTCTGAGGGGATCAGAAACCCATCATTTATTTCAATGACTTTCATAAAAAGTCCCCCCCCTAAAACTTACTAAATTAAAGCAAAAGCCTTTTTTTCCATTTCATGTAATTTGTGGGTTGACTGGGGCTCAGCTGGATGGTTCACTTGCTACCCTCACCTCAGCTCTCTCATGAGGTCACAAATGATGACGAGGGTTGGGACTTCTGAGACGGCTCCTCTAGCACATCTAGCTAGAAGACTGGAATGTCTCTCCATGTGGTCCTTCCACATGGGCTGCTTTATGTGACAGCTGGATCCTAGGACTGACTATCCCAAGAGGACAAATCCCTGGGATCTGACCGCATCACACCTGCTAATGCTCCATTAGCCAAAACAAGTGAAACTGGCCATGCCCAGAAACAGGAAAACTTGAATACTGAGAGGCAGGGTGCACTGGGAGCCACAAAATAGTTTCTGCTGTCCACCCTCAGCAAACCCTTTGTGCTCCCAGTATTTTGTCTATTAGTATTTCATATACATTAGTGAACTTCCCAAATTCTCTCCACTGAACCAAATGAAAATTAGGGGTTTATTCTCCATTCCTGTTGAAAACTTTAAAATGAAAGCAGAGCCCACTACCCTACCCCAAACACACACCCCCCCACAAGCACACAATGATAACTGATGACTGTGGCAATCAGTTGGACAATCACCCAGGGACAGCCCAGGCACTTGGCAAGCAGTCAAGACCACGTGTTCAGCAATCCCTGTTGGAGTCTTGCCCCAAAACAATCCCAGCAAAAATCACAGTGCCGTGAGCTTGTTTTTCTTTTTAGGGGAAGCTGTTCCCTCACATGATGGGCATTGTTATGGCACTGGTTCCAACCCAAAAAACATCAAAAGCTTCAGGACAATAGCTGGTGCCCAATTACTATCCGGTGCCGCTTTAATGTCACCCGGCCTCTGCAGAGATATTCAGAGGAAAATTGAGTGAAGCCTTACCACTGGCATGCAACCAGCTCATTACTGGTTCCGGTAACATAGGGGCCTGCTGCAGTTTCTGAGAACTTAAACTGGGAACCAAGTCAATCTCTTTGTTAATGGAATACTTGATTGAAATGGAAATTTCATGTACCTCCCTATCTAATGACTGAACAGGGCTAGGAGAGTTTCACAGGCATTTCTGCCTATATTTTCCACCATCTATTTCCTTTGTGTGTGAGAAAAATCCACACATATAAAAATACATGGAAGTTAAGTAGGCATTGGGATAGGCTTAGCAAAATACAACCAGGAAATCCACAACCCAAACAAAGGATTGCAGGACCTAATCTGGCAGCAATCTAGCCCTCTCCACTTTCAAACACACAGGAAACAGAAAGCACATTGGATCACACCACATGCTCTTACTTTTAAGTTTGATTTACTTAACTAAGTCTCTCCCCACAGCTCATTCCTGCCCCTCACTGGTGTAAGAAAAATGGCAGCAACATTCACCCAAGTTGTGGGTCAGCAGGAAAGGAAATATCACTTATAATCAAAATCATTCTTGTTAATTCTTTAGAAAGACACCATGTTGGAGACCTACCAGCTGTTTCTCAGTAATTCCAACCTGGACAGCATATCCTCCAGCTTTGGAAGAGATGGCTTTGTCTTCCATTGAGTTTGAGGTGAAGCACATGGCTTGCATAGAAAGGCCACGTTGTACAAGGACTATATTTAAACACTTGCATCACGATACAGAGAGAGGCTTCCCCCATGAGGCACAATCAGAAACAGAGCCCTACCAAAGGAGCAACTGATTTCCATTTTCTATCCGATTCTTACTCTAGGTCTGGAGCACACGTTCACTGCAAGGAGTAAGAAAGTTACTGAACTACCTACTCCACTCATAGGATTCTCCTTCTCCCTCATCCTGACTTCTCTGCACCGAGCACAAGTTGTTGAATCCCTACAACGTAAATACACAGATGGTACCACTCCACCATATTTGACCTCTTTTTCTCTGGTTGTCCAACAGCTTTGTTCCAAGTTTTAGTTTTAGTTCTTAACTGGTTAAGAACAGGGGGTCTGACTGTCTAGGTTCAAACCTGCCCCTTCCACTTGTTAATCTGCAATCTTCACAAGACACTGAACTTCTCAGGGCTTAGTGCCCTTGTTTGAAAAGTAAAAATGAGGCTCCCTCAAGGTTTTTATGAATGAAGCCCTTCATACAGTTCCTGGTTCCTTGGACACAGTTAATAAACGCAACGGTGAATCACAGTAGCACTATTACCATTGTTATGGTTGTGATCACAAATCAGATCTATGGCCAAATCTTCACTCAGCCAGGCCAGGCCTTTCCCAGAGGCAGAAGGCATGTAAGATGACCCTTCTTACGGGCTCACATAAAGTCTATATTGCTGTATATGCCCCCAACCTCAGTATCTCAGATGCCTATTTTCATGGGCTAAATTCCATGGTGCAGACGTGGTCTTGTTACACACAACAGAACCCATACCCAATTCTCCAAGTGCTGGTCTTTCTGCCCATGATTCTGAAGCCCTCATCTGCTGAACTGCAACCTTTGACTCCCTTTCAGTAGGCTCTCAGAGTCAGGAGGCTCCAACATCGATAGCCAGCAATCCTGCTCACCTTATCCACTCAGCTTCCTGCATCACCAACTGAACTCATCATGGCTCAGAATCATCCATAATCACCCATGATGGCACTGCGTGGACCTGGCTTCCAACTTCCCCAGCCCCACAAAATGACAGCAAATAAACAGCTGTTACTGAGTGCATACTAAGCACTGTTCAAAGAATTTCTTAGAACTTCTAAGGACTCGTTTCATCTTTGCACCAACCCTACAAACAAGTATTATTTCATTTGTATGAATAAAGGGACTAGAGCACAGAAAGGCTCACTTCCCATAAGAAAACACAGCTACTCAACCCTTAGTGGAGATAAGATCAACTCTGTAAAATTCACTCTGGCTCCAGAATCTACACTACAATATATAGAAGTGTCCTCCTCAAAAATGTACGCATGTGTGTATGCAGGATAGAGATGATGTATCATACATACTATGTTTGCTGGGTCACATAGCTGAATAGATATATAACACATAGGATACAACAAAAGGAAAAATACCTTGGAAGGGGTTAGTGAAATATAAACTTTCTCTTTTATCTGAGCATTTAACATGGAGTCTTGTATACAGAATCAAACATTGGTTGATTAAACTAATAACTGGAAAACCTCTTGCCCAAGGACAAGGTTCCTGCCTTGGCATCTCGGTTCCTTCAGACACTGGACTTTCTGGTCCTGAACACCCTTGTCCTCTGGATTCAGATCCGTAAGGTCTGCAGAGCAACCTTCAGACGCTGTCATCACCTCCTACAAATCTTCAGCCCAACCTCCACATGGAGAGATGTTGGAGATCTGGGGCTTGTGTTTCCCTCAGCTTTGAGATACTGACATATACCATATGTAAGTTTAAGGTGTACAGTGTGATGATTTAGTAAGTGCATATATTGCAAAATGATTACAGTAAAGTTATTTAACTCTCCCTCACCTCAGTGTTACCATTTAAGATCTATGCAGCCCTCAAATACACACTACTGTATTGTTCACTGTGGTCACCATAGAGCTGACCAGTAGCCTTCATACAGTGTCTCCCTTTCTAGGGACCTTACAACATAGGACTCACATGCATATCACTCCACCTCCCAAATCTTGACCTTAGCCTTGCTCCCATAGTTGAATCCTCATTATTTGTCTTGGGTGCAGGTCCCTGCCATGTTACTGCCCATCTAGCCTTGGGACTTTGCAAACAGGCAGATGTGCAACCTGCCACGTCTTATGGAAGCCACCAGGTCATTGAGTGCTAGCCAGGACCTCCTATTGCTAAGTTTCTTTGGAAACTGGTGATGTACTTTTCACCTGGGTACACAGATAACATCAATAATTTTAAGTTCTTATTAAACACCGGGTCCATTTACTGAGGTTTCAGCCAAAGCTAGATCACTCAATCTTGACTTTATCAGGTGATGTGGAAAGCATTTTCTATGAATACTTACAAGGGACATTCAAAGTGGATCTTAACACGTGATGTGATTAGAACTCAGTTTAAATTCTAACTAAAATATGTAAATAGCCAAAGCGTGCCTCTAAGAAGAGATACAATATTACTGTCATTTTCCCAGGACTATACCAGTTGCTCCATGCTGGGGAGAATCTAATCCAAAATCGATTCTCATCATCTAGAAATCATCAAGCAAACGGACATAAAAACTGTCATGAGGAGGATAAATAATTTGAGGGAAAAAAATATATTGAAGTTATACAGCTTTTCTGAGAGAAAGATAAAAGCATGTTTCCAGTTGACTGGGTCTGACTGGAATCTCCCAGAGTTTGGATAAAGATGCCAAGCACTCTTCAGCTCAATGAACATTTATAATAACAGTAATAAGGCATCACAATTAGAAAAGACTTCACAGAGTAAATAATCTCATTTAATCCCACAACAACACTGACATCAGTATCATTTATCCCCATTTTATAGTTCAGAGAACAAAGGTTAGAATTCCAGACTTGCCCAATATTATATCGCAAATTAGCTCATTGATTTAATAAACATTTACTGAGAAATCATGTGCCAGGCATTGAAATACAAGCTGGGAAATCAGAGAAGACACTTTCCCTCTCTGAATGCTATTTGAATGTATCAAGCTAGGCGATTTCTTCCTCCCAGGTCTTCTCCTTCCCTGGCCTCCCTACTGCCCTTCATGCAATCCCATGGTGAGCTCTGGACTCATAGCTTCAGGAGAAACAATGGCCAGGGTGGAAGCAAAAGTAGCTTTGCTGTCTTTTTTTTTTTTTTTTAAGGTTTTATTTATTTAAGAGAGAGCACAGCAGGGTAAACAGTAGGTGAGGGAGAAACAGGCTCCCCACAAAGCAGGCAGGGAGCTAGATACGAGGCTAGATCCCAGGACCCTGGGATCATGACCTGAGCCTAAGGCAGAGGCTTAATCATCTGAGTCACCCAGGTGCCCCAACATTTTTGTCTCTCTAGTTTTGGTGTTCCAAAAGTCTAAATTCTGTGAGAAACCTCAGGAAAAGGTCTTGAAGAAACGCAGGAAAAAATTTGTCCTAAACTAGACCAAGATTGCCTGAGGAAAGGAAAACTAGACGGAGAGAAGCGTCTGGGAGTCCTGGGAGTCGAGGAGGCCATAGCTCTTCTCCAACAGTACCACCAGGGAACTGGAGGACCCTAGAAAGGAAATGGCTACATGTTTGTCCAAGCTTCTGGGAACAGAAGTAGCCTCACAAATGTGGCTAGGAGCAGCAGGGAGCAAAGAGATAGGATAAGGCCATATCTGAATGCAAAGACAAGATAGCGGCATAGTGACCCATCGGACCAATGACCACGCCAGGTCCTAGGACCCTGGAACTGGGAAACAAAGCAGGAAGAAAGAACACAAAGCCCTAAAAGGTCTGAGGTTGTGGGCGCCACACAGAAATAAAGTTACCTTATAGAATTCTAGTTCTTCTATACCTAGTTTAAGGATGGAGATTCATACCCACTACCCAGATAATGGAAACCAAGGGTAAGAGAGTCCTATTTGTCAGGTGAGGTACTGTCCTGGCCAACCGTCTTGAAAACAGCTAATGTAAATTCTGAGCACAAAACGAACACACTACCTGAATCCTACATGGAATGAACACAGTGAATTTGCAGAGGAGCCAAAATTAGCAGAAGCAACTGGCACCAGATATTCCCCATCTTTGCTGCTGTAGTCACGGCATGGCATGGAGCTGCTTCTGAAAGAAACTTGTCATCCTTCTGTGCAGAGGGGAAAAGAGCCCAGGGCTACCACTGGGAAGAGAGCAGGAGGCACTTCAGAAAGAAGAGAAGGAAAGCAAGGGAACCCAGTGCTTTGTGTAAACTCTGCCCCAGTCACTGGAAGACTCTTGAATCACAAATAGCAGGGCAGGCTACAAACATTTCAGCTCGTCAAGAGGCAGGTGGAAGGTAATTAATAGAGACTTAGGCTGCAGTCCAGCTATTATAACTATGCTCATAAAGGAAAATACACAAAGAAATCTTAGAATAGAAAAAAATAAATAAGTGAAAACTTAAGAAAAATATTTGAGAGAGAGAAGAGGAAGCATAAGTGGTGTGGGGGGGGGGGGGCAGGGGGAAAAGGAAACTCTCTCCTGAATAGGGAGCCCACAACATGTAGCTCAATCCCAGGATTCTGGGATCCTGACCTGAGGTGAAGGCAGATGCTTAACCACCTAAGCCCCTCAGTTGCCCCAAAACTTTAAAAAGCGCAGAAGCTGAAAATTAAGAATCCATGGATGGGCTTAATACTAGAATTAATACAAAGGGAGGACAGAGGGGAATGGGAGAAAACGAGAGAAAAAGGGAAAATCTAAAATTTGAAGAAAATTAATAAAAGATTGAGAAAAAAATTAAAAACCTAGTGATATATGGCCAAGTTTCAAGCAGAACAAACCCAGAGAAAGAACAAGAGGGAATGGGAAAAAAAAAAAAAAAAAAGAAAGGAACAATGGATGACATCACCTCCAACTGGCATTCCTGCCATCTTTGTCCCACCTCCACATGGAGAGAGGACTGGCGCTCAGGCTTGCTTTGAAGCTTGCTCAGCCAACTCCAGATAGCATAGGCACATTGTAGCAAAACCGCTAAAATGCAAAGATTTAAAATAAAAACCATGGAGAAAACCAACATATCACATGTATAGAGATCAGATCTTCAAATGACTGCAAATTTCTCATCAAAACCCTGGAGGACCAATGACCATGTCGACCTGGAGTTCTATATCCAACAAAAATATCCCTCAAGAATGAAAGCAGCTTGAAGACACATACCGATAATGTTGAATTTAGGACATCAGACAAACGAACACTTACACTGTAAGAAATGTTAAAGTTACTCAGGTGCAAGAAAATGCTGGGGGAAATTCAGATCTTTGCAGAAAAATAAAGAAAATCTAGATAATAAATATCTAGGTAAAAGTGAAAAATTCATTTTCCTCATGATTTCTCTTAAATAGGTAGGAAACCAGTTTACGGGATTTATAAAGTAGGTAGAAGGAATACACATAAGAGTAATAAAGGAGGGATGCTAGTAAATACATGCCTATGGTTGAAGGGTTTCTACATTAGTTCAAGTAAATCCTACAATACTAAGTAAGGATATTGTATCAGTCAGGATCTAGACTAAAGACAGAAACTGTGCCAGTTATTCAAACAGAGCAGATTTAGTTGAAAAAATTAATTAGTTTAAAATCACCTACTTAGGGGCATCTGGGTAGCTCAGTGGGTTAAGCCGCTGCCTTCCGCTCGGGTCATGATCTCAGGGTCCTGGAATCGAGTCCTGCATCGGGCTCTCTGCTCAGCGGGGAGCCTGCTTCTCTCTCTCTCTCTCTCTCTCTCTCTCTCTGCCTGCCTTTCCATCTACTTGTGATTTCTCTCTGTCAAATAAATAAATAAAATCTTTAAAAAATAATAATAAAATAAAATTACCTACTTAAAGAGGTAAACATGGATGCTAAGAAAAAGCAAAGATTGAACAGAGCTACTAGCTCTGGAGCTGAGAGACATAACTACACAAGGCAAAAAACAAAGAACTTGGAAGAGACCAATCTCCCAACAAGGTTGAGATTAATTCCTTGCCGGAGAGATGGTGGCCACCAGAGGAACACACAGCCTTCCAGAAGCAAAGAACCCTGCCAGCCTGAGAGAGAGCTGGTCTCTAGAACAGCCTGCTGGGTGGCCCAGAACCCCACAAGAAGTACATGGAGGCTGAAGTTGATGTACATAACGTGGCCCGATGGGATGCTGGTGGGCCCGAGCTAGTCAGCAGGATCCCTGGGTGGCAGAACCTCTCTGGAGAGGGCGCAGCCCCTGGACCTTCCATGTACTGACATGCTGGCAGTTAAGCATAGGAGGAAAAAGGACCCAAAAACCCAGAAAAGCAGCCCTCTCCATGGCCATACACTTTTAGCCCTCTAGTGCCCTCTATCGACAAAATTTAGCATTGCACCAACCGGCAAAGGAGAAGGATGTACCCATTCTGGCTCCAGTACCATACAGAGGGTGGGACGGAGGGAACGACGGGGTGGATTTGGAACGGAGAGGCAATAAACCGATGACTAGCCCAGATCAACAGTCTCGTCCTTAAAGATGCCACTAAAAAAATGCAAAGATCCTAAAAGCCAATAGATAAATTCAGAATTCTAAAAAACATTTAGATAATCCAGAGATAGGAGGAAAGGGAAAACAAAGAAACAAGAAAGGATAAAAAATATACATGTAATAGTAGACTTAAATCTTAAAATCATTCTGAGTGGGGAAACAAGGTCAGCCACAAAATAATACCTACTGGTGGATTTCATTTATATAAATTTCTAGAAAATGCCACCTAATATATAACAACAACAAACAGATCAGTAGTTGTCTGGGGCGAGAGTTAGAGGGAGGGCTACTTACTACAAAGCAGTATAGAGAAGCTTTGAGAGGCAATGTTCTGTATATTTATTGTAATGGTCATTTCATAGGTATACACATCTGTCAAAAATCAAATGTAAACTCTAAATGCATTGTATTGTACATGATGTCTACCTCAGTTCTTTAAAAGGCAACAGATAAAATGTTCCACTAGAAATTTGGGGGAAGAGCTGAATGGCCATCTGATGAACCCAGTCCCTGTGCTGTGCCTGCAGCCTTCAGCATCACCAATGGAACCCAGTCTTATCTAGTATGATACACAACCTCAAAGATTAGAGCTCCCCAGACCCAAGCTCAGTGGAGCTAAGGGCAAGTAGTATTTCTGCTGTCCAAGGTACCTGCTGCATTGACCCAGCTGCTTCGAGTGGAATGAGAGAATCACCATAGTAGGGCCCGGATATAGAAATCTCCTGGGCAGGCCTGGGCTCGGGCTCGGGCTCAGCCTCCAGGAGCTGACTTCTGCTTTGATGGACAGATATCTTCAAGGGCCCAACAGTCTCCCTGGAGGATGGCTAAGGGGAAAAGGTACAATCAAATAAAGACAAAAACGTTGAAGTCAGAAACTACATTTAGAGTCAGCACTATAATAAATAACCAAAAACTCACTTCCGTTTTCCCCCTTGGAGGACAAAAAAAAAAAAAAAAAAAAAAGCCAATAAATCTGTCCTTGTGATTCACCAGTATGGCAAGACTTCCCAAGGCCTGCCAGCCTCTGAGAGCTTGAAATTGGAGGATTTGCTGGCTTGAGGGGAGAGAATAAGAAGAGTTTTCTGAGTCTAATAAAAATGAGAATTTCTTTAGCAGTAACAAAATGGAAAACACCTCATAACGAAAATAGTCTTTAAAATAAGTAACATTTTATTTTTGCACATAGAAAGCACTGAACTAATTGCTCAGTGGTAATGGAAGGCTTTTGAAAGGACTGACCTTTCAAAACACAGCGAGCTGCTCGGGGTAACATAAATAGAACTATATGAACTGAAGCCACAGAAATGTTTTTCTCTTAGCAGATAAAATGTTAAAAAGATCCAAATGAGGGCCATTGCCTTCAAAGTCATCATGTTGGCAAGCTGTGCATTTATTCCACGTCTGCTCTGAATTTCTATTTTGGAAATGAATTATCCAATCATCGCCTTGAATCGTCTTGATATTTTCAGGGCCTCTGTGCTACCTGTGGTCTGAACATAGCCCCTCTCGAGCAAACAATATATACAGGTAATGTTGGTTGGTCCACTGGACAGATTTTAAACCACATCCCCTACCTATTACCATCTCTGAGATATTCAACAGCTTCAATTTCTCTCAACCCAGGTATCCCCTTCTGTAAAAATAAGAATACTCCAGTCAGGAAGGATTTAAAAAAAAAAAAGAAGAAGAAGAAGAAGAATGAAAAAGTATCAATAATCATATGTTAAGTCCCAAATCTTCCCTTGGTAAACTTGCCCCCTCCCCCGACCTCTGAAGATTTTTTTGGTAATAGAAAGGATTTCAAATCAAAATCACTTACTTTTGAATTCTTTATTAACTCCACTATATTTCAGCAACTACTCTGAGTCTTGGTAGGGCAGAATGGCCTGATGCTCTAGAGAGTTCCAGAGTCTGCCCTGGCAGTGTGGCTTTGAATAAGCTACAAACATTTCTAGAGCTCCATATCTTCATCCATGGTAGGGAAAAATAGTAATGACCTCAAAATAGTTCCCTTAGAATGCTGTGTACATATTCCAGAATGAAAAGCTATTTGGGGCTGAATGGTGTTTCCCCAAAATTCACTCCCCATAAAGTACTGAAGCCCTAAGCCCCAGGAGCACAGAATGGAACTGTATTGGGAGACAGGAGCTTTAATGAGTGTAACTAGGATAAAATGAGGTCACATGGATGGACCCTAATCCAATATGGTGGCATCCTTGAAAGAGATTAGGATGATAGACCTGAACAGAGCAAGGGAAGACCACATCTGCAAGACCAGAAGAGAGACCTCCAAAGAAACCAACCCTGACAATGCCTTGTACTTTCAGCTGACAGACCAATGAGGAAATGCCTTTTCCTTCTTTACACCACCTCTTGGAAGGATTTTATTATGGCAGCCCTAGAAAATGAATACAAGAGGTCCTGCATGCTCCAGTAAGACCACTCCTCTCCAGCTTCCCCACTGCCATTACGGGCAAGAAGGAAGACAAAATCCCAGCACACTAACAGTCCTAACTGGATCCCACTCCCTTCTTCCCCTGCAACCTTCTAGAACTCAAAGCTTCACCAAACAGCGTGCCCTGACTCCAGCGAGGCTGATCCCTTTCGCCATTTCTCTGATTATTATGAGAAGCCACAGACAGACTTATCGCCCAGACTCTCCCCTTCACAAGACTGTTTATTCCTAATTTTACCCCACTCCCTGAACCTTTCATTTTTACAAATTATCCTCACGATCTTTTTACTAAATGTTTCCTTTATTCTCTTGTTTTACTGGAAGTTGGTTTTCCTCAAGAACATGGATTTCTCTGCAACCTGCTCAAATGCTGAGTACTTTCTCAACCACTAAGTATAGCAATGAGGTAGGTTATCCTCTTAGTTGCAAGTTTCTCAACCAAAAAAAAACCCACCTCCAGTCTTAAAATCTACACTAGTAGAAAACACATTATTCCTTCCTGTCACGATCGTTGTCAAGAGACCTCATCACTCCCAGATTTTGTCGCCTCTTTGTCACACTACCAATCTACCAAATCTAGTGATTTTTTAAATTCTTGGGGGTAATCTTCCAAGTTTCCTCAATCTCCTTTTCCCCAATGACTTTCTTCTTTACCTGTCATACCCTAAGACTATGCCATGCCTCATTCATCACTGTTCTTCCTCTCCAAGTGCAGCTTCAAGCCTTACCCTCTGTTCATCATCCCCTGTTTTTCATTCTTCACTCAACAATTCCTATGTCCCAGGCACGGTTCAAGCTGTTGCCCCCATAAAACAGATAAAATGAGCAAGAATCTCTGCATTGTGGAAGTCACATGGGATTGATAAGAGAGCATAAACCATAAAGGAAATACACAGTAATTTTTGATAAATGTTACTAGGAAAAAAAAAGTGTATGCCAATTTTAATTCAATGAAAAAAATTAATGATAAAGTCAGTCAGAAAAGAGAACAAGGGAACATTGGAAGAGTTTCGGGTTTTTTTGTTTGTTTGTTTGTTTGTTTGTTTTTTGAAGGTGGCCCAAGATAGCCACAAAGATATTTGAGCCAAGATCAGAGTGCTGTAGGACGGAGCCTTGCAGATTTTCTAAGTGTTCTTCAAAGAGGTAGCAGGAAATGCAAAAGATCCAATATGATGGTTTATCTGGGGTGTTTGAGGAACCTTGTGTTGACTGATATGTCTCAAAGAGGTTGATGAAGAAAACAGCAGAAAATGAGGCTAGGTATGTGGGAAGGGGGTGAGGAAGCAGATCCCAGAATTCCAGAACTCCCAGAATCATTGAATACCAACGATCCTTTGATTGGACCCCCTGGTCACCATCCCTAACACTGTTCTGTTTTTACTTCCACTCCTACCCAGCTTGGATTCAATGGTCCATCCTATAATCACTCACTTGCAGAGTCAACTCCTTTGCCCCACTGGCTCTGTGGTATTCAACTGACAAAAGCAATTTCCGGTTAAGTCCCAATCTCCGCTTACTCTACGCACGCCCACACAGTCAACCATGGCTAGAGACCAGCACATAGCATACTAATTAATCATACGTGAAATTCACAGTCGCTAATCTAAAACCAGCCCTTAGTGTGCCCCAGCAATCCCACTGCATTTCTTTGTCTCCTTATCCTTGTACTTTCAGCTGAGAGACTGAAAGACTATTTCACACCCTCTTCTTTGGAAACCATCCACCACCTCCTCTCAGCTGATGGTCTTACTTCAGTCCCTGACAAATACAGACCTTCCATACCATCCCACTGCCATGGTTACCAACCTACCACCTATGTGCCCTTCCAGCTGCCTTCCCTGCCATTACTATGGATATGGCGCTCTCACTCACCTCTCAAGACTTGTGCTTCTGCCCTCTCACCCACAAAAGGACATCTCTCAAGCAATTTTCCCTTTTCCTGAATCACCAATCCTTCCCTTTTCTACTGGGTCAAAAATACCATATGCTCTTATTATCCCATCCTTTAAATATATACAAACGCACATGTATTTTGCCTCTACACATCCATCTAGAACAATTTCTTTGTTCCACTTAAGCCTGTTCAATACTTGCTATTATGGATTGAGTTCTGACACTCCACACATTCATATATACCCAATAATTCATATATTGAGGTCTTAACCCTATTTCAGAATGTTCCCTATTTGGAAATGAGGCTTTTGCAAATGTAATTAGTTAAGAGGAGGTCACAGTGGAAAATGGCAGGCCCTAATCCACATAACTGCTGTCCTTATAAAAAGGAGAAATTTGAACATGGAAACACATCCATGGGGAGAATGCATTTGAAGATGAAGGCAGAGAGACTGGAGTGATGAAGTAGAAGTCAAAGCATGTCAAAAATTGCTAACAAACCACCAGAAGCTAGGAGAGGGGTAGGACACAGACTCTCCTTCATGGCCTTCACAAGAACCAGGCTTGTTGACACCTTGATCTAGACTTCTAGATCACAAATGTGAAACAATACATTCCTATGATTCAAGTCACCAGGTTACGTAGTGCTTCATGATGGCAGTCCTGGCAAGCAAATACAGTGGCCACCTCTGATTGTTCTCCTAGCTCTTTTCAACCCATTCTGATCAGATTTTGTCTCTACTGCTTTCCCAAAGCAATTCAGGCCTAAGCCTCCAATAGCACCCACACAACTGAATTCAGACACTGATATTCGGTCTCTGTGTTGACTTCACAGCATGTAACACTTGTTCTTCCTCTTTGACATATTTTTCGTACCTGCCTTCCAAGACATGAGCTCCTTAGGTTTTCCTCCTATCTCACCAGTCACAGGTTCTCAATTCTTATCTGGGTTGCTTATCTTTGTTTTTTCATTTGTTTGCTACTTTTATAGTAACATGTGATATACTAGCAAAAAAGTGAAAGCTATAGGCTCAGTCCAATTAATTATTGTAAAGTCTGGGGCTGTGTGATCACCCCCTAGACAAAGATCTAGAACATTACAGAACTCTTAAGGAGCCCTTCACAAACCACCTCCTAATGAAAACTTCCTTCCCCCAAAGGTACCAACTTTCTCAAATTTATGGTAATTTCCCCTAAGACACACATATTTAAATATCCCATTATGACTGTACATTTTTCTGTTCTTAGCAGTCAAATTTTGCTTTATAGGTTTTGAGACTTAGAACCATAACAAATTTAAATGTTCATGTCATCTTGGTGAACTAAACTTTATACCATTTTGAAGTGATTTTTATTACCGCGAGTAACACATTTAGCATGGAAGTCCATTTTTTCTAATACTTTAGTTATACCAACTTTCTTTTGGTTACTATTTCTTTTTTTACTTTCAAGGTTTCTGAGCCCTTATATTTTAGTTAGATCAGACATAAACCTGTGCTATTAGGTGGAATTTTAAGGCCCAGTCTAATAATCTTTGCATTTAACTTGAACATTCAACTTGAACATTCAGCACATTTACATTTAATGTAACTAAAACTGTGAAATTTAAATATACCATCCTATCTTGCATAATGTTTGCTTCATTTATTTTCTGCTTCCTTCTCTCTTGTGTTAGGATTGACAATATTTTTATTTCATCTCTTTGTACCTCTTATGAGAAATTATACTCTATTTCTTTAGAGACTGTCCGTCTACTCAGCTGCCATTTTTAAAATACCATAGATTGGGTGCCTTAGCAAATTTCTATGTTTTGGAAAAAGGGAAACTCAAAGTCAAGGTGTTAATAGGGTTGGTGACTGGTGAACACTCTCCTTGGGTTGCAGATGACTGCCTTCTCATTAGGTCCTCACACGGCCCTTCCTGGGTGGTTGTACTTGCAAGTGGAGACAGCTTCCTCTTTCTAAAAGCCCCTGATCAAAAACAATGAATACTGTTATGCTGAAAATAAATTCAAAAAAAAATTTTAAATAAATAAAATAAAAGCCCCTTATCCCATCATGAAGGCCCTACCTTCGTGACCTAATCTAACTCTAATGACTTCCTAAAAGCCCATCCTCAAACACAATCGCTTCGAAGTGTTGAAGCCCTAACACCCAGACACACAAACATTCAGTGCATAACAGGGATTATTCTAGAAGTTATAACATGCACACAAATGATCAAAATCTAAAGTTAATCAAAACATTTACATTGTTTCCCGGTAGCATAAAAGCCTTAGAACAGGTATCTTCATTTTCAACACCATTATGCATTATTACTATTTCATATACCTGACACTTATTTACTCCTATATTTTCCACTTTCTTTGCATTCAATTCCTCCTGTTCCGTAGTCCTGAGATCAGCTACCTTCCACTTGAAGTACGTCCTGTAATACCTGCTGATAAAAACCTCACTTCTTATTTTATCTGAAAATAGCCTATGGTGTTTTCATTCGCAAAACAGATTTTTGCCATCATAGATAGGGTAGCAATTGTTCTCTTTTGGTACATTCCACATATCTTCTGACTTTCATCCTTGCTGTTGGAAAGACAATTGCCAGTTTATCAGCTGCTCCTTTGAAGGACACTTTGACTTTTTTGCTCTGTTGCTTAAGATTTGGTTTTTACATTTTCACTCTGATGTATTCAGTTATACCGTAGTCACGGTTTTACATTCTGTGGCTTCAGTTACCCAGGTCAGCAGAGGACCCTGCTCCTGACATGCAGTCAGGGGGTCAGTCATAGCCTAATGCTACAGCATAATGCCTAAATCATTCACCTGACTTCATCTCATCCTGTAGGCATCTTATCTCACTTCATCACAAGGAAGAATACACTAGGACAAAGTGTTCTGAGAGACACAGGTCACATGTTATATTGTTATAACGGTTTTATTACTGTTAATCTCTTACTGTGCCTAATTTATGGATTTTATCATGGGTATATATGTATAATAGATACAGGGGCTATGCTATCCACTGTTTCAGACATCCCCTGGGGGCCTTGAAATATACCCCCAGTGAATGGGACCGAAGAGCTACTAAACTTTCTATTTTTCTGGAGTTCATTGAAAGTGTAGGATAACAATATTTGTTCTTCCAATCCTTGAGCATGAAATGACTTTTTGTGTGTATATGTCTTCCTCAATTTCCTTCATAAGTGTCCTGTAGGTTTTAGAATACATATCCTTTACCTCATTGATTAGATGCAACTGGTGTATTACTGAACTGTACATCTGAAACTATGAATATAGTATGTTGGCTAATTGAATTTAAAATTTAAAAAAGGAAACACGTGATAACTAGCAGTCAGGTGTTCAAATATTGCCTCTATGCCCATTCTCTGCTCCTGAAATTCTAATCTCCATCTCCATCCTTCTTGTTACATTCTGGATAACTTCTGGGTATTTTTCCCCCCACCCTTCTTGTTACATTCTGGATAACTTCTGATATATAGATGTGGTAGTTCTCTAATTGTCTGATGAGTCTAGCCTGAATTTATCATGTTATTGAGCTTCTCAGTTTTGGATTTCTCTGTAGTTTGTTCACAAAATATGTCACTTTTATAGATTTGTTAATATCTAATCTTTTTTTTTATTATTTAAACTGGGAAGGAGAATTGTTTCAGAATCTATGCCTGATAATTCTATTACCTGAAGTCTTTGTGGTCTATTTCCGGGGGCAATAGTTACCTCCAGATTTTTACACTATTCCTCCTTCCTTTTATTCACTTTCTCCAAAGTTCACTTGAGGAGCCACTTACATGGTCAAGGAAAGATTTCCTAGAGCATCAGTCTACGTTGGGTGTTCCCGCTGTTTTCCCACAGCATGTTGTGTGTCTACCACTGCATTTATCGAACCCATAATGAAAACACTTGGTTTACCATCTAGGGTCTCCCAATAGCTGGTAAAAATATTGGGGGAAACCAGGACCAACTAATTCACCACTTCTCTAGCATGGTACTTGACACAAACTTGACACTGTACTTTACATATAATTCATTTGCTTAAAAGATGTAGGTTAAGAATATTTGAAAAACTTCCCCCAAAAATGAGTTCTAAGAGTCCAAAAGTCTGCAACCCAACAATCACATTTGAATAAATATATAGTCTGCTTAGGACATTCCTTTGAAGGGGAACAATTACACTGTTGCTCGCAGATGTCTGCAAGTACCCTTTTTTCTTATTTTTATTTTTTGCTGTGCCAGTACTTTAATATGGATCCCCCCCTTCTACTATAAACCTCCTCTAAGGTTTAATCCTTCATGCAGAGCAAAAGTCAAAGTAGCAGGGATGGAAAACAGCTCTGTTATACCCAGGCAGTGAGAAAGGTGTTATTTGTGACTTCCACTCTTTATCCTATCATTTTCCAAAGACAGACAATTGGATTGCCAAACAAGATAACTGCCATCCTTCCACTGGCCCTCTGGATACTATAAGGGAGTAATAAGGAGGCCTCAGGGGCGTGTCTCCCCAAAATACCATCCATCAATTTCAGCATTGCCTCGGCCGCATTCAAATGTTAGCCTCGATGGACACGGTGGATCACAGACTTCCACACCAGGTGCTTGAACACAAACAGGTGTACTAAAAACATTGACAAGTACTTTTCTTTATGGGAAAGTATACATCATTTGATGAAGCGCCTCCAAACACAATTTTTTGTGACTTACAGAGAAAGGGTAAAAGCAGTGAGAGAAGGGGAGTTGAGGCTGTGCTGAAAGGGACATTGGATCTGGACAGAAAGTAAGCCAGTCCTTTTGACATTTAAGTGGAACAACTCCTAACTCTGCTCAGTGTCCAGATTTCTTTGTCCAGGATCCACTAGCTCTTTTAGGGTCACTGCATCCCGGGACAAGATCATCCAAAAGAGAGACAATAAGAGAGCCAATGAAAATTTTCTTTCTTGTCAGTGGGGGCTCTCCACTCAGCCACAGTACCCCATCTGACATGTTCTGTATATGCCTCAGACGATTTGAGAACATGGTCCTAGCAAACCAGTTTGAGGAGGAGTTGAAATATATTTACCCTGGCAAAGTTGGTTTTCAGTCCAGATAAGTGGCTGTCACAACCCCCAAACTCAAGAGTTCGCACAGCAAGCATTTACTTCTCACTCATGCTGGAAATCTAATGCAGACCAGGGGCAGAAGGAGCTAGGATCATTTTGGTGACTGCAGGGCCCCTGTCAGTAGAGGATTCCCCTCCCCTTACACTGCACAACCACCAGAAGAGGGAAGGAATAGGATGGGTCACCTCCTGACTGCTTGAGCTTCTAGGAAGTAGCACACATCACTCTTGTCCACATCCTGTCTGCCACAGCAATTCACACAGCTACACCTGACCTGGAACGGGATAGAGCAGCACCATGCTACCATGTGCCCAGAGAAAGAACCGGGATATGCGTGAGCTTCATTACTTTCGACCACAGTGACTTCTTTTTTTCACACGCCCTGCCTTAAGTGCTTTAAGGGAATAGGATCTTCAGCAGGCACCCCTCAAAGCTGACAACCACCAGCAAGCTTTGGGAGGGAAAGGACGTGTCCCCAGATGACAACTATGGAATGAGGAGGCGGCAGAAAGTATCGGAGCGCTCGAGGGAATACAAAATTAGATCGCCCACCAACTGTGGCAGCTTGTCAATTCAGGCTAAGATAATGCATGTAAAACCAAAGTGAAGTGTTTTAGTTTTTTTTTTTTTAATAACTTGAATTATCCAGGTAAGTTACCTCACTGCTTATTAATTCACCCCACAAAGAACAAATGAATGACTACATGCCAGCAAGGAAGGTAGATGGGACGAATACCATTATGATAGGAAAATTATTAAGCAGTTACTCATAATCCCTGATTTCTTGGGATAGTGGATACGGAGAAGGATCGTAGATTTTGTTGAGCTGGGGTTAAAAGTAGGAATGCAAGCTATAAAAGAGGCATAAGCTAAATTGAAACATAAGTGATTAAAAGATCTGGAAGGGATCAAGAGATTGGAACCTCTATTGGTAGCCAATAGAGGGCTGGAGACGGAGGGAAAGAGAGAAGGACTGTCGTGCTGGAGGCTTGGGGGGAGTAGGAGGGGTGGAGGAAGCGTGGCAACTTCCCAGGGTTAAGATATTTGGAAAGAACCCAGGACACGAACAAAGAAGGCTTTGCTGTTCGGGGTGTAATAAGCCTTTCCTCACAATGCCCTCCTCTGTGAGCCATCAACGTATTTCAGTATAGGATTGTGTTTAGAGGGGAATTGATGGTATACCTAAATTGGCCTCATGGATCACTCTAGTAGATCGAGGCCTTTGCAGGTGATCCTGTAACCGCAACGTGAACAAAATAAGACAGAGGCAGAAATCCAGGAAAATCCAACTTTGCTGAAGAAGAAAATAGGGAACAATTTAGAAAGGAGATGTAATGGGAGAAGACTTTTAGAAACTCTGGGATGAAATGAATGTATTTTGTGTATGGAAGGAGATGCATCATTGGTAGCCACGCACACTCTACGATAACTCCCAATGAATCACATCCAACTGTAACCCTTACCCCTTAAGTATGTATCAAAATTGCCCTGCTACTGTGCTATTAAGTATGGTGATGGTGGTGGGACAGCCACTCCCTTGGTTGTGTTAGGTTACCGAAGACTCCCTCTTAGCCTTGAGTGAGAGCACTTCCAGCTGGCCTTGAAGATGTAAGCTGCCACATTGTGAGGGGGCCACCTGGCAGGAAACTGCAGGGGCTTCAAGGATCCGAGAGTGGCCTGGCTGGTAGCCAGCTAGACAGAAGCTTCCATGCTACAACTACAAAGAACCGAACTACGCTAGTGACTTCAAGAGAACCTTGAGTTCTGGAAAGGAATGCAGTACAGCCAACTTTGACTAAAACCTTGGAGATCCAGGATCAGAGGACTCAACCTTGCCATGCCAATCCTACTGTCTGACAAACACTCTGGAATATTAAGCAGGTGTTGTCTTCAGCTACTAAGTTTGTAGTAACTGAGCGAGCAGCAACAGTAAACCAATACAAGACACAAATATCAAGGACTAGAGATGAGCTCACCGAGCGGGAAAAGAAAAGAGCCCCAGATAGAGGAAGGAACACAGGAACACAGAAAATGCTGGCTTACTGGGGGCAAAGAAAATGCTGATTGAACTGGGTTTTGTTGGTCTGCAGAAGGGGTGGGAGGCAGTGCGCTACAGATAAGGGCATGGACAAGATCATCCAAAGTCTGCTCTTTTTCTAGGGGGAGAGTTTAGGTTTTATCATTAGGTTATAGAGGGCTCTTACCAGTCTTCTGCTGTGTTTTCAGATTTCTGGGATTTGAGAAAAGAGACAAGCTCTGGACCACAGCTATGCTGGTTGATCATGTCTCTCAGCCTGCTACCACATTCCCTTGAGCCCCTATGTTCAATGGAGCACTCCATGATGAAAAGTGTTCCTTCTAAGCTCAAGAGTAGATAACATTTTCTTGTGTCCAGCACCTGAAATCAACTTACTATCCATGTAATATACATTTACTGAATATTCATATGAATCAGCACTTTTACAGGTGCTGGGTACAAAACTGTAAACAAGACTTGGTCTCAAGGTTTCAATTCTATTAAGGGATGTTAGTAATCAGTATTTCAGTGAAACTTAGTTACTTTCAAGGGCTTTTACAAAGGAATTCAATTTTTCATGCCCATATCCACTTTAAAGTGAGAACTGGTTGCTCTGTGAACAGACCCGTTTTCTGTTATGTAACACCCCCATCCAACACAATTCCACCACAGCTGATTGGACCGTATGTGAGCACTGGTTCAAGAGCACCAAATTCATTGGTTAACCAATGGCAAATGACCTGGCACTGCCACAAGCTAGACTTGTAAGGTCGTCTGAGAAATCTTAGCTAAAAGGAAAACAGAATGAGGCGGTTAAAAATTGCTAGGACAGGTATAAGAAGGACTTACAAAATCATCTGAACTTTTGGTAGACCCCTTTGAGAGGGTAAGAGTACACTGAAAGTTATTTAAAATTTCACGATTATAACTACTGTCAATTAGGAAAGTGTTACCAAAAATAAAGTTATAGATATACACTACACCACAAGTAAGAACCATCATAGTAAGAACATTCAGAACGTCCCTTCATCGGCTTTATGCCAGGACTGCTCAGCCTTTATCCTGTGCAATTCACATACCTCACCCAAAGATTTCTTAAGTTTCTTAATGAACTTGTGACCATTTTGCATTTCACAGGCTCAAGCCACAGTACAAGCAAGCTGGCAGACCAAGTGGCCATCAGAGGCAGTGCTGAACGTCTCCCCCATAGCCAGCCACGTCAGTGGGTTAGCTCCAGCTATTCCTAGCTGAAGTGCATATTTTTATTTTACATACATACTATTTTTGAAGTGGGAGATATTGGCTATCTAAAAGGGTCCAGAAAAACAGTATTATTGTTGTCTTTCAATTTAGCCATGGATTAAAATACTACTATATTCACTGCACTGGCATCTCATGTTCTACCAGAAAAAAACCATGGTAAGAGCTAAAAATACAACATGAAGGCCTACCAAACCTGCTCTGGCCTGATTTTAAGGTTATTAACAGTCCATTAAGAATGAAAAATTCAGGGGCGCCTGGGTGTCTCTGTTGGTTGGACGACTGCCTTTGGCTCAGGTCATGATCCTGGAGTCCCAGGATCGAGTCCCACATCAGGCTCCCAGCTCCATGGGAAGTCTGCTTCTCCCTCTGACCTTCTCCTCGCTCATGTTCTCTCTCACTGTCTCTCTCTCAAATAAATAAATAAAATCTTTAAAAAAAAAAAAAAAAGAATGAAAAATTCAGGACAAAGGCTAAGCCAGAAAGGCTACCAGGACAAGAGTCATCCAATGGACTGGTCCTGTGCACAGTGGACATTAGAGTACCCCAGTATAATGGCTGATTGCAAATCAAAGTTATGACTCCTGCAGATGTCCACAGTGCATCAGAGATAGAATGAGGGAGACCATGGGAACATGAAGAGGGGAGAGAACAACAGATAGCTAGAACTGCTCCTTACTGGGTTCCACGTTCACTCCAAGCACATCTTTAATTTACTTCCCTGTTCATGAGATAGCTTGAATAGTGTTGTGTCAACACAGACCACAATTACAATAGCATACCATATGAGAATTCTTTTTACAAGTGATAGAGCTCTCAACCCAAACCAGAGGAGGTTAAAAGGGAATATATTGGGTCATATAACTAGACACGAAGTAGCTGCAAACAGATCTGGATATCCACCTCAAATGCTATCACTAGGACTTAATTCTTGGCTTTGCTTCCTCTGAACTGGACCCACACTCAGGATCCTGACAATGTTTCCCCATAACGCGGGCTCCCTCCCTACGGGGAGAACCACTCTACCCCTCATGTCATGACCCCAGCAGTGTGTGTCCTAGTCTTCTCTTACGAAGTCCTAAAGTTCACTCAGATCAAATCAGCTTTGATTATTTCCCCAAATGAGTTAACCAGGATGTCCAAAATAAAAAGAGCAGCTGATTAAACCCAC
Organism: Mustela nivalis; assembly: GCF_964662115.1. Classification (NCBI taxonomy): domain Eukaryota; kingdom Metazoa; phylum Chordata; class Mammalia; order Carnivora; family Mustelidae; genus Mustela; species Mustela nivalis. The sequence continues at coordinate 143,068,531 of NC_139021.1, forward strand.
ACGGGGACCTATGCTGGTACCCTGGACGGGTTCAGTCCTATTTAAATCTCCTGAGACAGGCTGTGGCTAGCTGTCCAGCAAATGCTTCACTTTGCCCAGAGACACAGTTTCCCCGTGACCTTGACCAAGTGACTGAGTGCCAGCCAATGGTTTGGAGGTGAAGTTCACCCCCTACTGGCCTAGCCCCTAAAACCTCCCATGTAAGCCTCCAGGTTGTCCTCAACAGTGTTTTAATACTAAATATTCTTACATTTTAAATTTAAAGAAATTTGAAGTTTAGATTAGAAACTTAGTTCCTTGATGGCACTAGCCATTTTTCAAGTGTTCAAAAGTCACAAGTTTAACTATCTTAATTCTGTTATTTCTCTAGTGGTGCAGTGGCCTCACTTATATTGGGCTCGGTTTTAGTCACTGCCCTAAGTATTCAGATCTGAAGATGTACTAAAACTTAGAATAAGTTTTAGATCTTACACTTTGTTCATCAGTATCTAAGTTCTATCATAGTTAGGGTCTCTTGGTGTGCAGTTGAAGAGATCAACAGGGGCATCTGTGTGGCTCAGTCAGTCAGGCGTCTGGCTCTTGTATATGGTTCTGGTTCGGATCTCAGGGTTCTGGGATTGATGCCCGTGTGAGGGGGTCTGCACTCATCAGGGAGCCTGTCTGAGCCTCCCTCCCCCTCAGTCCTTCCCCTCCCCTGCTCTTGCACACACACTCTAATAAATCTTTTAAAAAAAATCATTAAAGGCATACCACGTTTTGTAGAAAAAGGACGAGCTCCCTAGAAGGTAAAAGAACTAAGACCTAATGTCCTCTGTGCTGGCTAGCATTTAGTCATTCTGTTCCAAGTCCACCTTTCACTGCCCCACTGGGATACTGGAGTATTCCTCCCCTGCCTCCAGCACAATATTACCGTGTATCCGTAGGAACACTGGCAAGAGGACAGGTTCTTTCCGCCTGGCTCCAGTAGGTTTGTTCCGTATTTGCTCTTGCAATGCTGAGCTGGTGTGCAAGACAACAAACAACGCTCTCCCCTGGCAGCCTGAAGTGGCACTTGGGCAGATGGAACCCCGGGACGCTCCATGGGTGCCCTGACTCAAACACGGGTTTCCTAGTGGCAAGTTCAGCAGCACCCCTCCACAGGGAGCATCAGCACCCCAGCAGGACAGCCGGCAACCTAACAGGAGTATTTCCAGCTTGCCAGTGCTCGTCCATAGCTCGAGTCCGCTACAGAACAGCTCTGGCCCCAGCAATGCTGTGAGCTTCTCTGCCATGTGGTGGGCCATTACCACACCCTCTCTAAGGTGGTCCGAATTTCAGGGAGGAGGAAGGCCCCCCTTCCCAGTTAGTCCCTCCTTGAGTAATCACAAAGCCCTAGAATGTATTTTAGAATTCTTTCCTATCCCCCCTTCATAAAGTTCCAGTAAATAGTTAATAACTCTTTATATGGAACTTTCATGTTCAAATTACTGCTTTGTTTCTGGAATGGCGAGACCTCCTTTGCGATTCTTGGTCAGGTAACACCGGGCGAGACCCATCCCTGCCCCAGGCTTTGTGAATCTTTTCTGGAAAACAAGAATATCTGATTAGCTCAACCCTAAGTAACTAGAGCTGGAATCCATGGAATACCAGGGGATACCGATTAAAAAGCAACAACAGGTTTCACACAATTATTAAAACTACTGATTTCTAAGAGACCACAAAAACGATCACAATTCCGGTTTTACAGATAACATGTGGGCATTAAGAAAGGTCTTAAAGTAGACAGTGAATGAAACGTTGTCCCATTTGCTAGATTTTTTTCCCCCCTATTTAGCACTGTTGAACAGCATCTTCTATCCAGTGTGGGTCTCCAGGGACCATCAGTAGTGTAAGAATCGTTCCGTGCAAGACTGAAGCAGATCTGCATCTTCTCGTGCTACTGGGCACTCAGCAGGACAGGCATCTTCAATTATTCATGCTGGCTTCTCTACAAGTCAAATCTTACTCAGGCTATTAACCTGTCCATCTCAAAGCCCAGTGGGATGGAAACCCTTGGTGAAGCACCCTGGTCTTCTCTAGGCAGCGGTGGCCTGGCTGGTGCTTGGGCATCAGGCTTGGGGTACCCTGCTCTATGGAAACTTCAAAGAGACACTGTACAGGAGGAAAAGCACCATTTGTTTGTTCTTTATTATTTTTACAGAGTTGTTATTTCTTTCGTTGCAAACCCATCAATCATCCCGAACTTAAAACAAACCCATAGAGAAATACACAGAATTTAAAAGTGAAAACAAGAGGAGGGAAATTTTTCCCAGGCTTAAGAAAATCTCATCCTGCTATTGAAAGGTTCTAAAGGGGGAGAGAGGGAGGGAGACTGGTAGGTAAAAAAAAGCTTGTCCCCTTGCTCCTTCCAGTTCCTAGATCCATGGGGTTTCAGTGCTTTAAAATAAAATGGGAGGATGTAATAGGTACGCTGGAGCCTGGAATAGGAGAAGGGTCTGCAGGGGCTGGTAGGGACCACCCTCAAAAGAAGAAGGAAAATGGCTAATCACAGCGCACTGTTCTCAAGGACACCGACTATCAGGATGAAGGGGGGGAGGCTGGGCTCCAGAACCAGTGACCGGTTTACCTCACACAGCACAGCACCCCCCCCCATCTGCCCAGCATCCTGATCCCTGCACCTTCAATATCTGGCTGCAGACTCCCCTGCACTGACAGAGATCATTTATTTTCCATCACTTAAAAAGACTTGGATGTGTCACCACCAGCAAGGAGCAGAAGGAGCCACAGGCTTTGGAGCCAGGCAATATTCCAAGAGGCTGGCAGGTCCTAATCACATCACTGTGAATCAGGATTCCATGTGACCTTCTGCCTTTGCCCAGCGTTGAATTTGTTCCCACTCGCACGCTGTCTCCACACCCCCACACATACTCACGTGCACATACACTCACACCCATATGCACACCCCCACAGTCCCAGACCCATTCGTCTTCACAGCCCTATGCACACACTGACACACTTGTGCACACTCACAGGCATGCCCACATGCATTCACAAACAAGACCTCACGGCAGCAGCATCTGCCATAGAATGCCTCTGGGATGCTCTGGTCCTGTGAAAGGCACAGTAGGTTCTAACGAGTATCAAGGAAGTCCGTGTGTCTAGGGTTGTGGGAAGGCAATCTGCATCACTGTTCATAAGGGAGGAAAATACAGAAAAGCTCTATTTTCGGAGTATGTGATCTATCCATCTCAAGGTGCTGCTTTTAAATGGCTTCCTAACTTGATCACAGCCTTAACCACCATTATGGTAGCATATTACATGAAGGTTTTGGGGAACATGCCACTTTGGGGGGGAAATGGGACTCCGGAGAGACCATTTACTCCCCTTCTGCCCTCCTCAAGCCCCAAACATATTTCTGGGCCTGTTAATAGTGCCACTTTGTTCTAGCAGGTGACACCAGTTAGATCTTCCTCATTTAGGATTTGCCAACATCTCCCTGCTGGTGGTCAAGGCAGAGCTGAGGAAGAGGTATTTTTACATCACAATTACCAAGGATACATAATGGCCACAAACTCTGCCTTCTCCCATCAAGACATGGAGTCCATGTCCTTTTCCCTGGATTCTGGGCCAAAGACCTTCTCCACCCTAGTAGAATGTAGCATACATGACACCCACTCCAGCTCCAGGCCTAGGCTCTAGAGAGCCGGATACGGTCTTTGGCAGTCCTGGAGCTCTCTGCCACCTGGAGCTCTCTTATGCAATTCTAGCTACCCTGTTGGAGACATCACACAGGAAGAGAAAGACACCTAGCAAGCCCCCAAGTTCCAGTCATCGCAACAGTGCGGCCGGGTAGGCAAGTAGGGCCTTTATTCTCTGATCCAGCCCAGGTCCTGGTGCATGGAGCCACGTGAGTGACCCCGGCCCTACCAGCTGGAACAGCAAGGAGCTGGGCCTCCTGGGCCCTGCCTACGTTCTAGAATTCGGTTTTAGGGACGTTTGGTGGTGTTCAGTTGCACAGCAATAGAGAGCAGATAGAAAATGCTTACTGGGGCTAGTGAGAGTCCCCAGCTAAAGAATCAATGTGCGCACTGACCTCCATTCTAGGTGATAATATTGTGGCATCTTAGATGATAAGGCACTTATGTCTCAGGAGATAAATATAGGGCTTCTGAGATACCCTGAAATCAGGTGCAGTTAGCCCTATTTTGTAGCTGAAGAAACTGATGTTTAAAGACCAACCTAGGGTCACACATTTAGAATCAGCCAGCTCTGATTCCAGTGCCTATATTCCTTCTGAGACGGCATACTAACCCCTTAATTATGCAATTCTTCTAGTACCCAACAGCCTGAAGACATTTGTAATATAGGAATTAAGTAGGATGTACTGCACAGTTTGCCGAATAAACAAAGGTTTCCCCCAAATCCCAGGAAGCCTTCATCAGGGTCTTTTGCTTTCTTGCTGCAGAACACATTCCAGTGCCCTGAGTACTGCCCCCATCAAGAACCAATCATAAGCATGTGTTTATTTATGTAAGCCTGACCTTTTACCGCTATTACAACATGAGTGCTTTTGGTTTTGACTTTTTGGTTTCATCTTAATGGAGCACATGCTGGGTTTTACATGGTGTGAAGTCCAACAAAGTTATGATCTTTCCCCCACTTTGTAGTGCAAATTAAAGGGACAAAAGTTTTGGAACAGCAATGTCCACAATAGCTCAACTATGGAAAGAGTCCAGATGTTTATTGACAGAGGAATGGATAAAGATGTGGCGTGTGTATACAAACAGACACACACACACAGGAATACTACTCAGCCATCAAAAAAGAGATCCTGACTTTTGCACTAATGTGGATGGAACTAGAAGGTATTATGCTAAATGAAATAAGTCAGAGAAAGACAATTATGATCCCACTCATATGTGGGATTTAAGAAACAGAACAAAATCCTAGGGGAAGGGAGGAAAAAATAAGACGAAAAAAAGACAAAATCACAGGGAGACAAACCATAAGAGACTTAGTCACAGGAAAGAGCATTGCTGGAGGGGAGGTGGGTGGCAAGATGGGTAACTGATGGGCATTAAGGAGGACATTGATGTAATGAGCACTGGGTGTCATATACCACTGACAAATCACTGAACTCAACCTCTGAAACTAGTAATACACTACAGGCTTATGGGATTCAAATTTTTAAAAACAAGGGGATAAAAGTTTTGTAACATATTTATCTGGGGGTGGAGAGAAAAGGGACAAAGGGGTAACTAGACTCTAGAAGATGAGCCACTGTGCCTCTTTCAAGATGAAAGTTGTTCAACACACACTTGGCAAAGCTCTCCCTCTTTTGACCTTCAGCATTGCAGGAGAAGCTTCTGGAGCAAAACCCTCAGCCCTGGAGTCTGGATCTTTGACCAACATCCACCTGACCTGCCACTCTATTGGCAGAGGATTTTCTAGATGAATGAACCATCATTATCTCCAGAGCAATTGGCCTGAGGCGCACATGTGTACATTTGGGTGGCCTCACAGACATGCCTGGTGAGGCTTCCCATGCGCTCCGGACAGCAGCTTGCTGATGGAATAGGGAGAACAAGGCTTTAACTGTCAGACTGACCTGGGCTCAAATCCTTTCTGCCTCATATTGTATAGTCTTGGAAAAGGTACATAGTATCTCTGAAGTTGCTCATCTGTAAAATACCACCAAGTGTTATTTTGAAAGAGGGAGCCCTATCCTTCCTCATTGTTGCTCTATCAAAGAAGGGCAGAAACACACAACTTGGGTACATTGGTCCTACGTGGCTAACCAGATCTGCTATAGAACAAAGGGAAGGGGTGACAGACAGACTACTGTCCCCCAGTATCCATTCTCCCTTCTTCCCAGGGAGAAGTCCACTAGTTAACAGAGCTCATGAAATGGGGCCACCACTGCTGCTAGGTGCATGGCCACATGATAAAGCCCTGGACAATAGAATCTAAGTGGAAGTATCAGCTATGACCCTTGTAAAGACTCTTCTAAAGATTTTTAGAGAGCAGAGGAAGCGGGACCAGCAGACTCCACTGTGAGCACAGAGCCCAGTGCAGGGCTCGATCCCACAACCCCAAGATCATGACGCAAGCTGAAATCAAGAATCAGACACCTGACTGGGCGTCTGATTAAAGGAGGTGGTCTGCCCCCAACAGTTCTTTCCTCATTTCTGCCTAATGGGATGTAGGTGTGGAGACTGGACCCTAATTAGCCATCTTGAACCACAGGGACAGAATCCTAAGAGTGACAGAGCAACAAAGACAGTTCGACAACAAAGGTTGGTGATCCAAGTTGCCAGACCTACCAGGTTCCTTCAGTAAGGGAGAAACCAAATTTTCTACCATTATTTTTCCTTTGCCCCCAATAAAGCTGAATTTAAGCTTTATCAGTACTAGCACTTAACAGAATTGGTGGTAAATTTGCTCTTAAGAAATGCTCAAGAACAGTTTTGCAGAAGTATTTATCCCTGATTCCTTAAAAATGGAATCAGTCCTATTACCTGAAACCTTCTTCAAGCAAGGCCACCTTTAGTCCCAATCTAGCATGCTTGTTAGAATCCATGGTATTCAAAGCTCTTCAAAAATCATCTAAGAAACCCTGTGACTTCTGGACTGAAGCATTAAATCCAAAATGAAAGGCACAACTTGGGAGAACTTGCCACCTCAAATGACATCATATTCAACGAAAATAATCCTATCTACAGGTTTTACTGTTTCCTATGTGCTAAGTGCTATATACTTGACCAGGACCTCATTTAATCTTTTTAACAAACTTGGGAGTAGGTACTCTCATTCCTGTACTACAAATGAACAACACCCGGCTCTCAGCCACCTCACCAAATCCCTTCCCAAAAACACCACACTCTCAGGCAGGACCAGAGAACACCATGGCCCTGCTTCCCCAAGTGCTTGCGAATGTAAATCTGAAGAAGGTGAAGGGAAAAACCTCTGTGAGAGATGTTCCTTAGCAAACATAATTCCTGAGTGTAAAAGCCATCACTTTAAAAAGAGAGAGGGGGTGGGGGTAGGGAGAAGAAAAAGGTCTTTTTCTTCTGGTGACCTCTTAACTCCATCTCCCAACTCACACAGAACCTTCCCAATACGGAAGCAGGATTTGGATTAACATCTACTCACTCTTGATTTAGGATATTTCATTTTAAACCTTATTGATCAACCCAGCATTGACAAAGCTTCTCGACTTTGTGTTGGCTCCTAAGATTAGTTTTGAATCATGCATTAGTGCCCTCCGTCATTTTAAAAGACCTGACCGTCAGTTCTAGGATAAATTTAGAGAACAGCAGAAAATTTATCATCCAACTAGTTTGGAATTTGTACTTGTCTCTACTTGAGTTAGCGGGACCTCTAGTCAGACTCCAAAGTCCACACCCTGATTCAGGTTCTGTTCCCTTTATTCCACTTAAAAAATCTGGATCCATAAAAATATCAAGTAAGGTGAATATTTGGCCCAAAGAAGATTTGATGTTAGAGCAAACTAAACAGACTTTCATCCTAAAATAAGTTATGCTGAAATACAAAACCTCTCTCAAAACAGTATTCGTAAATAAAACACCAGAGCTGAAAATGTTCTTATGCTGAAACCAAAGTACAAATTGAATTCGCTGATGGTGCTGTAAGTGGTTAATGGCTAAAGATTTCCGGACATGAACGGCAGAGGATTAAGCCATCTTTCATCTGCAGTGAAATACGTCCAGAGAGCCTGGGCCAGGGCAGAGGTTATGACCCGCAATTGAAAAATGAGTGATCTCAAGCCCTGTGTTTGTCCAGAAGTATTAGATACAGTTCACTCTTGCCCCTTCAAAGCTGACATGCACAGTCACTGTAAAAGAGACAAGGTGGGCTTCTCTGGAGGGCTCTATGCTCACCAGCTTAACTCAGGGAAGGAGATCTCTGGAGCCCAGAGCTAATAACCCCAGGAGCACCAAGGCTAGAGATGCTTTTCATCACATACTTTCCTTGAGGCCATGGGAAATCTGTTAATTTGCCAAAAGTGAACCAAGCCTACGCTACATGCAGTTTACAGACAGACAGAACTCCCATCCTCACAAAGTCTACCTTCTAATGTGTACACAGGGGTCAATACAGATGGTATGAAGTTCCTGCTGCAGATACTTGAATTCTGCACTCACATCTACAGGGCCCCCACCATGTGGTATAGTGAGTGGCTCATCATAGGCAGAGGAGCTGGGGGCTTTCTCCAGCCACAGGAATAGGATTGGCCTTTACGGGACAAAGCCAAAAGTGCTGGTGAATGAACGCCCCAGAAGTGACCCTCAACCATAAAAGAAGGGGAGGTGATTGATTTGCCTCTCCATTCCAAAGCTACCCTCCACTGGCTTCCTGGGATTCGAGAGCATTCCTCCCCTTCTCCAACAACTGGCATGGCATTAAACTTCCCCAATAGAAGGTTCTGGGGAGACCCTGGAGGAGGAAAGCGCTGCTCCACCTGGTTCACAAGTTGCTCCCCAGGAAGTTTTACAGCAAGGCATGTCCCCCGGGGACCACTTCCCCTGGCACCCTAGAGGGTAGAGGCCCAGAGAGTGCCACAGGTACATCTCCACCTACTTCACCACCCTGCTGGCATCAGCCATGCCCTCCTTGATTAGATCCAGATTTTTGCCCTAATGGGGGCAGGAAGGAAGAAAAACTCCTGGTGCTCTGCCACATTCCCAAGGCATTCCCTTTATCTTCCAGTGTTCTTTATAGTTCTAACACCTTAGTAGGTAATATCTAGGCACAGTTAATTTATTAAGCTTGCCCTGTTCAAGTTACAGTGTGCTTTGTCTCCTAATTGGACCCAGACTATTTTAATGACTATTTCCTTTCATTCCTAGCTCAAAATATTAGAAACATGTCCCCAAGCCTCCTGAATTACCAGCTTCTCCTAGAACACCTGGAGAGGTTTCCAGAATTTTGAAAACAAAGAGTTTTTCCCTAATAATTCTACACTTAATCTTTGCTCCTCTGAATAAGCAAAACTGTGAGTAAATGGTGTTCATTTTAGCATTATTTCTATCACAGTCTCTCTCCCTTTTTTTAAAAACTCGTAGTTTGTATTATGTTAATGTCCTATTATTTTGCAGAGGAGGGAGGGTAGAAAGGGGGAAGGAGAGGGAGAATCATCAAGCAGACTTCCTACCTAGCATGGAACCAGACCCAGGGCCCCATCTCACGACCCTGAGACAATGACCTGAGCTGAAAATCAGGAGGTGGACACTTAACCATCTGAGCCACTCAGGTGCCCCTTGCCTTTTTAATTTCTAAACCCAAATGGGATATAAAGTTCATGAAAACAGGTACCACTCAGTCCTATTCATCTGACCTGCCACCCATGAGACTGGATGAGTCACCAAGGGAGCCAGGGCACAAAGATCTAAAACAAGTTAAAAAGTATGGGAGAGGGGGAATGGCAAGGAAAACAAGGCAATGAGAGAAGAAGCCTCTGGGCATCCACCTCCCGTCCAATATTGGAGATTGGCCTTGCGGAACTAGAAGAGCAGAGCAACAATCCCCACAGGGGTACCTGGTATGAAGAAGGGAGAGGAGATGGCAGAAAAAACACAGCTGAGGAGAGGGACCAACAACCTCAGACCCATCTGAGGTCCAGCAGATCGAGTGGGCTTAGGAAAGTTCCAGGTGGATTGATTCTGTAGGTGAATACTCACGGGAGGGGAGGGGAGGAGGGCGATGGGCACACAGCGGGAGGTGAAGCTGCTGCAGCACAGACCATCAGCATCACGGGCCAGACTGAGTGAGGTCCCCTGCAGCCCACAGGCTGAATGAGCCATGTGGACAAGGCCCTGCCTGGCAGGGGAAATACAGGCGACCCAGAAGAAAACGGCTCTCCTCTCCTCTTCCAGCCAGTAAGCAGTTACCAGAGGGACCTCCTGGAGGTGGAGGGTGCCGGGAAGAAGGCGGCCACAGCTAGGTATCTGGGTACCACTCTGGGATGGAGAAAAGAATCTCGAATCCACCTGGGAAAAGCCCCTGATCATGTTTACTATTTGAGAAAGGCTCAGGACTAAGTTCTTCCCCCACTCATGGGAGTGAAAATCTCCTTTACAGTCATAAACTGTAGGATCTGTTGTGGTGCTCCCAGGTTTTGAAGATCATTAGAATGGCTCGATGTACACCTGTTACACGTGGCCTTCATGACTGTTTCCCAAATTGTAGTTGTAGATGGAACATTGGACACAACTGTTCCAATTTTTGCCAAATTGGGTTGCTATTTATATTAACATTTCTCTTTAAGTCCCCTTGCTTTTATATTTAGCTCCATTCTAAGCAATAAAATGTTATATAGGTTTGTCGTGCTCATTTTATTGCATACGTTAAATACCTATTTATACCTATTAAAATAAAAGGTTTGATCTTTAGGCTGAAGTCATCTTCTATACCATTGATAAATGTAACACATTTGGGAAAACCCGTATTACTTCAAGACGTGTAACGTCCTTCATTATTTCCAAATCACGGTGAACAACTTGCAGGTTCTCTGGGAAATGTCAGAAAGGCTAAGATGGATCCTGTGAGCTGTTGGCATTTTCCTGATGGAAAGATACTCTACCCTATTTTAGGCTTTTCTCTTCAAAAAAATGCTCATCACGGGAGACATTTGGAAATATCCAGAGTAGAGCTGTTAGAGGCTTCCATTTCCCTTATAGGATCTCCATGTCCCCCAAGTGTGGTCAGCTTGTACAGAAGGAGACCTGTAATATTTGGTGCTCTCTAAACAAATAAAGGGAAGAGATTAAGGCAATTACAATATGTAAACAGCTTAGAGAATCTGAGCACATGTGGAAATGATATAAAGATAGAAAACCAGAACCTGAGGTTCCTTCACCCGTCTCACCTCTGCCACTTACAGGTTGAGTTAGGGACCTGCAGGTAAACTGCTCCCCATCTCTGGAACTCAATATTTCTTTTAGAAGTGGGCTAGATCAGACTGGAGCCTATTAGGCTACGGTTGGACAGACATTGTGGAGTAATGCTCTAGCAAGAATAGAAAGTAAGCAGTAGTCCTAAATCTTTCTAAATTTGGTTATTCTCTGGGGAGGAAAAAAATAGCAACTACTAGACAATGTGGTCTCTAAGGCATCTTCAGAAATTGACTGGTTGTTTTTTTTTTTAAGTCTTATTTCACAGAGATAGAGAGTACAAGTAGACAGAGTGGCTGGCACCAGGGGAGGGAGAGGCAGGCTCCCCACCAAGCAGGGAGCCCAATGGGGGGCTAGATCCCAGGACCCTGGGATCATGACCGGAGCGGAAGGCAGCCGCTCAACCAACTGAGCCACCATTGTGCCCCCAGAAACGGACATTCTTTCCACGGTTTTGACTCCGCTATCCATGAACAGTTCAGAGGGACAGCTCCATTGTGAGGAGTCCCCAGGGAAGAGGAGGAGAAGCTAGGAACTATCAAGAAAAAATGTTTTACCCACCCAGGACTGAAAGGATAAGAGGCCTTTCTCCTGCCCTGGGAAAAGAAATCAGCCCTTGAATATATGAGCACTAAGGGCTCACCTCAAACATGGTGTCACAACTTTGTTCAGCGGAAGCATGGGCAAGGAAATCCCAGCGGGCCGGCTTCCCCTAGGGACACACAGACTCAGCCCAGGAGCACTGAGGAGGTTAATTCATCCGGTCAAGCTTGGTCTGGCCCCGTGAGCATGGCAGTCTTGGGTAATCGGCAGTGTGACCAGCAGCGCTTGGGTTCCAGGCACTGATTTCCTCAGAGGTAATCTAACTTTTATGTTTTCTGCTCCACAAAACCCATTCAACACAGCAATGGAAGGCTTTGTATTGACGAAGGCAATGCCTTCGAGGTACACGAAATGGCTCAAAGATTTACAGTTGCCTGAATTTTCACTTCTTAGTCCTCTATCATCTTAGTCTTTTACGCTTGACAAGTGTATCTCCCTTTGCATGCTTTCATATCCCTACTGCGTGAACTGCTCTAGAATGGGAGTTTCCTGGCGCAGGGAGTCCATCCATAGGGGTCACCTTCACATGTCCCACCTGTCCTCTGCAGGGGCTGCCCACTCCGCGGATTCAGTTGCATGGCATTTCATTGTAGGACAAGCTAATGCAAACATAGTCACATTGGGGCCACACCAAAGACCTCTTCCAGGCTGGCCTTTAGGAAACATAGAAGAGGGACCCAGCTCCCCTGCAGCAGCTAGAATGGTAGTGAAGGGAACAGTTAACCCCTTCAAATAATCTCAAGCTCAGAAAGGAGGACCCTCATCCAGGCCAAGCCCAGGGGTTCCAGAATGCGGGGCTCTTGCTGTCCACTCCTGGCCTCACTCTCAAGGCTGTGCACGAAGGAGCCCAGCATCCCTTCACCACCCACGGCTCCCTCCACACCCCCTGGTGCCCCAGTGAGCGCTAACACTCCGTATCACTATTTTAAGTACTTCATACTTATTTCACACAGAACCACCCCACAAGAAAATAAGGCCGCTACCACCATTTTACAGATGGGGAAAACAGAATGACCTTGCCTGAAATCGGATTTCTAAGCACTGGAGCCAGTATCCACACCCAGGGAAATGGCCAACTCCCTCACACAGCTTGGAAAGGTACACATACAAGGAGTGCTTGAGCCTGCTTTAGCTGATTTTCACACAAAACCACAGGCAAGATCCAGCTGCAAAGCCCTGGGACTCCGTATGGTTTAAAGCCTTCTGCTGGCAAACAGCAGGCCCCAAAGTCACCACCAGAGAGGAATATAGGTAAGAAACATGGCGGAGGCCAGCTCAGATAGCCTGGGAGTACTGGTCCCCAGACCAACTCCCCGTGGGGCTGTGGGCCCACAGTGTCTGCCCACTCCATGGAGCTGGGGCTGGCAGAGCTCTGCTCCTGTGCCCCTCCACTAGGAAGATTGTATGACAAGGACTATTTCTCTGTATGGTTTTCATTACTAACTTGGAAACATTTTTTTGCTTTTAGCATTTGCAAATGAACTCCGAAAGGTCTGGATTTTAGTCAGAATCGGACCAGGGGGATAACGTCTATACACTTTCTCTCTTGCTCGCTCTCGCTCTTTCTATCCAACTGGGCAATTCCTAGTGCCCACCTGTACTTTCTTGAATGTTCTTCCTCCACATAAAATGTTTTAAACTATTAAAACTCCAGCTCAAACGCCATTCCAGAAAGCCTTCCTAGATCCCTTCAGGCAAAATGCTTGCCCCTCTCTAAACACTAAGTTTTTGCTTTAGCTCCTTACAGATACCTTCATCTTCTAGGTTTGTTACTCATCTCCCCTGATCTCCTGGGAGAATGGGAGGATCTAGTTATGCCCTCTATCCCCATAGTGATGAGATCAATACCAATCAACAGATATTTGCGTTTATTTTCTAATTCTGGTCCCCAGTGACGGTTGTTAGAAATTAGATTGTAGTTACCAGTCATGATCTCTGGTGAGGGACCAAAACCATGAAAGAAACAAGAAGTGCAAATAAAAGTGAATATTTGATTCAAAATGAGAAAGATTAGCAGCTTTTTACAGATTTATTTGACAGAGAAAGAGTGAGCCCAAGCAGGGGAGTGGCAGGCTGAGGGCAAATGAGAAGCAGGCCTTCTGAGGAGGAGGGGAAGTCAGATGTGGGACTCCATCCCTGGACCCTGGGATCATGATCTGAGCCAAAGGCAGTGGCTTAACCAACTGAGCCACCCATGCACCCCAGCAGCTCACTTCTCATACAAGATTATAAATTTGCATTAAGGATACTATCAGATCAAGCCGAGAGCCTACTGTTATTTCCATCTTACATGCTGGAAACACCTTAATTCTTCTGGTATAAACCCATTCATTGACCAAGTCTTTTTAGGTATATCAACACAGAAAATTACTTTAATAGCCTCTCTTCAACCCTGCCACCCTCCAGTAATATTAGTGGATGCCTTAAAATATGTAAAAATATTCAATGCTTCGATTATCCTCTGGGAATCTTAACTGTTGTTTTCGTGTACATTAATAATTTCTTGGTGTAATTTTTCCCAAGAGAACATATCAAAGGAAAGTGTGCATAGATTTACATATGTTATTGCTAATAAACCTCCCAAGAAGAAAATAGCCTTCCATCCAGGTGGAAACCATACCGCTTTAAATCAAAGCTTAATGACGATTGAAGTATTTTTATAGAGTTACAGAACAATGCTAGGCTGTAAGTCAAAGGCAATTGGGAAATGTAAGTTGCAATTTTGACAAGTGGCTACTCACCTGATGGTCGTGTGAACACGTTCCAATCTCTACTAGGCTTTATCTACCATTTTGTCTGCCCAGAATGTATACACCCTTCTTATTAGGAAATAATCCCAAGACAGTTTGGGGGAAGGGGGAGGGATGGCCCAGTCTTCCATCATGAATGCTAAAAGGATGGCCATTCCCTCCCCCAATTACCTAGCTCCAAGAACGTACTCATGTGAGAATGAATCTTGGAGTAATAGGATTTACTAAGAAGGAGAATCCTATTAAGATTTATAAGACAGTATCTCAAATTAGAATAATACTGCTGTGGGGAAATTTTTTTAAACTCCTCTGATTAGCTTAAAGCAGTATTTATAAGTGACTTATTGGGATGTCTAGGATTGCTTCAAAATATTCCAGCAAGAAAGCAATGCTTTAGAGAATAGATTAAGGTCGGCAGAATTGTAATAAAGAATCTAGGAATGGATTCATGAAGATTCATTATATTCTTATGACGTATGCTTGAAGTTTTTCATAAAAAGTTAAGCTTCTTAGAAATCCAAGAGTACTGCAGACAATGTCCTAGAGCAGTGGTCATGTCAGAGGCAGTGGCGAGCACCTCATGGCACTAGAGTCACCTACAGGTGACCATACCTGGCTAATCTTGATTGCTGCCCATTTTCAGAGCTGGGTTCTCCAGTCTTCGTGAAGATTCAGTGAATTACCCAATGCCCTACAATGCAGCTGTTTTCTGCTTAAGTTCCTGTTGTTTACAACCAAGAACTTGAATATTAAAACCTAGTAAATTTAAAACTCCAAAAGACTTTCAAGTGGTCTCACCTGATAAGTGCAACTTGTTAACATGACATTGGACCAATGATGTCAAATAGGTTATAGAAAAACAGCTGTTTTCTCTTAAATAGATGACTGGCTTTGATAGTCAGTGTCCTACTAATTCCCTTGTTACACCTGCTTATGGGCTCACAATTCTTCTCAACATGGATTCCAGACAGCCATTACCTCACATAAATGAGAAATTCGATATTAACCACTCCCAAGCAAAGCAGAAAAGGAAACTGCCACTTTTCCCTAAAATGATCATAATTTTAAAATAATTTTGAAGTGATTACAAATGAGTTTGATTACTGTGTCTGCCTGCTTTTCTCCACCTTCCCTTTCCCAGTTGCAAAGGTATAAACGGCAAACATTAGAAGTACCAAATTCAAAAGGCAACTGTTAGGCAACATGTTTAGACCTGAAGGGCTTCAGAATCCCTTCTGTTCAAGCTCATCTCTGCACGTATTGGTTTGTAACTCCGGGAGTTCCTTGATGAAATCTGAAACTGGTTCTGAACATAACAAAGAGAGACCCCAGAAAGTTTTGTTACAAGTGCTCCAGATCCTAACTGCACAACCGGAGTCGTCCTTGTTTTGCAGACCGGCCCACTAAGTTTTCCCAGCTTACCCCGCTCTCCCACCTAGCCTGCCAGCCCAGACACCTGCAACATCGTGGAGGCCTTTTTTTTTTTTAAGATTTTTATCTATTTATTTGACAGGCAGAGAGGCAGGCAGAGAGAGAGAAGGAAGCAGGCTCCCCGCCGAGCAGAGAGCCCAATGCGGGGCTGGATCCCAGGACCCCGGGATCACGATCCCAGCGGAAGGCAGAGGCCTCAACCCACCCAGCCACCCACATGCCCTGCGGACACCTTCTTTAACCTTTGCTCTTCTTACAACTTTCTAACTCAGACTTCAGTCCGGAGCTGGGCATCGGGGCTAACCTGCCCACAGGAGACGCTAGCCCTCCAGGCACCACCTGCTTCTCTTCTCTGCTTTGCACTTTGCCCGGGGCCTCAAAGGTCCATCTTAAGCTGGTTGGTGGTTCCGGGGCACCCCAACGTTCACGTGGCTGTCCACAAGCACCAGTGAGAGGTACAGGCCAGCCCTCCCCCGCACAAAGACATATAACCAACCCAGGATCCGCCCCACCTTGCCCCCTCCGGGGGAGGCCTACTCTTCCGAGGCTGGTTTCCTTGGTCTCAGGCTAGTTCACTCTCTGCCCATCCACAGCCCTGGGGGCTCCCCGAGTGAAACCTGAAACTTCCCCGGGTACACAGCAAGGAGAGACACAAGACAGAGACAGGCCACGCCGGATTGGTAGATTGGAGGTTTAACCGCAACGGAACTGACCTACGACACTGGTCCCCGGCAGCAGCGAGAGGAGTAACTCGGTTCCCGCCAGCGGCCGTCTGCCAGTTTATACAGCCGCGTCGCAGCATCAGGCCCTGGACCATCCTGGTGGTCTCAACGAGGTCGTGCACCTGAAGCAGGCTGCAGCTGGAGAAGGTAAAAGGACTCGTGTTCCAAACAAGGGTGGGGGTCAGGAGCCCCTGATTGCCCCACCCAGCTCGCAGGCAAACCTGGGCTTGCGTCCTCTCCGTGACCTCCTACAACGTTGTCTTCCAAGTGGTTTGCCACAACCACGAACCCCTGCCCGTTGCCCGCACACACCTCATGCAGGTTCCATGGTAGGGCTTTTTAAGCTCTCTCAAGAGCAGTGGGGCACAAGATTCAGCATTTCCCCGCACAAGAGAAGGTGCCAAATTGCTTACTACAAATTCTGGCTTCTAGAACTTCCATATGGTAAAGGTGGAAACGAATAAACAGGATGAAGGCTGGCCCACCCAGGCCATGAAATTCAAAATAGCCCCCATGAACAGAAAAGTTCTCATTTCTTTTTCAAATTGATCTAAAAGTGTTTTTTGTTTTGAAGTACAACAACAATCACTCTTCCTCCAAAGTTCAAGAAGGAAGCCCAGCTTCCTACCCCACTTAGTTTGCACCTAGGAGCGCCACACCTTACGTTGGGTTGGGGCATCTATCCACCAAATGTTACCCCCAGTGGTTGTTGGTCACTGGGCAGACACCAACTCCCTCCCCCACTTCCAGGCCTGAGCACCTGTGCTGAGCAAGCTCATTGCACTTTGGAGAAGTACTAGGGCAGAAAGCTGACACTCATGAGTGCTCAAGCTGGGAGGTGGCTTCCTGAGTGCTCCCATCAACCTGCAGCTGAACGCAGAGGGAGGCTGAGGGCACGCAGCCCAGGACCCCAACAGCATCTCTTTCGTGCCTCCTATACAATGAAGTTCTAACAGTGTTAACTATTTATGATGTTCCGTGAGTGCCTCAGGAGACAGCCGTGATATCTAATCACAGAACAATTTTATAATTTAAAAGGGATTTGATTCTCTTCTCTGTCTAGACAGAAAATAAGCTGGGAGAATGACTCAGACCCTGTATATTTAAACAGAACACTTCGTGTGCCCCTTAAGTTAAAATATGTTAGTCTCTAGTGTGGAAAGTCAGATTAATACACATTACTTTGCAGGGAAACTAATTAAATTTTTCTATCTACCTTCTTGGCCTCTATCAATTAACTGTAATTTAAACTTTACCTGGGTCTTTCCATAGAGGAAATAAAGCACACAGCGAAGTCCTGGAAAGCAAATACAGTGTTCTTAGGGGGAAACTCGTAAAGTATAAGATAAAAGCTGAGAAACGTGGGTAGTTTGCAGTTCAACCAATTTCAAACTCTATTATTCAAAGAGAATAAAGCCCAGACGGGACAAAGAAATTCACAAATATGCTGGCCCACATTATCTATTTCAAGGAGATATTAATGAATCATGTTTCTCAAAATAAAGAAAAGCAGAGAAACAGATCAAATCACAGGACAAAGAAAACTTATCCCACATAATATTGCTTCCTGGGCTTTTTCTCATATGAGTTCTAGAAGTTTCTGCAGGCTAGCCAAAAGGCTAGTTAAAGGAACAATCAGAATGAGAGCAAACACAAAACTGTTCTGAAAAATTAGTGGGACTTTAGCCATCCCTGCACAGCCTGTGGGAGCTAGTGGGGGGACACCAGCAGAAATAACTCATTTTTCTTGGGTCATACCCTTGCAGGGCACCTCTTGCAGGGCACTTTAAGTGTTTCTTAGAGTTTCCAGGGATATCTCAGGTATATTTATGGACATGTCCACCCCATATGAGTGCTGCTACCATCCCTCTGCCTCCCACCAGATGTCCCCTTTCCCATCACAGCTGAACTCCTGGAACCCCTTAGACACCAATGATGCACAGTGGTCCCCACCCTTTCTCTTTCGCTCTGTTGTGGGAGTATCAAAGCTGTGGGGCTTATGCCTTAATGTCTTAGAGAAACAGCCTTATCAGATTTTATGGATAACACACCTGTTCTCCAAGGGACTCCCATCTTCTGTGAAACCTAGTGAGTAAGGACTTGGACAAGAACCAAAGTGACAAACACTTCAAAATCCTCTCAGCCACATCCCCGTGGCTCTGGATGGTTCAAGACTTAATGCTTCCTGCTCCCTTCTCCCTTCACGTAGCTTTCAGTCCAGGAGGCACCATATTTCTTCCAGATATAACCAGATAGCCCTGAATCTCTGTCTAGGACGTCCCCCCCTTGATTTAAAAAAAAATAAAATAAAAATAAAAATGGTTGTTTTTATTTTCTTTACTCAATTTTTAATGCATGCTTTCCTTAATAAGCACTTTTTCTACCCAATTATTCATCAGATATTCCATAACATTCTCTGGGAATCGTGTTAAAATGCAGATTCAGTAGAACTGGGATGGGGCTCAAGATGCTACAGTCTTCACCTGACACGGGGTGATACAGTGCTTCTCATGCTTCTGATCTTGGACCAACCCTTGCAAAGCGAGGCACCGAGTATTTACAGATAAATATGACATACCGTGTTCTTCCAGGAGGTTACAGTATGGCTAGAAAAATAAATGTATCCCTACACAGTCAGTAGTATAAGAAAGCCTATGTCTGAAGAAAGAGTACCTGTTCTTGATAATGCCCAGAGCTTGGCCCATGACCAAACTCATATGAACATGCACAGCAACAGAGGTTCTCAAACTTGAGTGCTGATCAGAAATACCTGGGGGCCTTGTTCAATGCAGATTACTGCGCCCTACCCCCAGAGCTCTGTCTTAGTAGGTCTGGGTTGGAGCTCAAGAATCTGCGTCTCTAACAGATTTCCAGGTGATGCTGATGCTGCTGGCTCAGAGCCCACAGCTTGAGAGCCTCTACTCTAGCAACCCCAGGCCCAGAAAGCCTCCTGCTGAAGGGACAGATGCCTTCCAGTCAACCATGTGAGTGAGGATAAATTACTCCTGGATGCCTGCCCACCCCAGCCCCCAACAAGACTTTTAAATAGAGTCCAGTCCCCTAACACATGCTCCCCTGACACACACATTCACAAGAGCCTTTCAGTATTAATCTCCATCCTTTTATCTTTAAGCTGAGTCTTTGTGTTTAAAGATTTTGTGTGTGTGTGTGTGTGTGTGTGTGTATTACTCGTAGACAACATACTGTTGGGTCTTTTTTTTTTTAATACACTCTCCACTCTGACGATTTCTGCCTTCTGGTTGGTACACGGAGACCATCTAAATTTAAAGTGACAAATGGTATATTTGGATTAATTTCCACCATGTTTGTAACTGGTATCCATTGTTGCATTTGTTCCTTTGTTTCTTTTTTTGTCCCTCTTTTCCTTCCTTCTCAGGTTCCAATTGGCATTTCACATGATTCAATTTTATCTTATCAGTGTATCAATTATATTTCTTTTTTTTATACCTCTTTTAAAAAAATGCTAGTGCTCACTCTAGAGCATACAATATACATATTCACCTAATCTAAATCTACTCTGAAATGACACCATACCTCTTCATGTGTAGCTCCTGATTGCAAAGCATTACTGGTTCGGCTCCTCTGTCCCTTGTGACATTGTTGTTCTTATTTTCAATTATCCATATGCTAATTATCACCCAGCTGTTATTATTATTGCCTCTAAAAGTTATGTTTTAGATCAAGTAAGAATAAGAAAACAAGGGGCGCCTGAGTGGTTCAGTCAGTTAAGTGTCTCATCTCTTGATTTCCCCTCAGGTCATGATCGCAGGTTGAGGGATCAAGCCCCAGGTCAGGTACCGCGCTCAGTGGGGAGTCTGCTTGAGGTTCTTTCCCTCTGCCCTATGCCCCACTCAAATGCATGCACACTCTTTCTCTCAAATAAATAATAAATCTTTAAAAGAGTAAGAAAATAAATGACTTTATCTTGATTCCTTTGCCAATGCTCTTCCTTTCTTTATGTAGATCCAAGTCTCTGACATACCATTTTTCTTCTGCCTAAATAACTTCTTTTTAACTTTTCTCATAGGACAATCCTGGTGGTAATAAATTTCTTCAATTTTTGCTATTCTGAAAGTCTTTACATCTTCACTTATGAAGTTCACATTTTACTAGATTTAGAATTCTAGGTTAGAGGATGTTTTGATTAACACCTTAAATATTTCAGGGGAACCTGGGTGGCATGTCAGTTGAGCAAATGGCTCATGGTTTCAACTCAGGTCATGATCTCAGAGTCATGAGATCAAGCCCCATGTTGGGCTCCAAACTCAGTGCAAAAGTCTGCTTGAGATTTTCTCTGTCTCTCCCTCTGCCCCTCCCACTTATGCCTGCTCCCTCTCTCCCCAAAATAAGTAAATAAATCTTTTTAAAAACATATATCATTCCGGGGTGCCTGGGTGGCTCAGTGAGTTAAAGCCTCTGCCTTTGGCTCAGGTCATGGTCTCAGGGTTCTGGGATCGAGCCCCACATCAGGTTTTTTGCTCAGCAGGGAGTCTGCTTCCCTTCCTCTCTCTGATATATATATATATATATATATCATCCCATTCTCTTCTTATTTGCATGGTTTCTGATTAGGAATCCAGCATAAATCTTATCCTTGTTTTTCTCTAGATATGTGATTTCCCACAACCACTGCCCACCCAGTAGCTCCTTTCAAGATTTTCTCTTTGCCTTTTTTTGCCTACAGTTTAAATATGCCTAGATGAGAGATGCTTTTTTGTTTAGGGGATATCTGTTTTGTTTGGAGTCGAGAGTGGGAGCTCCTTTAAACCACATGATGTTCTCTGTTCCTGGATCTGTGGTTTGGAGTCTGTCATTTATTCTGGAAAAGTAAATGGAATGTTACCAGCTGTTCATTCTTCTTCTGTTCCACTCCCTTTCTTCTCCTGATAGTCCAACAATGCATGTGTTAGATATTTTGAAATTGTCCCTTAGTTCTTCAATGTTCAGTTCTGTCTTGGGTTTTTTTGTTTGTTTGTTTTCATACTTTTTTCCTCTGTGCATTTCAGTTTGGGAAGTCTCTACTGACCCGTGTTTAAGCCCAGTGATTCTTCCTTTGGCTGTTTCGAGTCTACTGATGAGCCTACCAAAATCATTCCTCCTCTCTGTTACAGTGCTTTTTGTTTTCTAGAATCTCCTTTTGATTCATTCTCTCTGCTTATATTAGTCCTCTGTTCTTACAAGTCGTCCACTTTTTATATGAGAGCCCTTAGCATATAGTCATAGCTATTTTAAGTTCCATGTCTGATAATTCCGAAATTTGTGTCATATTTAAGCCTGGATCCAAGGATGGCATTTTCTCTTCAATATGTGTATTTAGTTTTGTTTTGCCTTTCAGTATGCCTTGTAATTTTATGTTGAAAGCTAGATGTGCCATATCAGGTTATAGGAACTGAGGTAAATGGGTCCTTAATGTGAAGATTTATGGTCACAGGGTAGGAGTCAGGTTATGTTTAATGTTTGTTTAGCTGTAGGGGGCAGAGGCGTCAAATTCCTCTCACATCCTTAGTGTTGTAGCACCTCTTGACTTTAGACTTCCCTAAGTACTCTTCCTCCTCAGAGAAGTCTGTATCTTCCTGATCTCTCAGCTGTAATCTTTGTTATTTCATTGGAGTCTTGACAAAGTACGGGGAGGAAAATGTCCTATAGCCTTATGATCAAATTTCTGCACTTTAGTGGGCCTAGGACCCAGGGTTATGAACTTCACAAGTGTTTCTCTGAAGCATAGCTTCCTCGCCTTTCCTTCTCTGGCTGTAGCACTTCTAGTGAAGTTGCTGACTGTGTTTAACCCTCTTAGGTAAGACAGAAAGGCTAGAGGAGAATGGAGTGGAAGGAATATGTTTGCTCCAGATGTGGGAAGGCCCTGACAAAATCTTTACCTCTAGAGAGAAGGCATGTTGAAGAAGACTATGGGCATGTTTCACAATGGCTACTTTCCCCCTGCCAGAGCTACAGAGGATCTTCCTCATATACCCACCACAAGAACTTGGTAAAGGGGAAGTGTGGCTGGCTCTGTCAGAAAAGCTTGTAATTCTTGATCTCAGGGTCATGAGTTCAAGCCCCACATTGGATGTAGAGATTACTAAAATAAATAAATAAACAAACAAACAATTTTTTAAAAAAGAACTCATGAAATTATGAAGGACACCCCCCCCCACTAGAGCTGCAATTGCTAGTCCAACTGCTAGTCCACACTCAACCTCCAGCAATTTACCAAAATTATCACCAAAGTGTTATTTCCAGTTTGTGTTTCCAAGGTCTTCCCATGTAGAAGGTGAACCAGAAGTCCTTCCAATGTTAATCTAAACACAATAGGAAAGGAAGTCTATCATAAAGGAAAGTTTGGGATAGAAAGAAAATAAATTCTACTGGCATTTCCAAACCCAAGACTATCTATGCCACTGAAGCACTTTCCTCGGAACTTTTGTTAGGAAATAGGACTAAGAACATAAAAATTCAGGTGCTTGGGTATAATATTTCTACCTAAGACATCCATAGCCCTCTTGTAGAAGGGCCTGATTTGATCCCTAGTTCATTCAACTCCACAGATAATTTTGTTCTTACCTATAACAGTTAAGTTTGAAGAGATCTGATTCCATGCACAATGTGGCCAGCACAATGGAATAATAAACCATCACTTTTATTTCTAAAGAGGGAATATTTACAATAAATAATAGCCACATCTAAAGAGCTTTAGTGTTAGGCAAACATTCTTGAATTTAAAAACAGAATGGCTTCAGTTAGTTTTGTGCTGACTCAGTACTCATTTGGAATATGTTTACCTCCTTGACTATGGGCACATTTTTTAAATGTGTAAATGATCCTGTTGTTCAACTCCCAGTTCTTATATTAAGCATCTGATTCAGATATTAAACATGATTAGAAACTAGAAATATAGGGAGCCTGGGTGGCTCAGTCATTAAGTGCCTGCCTTCAGCTCAGGTCACGATCCAGGGGTCCTGGGTTCGAGCCTCACATTGGGCTCCCTTCTCAGCGGGAAGCCTGCCTCTCCTACTCCCCCTGCTTGTGTTCCCTCTCTCACTGTCTCTCTGTCAAATAAATAAATAAAATCTTTAAAAAAAAAAAAAGAAACTAGAAATATAAATTAAATGAAGAATGAGGTATATTTGTACTCACAGTATGTTCACAAGGTTAGAAGCCAGTGGACTAGAGAACATGGAGGTGCAAAGCTCAGGCACTGATCCCCTGACATGGCTGTCATGTGTCATCCTAGAAAAGCCCCTCCTTGGCTCCTCCTCCTTGCCTGAAAATGGGAGGAATGATAGCACCTGTTAATGAAGATTCACCTGTTGTAATGAAGACTAAATGAGGGAACCCATGAAAAACTTAAGGCAGTCTCTGACAGACAGTGAAAACTAAGTAAGCTTTCCTTATTGCCAAATGCAGTGTCAGTGTACATGTCTGAAGCGCTTGAAATGCATTACTTCTGCACATATATAGCCTATAACCAACACAGGCTTCAAACCTAAGGTCTCGAATTGCCTTGTACTTTATGCCCCTTTTGGCTTTTCCCACTTCACTGTTTTTTCAGTCCTTCAAGTTATCTATCAGACTTTTGACCTTTTTTGTTACTTCCTATTTCCTTTTGTTTCTCTTATTTAGAATTCCACCTCCAGTCTGAGCTTCACAGAAGAATTTCAGCTTCACTAACGTTTACTACCAGCAAATCCCTAGACAGAATTTGTGTTGCCTTGCCACCTCGTGTCCCATGGGGAGACCTATCCCACCTGACCCTGCTCTGGCCTGTGGATCTCCCACCCACACGGCAGACCTCAATTGGTGACATCATAATCTGTGAGCTCTTTCAAAAAGCAGTATAAAAGTAAATATGGAGAGCTTAAATATTCATCCTTCTGGCTTAGTAATCTCACTTTTGAAAATATATCCTAAGAATATAACATAAAATATAAGGATAAATATTTTTTAATACAGCCTTATTTTTTAAAGTGATAAATTAGAAACTAAAAGTCCAACAGTAGAGGAATACTTAATCAACTTACAGCACAAACACTCCACAGAATATTATGCAGTCAGTAAAAAAGAATAATGAGAAAGAGTACCCAGCCACTCAGAGTAATGCTTATGAGTTAAGTGAAAAATCCAGGGATAAAACTATATATTCTGTGTGATTGCAATTATATAAAAAATATGGAGGCATATAGAAAGAAATAAGGAAATACTCAAAAAGGATAGTAACTATGTTAATGAATTTAGTAATGGTTCCCTTTTCTGTTTCTTAACATTCTAGAGTATTATTACATCTTTTTTTTTTTCCAAAGATTTTATTTATTTGACAGAGAGAGATCACAAGTAGGCAGAGAGGGACAGAGAGAGAGAGATAAGGAGGGGGAAGCAGGCTCCCAGCCCAGCAGGGACCTGAGATCATGACCTGAGCTGAAGGCAGAAGCCCAACCCACTGAGCCACCCAGACAGCCCTACATCATTTTTAAAATGAAAAGAAGTTCTTTATAAAATGGGGTGGCTGAGTGACTCAGTCCATTAAGCCTCTGCCTTCAGCTCCTGTTATGACCCCAGGATCCTGGGATGGAGTCCCACACCCAGCTCCCGGCAGTGCTTCTCCCTTTCCTTCCCACCCCTGCTCTCTCTCTCTCTCTCTTTCTCAAATATATAAATAAAATTGTTTTTTAAAAAAGTGAAGCTTTCTATTAAAATAAAAAAAAGGAGTTCTTTATAAAATGTAAATAAATAGTTACAAGGCCAAACTCAGCTTCCTGAATATCTTGTACTTTTAGCTCAAATGACTCATTCCAGGCTTAATTTCAAATGTTCAAAGGATGTTCTAGAAGCAAATATTTTTCTTTCCAGATAGAATATAGAAAGTAATTTAGTTTACTGAGGAAAATTTGACCTCTATGTTGAATTAATGTTATACAAAGATAATGCTCCTGCTCCTCTGTGAGCAGGACATGTGTTTTGAATTGTTTTTCCCCTCGTGGGGATAAATTTGAGCTGAACTATTCTATCTCCTTTCACCTTGCTGTCCATTCAGCTGATGATGAAGCATTTGTAAGGCTGGGGATTGGGGGCACTTAGGAACCTGGCCAAGCAAAGCAAATTGACCTGTCCACTGAGCACATTGAGACCTTGGCCAAATACTCAATTCAAACGAGCTGAACTGAGATATAATAATGAAATGTTTTTAGGTGATTCTGTGCCAGCCAGGTAAAGCACATTCTTTGACAATGGAATGACAAATTATCTTGTATACCACCAGATAACATTGTGTGTGCATGCATGTGTGTGTGTGTGTTTGTGTGTTTTAATATAAATCACCTGGAGAAATAAGGGGGCTTGCTTGTGCTAATGTACCAAAAAAAAAAAAAAAAAAAAAAAAAAAAACCACCTTGAAACCATAGTCTGTGAGTGTAAAAAGGAGAGCGTGTCTAATAATAATCTAAATTGGTGCCTTCTCCCCTGTTACCATCCTATCTCCTTCCAGGCTCCTTCAAACCCACTGAAAGGGTGATCTATACAGAGTCTCTCCTTCTTCACTTCCCACAGGAATCTGTAGGGTCTGCCCTCACCACTATGCTGAAGTGATTCTGATTGAGGTTACACATTAACCCCTAGTCACCATACTGTTTCAGCCTGTCTTGACTCTTCTGTAACTTGCATGCCAGGGAACATTCCCTCCTCCATGAGACCTTCCTCTACCTGCATTCCCCCACCGTGTTGGTTTTCCTCCTACTGTTCCAGGTGCATATTTTCATTCTTTTGGTGTGAGTTCCTTTTCTTCTTTCTGCCTTTATGTTGGTGTTCCTTAGCTTGTTATGGCTTCTCTGTTTTCATATACTTTTCCTAGACAAACTTCATGCATTTTCATGATTGCAACATGCACCTACCTACTGAGGACTTCAAGATCTGTGTTTCTATTATAGCCCTCTCTTCTAAGCTCCAGCCTTTCATATGACTAACTTCTAAAACAATTGTCCGTGGATGTTCCCTGGGGATGTTCCCTCAACTCTTCATGTCCATTGCCGATTTTGTCTCAGCTCTCTTCTTCCAAAACCATTTATTCCTACAATATTCCTCATCTCCAAGACAGAAACCTGATACAATGCTTGATGCCTTCCTTGCCGGTTCACATCTAAAAATTCACCATGTTCTCTTGATTCGACCTCTTAGATATGCCTCATATTAATTGCTTACTTGCATTGTCCTTGCTTAAGTTCGTCCCTTTTCATCTCTCCTAAATTATTTCAAGTCCCCTAACTAGTCTCTCTGCTTCCAGTCTTGCTTCTTTCATTCTCTCGTCCATATATTAAAAGCATGGTAATCTTATCATTACTCAAAATAATTCAGCGACTCTTCTTTACGGAAGAACTACAATTACTATATATAGAAGAAATGATGGGAATAGAAAATCACCATTTGAACACCACAGTCGTAGTAGATCCAGGCAAGGTCCATGGGTAAATGCTAAAATTAATGGGCAAAAAATTAAGAAGTCAGACGTTTGTATGGTGACAAAGAGCATACCTCTGAAATATTTAATAATCACAAAGGGAAAATAATAACTTCCAGGTGCATAACCTTAGCCATGTGAAAGAGGTTAGCATCACCAATAATAAGCACATCAACATCAAATACCACCTGATATCATGCACTGAGAAGGGCAAATCACTTCTGTAGTATTCTTGCCAAAGAAACCATCACCTCAATCTAATCGTGAGGAAATTTCAGAGAAACCAAAATCGAGAGACATTCTACAAAATAACTGACCTGTGATTTTGAAACATGTAAGGTCAGGGAAGACAAAGAAAGGCTGAAAAACTGTCACAGATTAGAAAATACTAGAGACATGACAATAAAATGTATGCAGTGTAGTATCTTGGATGGGATCTTGGAAGAGAATTTTTTTTTTAATGTCATGGGAAAAGTGATAAACACCTGAATAAAGTCTATAATCATTTGTATTGTACCAATGTAAATTTCTTGGTTGTGATAAATGTATAAACTGTTGACATTAAAGGAAGCTTGGTGAATAACAATTGGACTTTACACTATTTTTGCAACTCTTATGTAAGTCTAAAACTCTTCCTAATTATAAAGTAAAAAAAAAAAAACCCCAGACTGTTTTGCAAGTACTTATAAAAAAAGAAATCTCCATTTCTTTAGCATGACACTTAACATCCCTCATGGTCTGACTTACTTGTCCTGTCTGTCTCCCATTACTGCTTATAACACACTGAAGGCTTCAACTGTACTATACTATCTTGTACCACTTTTTATAAGCCTACACACTCACTCGACACACATAAGGCCCACAGACAATTGTCTAATTTTGTCATTAATGGACATAGGGTTAAATTTTGGGTTCCCTGATTCCCAAACCACTGTCTTTATTGAATCAATATAATTCCGGTCTGCTCACTGGGACACCCAAGTTATGACATATGACATGTCACAGCTAAGTCAAGATAGTCAACTTAATTTTTCCATCAGCTTAATTGAACCCTTTGGTGGGGACTAATACTCTATAATGGTGTATGTCACGTAAGGACTTTGAACTCATTCATTTCAAATGCAAACACTGCAATCAATTCTCATGAAGCCAGAAATGGGCACACTTATGCACATTTACAAAGTGCATAGTTCTGCTTTTATCAGTCCCATTACAATCCTGTAAAGTGAAAAATCCTAAATTAAATCCTAAAGTGAAAATGAATGTCACTGGGAAAAAATTACTGGTGCATATAAAACAGCCTGGCCTAACTTTTTAATATATTCACAAACAGGGATTTCATTCTTTTATTAGTAGTTAGGAAAGGTTGCATTAATATTCAGTAGTTATAATGTGCCATTCTAAATTTTTCATAATTTCCCATGGGGGAATAAATTTTTTGGAAAATATTCCCAGTAGGTGAATGACTTTAATAGCACAGTGTCTGTAAAGATGGCAAATAAAATGGCTCGTAGATCTAGGCTTTGGCAAACAGTTGAAATAGCTCTTCCTTTATAGACAAGTGTTATCCCTGCTCATTTGAGGTTGATCAAGATTGGTTAGCTTCTGTATATGTGTGTATTAACTTTTGGGGTCCTATCCAATTTAGGGTCCTGAAACCCTTTCTGGAAATCTATCAAAGTTGACACCTTAGTAGAAAGGGCAGAGAATACAGGCATATGAGCTTGAGGAAACTGAAGTGCTCTGAAATAAAAGAAATGAAGACACTAAGTGAAATTTTGGGTTTCAAAGGGCACCTGGGTGGCTCAATGGGTTATGCATGCGATTCTTGATTTCAGCACAAGTCATGATCTCAGGGTCATGAATTCAAATCCCACATTGAGCAAGGAGCTTATTTTAAAAATAATAATAATATAAATAAACGAAGGAAGGAAGGAAGGAATAAGTAAATATATATATACATATATATACATATATAGAGAGAGAGAGAGAGACACCTTTGGGGCACCTGGGTGTCTCAATCCATTAAGCAACTGACTCTTGGTTTTGGCTCAGGTCATAATCGCAAGGTCTTGTGATTGATCCCAGGCAGGCTCCACACTTAGCAGGGAGTCTGCTTGAGATTCTCTCCCTCTGCCCATCCCCCCACCCATGTGCGTGTGTTCGCTCTCTCTCTCTAATAAATGAACTAACTGTTATTAATAATAAAGTGTACCACTTACTTAATCTTTATTTATTTGAGAGAGAGAGAGAGAGTGAGAGAAACCAGAAGGGACAGAGGGAGAGGGACAGAGAGTGTATAAGCAGACTCCCTGTTGAGCACAGAACCCACCTCTCGCTCAATCACATGACCCTGAGATGATGACCTGAGCTGAAACCAAGAGTCAGTCAGTCATTTAACTGACTGAGCTACCCAGGCCCCCCTAAATAAATAGTTGAGAGAAAGAAAGAAAGAAAGAAATTAATTCTGTGTTTCCAATCTCTCCTTGGTTGAGGAGATAAAGAGTGACCACCAACCTCTATTTACTTTTTTTGAATTTTTTTAAGACTAGCAAGTCGATGTTGCAGAAGGGGAAATTTCTTACTCAAGTGAGGAAAAGAGCAACTAACGCCACAGAAGCAGGCAGGCAATCATAGCAGGACAGAAAAGACCGTAATCCTATCAAAAGCTTGTCTTCGTAGGGTGCTGGAGAGCACCATGGAGCTCTCTGCAATTCACAGGCAGGACCAGACGCCACACTGCCTGGCTGGAAAGAATCACAGCAAATACACACAAAGCTCATGATGGACTCTTCCAGAATTTGCTCACAATCAAGTAAACAACCTTTTCCTTGAGAGTCCCATGTATGAGGATTCCAAGCTTTTGAAGTAAGAGCTACTTTTCGGTCTCCCAAAGCCCTGACATAGATTTGTATATCTGGATGCAAGGAGCTGACAGTTCCCAAATAGGCTTACGTTCATGGGCAAAACCACCAGAGATAATGGAGACGGTGTGAGGGGAAGATTTGGGGACTCCCCCCCACCATCAACAAATCCCTTCTTTGATGGAGAGGTCAGCAGAGTACATGAGAACAGCAACTATCCTAAAAGTAGAAAAATGAGATTATGGTAACATACATATTAGGGGAATATAAAGATAAATCGATGAAAGAGGTAGATGGATAGACCAACTGTGACTAATCTACATTTATAGAAAAGGTTCTAGACTTATATAACCATTGTATTAACAGTGCTTATCTCTGATCACTGGGATTATGGTCACTTCGTTTTAATTCCTTTTTATTCTGTCAAGCATTTACTTTCTTAGGTCTTTCAGGTAAAGTTGGTCAGTGATTGGAAGCTCCAGCTCTAGGTAGCATCCTTGCTAGGAAAAAGATTAAACCAAATGATGAACTGTTCCTCCTGGATCTAGGATATTGTTACAGAGCACTAAAGCGGGAACAAAGGAGATCAAACAGGGATGTGGGTACCATGCAAAGTGCTTTTGTTAACAGAAAAATGAGCTTTTAGCATGTATTTCTATAGAAATACTGATTTTATTTGACAATTACCTTCCAAATATTTATACATGACCTTCCTTTATTATTTTAATCATCTTTTAAATGAGACTGTAAAATTACAAATGAATTGCTTTACTGTAAGAACAGCATTATGCTTTACATTAAGGGAACTCTAAATAAGGAAAAAAATATTAACCCCAGTTTTATTTTAGAGATATTTGTTAACTTACATCTGAAATTCGGTGAAACAAACGGTTGTTCCAAGTTGCCTTTACTAACCTCAACGGCTAAAAATATATATAATTGAGTACCCTGATTTCTTGCAGAAATGGTAAGATAAATTTTAGAAATTTATTCAGAAGTCTGATTCCTCACAAACAGTGTCATCAGGATTTCTGAACCAAAAGCCCACCCCTACCACTCACAGGCACAGGCTCATGAGTGCCCACAACCAGGCAATAGGAAGCAAATGTTACATTCCCACTATCTTAATAAGTCAGATTTTGTGGCAAATGTGCAAAGTGTTTGGCTCCCATCTGCTATAGGGAACTTGACAGTTCTGAAATATATAATGACTTCTTTCCTTGAAATTAGCCTCAAAGGATGTTACATATTTCAACTGGATACTAACAAACTGATAGCTTTGAACAAATTCCTTCTTTTTCCTGGAAAGGTCACACTGCAGAATGTTAGGATCTCTTTAGCTCCAACTGTCGGGACCTCGACATTAGAGTCTTTGCCCAGTGTAAACCTGTAAGCTACAAATGTCTTTTCATTTCTAAAGCAAGGACTAAAAATAAAAAAGTAAATAGAGATAAATGTATGAATGAATAATAAACATCAATGCTTCTACATAAGAAGGATTTGGATCTAAATATTATTCTGGTTTCTCTTAAGAACAAGGCTCAGCAACCCCAACATGCTAAATATTAGATCATGTTCTCAGCAACTGTGCTCCCAAGTCCGTGGTGATATGGGTGCTATCTCCATATGTCCCTGTTTGGATATTTATTATAAAGGCTGGAACAAAGAAGTTTCTCTTTTTAAATAAATATGATTATGTAAATATACTTAGCTCTCCTAGGTAAGCCCCCAAGCCCTATAACCCGTGCCCAGAGAGGTATCTAGAATGCAGTGCAGGAGCCAAAACCATGGTATGCTCTGGTTTTTACCCAAGGAGAAATTGTATTAAACACAGACTCATTTATTTTCTGCTGATGAGCACAGCCATGTGAACAACGGATCAAGTCCTCTCTCCCTGTGAAAGGATGCCAGCAATGGAGTTATGAGCTCCAGCTCCAAGTTTCAAAACCACCCTATTTGCTAATGAATTGTAGATTTGTTGCCATTTCACTCTGCTAAATATATAAATGACTTAGTTCTATCTTTTTTTGTCTTAGCAGGAATGGCAAGGAAACGTGCTCCACCTACCAGGAAAAATCTTTGATACATCCATCAGGGAAATGAATGCAATGCGAGGTGATATGAGAATTTCTGGACACGTGTCAAAAAGCCTTAACCAAAAAGTTCTCAACATGAGGATGCTGAGTGTGTGTTTTGAAATCTGGGTGAGTGAACGCTGGCGGCAGAGTTTTCGTGTGGCATCTGCTGAGGCTCTACAAAGAAGTGTCCTCCGTAGTCCGTTGACAATGACCCTGTGATGGGACCATTGTCAGGGAATGTCTGACTGAGCCTCCATTTCATGAAATCTCAAAGCCTTCAAGATAGTCACATAGAGTATGGCATCTATTACAGATTTCTGTATTCTAGCCCCGCAATGGCTTTTAAAGAGAAGACAGCATCCATGATTTGCCAGGTCCAATGCAAAATGAAATTCTTAATAACTTTTGAATATTTTTTACAAAAGCAAAAGCAGAGCATTAAACCAAGCACTGGGTATTTCTAAGTGGAGGTCCTTAAGTGACCGCACAAGTCACACGCTGCCTTCTCTTATACTCAGTGCCATGTCATAACTATACTTCTCCCCAAGAATCCATTGTGATTTCTCTCGTTTTACCCCGCTCTCAACTTCTTACATAGAGACAGTGTATGTTTGAGCCTGTGTGGGTGTGGATGTGTGGGTATATCTGTGTCAAGAACCCAGGAAATGCATTTTTTAAAAAGCAGAGAACACTGACTCGGATTTACTCAATCTCATTAAGCTCACTGCTGGATTTCTTGAAGCCTTGGACTTCTGAGCCAAAGCGGGAGATGCTCACCTTTAAATACTTGCTGCTGTAGATTATCTTTCAAACATAAAATATTGCCTTAAGCATAATAATATCCAATGCTCACATTCATAATACAAAAAGAATATTGAAAGGAGAAATGTCAGCATTTCTACTTAGAGGTATAATAAAAATAAAGGGAGGTTAGGCATGAAATATTATAAAATATGAAATGCTAGGACTACTTTCATTGATATTAATAACAATTCTGCATTTAACCAAGTATGATGAGTAATTGAATTGTTTAAATTAATGCTACAGCTCTATAGATTCAGTATCTATTAATAATGTTAAGTTTTTTTTTTAAATATTGATGTTTTCTTTAAAACCTAAATTATCCAAAGATGTTGCCAATGATCCCATAGTACTGGACCTGGTTTTAAAGAGGAGTATCTCCAGAACATTGCTAAGTGAAATTCTCCACGAGCAAATAAATACAAAGTAGCAAAATGCCTGAGAGAAAGGATGAAAAGCAAATGGACATTCAATGATGTCTAAGCAAGGTTAATTTGTAGCCCAATGCGTGGCTTTAACACACGCAGCTAGCGCCACCTATAGGAACAACAATGAAGAACTGTCCCGACAGCCCGGAGGCTGTTTCTGCAACAATTGAACTGGATCAAACATCACAAAGGAATGAATCAGCATTTTAGTGAAAAACTGTGGTCTTTGTTTGGTAAACAAAGAGCACTGCTCTAATGAGCCTCGGCACTGAGCTACTAAAGATTTATTGGAAATGTAAAACGTGGTGTATTATCAAGGCTGCTTCTAAGTCTTATCCCAGCCTATTATAAGAGAAAAACACAAGTGAGAAAAGGGTAACAATTCTCCTGAGAGGGAAAGAGTACTGAGGCTTTTATTATAATTAATATACCACACTGCTTGTCCTTTTCTTTTCTGACTTATTTAAAAATATTTTGGGGACCTCTGCTTTCTGCCAAGTACTTGAAAATAAAATACTCACGTTGGCCTCAAGATGTTTTCAACCTAATTGGAATAATACACACATATGTATATAAATAATGGAATACAGCATAGAAAGTATTAAGTATCGTAAGACTCTTATGGCTCAGATACAAACTGAGTACCTAGAGGAAGTACTTCCAGCTGCAAGATCAGAGAAAGCTGCCTACTAAGTGTATGTGAGCTGGACTTTGAAGGAAGTTTAAGTGGGACAGAAGGGAAAAGTGAGACAGAAAAGTGAGAAGATACAATTTGTGTAAGAAAGAAAGCAGAGAGAGACACATTTGGAAGGCTACCCCGGAGCCTGACTAGCAAAGACTTTCATAGTGTCTGCACTGTGCCACATACCAGTTCATAAGCTTTGTATAGATGAACTCATGACATCCTCGGAACGGTCATGAACAGGTCAGTACCATAATATGAAGAGGTCAGTACCATATTTAATATCTTGGTTTTACAGGTAAGAAACTGAAATACAATGAGGCTGCCTAACTTGATAGAGACCCCGTGGCTGAGAAGGTTGGAACCATGTTCATCACCACCCCCATCACTACCACTAAGGAGTTCTAATTACTATTACTCTTGCTTGGGAGTTTGGACTCAATTCTCCCCAAGATGAAGAAAAATGGAGAAGTTTCTGTGTTTTGTTTTGTTTCGTTTTAAGGAAATAAATGCTTTTATTAAAAAGGAAATGAATGCTCATTTCAGAGAACTCAAAATATAGAGCAAAAAGAAGAGGGGGCAGGGAATATAGTTTTACTTCCCAGAGACAAACACTGTTCACATTTTATTCTGCTTCATTCCAATGTGCTGTAAAACCTCATGATAACAAATTAAAAAATAAAAGAGGGGCACCTGGGGGGCTCAGTTGATGAAGCATATGACTTCAGCTCGGTCATGTTCCCAGGGTCCTGGGATCCAGCCCCAAGTCAGTCTCCCTGCTCACTGGGGAGTCTGCTGATTCCTCTCCCTCCCCCTCCTCCCTGCTCTCTCTCAAAAAATAAATAAATAAATGAACAAATAAATAAAATCTTTTTTTTTTTATTTTCTCTCATTAAAAAAATAATAAAATAAAAGAGCTTAGGCTGGAAAGAAACAGCCTACCTCACCATCCCTACTCCCTAGCTCTCACCCCCTTAGGCAGCCTTTTTCTAGATTTAACATAGGCAAAATCTATGGAATTTTGTATGCTATTCCTTTTCGCTTAATGTTTGAAAATTTCGGTATTGCTTTTACATCTACTATTAGTTACCTTAATTATTTTAAATAATAAAGTAGTCCTCTGCTTATTCTATCAGCTTGAGATAGTTCATTCTTTCCTTTGCAAAATGAGAATAGTAATGCCTTTATTAATGCTTTATTCATCCCTTCAACTGGCCTCCCTTGACCTTCTGCAACTGCACGTTTCCTTTTACAGTACAAGGCTGTTAACATTTATATTCTCTGCTGCAACCACAATCAAGTCTTTTATTCTTTGTATTTAGGTTGACTTCAAGAGCTAAAAAACCAATAAACAGCATTTACATTAACATGACTCTAAATAATTTTTTACTGCAAGGCCAAGTATAATGCTAGGAGAACATTTTCTTTTTTTACAAGCTTAATGTCACAACACTTGGGCCATGGAGAGGGGAATGGTCCTTGCATCAAGGTAAAATGGGTTCTCTTATATTCCGTTAATTGTGTTGAAAATCATTGCATATCATATTTTTCTTCAAATTTGGATCACAACAACTTGTGATCTTATTGTGATTTTGTTTGGGTGAATGAGTTTTAAACTGTCTATTTTGGAGCCTTCCATACTTCTGTTTCAAGCTGACATGTTTGTCTCCAGGCCTGTGGCATAGCTCTTATCCAACACAATAGATAATATCTAGGAAATGACCAGGCAAAGGTGACCAGGGAAGGCATCTTGTATGTATTCCAGACCACCAGTGCTAGACATCATGATGCCAAGACCTCCTTACTTTAAAAAATAAATTAGTTAGGGATGCCTGTGTGGTTCAGTTGGTTAACCATCAGCCTTTGGCTCAGGTCATGATCTCAGTGTCCTGGGATTAAGGCCAGTGTCAGGCTCTCTGCTCAGCAGGGAGCCTGCTTCTCCCTCTCCTCCCTGCTCATGCTCTCTTGTTATCTCTCTCTCGCTCGCTCTCTCTCCCAAATAAACAAATAAAATCTGAAAAAATGGAATGAAGGAAGGAAGGAAGGAAGATTGGTCACCGATTGGTCACCTGGACCCTTGTCCTTGTTCTGACCAGTTCCCAGATGCCTGAGAAGACACATACATCAGACCACAATCCTTAACAAAAACCTAAGGCCCCAAGCAAAGACAAGACTTTCTCTTCTTTCCTTTCCTGGATGTTCTGTCTGTACCTGCACTCTCTCTGTACCATCAGTAAACTCTGTTCTCACTTCCTTCTTATTCATATTTGATTTCTATCCTGTGCAAAGTCAAGAACCCTCTTGGCTTGTCCTGCAGGAACCCCTTCTGGGTCTATACCTGTCTATATCAGAATTATGCTGTTCATAAGCTTTCTGTCTCCATGAACTCCAAAAATGTCTTATTACATATTACTCAGATTCCCAATAGGAAAAGTGAAACCACTAAAAGCATTTAAACAGAAGGAATTCAATGAAGAAAATTGGTTGCATACTTGAAAAACCAAAACAAGGGAAACCAAACAAAAGAAAAGGCAACCCACATATTACAGACAGTAGACATTCACAATCATCCTTAAACTGGAGAGACAAAGCAAGAGGTAATATTAGCAGATCCCAAGAGTAACCAGAACCACAGAGAAGACACAGCAAAGATCAGATTCCACTAGAGGCATAGGGGCAGGAGGAATTCTACCCTAGTTTCTGCATTCTTTCTGCACTCTCACTGCTTGAACCCAATCAGAAGCCAATAAAAGAGCCTGAGAAATCCAGCCTACAGAGCCAGTCCGCTGCAATTCAAAGCAGAAGAAAAGCAAGGAACCCCTCCCACAGCAAACTCCTGCTTTGACTCACACTTGATTTGTTTCCTTCCTTGATATAAAATTCTAGGTCCTCAGTCCTATTCCTTCAGAGTTCTGAAGGCACTCTCCACAGGCTCCCAACATCCAGTGTTGTGGATAAGAAGTCTGATGCCTGTCTAGTACTTCTTCCATTCTACGTGGCTTGTCTTTTTTCCTGCCCATCAAGCCACCAGAGAAAGTGGAATTCTCAAGCTTCTTATTCGAAGACACTCCCATCCACATCTTTTTGTTTTCATTCTCCCTTCAACCTTCCAAATCTATCATACTACTTTACCTCAGAACAAAGAAAGAAAGCTCTTGGAGCAATTCAAATCCCTGGCATTTGAGAGGACAGCCCCCAGGATTCCCCAGGAGGGTATACTCACTTGCCCATAGTCCGTCCAACCACACATGACCATGTTAGAGCCACCTCATAGGTGTTGAATGAGTAAATGAAAGTATCTGGAGATAAGAGACCCTAAAGACTGTCACTTCTCTTCCTTGTTTATCCAGGTGCCATCAGAACCCCAAACTCCCCAGGTTCTCCATCAATATATTGCTACAATGATAAGGCCACACCTAAATCTGATTCTATTTCCTACCGTATCCAAACCTTCCATCATGACCCTGGAATTCATGCTGCATCGCCTATAAAATTCCTTCCTCCTTCTGAAAGCCCAGCAATATTTAAATGTCTGCATCAAGCATCACCCTCCTTAGTTCTCATTTACTGCCCTACCTCCTAGCCACTACCATCACTCTCCCTAATTCACTGAGGACTCTAATACCTGCTGTTTTAGCTTCCTATTGCTAAATAACAAATTATCACAAACTCACTGACTTAAAACATCAGAAATGTCTTATCTTACAGTTCTGGAGTCTAAAATAATTTCATCAGGGCTAGGTTCCTTCTAGAGGCACTATTTTCTGGTGAGGAAAATCTATTTACATGCCTTTTTCTATCTTCTAGAAGCTTGCCCCAATCCTTGCCCATCACCCCACATCACTGCAACCCCTGCCTACATCATCACATCTCCTTCTAGGACTCTGACCCTATTGCCTCACACTTGTAAGAACATTTGTGATTAAAGTGGCCCTCCCCCTCTAATCCAGGATAAACTCCACATCTGAAAATCTTTAACTTACTCATATATGCAAAGTCCCTTTTGCCATGTATGTTAATGTGTTCACAGTTTCAGAGATTAGAACAGGAGCATTTTAGGGAGCCATTACTGTTCCTACCACACCACCTCCCCTTCCGCCTCTTGTCCTAGCACCATACTTGGGGCATCTGCGTCCATTGGAAGATTCATCCAACACTTCGACCTCTCAGCTCTCTGTCACTTTAATCATCTTTTGCCTTACCTCTGTCACCTCTTCCATGCTCATATTTATGACCTTGATGTTACCAACAACCACACTTCCTCCAAAATCTGAATTTCAGAATATCCAGACTTTTTTTTTTTTTTTAATTTATTTGACAGGTAGAGATCACAAGTAGGCAGAGAGGCAGAGAGAGAGAGAGGGAGGGAAGCAGGCTCCCTGCTGAGCAGAGAGCCAGATGTGGGGCTCGATCCCAGGACCCTGGGATCATGACCTGAGCCGAAAGCAGAGGCCTCAACCCACTGAGCCACCCAGGCACCCAGAATATCCAGACATTTTGACCACAACCCCATTTCATTGAAATCACTAGCTCTAACAAGTATTCAAATTCAAAAACATCCAAGCCATTAACCATACCAGTTTCTTAGTTTCTCTCATCTTTCTCCCGTCTACCCTGACCCAGCCTACATCCTATGGCCCATCATTATAATCCCTCCCTTGAAAACATTTCATTGGCTATTTTTACTTCCAACACGCTCACCTGGAAAAGCCCCGACCCCTGGTTAAATCCAGTCAAGTGATTTAATGCTGCTAGTGGTGGGGTAACAAGGTAAAGCTCAGGTCAAACCTCTGAGACCATCTCATAAGAGAACACAACGTGATAAGTACAAAAGAGCCGTCAACTAGTAATGTCTGCTCATGGTGAATTCAATACGCTGTGGCCATTATTAAACTACTCTTGTGACCTACTTCTGTATTATTGATAAAACAGTATAATTGTAATAACTAACAAACCATTTTCCACCATTATCCTTTTTTAAAAGACCTGTGTGGGCACCACACTTGTGGGTTTCTGATCATGGAACCCAGCACTGAAATATTTGGACGGCAGTGTTTTATTACAAGCACACCACTGTTTCAGTAAATCTAAATAAATCCTAAAATGTGATTTTTTTTTACCTGAAAGGATTTTCATTACTTTTTTCAAAACTATCAGTGTGTTTGATGCTTGAAACTGACATATAAAATGACATAAAATGAGTGCTTTCTGCCCATAAGCATTTATGTGCTAAAAAGACAAGCAAGGCAAAATGTAAAACACAGAAGATAAAAATGAAAATAGCGTTGGCTCTGCTGTTTGACAAGAACATTTTGAAACGTGGCAGGTGAGCTTCATCAGAGACTAATACAAAGTAATTCACTCAGAAAAAATATATACATATAATCTATATTTATAGAGTAATGAGCTCAGAACCATCTGTTATCAACTAGTAAAGAAGATATTAGAAACTGCTAAAATGAGACACTAATCCAATGTGCTACAGTGGTAGGGGGAGGGGACTAAGACATTTTAAAAAGCAGATTGTAAATAGAATGTAAAAAGGTATCGTAAACCACATTTTATATATAATGTATGAAGACCTATTTGGTTCCCCTCAAGAAGGATAATTGAAGCTAAAAAAAAAAAAAATACAGAGTGGTATCTAAAAATCATAAAATGAGACTCTCAGTATTTAACTCTTCATACCAATAATGAAAATAATAATTATTGTGCATCCACTCAGCTCAGAAACTTTACACATGTTACCTCACTTAATCCTAATGGGAACCCCGTGAGACACATGTTACAATTTTTGTCATGTGGGTGATGTGTTTGTCTGGGCTGTCATTATAAACTACCACAGACTGGGTAGTGTGAACAAGAGCATTTTACTTTCCCAGAGTTCTGGAGGCTAGAAGTCCAGGACATGGGACCAGCAAGGTTGGTGTCAGGTGAGACCTCTCTTCCTGGCTCAGAGCTGCCTTCCCACTGCACTCTCAGATGAGAGTTAGAGTGTATATGCCTCTCCTATTTTTTTAAGATTTTATTTATTTATTTGACAGAGAGAGAGAGAGATCACAATCAGGCAGAGAGGCAGGCAGAGAGAGAGGAGGAAGAAGCCTCCCTGCCGAGAAGAGAGCCCGATGTGGGGCTCGATCCCAGGACCCTAAGATCATGACCTGAGCTGAAGGCAGAGGTTTAATCCACTGAGCCACCCAGGTGCCCCTATACTCCTCTTCTTATGAGGACATCAGTCCTGTCAGATTAATGCCACACAATTATAAACTCATTTAACTTACCTCCTAAAAGGCTCCATCTCCAAATACAGTCCCATTCAGGGGTTAGAGCTTCAACCTAGGATTCTGGGGAGACAAAAGTCAGCCTATAATGAATAAGAAAGTCAAGAACCATTCTTCACATTTCTCAACACCACCATGGGCCCTGAAAAACTAACCTCCGGGGACTGTATTGTCCCAGGTTCTTCTGGCTTAGAGTCGGTTTCCATCATTGGGAGGCACCAGCCAGCCACTGATCAGAGGGTGGGAAATGGGAGTGTTTATCCCCCTGGCTCCCACCCTGCCATGCCATGGGTTTAATGGAAGTCACAACTCCTGTTTGATGATCCTTCTCCTATACCTGCAATTCTTTTTTCCCCCCCAAAATGGTCCATTTTATTTTATTTTTTTATTAACCTACAATGTATTACTATACCTGCAATTCTTGCCATGGTCCACTATGACCATCTCCTCTCTCTTATCCTTTCAGGCCCAGGGTGATAACAGCTTCCCACTACTGCTAATTCCAGGGTGCTTTACTATCCCCATGTGTGTGTTATCCCAGTATATGCATTTGCAGAAAGTGACTTCATTAGACTCTCTTCAATTGTCTCTTTAATGTGCCATCTGTTTCCTACTGGATGCTAATACAGTAAGTAGTACCCAGGAGACAGACTCTCAAAACATAATTCTGAAATGGCTCACATATCTGATGAAAGCACACATAACCTCTTTTCCAGACATAAGGTGGCCTCACAATCACTGAAATCATTACTCATAGTAGCAAGGGATCAGGTATGAGTCCAGGGACAGTAGTTGAGAGGTAGGTATGGCATTTAGTTGCTAAGAAAAAAATGTGGCACTTGTTTGTTAAGGTAAGTGAATTCATGATAAAGACCGTGGGGCCAGCTGGCTATTTCTGACTATCTTACGCAGAGAAGAGGACACTGAAACTTTGAAATCCAAATTCAAGTATGGGTGTAAAACCAAAATACAACTATGAAAGGAATCTCTTCTCTCCTATGACCACAGAACAAATTTAGTTGAGGATCAAACTCAGGGCCTGATTGGAAGGATTATGAAACCGCAGCGTGAGTTACCTGGGAAAATCTTCCAAGTCCCTCATACTAAGGTAAAGACATTGGTGTAGAGAGAATGGTGTGACAACATTGGGGCAGATACTAACAAGCCTAAGAATTTTGAACCCCTAATTACCCTTTAATTTTTTTTACTGGAATACCTCTTAATCTATTTTACTGGCAGCAGTAGCCACACACACACACACACACACACACACACACACACACACACACATACACACCTGGCCCTCATCTAATGAAAGCAGACTTTGCACCATTTAAAAAAAAAAGAGGGAGAGAAGCAGGATGGCGGAGGAGTAGGAGACTGGAATATTATTGGGTCCCAGGAGTTTAGCTAGATACTTATCAAACCATTCCAAACACCTACAAACCCAACAGGAGACAGAAGAGAAGAAAAGCAGCAATTCTAGAAACAGAAAATCGACTACTTTCTGGAAGGTAGGACATGGAAGAAGTGAATCTGAAGTGACAGGAAGATAGACGTGGGGAGGGGCCAGCTCCTGGCAAGCAGTGGAGCAATGGAGCACAAAATCAGAACTTTTAGAAGTCTGTTGCACTGAGGGACATTGCTCCAGAGGCTAAGCAGAGAGTGGAGTCCTCACGGGGACAGTGTGGTCTCAGGACCTGCGGGGCCACAGAAAGACTAGTCATGCCTGAGTCTGGCAGAGCTCTCAGGTATTGGAGCAGGGAAGCCGGCTGCAGAGACAGAGCCAAGTAGTGAGCTCTCAGCTTGGGGTTACCTTAAACCATGATCCAAGGCACAATTGGGCCACTGCTGTATAGGTAGGGACCCCACAAGTGGCAGATCCAGAGAGACCCCCCTCTTAACTCCTCCAGGAGGAGTGGTATGGGACCATGCAGCAGTAATGGGCTGGGTTTGGAGACTCCAAATGAGGCCGTGCGCCAGAGATAGAAATGCTCAGTCACAGGCCAGGTGAGCATGGAGTGCGGCCAGAGACCAAGGAGATGGGAGGGATTGATTGATTTTCTCTGAGAGCACGTGGAGGAGTGGGGCCCCAGGCTCTTGGCTCCTCTGGGCCAGGGATTTGGAGGCCGCCATTTTCATTCCCGTCCTCCAAAGCTCTACAGAAAGCTCCAGAGAGCAAAACTGCCTGGCCCCTGGCAAAGGCCATGTAATTCCACCTGGGGCAAAGACATTGGAGAATCTCTGGGCTTGAAAGGCATGAAAGATATTAGAGAATCCCTTCCTGGAGAAATAAAATCCCTTTCTGGAGAAATGAAAGAACTAAAATCTAACCAAGTTGAAATCAAAAAAGCTATTAATGAGGTGTGATAAAAAATGGAGGATCTTACTGCTAGGATAAATGAGGCAGAAGAGAAAATTAATGATATAGAGGACTAAATGATGGAGAATAAACAAGCTGAGCAAGAGAGACAAAAAAACTACTGGACCATGAGGGGAGAATTCAAGAGACAAGTGATACCATAAAACGAAACAATATTAGGGCGCCTGGGTGGCTCAGTGGGTTAAGCCGCTGCCTTTGGCTCAGGTCATGATCTCAAGGTCCTGGGATCGAGTCCCGCATCAGGCTCTCTGCTCAGCAGGGAGTCTGCTCCCTCCTCTCTTTCTCTGCCTGCCTCTCTGCCTGCTTATGATCTCTCTCTGTCAAATAAATAAATAAAATCTTTAAAAATAATTGAGATCCCAGAAGAAGAAGAGACGGGAGGGCAGGAAGAAGGTATATTGGGGTAAATTATAGTAGAAAAGTTCCCTAATATGGCAAAGGGAACAAGCATCAAAATCCAGGAGGCACAGAGAACACCCTTAAAATCAATAA
Organism: Mustela nivalis; assembly: GCF_964662115.1. Classification (NCBI taxonomy): domain Eukaryota; kingdom Metazoa; phylum Chordata; class Mammalia; order Carnivora; family Mustelidae; genus Mustela; species Mustela nivalis. The sequence goes on from NC_139021.1 coordinate 143,111,403, forward strand.
AAATAGGTCCACACCCTGTCACCTAGTAGTAAAACTTACAAGTCTTAGTGACAAAGAGTAAATCCTGAAAGCAACTTGGGACAAGAGGTCTGTAACATACAATGGTAGAAATATTAGATCGGCAACAGTCTTATCCACAGAGACCTGGCGGGCCAGAAAAGACTTGCATGATATATTCAGAGCACTAAACTAGGAAAATATTTAACCAAGAATACTATATCCAGCTAGGCTGTCACTGAAAATAGGAGAGATAAAAAGCTTCCAGGACAAACAAAAATTAAAAGAATTTGCAAACACCAAACCAGCCCTACAGGAAAGGGTAATAGGCCAGAAAGGAACAGAGGCAATATACAGGAAATATTGAAAGAGGTCCTCTAAGCAAAGAGAGAACCTAAGGGTAATAGGCCAGAAAGGAACAGAGGCAATATACAGTAGCAGTCACCTTACAGTCAATACAATGGCACTAAATTCATATCTTTCAATAATTATCCTGACTGTAAATGGACTAAATGCCTCAACAGACACAGGGTATCATAATGGATTAAAAAACAAGACCCATCAATATGCTGTCTACAAGAAACTCATTTTAAACCCAAAGACACGTCCAGACTTAAATTGAGAGGGTGGAAAATAATTTGCCATGCTAACGGACATCCAAAGAAAGCTGGAGTGGCAATCCTTATATCAGATAAGTTAGATTTTAAGCCAAAGACTATAATTAAAGATGAGGGAGGACAGTATATCATATTTAAAGGGCCTGTCTAATAAGAAGATCTAACAACTTTAAATATCTATGCACCTAACATGGGAGCAGCCAATTATATAAGCCATTAATAACAAAATCAAAGAAATATATTGACAATAATACAACAATACTTGGGGACTTTAACAACCCCCTAACTGAAATGGACAGATCATCTAAGCAAAAGATCAACGAGGAAATAAAGGCTTCAAATGACATACTGGATCAGATGGACACCACAGATATATTCAGAACATTCTTTCCTAAAACAGCAGAATACACATTCTTCTCTAGTGTACATGGAACATTCTCCAGAATAGATCACAACCTGAGTCACAAATCAGGACTCAACTAGTACCAAAAGATTGGGATCATTCCGGGGCACCTGGGTGGCTCAGTGGGTTAAGCTGCTGCCTTCGGCTCAGGTCATGATCTCAGGGTCCTAGGATCGAGCCCCACATCGGGCTCTCTGCTCAGCAGGGAGCCTGCTTCCCCCCTCTCTCTCTGCCTGCCTCTCTGCCTACTTGTGATCTCTCTCCCGCTGTCAAATAAATAAATAAAATCTTTAAAAAAAAAAAAAAAGATTGGGATCATTCCCTCCATATTTTCAGACCACAATGCTCTGAAGCTAGAACTCAATCACAAGAGGAAATTTGGAAAGAACTAAAGAACATCCTACTAAAGAATGAATGGGTCAACCAGAAAATTAAAGAACAATTGAAAAAAATCACGGAAACAAATGAAAATGAAAACACAACTGTTCAAAATCTTTGGGACACAGCAAAGGCAGTCTTGAGAGGAAAGTATATAGCGATACAAGACTTTCTCAGAAACAAGAAAGCTGGGGTGCCTGGGTGACTCAATGGGTTAAAGCCTCTGCCTTCGGCTCAGGCCATGATCCCAGGGTCCTGGGATAGAGCCTCACATTGGGCTCTCTGCTCAGCAGGGAGTCTGCTTTCCCACCCCCCTCCGCCTCTGCTTTCCTCTCTGCCTACCTGTAATCTCTGTCTGTCAAATAAATAAATAAAATCTTTAAAAAAAAAAAGAAAGAAACAAGAAAGTTCTCAGGTACACAGCCTAACCCTACACCTAAAGGAGCTGGAGAAAGAACAGGAAAGAAAGCCTAAACCCAGCGGGGAAAGAAAATAATAAAGATCAGAGCAGAAATCAATGAAATAGAAACCAAAAAAACAAAAAAAAACAAAAACAAAAACAAAACAAAACAAAAACCAGTAGAAAAAAAATCAACTAAACTTGGAGCTGGTTCTTTGAGAGAATTAATAAATTGATAAACCCCTAGCCAGACTTATCAAAAAGAAAAGAGAAAGGACCCAAATTAGTAAAATCATGAATGAAAGAGGAGAGATCACAACCAACACCAAAGAAATACAAACAATTATAAGAACATATTATGGGCAACCATATGCCAGCAAATTTGACAATCTGGAAGAAATGAATTCATTTCTAGAGATGTAAAACTACCAAAACTGAACTAGGAAGAAATAGAAAACCTGAATAGAACCATAACCAGTAAGGAGATTGAAGCAGTAATCAAAAATCTCCCAACAAACAAGAGAGGAGGGCCAGACAGCTTTCCAGGGGAATTCTACCAAACCTTTAAAGAAGAATTAATACCTACTCTCCTGAAACTGTTCCAGAAAATAGAAATGGAAAGAAAACTCCCAAACGCATTTTATAAGGCCAATATTACCTTGATCCTCAAACCAGACAAAGACCCCATCAAAAAAGAAAATTTCAGACCAATATCCTTGATGAAGACAGATGCAAAAATTCTCACCAAAGGGGCACTTGGGTGGCTCAGTGGGTTAATCCTCTGCCTTCAGCTCAGTTCATGATCTCAGGGTCCTGGAACTGAGCCCCACATTGGGCTCTCTGCTCAGCAGGGAGACTGCCTCCACCCTCTCTCTGCCTGCCTCTCTACCTACTTGTGATCTCTCTCTCTCTCTCTGTCAAATAAATAAATAAAATATTTTTTAAAAAAAATCTCACGAAAATACTAGCCAATAGGATCCAACAGTACATTAAAAGGATTATTTATCATGATCAAGTGGGATTTATTCCTGCACTGCAAGGTTAATTCAACATCTGCAGATCAATCAATGTGATACAATATATTAATAAAAGAAAGAACAAAAACCATATGATACTCTCAATAGATGCTGAAAAAGCATTTGACAAAGTACAGCATTCTTTCTTGATCAAAATTCTTCACAGTATAGGGGTAGAGAATACATACCTCAATATCATCAAAGTCATCTATGAAAAACCCAGGGTGAATATCATTCTCATTGGGGAAAAATGGAGAGCTTTTCCCCTAACGTCAGGAGCACAGCAGGGATGTCCACTATCACCACTGCTATTCAACCTAGTACTAGAAGTCCTAGCCTCGCAATCAGACAACAGAAAAAAATAAAAGGCATCGGAATAGGCAAAGAAGAAGTCAAACTCTCACTCTTTGCAGATGATATGATACTTTATGTGGAAAACCCATAGGACTCCACTCCAAAACTGCTATATCTCATAGAGGAATTCAGTAAAGTGTCGGTATACAAAATCAATGTACAGAAATCAGTTGCATTTATATACAGCAACAGCAAGACAGAAGAAAGAGAAATTAAGGAGTTGATCCCACTTAGAATTACACCCAAAACATAAGATGCCTAGGAATAAACCTAACCAAAGAGACAAAGAATCTAAAGCTATAAAGTACTCATGAAAGAAATTGAGGAAGACACAAAGAAATGAAAACAATGTTCCATGCTCATGGATTGGAAGAACAAATACTGTGAAAATATCTATGCTACCTAAACCAATCTACACATTTAATGCAATCCCTATCAAAATACCATCCATTTTTTAAAGAAATGGAACAAATAATCCTAAAATTTATATGGAACCAGAAAAGACCCTGAATAGCCAAAGGAATTTTGAAAAAGAAAGCCAAAGTTGGTGGCATCACAACTCCAGACTTCAAGCTCTATTACAAAGCTATACTCATCAAAACAGTATGGTACCGGCACAAAAACAGACACATAGATCAATGGAACAGAAAAGAGAGCCCAGAAATATACCCTCAACTCTATGGTCAATTAATCTTCGACAAAGCAAGTAAGAATGTCCTACGGAAAAGAGTCTCTTCAACAAATGGTGTTGGGAAAATTGAACAGTCACATGCAGAAAAATGAAACTGGACCATTTCCTTACCCCCCACACAAAAATAGATTCAAAATGAATGAAAGATCTCAATGTAAGATAGGAATCCATCAAAATCTTTGAGAACACAGGCAGCTACCTCTTCGACTTCGGCCATAGCAACTTCTTCCTAAAAACATCACCAAAGGCAAGGGAAGCAAGGGCAAAAATGAACTATTAGGACTTCATCAAGATCAAAAGCTTTTGCACAGCAAAGGAAACAGTCAACAAAACCAAAAGACAACTGACAGAATGGGAGAAGATATTTACAAATGACATATCAGATAATGGGCTAGTGTCCAAAAATCTATAAAGAGCTTAGCAAACTCAACACCCAAAGAACAAATAATCCAATCAAGAAATGGGCAGAGGACATGAACAGACATTTCTGCAAAGAAGACATTTAGATGGCCAACAGACACATGAAAAAGTGCTCAACATCACTTAGCATCAGGGATATACAAATCAAAACCACGATGAGATACCACCTTACACCAGTCAGAATGACTAAAATTAACAATTCAGGAAATGACAGATGTTGGCGAAGATGTGGAGAAAGGGGAACCCTCCTACACTGTTGGTGGGAATGTAAGCTGCTGCAGCCACTCTGGAAAACAGCATGGAGGTTCCTCAAAAAGTTGAAAATAGGGCGCCTGGGTGGCTCAGTGGGTTAAACCGCTGCCTTCGGCTCAGGTCATGATCTCAGCGTCCTGGGATCGAGTCCCACATCGGGCTTTCTGCTCAGCAGGGAGCCTGCTTCCCTCTCTCTCTATCTGCCTGCCTCTCCATCTACTTGTGATTTCTCTCTGTCAAATAAATAAATTAAATTAAATTAAAAAAAAAAGTTGAAAATAGAGCTACACTACAACCCAGCAATTGCACTACTGGATATTTACCATAAAAATGTACTGATCCAAAGGGGCACATGCACCCGAATGTTTATAGCAGCAATGTCCACAATAGCCAAACTATGGGAAAAACTTAGATGTCCATCAACAGATGAATGGATAAAGAAGATGTGCTATATACATACAATGGAATACTATGCAGCCATCAAAAGAAATGAAATCTTACCATTTGCAATGACGTGGATGGAACTAGCAGGTATTATGCTGAGTGAAATAAGCCAATCAGAGAAAGACAATTATCATATGATCTTTCTGATATGAGGAATTTGAGAGACAAGGTGGGGTATTGTGGGCGGTAGGGAAGGAAAAAATGAAACAAGATGGGATCGGGAGGGAGACAAACTATAAGAGACTCTTAATCTCACAAAACAAACTGAGGCTTGCTGGGGAGTGGGGGGAGTAGGGATAGGGGATGGGATTATGGACATTGGGGAGAGTATGTACTATGGTGAGTGCTGTGAAATGTGTAAGCCTGATGACTCACAGACCTATACCCCTAGGGCAAATAATAAATTATGTGTTAATAAGAATAATTTTTTTAAAAAAATACAACTCAACAACTACTCCTGAAGCACTTGACTCACTAGATTTGCAGAATCTCATCACCTATGCTGTCCCTCATTGGCTCTGGACCTAAAATAAAAGTTAGATTTAAGCATAGTCCTAACAGAGCAGTATAACTCTGCTCCTGGAGAGACATATCATATACCAAAAGGAGTGATGGGATATCACCAACTAGTATCATCAGGATTCCAGTTAACATGTATGGATGTAGACCCCAAGAGTATTATATTAAAAAAAATTAAATATGTGTTTTGAGTTTCAATATAGATGCACTTGCTGGAATTTGGGGTTTTTTTTAAAAAGGTTTTATTAAGTAATCTCTACACCCAACATGGGACTCAAAGTTACAACCCTGAGATCAAGAGTTGTATGTTCCACTGACTGAGCCAACCAGGAGCCCCCAGAATTTGAGATTTAAATGTGTTAGTGTAAGCTTATGAAAGTGCCTTTATAGTTTCTAGTTGGTGGACTAAGACTGAAGCTTAGACACAACAACAGCCTATAGTCTATGAGTTTGAGATGCCAAAATTTCTGTGGCATGCTGTAGAACAGTGATTTTCTTACATTTTTACAGTGATTTTCTTACATTTTTACATGCATCAATATCCCATGGAGATGTGCTTAAATAGTTTCCTGGATCTCACACCCAAAAATTCTGATCCAGTAAGTTGAGGGTGTCCTTGAATTTGCATTTCTAACAACCACAGGGAGTATGCCACTGCTGCCAGCACTGGGACCTGGGACTACACTTTGAGAAGCACTACTATAAAGGAATCTGAAGACTAGGGGAAAGAAGAACATTGGAGTATATCCATTATGTGCAACTGCTGAACCACCACTTAGTCCTACTCACAGAAAGTGCTTTGGTAAGAGGATACCCAACATCCTCAGAATTTCCATGGTGGTTGTCCTCTGCAGTTTAGAGACGACAATTTTGTGATGTCAACATGGAATTGTGCTCCCTGATCTCAATGGGAATGATGATATCCCAGTGCACTAGAGGCCAGATTTTGATCCTTAGCAATTAGGTAACAATGGTAATAATTGCTATAAAAAACCTCAAAGACAGAGTAGTACTCAGAGTAGTGCTGTGTGGGCAAATGTGACTAACAAAATGGACCATTCAGTCCCTGGAAATGAAATAAACAAGTAGCCTAATGAAGTGTTGTTTCATAATATATAAACAGAAAATGTCTTAGTCCGATAAGTGGACAACAGATTGAAGTTGCCTTAGTGGAGATTCAGTGCTTCTTGCCTAGTTCCTGGACCAAAACCATTAAACATACTCAGAAATCTTTGTTTGAATGGGAGACTAAGTCCCTCTGAAGAACGATCTTGAAATACAGCCATAAGCATGGACTATGACGCTCCTTCGAAGTCTTCTTTGGAAAGATCTATGACCATTTACTAGAGAAACAAAAATACCCAGCCATTCTGCACGTTATTAGATACTGCCTCTGAAGTGTCACTAATCCCTGAAGAATCACAACATTGCTGTGATCCACTGTTAAGCATGAAAACTTACGGAGGTCAGGTGCTATGTAGAATCTTAGCCCAAGTCTGTCTTACAGTAAGTCCAACAGGTCTATAGACACATCCTGTGGTTGTTTCCCAAGAACTGAACCATAGAGTAAAGAAACTACTTATAACTGGAAGAATCTACACATTGCTTTCCTCCTCACACAAATTATGGAAGGGTCAAGAGGAAGCCCCTGGAATACTCCTCGCCAAAATAGTAAACAAAAAGCAATATGCATTCCCAAAGAAATGCAGGAATAATGTCATTCCCAAAGACCTGTAAGACCCAAGGGTGGTAATTTCTTCATATCTCCATTTAACCTTCCAAAATAGCTGGTGTGAAAGTCTTCTACACCTTGGAAATGACTCTTAATTATCATAAATTTAATCAGGTGGTGATGTCAAGTGTGCCTGAAGTTCCAAATATAGTATCTTTTTTAAATCCCAGTATAGCTAACAGACAGTGCTACATTAGTTTCAAGTGTATGATGTAGTGATTCAAGAATTCCATACATCACAGGGGCTCATTACAAGTGCACTCCTCAATCCCCACCTTCTATCTTACTAGTTCCCCCACCGATCTCCCCTCTGGTAACCATTAGTTTTTCTCTATCCATAAGAGTCTTTTTCCTGGTTTCTCTCTCTCTCTCTCTTCTTTACTCATTTGTTTTGTTTCTTAAATTTCACATGTGAGTGAAATTATATGGTATTTGTCTTTCTCTAACTGACCTATTTCTCTTAGCATTATGCTGTCTGGCTCCACCAAATATAGTATCTTTACTGTAGCAACCACAAACACCCTAGCAGCTGGTAGGTAACAGTTAATGTAGAAAATATTTCCTTTTATATTCCCATCAATAAAGATTGGCAGACAAAATTTGTCTTCTTGTGTTAAGGTGATCAGTCCATCTCTGTGAAGCATTGTTTCAGCTGCATCACACGAAGGTTCTATGTTCCATTTTTATTTTAATTCAATTAAAAAATATTTTCTATATTCCTTTGAGAATTCTTCTTTGATTCATGGGTGACTTAGATATATATTGTTTAATTTTCAAATTTTCTTTATTCTGAAGTTTACTCTAAAATTAAAATAGTTGCTTCTCCTTTCTTTTTCTTAATGTTTGCAAGGTATTTTTTTTCCCATCATTTTACGTTTAATCTATGTTATTTTATTTAAAGCGGGCTCCTTCCAGATGGCATGTACCTGGGTCTTCTGTCTTTAAAATACAATTTGAAAATCTGTATCTTTAATTAGGGTATCTAGACCATTTATATCCCAGTTAATATTGATATGGTTGTATTTGTTGTATTGATAAGTTAATATTGATATGTTTGTCCCCTCTTTTTTTTTTTTTTTGTTCCTTTTTTCTCCCCTCCCTGCATTCTTTTGGAATATTTGACTATATTTTAGCATTCCATTTTAATTTATTCCTTGACTCTTTGGCTATATAACCTTGTATGATTTGCTGTTGTTGCTTTGGTTTTATTTTCTTTTTTGTTTTGGTGTGGTTGCTCTGGGACTTACAATATATACAAACCAAACTTTCACAATTGACTCGAATTTAATATTTACCACTTCAAGCAAAATTAAGACTTACCACCATATAGATTTCTTGATATCCTCCCTTTTTGTTAGGATTGTTGTAAATTGTGATTTACAAAAAATATATATTTAAGTGGCCATGATTACTGGCACACAATTCCTAAAAACCTTAGAATTTCCTAAGTGATAAGAAGGGAGATAAGAAGGGAGAGATCACAGGTGGGCAGAGAGGTAGGCGGGGTGGGGGGTAAGCCAGCTCCCTGCCGAGCAGGGAGCCCGATGTGGGGCTCTATCCCAGGACCCTAAGACCATGACCTGAGCTAGAGGCAGAGGCTCAACCCACTGAGCCACCCAGATGCCCCAAGAACCAGCTGGGGGGGGGGGTTACTAGAAAACAATTTTATTAGTTTTTCTTTTTTTTTAATTTTTTTTGTTTTTTTTAATAAACATATAATGTATTTTCCCAAGAACCAGTTTTTAACCCCCGTTGAGAATGCTTCTTCTAGACCCAGATCTACCATTACCTTGCTGTGTTTACTTAAGTTAACATCATTTATGAGTTTTAGTGTCCTCTTTGCAATCTGACCAGAAAGTGTGAGATTATTCTCAAGATTCCCCCAATGTTCTGCCCCTTCACAGATACTATCCCATTAATGAACTTGCTCTTTTGATCCATATGCAGTATTTGGATGCATCTCAGTGAGGGGTATACACTGAAAAACTGCCAGTGAAATGAGTATGAAAATGAACTACATTCTTCCTTAATCTGGAATCAGTGTTACTTTTGAGCCAACAGTCGGCCTAAAGCACATAGCTTAGTCTATTCCATTCTGGTAGGCTCAGGACAGTCTGACAATTTATTAGTCAGATTTAGGACATCTCATTACCAGTCACCTTCCAGTTCAAAGAATTTTCTCCTCTCCTGGGCCCCTTATGGCTGAGAAACTTTACATTAAACAAGAAGAAACAGGTGTGGACTGCTTTCTATTCCTCCACTCTATTTTCTGGTCAATGTACCTGCTTCCAAGTAATCCTTCCAGCAGAGCCCAGAGGGAGCAGTTTCTTCTTAGCTATGGCTTCATTTCTCTTCGGTTGAGGTTGGCACAGTTGGATCTCTGACTCAGACAGAGAGATGCTGGCTCTGTTGTGTATCACCCACCATGATCTGCTGGTGCCCATCTAAGTGTATTTCTGGAAAGGGACTGCCTCACTGATGAACAGTGTCTTAAAGGGTGCAAACAAGCTAGCCCATACTCACAGCTACATTCTTGGGTTTATCCAGGTCTCAAGAATTCTAGGAATCTGACCTGGCAAATTTTAAATCCAAGACAAAACAAGGAGGGAAGATCTTGACCCCTTCCCACCTGCTTTGTTTTCTGCCACTTAACAAACACCATATGAAAAGCAGCTACCAGTTGGCCCCCCATGTTCACAAGCATAACCAACCTTTCAGGGAGAAGCACCTTTTCTTTGTACGGAGACACATTGAGCACATTGGGGAGAGCAGTGGTAAAACCTTCACAAACTCCCCTTCCAACTCTCTTTCACCTACCCCACGTCTCCTGATCGAAAAGTTTAGTGGGGGAAAGGGAAAAACATCTCCACAGTCCTCTTGAATCTTTTTAACCAAAAAGAAAGAAATTCTTTTTTCTTCAGTCCTTGAATCTGATTTTTCTCCTCTACAACCCAGCAGTTTTCATTTAGTCAGCAGGTGGAGGATAAGGAACCAGTAAGCAGGCTTCAGTAAAAATAGTGGTGGATATACAGCATTAGGATTCATGACTCAAGTCGTGTTCTGGTTTCCGTCCTATGCTCCAAGGCCTTAAAACCTGAGAACTTAGAGTTTAACACTTCATTCTGATGCTCGCAGGCAGGGTCCAGGGATCTAGAGGGGGTCCTGCAGGACCAGCCAAGAGGGTCCTTGGTTTCCTGTAAGATGGAAATTAATTGCGAGCCAGCAGGAAGTGAGAGTAGAGCTTATGGAAGATACAGAGCAAGCAGATAGAGAGGGAGTGTCTGGGAGACACAGGAAGGAAAGGACCATGAGTCTTGTCTTTCTTTGTTCAGGGTCTGGGGGTTTTAACTGAGGAGGGTGGTATGGTATACATGTCCCCTTAGGCATCCAGGAACTGGTTAGAACAAAATGGGGGCCCAGGTGTTATTCCTTGGAGCCAGGGGGCCTTGGCTTCTAGATGTCTAGCACTGTAGTCTGGAATATCCATATAATTGCTCTGTCCAGCTATTGTCACCTTGTCCTTCCTTAGATATTATTGATTCTAAAGAAATCATTAACTCCTTGTCCCTTACAAGGAGGATATTACGAGGCATATGTAAAGTGGGGTGGAAGTGCAGGTCCTCGCAAGAATAGAAGCAGGAAAAGAAACAAAAACATAGATTTTCGTGGAGTCCTTCAAATTCCCTGTCTCAATACCAACTTTTACTTACCTACTTCCCCCACATCTGTATCTCTTTCCCCCTCCTATCTCTAAATTAATGGTGAAATTATCCACCCAATTTCACTCAATTCAGAATACATGGATTACCTTGGGTGCCTCCCTCATCCTTATCAGCTATATTCCATCAGTCATTAAATCCTGGATATTCCTCCTTAGTCATATATCTCTGTCATAAACCCCCTCTCTGTCCCTCTACTCTCTTAATTCCAGCCCTCAACACCTTTTGCTTGAACAATTGCAATAAATTCCTAATTAGTTTCCAGTCAAGGAAATCTCTCCCCACCCCACACTCAGTATATCTTCCCAATGATGTGACCAGGTAACACTGCTTTTTCAAAATATCTGACATCTGTGGAAACAATACAAACCCCATACTCGAGAAAAGAAAATAATGCAATCAGAAATGTATTTTTCTTTATAAGGAGAATAAGCTTTAATTAATAAGAATCTTATAAATAGCCCGGGTGGCTCAGTTGGTTAAGCATCTGCCTTCTGCTCAGGTCATGATCCCGCATGCTGGAAAGGAGCAGGTCAGGGTCCTTGTTCAGCAGGGAGCCTGCTTCTCCCTCTCCCTCTGCCCCTACCCCTGCATGTGCTGGCTCTCTTTTTTCTCTCTCTCTCTCAAATAAATGAAATGAAATGAAATGAAATGAAATAAAATAAAGAATCCTACAAATCACTTAAAAAGGCATATTGTTTATTCAGGTACTGTGTTGTGAATCCCTTCTCTTTGCTGATAACAGAAGCTATAGGGAGAAGAAGAAGAAAAAAAAAACACTAACGTAGCTAAACAAAGAATCCATTTGCTAGCTAATCAAATTGGGTGAAGATCTAAAGATTAAATTGATCTTGCTTGACCTGTTCACTATCTTAAGTGACAGCTTCTCTACAGTGTTTTCTTGCTATTTTCAAAGTACAGATATAAAAATTGTGAGCTGCCAAACTGTTTTATTATCCACATAAAATGTAAACCTTTATGTTTGTCAAGATTTACATGGTTAGAGGATTATCATAAATCACAATTAACAATAACTGAGGAGATAAGGCTCATGAATTTTACATGTTGTTAATCATCTTATCTAAAATAACATCCCTCTAAGGCTTTATGCGGCTTTATTTTTCTCCATGGTACTTATCACCACCAAACGTTTTGTCTATTTTTTGTCTCCACCAGAAAGTCAACACAGTAAGGGCAAGGACTTTGTTTTGTCCAAACAACAGTATTGGTTGTGTTTTATTCATTTGTATACATCCCTAGTTCCGTGTTTGGTACAAAGTGCGACTCAGCAAATATTTGTATAATGATAAAAGATAGTGAAAGAAAAAAACAAAACAAAATCTCGGTCGTGTAGCCGAGACGTGGCTTTTCACTTTATAAATTGTGTGTAATGAAAACATCTTCACAGTTCTCAGGACAAAGTAAGATGCAGAGACTGTTGTATCATGCTTGTAATACAAGTACACTCCGAAGCTTGAAAATGTTTCGTGGAAGATCAGAGCAACCGGGAGGAAACCCTGCTAAAATCCGGCCGGTGACCTTGTGTGATTTAGACCCCTTTCTAGATTTCATGAGCCAGCCTTAGGCGTCAGACCCAAGAAACGGACTGGCTCCACTCTGAAACTACCACGTTTGGCGCACTCTCCATCTCGCAAAAGGAGAAAAAAAGCAACATGAGGAAAGTAAAGGGGCAACGGAAATTTTTTTAGTTCTCACACATTTAATATTCTTTTTCAATTTTTACGTTTTTGTTAAGTGCCGCTAGTGAAACTGTTCAGACAAAAAAGAAGACTAGCCCCGCTACCCATAGATAACATGGCTGAAATGCCTTCGCTGCCCACACCCAAAATGGACTCCGACTATGACGCTTCCCTCTGGCCCGGAAGCCCACCTGCCTACTGTACCAGCCCTTCCGTCAGAGATCTGCTCATGATTGGGTGACCCTAGTGTTTGGCGATTCTCCGGATGTTGCGTCACTCAGTGAGTAGGGGAAACTGCGCGCGCAGAGGCAGTAAGGAGCGGGCGGAGGTCCAGAGAGGTGTGCGCGTTTGCGTTTCGCCGGCCCGGAAGGGTAATTGTGCGGTTGAGGTGACCGGGGACTGAGGTATGGCAACTCCGGGCCTGCTAGCACCGGAGATCCGCTGCCCTGACGATCGGCTTCGTGGGGCCGTTGGGTGCATCTGAAATGGGCTGAAGGCGGCGTCGCTGCTGGATGCGTCACAGCCTGGCGGTGCCACAGCTTGGCGGCTCGTTAGGGTCATCGTTCTGCGGGTGACCGGGTGAAAGGGGGCGGCGGCGGCGGGGCCTGGGCTGGCGGGCAGGGGCTCGTCCCCGCTGCCCTCTTCTCCCTCGGGCAGAGGTGCTGAATCACCCAGCGGCTGGGCCGCACAGCCGCCGCCCTTTCAGATAAGGGAGTGCGGGAGTGGGGGTGTTAGAGGCGAGGGTGTTGTAGGGTTATGCGTTAACTTTGGGAGACTGGACACTTGCTGCCGAGTTCTCAACCGAATCTGGAGAGCTGGGTGAACTTTCTCGGGGGACCGGGCGTCTGGGCTCGGTCATACTTCATCCGTTTTATAGCCAACGCACCTGAATCTCGGAGGGCAGACACTCACGAGGCCACTTCGGGCAGATTTCCATTTCGTTCTGTTGCGCGACATGCAGGCCACTCAACGAGGCCTCGTTCCGGGTCAGTGTGTTAACTACCGAAGGAGGTAAACCGCCACAGGCTGAGATGATGTAATGGCGTGAAAGTTGTAGAAGGTCTCGGTACTTTCTCAGTGGTGTACACCCGGTATAGATTCAGGGGCAGAGCTGGAAGTTCGCTGGGTCAGGTATTTTTTAGCAAAGATTCTTAGCTTTGGGGGAATGCTAGGTAAAACATTCGTGGGTCCCGGTCCTAGAGGTTAAATCATTAGGACCAGAGTTAAGACCCAGCATCTGTATTTTAAGATGCATCCCAGGTGGTGTCAGTGCCTTGAGTATTTTTATCACATTTTGAAGGGAAGTAATATTTGGCATGTTTAGCAGAAATTTAAATGTTTGATTATTGTTGTGAAACCTTACAGTGCAGCATGACCTTGAAGAGTTACTAATCTCTTCCTTGGATGACATTTTTCTTCTGCTCAAAAGTTATACAGTCTTGTTTTAAATTTTCCCATTGAATGCTTAAAACCACAGTTATAAAAGCCATCACATACACTGCAGTCGTAGTAAGATATTAACATCTGCACAGACAAGTCATACATCATACTGTTCAAGCTGGGATTTAATTCTGTTTTGGTGATCATCCCAAATTGGGTTCTGTGGAAACCCAATTGTGAAATAACAAGGAATAAGCCGACAATTCATCATTAAATTTTAAAAGGTCCCTACTCCATTTTTCTACTAAAACATGATTGACCGGCCCTTCTGTGTCTCTGCATCTTTTCTGTGCCATTCCCTTAGTTGGTTAATGGGTTATTTTTTGTTTGTGTCTCAAACTAGCATTTCAGATCTGCTTGGTAAACCTGGTGCACCACCATGCTGGCCGCAAGATTTGTGTGTCTCCGGACACTCCCTTCCAGGGTCTTCCAACCAGCTTTTACCAAGGCCTCGCCTATTGTGAAGAATTCCATCACGAAGAATCAATGGCTCTTAACACCCAGCCGGGTAAAGATAATCTGATATCTTAATATTATGTCCATCTCTTTGTGCACGAGGAGGGGACTCTTTCCTTTTTTTTTTTTTTTTTTTTTTAACTGTATGAAGCTCCCTGTTCTACCATTAGTGATTTACTGAAACACTTAGCCATGACAATAGTCCCACATCAGCTCTTACTCCCCATTAGTTTTGTGTCATTGTGTTCCTCATCATATAAGATAGAAAGAGCTGCTATAACTTTCTCTTTACCTACAGCTTTTAGAGTTTCATTCTGAGAATTTACAGTGATTGTGTGAGATTGAGAGCTGTATGGTACAACAAGGAGATCTTGGAGCCTATAGTCAAAAGCTTAAGAACACAGGAATATTAACATTTCATCAGTAGCTTATTAATAATGTCATTTCAGCTCTTGATTAAAGAGTGGTAAAATCCATCAGGTTAGAGATTTTCTTTTTCTTTTCTAATAGATTTCTCCAGAATTCAGATTAGAAGTATAAATTTTGAAATGTGAGGTAGGTAAAGAAATATATATAAGCTAAAAGAGACAACTGTTTTCCTCTTGAATTAACTGTTCTGCTGTTGAAAAAGAGCTAAAAAAAAAAAAAAAAGGGTAATAATCATCCGTCCCTTTGACTTTATGTTAAGGAAAGGTAATTTTCTTGAGCCCATTTCCCAGGTGAAAAATAAAAGGTAGCCAATACTTAATGCATGAATGTTTTTTATAATTTTTTTTAATATTTTATTTGTTTATTCAACACAGAGAGAGATCACAAGTAGGCAGAGAGAAGAGAGGGGGAAACAGGCTCCCCGGTGAGCAGAGAGCCCGATGTGGGGCTCGATCCCAGGAATCTGGGATCATGACCTGAACTGAAGGCAGAGGCTTAACCCACTGAGCCACCCAGGTGTCCCTGCATGAATGTTTTTTAAAAGCTAGTGTTTAAAATATGATTCTGGAGATATAAGTCTGTATTTAATGAAGTAATTATTATTGAAACTTTAAGAAGTTAAGTTGTAGGGGCACCTGAGTGGGTTAAAGCCTCTGCCTTCAACTCAGGTCATGATCTCAGGGTCCTGGGATCGAGCCCCACATCGGGCTCTCTGCTCCATGGGGATCCTCCTTCCTCCTCTCTCTCTTCCTGTCTCTCTGCCTATTTGTGATCTCTGTCTGTCAAGTAAATAAATAAAATCTTTAAAAAAAAAAAAGTTAAGTTGTAAACTAAGTCTTTAAGTGAATCACTTCAAAGATAGACCATAGGTAGGTAGGGTCTGCATTTAATTTTTTAGATTGGCTAACAGACCTTTATAATGAAACTACATACATAGAAAGTACCAAGTTATATAGAGTTTTCTAGTATAATGAGATATAATTATCTTCTATTAATAACATTCTGTTTTGCTTTATGTGTTAATTGTCTTTGTTTTCATGTATATCAGCAATATGCCTCCAAGACAAGAGTTGGGATCCGGCGCGGGAAAACTGGTCAAGAAATTAAGGAGGCAGCAATGGAACCATCAGTGGAAAAAATATTTAAAAGTAGGCAGTAGTCTTCAGTTTTTGAACTAGAGTATGTGAAAATGTTTTAAGAAGTCCATGAACAGCCTTCTAAAAATGTGTGCAAACTTATGTATGTGACTGTTTTCTGGGAAGAAAGGCAGTCATTCTTCAGGAACTCATGATCCAGAAAAGGTTGATACTTCACACTGGTTTCATTGATTCCAATCATATTTCTTCTAAAGAAAATTTTACTTTTACCATTAAAGTAAAAAAAAGGATTAATAGTTAATATGCCATGATATAAAAAATACAATCTGTTAAGGAAGTTCAGTTGAAGTTACATGAACTCTTAATTCAAGCATGTAATTATGAATGTTTTAGGAGAAAAATCACTAAAACAGATATTAATAAAAGCCTAGCTCTTCAATAAGAGTCCTCATAATTGGTTGTTCATATATGGCCTCCCTGGAAACAATACCTTAATGAAGTTTGTTTGAATTTCATCTTTGCAAGTTTAGATTGTTAATCTACCCAAATCTATTCATAGAACACTTGCTGGCTAACAACCTTACAAAGTGTCAATATAATGGGAAAGAGCTGTAATCTGTATCCATCTGGACAATTCTTCCTGATTAATAAGTTTGCCCTAAAAAATAAATTACATGAATCATAAACTATAACTTAGTAGTACTCTGAGTGAACAGATTCAAACTAAAAGGAGTGAGGTGCAGCCAGGTAAGGGTTGGTCAGTTGTTTGTTTCACCTGCTCTTCTTCAGGGCACCCTCTCCCTTGATTGTGCTACATAAACACTGATTACATCCTTGGTTCCTTTTTTTCTTTGTCTACATCAAGCATCATCTTTGTTAATGGCACTTTATTTTATTTTTTTTTAAGATTTTATTTATTTGACAGTTAATGGCATTTTATACACTGGTATAACTATTAACATTTCTTTCTCATCTTTTTCTTTCTAAGAGCATGAGGACATAACCCAGATTCTTATGAATGAAATAGTATGTATTAGAGAAATATCCCCATGTCTACAGACACACTGCCTCCTTAAATTTCTTCAGAGTGAAATTAGAGGCTAATCAGTTCTGGTCCTTTTTGTATTATTACACCTGTGTTTTAGCAGTGCCCATTTTACTGGTCCCCTAATTTTGAAGCCACTTATATCCGCCTATGTTCTAATTATGGCTGTTCACAAAGGACTGTGGTATATAGATTTTCCCCATACAAATATTAGAAAGGGCTTACCGTTAGCATGTTTAATTTAGTCAAGACATGACTGTATTAATGTGCATTTCCCCATGTGTTCTGCAGTTGATCAGATGGGAAGATGGTTTATTGCCGGAGGGGCTGCTGTTGGTCTTGGAGCATTGTGTTACTATGGCTTGGGAATGTCTAATGAGATCGGGGCTATTGAAAAAGCTGTGTAAGTAAATCATTCCCAAACATTTCCTATCTTCAAGGCTCCAGTTTTGTTTTCATCCATCTCTTTTGCCACTTTTGGAATGTTTTATATCTAAACTTCTAACTATAGAAATACACTTGCATGAAAAAAATTTCTTAGCATCTGTTCAAACTTAAGTCTTTTGCTAAGGTTATATGTGTTTAAGCAAGGAGGAAATGTGTTGCTTTGTATATGTGCCGAGTACTTACGTTTTGTATCATTTAATTTTTTGTTTTAAAGATTTTATTTATTTATCAGAGAGGGGGGGGGAGTACAGGCAGACAGAATGGCAGGCAGAGGCAGAGGGAGAAGCAGGCTCCCTGCTGAGCAAGGAGCCCGATGTGGGACTCCATCCCAGGACGCTGGGATCATGACCTGAGCTGAAGGCAGCTGCTTAACCAACTGAGCCACTCAGGCGTCCCTTGTATCATTTAATTTTATAACTCCCAGTATATCCGTCATTTCCATAATAAATAAGACTAGAGGAATAAATTGGTATTTCCCAAAGTTTCCCAGCTGTAAATGATTTAACCAAAACTTATATCCATATTTCTGTAAATTAATCATGTTGTGTTTCTTACAGAATTTGGCCTCAGTATGTGAAGGATAGAATTCATTCTACCTATATGTATTTAGCAGGAAGTATTGGTTTAACAGCTTTGTCCGCCCTGGCAGTGAGCAGAACTCCTGTTCTCATGAACTTCATGATGAGAGGCTCTTGGGTGGTAAGTCAGATTTGTTTTCCTTTTTCACTAATTATCAAATGATTAAACCAAAAATATTGGGGGGTTATTAAATGGAAGGGAATCCCTTACTATATTGAACAGTTGTTCAGATCTATGAATTAATAAGGCAACTGAGACAAAGTAGAAATTATATTCTGAGGTAAATCACAGATTATTCTTTGTTGAGTATTGTATTCAAATAGTGGCAAAGGGGTTGAAAATCAAACTTTACAAGGAATATCCAACTCACCTGGGAGCAGAGATCAAACAGCCTGTGTTTTATAGTTTGATTAATGGGAGGTGGGGGAGGCCGGCAATAAATGCAAAATCATCAGTGGAAAATATTTGTTGCTAACACTCTGAACTCTCTTGACCCTGTGTAAGGTTTTAGATTCTATGTTTCTTGAGCTTTTGTTATTTTGCTAGATACAAAAAAAATTCAAAAGTGATAGCTATTTTTCTATTGTCTGGTTGAAGAAATGAGCTTGAGTAAGTGGTAAAGGATGAGCAATAGGAATTAGAAAATGTAAAACAAGTTGAAAGACTGTTTTTGTCTTAGACCAGTAGTGACGTTCTATGCAAGAGACATTGCATCAGAACTGTTGGAGGTTGGCATTTTTTATTGCAGGAGAGGACAAAGGTAGTCAAGGTTTGCAGAACAACTTGAGCAGAGGAGAAGAGGAGTCATTAAAACTGGCTTCACACATGATCTGAGGGTCCTGGGATTCAGCCCCGCACTGACCTCCCTGCTCAGTGGGAAGTCTGCTTCTTGCTTGCTCACTGTCTCACTTGCTCACTCTCTCTCAAATAAATAAAACCTTAAAAAAAAAAAAAAAAAAAGACTGAGGTAAAACTGGCTTCACAGTAGTGTCAAGAGTGAAGTTGGAGTATTTGAGGTCTAGAGTGTGAAGAAGACAATCAGGAAGACAATGTTCAATTGCCACACTGAGGAGAGTACCCAAGTAGTCAGAGGCCAGGGCAAATACTGAAACAGCGAAAAAATTTTTTTATTTAAGAACTCAAATGAAAGACACGAGAAGCGAGTATACCAACTACGGCTTTGTAAAATCTGTGAAATGAGGAATTGTAAGAATGTGAACTATGAATTTGAGACTAGAAGGGACTGAGGGAGGGGAGAGTTTGTATCATACAGATGTCCCATCGCTAGCCAGATCTAACTAACTTCCATCCATCTTCCAAAACCATACTATTTCCACTGCACTTTCCAAAGGAGAACCATTTAGGATAGCGTGGCCTTTTGGACACAAGTATAATTCAAATGGGTGTTAAGAATCTCCTAACCCAGAAGTTCATGAGGGCGCAGACTAAGCATGGTGCATTCTCACCAGAAATGTAAGTTTTTATCAGGTAGATAATATAAAACAGGGCTTTTTAACAAAACACTATGGCTGCAAGAGAAAAATTAAAATGTACAGAAGAGTTCAGCCCCTGAAGTAAGACTTCAAAGAAGTTTTGTGCTTGGGCCATATTCTCAGCTTCCTGTGGGCAGAAGATGACTCACCTGCTGTTAGGGCTACTTAAATAAAATAGTTTGGAAAGCCAGGCAGCTGCTACAGAGATGAAGATGAAGCTTTTGAGGGTTGACAGACATACCAATAAGGTCAAAGTTAGTACCAAGTGATTTTGGAACAGAGAAGAGGCTTGTGGCAGTCAGGGTCCCTCCCAGAAAAACTTCCCATGCGAGAAGGTAACCCTTGGATAAGTCAGCCAAATAGAAAAGAGGATTTCTTAGGCAAAATGAATAGAATTAAAGATCTATTTGCAGCTCCACCATTTCATGTAGCTGGAGTGTGTAGAGTATGGAAGAGTAAAAAGCAAAAAATGCAGTTGGGTCATGAACATGAAGGACCTTAAAGAAAAAAAAATGTAATTGTAAATATCCTGAAAATGCCTTACATTTGAATGAAGTATGAAGAAATGTATGAAGTCGTTTTTAGTAATTATCTCTCCATTAAAAAATGATTAAGTAGAACCCAGTGTGCTTATTTATATTAATGGGAGAAAAAACATCAGTGGTTGAACATTCTCATGCCGTGGGTCAGACAGGTAATGCAGAGGAAATAAATTGATCTTTGAATAGTTGGGCTACAAAATATCTGCCATTTTATCCAAGAGCTGCAGGTGTGCAGTTCCTGCTTCATGTTTTTTAAAGGTTCAGTATCATTTTCTATTATATGCACAAGGAATATTTAAGTGTGAATATGCACAAGCCATATTTAAGTGTGAAAAACAATATGGCAATCTAAGGCAAAGAAGAGGGATGGAAGACCAAGTCAGCCAGAAAACTAAGAGAATAGATAAGTAGAATCTTACCCCTCTCCTCTATTTTCCATGTGCTTCAGTTTTTTAGGTTTTTATTTAGCATATGATGGAGTTCAAGACAATGCACTATTATGTATATATTCTAATTGGTGTATCATGATTAATTTTTTTTAAATGCTGTCTGTGCTATACAAAAAAAAATATTTTGGAATTCTTATTTTTTAAGATTTATTTATTTAAAGATTTTATTTGAGAGAGAATGAATGTTGGGGGTGGGGGGCAAAGGGACAAGCAGACTCACTGCTGAGCAGAGAGCAGGATGTGGGACTCAGTCCCAGGACGTGAAATCATGACCTGAGCTGAAGCCAGATGCTTAACCAGCTGAGCCACTCAGGCACTCTCAAGATTTATTTATTGAGAGAATAAGTGTGATGGAGCATGTGTGCCTGAGGAGGTGGGGGGTGGGGGGGTGGCTGGAAGTAGTGGGGTAGTTGGGGCAGAGAGAGAGAATCCAAAGCTGACTCCATGCTGAGCTCAGAGCCAGACATGGGCTCCATCTCATGACCCTGAGCCAAAACCAAGAGTCAGATGCTTAACCAACTGAGCCATCCAGGCACCTCTATTTTGGGATCCTTAAAGAGGTTTTGTTAGACCTCTCTGTCTAGCAAAAATAAAATTTTAAAAAGATGGTATCTGTCAAAGCTCAACTCACTTGAAGGTGTCTGCAAAACTTTGTGTGACAGTAGGGGGCACTCTTGCCTCCTGCTTGGATCCCTTCACTATCCTTTAAGTGGGGTGTTTTGGAGGGACTAGCAGAACTTGGAACTTGTAGGCTTCTACTTGGTTGTTGTATAAAGATTGATTTTTCTCAGTAATAATGTGTCTTTTAGACGATTGGTGCAACCTTTGCAGCCATGATTGGAGCTGGAATGATGGTACAATCAATACCATATGACCAGAGCCCAGGCCCAAAGCATCTTGCTTGGCTACTGCATTCTGGTATGTCTAATTTTAATTTTTTACTTAGCAACCTTCATTACTTTTTTTTCTTCTTTTTTTAGTGGCTCTTCATAACTGTAAATAACTTGTGTAATTTAATAAAACCTTGTGTTTAGAAAACACTTACTAGTTCTTTTGTACTTACTAATGGTTGTTTATTGCTAGACATCTTCTCTGAAAAGTTAATGATTCTGCTGCTTAGACCATGGGCATCCCCAGTATTACATTTGGCCTCCTATGGCAGTCTAGTATATATGCAGAGATTTCCTTTATGTATTTTGTGTGCTTCTGGGAGGGTTTCAGACCTGGTACACATTACCTGAGAATTGTTCTTAATGTATTTTTAGAAAATTTTTTAAATGAGGGTGGAGAAGAAAAGGAGGAGGTAAGACACATGAAAGAATAGGAGTAGAGGATTTTTCAGTGGAGCATTGGAAGAAAGAACCCAGTAAAAAAGATCATTGGAAATGCACATTTGTGTCTGATATGGTTAGCTCAGTCATTATTTAGATAGGTTTAGCACAAAGTTACTGTAGACAGGGTGAAGGCTACCCACCTTTGGTATTGTAGGACAGTTTTAATATCCTTTTGTAGGTGTATGTTGTGATTCCTCCCTTAATTGTGGAGACACAAATACTTTGGATAACGTGTTTTCCTTCTCAGGTATCCCAGGAGAGTCTGACTGTGGGTTGAACAGAGGCAGCTAGACCCAGAAACAAAAGTACTTAGATACATGTTCTTTACCACAAAATGAGACATATTTTGGTTTTTTCCAATTTTTTTTTTTTAAATTTGAGTATTGCTGACACAATGTTACAGTAGCTGCAGGTATAGTGATTCAGTTTCTCTGTATGTTTTGCTATACTCCCCACAAGTAGCTACCATCTGTCACCACACACAGCACTATTGCAGTATCACTGATTGTGTTCCCTGCGCTGTGCCTTTTGCTCCTGTGACTTGATTGCATAACTGGAAGCTTGTATCTCTCACTCCCCTTCACCCATTTTGCATACCCTGCCACCTCCCCTCGGGCAACCATCAATTTGCTCTCTGTCTTTATGGATCTGTTTCTGCTTTTTATTCTTTTATTCACTTAAATAAAACAAGACAAATTTTATAAGCATTTTCCTGAAACTTACAGGGAAACAGACGGGAATGTTTCTAACCTGGGTCAGTAAATGGAAATTAGGTATTTGGCATCCAGTATGAAAAATTTCTGGCGTGAACTGTCATTTATATTCTTCCCGTGCTGTCTTTGTTTTGGTAAATATGAGACAGCATGACTTGACAGCCTTAGTTTTGAAAAAGTCTCTTCTGTTAAGGTCTGAGGTTATTCAACTGTAGGTATTCTCCAGGGAGCTTTACCAGATAAAATCCTTGTGATTGAGGGAGGTGGTCTATTGTCTTCTAGTACCAATAACCTGCTTTTAAGGAAAAAAAATTACTCAAGATACATGTACTTCTATGCCATGTAATATCTGAGTGCTATCTGCAAATATTTAAGGATTATTTTGCTTTAGAACAACTACATACCATAGTAGTATACAAAACTTTTTTCTCTCAGGTATATGTATTCTTGCATTAAAACACCAAAATCCTCACCATCTGAGTTTAGCATTAGTATGTTACCCAGAGAATGGAGTTCTGCACCTTTTTCCCATTTTAGACACTGTTTTCCTTGAGAGGACAAGTTCAGTGTTTTTATCTCTGATAAGTATTAAATACTTAGAGGCTTATTGAATTAAATCAAAATAGCTATATAGTGTGAGTTTAGAATAAGGGCTCTCTGGGTTGCTTAGAAAACTCCTTTAATGTGCTATAAACTACTGGGCTCAAAGTATTTTATGTGTTGGAGGAGGCCCCCAAGACCACCCATTCATTCGTTTAGAGTTCTTTTGGTTTTTTTAGAAGAAGCATATACTTGTACTCAGAGCTAAAGTTTATTACAATAAAAGGACACATGATAGCATTTGCAAGGGGAAAAAATACGGGTAGAGTCTGGAGAAATTCATCCACAGGCTTTCAGTGCTCCCTGCTTTCTTTGAGGGGACTTAGCAAGGAAGTGAAAAGTACAGTGAGATGGAAGCCCATTAGAGACTTGAAGCCTGAGGGCTGAGGGTTTTTATTAAGGGCTAATCATAGAAGTACCTTCCTAGTAACTACCAAGATACAGATTTCCAGAAGGAAAGCAGGCTTTCAGCATAACTCACATGGTTTTCACAAGTAGTCTAACCCTGCCAGTTACAGAATGCTTCATGTGCCAAGTTCTTAAGTAGCCAAGGACCAGCCCAGCAAGCAAGTCTTTTTAAAGATGACCTTGGGCTTGCTATAGTGACCTTTCGCTGTACAGCATGAATGTCAGTTTTTGCTTTACATTTCATCTGTATCTTGAGCCATGCAGACAGGCATTCGCATTTCCATTTCATGGATGAGGAAATAGAGGCTATGTGAGGTCACACTGGCAGGTGCCATAGTCAAAACTGACACACTTCTTCGAGTCCAGCCCTCTCTCTCTTCTACTCTTTCTTTCGCTGGTATGATTGAAATGAGACTTGCAGGGAGTTTGGATGACCCAAAGGCAGTCCCTCACAATATTAAAGGGACATCAGAGTTGGCTTTTGACGAGTATTAACTTACCAGTGCATTCCATTTTCATTTTTCACCCAGATGTCAGTTATCTCCTCATTTCCCCCACATTTCTACCCCTGGTAACCACCACTCTTCTCTGTTTCTCTGAATTTGACTTTTTACTATGACTTTTTTACTATGTAGGAATTACTGAAATGATCATTTTTTTTAGGTTTCCTAATACAATTGAGATCATGTGCTGTTTGTCTTTTTATTCTTTCTTTTCTTTTTTTTTTTTTTTTTTTTAGATTATTTATTTATTTATTTGACAGAAAGATCAGAAGTAGGCAGAGAGGCAGGCAGAGAGAGAGAGGGAGGGGAGCAGGCTCCCTGCCAAGCAGAGAGCCCAATGCAGGGCTTGATCTCAGGACCCTGAGATCATGACCTAAGCCGAAGGCAGAGTCTTTAACCCTCTGAGCCACCCAGACGCCCCTCTTTCTCATATTTCACTTAGTGTAATGCCTTCAGGGTCCATTCATGTTGTCAAAAATGGCAAGAGTTTATTTTTTTTATATCTGAATATTACTCTGTTTTATATATATACCACATCGTCTTTATCCATTCACCCATTAAAGGACAATTTGATCTTTGCATCTTGGAGATTGTGAACATGGGGGCACTGTCACCTCTGTGACATCCTGATTTCAGTTCTTTTGGTTAAAAGCCCAGAAGTGGGATTGTTGAATGATATGGTAGTTATAGTTTTAATTTTTTAAGGAACCCCCATACTTTTCCATACTGGCTGTACCAGTTGGATGAATGCCAGTTTGATCCACAATAATGTTGAGCTATCCTTGTTCTGTAACTGATATGTCCTTAAGTAGCAAACATCTGTTACCATTTAAGATTTTTATGAGAAAATATTGAAAGATCTCTGACAGCCTCCCTAAAAGTTTTGCTAAAGGTGCAGGACAGCTGGACTACAGCTGCCTACACCATCAGAAAATTAGCCTTAGAGAACAGACTCACCAAAGAGCCAGATGGTGCGGAACAGACCTTTGGAGGGACCTTCCTGCAGCTGACAAGAAAGTCCTGGAGGACCAGACTACCCCCCACAAAGGCCTCTAACTTAGGGGCTACTGTTGTGAAAAGGCCAGGACTCAGGTGCCCACATTCTGTGAGGACAGGTCTCCCAGAGGGCCAGAACACACGAGCCTGATTGCCAAAGAGTTAGGCCACGAGAGTTGGACCTCTCAGAGGACTGTGGCATCTAGGATGAGGCCTTGGCAGAGCATGGTGGCCAGGATCTTTGGAAGATTAAGCCACCCAAGGGCCAGCCCCCCAGTGATAAAAGCTCCAGAGATAGAATCTCCAGTGAACCTAGCCATGAAGAACGGAAAGAGGATTGTACCATGGTTGTCAAGGCCAGCTGGGAAATTGTTCGGCAGGGTCAGCCTACATAGGAGAGGACCATGGGAGGGACAGACCATGGAAAACAGGACCACCAAGCTAGACCCTGGAGAGCCAGGGGAGGACCAGGTGTCATGGGGTGGGAGGTGAAAGGGCCATGAGGAAGACAGGGCCTCATTCATCCTTGCTCCCTGGTACCAGCTCTGTGTCCTACCCCCCGCCATTGGTGGCTAATGGGGTCAAAGGAAGCTGGAGAAATTAGCTGGCACATCAGTATAGAGAAAGGAGGAAGAAGGACACTCTTTCATCCTCTTCCTGTGGCTTAATCCAAATTTCAGGACAGGGAGTTACCTGGGGTAAGTAAAGTTGGGAGCCTGATGGAGAATAAAGGTTTTTCTTGGCTTCTGCAAAAAAATACATTTTGGGAGCACCTGGTTGGCTCAGTGGGTTAAGCCTCTGCCTTCAGCTCAGGTCATGATCTCAGGGCCCTGGGATCAAGCTCCACATCAGGCTCTCTGCTCAGCAGGGAGCCTGCTTCCCCCTCTGTCTCTGCCTGCCTCTTTGCCTACTTGTGATCTTTCTCCCTGTCAAATAAAATCTTTTTTAAAAACATCTTTTTGCTAAAAATTTTGCTGTCTGTTGTAAAACTGATGGGATTCCTTATACACAATGGAATACTATGCAGCCATCAAAAGAAATGAAATCTTGCCATTTGCAACGACGTGGATGGAACTAGAGGGTATCATGCTTAGCGAAATAAGTCAGTCAGAGAAAAACAACTATCCTATTATCTCCCTGATATGAGGAAGTGGAGATGCAACATGGCAGGTTAAGGGGGTAGGAGAAGAATAAATGAAACAAGATGGGATTGGGAGGGAGGCAAACCATAAGTGCCTCTTAATGTCACAAAACAAACTGAGGGTTGCTGGGGGGATGGGGTTATGGACATTGGGGAGGGTATGTGCTATGGTGAGTGCTGTGAAGTGTGTAAACCTGGCGATTCACAGACCTGTACCCCTGGGGATAAAAATACATTAATATGTTTATAAAAAATTAAAAAAATTAGAAGAAAGACAGTAGAGTAACCAAGAAAATTAAAAACATACACACACACACATACACACACCCCTACACCTCTGTTGGGATTCCTAATAGAAATGTAAAGATTCCTAGAGGAATGTTTATCCAGTGTCTTTCTTACAGCAAAATATATTTTTAATTATTTATTATCATGAGTTATATCTTCCTACTCAATCTAGAAATGTTACTCTCAACAAAAGAGATACTGGTGTTGACATTATATATGGCAATAGCTGTGCCTATTCCATGAGTTAAATATGGACATTTAATGTTTAAGAGGATGGATAACTTGCTCTACTTACCACTGAAATAATGCCTTGTCTACAATTAATTTTTTTTTTTTAATTAGGGAGTTCTGTTTGCTAATTTTTGATACCTTTTGCTGTAATTTTTCTGAACTTGTTTGTAAATATCTGACAACTGAAATTACTATTCAGAAGCTGAGATGATATTCCCTATTCCACAAGGAAACAGCACTGCCTGTCCTTGAAGTTCCTGCATTTTAGGATTAGCATCCTATACCATTCTCTGGCTCTACCTTGTTCCCTCTTGGCAGGAGCCAAGACCTTCAGTTATTCATATCAAGGCGTTTAATCTCAATTCTCATACATAATGGTCGTTGTTGCATAGAATACCAGTAGGCTCACATCCCGGTAATGACGTATAAAGAATTTGATAAAGTTACTTAAAAATCTAGATTAGTGTTTGTACTCTTGAGTTGAGACAGTTTAAGAATAGTGTTATTGGGGCACCTAAGTGCCTTGGTTAGTTGGGCGACTGCCTTCAGCTCAGGTCATATTCCTTGGAGTCCTGGGATTGAGTCCCACATCGGTCTCCCTGCTCAACAGGAAGTCTGTTTCTCCCACTGACCTCTTTCCTCTTGTATTCTCTGTCTTATTCTCTCTTTCCTTCTCTCTCTCTCTCAAATAAGTAAAATCCTTAAAGGGAAAAAAAAAAAAGAACAGTGTTATTGTTGTGATTTCGAATTTGGATAGCCGCAAGTTTAGGTTGTGGGATTCAGGGGTAGTATGACCTAGATAAGGGAGAGACTTCGTAGTTCTGTTGTTTAACAATGAGGTGTACAATATTCACCTAAAAGTGGCTTTTTTTTTTTTTTTTTTAGTTATTTAGTAAAAACTGCTTGCTGTTTCTCCAGGTATAATGGGTGCAGTGGTGGCTCCACTGACGATATTAGGGGGGCCTCTTCTCATCAGAGCTGCGTGGTATACAGCAGGCATTGTGGGAGGCCTCTCTACTGTGGCCATGTGTGCACCCAGTGAGAAGTTTCTGAACATGGGAGCACCCCTGGGAGTGGGCCTGGGTCTCGTCTTCGTATCCTCACTGGGTAAGCGGCTGTGTTTTGAGACTCTTGGTATCCTAAAACCATTGTTGGTACTCAGTTATCCTAATGGAGGGAATTTATTAAGAGTCACTTTTAAAATTTTAAAAGGAAGACACTGATTAGAGTGTATTTTCCTGTTTGGCATCATGGTAAACTATTATTTTTTGTTTTACCCAATACATCTAAAATGGAAAAGTTGGTCTGAAGAACATGAAAGTTACTCTTGATCAAGAGCCTTTCTGTAATGTAAGCAAGTGACCTGCTGCAGGAATGAGTATAATGGATTTGGAATTGAATATGCATGAAATTATATAGTGTGTATAGTCAGTCCTTTTCTTATCTGTGCCGTACATCAAAAGAAGTTTGCTTGTTTCTGTCGTAAGTAACATTCATCATAGATCAATTATAGAAATGAGGCTAGTTTTTTTTTTCTCCCCTTCCAGGATCTATGTTTCTTCCACCTACCACTGTGGCTGGTGCCACTTTGTACTCAGTGGCAATTTATGGTGGATTAGTTCTTTTCAGTATGTTTCTTCTGCATGATACACAGAAAGTAATCAAGCGTGCAGAAATAATACCAGCGTATGGAATTCAAAAATATGATCCCATCAATTCGTAAGTAGTCTTTAACGTCTTCCCTTTGTTACATAGTATGTTTGTGGAATTATCTATTTTAGTTTCCTAGGGTTACTGTAACAGACTACAAACTGAGTGGTAAAACAAGGGAGATTGACACTCCGGCATTTCTGGAGTCGAGAAGTCTGAAATCAAGGTGTGACCAGGATTGATACCTTCTGAGGTCTTTGAGAGACTGTTCCATGCCTCTCTTCTAGCTGTTTGTTTTGGCCAGCAGCCCTGGGTATTCCTTGGCCTGTAGACACATTACCCCAGTCTCTACCTCTGTCTTCACAGCACTCTTCCTATGTGTCTGTCTCCAGTCATTTGGAATTGAGCCCACCCTACTGCCATATTAACCTCATTTTTTTTTTAATTTTATTAATTTATTTGACAGGCGGAGATCATACGTAGGCAGAGAGGCAGGCAGAAAGAGAAGGGGAAGCAAGCTCCCTGCTGAGCAGAGAGCCTGATGTGGGCCTCGATCTCAGGACCCTGAGATCATGACCTGAGCCGAAGGCAGACGCTTAACCCACTGAGCCACCCAGGCGCCCCATATTAACCTCATCTTAACTCACATCTTGTTTACATTTGCAGACATCCTATTTCCAAATAAGGTCACCTTTACAGGTAGAGGGATTAGGATGTCAGTGTATCTTTTTAATTCAACCCACAGCAGTAGGTTTGTCAAATTGTATCATATTTATTTCTGTTGCTGTTTGGTCTGTTTTTTATCTCGTCAGTAAGCTAAGTATCCACAGAACATTTGATTAGATCATGACTAAGTAATATTTAGGTATTCGGTTAAGGCAGTATTTACCTGTTTTTGTTGATTAGCTTTATGGTGCAACTGTTACATAATAATGCTTTTCCCTTGGACTCTTCACCAGAATAGGTTGTTTTAGCTTTCTTGAGTTTCATGTTGTCTGTCACATTTTTTGAAGTAATTTTTTTTTCCTTGAAACTGAAATTCAGTGTAATTTTTTTTTTTTTAAATGCTGCTTTAACACAGATTGTAACACTTTTCTTTGGTTGGTGGTAGGAAGAGGGGTTGCCTTGAGGAGATATATTTAAAAATGCTAGACTTCTGTCTAACACATTTTTGTGAAGGTGTTTCTTTGGTTTTGGCTCGATCATTTCATTGTCTATCACCCAGGGGATTTTTTTGGCAAGATACTACACTCATAAGAACATGTCAGAGGATAGAATAATGATTTTTTAAATTGCCTTTTAACATTTCAAAGATTAATCTGCCAGAAAACCTTGACTTCAGTCCACGGCTTCCTTAGTTGACATCTTTTCTTTTTTTAATTTCCATTTCATATACCTATGACAAGTAATCAGTATTAAGAAATAGCTTGTCTAGATTAAGAAATAGTTTTTATCATTGTTATTAGAATTACATCCTCTATAACTGACCATAATTTGCTTTTCCAGGATGCTGGGAATCTACATGGATACATTAAATATATTTATGCGAGTTGCCAGTATTCTAGCAACTGGAAGCAACAGAAAGAAATGACATGCCTCAGCTTCTGACTTCTTTATACGTCAGATATCTTGCTTGTTTAATAGGGACAAGTATTCATTAAATAGTTCGTACAAGCAGCTTTCACTGAAGTTTAGAAGATAAGACTTGTCACCATGTTTCAGTTGTTCCGGTGATGTGATGCTTCTGGTCTCCTTTTTCTTCTGCAGAATAAATTCATTTCTCTTCCAAATAAGCACACACATTTCTAGTGCTCATGTTTGAGTAATTCTTAAATGTTTCAATGAATGTGAAAACTAAAGTTTGTGTTGTGAGAATTTAACTGTTCTATTCTAAAATTAATTTGACTGAAAACTAGACAACTCTGTTTTGCTGCGTATCTTTTGAAATGCAGAAATATTACAAGTAATCTCGTAGGTGATGTAGAGGTTTGGTAAAGGGACCAGAGAGAAGCAAAGAGTCACCTGCAGTCATTCTTTGAATATGTAGCACTTGTGTAATTGGTGCCGAGCTACTGAGAGGGTTTTGGCTATTTAAAAACAAATCATAGCTATTTTTACATTGATCTGTTGAACTTTTCAAAAGCATTGAGCATAAAACAAAAATACAGGTGATTCATTCTCCTGATGTTCCTTTCTTTCTCAGTGCTATCTTTACAACATCCATATAATTTTGTTTGGCTTCTCATTGTTTGACATTGCTAGGACAGTCCAGAATGTTAATTGTATGGAGAATTCCTGATACGTGTTATGTATGTGTAAGTTTTATTTTTAACCTTATAGAACAAAATATCCTTAAAATTCTTCTCAGGATAAAGCATTCAAAGCATGAAAACTCTTGCATTTTCAAATATACAAACACTGTGTTCCTAATTGCTGAATTTTTGTGCATATTTATTATAGAGATATTACTGACATATTATTAATAGAATACATGCTTGCGTTTCCCATCTCACTTCAGGCATCAGAAAAGCCTTATGTGGCTCACACATAAGATTATGAAAGCAGTTTTTCTCCCAGCTCCCAGGACTTGGTTTCTTCTGTTCCTCTCAGACTAAGCACTTAAAAAAAAAAAAAAAAAAAAAAGGGAGGATGTAGCTAGTCTTTCTTCATGAACTGTGTCAGTCAAAACTGTAATAGGCAAAATGCTTTGTTAGAGTTTCCCACAGCACACTTTTCCTTCACCTGCATAGACTATTACTTGACTCTCTTGTGACATTTGTGTTTTGATACGAAAGAGTTATTTTTGGAAGTTCTTAATGAATGAACTAAGTATGTATGATTATCGAAATGACTTGTATTTTTGACAAATATTTATTACAGTAATCCAGAAGTAATTATTCTTACCACCTCAAATTACATAGGATGCTTCTTTCTGAAATAATAAAGGTTTCAGCCAGATGGTGATTGGTCTATAATTTTTCCAGCTGACCCATATGCATACTGTTTGAATAGAGGATTTGTTTCATTTGTTTTCTCTTCCTGACCTAGTACGTAGAATATAGTGTGATTATGACCATGGTGCTTACCTCCAGACTACCTTTAATTGAGCCTGCCTTTTCCACCTATTTCTTAGGTGACCTTGGGCAAATTACTTCACCTCTCGTGCCCATTTTCTTACCTGTAAAATGGAGATGGTAACAGAACCAGCATCATAGGATTGGGGTAAAATGTGTGGACATTTAGCACTATGTAAGCTTTAACTGCTATTGCTGGTTTGTGGGGGGCTGGGTGGTGAGGAGAGTTGTCCTAAGAAAAATCCAAGCGCCAAACTTCTATTTTTTCCCTTCTCTACTTTAGTCACTACCCTTCAATGTGATCTTGAAGGTCCTTCTGTCTTCAGTCATTTTAGAACCCAAAATTTATATCCCTATGTTTGGATGGTATCACACAAAACAGAATGATAGAATTTCAACAGTAGGTATTAGGCAGAAGCTTATTTAGGAAAACAAGGTGGTTAATTTAGTAACTTGGTATATTTTTACATCACTTTTTCTGACTTTGCTAAGACAAGACTTCAATATATAAAGTGAATTATATAAAATGTGAATTCTACAAAATAAAATACTATATAAAGTGGTAATGAAAAAATCTCTGGTTCCTAGGCTCTGTTAACATGCCGCTGAGGGGTTTTCTTCACATCACTCACAGGAAGAGTGAAGACCTACACATTAATAGGCTTTAGGCAAAAAACAAAAACCTTCTCATTTTCTGAAGCATCACCTGAAGCTTTACAGAATAACTGAGATGTGTGTTTAAAAATAATCACACAAAAAATAAAGGCCCTTTTGGTTTGCCTAGAATGCTCTTGTGAACATGCAGTCAGAAAATGAGTGTGGCAGGCACCGTGCCACTGAAACCCAGGGGAGACAGCCAGGGTCCATTAGGGCAAGTGTCCTAAGAGCACAGCAATGAGTTTCCAAAGTGTGCCAGGAGGAAGTCTTCCAAGACTAAGCAAGAGTTCCAGCACATAATAAAGGCAGTTAGGGTGTTTTCTCACAGCCAGAATGTGATGGAGAAAGGGTCAGAAAGCAGGGAAGGATGGCAAGAAATACCAGTCCCTTGAAGCCTGTGTTCTGTGCATTTTAAAGTGTTAGCATGTGGAGGAGGGAAAGGCAAGCACATTTCCCTTAAAATTGTTCATCTACATAGAGGGTGTGTATATCCATGTTCAAGTTCTTGAAACTGAATGACGACTGAGATTTTTGTCCTTTCAGTATGGTAGGAGGGTCCAGATACCCTGTTAATTGCTCATGATTCAGTTATTTGCATAATGTGTGCTAAGTCTTGTATAAATCATAACATTACTTTGAACTAGGTTCTTAATCCCATCTTGCCAAGGACTAAGCTGAAGCCCACAAGCTCAGTATTTGCACAAGGTCTTAGGGCTGGGAAGAAGTGGTAGAGTTGAATGTCTTAGCCAGTTATGCTTGGAACGTTTGACCAGTACCACAGATCTGAAATCCTATTTGAGGATCAAAAGCACTGTACAAATTAAATAGATTGAGACTTTGCTAAAAATACTTTAGAGCATTAGAATTTTAATGTTTATCAAAAGGGGCACCTGGGTGGCTCAGTTGAAGTGTCTGCCTTTGGCTTAAGTCATGATCCTGGAGTCCCAGGATCAAGCCCCGAATCTGGCTTCCTGCTCAGTGAAAAGTCTGCTTCTCCCTCTGCCCCTCACCCCACTTTTGTACTCTCTTCTCTCTCAAAATAAAGTCTTGGTTGGGGGGGATTGACCTTAGTATCTTAAGAATAAGTGGTAATCATGTTTCACTTCCCCAGATCCTACTTCTTATATATAGTACCAGAAACTCCTTTTCTCAATTGCTGAGGTCACCTCTTGCTACAAATCAAAGGTTTTTTTTAAGGTCAGTGTAATGAGTAAGATGGAGTGCTCCCTAAATGTACTCAATTTAGCTAGCAGTCAGAATGGAAGCCATTTTTCAGGAAAAGATGAAGCTATGACCTTGAAGACTTGGCCTTTTGTAAAGAAGCTGTTCAGGAAGCTGGAGAAAATTCCCCCAGTACTGACACTTGAAAACTACAAAAGGAGCATATTGTGCCAGAAGCAAAGGTGAAATTAATTAGAGGTCTGATGGGGGAGGAGGGATTATGTGGGCTCTTCTGGCCAGTTAGCATGAGGGCAGGCGCTGCACAATCTCTTCCTGCCTTAGCATTTCATTCTGCCTCTCAGCTTGCTATCCTTCTACGGGGCCAGAGTCTCATAGATTGGGTGCGGGGAGGGTATGGCAACCTCCCTGGATCTAGAAATAGAGAATTGATACTTTCTAGCAAGACCACATTGACATTCACACTCAAAGATGAGCACACAATTTGAGGAACAACTTTTGAAAATAAGACCTGCTTTCCATGAGCACTTTATAAAAGTTGCCTGATTACCTGTCTGTCCACCTGTCTCCCTGACCGTACTGGGTGCCTCAGAAACGAGGGAGATCGCTCACTACAGCATTTCAGTAGAGGAGTCATCTACAAAGAAGTTGGAGACTATGCCAAGATTTTCACTGTTAGTTCTGAGCAGCAGAAAAAAAAAACCAACGGGTATTTGGTAGAAAACTGGGGTGTTTGTATCTTCGTCAATGTATTACAGCCGCCCCTAAGCAATTTTTTTTAATGGAAAAATATATTCACATATATGCCCCAGGGTGGTTTTACATAGCATCACAGAGCTTGGTGAAACAAGGTTCATACGATGATTTCACAGGAAGGGTGTTATATTTCTTAATTTATTTGCTCATTAGTCATGTTAACTCAAATCCAAGATGCTGTATTTTTCACACTTCATTTCTGAAATGTGTATTTAATTTCATGGGTGTTTAATTTTAATGTGTGTTTAACTTCATGATTACCATTCTTCAAATACTAAAACTAGGTGTTTTTTTGGTTTTTTGCAAAACTAAATTACCTTAAAATCAGTGGAGTTTTAGGATTTAAAGTGTTATTTTTCAGTGGTTGGCTTATTCCTTTCTAATAATTGTCCTATAAGAACAGATACCTAAAGGATTATCTTTTCATAATTGTAGCTTTTTATTTTTAAAAATTTTTATTTATTTGAGAGAGAGAGATGGAGAGAACCGAGTGGAAAGCAGGGCAGAGGGAGAAGCAGATTTCCCACAGAGCAGGGAACTGTATGTGGGACTCAATCCAGGTCCCTGGGATCATGTCCTGATCCAAAGGCAGACGCCCAACGGACTGAGCCACCCAGGCACCCTAATTGTAGGAACTTTTACTGATGATTCATAGGGGAATCCTCTACAAGACAGTACAAACTTAGCCCCACCCAGTTATGTGCACCATGGAGGTTAAAGGGACTGATTTCCCAGCAATGCAGAATGATTCCAAACAGGAGAATCAGTAGAAGTTGAGAGGGAAAGCATTGGTGGTTTGGTGTGATCTGACTGTTAACAAAGTAAGGGATTTGACAGGTTTGTTCAGTTTGCTACTCAGGAGGAATTAACTCAGCACCAACTGTGGGGAGAAACAAGGATGAATGAGGAACTTTCTTCCCCGACATCACAGCCGGGCTTGAAAGTCTATAAAACAGCATCTGATGGACAGAGGCAGTGTGTGGCAGCCGGGAGGGATTGATGGTGAGCAAAGGTTGGGAGTCCTGCTGGCCTTTGGGCAGTGAATGCTGTAGGCCGAAGGCCTTAACTGCAGGTGGGGGAACTTAGGGCCCAAATACAAGTCACTTTTTTTTTTCTTTTTAAGATTTTATTTCTTCATTTGACAGAGATCATAAGCAGGCAGAGAGAGAGGGAAGCACACTCCCCGCTGAGCAGAGAGCCCAACACGGGGCTTGATCCCAGGACTCCGAAATCATGACCTGAGCCAAAGGCAGATGCTTAACCCACTGAGCCACCCAGGCAGCACACAAGTCACTGTTATTAAGCAATCAAGTCAACAAATGCTTATTGAGCCCTCTATTAGGTACCATGTAGATAAAATATGAGAAATAGCAAATAATGACCCAAGGTAATTG
Organism: Mustela nivalis; assembly: GCF_964662115.1. Classification (NCBI taxonomy): domain Eukaryota; kingdom Metazoa; phylum Chordata; class Mammalia; order Carnivora; family Mustelidae; genus Mustela; species Mustela nivalis. The sequence continues at coordinate 143,146,946 of NC_139021.1, forward strand.
TGAGGTCATTTTCTAGAAACTTCAAAAACATATCCAGGCTAATTGTTCCGGGAGTTCAGAGAAAGGGGGCAGTTGTGTGAGTGCCCACAGGAATGTAGGTGTCCACACACCCCAGCACAGGGCTGAGGGCTGGAGGGGGCTCCTCACCTCTGTGAAAAGGGGGAGTGCTTGGGCAGCCCCCGTTTGCAGCATCGGGAGGAATCCTGCGTGGCTTTGCTGAGCCCTCAGCCTTCTCTGCTTGCAAACCAAATGTGTTGGTGACTGTGTGTGCTCACAAAAGGTCTCCCTGACCGTACTGGGTGCCTCAGAAACGAGGGAGATCACTCACTACAGCATTTCAGTAGAGGAGTCATCTACAAAGAAGTTGGAGACTATGCCAAGATTTTCACTGTTAGTTCTGAGCAGCAGAAAAAAAAAAACAACGGGTATTTGGTAGAAAACTGGGGTGTTTGTATCTTCGTCAATGTATTACAGCCGCCCCTAAGCAATTTTTTTTTTTTTAATGGAAAAACATTGGAACACTTTAAATAAGTTTTTCAGGTTTTAGGAACTTAGTGGAAAGACCCAGAACACAGAACATCTCTCTACTCTGTGGCCTTTGACACATCTCTGCTCAGACGAACCAGACCCAGAGCCTTCAAGTTCCCCTTAGCTCTGCCCATGCTGTGTCTACAACAACAGGACTTAAGTTTCCCCCAGGACGCAGCGCTCCGGTGGCACCTTGCTCATCCACCCTGACCTGGTGGTGCTGGGTGTGGGGGGTGAGAATCTGGGAAGGAGACACCTCTCTTCTGGGAAGCCTGCTGCCAAACCTGCAAAGCACAGAGCAGATGCTGGCAAACAGGACTCGTCCAACTCTACCTGCAGCTTCCCAGCCGCAAGTGCTGGCAAAAGTGACCGACTTTGGCATTCCTCGCGCCCCCGCTGCCCAAGTCTCTGGCAATTGCTGTCCTGGCCCTTACCCTCTTAGTCCAGCTTCACGTTTATAAATGGACCTGCTCTTGAGTCATTTAGACCTGAATTTCAGTGTGCTTTTTATTTTTTTTTTAATTTTTTTTTAAAGATTTTATTTATGTAATTGACACAGATTACAAGTAGGCAGAGAGGCAGGCAGGAAGAGAGAGGAAGAAGCAGGCTCTCCACGGAGCAGAGAGCCTGATGTGGGGCTCCATCCCGGGACCCTGAGATCATGACCTGGGCCGAAAGCAAAGGCTTTAACCCACTGGGCCACCCAGGCACCCCTCAGTGTGCTTTTTAAAAATCTTCTGTGAGGGGCACCTGGGTGGCTCAGTGGGTTAAGCCTCTGCCTTCGGCTCAGGTCATGATCCCAGGGTGCTGGGATGGAGCCCCACTTCAGCTCTCGGCTCAGCGGGGAGCCTGCTTCCTCCTCTCTCTCTGCCTGCCTCTCTGCCTACTTGGGATCTCTCTCTGTCCAATAAATAATTTTTTTTAAATCTTTAAAAAAATGCTTCCCCTCTCCTCATACCTCATACTGCAACACCAATGGTCTATTTAAAAAAAAAAAATCTGCTGTGAAATGCAACAAAAGACAACCATTGTTCTGCATTAAAGAAGCATCATACATCCTTGAACACAAGTGGAAGGTATGTTTTGGATGCTGTTGACAAAGGGAAGGAAACTATGCCCCCCTCTCCTGGCAGTGGACCACCTAGTCTGACAGTTGTTTTCATATAGCACGACACTTGAGCGTTACCTTCTCAGAAAGATGTTTCTCTCGAGCTTCAGCTACTCTCTTACTGAAAAACAGGCTGAGCCATTTGGCCAGGGTCACACAAGCTAAAACGTGGCAGAGCTCTGGTTAGAGCCTGGACCCTGTGACTCTAGGGGGTAGGGAAAGGAGGAAGACAGAAACTGCAGACGGGTCCTTGGTCCCCCGCACTGCAGGCTAAAGCCACGGGGTGAGGGTGAGGTGATGAGGGCAAAGGGTCAGGCGCTGCAGAGACAGGAGACAGAGACAGGAAAGCAGCCAAGGGAATATTCCTGTCAGACAGTGGCTTCAGAAGTATTCCACTACCAACATAAGTGGCCGCAGGATTAAAAAAAAAAAAAAAAGACAGTGCCTACTAGTGTCCCCAGGTGCCTTGGTGGTGTGGAAAAGGTGACCTTCCAGCATGATTTCCATGGAGGAGCCCTGGGCCTACTGGCACACACCGCGGTGAGGCAGGACTGCCCACAGCCATGGCTAGGGGTAGACAGTCCACACCACAGGGGAGGGGACAGAGGGAGGGTGCATGGCATCTATGAGAACCCAGGAAACCAGTGATGGCAGGGGTAGAAGGGACAGATCCTGGATTTACCATCTTATTCCAGGAGCAGGAGGCAGGCAAGGCCCAGGGAGCTGGAGGCTTATGAGGAAGTTCGAATCAACTGTAAAACATGGAGGAAGCTATTGGTTTATTGTACAGTTTGAGGGTGGCATGTAAGATGAACATTTTCAGCTACTTGTGAGCTCTCATAGAATCAATGTTAGAAAAGAAACTCAGCTTTGGAGTCAGGCAGACCTGGTTCCAGATAAGAAGTTACCACAAGTCTTTTTGTGAGATAAAAGAAAACCTCATTTTCCCCTGTTGCAAGCTGGAAATACAAGATCTGTATCCTTGAGCTTGGTGGGGGGTGCGGGGGGGTTGTTAAATAAGCCAGTTGAAGGATCGCTCCAGTGTCTGGCCCCTCCTACTATAAAAACTGGTCTACAGTTTGCTAAGCAAATAAAGGCAGGAGAGTCATTTCTGATCAACTGCAGGTTCATAAAACATCTTTGGAAGAAAGCCTCACACAGGTGAAGAGTAAGGTGTGGGAACTCCTGCCAAAAATGCTCTACCTGTAAAAGGTGGGGACGCTTCAGGCATTTTCCTAATTGACTATAGAAATCACAAGTTTGACTTGAATACACTTCCTTCCTAGTAAATTTCCCTTCGCCTTAAGTGTGTTTCTGAGTTTTCTTAGGAAGGCTTCCAAGTGTTCAAAATCATCTTTAGAAATAATTCAAAGCCTCAAATATTATTTTTGTACCCAAATGGCATAAGCTTAAAAACTAACAGGTAGCTGTTCCTGTTAAAACGCTTCTCATTTTCACCTCCCTCAACTCAACACGAGATCTCAAATATTCTGAAGTGCCCAAGGTGTTTCTTCCTTTTTTAAAGTAATAAGTTGATAGCTATCTTTGAAATGTTAAAAAAGCAAGTGAGAATTTGTGAACAGTGTCTCTGGGTAAGGGGGTGGGGGAGCCTGGGGGAACCTGGGTGGAACCAAAACTTTATACCCTGTGTTATTTAAATTCGTGCAGGCCTAGCTTGCTTCAGTAAGTTTTCATAAGTATTTACAAAGCACGGTGGAATTCTGACATCTGAATCTATTCTTCTGTTTAAACATATCAGTCCCAGGAACACCTGCAAATCTGTGAATTTTATGTGTGAGTGGATAAGGAACAGAAGAACCCTGGAGAGAGCCAGTTCTGGCCCTGATCTGTGATCTGTGGTGAGAAAAAAAACGGGTTGAGAACCTAACATCTGTTTCTGGCTCCACAGCTGCGGGGCTGAGGGGCCTGGGAAAATTACCCAAGTCCACTTCGTCCAGACATATCTCCCCCTTTACTAGCCTGAGAGTCTAGTTTCTGCACCACTGCTCAGCAACTGGAGTTAGTTTTAAGGCCTGGCCTAATCCCTGCCCCCTTCGGCAGGAAGTTGCTCTTTTCTCCTCTTATGATAGTCTGCCAAAAGCAAAAAGTACCTGTTACAACCACAGATAATGGAGGAATGGCAGCCCAAAGGTGTGTTGTTGTGCAGAGAACTCAGTGGGGTCCCCCAAATGACCTCACATCAAAATGAATAAAATAGTGGTGCTAGTCCTTGATGTGGACCACAGATGCAATTCTAATATCAGGAAACGACATCTTTAGGAAACTTTGTGGAGCTTATGGGCCTGTAATGTTCAATCTAAGTAAGAACAGGGTGCTGGCTGGCAAGTGCAACCTCAGGATCCATCCCACACTGCTCCCAGCCCTCTTTCCAACACTGGCTGCTTGGAAGTCTCTCCTAGGTTCCAGCTCCGGAGTTGTCTATGGTAGGCTCTGGGGCGTCTTCCTGACCACACCCTCTGCCACGGCCACTGCCTGCTCAGAACTCAGCCTGGATAGGGAATCAGGCTGGAGCTGGACAGGTGACTCACATGATAAGATATATGGTCCTTAAGTCCAGTGGCCCAGCCAGTTTCTTTGTGTGGTTTGCAAATTTTTACAGTTTCTGCAAATGCTAAGAGTTGACTTTCAAAAAACATCCCCAGCTACCACTTTGCTCACCAAGCTATCTGAGCACGTGGTTTAAATTGTATCTCTAATCTCTAGCCAGAGAGGAGGGCCAGTGAAGCTCCCCACTGACCAGTCTCGGACAGCAGGGAATGTCTGCATTGGCTGCCAGGAACCAGCAAGATTCCTGGTAATGGAACCGGATACTGGCTTCTTCCCATGTGCCCTTGGAAGCTGGAAACCAGAGAGATGGTTAGAAGGACATTAGGACATTACCACAAGGGCAAACACAATTCTGTGTATCTGCACGGCTGTCTCCACCAAAAGAGGCTCCCTGAGGCCAGGCGCAGAAACTTCAGCATCGCCTGTGCACATCCTAGCCCAGAGAATATGTCCAGTTAGTAGGTGTTGATGGCGGACTCTTCCTTATACCTGCCCTTGTAAGATGTTTTCTTCCTCTGTACATTTGCTCAGGCTGACCCTGTGCCCGAAGCCTTTTCATTTCATCCTAAACATCTGTCAAGGTCCGGCTGCAGCCCCACCTCCTTCATGGCTCTTCACCGTGTCACACATGGCCCCTCACACACGTGTGCACATTCAGGCTTGTGTCCATCTCACCAATGGGAAGCAGACTCCAAGACATTTCATGGCAAGTGCAAGGTCACAGTGCTGTTATATGGCAAAGAACTCAAACCCAGGTCCTCTGATTCCAGGCTCTCTGCTCCCTACATTTCGCGGATATCTTGACACTCTTCCCTGAGGCTTCGCAAAGGGTTTTATGGCCCTCCCAGCCCCATCTTAGGACTGATCAGGAAGATCTGTGTTTGATGGGATAATTACTGACAGTAAAAGTTAACGTTCAACACTGGAAAGTGGCCCTTCCCTGGTGGGAGTTTCCCACTCTGACCACTGAGGCCGGTGCTGGGAGCTCCCGGGCTGGGCATTTATAGCTCTGCGTGTTACAGTTCACTAAATACCCTCACATTCTTGAAAAGCTGGTTTTTTCCTCTTGGGAGCGGCTGACTCTACCCTTTATGAGAATTCCAGGGCTGCCGGTGGTGCCCTGCCCATTGGGAAACACCTTACTGTGTCACCCTATAAAAGTCTGAGGCAGCCCCAGGAGGACCTCTGCAGCACCGCTCTCTCCCCGGGACGTGAGGTTCTGGCCACCCCGCCATGAGGCTTCTAGTTGTCTCCAGGCTGCTCTGCATCTTGCTCCTCTGCTTCTCCATCTTCTCCACAGAAGGTAGGGCCCTCTCCTGGGGAGCCGGCTCCTGAGCAAAAGGCAGGGCCTGGGGAGGTTGGAATCAGGTAACATCTGAGGGCAGGCCCCCCAGGAGGCAGGCCTGGGCCCGGAAAGACAGGCTCACCCTCCGAAATCTGTGACACCTCTATCCACAGTGGCAGTACCCCCTGATCTACATCCATAACCCCAGCTCCCCTAACACACACACACACATACACACAAGCTATGTAGAAAGTGATGTGTGACTGCAAGCACACAACTTCCCGGCAAGACTGATTCTTACACCTGAATCCTACCTAGCTAGAAATGCTGGAGCCACTCTGCTGTAGGCATATCATGCTTTCAGGACAGGAAGTTGGAAGAGTGGACTGTCTGAGTCCGAACATCTCCAGATCTCATGCACAGCAACCACGTACAGCAGACGCAGCAGACCGGATGCATGGGGTGGGGTGGAGGGACATGTTTTCTGTGTTTGCAAGTAGGGGAGATAGTCCTCGCACCTCTGTGGATATGCATATTTTCGCTCTCCTGCCTTTCTTGTACCAAGTAGCTATTTTGAGCTTTTTCTCTTGCCTACTCCACTAGACCATGCCTATTACTATGATTATCATTATTATTATTATTAGCAATTATGGTTATTTTAACATTGATTGGAGTTGGGGATACAGACATGTGTAGAGATGGAGCAAAACACACCCATACCTTCATGACTCAAGAATACCATGTTCAACATTTTATTTCTTTTTAATATTGCAGGCAAGCATTTTTTTTTCTTGAAATTGATATATCTCTATATGTTCAATGCTGTATCTCTTTGTTATTACTGTATTATTATAATCACCAAAGATACTTATGATCAAAATTATTCTGGAAGCATTTCCACCAGAATATCAACAGCCATTGTCTCTGAGCTTTAGGATCATAAGAAGTATTTGTTTTCTAAAGTTTTTGCCATGAACATTGCTGCATATGTAATACAGAAAACAGTGATTAGAATTGCTCGTCAGCACCGTCCAAAGCAATGCAGTCTACCAGACCTCGGATTTGGGGCCATGTGAGAGGCTGCCACTGTTACCTTAATGACAGCCCGTTGAAGATAAGTACCTTTCCCCATAAAGTCTCTAGTCCATTTAGGAGCATCGCTGGCATAGGCTCCAGTGTGTGTTATTTAAGTAATATTTGAAGGTATAACGTGCCATCCAGTGAATGTGTTATGATGAATTTCATGCTTCGACATTTAGATGGTTCACAACGTTGACCTGTTTTACGCCTGTGGTAAAAAGCATATCTGTAATATCAAACATGTCTTGTATCTAAGATTATTTTCTTAGGCTAGATGGCCAAAGGGAGAATACTGAGTTAATGGGCATAGACACTTTATGTGTGTGTGCACATTTTGAGCACTTTGAGCGATGGTGTTGTTTTTTGAACAGGGACGTGAGGAAGACGGTAGCTGCACACACTGATTTTGTTCTTTTTGAAGAAAAAAAAAATCACCCCCAGGCCTACCCTTCCCCCCTCGGCCCTCCCATAGCCTGGCCCATCCTGATTTTCCTTGAATAAATACTCCTGACCCCTGCACCTTGGGAGTGGAGGCATAATCAAGTCATTCCTTCACAGATCCCAATACCATGGTGTCCCCTAAGGTGCCCCTCTGTGTCCACCCTCAGGGAGAAAAAATTCTAGTCATCTCAGCAGGCCCTGGAAACGCAGACCATGCTGTTCCCGAGTTCCTAACCCTGCCCTGATGACCCGGAAAGGTAAGCACCGCACCCTGTCCAGATGGTTAAGAAGAGCTTCTGGGGAGGCCATGGGACAGGTGGTACATGTGGGTCAGCCCCCAGCTGTGCCTGACATGGAGGGGCCACAGCAGATGTGACCTTGGCCTCGTGGAACTTCCTGTCTAATGCAGAGAACCATACCCTCCCCACCAATAAAAATCAAAGAAGTAATCATCTTGAACAAAATACTTCTGTCAAGAGAAAGAACGGAATGCAATTTGAAATGATACCAGGAACAACCCCTACCCTGGGTGGGTGACTTCAGAAGAGGCCACATTTGAGACCTGAAAAAAAGCAAGGAGTCAGAAGGAGGAATGTGGAGGGGAGTGTTCAAGTAGAGGAAGCAGCAGTCATAGGGGCTTGAGATGGGCAAGAGGGGGTCATGGAAGACAGAAGAGAGGCTGGTGAGTCGGGGGGTGTCCACAGAAGCTATTACCCAAGGCAAAGCTGACCTTGTGAGTTGCACATGAGGAAAGGTGATCCAGTAGGGGAGTGGGATTCACAGGTTCAGAGAGTCCCAGGGTACAGACTGGAAGTGCAGAGCTGGGCTCCATGACAGGGTGAGGCCTGGAAGAACAAAACTGCCCTCTCCCACAAGGCCTGGCAGGGGGGCACTGGATGCTGAAGGAGACAAGCCCAAGGGGGGTTGCAGACCCCCGGTTTCCAGCACTGGCCTAGGCTGGGTGCCCACTGGTGCATGGTGGTCGCCTGGCCCCAGCGTGCAGTTAGCACCACTAGACTTTCGCTGGCCTTCAGTAGAAGGGCCCCACGGCCCCGGGGCAGGCAGAGCGCACAGGGGAAAGCAGCAGAGCCTTGAGCCACAGACCTGACACTAATCCAGGGCTCCTGCCCCCTACTCTCTGCAGCCTAAAGTCCCTCCAGGGGTCTGAGAAGGCCCCATTCCTGCTGGCTCCCCTGGGGCCATGGCCCGGGGAGCCCATGACCAGAGTCAGAGCCTCCAACCCACTCCCAGCCAACCACTGAGAGTCCTGTGCCAGGGGAGCTTGGGTGTGAAGGGGAAGGAGGGAAGGAGACAGGGTAGCTTAGTGTCAGGCCACTTCTCTGGAGAAGCTGACAGCCCCTCCTTCCAAACTGGCATCACATGAATTTGGGGCAGGATAAAAATAACCAGTACTCACACACTGGACCCAAGTGTGAAGCACCCGCCCAGGAGAGGTGAGAGTAAGTCACTGACTGACAGACTGCGGCTCCGCTCCCCGCTGAGGCCCCAGCCAGTGGTGGTGGTGGTGGTGGTGGAGGTGGAGGAAGAGGAGGAGGAGGAGGAGGAGGAGGAAGAGTGTTTCCATGAAATAAATAAGGCAAAACCCTAGGGAAGAGAGAAGTAGGTCCTTCGCTGCTGAGTGAGCTCATCCCCAAACCCCTCTCCAGGATGGACTCACAGGCTGTAAAAAGAAGTTAAGGATGTGCACACACGTACATGGACACACAAACGTGTACACACACAAACACACAGTTCCTAGGAGAAACAGCCAGTGCTGTTTGTTTAACTCCTTGTGCACAGTACAAGGGCAGCTGTTTTGTTAGTGACTCAACACTTTAGAATAATCTAGGTGCATAACTTTCATGTTGACTCTGGATTTCTCTCTCTCTCTGTGTGTATGTGTGTGTGTGTGTGTATATAATTATATATTTTTAATTAAAAATATATTTTTTAATTCAATTGCAGAAACTTGCAAACAACTTTGAACATAAAGAGCGTAAAGGTCCCTATTATATAATCTCATTTAAATCCTCAGAACCACCCCCAGGGAAGCATTGTCTCCCTTTTACAGATTGGGAAACTGAGACTCAGAAAGAATCTGAGGCAGAGTCAGGAACCTGTATCTATCCACCTCTTTCCACTGCAACAAACTGCCTCCTCCATAGAGAGCAGCTTTCCTGCAGTGAGCTCCAGAAGACATGCCCATGCCCAAGACCTCAGATTGCCCCAAAGCAGAACACCTCCTGGGCTGGAATCCCAGCTCCACCACCTGCTAGCTGCGTGCTCTTGAGCATGTCCCCCAGCTCTGCTAAGCCTCAGTCTCCTCACCTGTGAAAGGGTATGATACTAGAATCTACCATGCCAGGCTCGGGTAAGGCGTCAGTGAGGTCATGACTATAAAGACAGGTGTTAGCCTGTGACCGAGTACCCCATCAACACATCCAACTGTTGCTGTGGAGGAAGTCGGAGCCCTGCCAGGGCACCTGAAGAAGGAGGCCAGCGATTTCCACACTGAAAACCAAAGCCTAAGGTGGTTCCACCCGCCATTTTCCTGGCCCGACCCTGGGGCTTACACAATGCCGCCCAGTCAACAGCAGAGGGACTGGGGGAGCCACGCTCGGGGAATTTGGCCTCTCTACTCCTGTTTCCTGATATATGAGTATCTGTACACCTGTCTGTCCAAGGAGAAAATAACTGAGTGTGCCAAGAGGATGTCCCTGAGCTGACACCACCAGCACACACGACTCTTCAAACGTCTTTCCAGGGCTTTGCTTCATATGCAAGTGCAGTGCTAGGCCTGTGGGCATTACTGAAAGTGGCAGGCACAGGACTCTGGGTCAGTTCCACAAAACCAACACCCAAAATCGATGGGCTAAATGAATAGCCAATTTGCTGAATTTACTGCATTTACCAGTTCACTAAAAAAGAAAAAAAAAAGAAAAGGAAAAAAATACTCTTCCAAATATTTGAAAAGTTGTGTACAGTGTATAAATCTGTATGGCAGCGTCTTTTTTTTTTTTTTTTTTTTTTTTTTTTTGATGGAGTGTTCAATTTGTGAGCTCTGTTAGAGTCTGAGGGACATCAGGGTGAGGCAGCGGCAGAATGACAGCTATTTAGGCCCCACCTGGGGCCTCTGTCAGGTCACTTTCCATCCAGGTGTCCCGAAGCTGTTGATAAGAAAGCTCTGGGGGGAAGGCTAGGAAGTCTTTCTGGAAGACCCCTGGAGCATGAACATGTACCTGCCCCTCCCACAGACTGCCCGGGACCCAAGAGTTCCACGCCACCTTCCCTGTTTTGAAGACAAGCAAAATTACTTGACCCACAGTAGGGAGACGGGGTGGGATGGGCCCAGAGAGATTCTCCCCTACTATGGGGTTGTCCTTGTCTTTGAGAAGGAGCCCAAACTGCAGAGACAAAGATTACCCACCCAGGACCACGAGTGTGATGACTTGAGGGTTTTGGTGAGTTTGGGTGACACCTGGGTGGACACAGGGCCAGTACCATGGACCCTGGAAGGGAGGAGGTGAAGAAGATGCCCTGTCTATCCTGTCCAAGGGCTCACTAGATCAGAGGCTCTCACAGCAGTAGCCTGCTTCCTTGGGATTATACTTATGAGCCATAGCTACATAACAAAACACTCCCGGGGCAAGCTCAGGTCATGATCTCAGGGTCTTAAGATCGAGTACTGCATCGGGTTCCCTGCTCAGTGAGGAGCCTGCTTCTCCCTCTCCCTCTGCCCCCACCCCCTGCTTATGATCTCTCTCCCTATCTCTCTCTTAAATAAATAAAATCTTAAAATAAAAATTCCCAACTTCAGTGGCCCAAAGCAACATGTATTTCATATTTTCCACGAATCTACAGGTCAGCTGAGCAGTTCTTCATCTATGGTGATGTTGGCGGGGCCCTCTTACATGTTCAGGGGTTGGTGATCTGCGAATGTGGGATGGTCTCAGTCAGGCACCTCGACCCTGTTCCACATGGTCTCTTGTCCTCCAACAGGCTAGCTCCAACTTGTTCACAGAAGCTGCAGGGTTCCACCTATGTGAATGAGGGCACCCCAGGCTTCTTGAGGCCCCAGAACTGGCCCACCTTTATCTCTGCATTCATTTGGCCAAAGCAAGTCACCAGGGCAGCCTCGCTTGAAGGAGCAGAGAACTAGACTCCCTATCTTGGTGGAGAAGATACAAAATCACATTGTCAAAACAGGGTGGAGAATTGCAACTATATTTGCAATAAGTCAACCACTGTATTTATTGTAGGAACCAGAGAAGAGAGTCTTGGGGATCTGAAGGAGGGGGACAGGGAGTGGAAACAGGGTTCAGGAATCATGGTCCTCCATCAGAAATGCTGGTGAAAAATCCTCGCAACATGATATTAATAGAAAAGATAATTTCACACTGTATAATACTGTGACAATCACATTTGGAAGATGAAAGCGCTTTCAAATAAGGGGGAAAAAAATACAAAGAAAACCACACCAATACTAGCACAGATTCATGGTTAAGATATGAGGCCATGAATAAATTATGATAATTAAATTTATTTTTTATAGTCAGTAGCTATACAGCAATTATTGTATAGCATTTACATCTGCTAAATCACAATAATTTTAAGAGTTAGATGCTATTACTGTCCCCACTTTTACAGATGAGGGGCCAAAACGTAGAGAGGTTGAGTCCTTGGTTGACGGTCACCCAGCTATTAAGTTGGTGGTAAAGCTAGGACTTTGAATCTAAACCCTCTGGTTCCAGATTCTGTTTTCAACTCTCACACCACTTTGCACATAGTAACAATCTGGAAACTGAAGGAGAGAAAAAAAATAAAGAATAATCCCATCACAGCAACTTAATAACTCTTCTCATTCGTTTCTTTCGTTTTTATCTTAATGCAACCATGTTTCATTTTTATTGTATCTCATTTTTTTCATGTTAAAATGAACATTACATCATGAGCATTTTTCTTCCTGTTGCTACCTAGTCTTCATAATCACAGGGTTTTATCACCACTAACCATGTGCCATTGTAAGATACCACTACCAACATACTGTTTCTCCACCATGCAATATTCAGTTTATTTTCAGAAATTTTTTTTCTGGTATTCAAAACCAAACTATAAAGAACAGTTTGTTGCCGGCGGGGTTTTTTCTTGTGCATTATTCCTCCCATAAGTGGAACGGGTCTGTCAAGATGCAAACATAGCTTTGAGAACACGTTGCCTGCAACATGCTCTCTGGGAGAAGAGAGCCTGAGGGGTCTGAGGGCCTGCGAGGACATATAGGCACACGCTCCGAACGCGGCCATCAGAAAAACGCCTCCCAGACCTGTCAGCTTCAGTAGACTGTGCTCTTGACGGAGCCAGTTTAGCTCATAAGCCGCCTTCTCTCCATCTTCTGCTGGTAAATCAGATTTCTTGCTGATGCTACTAAATAAACTGAACCAGTCATATTTGCCATGAAAGGTCCCTTCTGGTCCTCCGGGAAGGAGATAAGCTTCTTGCCTTGATTTTTAAAAACTCTTTGTGCCTAGAAATGACCTTACTTGTGTTGTCTCCTTTCTCCACCCCAACTCTGCCTTCCTCTCTGACTCTTGTCTTGTCTGCACCATCACCTTCCCAGGGCGCCGTGTGAGGATCTGCAGACTGTGTAACTTCAAGCCAGAGTCCCGGCTTTGGGTGGTACCTGGGGCTCTCCCGCAAGTGTAATGTTCCCCAGACAAGGCTGCATGCAGCTGAGACCCTCATGCCCAGTGCCCGAGACCTCCAGAAGTCTTGGGTTCTCCCAGGATGCTCCTCTTGAAGCTGGGGCTGATGGCAAAGATGTCAAGAGCTTTGGCCCATGGAAGCTTCTGCCCATGAACCACGAACCTCTTCTCTTAAAGACACAACATTTCTTGCCTGCCGTGTTGGACTGTATTCATAATGTCTTTTAGAAAAACCTGAACCAGAATTTTCTAAAAACCACAACATGAATACTAAGGTCAAAACTCTGGATTGCCTGTCTTGCTGTGGGACCTTGAACAAGTAAATTAGCTTCTCTGGGTTCATGCTGGCTTCAGGGATGTAAAGTTCAGAGAGGAAAAAAACCCTCCAGGGAAGACCCTTCGGTCACCGGCATCAGTGGGTTTCACTACCCTTTTCAACCTTCATAGCAGTGAGCTGGGAGGTTGGAGGGATTCACCTTGGGCAGGAAGGGCCCTGAGAAAGTTCTGGAATTCCCAGAGGCCAGTCCCAGTTGTGCCACCAACTTTAAGAGCTATTCAGGTTCAGCCCACCTGGTCTGAGTCCCCACCTGGCCCCTCCAGTGCAGACGGTCAAGATTCCACTGTGACGTGGGGCGGCTGCAGATCCAGACACTTTCGAGCCTGCTAGGGTGCAGGGTAACAGGCCCCCAAGAGCAGAGGCCAAGTCTGCAGAGGCTCAGTTGTCCTGAGATACGCATAGCCTTTATCCGCCCCACCCCCGATAGCCCCCTTCCTAACTTCCTGATGTGAGTCTGCTGGAAAGAACACCAAAGCTCACAAATAATAATAAATAAATGCGTAAAACCCATGGCACATCCCAGTTTGAGAAAGACAGCAGTGCGGCCTGAGCCTCCTCTGCTAGAGGAGACCTGTGCCCTGAAGCCTCTCCTGCAGGCCACCCCTTCATCACAGCAAAATCTAACTCTGAGAAGGAGGAGTGGGCACTACTAACAATGGCAAAACTCTTGTTCTGATACACCAGGACTCAAATCCCAGTCCTGTCCAGGATTTTCTGTATGACCCGGGCAAGTCAGTTCCCTTTTCTGTAAACTGCAGAGCCCAGGACCCATTTGGAGGGCTGACAGGAGGCTCCCGCATACAAATGGATGTAAAGGGCCCACAAAGGGGCTGGCACACAGACCGACTAGCTTCAGGAAGTCCCTGCTTTCCCTGCCCTCCCCCAGGGCTGAGCTTCTGCCCACAATGAGCCCGGGCTCTGGAGCTGTGACTCAGAAGTAACAGATGGCCCAGGTCTAAGAGGCTTATCTCTCTGTAAAGCTTCCTTCTTATCTGATTCTCCCGGCAAGGTGAAAAACCCCTCCCCACACCTCCCCCATAGCCGTGTCTGTGAGTGCCAGGCCCACCAGGAGAAAGGCTGGTGGGCAGAGGTTCTCTGGCATGGGGCTCTGCAGACAGCAGTCCCAGGGTCAGCCAGAACCCTTACCTTGCCGTCAGCCAAACCTTTCACTTCCATTTCGGAGGCTGCATCCATGGGCTGGCTCCTTCACTCACTCACCCATCCCCGCAGTAGGCAATGGTCAGACAGCGCGAGGTTCTGAGGCTCAGACATGAACCAATGGGGTCCTTGCGGGCTGAGAGGCACTGGGGTGTGAGCACAGGGGCAGAAACAGAGGGACGTGCCCAGAGAGGGAGGGAAAAGATGACCTGACGCTTGAGTTGAGTTAGGGGAGAGTTCCAGCTGGAGAAGGGATGTGTGGGCGTAAGTACAAGCATGTGTAGATGTGTGCATGTGTGTACGTGTACGTGTGCCTGTGTGGGGCAGGGGGTGAAGAAGGGAGCAGTTAAGGCCAGGCAGAAGACTTGAGTGAGAATTCCCAGCAACTGGACAGCAGGATCAGGGGACAAAGGGAAAGCAGAGAATTCTATCTGCGGTGTCCAGACTGTCATTAGATGCTGAAAGTTTATCCTAAGGACGATGAAGAGCCGGATGTATTTGCAAGCAGGAGGGAATGCAGAGAGGAAGGGCCATTCATTAGGAGGAGATGGAATGAGCTGGAACCAAGGCAGGGCCATCGGCAATGCACAGAGGAGAGGAATTAAAGGGTTCTGAGTACCAGCGAAGTGGCCTTACAGACTTGGTAGCTGGGTGGGCTGTGGACACAGGCCCACGGTGCACATTCCCGTGCTGGGACAGACCCTCACCAGGAACTCCCTTGACAAGGGGCACCACGCAGCTACCAGCAGGGGGTCAGCTGACTGTTCCACATCCTTGTCCCCATCACCACCAACCCCACCCCCACCGTGCAAGACACAGACAGATAAGGAAAATACTCACCCTAACTAAACATGTGTGCTTGAGAGTCAGCCAGGAAAAACAATTCAGAGGCTGTGTGTCCACCACTGAGCGAAGTCTGACCTTATGCTCAAGAAAGCACAAGCCCCAGGAACCTCAGCGTCCTTGTCGGCAGGAAAGACCAGTTTCTTAGTGTACAAAAATAAAAAGAGGACACAGCCAGCCACTGGGGAAAGGAGGAGGGTGTCTGTGGGGCAGGAATGCAGCACCTGCAGCTCTGAGCCCCCTGCTTACAGGGAGACCAGCCCCAGGTAGGATGGGCAAGGACTTTCAGGGACACCAACCCCTCCTCAGAGCAGCCCAGGCCAAAAGTGGGAGGCACAAAAGGGAGCTGAGGGCTCTGCTCCTCCTGCCTGCCGCCCTCCAACTCCCTATCTCTTCTTCCTCTGGGAAGTGAGGGAAAGTGTAAGACCCTCTCCCAAGCAGAGATTCCCATGCAGACCTGGAGGCTGGCCAAAGGCCAAAACCTTTCCTTCCCACTCTCTCCCCTGTGGGATGTCACCTCCAGAAGTTGCACCATAAAGAATGTCACCCTCGAAGGGTAGATCGATTCTACGGGGAACGTCTGATGAATAAGGTTATTTGACACTACTGGGGATCCTGGGGTGTCTGGGTAGCTCAGTGGGTTGGGCCTCTGCCTTAGCTTGGGTCCTGGGATTGAGCCCCTAGTCGGGCTCTCTGCT
The DNA here is from genome assembly GCF_964662115.1 of Mustela nivalis. NCBI lineage: Eukaryota > Metazoa > Chordata > Mammalia > Carnivora > Mustelidae > Mustela > Mustela nivalis. The sequence continues at coordinate 143,162,691 of NC_139021.1, forward strand.
CAGTGGAGAGCCTGCTTCCTCCTCTCTCTGCCTGCTGCTCTAACTACTTGTGATCTGTCAGATAAATAAATAAAATCTTTAAAAAAAAAAAAAAAAGACTACTGGGGATCCCATGAGTACTCCAAACATCCAGAAGTGACTTGAGTTTATAAAACTCAAATTCTTATTTTGCCCTTAATTGACTCCCTGAAGAACCTAGACAGAGTGGCTGCTGGCACTAGTGTCACTAGGGAAAGTGTACAGTCCCCTTGGCAACCCCCTGGCTGTGGAGGACACATGACAAGGTGACAGAGCACAGGCTTCACAGATGTGGGTTCAAATGAGGGTCCTGTCAGGTGCCGACTGGGTGACATCAGGGAGGTCAGGTGTCCTCTTGGAGCCCCAGATTCCCCACCTGTAAAATGAGGCTGACCCCTTGCCACACAGGGCTGCTGGGGAGACTAAGAAAACAAGAAGTGCCTGGCTCTGAAATAGAACCAAATGGTGGTCGCAGACCTGCTTCCACCAAACTAGACGGATCCAGCTCTCGACCCCGTCCCCACCGCCATTCAGGATAGGGTCCTCCTGGACCGATCTCTTCCCTGGCTTGCCACATGCCCTTCCTAGCCCTGCATGCTCACCCGCTCTGCTGACTCGGCTCCGAGCTGATTTGGGGGCAAACTGTGCAAGGCAGACCACCTCCTGGAGCGCAGCAGAGGCCACACCCTGACTGGCTAATGGTCACGAGCGACCCCCCACGTGACTTCCCTGACTGACTCCACAGCATCATAAAACTTCTAGGGTAGGAATGTGTCCAGGCTTCTAGTCTGCTGTCCCAAGCAGTGGCTGGACCTTGTCTGTTGACTAGCAGCTTTGTAGCATGTGGACAGGTCCAGAGGCAACTGGCAGACTTGTTGTCAACAGCTCTGCCTCTGGAAAAGATCTTCGGCTCATCTGTTGTTTAATCTGTCAAAGCACACTGCCCCTGAGGAGTTGCAAAGTGTGAACCAGAAGGTGGGAGAGCAGAACAGAAAAATAGGTTCTTCTAAACATCAAAAGGCAGCCATGTCGCTTGTTCAATTCAGTGTTTATTATTATTTTCAAAGATTTTATTTATTTGTTTATTTATTTGACAGAGAGCAAGAATAAGAGAGCATGAAGCAGAGCGAGCAGCAGGAGAGTAACAGAAGGAGAGGAAGAAGCATGTTCCCTGTTGAGCAAGCAGCCAGACACGAGGCTCTCCGATCATGACCTGAGCCAAGGGCAGACACTTAAGCAGCTGAGCCACCCAGGGCCCCCATCAACTCAGTGTTCAGAGACACTGTGGGTATGAGCACATATTCCTGTGCGGCAATCTCCAGCACTCTCTGCTGCCTGTCCCTCACCCTCTTCACACACTAGCCTCCTGCCTGGCTCAGGAGACATTCAGTGGATGCTCGTGCCTACCGCAGTCTACCCACTTAAGGATGGAGACGATTAGCTACTGACTAGGATCAAGAATCAAGAGTTATGATGTCATCAGGGACCTTGTCATGCATTCATTATTCAGTCACTCCTTCAGCTGGTCAACAACTACCCACTGAGGACCTACTATGTGACAAACCCTGTGCAGATACTGAAGAAACCTACGCATGACTCCGTCTCTGCTCTAAATGGTTCACAGCACTCTGTGGGAGATAACAAGGCAGACAGATTACAGCACTAAAGGTTTTTAAAGACCCTGTCAACGTCCCAAGTAGGGACCAATTTCTCTTGGGGGCAGAAGATGTCAGAGGGAAAAACTCTTCTGGAGGAGAAGACATTCTTTGCTGTGTCCCCTACCTAGACTTAACCAGGAGGCAGCCAGTATAGCAGAGGAGAGTAGTGTGGCCTGAAGACAGGTGACATCAGGATGGAGCTTCTGCCACCTGTGTGAGTGTCAGTGGCCAAGAGTCAGCATTACAACCCAGAAGTCCAAACCAGTGGGTACTAGTACCAATGAGATGGGTACTGGGGAACAGGTGGCAGCCCCAGACTCCTGCCTAGTACCTCAGTTAGGGGGGCAGGCAGTGCCTTAGACAGATAGGGGAGGAATCCCATCTACATGCTAGAGAAAACGGAGACAACCACCCTACACCTGGCCCGGACAGAGCAAGGGGACAGGGAAAGCCACATTTCTGAGTAGACGGTGTCCCAGGCTCTCAGGTCCCTCAGCTACTAACCCCAGAGGCCACTGCTATGGCAAAAGATTCCCAACTTCCAGCTAGGTGGGTACACCCTGATCCACAACCACAGAGGACAGTTGTCAGGACCTCACCTGGGCTGGGACAAGTTGGGCAGCTGTCCGAGCGTGGGCACAAGGGAGCAAGGCTCCATGGGTTAGCACATTCAGGTAGGCCATATGGGGTCAAAGAGGCTGTAAGAGCCTGGGTTGGTGTGCTGGCAACTAGAGGAAGCACCCACGTGCATGCCCAGGCTGGCAGCTAACACTTGAATTCCCACTTACTGACACCTGGACCAGCTATTGTAAATCTACCTGAGGAAATGCTGTCAGGACAGGACCAAGAGGCGAAACTGATTTGATGCCTTAGATAGGAGGCCCTGTCAAGAGAGAGCTCAGCACCCTGCTGGGGTAATAGACACGTGGAGGACAAGGTAACGTGTCCGAGGCTGCCCAGGATCGGCAGGTGAGAGCCAAGCCGGTGTCTCACAGCAGGCGAGCCCTTCCCAGCTATGACAGACTGAGTCCTCCACAGAGCCTCTCACTCCTCCACGCTAAAGGTCAAGACCAGGGTCCATGATGAGAACCTCCATGAATTACTGCTGTTCTCCTAGGTTCTCAAATGCTCTGTGGACAGGGATCGATCTGCAGAGACCAGTTTGTGCCGGTTTACCCCAGACCTTCCTAGTTTGAGCACTGAATGTCCCACATTCCTGGAAACCCCCTCAGTCCCAGGCAAACCAGGACAGATAGTCCTTCTCGCAGATCTGAGCCTATACAATTGAAAGGGGAGGTGACCTCTTTAAGGAAAAAAAAAAAATAGATGTAAACCACAAGTAGAGATAGACTACGGAAGAGATGTGTGAATCAGGGGCCCCAGAGCTGAAGCTTCAGTAGTTTCACGGTCATCTCCCTCTATCATGGAAAGTTTCAACTACTTTTGGAGCCAGCCCAAACTGGATGTGACTCTAGGCTCTGTCCCCAACCGGTAGTGTGAAGCTGGACAAGTGACTTACCCTCTCTGTGCTTGACTTCTTCCTTTCCAAAGCAGGGACAATCGCATCAGAAGAGGTCAAACTGGTTACAGGAGATAATATGGGTGAACACACACACACACACACACACACACACACACACACACACACAGCATGTGGGAATGTGCCTTCGCTATCCCTCTCTAGTGCAAGTCTGCTGACTGAGTGAACGGAGGCCAGAGAAGTCAAGGCACCAGAAACAAGTGATGAGGAAGGAGACAGACAGGCCACAGGGAAAGCTGCTTTGCTCAGCACACGGGCAAGATGTTGGTCCCAGGACACACTTGCTCTGGCCTACTGAGTCACTGACAGAAAGTCCCAATCTCCTCATCTCTATGCAGACTTATGAAAGCTTGCCTTGGCCTTATCCCAGTATTTTGTGACCAAAAGATGCAGACATGTCTGTGCAATTTAAAGTGCATTTTCCAGGGCCATGTGGGTGGCTCTGTTGGTTAAGCATCTGACTCTTGGTTTAAGCTCAGGTCATGATGTCACGTAGTAGCTCCACGCTCAGTGGGGAGTTTGCTCCTCTCCCTCTCTTTTTCTCTCCCCCAGCTCACTTACACATGCATGCTCTCTCTCAAATAAATAAAATGCAGTGCATTTTTTTAAAAAAAAAATATTTAAAAAAATACAGTGCATTTTCCAGCCAAAGGGCCAAACCCATGGGGATTCAAGAAGGATTCTGGTTAACTGGGCCTGAAAATTGCCCAACACTCTGGGATTACTGATTCATCTCCTTGTTCTGAATCCCTAACTCTTGCCAACAGTAGGTCAAGAAGGGTTGGCCCAGGGGGGTGGGTGATGTTCTACTCTGATAAAGGGCCCTGGGGAGGAATACCAAGACCCCAGCAGTGGAGGCCTCTCCAGGAAGCACTCAAAGGTGTTTCCTCGGTCTGCGGACACACCCTTCCAAGACCATCCTGGGAAGTGGCCAGGTTTGGGCCTAAAGTGACCTCCCTGTGTCTCCTCTGAGTAGAAGAGACCAGGCCGCTTCTCCAACCAAACTCCAATATCAGAGTGAGAGAATGAGTGCCCAGCCCAGGGAAAAGCTACCACCAACCAGGAAGGTTCCTGAGCTTACCTGCTTCTCCTTCTTCTCAGTCTCGGGGGGCCCCCATAGCAGTACCTTGCTTTGACTAAATGCCCTCGGGGATGGGGAGCTCACCCTCTTGGGGCAGTCCATACCTGTGCTGGCCAGCTCTGTTGGCAAGTGGGTCCCAGGGAGGTGCTTGATTCTGCCCTCAAGCCATTCATCCTTCCTTACAAGGCTTGGGTGGGTCTGCTACTTCTCCATCGGCACCCACTGGACCCTGGGTATAGGGAGTGAGGCCAGTGTGCTACCTGGTAACTTTCACCTCCCACTTTAGCGGTGACTTGAACACCCTCCCTGCTGCGCACCACGTATGTGGACCCTCATTAGTGACCACATTAGCGATCCAGCGCCTGGAGGTTAGGACAGGAAAGAGTGGGGATCTCAGTGAGGTGGGCCTGATACCCCCCCCCCCCATTTGCTCCTCTCTTAACCCTCCTCTTTGTCTTTTGATCTCCGTCCCCACCCCAAGCCTGAGGTACTATCCCTGGAACCTGTTTGCCCTGGGGGGCACCCGCCACTCCCGCCCCGCCAATCCACCCGCTTCTGCGCATTTTCCCTCCCAGGAGGGACCCCTCCAGTCTCAGGTTGGTCTGTTTCCCGCCTACCGCCCTCTTAGAGCCCGGAATGATCAGGCTCAGAGTGCCAAACTCCCTCAAAGTCACAGTGGAAGTTCATAAAAAGGGAAACCTCCAGCGGAGCCCCCCAAAGCGCCGATTTTCCAGTGTCCTGCTCAAGGCCATCTAGGGGAAGACACCGCCCCCGTCCCCCCTTCTACCCCGCTCCTCCCCGCTGCGGAGCTGGGGACCCCTCGGCGCCTGCGCTCCAGACCTGGGCGAAGGGGGCGTGGTAGGGAGAGGACTTCGCCACCACCCCTCCCGGCCCCGCCTGCTGCTGGGAGCCTGTCCCCTCACCTCCGCGCTCACTAATTGGTCTCTTTTGACAGCCGGCGGGAGCGCTCCAGCTGCGCGGATCCGAGCGGTGTCATCCGCTTAGCGCCCTCGCGCCACCCAGCGCCCCCGCCCTGCGCCCCTCCCGCCGCCGCCGCCCCCACTCTCGGCTCTGCACTCCGCGCGGCCCGGGGCATGCTCCGCGCTCCTGCGCCCGGCCCGGCTGTGGCGAACGACTCTGTCCGCCCGCGGAGACATGAGGCGCAGCCCGGGGGCCGCCCTGGCCCTGGTGCTGCTGCGCCTCTGCCTGGGTGAGTGGTCGCGGGGCCCCGAGCGCGGGGCTAAGCGCGGGTGCGGGCACTGCCCTAGTGGGCGCCGAGGGAGAGCCCTGGCCGCTCATTTCTACGGTGGGACTCGGGCGGGGAGACGGGACGCGGCGGGGTGGGGCGATCCTTCCACCTGCTGGCCGTGGCGGCTACCCTGGAGACACCCCGGTTTGGAGCCAGGATCATCTGATGCCCTTGTCTTCTTCAGAAGGGAGGTTTGGTGATTGCTTTGAAGGCTGCTGGGGCAGAGGAGGGTGCCCCAGCTCCCAGAGTGACCTTGGCCAGGGCACCGTCCCTCTCTGGGCGCGGGGTTCCAGGTCTGTCCATTGGTGGGTTGAGATTGGCCACTGCCTGGGTTCTAAGTGCCCCAGATGGTGCGTGTCCCTGACAAGCCTGAGCCGAGTCTGAGCCTGCAGGAGGTGGTAGTGGAAGGACCCCTTCGCAGCTCCCAGCCCAGTCTGACGGTGTGCAGGGGGTTGGGGAGGGGACACCCAGCCTGGCCAGACTGGGACCACACAGATGTGAAGCTGTCCCTCCCTGTGTCTGTTCTCCTGCCTGTTCTCCCCCTAGCCCAGGCCAATTTTGCCCCCCACTTCTTCGACAACGGGGTGGGCAGCACCAACGGAAACATGGCCCTGTTCAGCCTTCCGGAGGACACCCCTGTAGGTGAGTACCCCTGGCACCTGCTCTCTATTGGTTTCTCGGAGGATGGCCCTCATTCCCCTGGACACAAGGACTGAACCCGTGACTCCTCTGAACCTATGGAGACACCCAGTGCCAGGCTGTGGGCCCTCTGGGGCGCCCTGTTTGTGCTCTGAGTTCCCCAGGGAAGTTGCAGGAAAGGAGGTCACGGCTGTCATGGAGACCTAAGCCAGACCAGTCCTGGAGACCCAGCTGCGGCTGCAGGGCCCAGAGACAGGGCCACCCTAGACAGCAGGCAGCAGTTGGCAGCTTGATGAGAAACCCGAAGCTTGGCCACAGCACCGCCCCTTTCTCACTATTGTGACCTTGAGCAAATATATTTACCTCCTGGAGCTTCGGAGCTTGGGATCTTTAGGCTTTAAACAGACCTACGAAAGTCCAACTTGCTGGGGTCTGCATGAGAAAGGGGGAAGGGGGAAAGAAGAGGTTCTCCCTTCTTCCCTCTCCCTCTGTCTGGGTTGGGAACACTGAGCAGGATAGCAGTGTAAAAAATGCATCTGCATCTACTTAGAAATCCCCAAAGAACTCATTCAGACATGGAGGCATAACGCTGCACCCTGGGTCACCCCTCCTGTCTTAATGGCTCCTCCCTTTTCTCCAACCCCCCCCCCCATACCAGGGAACCCCAGTCTTGGTGCCTGGGACTGGAAGAAGCCCTGGGGTTAGGCACAGCAGCCCTGAAGCTCCTCTGTCATCTGTACTATGGCTTACAGTCCATACAGTGACTGACACTAACATCTCCCTGACAGTTGTAAAGAAAAGAGTCGGGGGTAGGAAGCAGCCCTTGGGGGTGAGCCAGTGGCCAGTGCTCACTTCGGCTCAGGACCTTTAGCACTGGATTGATTACCTGCCTTAGAAACAGCTGAATCCTTGGTCTGAATAGATGCCACTTTTAGGAAATTGGGGTCCCAGATTCTAGTTTCCCCTTCTGTGTCTCCTTCCAGGTTCTCATGTTTATACTCTAAATGGGACAGATCCCGAGGGAGACCCTGTCTCTTACCACATCAGCTTTGACCCCAGTGCTAGAAGTGTCTTTTCTGTTGATCCCAATTTTGGAAACATCACCTTGGTTGAAGAGCTGGACAGAGAGGTATGGAGAGGTGTGAGAAGTGCTATCTCTCAGGTGTGCAGACAAACCTCTGTGGGCTGGATGTTTCCCTAGAGGTCATCCCTGGAGAGATCCTGTAAGCCTCAGAAAACTGAAAGCAGCTCAGGACTGGAAAGAGTAATTTTTTTTTTTTTTTTTTAATATGTAACCTCTATGCCCAACACTGGACACGAACTCATAACCCCAGGATCAAGAGTTGCATGTTCTACTGACTGAGGCAACCTGGAAAAGAGTGGTTTAGAGAGTGGGTCTGAGTTTGGTAAACCTCCACCCCTCTATCCCTCTGCACCTTTCTGAACCTACAGGTGCTGGGGCCTTGGCTACATTTCTTTTTTGAGCCCCACACCAGGATGTTGGGCCTCGTGGACTCCATAACTGAACCTACACTGTGGGCTTACTGCCAGCTCTGGTCTGACAGCCGACTTACCCTGCCGCAGGCCAGAGTCGAGAAAAGAACGTTGGGTCTCAGAGGCTGCTGTAGGGACCACGAGGGGGAAGTATCACCATGCACCCCTCCCCAGCACCCTTGGGGGCCTGTTGACCTCAATACCCTTCCTCGCTGGGGTCCCACCATGGGCTAGGGAGTGCTTGAGACACTGCAGACCTGGACCATGGAACACAGAGAAGTGTGGGAGAGATGGGGAGGTTGGGGAGGAAGAGAGGGGAAAGAAGAAAAAAGGGAAAAGTCCAGCTCGCTGGGATGTCCAGCATGCTGGGTTAGCGTCTTTCCTCATTCTAGCAGGGGAACATTCTCTCTCGGTGCCTCAGTACTACTGTGGGTTTATGAGAACCCCTGATGTGCCAAGACCCGAAACAAGGTCTCAAACACGGCCAGAGGCAGATTTTGGTCACCCTGCCTTGCACCAGGGCTCCCTTGACATGCACAGGTCTGCTCTGGTGGGCTCAGTGGGGGCAGGGAGAGTCTTCCCCTGCCTCAGGGTCCCCAGGTACATCAGACTCTCAGACACTCACTGGAGCTTTATACTTTACAGAGGGAGGACGAGATTGAAGCCATCATCAGCATTTCCGATGGCGTGAATCTGGTAAGTGTGCCCCTGAGCCAACCTCCTGGCGGCACCTGCTCCCTAGGCTTGCCCACAGCTTCTCCTCCCTCCTAGGGGCTCTCTGGTAAATCCAAGCCGAGGCCCTCCAATGTGCCCACAGGACAGGACTGCACCAGGGGAGGCCAGTGGGGATGTGTTCCCATCTGCCTCCTCCAACCAGCTCCCGCCCAGCCAGGCAAGGTGAACGCCTGGGGCCCCAGACCTAGTTGCTCCTTTACCTCCTCCCCCACAGACACCACTCCCACCCGGCCCTCATCAGTGCTTGCCGGGGTGATTGCAGGGGTTCCCCAGCTTTCAGGCTACCTGACCCCAGTCCATCTCTGAAGTTCAGCCATAGCCATCACCGTGAAACTTTAGGCTTGGCCACAGCTTGGCTGCAGAGGCACTCACAGCAGGTCCCCACTGCCCTCAGAATGTGGTCCAAGCCCCAGTCTGGCCCTCAGAGCCTCCCCAACTAGCACTATCTGCCTCGCCCACCTTCCCTCTCACGTTCACCCTCCTGAACATCTAGCCCCAAATCTGCTTATGTTCTCTGAACTCATCATACATGCCACTCCTCTCGCCTTTGCATATGCTGTTCCTTCTTCCAGGCATACCTTTCCACCTCTTTCCCTTTCACCTGCTGAGGAGCTTAAATCTCACTCCTCTGTGAAGCTTTTCTGCCGTCCCCACCACTGGCTGGACTAGATGCCTCTTCTCGGGGCCTCTGGAGACAGCCTCTTAGACCATGTGCCTACAAACCCAAGGGGTGCGTTTACCTAGGCCATCGTGCCCCCAGACTCAGATAGCACAGGGGGCTGCCCACAGTGCCTGGCATGCCCCTGTTAGCACCCTGCGTGAGATCACCACCTTTCTTTTATACGGGGATCTTGCCTTGCCATCCCATTCTGCAAAACATGCGCCATTAGAGGGTGTCTTCTATCTCTGGGATGGAGGGCAGTGTTCGCACCTAGTGGTTGCTTCGTAGTATTTGTTGCATGGATGAAGAAAAGAATGAAGGAAGGGGGTGGAGGGAGAGAGGGAGAGAGGCAGGGATGAAGAAGGAGAGACACCAGGCAGAGACATACACCTGGGCTATTAGAGGCCACTGTCCCTTTATTGCCCAGAAAGTCTCACTGCCCCAACTCCTGTTCTCTTTGCCCCCTCTCAGGTGAAAGAAAAAGTCACGATCCTGGTGACCGATGCCAATGATGAGGCCCCCAGTTTCATCCAGGAGCCCTATGTTGTCCAGGTTCCTGAGGTGAGCAAGAGGCCTCTAGGCAGAGCCGATGCACTCCATCCCCAGACTCCGCCCAGCCTTCCCCCTGGGCTGCCCTGTGACCTGCCCCCAGGGGACCAGCCCCAGAGGGATGAACACCTCCTCATGCTAACTGCCCTCCACCCTCCGGAGAACCCCCACTTCATGTCCTCCCCTCACCTCTGTTGCCATCCCCTCACACATTCTCTTTTATCCACAGGAATGTCCATTTCCCATTTTCTGTTATAATATATGTTTATTGTGGAAATTTGAAATATATAGAAAAGTAGAAAAAAAAAAACAAATTTCTCCAGCCTGAGACAATATTGTCAAATTTTGATGTTGTTCTCTCTAGTCATTTTGGGATTACTGGATTTATTTTGTTTGTTTTATTTACATAATTGTGACAATACTAAACATATGCTTTCTGTATGCTACTTTTCACTTAATTTCACAACATAATGCACAACAAGCATTTCCTCAGTAATTGTGAAGTTTAGGCAACTGTCGTCTTAATAGGTTCCACTTAGTGCATAGTCCATCATTGACTGGATGAGTCCTTTACATCTGGATGTTTAAGATGCTTTAGATTTTTGCTGTCATAAGAAACATCAAATTCTGAACATTAAACATCAACATAAAACTTCCATATAGCTAATTAGAACCATTTCCTTAAGAAATGGTCCAAGATGTGAAGTGCCGAGGTTGAAAGCGTGAGTCACCAGAGCGGCACACGCTGGCTCTCTCCCCTTGCCTGTGTCTCCCCATCCCTCCCCAACACTGGGGATTCTCGAATTTTTTAATGTTTGCTAATTCAGTAGGAGGAAGATACTTCATTTGGGCTCTAAATGGTATGTACGCGATCCCTGGGAATGTGGAATGTCTATTAACCATTTCCGCACTTCATGTTCAAACGCTTTGTCTAACGGGAGTCTTATTTTGAGAGAATGTCTGTTCTCACCTTTCTTTCCCCTTCCTTCCTCCCGGCACCCACTCACCTACGCTGACTTTGGCTGCCTCCTCCCCAGCGGGGTGCCCTGGTTAATCCTCCCCTCTTCACCTCTACTCAGCCCTTCACTTCCTGACGCCATCTTTTTATGCCTCCCCTCCCCCGTCCCCTGAGCATTCTCTCACTCACTGCCCTGGGACTGACCCCTCCCCCACCTCCATGGCTGTGACCCCTCAGGACTTACCTACTGGGAGCAGTATCATGAAGGTGCATGCGGTGGACAAGGACACAGGCTCTGGAGGGAGTGTCACCTACTTCTTACAGGTAAGGAGGGGCACACGGGTTATGACCAGAGGCCCCAGGCTAGAAGGGACACCTGGATGGCCACCCCCACCTCCATCGCCAAGGCTCTGAGCCAGCACCTCCAGTCTTCCCAAAGATTGTCAGAGATGTCACATCAGCTTCTCAGGGCTGGGCTGAGCTGGTGGGGAGATGAGAGGAGTGTGGGTGGAGGCCATCCTCCCCTGACCCGGCCCGTCCTGGTTCCGTCTGCGTTCCCTGCCACCCTCTCCCTGGATCTCCAGGACCCTCAGCTCTCTACCCCCAACCCCTTCCCCAGGAGAGGTCTGGGCACATTACACCCACACAGGGTGGGGAAAACAAAAATAAAAACAAAAACAAAAAACCTGCCTGGCCTAGAACTGAGGAGAGGGAAAAAGGGCGAAAAGGGCATCTGTCAGGAGGAACAGAGTGATGACACCCCCGCCCCACCCCTTTCCATTCCCCCAACCCTGTCAAAGGCAGAGACCCCTTCCCGCACCTTCTCCTCCTCCCTGTCCTCCTCCCTGGGCTCCACAGGAACCAGCCACACCTCTCACAGCTGCTGGTCCTGGGGCCGCTCCTCAGCTCCCCCAAGGGTTAGTCCCTGGCTCTCACAACTGTCAAGGCAGTACAACTTGGTGGCTGATGACAAGGCTCCTGGAGAAATCCCCCAGGCTCCACCTGTACCGGAAAGATGCCACCCCCTCCTGGGGGGGCCTTCACCCCCTCATCTAGCTCTCCCAGCTCTCGCTCCTTGTGGGCAGAACCCGAAAGGCACAAGCCCATCCTCACAGGTTCTTGTGGGGATTAAATACACGTGCAGCTCTGATAACAGTTTGTGACACCCAGTAGCCCTTTTCCAGCTTGAGGATCACCTCCTGTCCCCACCCACCCTCCACCATCCCCCAGGCTGCCTGTGACTGGCCCCCAGGCCCTTCCTTGTTGAGGTTCATGATCCTGAAGCTTGTCTCCACCACTGCGGCTTCTGAGCCCTGACACTCTCTAGGTTAGAGCACTCTGCTGCCATGTCTACCTGTTGGAAAGCCCAGGCCGGAGCTGAGCTGGAAGCTGGGCAGCCAGAAGGCTAGGGCCCTACCGGGGTACATGTTGAGGGACGGGAGGGGGACCTTCGGGGCCCGCAAGGCCAGCGTTCCTGTGACAGAGGACAGTGAAGACCCTGTCAGAAGCAAAGCAGCCATTCCTGGGCCAGCCTGGGTCCCCCTCTGAGGACTAGCGTGCCCCTCATTCTTACAGAATGTACACGCCACTAAATTCGCCCTGGACCACCACAGCGGCGTGCTACGCCTCCGGGCTGGGGCCACCCTGGACTACGAGAAGGCCCGGGCCCATTTTGTCACCGTGGTTGCCAAGGTAACAGAGAAGGAGGCACTGGAAACCTCTGGTCTTCCTTCAGCTTTATCGTGGGAAGCGGGCCCGGGGACTGGAACAAAGAGTTCGGTTCTGCAAGGGAGTGGGGGTGCTTTGGAGGGCTAAAGGTATGATGGCAGCAGGGGTGGGGGGTGCAGCTGCTCAGAACCTCTGTTGATGTGGACTCTGCCTGGACATGGAAATAGTCTCCAGGGAGGCTGGAGTGTGGGGGCTGGAGAGGGTATATTCTGTTCTGGAAGATGGTGTATGTCCCGTGACAGGCCAGGTTCCCCTCCTGAGGACCAGGTGGCCATGGCTTGGAGACCCGGGCCCCCTCCCATCCCCCCACAGCCTGGTCTCTAGGCGCTTCCCTCTCTCTGCCTGGGCTTGCTCACCTCACCCTCTCTGGGTGATCAGTGACTCTCTCTGCACCTGGGGTTTCTTATCTGCCCACCCCTGAGGCTAAGCAGTTCCTCAGATTTCTAAAGGGCAGGGAGCGGGAGCCGCAAGTCAGTGGGTGCTCCGCCAAGGTGGCACTCTGTCCCCTGAGGGGGGGACAGCCCAGCTGTCCCTCTGGGCTCAACATTGTCTCTTCCAGGAACAGGAAGGCTCTTGCTGGTCACGTATGGCTGCAGGCCATCCCTCTGCAGCCCATAGCACCTGCCCAAAGCTCCTCAAGGGCTGGGCTTCCTGGGCACACACCTACATCATACGGCCCCCGTCGCACTTTTAGTAGGTTCTCAGGAGTTGGAGGCTCGGGTCCCGGCAGGAAGGGGAGTTTGGCACTGACCCCTCCTCTTCCATTTGTCCAACATAATTTCCCAGGAGAAGGAACTCACTCTTTTTCCCAAAGGAGCACTTGAGTGCCTAGGGCCTACCAGGCGCTGACTAAAGACCTCCACACATCAGCTCATTTCAGTAAGCTCTTCGAGGAGGAACTAATCTCCAGGTGACACAGGAGCAGACAAAAATCAGAGAGGGAAGCTGGTCTTGAGGCCAGGAAGTGGCAGAAGCCAGATGCCGCCGGGGGGCGGGGGGCCATCCAGGGCCCAACCTCTCTTCACTCTCTGGTTCTCTCCCAGGATGGCGGAGGGAGGTTGCGAGGGGCCAACGTGATATTCTCCACCACCACTACAGTCACAGTCAATGTGGAGGACGTGCAGGACATGCCCCCCGTCTTCGTGGGCACACCTTACTACGGCTATGTGTATGAGGACACCCTTCCGGTGGGTGGCTGGCCCCTCAGCCCATTGTCCCCTCCAGGCAACACTGCCCTGGGATCCCCTGTGGCTTGGCTCACATGGCTGGCTCTGGACGGGCCCAGGCTCAGCCCCTGTGCATGTCCTTTTGCCAGTGGGAGTGGAAGGGAGAGGAAGCAGATGCTGGTGTGTGGAGCGCCTGCTGGGTGCCAAGACTGTGACAGGCATTTCTTCCCTCATTCAAACTTACTCTAATCCAGCTGCTGATGTTCTACCCCTCAAAAGGGCTGAGAAGAGGGGCTGGCAGGTGGCCCCTTGCCTTGGTTTGGGTGGGGTCTTTTCTACACCAATAGGCGGGCAAGGGGGGTGAGATTCCTTTATGCCTCCCTAGCTCCAAGCCCCCTAGCTTGGGGTCGCTCTGACCAGTGGTTGTCTTGAACTTTCAAGGCCAGCCTCATCTTCCTCCCCTTCAGTGCAGTCTTTGCCCCTGATGTTTTGGTGACTATGCTTGTCTTCAGGCCTCTCAGGGAAGGTCCTGCCCCCAACCCTGGCATCTAGGGGCCGGCCTCCCCTCTACCCCTGAGTCCTCAGCCTCCAAGCACCCAGCCAATCTCCCTGCTGTGCCTTTAGCCTCTGCCTAAAATGCGCCCCCAGGCCTGAGGCTCCTTGCCCTTCTCAGGTCACCCCAGGCACTGTTTTCCTTGCCATCTTCAGCTGAGACGGGAGCTCTCTTCTCCACTCCCACACTCTCCCCATCCCGCCTTGGGATACATCCATGGATTGACATGTCCCCACCTCAGACAGACTAAGAGCTCCCTGGAGGCAGAGACCAGGCGGGAACAAACTTCCCAAAGACTCTGTAGAACTGACCCGCATTGTCCCTTTCCCTTCCCCTGGTCTGATGATTCTAGACTTGAGGAGATAACGAAAGCACTTTCTGAGGACCGCTCACATGCTGGGCCCAAGCTAAGGTACCTCGTGTCCAGAAGCTGGCAGCTGAGTGGTAGAGATGAGCTCAGAGTGAGGGAGAAATGGCGGGTTCCTCTGGTGGGGGCCAAAGGCAGGGCCGGGAGAGGCCAGCTGTCCTGCCAGGAGCTAAGGGTGGAAAGCATTGCTGAGGGAGAGTGGGCAGCATGGGGACAGTCAAGAGGCAGCCATGAGTGTGGACAGGTGGAGGAGAAGGGCCTGAGCAGAGGGCTTAGAAGAGGGCGGCAGGCTGAGGTGGAGCAGGCTGGTTAGTTGTGCCATCCCTGCCCAAACCAAACCCCGGCATTAGACCCTTCTGTGGCCAGCCCCTTCTCACCTGTCTCTGACTCTCCCTCCGTCTACCTCCAAAGGCAAAAGGTGGATGAGGCAGCAAGGGTGAGACTTGAGGGCTGGATAGTGGAGGCCAGAGCTGAGTGTGTGTGTGGGAAAGGAGGGTTGTGAGGAAGAGGCCTACGTGGGGGGCCTGAGTGTCGCTGGGTGCCCATGTGCTAACCTATGTGGTGGGGAGAAGCAGGGCTCAGGCTGTTCCTCCAGCCCACTGCTCCCCCCGGAACAGTGGGTGCTCCGATCTCCCTGTAGAACTGGTGTGGGGCCCCACAGAGGCCTGGCCCTTTTCTTGGGTGGCAGGAGCACCTCCCCTCTGACGGTGGCAATATTTGGGGGGAGGGGAGAGCCCCAGCCATACCGGTTGGCCTCAGGCAGCTGCTTCTGTTCCCCCAAAGGGCTCAGAGGTACTGATGGTGGTTGCCATGGATGGAGATCGAGGCAAACCCAACCAAATTGTCTACAGCCTCTTGAATGGTAAGTCTGGGCAACTTTGAGGACAGGCCCGTGGCTAGACTGCAGCTCCTACTTCCTGGGTGACCAGGGTGACCTGCCCAGATCTCTCTGGGTCCCAGTTTCCTCATTTGTAAAGACAGAAGTACAAGATGTATTGAGTGAGGGGTCTGGGTCCCTCCAGGAGGTGACAAGTCTCTTGGGCATGTGCTCCTGTTTGTCACTATGTCCAGCAACAGAGAGAAGCATTGGGGGGGGGGAGCGAAAACAATGTGTGTGGCTCCAACTCATGTCCCTTCACCCTGGGCACACGCTGATTAACAAGAGGGAATGGCCACATTTCTTACACTTTTAAAATTACTGGGTTTTTTTTCCCCCTCATGGGAAAGGGGCAGAGGGAGAGAGAGAATCCTAAGCAGGCTCTACTCCCAGCACAAAGCCTGACATGGGTCTTGATCCCATGACCCTGAGATCACGACCTGAGCCAAAACCAAGAGGCAGATGCTTAACTGACCGAGCTACCTAGTCACCCCTCTCATTTTTTTACATTTCTGGCCTAGAGCATATAGTTGAATTAAGAGAATTAAATGCAACGATGATAGGACATTTCCTACCGTAAGCCCTATATATGGACAAGAAAACTGAGGCTCAGAGAAGCTAAAGGGGCATCCCACATTCCCATTTGATTTGAACCTAAGTCTTCTGTCTCCAAGACTCTTCTTTGCATAACTGAGCAGCAACTGAGCAGGTCATGGTGGCCCTGGGTGGGTGGGTTCTGTGGCCCTCAGTAGCCAGTCCCCACAGGCCCAGACCCCTCAGTGGGATGGTCACGCTTGGTGCCTGATCACAGATGTGTACATGTCTCTGTGCTCTCATTCAGACCCTTCCCCTCCCTGACCCTATCCCTGGGATATGCCTGGTGCACACTCTCGCTCCAACAGCTCACGTATGCGTGAATGTGCCCCCATCACTTGCAGGCTCCTTTCCTCAGGCACGCAGACACCCCCACCAGACCCCACCCTCACCCCATTGCTCCGCGTCCCTGACCTTCACCTCTGCAGCCTTCCCTCAATTACCCAGCACCTACCATCTCTTCTCTCCTCTCCCTCCTCCGTTCTTCTCTTGCAGCCTCTGGCCTCTTTCTTCCCTTTTTTCCTTTCTCTCCTCTCTCTCTCCCTCCTTGTCTCCTTATCTTGGTGTCTGTTTCGCCTTTTCTGTTGCCGTCACACACACGCATGTGCGCGCGCGCGCACACACACACACACACACACGCATATACACGGCAGTAAGAGAAGCCAGTTCTATGAAACCTGAAAGCCAGACTCAGAAGTGAGTTTAAGTCCCAGCTCTACACATGCTGTGAAATCTTAGAAAAATGCCCTAGCCCTTCTGGAACTCAGTTTCCTCATTGGCAAGATCCAGCTGATAGAAATACATTGTATACAGACCTCAATATGGGAATGAACACCTGAGGAGCACGGGGCACCCTGCCTGGCCTGGCTCCCCTGCGCCTCCCATGGCCATGTGTGGAACTACAGGGCACGTCTTTCCCCCTTGACAGGGAGTGATGGAGCCTTTGAAATTAATGAGACGTCTGGAGTCATCTCAGTCATGCAGAGCCCTGCCCAGCTCAAGAGAGAGGTGTATGAGCTGCACGTACAGGTACCCTCCCTCTAGCTTGACCCTTCCTCCTACCCTCCAGCCCTGGGAGATTCCAAAGTTGATGAGACCCAGCCACCTCCAGCACCCCACGTTCTACCCAGGGAAAGAGCTAGCTGCTGCTCCAAAGAACACCTACATCACATAGCCTGGGTGAATGTTGCAGCAGACACACAAAGCCCCTGGCAAGAGGAGAAGTGAATTCACAAGGAGGTAGGACTGAAGCAACAAGGTCTTGAACAAGGGGAGGACCCAGCAGATGGAGATCAGTGAGGGGCACCACTGGTGGGGGTGAGGGTGAGCTGGAGGCACCGTGGGCTAGGAGAGCCAAGTGAGGCAAGGCTGGAGGTGAGAGCACATGACGGACTAGGGAGGCAGCTAGGAGTCATGAGCTAGATCCATGACTAGAACTAGAGTTCACGGGCAGCATGTAGACAGAGAAACAGTTGGATCCAGGCTGGGGCCAGAGGAGTGAAAGCCCTGAATATGAGATACAGTTTTTATCCTGGAATAGGGCCAGCTTTGTGGGCGTGTGGTCTATGTAATTACACAGGGATCACCGTCAGAAGGTTCCCATGCTGGGCGTAATGCTCTGCTCTTGCTGTCTTGAAATCCTTAATAATTTTTTAACAAGATTTTAAAACAATTTTTAAGAAAATTTTTGTTAGAGAATATTTTCATTTTTCACTGGGTCTGCAAATTATGTAGCTGGTTCTCCCTAAGAGGAGTAAAGAGACATTGAAGGGTTTTGAACATGATTAGAGTCTTGTTAAAAAGCTCATCTGTCTGCTTTAGACCAGGGGTGGAGGGGCAGGGGGATGGCGGGTTTCAGATTCAGAGTTTGGCAAACAAAGATTTCCAGGACCTAGTCCTGGCAGCAGGAAGTTTGTGTGTCTGGAAGAAATCCAGGACTCTGCATGTTCTAATCTCTCAAGTGACTCTGGCACCAGTTCCAGCCTAAAATTTGAGAACACTGGTCCCACCTTGAGTTTGGAGGAAACTGGATGAGAGGCAGGGAGGCAAAGCCATTAGTTAAGAAGGCCCTTGGGGATGGAGGGAGGTGGAATAGCAGAAATAGACAAATTGCAAAATATGAAGGAGGCTGACTCCACAGAATGTGGCTGTGAGGGGTAAGGGAAGGGACAGGGATGGGGCATCTGGAGTGGTGCCATGCCATCAGGAGCACAGAAGAGGAGTCCAGCTAGGGAGGACAGGCATGGAAAGCTTCTCTGTCTCAGGAACATTCAAGTTGAACATACAACTTGGATATACAAGTTTGGAACCTGGGGAGACAGTGTCAGCATACAGGCAGCTGTGGAAGGACGGTTTTGGGGAATGGGATTGCCCAGAGAGTGGCCGTGGGGACAGAGGAGCACTGGCTGAGAATGCAGCTGTGGGGGCACTGGAGGCTGAGTGAGGATTGTGGGGGGTGGGCGGGGCAGGTGAGGGAAATCCAGGAACAATCGGAGAGGTAGAGAGGAGCCTGCCAAGAGCAGAGTCACATTAGCAGAGGACACTCAGGAAGGCAAAGGAGGTGACACTGCTGCATGCAGCATGGAAATTGGTGTGAAGGATCTCTGTTGGGGATGGGCTGAGAGAGGAGGAGGCATTAGGAAATGGAGGTGTAGGCTTCTGAGAAGGGATCCAGGATAGCAACTAGGGTGTGACAGAGTAGTTCCCAGGAGCAGAGTTTCAGGATAGGTAGGACAGAGCATGCTTAAAGAACAAGGGCAGGGAGGTCCTTGATAGTATCTGTCACAAGGAGTGGTTCACATGGAGCCTGTGGATTCTCAGCCCTGGCTTTGCCGCCCGTGTTAGTTATCTGTTGCTGTGTCACCACACCTCCCCTCCCTACAGCCTCCCTGTGGCCAAATGGACACCAGGACAGAATGCGGCAGGGCTGGGATTTGATCCCATATGTCTCAGGATGCAAAGAGGGGCCAGTGTGGGGGATGGAGAGAGCGCTGGTCAAGGAATCAGACACACCTGAGTTCTTCCTGTTCCAGCTCTGCCACTCACTAGCTGTGTGACCCCAGGTGACTACTTCACCCCTCTGTGCCTCATCTGAGAAATGGGATCAGTACTAGCACCATCTTGTTGCCTGTGGCTGTTGAAACGTTTCCGCAAACTTAGAATCTTAAAACAGCTCACATTTGTATCTCGCAGTTTCTGTGGGCCAGGATTCCAGGTTAGCCGGGTCCACAGATGCGAGATCTTTCATGTAGCTGCCATCAGATTGTCAGCCAGGACTGGGTTCTCTTGACTGTGGAAGGATCAGCTTCCAGGCTCACATGATTATGGGCAGAATTTAGTTCCTAGTGTCCTGTAGGCTAGAGATCACCATTAGCTCCTTGAGACATGCACCTCTCCAACATAGCTACTCGTCTCACCAGAGCCAGCAAGAGAGACAGTCTGCTAGAAAATAGAAGTTACAATCTTCATGGTCTAATCACTAAGTATATGCCATCACCATTGCCATGTGCTATCCGAAGTCAGTTGCTAGGGCAGGCCACACTTAAAGAGAGGAGATTATACAAGAGGATGAACACGTGGAGGCAGGGATCCATGGAGCCATCTTGGAGTCTCCTGCCACACAGCAATAGCCACCTGTCCCCACCCCAGGTGACTGAGGTCAGCTCTGCCGGGATCCCAGCCGCCCAGGCCATGGTCCCAGTCACCATCAGGATCGTGGACCTCAACAACCATCCGCCTACATTCTATGGTGAGAGTGGACCCCAGAACAGATTTGAGCTGTCCATGTACGAGCACCCACCTCAGGGAGAGATCCTGCGGGGACTCAAGATCACCGTCAACGACTCAGACCAGGTGTGTGGTCCTGCCTTCCACCCTGTCTTCCAAGGGACTTGAGCTGAGCGCTCACCAGCCTTCACTGCTTATGTCCCAAGGGCCTGGCAGGTCGCAAAATGAATGAAACAAGAAGGTGTAACCAAGAGAGAGATAGGGGAGAGTAGCTAACCACAGACTCTCTGCTTAGCCTAAGGACATTCACAATCAGTTAAAAAGTAAAGCCAGCCAAACAGAGGTCCCTCTGTATTAGATCCTCCGGGGACTTTTTTGTGACCACTTCCCATCACCTCCTCTGCCCGGCAGAGGGCTGGGCTGTGAGCATTTGTTACCTGACTTAGTCTCCATAGCCTGCTAAGTCTTTTTGATTCTCCATGGTCTGGCTGACAGAAAGAAGTAATAATACTCACCTGCCAGGGCTAAGGGCATACGGAAGGCTCCTCACTTAGCATGACCCTCTAATGAGTTTCTATTCTCACTAATCTTCCCCGTTGCCTCCCTCCAAACTCTGTGGTCCAGGGAGCCAATGCCAAATTCAACCTGCGGCTGGTGGGACCTGGGGGCATCTTCCGAGTGGTCCCACTGACAGTCCTGAATGAAGCCCAAGTCACCATCATTGTGGAGAACTCAGCCGCCATTGACTTTGAAAAGTTCAAAGTGCTAACCTTTAAGGTAGGTGATGCTTTGCACTGCCCTGAATGGGGGGGGGGGGGTCCTAGGAGCTCATAGCAGCTCCTGGATTCATTCCTGAGGGGGCCTTGTCACCTCCTGCCCCTTCTGGCCCTCCTTTTTTCCTCTTAGTTCCTCTGCCCCTCCTGCTGACTGGGGGAGCAGGAATGGGGGCGGGGAGGGAAGAAAGGGAGGGTAAAAAGAGCCTGCTCCCACTGCTCACACAGCCTCCGTAAGCCCCTGTTCCTAAATTATCATTGTCCCAAGAAAGCACTGGCATTCAAGGTGCCATATTAATAAATTGAGACGGAAAAACTATTTGATTATCAAGATAAACGTATTTCTCATAGGTGTTTGACATCTATCATTGATTCTGATAAAAACTTAAATAGAAGTTAAAAAATACTCCTTTGTCTCTGATTTTTAAAAATTATGAACATATGTAAATAATGAATATTAGATATAAACATAAATACTATTTATTAATAAGAAGGAAAAACATACTTCACTAATATTATTTAAACTATTACAATTATTTATAATTATACCTACATATACCACTACAGCAAGTGCCATGCTTAGAAGTGAGAATCTAAAGCTTCTTAGGAAGTCAGAAACAAATTGTGGGGGCCTGCTATCACCACTGTTATTTAGCACTATTCTTGGAGTAATGTTATTCCTGAGTAAAGAAAGGAAATAAGAAGTATGAATGTTAGAAAGGAAGGGACAAAATTATCATTGTTTGTAGGTGGTGTTTTTGTTTGCTTAGACAAATCTAAGAAATGCTGGAAAAACAAACACAGCAAAGTGTTTGATTGATTACAAACTTAATACACAAAATTTGAGTATTCCTACATAAGAAAAATAGCAAAGAGAATAATGGAATAAAAGGTCCTCTTTTATAATAACAACTAAAAGATAAAATTCCTAGTTATTAGGATAATAAAAAATATACAGCATCTAAATAACAAAAAAACCACAAGAATTTAACAAAGGGATATAAAGAAAGCAAGAAGTGTAAAGGTGTACTTTGTTTTAAAAAATGCAAAGTCTCATCAAGTGAATAAAGAATCCAATATCATTCCAATTAAGTCTTATGTGGAATTTCCTTCGGGGACAGGGAGGGGGATTGACATTACTCTGATTTTTATCTGGAGAAATAAACTTGTAAGAATAGTCAGGAAAACAGAAAGAAAGAACATGAGGCAAGAACTTCCCTAACAAATATTAAATTATATTATATAACAAAATAATTTTTGAAATTGAAACTGAAAAGGAGTAAGCAAATCAATGGGACAAAAGAAATTGGCCCAAATACGAAGGCCTTTCAAGACAGTGGGCCTTAGAAGTGCCCCCTGCAGGCACCTGGGTGGCTCAGTTGGTTAAAGCCTCTGCCTTCAGCTCAGGTCCCGATCCCAGGGTTCTGGGATCCAGCCCCACATCAGGCTCTCTGCTCCGCGGGGAGCCTGCTTCCTCCTCTTTCTCTGCCTGCCTCTCTGCCTACTTGTGATCTCTGTCAAATAAATAAATAAAATATTTTTTAAAAAAAGAAGAAGAAGTGCCCCCTGCAGGTGGCGGTCAGTCATCACAGGCTGGCGGTGGAGATTGAAGTGGTACTAGGCAGGTGTGCGCCAGACCCTGCTGGGACAGGAAGTGGGAAGACTTTCTGCCCCGTGACCACTGCCCAGACAAGTCCTTATTTTCTTTCCTTCCTCAGCTACTGGCCATTGAAGTGAACACTCCAGAGAAGTTCAGCTCCACAGCAGATGTTGTGATCCAGCTCCTGGACACCAATGACAATGTCCCCAAGTTCACCTCCCACTACTACATTGCCAGAATCCCTGAGAATTCTCCAGGAGGCTCCAACGTGGTGGCTGTCACAGTGGGTTGAGGACTAGCCCAGGGACTGGAGCTGTGGTTAGGAGCCCCTACTGAAGGAGGCTTGATGAAATCAGAGAGACCTGGGCTCCAGTTTGAACCACAAAGTCCAAACGCATTAACTGTGTCCTTGGACAAACTACCTGACCTCTCTGAAGCTCAGTTTCTTCTTCTGTACAATGGGGATAACAATACCTCTCAGGACTCTAAGGAAGACATAAGCAAAAACCCCGAAGTCAGGGCACAGGATCCATCTTCTTTTCCTTTCTCTTTTACAAAGGAGGGATATATGCCTTCTAAACCTTTTGTTTGATCTAGGAGGTTGAGACCTCCTGGGTAGAAAGCTAGGGCTCTGGAGTAGGCCTTCAGATCAATTTCTGCCCAGTTGGGTAAACCCCAAATCCCCTTTTGTTGCCAGGGAAAGCAGCCCGCAGATACATGAGCTGCCAACATTCCCCAACAAAGGACAGGGACCACTAAGAGCTTTCTCTCTTCCAGGCTGTAGATCCAGACACAGGTCCGTGGGGTGAAGTCAAATACTCCATCTATGGGTCCGGAGCAGACCCGTAAGTAGATCCAGAGTTCTGGACAGAGACTTGGGCAAGGGATTTGGGAGGCAGAGGGCAGAGGGGATCTGGGCGAATGCAGGAGGGACCTAGACCCAGTTGGAGAAAGAAAGGAAAGCAGTAGAGACCCTGAAGCAGAGGTTCAGGGATCTAAGAGAAGAAGGGTCACTATCGTGGCCTGGAGCTAGGGAGGGGTAGGCTCTGGGTGGAAAGGGAAGGGCTGTGAGTCTGAGCCTGGGTAAGTTCAGGGTTAAGAGGTGGGTGAGTAAATGGGTGGGCCTGCGTCCATCAGACTGCAGGGTTGGGGAAAGGATCAGGTGAGCTACTTTGGAGAAGCTGCATAATGCATTAGAGGTAGGTCACTCCTGCAGGTGTGCATGTGTGTGTGTGTGTGTGTGTGTGCATGCACGCTTGTGCCTGTATGCATGCACCTGTGCTTGTGCACACCCAAGCCTGCTCTCCCTATGCCTGGCAGCTTCCTGATCCACCCATCCACTGGGATCATCTACACCCAGCCCTGGGCCATCCTGGATGCTGAGGCCACAGCCAGGTACAACTTCTACGTGAAGGCAGAGGACATGGAGGGCAAATACAGCCTGGCCGAGGTCTTTGTCACTCTCTTGGATGTCAATGACCACTACCCGCAGTTTGGAAAGAGTATCCAGGAGAAGACAATGGTGCTGGGGACCCCGGTGAAAATTGAGGTGAGCTTTGAAGGCAACAAAGTTTCCCTAAAAGCCTTGTTCTAGCTTCCTCTGCTCCAAGAGGCACCATAACAGAAGAATTTATTTTAAAATAAAGCTAGTGGCTTCCCAATATGAGCAGAGGATTTTACGGTTCATTATACATCCTACCCCCAACTCAACCCAAAAATAACCTCTAAGAGAGAAACTATTATTGCCACTTTACAAAAGAAGCAATTGAGGCTTGGGGAGCTTACGTGTTTGGGTTGCTTTTGTTCACACAGTTGGTCTGCCTGTTTTCAGAGCAGCGCTGAGCAAACTGTCTTGCTAACCTGGAAGAAGCATGAACTCTGAAACCCAAGGGACTTGACCTTGAATCCCATCTCCCCTCCTTCTCTATATCCATCCTTAGACAAGTCACTTATCATCCAAAGAAGAATTTTTTTTTTTTTTTTTTTAACAATACCTACCGCCCAGACTTGTTCTGAGGATGGAATGGTGTAATACACATAGGGGGCCTGGCACAGACCCTGGATCATTCAATACTTCTCCCAACTCCAGTCTACTCCAGGTAGGGCTAGGATCATTTCCCTTCAACCCAGCAAGCCACATATGATTTATTGGTTTAGCCAGGGCACACAGGTGTTGTCCTCGAAGCCAAGCTCTGTCCAACCCTCCCCCCCACACCCAGGCCACGGACCAGGACGCAGAAGAGCCCAACAATCTGGTGGACTATTCCATCACACACGTCGAGCCAGCCAATGTGTTCGACATTGATGTGCACACGGGGGAGATCCGGCTCAAGAACTCCATCCGCTCCCTCGATGCCCTGCACAACATTACACCTGGCGGGGACTTCACATGGTCCCTAGAGGTGCAGGCCAAGGACCGTGGCTCCCCATCCTTTAGCACCACAGCCTTGCTCAAGATTGACATCACAGACACCGAGGTGGGTACCAAGTCTGCGTCGGGGAGAGGGTCAGAGGGCCAGCTTGGGCCTTGCTGCAGTGTCATCAGAGGAACAAAGACCATCTCCAGCCTTCCTCCAAGAGACACCCAATGCTAGCAAAGGCTGCTTCTGCCATCAGACACATAGGCTTTGGAATCAAATAGAAATCCTGTTGCAACAGCGTTTAACAGTGTGATCTGGGGGCTTTGCCCAGCCTCTTCTTCTTTTCCTGTAAACTGGGAATAGTGATAGCTCTTTCGCATGGGTGTTAAAAGGCAGAAATAAAATCATGGTACATAGTTCTCAGCTCAGTAACTGGAAGAAAATAATCACTTAATAGGGGTTCTGATTCACTTGGACAGAAGAGGCCCTCCATAACCAAAGGTAAGCAATCCCCTAATCTCTCAAGAAGAGAGTCCAGCTAATGTGGGAGTTCTTAATCTGAAAAATGTTGTTTGCATTATGCTCTCTTGCTGTGCATTTTTCTGGAGAGCTGTATGCATCACATTTTCTCTGTGTGCATTTTTTCTGGACCACAGCCCATGGTGCTCATCAGATTCTCCAGGGATGCCTGACCCCAGAAAGATGTTTTTTTTAATCCATTAGGCTTCAGGGAGCTCATGAGCCCTGCTCTGTCCTCCAGGGACCGGGCAGGAGTCACAGAAGGCAATGGAATGGCTCTCTCTTCCAGATGCTGTCCCGAAGCCCCATGGCTGCCTTCCTGATGCAGACCAAAGACAACCCCATGAAGGCTGTGGGTGTCCTGGCTGGCATCATGGCCATCATTGTGGCCATAACCGTCCTCATCTCCACTGCCACCTTCTGGCGCAATAAGAAGTCCAACAAGGTCCTTCCCGTGCGGCGCGTGCTCCGTAAGCGGCCCAGCCCTGCGCCCCGGGCTGTGCGCATCGAATGGCTCAAGTTCAAAAGGACCAAGGCTGCTGCCAAGTTTGTGCTCAAAGAGGATCCTTCCAATGAGAACTGCAACAACAACAGCCTAGGAAGCACACTGCCCCCCAAAGCCCCAGCTCCCCCTCCACCACCCACAATGGCGCCCAAGATGGGCGTGGCCCCCTGGACTGTGCCTACAGTCTCTGGCTCACTCACCCCTCAGCAACCCCAACGGTCACCAAAACCCAAGGTGGGAAGCCCTGTCCAATCAGCTCTGGTCTCCGAGCTCAGGCAGAAGTTTGAGAAGAAGAATGTAGGTAATAAGGCTTACTTCTAGCATGTGTCCTGTGGACCTCCTTTCCCCAGCCCAGTTGTCCTACACTTGGGCCACGCTCTCTGCCATCCACTCCTTAGGGTCACCTCTGTTTTGGACCATGATATAAGCCCCATATCCATGGCTCTGGATACGCCTTGGATGAGGGATTTCTCTGTTTATGGGATGCAACTGGCAAATACTTCCTCATCACCCAGATGGTTGGCACAGCTCTGATGCTCCCCATTCCACAGAGGCTGGGAATCCACAAAGAGCCAGCTCTGGGTGTTTTCTGCTCACCAACCTCAGGCCTCACAGAGTCCCTCAAGTCCTCCTGGACCCTCAGCATCCTCAGTTGAGGACCAGGGCCCTGGCTGCATGTAGCAAGGCCAAGGGGGATCTGGATTCTAAAGCCTCCAACTAAGAGCAGGAGCAGGAAAACGAGTCAGCCCTGGTGAAGATTGTGGTCAGTGACCCCTGCAGGTTGTAGGAGAGTGAGTGCATCAGGGCAGGGCCATGATGCACTGAAAACTCACACCGACTGTGGGGCTGATCCCCAGAGCTATTGGAAAGATGGGGGTTGGTGTCTGGGCAGAGTCTGTGGCCCCCTGCTGTACTGACACGGGACCAGGGGACAGAGGTATGAGAGACCCCAGCCAGGGCTGTCCTGGGTGGGCCCAGAAATGTCCAAGCTGGAGCCCTGCAGTGGTCCTAGAGACCCCCAGAAGAGCTCCAGCCCCTCCTTAAGGCGCTGCCCTATCACGAGTCCTGAAAGAGACAGGGCAGGGCTGAATTTTAGAGAGATCTGTTTTTATCCTTCTCACATCGTATAACCTTGGGAATGCCGTTTAAATTCCCTGAACATTCACCTCCTCATCTGTAAAATGAAGTAAATCTGTCCTCACTGCCTCACTCACATGGCCAAGGTGAAGATTGAAGAAAATGTGATAACAAGGGCTTTAGCCAAGTGCAAAGCACCACAAAGGCAGAGTATTTTTCTGCAGGCCAATTCTCTGGGGTAAACTCTTCCAGAAAGTATTAGGAGCCTTTCAAGCTGTTCTGCCAAGCACCCCTAGGAGGGCCTGTGCTGGGTTTGAGTGAAGCCCCTGATCCATGGTGGCCAGAGCTGGATGATGTCACTGGCCTTGACTGAGGCTCCCCCAGTTTCATTCTCCCCCACCACATTCCCCCATGCTGCCCTAGCCAGCCACCGTCAGGAAGGACCAAAGCCAGGTAGCACATGAAGCCCAAGCCTCCATTTTGCCAAGAAGACAAATGGGTTTCCAAGGGAGGAGTGATTGCTAGAGACCACACAGCAGGTTGGTAGCAGAGACCTGGTTGGAGGGTCCTGGATTCTCGATGTTTTCCCCTGACTGAGCACACCTCGTCAGCTTGTGACAACCTGCCACAGGAGAGAAGACATGCAGGCCTCTATGCTTAGCGTGAGGAAGTTCTTCCCAACTTCAAGGAACCCTGCTTTATGAGGAGTCTGGCCATGTGCAGGGAGAAGGAAGTAGAATAGTTCTTTGCATCTTGCTCCCCTCACTAATAACTGCTCTGGAGTATCGTCGGTGGTTTTATTTAAACCGATTATATGCACATGCACTTTTCTTGATCTCTGAGTCTGTGTGTCAAGGTGTTACTCAGATATGCCGATGTGTAAGCTCCTGGCTGGGGTTTCTGCAGTCCCCACCCCGGAGTGTATTAAGAAGTGAAATCTAACAAGCTGGGATCCCGGACTGAACAAAGGAGGCATTGTGCAGCGTATATTTCAGGAGGGGACTGCACTGGACCAAGTTTGTCCCGTACGGGAAATGCGACATCCTTCCAATTTGCATGCGATCAACCTCTTTTGTAAATGGTCAATAAAATCTGTTAAGCAAGGGCCAAGATGACCTCCTGCTCCCTCCTTGCGTGTGTGTTAGCTCACTCACAGGATCAGTCTCCCGGACAGCCAGGCGTGGCCTGCCTCCTGGCTCCTTCAGCAGGTGGATCCATCCCCCAGCCCCCAGATCTGACTCTGAGGGAGACTGCAAACCTTTGTCCGAAGGACCACGCATGTACTTCTAATGGTAATATTTGCAGGGTTTGTCTATCCGGCCGTGCCCCTCAGGGGCCTGGACTGGGCTTTTCTCCTGAGCAGGACAAGCCCCCAACAGGGTTGCTTGGGAGGGAATGGACTCTGGAGCTAGAGCTAACTAACCCCCAGCCCAGCCCATTGAAGGCAGGGATTGGGAGGCCTGACATGGACACAAAAGCCTGGGCAGCTGTGCAGTCTCTGGGACAGTGGTCATGAGAGCCTCTGGGATAGAGGCTCAAGCCAGCATCCAGGCCCTGGGAGGGGTGTGAGCTCTGGGACAAATCCAGAACTTGAACCAGGGTAGAGGTGATCTGAGAAACTGGGCCTGTGGGGTAACCTCCTGCACTGAGAAATACGGGGAAAGTACCCACTTGCTGGCAAGAGCCATACTGAGAAAGAATAAGAGGTACAGCCAAACCTTGGGTTCCAGCAAATGTAGAGACACTGCAAGTTACCCCCATCCAGTGGCAGTGAGGCTGGGCCAAGATCTACTGCATGAAGGAATGGTGAGGGTCCAGGGGCTGCCTCCCCAACCGCGCTGGGATGGGCCTGGCCTCTAAGCTGGCGTAATTTTAAGCCTATAGCTAAAGAGCTGGGAGACAAGGTTTCAGCTTAGGGGTGCTCTCCCATTTCTGGGGCCTAAAAAATGGATGGGTAATTAACAGATGTGTATCCAGATGTGTCTCCAGGAAACCTGCTCGGCATTGTGTGCTTCTCCCCACGGTTGAGGTCAGACTTTCTGACTATATGAAATAACATGGTACTTTCTGGTCTGACAGCCCTGGGCCTGAATCCTGGTTCTGCTGCTTACATGTGACTTTGTGCAAGAGACTAAGTCTCTCTGGGCTTCACTTCCCACATTAATATGTGGTGTTAAAAAAAAAAAAATCGTTAAAAAAAAAAATTGTAAAGATCCTAGCAGCAGCTCTGTATCTGCTGATACAAGCTCAGGAGATAATTGCTATTCTTAGGTGGATGAGAGGACATTTGAGGATGTCTGCAGGCTGGAGCGCCGTATTCTGGAGAGGAGGACCTCTGCGCATGCTGACCTCCAGGATGTTGCCACCCACCAAGAGGCCCGGGAGCCTCTCCTCTGTATGAGAGGAGAGGGGCCTCGGAGGGAGGTGGAGGAGAGCAGGAAAGAGGGCACAGCTTTGGCCCTGTGCAGCCCTGAAGCCTGCATTCTGCAGGAGTTAAGAACTGAGGAGACTGGACACCTGGGTGGCTCAGTGGGTTAAAGCCTCTGCCTTCAGCTCAGGTCATGATCCCAGGGTCCTCCGCTCAGCAGGGAGCCTGCTTCCCTTCCTCTCTCTTTCTGCCTGCCTCTCTGCCTACTTGTGATCTCTGTCTGTCAAATAAATAAATAAAATCTTTAAAAAAAAAAAAAAAAAGAACTGAGGAGACTGTCCCTAAGAAAACCTGTGGGACTTGGTACGGAGCAGCTACCCTCAGAGGCCAACAAGCAAAACGTGGCAAAACCTGGGCACAGCTGGAGCCTCCTGCTTCTCCGAGGTCTTCTGCAACACTGCTACCCTGAGGACTGGTGCCTTCGAGAGAAGCCAGGTCCAGCCCCATCTAGCATGGGTGTTGTCATCTGTTGGCAGGCAGTGATGCTCTCTGACAGTCCTGGAGGGCCCTGGCCACAGGGGGAAGGACAGGAGAATGGGGAGGATGCCCTGTGAGGACTGAGGCTGCCACAGTCCATGTGGACACAGGGAGGGTCCCTTAGAAATAACGTGGGTGCAGTGGGGGATGGTGTTGTGAGGTTTGGTGTAGTTTGCAGGATTAAGCGGTGGTGGTGTAAACCCACCATAAATTGATCCATAAAGTAAGTGACTTTATTTTGCAGCAACAGGCTGGTGATGTTGGGATATGACATTAGGAAATTGTGCAAATGCACGTTTTGAACGGAATGAGGTTCAGTCATTTATTTATTAATCAATAACATACTCAGTCTTTTTTTTTTTAAGATTTTATTTATTTATCAGAGAGAGAAGGGGGGGGAGAGCGAGCACAGGCAGACAGAATGGCAGGCAGAGGCAGGGGGAGAAGCAGGCTCCCTGCTGAGCAAGGGACTCGATCCCAGGACGCTGGGATCATGACCTGAGCCGAAGGCAGCTGCTTAACCAACTGAGCCACCCAGGCGTCCCCTCAGTCATTTTTTTAATAACACATGTTCTGAGTGTACTGTGCCAGACCCTCTTCCAGGTATTACGTCTACAGGCTCCAACAAGCCAGAAGAAAGGAAGAAAAAAGAAAAAGGACAAAATCCTGCCCTCAGGTTGACAGTAGCAGACGCATGCGGCCAGCAAAGGCTTCATTCCAAAAGCAAGTAGCACTGCTTACAAATGTCTCCTGAACCAAAGGCACTCATCTTAAAATCACTAGGTCTAAGCTCTTAAGAGATAAGATTCCCAAAAGCATGACAACTGAATCTGAAACTATAGCATCTTTTCTTAAAAATAAAATTTATTTATCTATGTGGGGTAGGGGAAAGGGCAGAGCAGAGGGAGAAGGAGACAAGCAGACTTTCTGTTGAGCGCAGAACCCGATGCAGGTTTGGGTCTCATGCCTCTGAGATCACGACCTGAGCCAAAATCAAGTGACTGAGCCACGCAGGCGCCCCTGAAATCACAGCAGCTTTTAAACATTAATTAAACAGAATGTGAAGGGTATTGGCATAGTTACCACATTATCACACATATATCTATACATACGCAAACACGTAGTCTTAGTAAGACCTGATGTTCCAAATGGCCTAATCTGTATACTGACTCACAGTCAAGGAAAACACAGATTGAGATACTCTTTTTTTTTAAATTTTTTTGATTTTTTTAATAAATGTATAATGTATTATTAGCCCCAGGGGTACAGGTCTGTGAATCGCCAGGTTTACACACTTCACAGCACTCACCAAGCACATACCTTCCCCAATGTCCATAACCCCACCCCCCTCTTCCTTCCCCCCTCCCCCTGGCAACCCTCAGTTTGTTTTGTGACATTAAGAGTCACTTATGGTTTGTCTCCCTCCCAATCCCATCTTGTTTCATTTATTCTTTTCCTACCCCCCAAACCCCCCACATTGCATCTCCACTTCCTCATATCAGGGAGATCATATGATAGTTGTCCTTCTCCAGTTGACTTATTTCACGTCGTCGCAAATGGCAAGATTTCATTTCTTTTGATGGCTGCATAGTACTCCATTGTATATATATATACCACATCTTCTTTATCCATTCAACAGATTGAGATACTCTTAATGGTGATAACGTTTATTGTGATGACATTTATTGAGGGCTTACTATGTGCCAGGCTTTGTTCTGAGAGTTCTGAGAGTTTTACAACATCAGGAAAACCTTAGGAGCAGGTAGTATTATTATTCTCATTTTTTTGAATGAGGAATTTGAGGCACAGAACAGTAG
The DNA here is from genome assembly GCF_964662115.1 of Mustela nivalis. Classification (NCBI taxonomy): domain Eukaryota; kingdom Metazoa; phylum Chordata; class Mammalia; order Carnivora; family Mustelidae; genus Mustela; species Mustela nivalis. Next base: position 143,193,840 of record NC_139021.1, read on the forward strand.
AGTAATTTGCCCAAAGTCACAAAGTCAGTAGGAAGCAAAGCTAGAACTTAAGCCCAGGAAATGGAGTTCCTGAGTTCCTGGGTCCCAGAGCCTATGTTTCTTTCTTTCTTTCTTTCTTTCTTTCTTTCTTTCTTTCTTTCTTTCTTTCTTTCTTTCTTAGATTTTGTTTACTTATTTGACAGAGAGAGAGATCACCAGTAGGCAGAGAGGCAGGCAGAGAGAGAGGGGAAGCAGGCTCCCTGCTGAGCAGAGAGCCCAATGTGGGGCTCAATCCCAGGACCCTGAGATCATGACCTGAGCCAAAGGCAGAGGCTTAGCCCACTGAGCCACCCAGGCACCCAGAGCCTATGTTCTTAACCCTACCGTCATCACATTGCCTAATCGAGCTGGAGAATGTGCATCTCTTACCCTAGATTTTTTTTTAAGGGCAATTCAAGGGTCTTGAAATAATTAGAAATCCTCTCCAGACCTTGAATCCTCTCCCTGAATTTCCATGTCCGTAGAAGCACCTGGATGCTGCCCCTGCTATGCTACACATGTCCTCCATGGCCCTTCCTCCTATCCTGTCCCTTCTGCCCACCACGAAGCTTTCTTTGCTGGAAGTGGAGGCCAGAACATCCACTCTTGCCTTCCTGGTAGTCCCAGGTCACTTCAGAATTGCTGTACCCTGCATGACCCATAGACAGACTCCGATTCTATGGAGAGAAAGACACAAAGGCCACAGAGGCCAGAAGTGCAAGCTCTTGCTTTGCTCTGATCACGTTTCTTCAAAAGGTATCATGGGAAATTATTCATGAACAAATTCTCTACTGCATTACACGCATGTATATGTTGTTTATATACATATAACTATACATATGTATGTATGATTTTAAAATATATGTTCTTAGGTGTGATCATGTCTCTGTATGTGTATATATATATATATATATATATATATATATATTTTTTTTTTTTTTTAAGCCTAGGAGACCATAATACACGAAATGGGCCTGGAAGGATGACTAGGAATGGGTGAAGAAGGCAGGAAGGAGGGAGAAAACATTTCTTGGAATGTCACAGAGAGATAATCAACAGTTTGCAGGGAATTTTCCTGTGGCCCAGGAGAAGCTGCAGAAAGGCAGATGTGGGTTTATATCCTGAGAAAGATCAGCAACCAGCAGGGATGCCTGGAGGGACAATGAGGTTCTCTGGGGTTCATGGGTACACTACATGTACACCCAGATAGGAGGAGACAATTACCTCTCAGGGGTTTAATAGGAGAACCTGAAACATTTAATAGGGGAAGGGAGTGGAGATTATACCCTCATTCATGTAATAGACACTTGTCCTCAGAGCTGAGATGTTATGGACATGGGACTAGAAAAACCATAAGACTGGTTGGCCATCAGGGTTCTGTAGCCCCCCTCCCATTTGTAGATAGTAATAATAATGATTATAGGGTCATTTGATTCTATATAGATTCTGTTCCTTCTGGGTATGGCCCTTCCAACTCTACTTTCTTTTCTTTCTTTCTTTCTTTCTTTTTCTTTCTTTCTTTCTTTCTTTCTTTCTTTCTTTCTTTCTTTCTTTCTTTCTTTCTTTCTTTTAAAGATTTTGTTTATTTATTTGACAGACAGAGATTACAAGTAGACAGAGAGGCAGACAGAGAGAGAGGGGGAAGCAGGCTCCCCACTAAGGAGAGAGCCCGATGATCATGACTCGAGCCAAAGGCAGAGGCCCTAACCCACTGAGCCACCCAGGTGCCCCTCAACTCTACTTTCTAACAATCCCTGGAGCATGAGCCCTGGGTTGCAACCAGTCTCCTATTCCTCCGTCCTAATGGCTCCAGGCTCTCCAGAGCCCCAAGGACTGCTCATGGAGACACAGACACCCACAAACAGAGAGTCACATTACCCATTGGATTCTCATTGCCCCATAGGGGAGCTTTTTGGATCCTCAAATTTATGTGATCTCATTGGGAGTTTGCAGTAAGAGGAAGAAGAATACTTTCTGAAGGAGACACAAGAATGTGGCAGAGCAGACATTTAGGGGAAACAATGGAATGAGAGCTCCTCTCGAGTGGTGCCCCCACCAGCTGGTTAGATGGGTGATGTTGCACAAGCCACCGTAACTTGCTGGGCTTCTGCTCATTCGCCTCTAGAAAGGGGTGGAATTCTACCTTTCTCCAACAGGATAGCACATGCAGCATGTCCTATGTAATTGTCCTATGTATGGCTATATCTATGGAAAGAGTAATATGTATTGACTTCTAGCCATCATGTATAGTAAGATAATTAATTGGGCCAGCATCCCTTCCATGAAGAATTGTGTCTTCCTGATCATTGTGTCAAGTTCAGTGCCTGGAACAGAGTAAGTGCTCAATAAATAGAGTTGAATAAATGGGTCAAGGCAAACTGAGTTGCCACAGAGGTTGGGTTTGGGGACTACTGCCCCACATTCCCTGCCGCAATGCCCCCCACCATGACTGCCATGCCCAGCCTGAGCTGTTCAGCCCCAGTCTTCCTCTCTGTCTTTCTCCTCATGCCCTTCAGCATCTCTGGGGCCCAGGCCATCCTCACAGACTGCTATGGGTTCTCTGCAGGAGGAGTCCCACTGCTGTGGCGCCGCACGCGGGCACCTGGGGGCCTTCCTGCGCTGAGGACAGCAGGGAAGCGTCCATTCCCCACAGCTGCAGGGAGCCTGGGCTGCCCAGACATAGGCACCCACGGGCACCACAAGCAGCACCGCACACAGGACCACTGCGACATGCAGCAGGCGCTCCCGGCCCTCCAGCTCATGGTGGTCTCTGCCCGTCACAAAGACCACACACCGGCCCCGGTGTGCGGGCTGGCCCTCCAGGCTGAGGCATGCCTCATATTTGGTGCCAGGAAGGAGGTCCTCCACAGCGTACATGTTGTTTCCGGGGCCAAGGTGCACCACTTCCTTCCTGAGCGTTTCATCTGATGTAAGGTAGAGGGTGAACCATTTCTCCTCAGTAGCATCTGCCACTGCCAACCACTCCAGCAAAATCCCGTGCACCGTCTGCCTGACGACCCGCAGGTCAACATAGGCATTGTCCTGTGAAGGGAAAGAGGGAGGCAGGGCCTGGGCGGGCTGGACGTAGAGGGAGATGACAAGGGTGCTCCTACCCAGGAAGTTGGAGGCCACACAGGTGTAATTGCCTCTGTCTACCAGATGGGCAGCAGGTATGATCAGTTCCGACAGAGCAGTGTCTTCTGCAGTAGATGAAGTCAACACTGGGAGAGAGAGAGCAAAGCAGCTCGATAGACATGTCTCTGACAAAAAGCTGGACAGTTCAGCAATACCAGTTATTTCTTTTTAAGCTGGAGGTGACCATTTATTAAGCAGTGTTTGGTGCTGTGTATTTGCCTCTCAGCCCCCCCCTGTAAGGTAAGTACCCCAGTTTCACACATAAGAAGCTGAGGATAGGAGTGAATAAGCAGGGGCGCCTGGGTGGCTCAGTGGGTTAAGCCGCTGCCTTCGGCTCAGGTCATGATCTCGGGGTCCTGGGATCGAGTCCCGCATCGGGCTCTCTGCTCAGCGGGGAACCTGCTTCCCTCTCTCTCTCTCTGCCTGCCTCTCTGACTACTTGTGATTTCTCTCTGTCAAATAAATAAATAAATAATCTTAAAAAAAAAAAAAAGGAGTGAATAAGCAACTTGCCCATAGGGAGACATGTTCAGAGGCGGTGACTAATCAGGAACCTCGTTCTTCTGCCTATAAAGACCATACTTCCAACCTCACTAGCTGTTCCCAGCAAACCACCGGAAGTGTTGCTGAGCTAACAGCATGGTTTTGGGGAGATCTCTTACAACGATGTGGTATTGTGAGCTTCAAAAATTGCCTTTTGGGGGCACCTGAGTGGCTCTGTCAGTTAAGCATCCAACTCTTGGTTTCAGCTCAAGCCATGATCTCAGGGTCATGAGATGGAGTCCTGTGTTGGGCTCCATGCTCATCAGGGAGTCTGCTTTTCTCCTTATCTCTCCATCTCCCTCTGACCCTCCCCTCCACTTGTGCTCTCTCTATTTCCAAAATAAATAAATAAATCTTAAAAAAAATATTTAAAAGAATTGCCTTTCTACTTCCCAGATATAGAGAGGCTTAGAGTCTGGATCCAAATGCTTAGATTCTATTCCTTACTAAGTATATGGTCTTGGACCAGTTGCTTAGATACTTTTGGCCTCAATTTCCTCATTGGTAAAATGGGATGATAATAGTACTCATTCCCTAAGTTTGATAGTAAGTGCTCAGTGTGAGCTGTGTTATTACTGAGAGGATACATATAACATGGTACCAAAGAAACTGACTACAGAACACTAAAAAAGACATATGCATCTCACTGTTCTTCAAGATGCTACAAAAACAAATCCTACATTTCTCCTTCACTGGTATTTAATCTTAACCCAATAAGATATGATCAAAATGATAGGAAAAGTCAACAGTTCATTTTGTTAGGTATTTTTAAATCTTCCAGCAATTTGTCACTATGCATAACAAATATATATGGGTAACTGACTGTATTTCTCAAGTTTTATTTATATATTCCTAGTTGTTGTCTAGACAGCATTAAGATGTCACCAGGGAGGCCATCCTTGGTCTTGTGCTGTGTCCCAACCCTGTAGGGTTGCACTAAAGGTGATTGCAGCTGAGGTATGAAAAGAGAGCATAGAGTTTCAGGACATGAGAGGCAGGCTTGAATCCCAATGTTGAGGCCCATGGGGGTCATTTCCTCACCCAGTGTCCCAGTATTACAACTTTAAACTAACAAGATCTGAACAACACTGTGGTGGGAAGTATAAAATTCAACCAGTATGTAGGAATTCCCAACCTTGCCCAATGGTAAGAATTACTTGGGAAAGGAGGAGTGGAGAAGAGGAACCCTAGTCAATATACATTAACCTCAGACCCTTCCCTAGACACAAGGAATCTGAATCTCCAGGGCAGGGCCTGGAAATCTTATTTCTAACAAGTACCTCCAGATGAGTCTACTCCAGAAATTTTAGGAAATAATTAATAGATAATCTCTAGAATCAGTCCTAGTCAGAAATTCTATGATTTAAAAATACACAGCACAGTATTTTTGCATCTAGAAGTCTCTCAAAGAACATATTTGTTCATATATGATTTTATAATATTTATACAATATGTCAAGTATATATATACGTATGTGTGTGTGTGTGTATGTATGTGTGTGTGTATATATATATATATATATATATATATATATATATCCCATAAAGATCTGCATGCAACCATTTGAAATAATGCCAGTAGTGGAACACTGTCTTGGAAAATTTCTATTGTGGTGGGTATAATTCAGGTCCACCCCAATCTTACCAGTCTTACCAATCCTACTTTGTGATTGATCCAGTATAGAAAATCCCTACTGAGGACTGGGTTGCTGTAAGACCTCACTATTCCCCCAGATACATTGAGAGGGTGTCTGTGGCTTACCATTGAATTCCCGCCACATGCTCAGGGGGTAAGTCCACGCAATGGTTGGTGAAGGGCTGGCCCGTGCCTGGCATCTCAGGGTCACATTCTGTCCCTTCTGGATGGTGACACTGGCACTGGGGGTTGAGACTTGTGGCTTCATGCAAGCACTGAGCTCAGTTTCATGAAAAAGTTGCCCTGCCTTGGAGAGAGGGCGTTGGCACATCAGGTAGGAATTCGCCAGGATGACCGGGATGCTGATGGACTTTACAAACTGGACAAGTCCCCTCAAGCGACAGTCACATACCCAGGGGTTGTTGTGCAGTGCTAGCACCATGCTGGAGAGAACCTTGGCTCCACAGCCAGGCTGCGGGTGTTTCTGATAGACTAGCCAGTTCAAGAAGACACTCTTAGATACAACTGTAAGCCTATTGGAGGATAGGTCAAGGTAGGTCAGGTTGATCAAGAACTGAAGGGCTAGCTCAGGGAGCACATCAATCCTGTTGTGTTTGAGATCCAAGACCCTCAGGAGAGGTGTGGCTTGGAATGCTGTCCATGGTACTGAACGGAGTTTGTTCCCCTCCAGTCTCAGCTCTTTCAGTTCTGACAGGTGCTCTAGGGCTCCCGGGTGTATCACAGAGATGTTATTAAAATTAAGCCAAAGGTATTCCAATGTGCTCATGTTGATGAAGGACCCTCGAGGCAGTTCAAATAAGGGTGAATTTTCAATTCTCAACAACTTTAACTGTTCAGGATGGTTCCTTGGGATCTTTCCTAAAGAGATAGATATGCACCGCAGAGCCCTGTACAAGAAACCAAAAGCTTTAAGGTGAATATTGGAGGGGTCTCCTGGGTGGCTCAGTCAGTTAAGCGACTGACTCTTGGTTACATGCAGGTCATGATCTTAGGGTCCTGAGATCAAGCCCTGAATTGAGCTCCCAGCTCAGCAGGGAGTCTACTTTACCGCTCTCTCTCTCCCTCTGCCCCTCCCCCAACTCATGCACATTCTCTCACTCTCTGTCTCTCTCTAAAATAAGTACATATATCTTTAAGAAAGAAGAACATCAGGCAAGTGATATCAGGTTTATTCTAGCATTAGGCATATGAATTTAAAAAAATAGGTATTATTCACTTGAAATAAAAGAGACCCATTTTGGTAAAAGTGCACAGTTCTCCAAAGTTTAGCACCAACTAGAGATTTGGCTGATTTCCTGCCAAATATAGGTCTGTTCCCACTCCACTTCATCTCTAAAAATAGCCCACCCCCTACAACCTCCTGGCATCTTGTCAGCATAGCCCACCTGCTGAAACTGTCCTCTGAGCAGGTACATCCTGGCAGACAGGGTGGCTGAGCTGCATGTGAATCCAGAAAGACAAGAACTAGCAGGAAATAATAGAAAACTGAAGCCATATTCTTCTGTAAGAAATCACCTTGCAAGTTTTGAATAAGTATAGCCCAAGCTCTGAGTGGCAGATCCTATTATTGGTAATCCCTGGTGATGTAGGTCAGCACAGCAGTGGCAAAGCTCCTGGATGCTCATAGGTCTGTTATGGCCCAGATCCCAAGCTCAATAAGAACCCATGAAGAGGAAGCTATGCCCCTTAACTAAGATCACAGGATTCACCCTTTGTCCGGTTCTTCAGTCTGCTAAGCAAACTCTAAACCAACTGTCCTATTCAGCACCGATACTGCCTTCCCCCAGTTTCTTACAAAATGATCTAAGAAACAAGCAGGAAATACTATCCTGGGCACTGTGGTTCTGGTTATCAGGCCAGAATCCATCTAATATTTCATCTATCACAATTGGCTCCTGAAAACTCAAATTTTCAACCACTCTCTAGAAGTGAATGCAGATGGTGGGTAACAAAGATGGAACCACTGCCATCCCTGGTTTTCTCCCCACACCTCATGTGATGGATTCATTCGTATACTGCATTAAGACAGCTGTCTATGCCACGTAGATGAGCTGAGTCAGAGAAGCATCACAGTGCAGAGGTTAAACCACAAGACTGTATTTTCTGATTAAGGAAATGTGTGTTTGTTATTCTGGATCTCACAACTTTCCCTGAATGCTGTGTATTTCAAATGATAAGCATGAGACTTACATTTTAAGGTGAGATATATGTGATTTGGGGCACTTGCTCTTCCACTCCTTAATTATTCAACAACTATTTATTGGCCCTCTTCACACACTTTCTAGGTGCAAGGAATCCACTGGTGGGCAAAGCTTTTTAGACCCTATGCCATGGAGTCTTCTCTCTAGTTGATGCTTCCTTGTCTTGAGATCTTTGGAAGGTCACTTAACCTCCAGGAGTCTCAATTTCTACCCTGCAAAGTGAGGAAATTAATAAATACTTTACTGTGTTTCTAGGAAACTTTGAGGTTATGTAAATTAAAGTACCTAACATACAGTAATTATGTTAATTCCCTTCCTACACCAACAGACTCTTGAAGAGCAGCTGATTCCACGGTCCTAGGATCAAGCCCCACATCAGGCTCTCTTCTCAGCAGTGAGATTGCTTCTCCCTCTTCCTCTAACTGCTGCTCCCCCTCCTTGTTCTCTCTCTTAAATAAAGAAAAAAAATTTTTAAAGAAAAAAAAATTTTTTAAAGGATGACCCATCCATATGCTGTCTATAAGAGACTACAAGGTACTTCCTGGTAAATATTGACATTCCATGAGCTCCCCTAAGACTCAGGATATACATTATACTGTACAAAAGGCCTAAAGGAAGAAAATCCTCTTAGTAGTTAACCAGTGATGAGGGAAATGGGTCACCAACTAAGCTGATTACATTTCAGGCTTTCCATCAAAGCCAGATATATTTGTTCGAGTTTCTTGTCTAGCTCTACAATATGGCTAGATCTCTGATGTCCTCTTAAGGTAAAAATCAAAACAAAGACAGTGCAGTGGGTGCAAAGCTTGTGCTAGACATGGAGATGTGTGGCCTAGACCCCCTTCAAGGAATTGGTTCATGCTCAGCTGCAAAGATTGCTTGCATGAGATCATGCCCTTCCTAAAGCAACCCATATACAGCAACTGAGGGTGAAGAGGTTCCAAGGGCCCAGCGAGTTTGGTCTAATGGTGTGGGAGGGAACTCTGATCTCACTTCAGAGGTTTGCAGCAGATTGGTCAGGATTTTATCAAGCTTTCTTTTTGGGAAAATTTGATTTAATTCACTGCATCACACCCCACTAGTGAATTATTTTCTCACCTCCAAATATAAGGAATTAAAGATATCTCCATCCCCCACAATTTCTTCTATGTTCATGCCAGGCTACCCTCTTCCAGTGAATCCAGCTGAACCTAACCTTCCACTGGTTTGCTGAAAGCCTGAGAACAACAACCACTGGCATGTCAACTCTGGAATTACGCAGGCCACTTCTGCACTGCTCCTTCTCTCTTGACCTCCCTCATCTTCTGATTTTCTTATTTGGCATATGGGCACAGATGTGTAGCTGTGTTGTCAACTAAGGCAAGAGATTGGGACAATTAAAGCTGAGTTATGTCATTTACCTCAAATAACTAAGTGGTGTCCCTAAACTCAAGAGATATAACAACAAGGGGAATTGAAAGCATCTTGGGGGAGCGCCTGTGTGGCTCAGTGGGTTAAAGCCTCTGCCTTCGGCTCAGGTCATGATCCCAGGATTCTGGGATCGAGCCCCGCATCAGGCTCCCTGCTCTGCAGGGAGCCTGCTTCCTCCCTTCTCTCTCTCTGCCTGCCTCTCTGCCTACTTGTAATCTCTCTCTCTGTCAAATAAATAAAATCTTTAAAAAAAAAAAAAAAGAAAGCATCTTGGGGGTCATTCCATCCAGACCCACCCAAATAGGTCTTAATGAATCATTGAAAAGTTTGAATTTTCTGTCTGTCTCTATCTCTCTCTTACACACACACATCCACATAATATTGGATAAACACTAACAAATTCTTGCTTTCAATTCCTGAATATTCATCAAACAAAATTTAATAAAACTAATTGGATCTTACTTGTCTTTAGGCCAATAATTTCTCAATCTTGATTGGCTCTGTCAATCATTTAGAGGAAACTTCCTCACTATTTCAATAGGTGGCTGCTTTCATCTATTGCATTTATATTTGTGCTAATTTGGGGAAAGCCTGTCAATCTCATATATCTAACAATCAGAACTGAGTCTTGGGTCTTGACAGCAGAAATACCTTGATAAATTTACATCAGAGGTTGGAAAACTACAGCCTGAGAGCCAAATCCAGCCTGCCATCTGTTTTTGTGAATAACATTTTATTGGAATACATCCATGCCCATTAACCTATATATTGTCTATGGCTGCTTTCACATTCCATCAGAGGACCTGAGCAGGAGTGACAGAGCCTACACTATTTACTATGTGATTTTCTTTACAGAATATGTTTGTTGATCCATGATGTAGACAGTGGTCTTGTCATCTTCCAACCAAATAATTTCTCTTACCAATGGCTATGGCCCTTAAGTTATGTTCAGATGTATCCTCCAGATGATGGCCAGAAAATACCCATATATAGAAATACCATGTGCATGTATATTGGTGGTCTTATGGTTCTTACGGTTTTTGGTGACTTGAAAAAAAAAACCCATTTCCATACTGAACTTGCTATAGATTGCATTGCAGAGATCACCACTGAATAAAGACCCTCAGCCTGGAAGAAAGTTATCAAAGGCTTAGACCCTCCAAGAAAAACTGATAGCTACTCTCTATGAATTATTCAACTCATTGCGCTTGTTGTTTCATCTGTAAAATCAAGTAGCTTAGCATCCATAATGGGTTGATGTAAAGATCAAATGAAAGAGAATAGGAAAATATGTTGTAAGGTCATATGTTGCAAGGTCTTTTGTAAATATAAGAGGGAGTACAGAAACTTTAGAAATCACTGCACTGGGACACCTGGGTGGCTCAGCTGGTTGAGTGTCTGATTCTTGGTTTCAGCTCAGGTCATGATCCCAAGGTCCTGGGATTAAGTCCTGCACTCAGCATGGAGTCTGCTTGTCCCTCTCCCTCTGCTCCCCAGTGCCCCCCACCCCGCTCACTCTCTCTATCCTCCTCCCTCTTCTCTATTTTTCATAAATAAATAGTCTTTAAGAAAGGAAAGAAATCAATACATCATAGTGTTTCATATTTGGCAATGGTTCAACACAATATGGAGTCTCTTAGTTGATATCAGCAAAATAATTTTCTTGAACCTCTTGCTATCCCCAAATTTCCCCAGTTGTTAGCTAAAGGCCTTGGCACCAAACACCCTGGATGCCCCCTTTGTTAGAGCTCAATCCTGCAGACAAGACACAACATTGACTCTTTTGCTGGGATCATTCACCCTCACTTGTGTGCAGAGACAACCTCTCAGCGGTTCCCTAGTTTAAAACAAACTGAACAGGAATCCCACTTTGAAATGGCTTCCTGAATAACTGGGAAGGCCCTGAGACACCCTCAGGCACCCAGGGAAGTTAAGTCAAATAACAAAGGCCGCTGCACGGGGACCAAGGTGAGCTGTGTGTTGAATGCTCCGTGCCACCCACCGCGAATGCTCCCTTAAACTCACATTCCTCCAGCCCAAGAGTAAATGAGCAGGAGTCTCTTCGACATCATCTAAACCTCTAGAATTTACTGAAAATCAAATGATGATCTAGGATGAATGGCACCCAGAGACAAAAGTGTTAGAATCCTTAAGTGTAGACAGTGAGGACATAACATGCATCTCTGCATGTGTGGGACTGAACGATTGTGGCTAATGCATAAAGAGACTGTGTGTGTGCGTGTCCGTGAGTGTTGGGGTCCAGGAGACCTGGTCGAGGGCATTGCCCCACTAGGTTAAGGTTTGAACTAATGCTGGCCTAGGCCTTCGCGGGGCAGGATCACCCCACAGGTGACTGCAGAGGGCGGGATAGCCCTGCAGATAAGCAAGGTCTGTTAGTCTCTTGCCTTTTCCTCTGATCCCTGTATCCTCTCAAATAAAGACCCCTTGCTAATCTGCCAGAAACATCTCTCAGGCTTATGGGCCGGAACTCCAAGGAGATAAATTATTCTGTACCTAGGACAATGGAGAACTTTAAATGTGGACCGCAATAGACGGTTTTCTACCTAAGTTGATGTTTGTCCAAAGCTTTCACAAACTGAGCCATTAAAATACACTCTGCCTCCTGCAAAGCTAACACCTTCTTGTTCCTACTTCCCTCCTATATCCTTAGTTTGTACAGAAAGCTTCTCGTTTTCCATGAACCTATCTCTTGTTTTCCTACAGTTCTTTATTATCTAGTTCATCCCTATAGCTTCTTGTTTTCCATCAACCTATATCTTGTTTTCCTGCAGACCTAAGAATAAGTTACCAAAAAGCACCTATTTGTGCTACCTCCCATGGCTTTCTGAGGGACATGATTACTCAAGAAGCAAGACCCTGTCCCCCACCCCTGGTGCCAGTCTGTACCATTATGGCTTAAATAAAATAACATGGGGTGAACAAAGAGGAAGTTATCTGATAAGTGCTTGTAACCTCCTACCCCAATTAAACTGCCTATATAAGAAGCTCAATAATCAGAATAAAGATGGAGATGCCTGACTACTGACCAGAACTCGCTGTGTGTCTCTCCCTTTCATCTTGCCAGCACCACTCCTCCTTCGGGGATACCTGGACCTGCCGAGGCTGGACCCCAGCATGTGCGTTAGCATAAATGTAGTCAAGATGCCAGTGAGGGGAGTGGTAAGGACTGTCTGCTCTGGAACTAATTCCTGGTCCAGATTCTGGAGCTGTCATTTGCTCTCTGTGAGCCTTGTGGGCAATGCAGCAGATCAGATCCCTGCCCCACTGTCAGGTCCCTGCGAGAACTGTCCTTGGCTGCTCTTTGAAAGTTGGCTTTGGCCCTGGGACTTGCTTTGGCGGGTAGGATATGGGTGGAAAGGGCAGCGTGCCAGTTCTAAAGTTGAGAACTCAGGAGACGTCACCTATTTCTGCTCATGTTTCTGATATCATCCCACCCCTCCAGGAAAGCCGCCGGCCCCAGGCAGCCACTGACTTTCCATCCGAGGCCACAAAGAGAACTCATGGGGCAGAACCACCCGGGTCAACCCGCAGACCTATCATGGCATGAAAATAAGCGCTTATTGCCATGTACCACCGAGGTTTTGCTTTTATTTGTTACACAGAAAAAAAAAAAAACTGACTGATACAGGCAAGTTGGTTAATCCCCTGGTTTCTTCTGCAGGAGAATGGGGGGAACACATAGCGCCTGCTGCAAAGGGCTGTGAGGAGAATGGATTAAGTTAATGTACATAAAGCACTTAGAACACTTCCTGGCATACCAGAAGTGCTTAATAAGTGTTACCGGTTGTCGCTGTGGGTAAAGGTCTGAGGAACTGGGTACCCGAGCTGGGAAAGAGTGGATGAGTGTGGACCCAGGTGTCAGGGTAAGCAGGTGGGAGGGGTCGAGGGAGAATGGGCTGGAGCAGGTGTGTGGGCATCTGGAGGGGAGTGCCCCCCCCTTCAGCAAAAGTACTCATTGATCCGCCTGCCCCCCCTGGAGCCCAGGACCTGAGAGTCCAGGCTGGACCGGGCGGAGAGGAGCCTGTCGGCCTCACTGAAGCTGTGCTGGGACAGCTCGGAGCCATCCTCGCTGTGGCCCAGCCTCTCCAGGTTGACATAGGCCCCTGTGGCCTCAGCAGAGGCCCCCGTGCGGCACTTGCGGCAGCGCCGCTGCACAGCTCCGCAGCACACGAGCAGGGTGAGGGGCAGGGCGATGACAATGGCCACACTGATCACCACCACGTTGATGAGCCGCTGAGTGGCCTCGGCATCCACCACCCCGTCTGTGGAGAAGATGACGCACTGCTCCTTCTGGGGCATCAGGTCCCGCACGCAGACACATGCAACGTACTTTGTCTTGGACGTCAGCCCACGGATAGTGACGCTGGTCTTCCCAGGTGGCACCGCCAACCGCCACATGTTGTGCTGCCCGAAGACCGCATACAGGACACTGAAGGTGGTTGTGTTCCCAGCTTGGGGCGCCTTCCACACCAAGGTCACGCTCTGGTAAGTGTCTCCCACCACCTTGAGAGACCTCACCATTCGGGCCTCCTGGCGTCCTGCCTGCCCATTCGAGTGCTCTCCTGGAGTCCCCACCTGGAAGTGCTGGAGGGTCAGCTCCCCCTTCGTGTTGGACACAGGGGACCCAGTGGCCGGAACAGCAGGTCCAGGGATGTCAGGGACATGCCTGGCCACCATCTTGTTGTATGCAGCAGCTTCCGCCCCCTCACCTGTCCTTGTCCACAGTGCCCCTGGGCTCCCACTCCGTTCTGTGGAAGCCTGAGGCTCTGTGATGGATAGGGAGATGACAGTCTCAGAGACTCCCAGAAAGTTCTTGGCCTGGCAGATGTAGTCTCCAGAGTCGAGAACGGACACAGCAGGCAGGCCCAGCAGCGTCCAGCTTGTGCCATCGCTGGAGACTTCCTGGTGCACTGTGGGGAAAGAAGCACAAGGGGGGAAATGAATGGGCTCATCAGTCCCCAGCTTCTCGCCAGGGCCAAGTTCATAGTCCCCGGACTATGCATACTCTTGTATACACAGCAGACCTTGTCATCCCGAGAAAACTCTGGAAGTTGTTCAACTTTCCTTAGACGAGCCAAGGGAATCAAGATCACTGGGGTTCAGAGTGGGGAGACCTGGCTCAGGCCAAGTCTAAAGATGATCTGCCTTCCAAAATCTGCGGTATTCAAGCAATATTCTCCAGGGCTCTGGAGTCCTATAGAACGGACTCCTTGGGGCAGCATGCAGTGCTTCGGGGGGTAAGATGGGTCAGGTAAAGATGAGACAGAGGCCTAGCTGGAAGTGCTTGGCGACCCTGTCCAGACCCACTTGCCACCCCAACACCAGCATTTCCAGCTCTGTTTTACATAATGGAGATCTTGATCCAGTTTTGCTTGTAAACTGATTACAAACTCACAGTCTTAGAGAAACACTTGCCAACCTAATTGAAGGAGACGCCAAAGAAAGTGGCAGAGACATAAGGTTTTCTGGTCAGGCGCTAAGAAATGATTACTCCTCGACCCCCTTTCTGCACATAGGTGGGCCATGACTCCTGCAAATCCCACCACCCCAGGCCAGAGATGAACCATCTCTGTCTAAAGGGCAGAAAGAACACAGGCTGTGCACTGTAAGCCAAGTGCTCAGCCTCTCAGAGTCTGCATACGTACAAAACAAGAAGGATAATCAGGTTGTTCCTTAAAATTCAGTGACATGTGTGCATAACACACTTAACATGTGAGGTGCTCAAGAGATGGTAACTCATGTGATTATTTACTCCTCATGATATTGGCTTAACAATTATAGCTGGACACTTACTCTAAATATTAAATATACTGAGAGTATCTTCCACCTAAATGGCAGAGTCTTGTTCTTCCCAGGGGGGCCCAGATTCCAGGGCCCTGGATGGAACGGCTCCTGGAACACGTAGGACAGGTTGAGAGCCACTGTCCCCCAACCTCCCCCGACTGAGCCTGCACAGTCTCTGTAGCTCACACACCTGTGCCTTTGAGTGGGTGCCCGTTGGCTCTCCTCCAGCTCATCTCTGGCCCAGGGACGCCGGTGGCCCCACAACGTAGCAATACCGCACTGCCCAGTGGGGACCTGACGTTGGCCGCCCCCGGACGGAGCCCCGGACTCTGGCACTTCCTCAGTTCCAGCTGGCTGAAGGCCACTCCGGCCAGGCTGCGCGGGCTGGCGCACTTCAGCCTGGCCTCTATGAAAGCCAGATGTGGGGCCCAGCCTTCCAGGAAAAGGGCCAGGTCATAGAGGCGGCAGTCGCAGGCCCAGGGGTTGTCCTGCAGCCCTGCAGGGGTGAGAAGGGAGGCAAGTGGTGAGCCCTCGATATTCAGATCCCCACACCCAGCTCCTCTTCCCCCTCAGGGAGGACAAGGCATGTCCTGAGCTCAGAGTCAGCAGAACTGGCCTCCAGGTCCAGCTCCTCGCCTCGCTAGCTGTGGAACCTTAAGGCTGGTTCTTAATCTTAATGGTAGCAGTACTTCTCTTTCAGAGCTGCTACAAGCATAAACAAAGGTAAATCATAGTAAGCCTTTGGGTAAGTCATGCAGCATACTGAAAAAATTGGCCAATTCCTGCTGCCATCCTTGGACTGAGCCTTTCAGGCTACTGGTCAGGCAGGGAGTATTTCAGCAACACCTGCCAAGTGCCAAAATCCATTTCTCAAAATTATCAAATTCAAAATTTCCCCAAGTTTTTTTCATGACCCCTGACCCTTGACCTCTGTCCTCCCGGCTTACATGGCACTTTCCACATCACGCTAGCAATGAAGGTGACTGTTCTGAGCCATGACCCCTTCGGCACAAGCTCAAAAGCGGAGGAGTGAAGAGTCCAGGAAATCAAATCCTATGTCATATCCGCAGACTTCTTTACTTTAAAACTGAACTTCTTTATAGAGATGAAAGCTCATCTCTGTATTGAGCCTGCCCAAGAACCTTCTATAGATAGAGGGGTATCATGGGTCCTCACTTCTAAGTCACAGTTCCTTTTTATATGTTTGCATTTCTAAAATATGAAATGAATGCATTTAATGCAGTATCTTTTTATTTTCCAAAGATTGTTACTAAATTTGAGAGTATGTCTGAGAATCAATGGCATATGATTTATTTACATATTTTATTTGATATGGTTGGAAGTGGAAACTTCAGGGGGTGGGCGGATTACGTTCATCCGCTTGTACAGGGGGTATAGCTCAGGGGCAGAGCATTTGACTGCATCTGCTTGTACATCCACGACTCTGAGGTCCTTCTGAACACTTGCTGGGAGAATACCAGTTCCTTCCCCCACCCCTCCACACCCCGTCCCTCTGGTAGCTGCTACCCTGTGTCACTGTTTAAATGCACCCCAAGAATTGTCCCTGCCCCACTGTGGTGGTGAGATAGTTGGCTTTCACCTGTTGTAAGAGAGTTCCCTAAAAAATTAATCCAAACAGGAAAGTTAAATGACAGGGAAATGTTTACCCCTCAGGCTGGCAAAAGTTAAATGTTCCAACCATTTTCATTATTAGCCTCATGAGGGAAGAGATTTTCATCTATCTTCTTTTCTGCTATATCCCCAGCACCTAGAACTAAGACCCCACATTCATGGGCAATAAACTTTCAGAGTGGGAACATCTGCATGGGTGGTCTCACGCATTACTGGTCGGCATGGGGGAGAAATGGCCCAGCCACTTGGAGACTATCAGACTGATATCAAAATGTCTAATGTGCACACTCCATGACCTAGGATTCCCCTTTTCAGTTCCTACCCTAGAGAAATATTTGCATGCCCAAGGAGGCATTGTCAAGAATGTTCTCTGTGTCATCATAGGTGTTAGTAAAATAATGGAAAGAATCTAAAGGTCCATTAAAGGAAGAATGGCTAAATTAACTGTGTGTAAGTCTACTATGGAAAATTATGCAGTTTACAAAAAACGAAATGGATCCATATGTAGTAACTAGATCTCCAAAACATGCTGTTGAGTGAAAAAGTTAGTGCTGGTTGATATATACAATATGGTCTGTACAGTATGAAAGTTTATATAAAACACACAAAGAATTTCTATGTGCATATATATATATATATATATATGCATGTAAATGCATTCTAAAAGATAGGGAGCATGCAAATATAACAGTGGCTACCTGTTAGAAGGGGAAGTAGGAATTAGAATCAGAAGAGGGAACAAGAGTCTTTAGCTTTTTCTGTAAAACATATTATATATATATATATATATATATATATATGAATATATCATTTAAAGGGCACTTAGTTAAATTTTATTTTCAAATAAACAATTTTTTTTCCACATAAGTACTATCCTATACACTATTCTTTATCAGGTGAGAGAGTTTGCACGGCGGGCAGAGCTGGAATGGGGCTTGCTGTTCCCAGCCCTGCTTCTAGTCAGTAGGGCTTCTAAATATTCCCTCCTCCTGAGACTCTCCTGGGCCTTAGGGCAGAAGCTGCCCCAAGCCATTCTAAGCTTTCCCTAGCCCCTGGTGCTGAACCCCATAGGAGCCAAGGCCTGCCCCAGGCACATCCTGCTAGGAGGTGTCTCTCCTACTACCCATTCACTGCCTAACCACCCACCCTCTGCCACAATGCCATCAAGGTTCCCATCCCTTCACAGGACAGAGGAAAGAGAACCAGTCTATCTGACATGAGCCTTGGGCCCAAACCACTGCTTACTACTAATCCCTAGGTTGTGTTTGTTTTATAAAACAAAGGGCCTTGTACTTGTGCTATCTACCCTGGGATGCGGAAAGGGTCAAGTTCTATGAGAGGGCAATAAATTAGGAAAGCTTCAGGGCCACACTAATGCTAGATGGCCTGTAAGGACTGACCGGTTAGCAAAGAGCTAGCACCACCTTCCTGCCATCTATGCATACTTAGTGCTCCAAGGAGATTCTCAAAGGGATGGGGGTGGTCACGAGCCTTGAAGATTGTCAGAGGTTGGGTTTCCGGGAAGCAGACCCTGAGATGAAGATTAGCACACAGCATGTTCATTAAGGAGGAGAGGAAGGAAGAGAGCAGGAGGGAGACATGGAGCTGAGATGAATGGGGGTCTGGTGAACCCTGGGGGTTCGGGAGCTGAAATAGCCCATCTTAGTTATGCCAAGTGGCTGGGCCCTTAGACTCCCACCTGACAGGTCTTGGGATGGAGGCTGTGGCCAGAAAGGGTGCATGGCCTTGGTCAAGGCTATTCTGCTGTGAAGGCTGTCCCTGACAGCGCTGACAGCTGAAGGCTGCGGTTGACAGCCCCTGGAAAAGTGGGGCAGCCAGTCCTACTTTGACAGGGAGCTGGGCGGGACATTATTGTGCTGGCCACATGTACCTACCATATGCTAAGGACTGTCTTTTTACCTGCAACACAACCTTTTGAGAGAGATATTATTATTATTATATTATTATTATATATATTATATTATATTATTATTATTACAGATGGGAACCAAGGCACAGAGAAGCTAAGCAGTTTCCCCAGGGACACACAGCTGGTAAGAGGCAACGCCGGGCTTTCCACTGGCAGCAGCTTGAGCTCCAAAGCGGCCAGTGGAAAAGGCCAGTGTGTGCCTCTTACCCAATCTTCCCTCGAAGCCACAAGGCAGGCGTGATTTCTGTTTTTCAGGTAAGGAACAGAGACTCAAAGAGGCTTAATAATTTGGCTAAGACACCACCTCCCACCCGCCCACTCCAAGCCCCACGCACAAGGTGGCTCCAAGAGAAGAATGCCGCCTCTTACCTAGCACCAGCCTGGTGCGGTGCCCGGGAAGGACGGGCCCAGGCTGCGGGTGAGCCCAGGTGGCCAGTAGCTCCTGCGGGAGCCTCAACAGCTGGTTGTTGGAGAGGTCGAGGAAGGTGAGGTTCCCTAGAAAGCGCGCGGCCTCGGGCGGCACGGCGGCGAGCCGGTTGGCTTGCAGGTCCAGCAGCCGCAGCTGGGGGGCGTCCTTGAGCGCCGCCCAGGGGAAGGCGGCCAGACGGTTCCCAGGCAGGCGCAGCTCGCGCAGCCGGCGCAGGCCCCGCAGCATCAGGGCGCTGAGCTCGCTGAGGGCGTTGTAGGGCAGCCACAGCTGCTCAAGGCGGCCTAGCGGCTTGAAGACCTCCCCGGGCACCCTGCGAATGGCCGTCCGCTCCAGGCGCAGTCCGGAGGTGTCGGGAGGGAGCGACGCAGGGGGCAGAGTCATGTCGGGGTCGCTGCACACCACCGTCCTGGTCACAGAAATGGGGGACATTTGAGTGACGAGCCTGTGGGGTCCGACACCCTCTCCCACTCCCTCCCGGACCTCCTTACACAAGGTGTCTTCTGGTCTGCACCGAACCCCGGACCCCCGAACCCCCGAACCCAGGCTCCGAGCTGCCTTGGGCCCTGGACGTGGGCCCGGAAACAAACAGCCTCCTGATTTCCCTTCGCGAGGCGGGGATGAGGGGGTGGTTCTTGCTTTCAGACCCTCGCACAAGGCCCCTTGGTCGCGTCACTGGCCTGAAGGACCCCAAGCTTAAACTGCCCTCTCTCAGTACAGCTCACACAGCCTGCCTGCACTAAGAATGAATAGTATTCATAAACCCTGAGATCATTTTGTGCACTGCAGCAGGGCACGTAGGTATTAAAAGTGTTCCTTTGTTAAATTATATCTCAGTTTTGGTGACCACTTTGGCTTATCTTCATTAAAAATACATAAATATAAATTATATATAAATATATTAAATATATATAAATATATATTTATATATTATATATAAATATTATTCATATATATATATATATATATATATATATATATAATTTATCTCAGTGGGCGTTAGAAATGGAAGCCATACACCGGGTCCTTCAGGACTTCCCTGACTCAGGGACCACAAGATGATGAAGGCCTCTAAGAGCTAGGACTTTGGGGCTCAGCAGTTGGATTCATATCTGGGCTATCTGCTTCGGGCTATGTGTCCTTGAGTCCATTGTATAACTTCTATTTCTTCAGTTTCCAATAACAGACTCCACCCCTCAGGGTGGTTTCAGGGATCAAATGAGGTCACATTGTGGACCCACTCTGCATATCTGTCACCTGCCGAGGTGCCACGCTATTTATTGACGCTATCACAAAGTTCACCATCCCAGTACTGCAAGCTACTTGCAATGATCCCTCTGCCCAGAGAGGGTCATCCTAAACCTTGTTCTATTAAATTTAACACTAAAGCAGAGACTAGAAAGAGAAAAGGAAGCAGGGCTTGCCCTCCGAGAGCCTGCCATTCAAGGCTGTGTTGCATGCTATCCTGGAGAGCAGCATAGTCACATAAGGTAAAGAGGGGAAGATTCTCAAGGAGATAAAACTCCTTGAGGGACTCAGCCCTTGTCCAGCCTGTTCCATCCGGAGGGCTTCTCAGCTCACAGGGGAGGAGGTGGGGACAGGAGTCATGGTTTGCTTTGCTAGGCGAGTTCGTTCTCTTACTGTAATAATGTCACAACGCATTGTTCGTTGTGGCCTTCCCAGGGTAGCACTCTCTGCCAGCATCCATCAGCTCAGCTTGAACGCTCAAAGTCCACTGGCTAGACTTGGTTGGCTTTTTTGGGTCAGTGGTGTCCACAAAAGGCACAGTGACTCCCACCCACTCACATTCCCGAGCTATACATGGTCCCCCTCCTGAGGGATGGGTGCTGTAGAGATTCGCAAGAATAGCCAACTCACTGATGCGCTGTCCCTGTCCCCAGATAGCCTATAATCCAGCTAAGGAAGAAAGAACACTGGAGGCTGTGGTATTTTCAATGATAATGGAGGTTTGGATGCTGCAAGGAAGAAGGTCTTGTTGTAGGTGGGAGGAAGGTGGTGGCGGAATAACATGTCTTGAAAGGTAGGAAAACATGAAAACATGTCATCAAGGGAAGAATCAAAGAAATCATTAAGAAGCCAGCACAGGCCAGTAGCACATCTAATGGGGCAAACTGGGCCTAAAGAACATGGTGACACCCTCTGTCCAGGTGCCCAGACCGGCCCCCCCAGGAGAGTGCTGTAGCCAAGAGTACCAAGAGTGCACACACCACGTTCATGATGTGGGAGCATGGAGGATGGGCAGGGAGTATGGGCAGCTCAGGTATAAGGACTGAGCCCTCTGACAGGCACTGGTTGGAGGAAAGCTGAAGAAGACATCTGGGACACAAGGGGAACCTTCGTCTGACTGCGCTATCTGTTCCTGTGGCCACTGAGGACCTCAGGGCCCCTAGAGCCTTTCATGGCATCATTGCCCTCCTAGGACAAAATAGGTAGGTGGGCTCATGCGTATCAGTCATGGGACAGTTAGACAGGTAGAACTGATGAGCTCCGGCTTCAGAGGAAGGATGGCCACTGGCTGACATTGAGGACCCTGGAAATTGACCTTGGAATTTTATTTTCAATCCTAATGTTAATCTGGGGATGCCCTCCCCTCATCCCTGCCCATGACATCATCATCAGATGAGAAGAGATCCAGAGATGGACCTAAAGCCCTGGGTTCTATGACCAGGTCTGTCACCGATGCTGGGTGACTTTGAGCCTTGTGCTTTCTTTGTGGTTCGGTGGGCAGGGGAGGCTCTTCATCACCCTGGTCACACTGTCCTGCACTGTGGGCTATCTCCTGGCCTGCTCAGGGCTCTGCTCTGGCTTTCCTTGGGGAGAGGATCCTTATATCTAATGATCCATGTGGGTTGGAACATCAGAGACTTGGGTCAAGAATGGAGCTTTTCTTGTTCTTCAGACGACACGGATATCCTTTCATGGGAATGCCTCTCCATTCACTCCATCCCCTCACACCCCATCAACCCAACATGCATTGCCAGGATCACTGTAAGGGTCACACTGATAACCTGCTGCTCTGATCAGAAACCTCAGCGGCTCCCAGCAGCCACCTAAAGCAAGGGAGAAAAGGAGAATACCGTTCCAGGATGTTGAAAAGATGTTAGGAAAGACACTGTACCGGGAGCTAAAATCCTTGAGCACGTTTGGAAATGCAATGGTCCTTAGTGGGTAAGTTGACTATATCAGAGAAAAGACGGTGTAAAGACTGCCAGAGAGAAAAAGGAGAGTGGCCCATGGTAGGAGAGCGAGGGTTCACAGATCATGGGGGCTTTGGAACATCCCATGGAAGTGGAGGAGGCGAGGATGGAGGTATTCTCAGGGCTCAGGTGGGGCTTAGGGAAGTGAAAGAAAAGGCTGAGAATAGAAGGGGGCTTGCCTGTACAGAATGAGGATTCCGAAAGCCCAAAGAAATGGGTTGAGGCCAAGGCTGCTAGGGGCTAGGCCAGAGGAGCCCAAAGTGGAGAAAGCAGGAGAAGGCAGGTGGTCGCATTATGGGCAGGGTGGTATGAAATACCTGGGATGTGACTGTGTACCCCCAGGAGCCGGGGCAAGAGAATGGAAGAGGCCGGGGAGAAAAGGGGCTGGGAGCTAAAGGGAGGATGGTGGAATGGGAAGAGGAAAGGAAGGAGAGGACAAGAAAGAGGTAAGGGGGAGACCCCCCTGCCCTGCAGAGGGCTCCTCACCACCAGGATCCTGGAAGAGGACTCAGGAAGGATTTCCTGGAGTGGGCACACTGGTGCCCCACCCCCACTCCCATGTGTAAAGGGACTTGGTACTTCCCATGCCCTGCTGGCTGGAGGACAATGCAGAACAGACCAGCCCCCTTGGACACCTGGGTCTCAAGGGCCCAAAGATGGAGGTCTCACCCAGCCATGTTCTGGGGACCCTGCATCCAGGCCTCCCAACCCAGCCGAGATGCTACAGGGACCCAGGGAGGGGGGTGAGGGGAGGAGGCCACCCATCCCCCACACCTGATGCCATACCTGGCCTTGCTGCCATCACCTAGGATGTGGAGGCTGCAGCTGCATTGAGACGGGCAGGAGCCCTGGGCTTGGGGGTGCCCCCAGAGGGCCAGGAGCCAGAGCATGCCCACTGCTACCCTCATGGCTCCTGGCTCCTCTGTAGCCCGGGCAGGGGCGTCCCTGCAGTGCGCTGTCGTCTTGGCCCAGGAAGCCCAGCAGCTGCCCACTGGCTCATCAGCCCCCTCCACACCCCTCCTGAGGCCATCGGATAAACAGGGACAGACCGGGGATTAGGGAGGGGAGCCCTGGCCACAGCACTTAGCGGCTTATAGCTCCTGGGATCACCCAGTCCTGAGGGTGAGGGTCAGGGATCCTCTTCGGTAGCAACAGCCCCAGGCCCAGAGAGGCCAGGGAGTGGCAAGGTGGGGCAGGTGGGCAACGACTCAGGGGCAAGTGGCTCCTGGACTTGCCAGCTTGGCTGTTCACCTGCAAGGTCACCCCATGCTAGCCAGATTGTGGCCTACAAAGACCCTGCCTGGGTACCTGGGCTCAGAGAAGATGAAGACAGACCTGGCTTCTGATAAGGGCCACTGGAAATTCTCTCCCGTGACAGCTCAAGGGTGAGGGTTCAAATCCCAGCTCTACTCATTTACTAGGATAAGTTCCATAATCTCTTCATCATCTGAAAAAGGGAAGTAATATTTCTCTACCCCGCGTGGTTGTGAATAATGAACACCCCACGTTTCCCAGATTTTGATGGCCTGTGGGAATAGAAGCCCCCTCCTAAGTTGTAAGTACTCAGTTTCACTAGTCCTTACAAGCACTTGCTCCTAGAGATATTGGAAAGATTCAGAGATCTTGGGGGAGACCACAGAGGCATGTCCCATGGCCTTGTGAACTTTCCCACTCTGCTGAGCAAGCAGCTGGCTCCTTGAATGCCCCCTGGACATGCAGTGTCAGAACACTCTGTCCCAGCCAAGGCTATGTGGGCATCGCCATCAATGCCAAAGGTGTGAGGTGTCTCTGCATGAAGGCAGAGAGCATCCCTCTCCTCTGGTTATCATACTCTGAGCAAAGTCCCAGAGCAGGATCTCAGGACTTCTTAGAGAAAGCACTTTGAGTTTTTGCTGCTTGTTGCCTGCCTCCCACCTCGTCGCATCATAGACATCACCCTTCGCTCATTCGTTCTTCACTTGTGACCCCAAAGCTCTGCTCTTTGGTCCGGCATGGCCTTCCTGGTTCCCTCAGCTTGTCCAGAAGATTCCCTAGTTCCTCCAACCTATAGGCCTAGGCAGCCTTAGACCAGTGAGGTATGACCAAGCAGATACCTGGGACCCTGGTACATACATGAAATGCCTAGCTCTGTGCCAGGTCTGTTTTTGACAATCTTGGCTTCCAGGAAATGTTGGTTTCCCTCTCTTCCTCTTTTCCAACCTAGCCAATATGATTTTCTCACTGCTTCCCACCTGTCTCCCCTCCTCCCCAAACCAAGAAGAGCACTGCTTACTATTCCCATATCTCTGCCCTTTCCGCCTTCAGCTGGGGATGTCTTCCCTTCTCTCTCTGGCCTTGAAGTCTTCTGTGATCTTGTAGGCATGGAAAAAACCTGACATATGTATGAACCAGTAATGCCAGATAGAAATTAGGAAAAGGGGGTAACTGGGTTATCAAAGAAAGTTTTCCAGGAGGATATGGGCGGTCTGCTCAGCCCTGCGGGGTGGCTGGGCTTGATTAAGTGGGGACTAGCAGCAGGAAAAGCATGGGAAATGAACATCTGTGGGATAGAATGAGCTGCTTGACCCAGAGTCTGGGGACAGGAGATGGGGCTTTGTTTCAGCTTCATTCACAAATCACTGCCTGACCTCAGGTCAATTCTGAACTGCTTTGAACCTGCTTCCTTACAGGAAATGAAAAGGATGATTGTCTCTAATTCATAGAGTTGCTGTAGGAATTATCCTCAGATCAATTAGCCCAGAGTCTGGCTCTTAGCAGGGCTTCAACATTAGCTATATTGTTGATAGAGCTCCAGGTCTTGGTTTCTTTATCTGAAAATGAGTGAAATCACTCTAGATATTTCCCCATATCAATTTCACCACTGGCCAACACATAACTTCTCATTTGTAAGAGCCAAGGCTCTCAGTGGGTTGAGAGGCTGCTAAGACAGCAGCCCCCCTGTGCCAAGCTCGTGCCTTGGGAGATTTTTTTATGCTTGTGTAGAGTAAATGCCTTGTGGGAGTTGGGAGCTGCAGCCCAGAGGCTATATGTATGACGTATTCTTCCACCAAGACGTACGCAGGCCATGGGAAAACATGTTTGTTTGTTTAAAGATTTTATTTATTTATTTGACAGACAGAGATTACAAGTAGGCAGAGAGTCAGGCAGAGAGAGAGGGGAGCAGACTCCCCGCTGAGCAGAGAGCCCGATGCGATGCGGGGCTCGATCCCAGGACCCTGAGACCACGACCTGACCCGAAGGCAGAGGCTTAACCCACTAAGCCACCCAGGTGCCCCAAACATGTTTGTTTACCTTGCAAAGGAGGAAATTGAGAAGACCCAGGTGGTCCCACCCCAGCACACCCAGCTGGTTAATGGCAGGTTCTGAACCACAAACTCCGTCACTGGTCCCCGTTGGGATTCTTTCTATGACAATGCTGGCTTGCCAATTATCATCCTTTACCCTTCGTTTGTGAGGACACACATGCGGGGGAGGGGTTGGCCCCGAACAAATTCTCAGGGACAGCTGCCGCTCAAATCCCTCTCTCTGCCCCCCCCCCTCCCTTGGTTATGCAACTCTTTTCTAATTTGGCTCTCAGCCACAGCCTTCGGATTCTGGGAACTTAATCCTGCCTGATTGGGCTGAAATGAATGAAAAAGGGTTCCATTCCAGCTTCACAAAGGCTGCACTGTCCAACTGATGAATGTGTTCCTTCTACTTGGGCCAAAAGCACAGTTTAGGGCAGGGGCAGCAAGAAGGAGCCCAAGGCCTAGCATAATCACCTGCATGTGCCTGCACGTGGACTGGCCCTTTAAAAGGTGGGGCCTGGCTTAGCGAGCCAGAGAAGAGCTGGGAGGCAGGGACAAGGACCCAGCATGGCAGAATCTGGGTCCCTGCCCACCGGCTTTGGGGAGCTGGAGGTGTTGGCTGTGGGGACGGTGCTGCTGGTAGAAGGTGAGCAAGGAAGGGCCTGGGTGGGGCAGGGACCCAGTGGGCTCCCAGATTCAGGCCACAGCCATGGAGCTGACAAGCAGAGGTCCCCAAACCCTACTCCTCTGTCCCCAAACCCTACACTTATACCCATGGTGCTTCTGATGGGTGCACCTGTGGGATGCCGGCTGGGAGCTGAGAGAAACCAGCAAGGCTCAGAGAGTCTGCCTAGAATATAACCAAGAACCAGGCTCAGGCCTTTTCTTGTCCCTCCAGCTGGGTTAAAGTTTAACCTACTCCCTGAAAATCCTGCTAAGAATCTCATGTAAGCTCAGGCCTCTGGCAGGCTCTGGAGACAGACAGCTCTGTCACCTGCTCTCCATGTGACTATAACCAAGTCAGCCAGGTTCTTGGACCCCACGTGGGTGATCTTGAAGGTTAGGAGGGGTCACGGGCGCGAAGGTCTAGTCTCGACAGACACTCAGGATTTAATCTCTTTTGCCCCCACCCTTTCCATCTCCACATTGCTCCTGTCATCCCCATTCCCCAGCTCTAAGCATTTCCATTCCAGGGGCTGCCTAACTTCCTGAGGGGCCCATCTTAGCCCAGAATCCCTCAGATGCTCCTCGAGGCCAGAGTTCACCCTGGAGACCTGGTGCCGGGTCCGTTCACAACTGTTCATCAGGAATGCAGCCCTTGTTCACCCCTGAACCAGAGAGATTGTCAACCTGTTTCCTCCCCCAAGGAGACTGACATTGGGGAGGGAGTGACAGCCACTAGGCCCATCCCGAAGGCCCTGGACACCATTGTCTGGGGGACCTGCCCCTCTTCCTCTCTTCTAGGAACCCTACAATCCAGCAACCCTCTCAGTCCTCAGTCATATATTGAAACTTTACCACTTTAAGTCTCTGCACATGCTGTTCCCCTTGTCTTGAATGCTCTTCCACACCCTCTCCTCCCAGTAAACACCCGCATTTTTGAAGGCAGGATCTCTCCCCATTCCTACCTTTCTTTCTTTCTTTCTTTCTTTTTTTTTTTTTTTTAAGATTTTATTTATTTATTTGACAGACAGAGATCACAAGTAGGCAGAGAGGCAGGCAGAGAGAGAGAGAGAGGAGGAAGCAGGCTCCCTGCAGAGCAGAGAGCCTGATGTGGGGCTCGATCCCAGGACCCTGGGATCATGACCTGAGCTGAAGGCAGAGGCTTTAACCCACTGAGTCACCCAGGCGCCCATTCCTCTCTTTCGATGGGGAAGTCAGGGTTCAGAGACCTAAAGGAGCAGCAAATGAGAGAACAAGCTAAAGCTCCAGGTCTGGTCTGCCTGCTGCCTAAGGTTGCCCCCTCCAGCCCACCTCACCGGCTGCTGTCCCAGGCAGCCCCCAGCTCAAAACTCAGACCCTTCTCCTGGCTCTCCCTAATATTGCTGAACGGCCCTCAGAGTGACAGATGTGAGTCGTAGTCCCAGCTCTGCCACACTCACCAGCTGTGTGCTTAGGGCAAGCCAACTAGTCCCTCTAAGCCTGTTTCCCAGCTGCACATGGAGAGGACAGCATCCAGGTGAACACTGAGCAGGAGGACCGGAAGAAAGTTTTTGGTCCCCTGCACAGATTAAGTGTCAGCCGCTGTCGGCAACTGCTACTGCTCCAGCATGAACCACGCTGCGCCTTATTGCTTTCTTCCTTACTTTTGAGTCAGGAGGAGGCAGGATATGCATCTTACGACTGATGGTATCTGAGAGCCAGCACTTCTCAGATAGTTTGACGAGCTGTACCGACAAGGTTGCTGAGCATGGAGAGGCAGGAGGCTGAGGCTCTGTCCACCCCAGGCCCTTGGTTCTAACCCCAGTCGGCCTCTCCAGCCCTGACATCTGCCTCCCCCTTCTTTCCAGCGCTCACCGGCCTCTGCCTCAATAGTCTCACCATCCTCTCTTTCTGCAAGATGCCAGAGCTGCGGACCCCTACCCACCTGCTGGTGCTGAGCCTGGCTCTGGCAGACTCTGGGATCAGCCTGAACGCCCTCGTTGCAGCCACAGCCAGCCTCCGCCGGTACTAGCTCCCCCCACCCCCTGGGGCCTGACCGCTGGGCACTGGGCACCGGGCAGCCAAGCCAGAGGCATTTTTCTCCTCCTATAGAAAACCATAGGGGACAGGGTGGGCAGGCAGTACGAGGCTAAATCCGAATTCCACACTATCCCTGAAGGCCCATGGCTGATTTCTGGAGCACAGGAGTTGCTCCAAACCTACCCA
Organism: Mustela nivalis; assembly: GCF_964662115.1. NCBI lineage: Eukaryota > Metazoa > Chordata > Mammalia > Carnivora > Mustelidae > Mustela > Mustela nivalis. Next base: position 143,221,970 of record NC_139021.1, read on the forward strand.
CAGACCCGGCAGACTATAGGGATGAAGGGCACAGGCTCCACAAACAGGCTGCCTCGATGTGAGTGCTGTCTCTGTCTCGGTTTCTGCTGTAAGTTGAATATTATTCTCCAGCTCATAGGGTGGCTGGAAGTATTCACTTGATATTAGGTGGAAATAAGTGAAAATGATGCGTGGCACGCAGGAAACCCAACAGACGTCAAAATGAGGTTGCTTTTACAAACATAAGTGTCTAAAACCTCCATAGGTGAAAACCAGGATCTTTCAAGATGGTGTCGGGTGTTTACAAATTGTTTTCTTAAGTGAACCTGCTCCGGTTCCAGGCACTCAAATGAAGGCTGGAGCCCACCTGAGTGTGCGTGCTTAGGGCTGACCAGTCTGTGGGGCTGGGATCCGTGAGGATTTCCTGTCCTGATCTCCTCCTGCCCCTTAGGTTCCAGGAAGAGGCAGTAGAAGCTTTTACACTTGCTTGGCCCTTGGGGCTGAGAGCGGGGAGCCCTGGGGTCTCCCCTCTGACCTCGCCTTCATCTGCTGTCTGACCTTGGCTCAGTGCCTCTTCTTCTCTGAGCCTAATTTTCCCTCTCCATAGAATAAAGGCATGGACTCTCTTCCCAGAGTGTCCCATTTCCTTTGCCCAAGGCTTCGGACCACACAGGAAAACCCTTTGGTCTGAGATACAGAGAAAGACACTGAGCCCAGGCAGTTTGCATTGGGCTTCACTTGGTCAGCCCAGGGACTTGACCTCTGGGGCCCCTGTTAGCTTATAGGAGAAACAGACAATGAAGCCCTCTTCTGGGGACCCGGGCCAACATTCAGGAGGGTGCCCTCCAAGCTCCTGAGGGGCAGGTGTGGGAGAAGGGCAGGGACAGAGGGCAGGGGTTGCCGGTCCCGATGTCTCCCACAGGAGCTGGCCCTATGGCTCCGATGGCTGCCAGGCTCACGGTTTCCAGGGCTTTGTGACCGCGCTGGCTAGCATCTGCAGCACCGCGGCCATCGCCTGGGGGCGCTATCACCACTACTGCACGCGTAAGTCTTGGTGCTCCCAGAGGGAGGGATGTCTGTGCGGTGAGGGTGATCAGGCCAAAGGTCGGCTCTGTGTTTCCCAGTCCAGGGGAGACGAGGTGGGCCTGAGTGTCCGTAAGTATGTGGAAAGGAAGGAGGCAGGGAGAGCCGACGGGAAAGGTGCCCCAGGCCCATGCTGGAATGTCAATGAAGCATCAGGCAAGTCAGGAGTCCTCTCTGAACCTCTGTCTCCTCTAAGAGCAGATTTTTATAAGCAACCTCCTGGTTTTATTCTGAAAATCAACTAAGGTCATAGATACAGAAAATGGCCTTGTAGTTGGGCTCCATTGGGGGGCAGAGACACTGTGTGTGTGTGTGTGTGTGTGTGTGTGTGTGTGTGTGTGTGTGTAGTGGGTGTGTATCCCTGCACTTCACATTCCGTGGGGCCTCCACTATCTCAGGGCTTCATGAAGACCAGTCCAGCCCCAGAGCTCCCAAGAAGCACTGTCAATGCCACCTTCTTAACTGGCTATGTCACTGTACGACCCGCTCTGTTATTTACTTGATTTTTTTTCTTAAAAGTTATTTATTTAAAAAAACACAAACACCTGCTCTAGTCTCATCCTAAGCAACGTCTCTGAAAACTTTAATGTCCTTACAATTTTAGTACACATTAAAATTTAAAAACACGTTTACCCACTGGCCTTCTAGAATCTCGCTCCCCACCAGGGATATGTGAACAGACCTCGGGGAGCTGTGAGTCTGCTAACCCTAAATCCCAACTTGCAGACTGGGAAGTGGGGGCTCAGAGAAGTTAAGCCCTTCCCCAAGGTCACCCAGCTAGGAGAGGCAGAGCAGGCACTGGGCGTGGCCAGGATGCCTCCCACCTCAGTCACTACTTTTGTCTCCTGTGCCCTACATCCCAGCCTGTGGCTTTCTTGGCATGGAGCCTGCTGTGGTGGCTGTGGCCAGCATGGCCTGAAGCCCTGGGCAAGGCCCCTTTGGAATCTGCAGTTCTGCTCTCACCCCGCCATCCCCCCAACATACACAACCCAACCCACCTCCCCCCTCGGCAAAGTCACTTACCTCTCCCCAGGCCAGAAAGTTGATAGAAATGATAAGATTATCATTTCTAGAGGCAGATGAGTCTCACTTGCCCCACCTGACCTCAGAGCACCTCTCCTGCTTCTCCTATCCCAGTCTGACCCCCAGGGCTCCCTCAGACCACTGTATGCACACATATACACACATACATACTCACACACATGCACATACCCAATGTACACCTCCTCGGACAGCAACACACTTCCCTCCCTCAGTATAGAGCAGTTGATCCCTATTCTGGGGTCCCTAGAGCAAAGCCTCTCCTAAGCTGGAGGGCACTGTGGAACAATATGAAAGCAGGGGAGGGGAAAGGTGGGTGTCTGAGCTTATCCACTCCATACTGGATGACCCTGGACATATCACTGTGGTCATCTGTTTCCAAAGCCAATAGAGCAATACATCGTTATGGTAACTATTAATCGTGTCCCAGTCAGGGGGAGGGGTGTCTCGGTCAGCTTGGGCCTCCATAACAAAATACCATACATGGATGCTGAAACAACAGAGATGGATTTCTTAGTTTCTTGGTGCTGGAAGTCTGAGATCAGGGTTCCAGCATTGCTGGCTTCTGACATCTTCCAGGCTTGTGGACAGCTGCCTTCCTGCTCTGTCACCTCATGGAGAAGAGCGATCATCTCTCTCTCTTTTTTTAAAAGATTGATTTGTTTCACAGAGATCACAAGTAGGCAGAGAGGCAGGCAGAGAGAGGGGGGAAGCAAGCTCCCCGCTGAGCAGAGAGCCCGATGTGGGGCTCGAAGCCAGGACCCTGAGATCATTACTTGGGCTGAAGACAGAGGCTTTAACCAATTGAGTCACCCAGGCACCCTGAGATCATCTCTCATATCTTCTCACATAAGGGCACTAATCAAATCATAGGAGTTCCACCCTTGTGACCTAATTACTTTCAAAACATTCTCTCCTGGAATGCCATCACATGGGGCGGGGGGGCAGGGAGGGGGAGGGCTTCCACACAGGAGTTTGGTCAAGGCTTAAACACTGAGTCCATAGCAGGAGGACACATTCAAGCAAACTGCCTCCAGGGCTGTTGTCGGGGAAGCAGTGTCCGGATGCGGGAAGGTATAGATCTGCTCTTCTATGTGGATCAAACCCCACTTGGAGACCTGCACTCTGCCCTGGGGTCTTGTCCACAAAAGAACATGACAAATAAACCACAGACAGATGAGGTACAAGGGAAAAGCTTTCTGAAGCCAGGACCAGGAGGAGCCACCGGATGGGAAAGGCTGGAGGAGGCTGCTACAGACAGGGGCGTGGGAGGAGGGGCCAGGGAGGAGGTCAGGTCCGTGGGACTGGTCACATGAAAAAATGATGTTGGGACCAAGCCCCTGCCATCAGCACTGAGATGGCACCCCAGGTCCTCAGAAGGTATCCTGGAAGTGGGACAGTGGCCTGTGTCTGAGCCACAGCCAAGGACCATGGTAAGTCCAGACTTCTGCCTCCCTCCCTGTGACCCTTACCTGAACTGCACTGCCCATGCTTCTTCCCTAGTTGACTTGGGGAGGCATACCTGTTTTTTTGCTGCTCCCTCCTTCTCTGTGCTCTAAAGAAGGTGGTATAGAATGTCTCCCAGGAAACATTCGCCACCCATTATCTCTTTTATTCTTCATAACCATCCTCTGAGACCTGGATTATCATTCCCATTTTGTTGAGGAGAAAATGAAGGCTCAGAGAAACTTTTAACTTGCCCGAGGCACTAAACTAGGAGCATCAGAGCCAGGATTTAGGAGCATTCTGTGTGACCATGAAGTCCATTCTTTGGCATGCCAACAAGCAAGTACCTCTCTGACCCTCTTCTTCCTCCTCTCTCCCATGCAGGCAGCCAACTGGCATGGAACACGGCCATCTCCTTGGTGATCTTTGTATGGCTGTCTTCTGCCTTCTGGGCAGCACTGCCCCTCCTGGGCTGGGGCCGCTATGACTATGAGCCTCTGGGAACGTGTTGCACCCTGGACTACTCCCGGGGGGACAGGTGAGGTGGGAGCAGCTTCAAGGCTCCCTTCCTTGGGAATCTTTGCTTTGAGTTCTTATAACAACAGTGTCACAGCTGAAAATCCACATGGGAAAATGTCAACATGTGACAGATAATCTCAACTCCTTGGTCATGATACCCACTTGCAAGCGGACAGTGGGACTAGGGAAAGCCCATTCTGCAAGCCGGACAACTGATGGGCATGTGATGCAAATAATTAAATATTAACAAATATAAAGTTGTGCCCCAAAAGAAGTATTGCCCAGTGAGCTGTTGGCCTGTGTGAGTCACTGAGTCACAGTCAGCAGTCACTGAGCCCCATGACCCCTTTGCCGTCTTCAGTGCAGCCAGGCTGTTCCAGCTCCAACTTGATCAGTTTCTTAAGGGAGTTGTGTCCTTTGTTCAGTACAAAGAATGTTAAGGTCTTTGCATTGGGAGGGACCTCCTTGGCATAGAGTTTAGTTCTTGAGTTTCCTGAGCACCTGCTGTGAGCCAACCCCTGGGCCAAGCCCTAGAGAGACAAGATTGATGCATGATGGCTCCCACCGTCATGGAGCATGTGTCCAGTACTGCCCCATCCATGTGGCTCTGGAGACACCAGGGCCTAGAGAGACCCTTTAGGGGACATCTTGGGGAGGAGCCACATAGGCTCCAGCCCCGCTCTTTCTTCTACTAGAGCCGTGTTGCATTCATCTGCTTTACGTGTCTACTCATGACCTATCTGCCCCTGATGATAGGCTTTCCAGGTGAAACCTGCTTGAGACCCCAAGTCTGGTACAATTGTCCTTCCAGGACACTCCCTACAGGTGTCCTCCTGGCCAGTGTCCAGTTCTCTGGCAGCCTTTCCTCCTACTCCTCCCTATTGGGCAGCACCAAGGTAACACAGTCTTCCCTTCACAGAATGGGAGACTACCTTCCTGGGACTCCCACCTGTTCCTGATCAGCCCTCCCACTTTCCCATGACCCTTCCTGGGACCCCAGACTCTCCTGTGGTCCTTTCAGTGATTTCTTCATTGACACTGTCCAGTCTCTTTGTCATCTCCAGAGCCCTTTCAAGTCCCTGTGCCAGGAGCATTCCTTGAATGATCCTTCCTCTTGGTCCACTGACCTATCTTCCACTTGGTAAACCATATTTTCCAAACTGAAGTGTCCTAGTCTCCATGCTTGGAGCATATACAGAAAGCAGGCCTGAGTACCTGAACTGCCTAACAGAAAGCTGAAGTAGGACTCCCCCTCATCTCAGCCCTCTGGCTCTTAAAGGCAAGTTCAAGAAGGACCTAGTGTCTCCCTGTCTCTAAGGGGAGTCTGTCTGGGACCTGGGTGCAACTGCACTCAGAGCTTTTGTCTGATGAGAACAGTTCCTCACATGTGGCTGTCTAGGGTGAAGGCTAATATGCCTTCAAGGGCAGCTGACCTCCCCCCATCCCCAGAGATGACCCTGACTCCTCTACCCCCTCTGCCTGCAGAAACTTCATCAGCTTCCTCTTCACCATGGCCTTTTTCAACTTCTTCCTGCCTCTCTTCATCACAGTCATATCATATCAGCTCATGGAGCAGAAACTCAGGAAGACGGGCCACCTCCAGGTGAGGATCAGTGCCAGAGAGGAAGAAATCCCTCTGTCCCTCTCAAGGAATATGACTGATGTGAGAGACAGTAGTTAGGGGTTTTCTGTGTTTTCAGTGATCAGGAAAAAAATTCAATGTTCACAGAGCTTGGGCTGTTGGGTCAGGAATGTCCCCTCCCCATTGCTGGGCATTGCCAAGACCCAGGAGGAAGGGTCAGGACTGCTCAGACTTACCGGACCCCAGAACCTTGAGAGTCAGGGCACCCTGCCAGACACCATTCATGCTGTCACATTTCATTCTTTCCAAAGACTAAGGGGTAGGCACAGAATGACATACTTTTTAAATATTCCTTTTAAATTTCTCCAAGATGTTTCATTTAATCACAGACTGTTATCCAGAACATAAAATCACACTTGCAAGCACATTTGTCCAAGAAAAACAAATCTTTCAAAAAAAAAAAAAAAAAAAGCCCTCCTGGCCATTCCTGAATTTCTGCATTAATAGTCCCTTTCTACAATTTTCTTTTGTCCCCTTGACAATCTCTAGCAGATGAGCCATAATAAGCACCCAAGTTTCAAAAGAAAACCAGATACTAATACTACTTTTCTGTGTATGAAGACATTCCATCTTTGCAACTACTCTCTAAAGAAGGTTTTGTTATCACTTTGCCACAGGCTAGAAAATTGAGGCTATAATAAGGGCTTGTTAAGTAACTAGCTACAAGCCGGGAAGCTAGTAATAACAGAATTGGATCAAACCCAGGCCTGGGACTCTATGACCCAAGTGGTCATAGTGCATAAAAGAAACATTCAATCTTTGTTGAGACACTTAATCTGCCACATTATTATTATTATTATTTTGTCCTTGTGAATTGGGAAAGGACTGTACAAATCGATTTTAGCCGGACATCCACTGCTCAGAGTCAGTGGGAGGACGAGAGCTGGGCCGAGACAGGAATCCTGCTTGGCTCTGGGCTCCTGCTCCCCTGCCCCTCACCGCCTCCGGGCTGTCCTCCACGCTGCCTGCCCAAGCACTACCTGGGTGCCCAAAGTCGCCCACGTTTACTGGAAATCCAATCAGCCAGGAGACAGGGCTGCCACACCGGTGTGCTTTTTCCCCTCTGTGGCCTGTCGTGAAACCATCAGTTCCCCCAGCATCAGCAGAGGTCGCGGCGTGTGGGCCAGGGACCTCGGTCAAGGGCAGGCCGGACTCCGGCGGTTCTGTGGCCTCAGAGCTCCTCTGGCCTCAGCTCCTCCCGGAGCCCCTCTGTCAGTGCGAAGCACAGTTTTGTTTTTTTCTTTTCTTTTCTTTTCTTTTTGGAATGAGGGAGGGGCAACTCAAGAGAATAAATGTCTCCCAACTAACATATTTTTATTTCATGAAAGAAATGTGCCCTCTTTCAACTTAAGTCACCTTCTTCGTTAAAGGGAGACGCAAAGAGAAAATAGGCACTGATTTCCAGCTGCAGCATTTCAACATCTGAATGTGCGGGGGAAGCCTTAACCCCAGCTTCCATCCTGAGAATAGATCGCAAGTCTTACGCCTTCCTGTGGCCAGAGGCGGCACCACAGGGCTCGCTCCCCGGGTTGTCTCACACCTTGCAAAGCCGTTTTGAACCGGGGACAGGTAGATCCACCAGGTGACTGCAGCTGCGCAGGCTGATGGCAAGCGGGTTCTGGAACTGAGCTGTGAAGGCAGCTCAGCCTGGGGAACCTCGTTCACCCAGCTGCACTCACGGAGCCCAGAGTTCCTCAGAAAGAGCGTGGACCAGGAAGGGAGCTCATTATCCAACCCCTAGTCCCTGCCTCCAGGTAAGTGAAGCATTATCAAACCATTTTTGCAAACAAGACAACTGAGGTCAAGTGAGGTTAAATGGCAGGTTTAGGGGTCACACAGCTTACCTGCCAGAGAGGTCCACCTGACCTCGAGCTCCTCTGCAGGCTCAGCACCTTCCCACAGCTGGGTCACACAGTCCCCCGGCCCTGCTGAGTGCCCACCTGGTCCCTCCCCGTGGGGGGATGCAGCCAGCGAGAGCGACTCAGCGCCTCTCTCCCCGTGACCGACTCTCCGCAGGTGAACACCACTCTGCCCGCCAGGACGCTGCTGTTCGGCTGGGGCCCCTATGCCCTCCTGTATCTCTCTGCAACGATCGTGGATGTGAGCTCCATCTCCCCCAAGCTGCAGATGGTATGGAGCCCGCCCGGACCCAGAGTTAGAACTCTCTCCATCTCTGTGTCTCTCTGTCTTGCACCATCTCTCTTTCCTGCCTTCTGGCTTCCTGGGAGTCTTTTCCTTTTTCCTTAGAACACCCATATTGCACTGGGAATTTGCTTTTCCTGGGGGCCACACGGGGCTGCTGCTTGACATTGCCTCCCGTGAGAGGACAGGGACAGCCCCACTCTGGGACCAAGGCTGAGACTGGTGCTCAGGACGGGGGTGCTTCCATGCCTCATCTGCCAACTGGACAAGGAGGCCTTGGGAGTTGCAGAATCCAGCCCAGGACCGATAACTGGTGGCTGTGGCGTGCGGGGTGAGGGTGGGACTGGGGTCACCAAGTGGGACCAGGGAGAGATGCTGAGGCTGTGAGGCTTCTTCCCTGAACTTTTCTGTCCCAACAGGTGCCTGCCCTCATTGCCAAAACAGTGCCCACGATTAATGCCATCAACTATGCCCTGGGCAGTGAGATGGTCCACAAGGGCATTTGGCAGTGCCTCTCACCCCAGAGAAGCGAGCGGGACCGAGCCCGGTGAGGTTCTCTGGGGGGCTGCTCAGACCCAGGCCCACTCCAACACCCTGGACTGAGCCCCATGCTAGGAGGCTGCCCCAGAGTCCTGCCCAGCAGCCTCAGAAGCCAAGCTCCAGACACTCATTCACACCCCTCCCCACCGCACGGGGATGGCCCTGTTGGGTGTGGCCCTCAGTCAGACACGGGGGATTCAGAGAGCACCCAGACAACATGGGAGGACCTGGGACTTTGGAGCCAGACAGACCTGAGTTTCCACCACAGCCCTCCAAACGGAGGCTGAGAGACCTTGGGAAAGTCACTCCCTCTGAACTGAGCTTCCTGACCAACAACATAAGGACTCCACTGGGCTGCTGTGAGGTTTAAGCAAGATAATGCGTACTCACCACGCACAGGGAACTTCACTAAAACAGCTCTCAGGGTTCCGAGTCTTACATAGAAAGGCATGAAAGCTCCTGGTTTCTTATGGGAGGGCCACTCAGGCAGGCAGTGTTCCAATGCCACTTATTAAATTGAGATCTGGTGCAAGCGACCGTGTCTGTGTGTGCATCTGTTTCCTGGCTTGGGAGCGGTGGTGACCAGCACGGTGACTTCACTGTGCAGAAGGGACCAGAACATCACATGGTGCATTAAGCGTTCACTGACAGCCACCGGCACCCGCCAGCCAATGACAGCCAGCTGCATGCTGCTTAGTTGCCATCATTAAAAAATCAAGATAATGTATTTAAAAGCCCTGATTTCTGAAGATAAGGTCTGAGGGAGGCTCGATGGTGATAGTCTGTAGAACTCGGGGCAGCTCTGCCCTTTGCCTGGGGCTTGTCCCCTTCCATCAGTGACAGCTTGTATGTTCCCTGCAGAGCCTATAGGCATCTGGGTTTGTGACAGTGGTGGGGTCCCCAATCCTGGATGGACATCTGCACCTCCAGCAGAGTCAGCGTTTCAGGGGCAATGTGTGGCAGGTGTACAGACGTTGGAGGGGGGGGAAGCATTGTCCCAGAGGGAAATGGAGGTGGTTGGCGGGGAGGTAGTGGGTTCTGCAGAAGGTCTGATGATGGAGAGCCGGCTGCCCCAGGCACCCAGGATGCAGGGAAAATGAAAGTTCAACCCGTAGATGCTGAGCAGGGAAGAAACAGGATAGGGTGGTCACGAGAACAGCATCTGGGGGCCCTGTGTGCCAGCACCTGCCTCTCAGCTTTGCAGATGCGGAAAATCAGGTCACATAAGCATGACTCATAAGAAGTCTGCACTCCGCAGAGGCTGGCTCAGTCATTTTGCAAAACCAGGTGAAATGGAGAGGAAAGCAGCTGTCCCACAGCCCTGTTTTCTAGACCATGCCCTGAGCTGCGTGCTGTAGAGACAGGAAGCCATTCAGCCTCAATCCAGTGACCAGTCAGATTCCTAGTCATAGGCCCTGCAGTGGGAACTGAGAGGGGGAGTCCTGGGGCCTGAGCTGGGTTTACACACAGGCTGAGTGGGTGGCCACAAAGGTGACAGTGTCCAGAGTCCAGAGATACTGGCCCTTCCCCCACAGTCCACGAGTCCTTAAATTGTCTTTATTTAAAGAGGACCCACCCTTCACTCCACCGTTAAAGACACTCACCCTGAAAGGTGGGACAAGAGAACACAGAAGAGAAGGGAAGGACACCCAGACTCAGAGAGAGAAGTGGGGAGATGAGAAGGCTGAAGATGCCCAGCAAGAGTAGCCGGTGTCCCCACACAGACTCTGCCCTACCTGTGATCAAAGAGGTGCGGGGCAGCTTGGCCAGGCATGGTCATAGCTCCTGCCCTGTATCCCAAGCTTGTGTAGAGGGGAGAAGGTGGGCTCCGTGCATGTCCACCCAGGACTGGGTTGGCAGAAGATAGCAGGGACTGAAGCAGCACCCCATGGGGAATGACCAAAGCCCTATGGGAAGCTCCAAGCCTATTTACACCCCCGCCTCTCACCCACGGAATGGGTTTAGGGCACCTTTGAGCTTTACTGCCCATGTCCCAAAGCACTTTCAGGATCTCAAGTCCTTGTGGACACTATGTGCAGAACCTCTCCTCTGCCCTACTTGCCACCACCCACCAGCACCCACCCTGCCCTTCCATGGAGCCACTCACTCCCAGGCCAGAGGGCAAAAACAATGGCTGGGTCCTTTCCGACGCCCAGCTCCCTGCAAGACTCCATCCCAGGGACAGGCACCGGGCTGGGAGAGGAATTAGAGCTGTTTCCTGGAAAAGTCAGCACCTGAAAAAAGTTAGAGCACAGCCCCCAAAGCCCTGGAAGCTTCTGGGGCTCCCCCTCCTCTGCCAAAGCCTCCCCCCCCCCCCAAGACCCATTCACGGCACTCAAAATGCCTGCTGATTTTCTCCATGTTCACTGTAGACTACGTTGGGAACTTCCACAGTTGGGAAAACATATGAAGAAATCAGGTAACTTCTGTCTCCTTGACGTGTTTGTTTCCTGGACCCTTTCTGTTCATTGATTTCAGTGAGCGCACCCCCCCCCCCAACTCTCCTGCCTCCCCAGGCTCGGGTTGAGCAATCTACCCCCCAACCAACCCACCCTGTTCCTTTCCTCCATGTGTGCATGTGGCCTCCAGTGCCACTAGTAGGGACAGTGCTCTACTTCCCCCACACAGACACAACTGGCTTTGGGAGACATGCCAGCCTTGTCCCCCAGCCCACACCATCCATCACTGTTGCCATCATGCTCTCCCCTAGCTCCTTTTGGACCACATGGTGGCAAACATGCTGTGTCTGTATCAGACCCTGGGCTGATGGGGTAAGACAGGTCTGAGATACTTTCCAGTCACCCCAGAAAAAGTCCACACCCCTTTATCTCTTCCTAGCTTTTGTGGGTAAAAACTGTGCTAATCCGGCTAAGAAGTCTCAAAAGTAGAGATTACAGTCCAGCTGTGTCCACGCAAGTGGAGTCAGACGTAGTCATCAGCATTATCAACATTACCCATAAGTTTCCTTCAGAATCTTTGCAAATCTTACATCAAAATGAAACTTTCCCCCCATTCTATGGAAATTAGGCATGCCCTCTGAGTGTCTCTGTATGTTTGGTTTAGTCCCGTGTTTCAGTAGAATTGTCCCCCACTGACTCTCAATATGCAGAGCATTTGAGCCCTACTCTGGATTTTCCTTTAAGTTTCTGTGGCTTGACTTGGTAACCTATATATCTCCAGTAATTTAAAAATGTAAACTATGGGGGAAGAGAGCCCTGTGCATGCTGTCACGTGTGGTGATGCAGCCTCAGCCCTGCCATCCTGTCACTGGGGGGGCCTGAGTGAATCCCGAGCCCTCTCTGGCGCATCCTGTCTTCATTTCACCTTCCTCTTCATCATCTCAGTCTGACGGGGCTCTGACAAGGGCACGAGGCTTTCAGACGCTACCAAAAGTCTGTTTTCATCCCCTCCTAAAATCCATATGTTGAAGCCCTAACCCCCAATGTGACTATATTTGGAGAGTAAGTCTACAAAAATGATCAAGATGAAACTAGGTCATAAAGGAGGGGCGCTGATTTAATAGGACTAATCTTTTAGTAAGAGGAGACACTAGAGAGTGCTCCCCCAGCCCCCTGCATAAGCCCCAGGCAAAGGCCAAAGGAGGACACAGTGAGAAGAGGAATGTCTGCTAGTTACACCAAAGCTTATTGTTCCAAACAGATGACCTCAGAAGGGAAGGAGTGTCCAACTGTTGTCACCTGCTCACCAGCACCCAGAGAACCCAGCTAGTCTCCCTTCTGCAGAACCTGGAATTATATGAAATTCAATTTAAAAGGCACAAAATTTGTCTTCTAGGATCACCCACCCCTCTCAGATCCATTTTATAAAAGATTATTTATTTATTTATTTATTTATTTATTTATTTATTAGAGAGAAAGCAAGCAAGCACAAGGGGGAAGGGGCAGAGGGAGAAGCAGACTCCCCACTGAGCAGGGAGCCTGACTTGGGGACTCCATCCCAGGACTCCAGGATCATGACCTGAGCTGAAGGCAGGTGCTTAACGGGCTGAGACACGCAGGCACCCCCTCAGATCCGTTTATTTCAGAGTTTATTTTTGTAAGGAAATATAAGTACAGTAGAATGATATCCCCCACGCCACCCCATTTCTTGCTGGGAAAGATGGCTCTGCCTATTGACAAATAGACTTGAATTAAAGTCACAAACAAAATAGCAAGTTATCTCTGAGGTATAGGAGTGTACAGTCTCTGGCCTCCTCCCTCCCCTCCACAAATCCCCACTGTAATAATTTTTCTGGGGAGGGGAGGGACTGAGTGATTGATTGATTAGGAAAAAAAAAAAAGAATATAAATTAATTATAGCTTAAACTACGTCTATACTTTCGCTTAAAAGTAAGGAGATTTTTCCAAATTTTTCACATAGAGAAACAAATTCAGTAGAAAGGTAACAGGCCTCATTTATTTATACCTTTCTCCTTGCCATGAAATTGATAGGATTTCTGTTGTTTTTCCTGTTAGAGACACTCCTGGTTCAATTTGCTCCAATACAAGTTCACTCTCCCTCCCATCAAACTGCCTCCAGTATTATTTTCCCTACCTCAGTAAATATCATTATTCTCTGTCCTGTCATATACGCTAAATGAAAAGAAAATGAAGAGAAAAAGCAAAGATCTGAAACGCATAAATACTTGGCAGGTTAGGACCACGCAGTGCTTAGCTTTTACCACAAGGTGGCAGTGCGAATTCAATGATAAATTTCATCCGCAGCGGCTGCTCTGGAGGTGCCTTTCAGAAGAGCCTGGGAGTTCCCTAGTGAGGCCATACGGGTGATTCTTGAATCCTGCAGGATCTCAGGCAAGTTTTCTTTTCTGCTCTTGGTACGGAAGCCTGATGTCTAGCTGTTTTCTACCTCAGATGATGTGATTCCCCATCTCTTCTTGAAGGGAACAAAATTGCATGCCCATTGACCAGAGAATGCCCAGATGGCCCTACAGAGGCCCCCTTTTCATTGCCTACAGAACAGTCACTGGAAGTCTACCAAATATAAACCTCCCAAGTCTTCCTGCACACAGGATTTGGTCAGGAGGACATTCTAAGTACTATGCTCCGAGAAGCAGCCTCAGCCTCCAGGAATGTGCAGTAAATGGCATTTGGTGATGGTAATGTTCCTAAGATCATGAGTGCTGGTAAAGCCTTGGATCAAGGCCGACATCATAATCCCTAAATATTCCCTCTTCTCTCGGTTGTGGTAACTTTCTGTTCTCCTCGTAAGCTGCTCCCTGGCCCAGACACCACACACCTGTTCTTTCCTCCATCTATCCAGCTGCTCCTACAATGCCTCCATTATCTCCCTGCAAGGAACCCTCAGCCCAGCTGCCCCTCCCTCTGCTGCTGTGGAAACACATGCAAGTCCTTCACTCCTCTAGGTAAGAGGCAGCCTGGTTGCTTGGAAAACACTTAAGTGTGGGCATTGCAGAGACCGAGGCATGAATCCATGATTTGCCTTTTATTCAGTGTGTGAACAAGTTGGAGCAAGTGTTTTCTCTCTGAGTGGGTTCCATGCCCACCAAAATGGAGTCACGGGCTGGCATAAAATGTAAAGCCCATGGTGGAGGGTCAACAGGTATTCAAGTCCCTCCCTCAGGGACCTTATCAGCCATTCCTTGTTATCCCCTGATTTTTCTTATTAGTCACTCAAGAAAGGAGTATATAGGAAAATTATGAAGGTTGCGAGGCCACTATATGCAGCATCAAATCTACTGACTCATTTAGTTCCCTGCACATCCTTAGAAACAGTTCATCTGCACATTTGCGTCATCTGAGGCTCGGTGATTCAGAGTGTGGTCTCTGGACCGGAAGCAACGATTTCACCCAAGTGCCTATTAGAAATATAGACTCTCAGTCTCTGCCCCAGACCTCCCAAATCTTAGTGTGCTTTTTCACAACCCCCTACCAGGTAATTTGTGTGCACTTAGAGTTCGAGAAGCCCAGCACAGCTTTATAGACTACTGATGTCTGGGTCCCTCCCACAGAGACGATGATGTAATTGGTCTGAAGAGCTGGCTGAGCTGGAGACTTAAAAGCTCCCAGGGGATCCTAATGTGCTACCAAGATTAAGAACCACTGATTGGGGGGGGTGTTATGGACATCCATTTTACAGAGTGATTTACCTGAGACTTACTGAGTCATCTCTGAGGCCATTCTCTGCTGTTTTATACGCACATATAACATCTATATACAGATGCATATATGTACATACATATACAACAGAAGTATGCATATTAATATATGCACATACCCGTACATATATTATCTATGCACACACACACACACATATAGTATATACACACATGCATATGTATGTACCTTTGCATATATAATATACAGGCATATGCATATTAATGTGCATGTGCATATTGATATATACACACATGTGCATATATAATATATACACATGAATATATACACACATAGGCATACACATCTTCCTCCAGAAGTCCTTTATTTTTACTTATCTCCATCTCATCCTATAGCTTGCTTTCATCTTTCTCTTATTATTTCCCCAAATCCCAAAGATCGTAGACCAGCAGGAGATCATCAGCCCAGGGTTTTTTGTTTTATCACCAAGATATCATTTACAAGATAATAGAGTCAGGTCTTGTAAGCAATTGAGAGACTAAATGTTGAATATACTGCTTAAGGTCATAAGTGCCTGGGGAAGCTTCCCGGCTCAGAGATTTTCTAGGTATCAGTGCAGACAGTACATTTTGAGGTGGTGGAGAGAGAGCCTGGCTTCTCCAACCATAAAATTCACAAGATGACCAGGGATCTTAAGTGCAGACTCTTGGTTTGTCAGTGTGGGGTCGGGGCAAGGTTCTGCATTTCTAACAAGCTCCCAAGTGAAGGGGGTGCCACGAAAGGTGTGGTGTATTTGGTCAGAGCAGCGCACTACAACGTGATCCCAGCTGCCTGGTGTTCAAGTCCCAGCCGCTGACTGGGGTGTTCATTCCGTCTCTCTCACCAATGTTAAACATGTGTCATTGACTGTGGAGAACCACGGACCCCCCATGTCAGCCCTCAGCCCACCTCTGGGTGGCGCTCTGGGAACACCTCCCACAGGTTTCTTGCTGAGCAGCTCTTGAATGTTCATTGAATGAATGTTTATTGAACCTAAGAATAAATCAGAACACTATTTAAATAAGACAGTCAAGGTCCTCGTGAGCAGCTTGCATTCTAGCAACAACAAGTAAGTGTATAAAGTAGATCATTACAAATTGTGATAGGCACCCTAGGAGAGAGAAGGGATATGATAGGAAGGGACTGGGAAGGTGGTCTGGAAAACACCTCGGAGGAGGTGATATTTGAACCCAGACGTAAAGGATGAGAATAAGGCAGTCAGGAGGAGGGCAGGGGGAAAAGCATTCTAGGCAGAGGGAACAGCAAATGGAAAAAAGCAGGGCTGCTCAAGGAGTATAAAGACCTGTAGGCTTGAACAGATGGAATCAAGGAGAAGCAAGAGGAGATGGAGGGACTACATCTAGCAGGGCTGCAAGGTAGGATGGGTGGGAGGTGGAGGATAGAAAAGATGGATTCGTTTTTTGTTTTTTGTTTTTTTTTTTTAAGAACAAATGAAAGTCTTTGAAAGGTTTTAATCAGGAAAGTAGCCAGATCCAATTTCCATTTTTAACTAATCTCTCTGACTGCTGTGTGGAAACTACCCTGGAGCAGCCAACAGTGCATGTAAGAAGGTGAAATGAAGATTGTTATGCTAGCCCAGGCGATTACCTTGAAATGAGGAAAGTGACGGTGGTGCTAATGTTAAGAAGTGAACAGATATGATATATGGTTTTGGAAGCAAATATAACAATTTGCTAGTGGTTTGAATACATTCATTTTTGGTTATTTTGATTTCAGGAAACAAAACTTAATCTTAACTTTCTTCAGAAAATAAGGACAATTTACAGACTTATAAAAATGAAAACTATGATGGTGTAGGCTTCAGGTGAGGTTTGATCAGGGCTCTAGCCTTATTTTTCTGATTCTCAGTCCTGCTCCATCTGTCCCCCACCCTTTGTGTGTCATTTATCCTTAAACTGAGTCCATACATGGTTGCAAGAGGGCTTCCAGGGCAAGATACATGGTGGCAAGTTGGTTTTATTTATGGAGAAGGGGCAGGCATCATTTTCAACAACTGTAAAACAAAAATCTTGATTTTGAGATTCATTGAGCCAACTTTGAACAAATGTCTGTTGCCAGGAAAACAGATCAGAGAGTTAGCTCAATATCCCTACCTGCTATGCCTACATTGCCAGTGGATGGATTAGCTTTGGTGGGGGTTACTAAGCACAGGCAGCATGGATAAGGGATTGAGAGTCCCTGAGTTGGCTTGGACCGATGAAGGTATTGGCATGATTCATCCTACCCAAATAACAGTGTTATGCTAGCCCAGGCTAGCACAGAGGCTGCATGGGGGGAAGAACCGCATGGATGTTGAGGAGAAACGTACAAGTTCCATTACTGTAAACTGTATTACGTTTGAAGGCATGAAAGGACATGAGGACGACACCTAAGTTTTTGGAGGTGTCAAGCTAAGATAGGGAAGACCGAAAGGCTTAGAGGGGAATAAATACAGATGTCTCTTTGATACTCAAGGATCTGAGTCTATTGAGCATTTGGAAATACGAGCAGGAGCTAAAGGGATTTGTCCTGGTGGAGTCACTCACATCACAAGGCATCCTGTAGGTGTGGAACAGAGTGACAAACTTCAAGCCACTGATGCAGTCTCTCCTTGACTCCTAGCCCAGAGATTAGCATGAGGAGAGAGGGGTGGCCTAGGATTCTGATTAAAAGGTTAGGGCCAGTGGTTTTGCAAACCAAATAAAGCCACGAGTATCAGTATTCTGCTACTAAGGGAATAAATGGCGCATCTTACTAAACATGTGGATAAAAAAAAATTAGAATGAAAAATCTTTTTTATGTCTTTTATTTCTGTGATACTTAGAACAACCAGAGGAGGGAAGTAAGAAGGGGATTTGGAGCCCCATTTTTTCAATGAAAACAATGATTCACACCAGTTAACTGATGACACCAGAATTTTGTGTTTGAACCCCAACATCTTGATCTAAATCTAACCTCCAAACCCTGTAGATCCAAGTATCTATGGTCAGATAAATTATTCTTGGGGGGGGAGATATGTACATGACTCAAGACAGGGGAGGCATCTTAATAGGGTCACAGCACATAAGATGGAAAAAATCCTGGACTCCCAGTCAGAACAACACTGAGCTTGGAGCTTTGCTTCTCCCTTCCTGTCTCATCTTGGGTGACTCACTGAATTTTTCTGTCTAATAAGAGGTTTGAGTTAGGTCAGTTGTTTTCAAAGTTTAAAAGAAGAAACATGCCCCCCCGCCAAAGAAGAGCTATATTAGGGAGTGTAAATAACTTAGAGAGAACCCAGCACAACTTGTCACCCATCCTCTTGCCCCAGGACCATCATCCTGGAAGGGCTGAAGACCCCGGTGTTTTGATTTTCAGGAGTCTATAGGGTTGCTTCCTTTTCTAGGTAAGTCCTAGGGTTGCCTATCTTCCCGGGGTTTAAAGTCTCCAGGCCTCCAGGAATGCTGCCTCCCAGGCCCTGTCTCCACACCTGGCCAGTGCCACAGGGCAGCAGGTGTTTTCTGTTCATAGTTCTGTGAGTGCATGAACCCAATGGATGAAGCACCTTTATTGGTTTGCCGGCATGTGGAAACTCAGGCATGAGGGAGTTGAAGACAGGATTGTTCATCGGTTGCTGTTAGCAAGTACATTTGCCAAACTCTTGGTCAAATTAAACAGGAAATGATTAAAGCGTCCTGGAGTTGAGAAAGGCAAGAATAATAAACACTCATAATTATGTGCAGCATTGCGTTACGTTGTGTTATAGGCCTTATATGTGTCATCTCATCTAATCCTCTGAACCATCTTAGGGTCACAATATTATGATCTTAAGTATTATTATTCACATTGCATATATGGAAAACTGAGGTTCTAAATTATTATGAAAACTGCCTTCGGGTGCTCTATTAAAAAATGATACAGTTGGGATAGAAATTCTCAGAACTTTCTAGATACAAATGCAAGAATAGTTTTTCCAGAATTTTCTAAGATTAAGAAATAAGACCATAGCATCTCAAACCAACATAAACTTTTTCTCAATGGTTACTTTCTTTAGGGGTTCAATCACTCATTGCTTCAACAATAGACTGCTATTTAGACTGCATCTGGCTTTGCTCTGGAAGGGAAAAACAAGGTGAGTAAGATACCATATTTTCCCTCTAGGAGTTCACAGCCTAGCAGGGGAATAAAGTAGGTCACACATATCACTTGTTTTAAGTGCCATAATAGAGGTTAATTCAAGGGGTGCCTGGGTGGCTCAGTCAGTTAAGCGTCTGCCTTTGGCTCAGGTCATGATCCCAGGGTCCTAGAATTGAGCTCTGCATCAGGCTCCTTGCTCAGCGGGGACCCTGCTTCTCTCTCTCCCTCTGCCTGCCTCTCTGCTAACTTGTGTTCTCTATCTCTCTGTCAGATAAATAAATTTTAAAAAACTTAAAAAAAAAAAAAGATTAGTTCAAAATTCTGAGGTGTCAGCAGACATGATAGAATTAAGGGTCTCTGAAAATCTCCACAAAAACAATAAGAACACTGGCAAAAAAAAAATTAGAAAATCCATGTTATCATAACCCTGGACATTAACAAAATCTTCCAGGGGTGCCAGTGGGTTAGAGACTCTGCTTTTGGCTCAGGTCATGATCCCAGGGTCTTGGGATTGAGCCCCACATCAGGCTCTCTGCTCAGCAGGGAGCCTGCTTCCTCCTCTCTCTCTCTCTGCCTGCCTCTCTGCCTACTTGTGATCTCTCTCTGTCAAATAAATAAATAAAATCTTTAAAAAACAAAAACAAAAAACAAAACAAAACAAAATCTTCCAACAATCCAAGAGGTGTTTATTAAAGAATTTTTCCTAAATATAATTTTTAACAGAAAATTATAAGGTATGCAAAGAAATAAAGTATGCCTCATACCTTGGAAAGTGAGTGATCAACAGAAACCAGTTGAGAAAGCTCATATATTGGGACTTACTAGATGAAGACTTTAAATTGGATATTTTATTTTATTTATTATTTTAAAAGATTTTTATTTATTTATTTGACAGAGAGAGATCACATGTAGGCAGAGAGGCAGGCAGAGAGAGAAGGGGAAGCAGGCTCCCTGCTGAGCAGAGAGCCCAATGAGGGGCTTGATCCCAGGACTCTGAGATCATGATCTGAGCCGAAGACAGAGGCTTAACCCACTGAGCCACTCAGGCACCCCTAAATTGGATATTTTAAGCATGTTCGGAGAACCAAAGGAAATTGTGAGATCAATGTCTCACTATGTAATATCAGTAGAGAAAAATTATAAAAAGTTGGGGCACCTGGGTGGCTCAGTCATTAAGTATGTCTGCCTTTGGCTCAGGTCACAATCCCAGGGTCCTGGGATCAAGCCCTGCTTCGGGCTCCCTGCTTGGTGGGAAGCCTGCTTCTCCCGCTCTCACTCCCCCTGCTTGTGTTCCCTCTCTTGCTGAGTTTCTGTCTGTCAAGTAAATAAATAAAATCTTTAGAAAATTATAAAGTGAGTTGAATAAAAATTCTAGAGTTGTGGGGTACCCGGGTGGATCAGTCAGTTAAGTTGGAAAAAAAATGCTCAACATTATTAGCTATGAGTTAATTATACCAAACCATAGTGAAATGTCATTTCTCACCTACTAGGATGGCTATGGTAAAAAAGATTGACTATAACAAGTGTTGACAGAGATGTGCAGACACTGAAAGCCTCATGCATTGCTGATGAGAATGCTAAATGGTGCAGCATTTTGGCAAACAATTTGTAAGTTCCTTAAAAAAAATGTTAAACTTACAGTTATCATGTGACTCAGCAATTTTACCCTTAGGTATATACCCAAGAGAGCTGAAAACATATTTCTACCCAAAATCTTGTATTTTGAGGTTCATGGAAACATTATTCATGATAGCCAAAATGTGAAAATAATCCAAATGTTACCTGATGAATGGATAAAGTAGTGTGTTCATGTAATGAAATAGGATTCAGCCGTAAAAAGGAACAAAGTTGTAATGTATGCTACAAGGATGAACCTGAAAAATACCATGCTAAGTGGAAAAAACCAGACACCAAAGACCACATTATATACTATTTCATTTATAGGAAATGTCCAGAATTGGCAAACACGTAGAGACAGAAAATAGATCAGTGGTTGCCTGACCCGGGCAGGGAGGGAACGTGGAATGCAGTGACTGCTAATGGATACAGGGCTCTCCTGAGGATATGGAAACTGTTCTGGAATTAGATCGTGGTATTGATTGCACAACTGTGCAAATACACTAAAAACCACTGAATCGTACACTTTAAAAGGGTGAATTTTATGGTGCATGAATTATATCTCAATTTATATCCTACCCTATGTCTTACTTTTATGGTCTGAGAATTGAAAGCACTACAGGAGATCAGAGGAAAGTTGAAAGCTAACAGGAGGATCCAGGAAGGCGTCCTCGAGGAAGTGACACAAGTCCTTTTCCTAACTCTCAAGTCTCTGAGAATCGCTGGCTTATAATCAAGTCCTGAAGCAATGCCTCTCCAGAGCAGTAAGGTTCCACTTCACACTCTGATACTCCTTCCTAGTGTCTTCCTTTCCTCTGTACAGGGTTTACAACACATTCATACAATCCAAGCCTCCCTTGTCCATCCACGTTTCAGTGGACATTTCTTCTATATCTCAATACATTATTTTTCATAGTCATTTTTTTTTTACCTTTCCCTGTCTTTTTTAAATCGAAGTAGAGTTGACATACAATATTTTATTGGTCTCAGGTATACAACATAGTGATTTGACATTTATATACATTATGAAATGATTGCCATTATAAGTCTAATTGCCACACAGAGTAATTACAATATATTCTAGCCAGATTTAGAGCAGACGCAGTGTAGCAAAACAGAAAACTTTTAAAAATGACTGACCCCTCTTCCATCAAACATGGAAAAAATTACGGTCTCCTTCCCCACCCATACCAGGAAAAACTGAGTGAGGAGGCTATCCTTCCACTCTTGTGAAGGGGTAACCCTACTACCCCTGCCAAGATGGCATCAGGGAAGGTCAGATAGGCAGCAAGGACTTTCCTCCTCAACTGAATCAATCCCCTGATTATCAGTGGAGAACGTGGTGGGAGCCTGAACACCCACCTCCCCTCAGCAGCAATGTAGAACCTTCTCCCCTCTTTGAACATCAACAGAAGCCAGATAGAAAACCTGAACTCTTGGGGTGCCTGTGTGGCTCAGTCAGTGAAACATTTGCTTTCAGCTCAGGTTATGATCTCAGGGTCCTGGGATCGAGCTCCGTGTCGGGCCCGTGGCTCCACAGGAAATCTGTTTCTCTCTTGCCCTCTGTGCTTTCTCTCGTTCTTTCTCAAATAAATAAACAAAATCTTAAAAAAGAAAGAAAGAAAGATAGAGAGAAAGAAAACCTGAACTTCTTCTTCCACCTAAAAATAACCAGGAGATGTCACCATCCTCGGCCAGTGAAAGCCAGATAAAACAGTCTTGAGGAAGATCCAGAGAGTCCTAACATATGAAAATGTCCAGCTTTCAGCTAAAATCACTCATCATACCAAAAAAAAAAAAAAAAAAAAAAAAACCCAAAACCCAAAAACCAAAAAAACAGGAAGATCTCAAACTGAATTTAAAAAGATAATCAACAGACACAAGCACCAGGATGAGACTGAAGTTAGGATTATGAGAGGAAGATTTGAAAGCAGCCATGATAAAAATGTTTCAACAAGCAATTACACACATGCTTGAAACAGTAAAAATAATTAGAAACCTCATCAAGCAAACAGAAGATATAAAGGGAAGCTAAGTGGAAATATTAGAACTGAAAAATATAATGACTGAAATGAAACGTTCATTGGATCAGTTCCACAGCAGAATGGAGGGGACAGAGGAGAACTTTGTCAAAGGAATTCAGGAGTGGCAGGATCATGCCAGATAAAGGATATTTGGGAGCAAAGAAAATTACCAGAGTCAAAAGAATTTCATAGCAGAAAAAGTATAATTTCCCCAAGAAGACATGGAGATCTTAACCGTGTGCACCAAACAGCAGAGTTATAAAATAATGTGAAGCGAAAACTGATAAAACTGATAGAGAGCTAGAAATATACACAGTTACAGAAGGAAACTTCAATGCCTCCCTGTCAGTAATTAAGAGAAAAACTAAATAGAACATTAGCCAGGATAGAGAGGAACATAACACTCCATCAAAGAACATACCTGATCAGCATGTCTAGAACACCCCACCTACCAATAGCAGAATGCATATTCTTTTCAAGGGGTCACAGAACATACACCAGAATGACCATATCTTGGGCCACAAAATAAGCTTTAACAAATTTAAAGTAATTAAAATCATAAACAGTGCGTTCTCTGATCACAATAGAATCAAATTAGAAATCAGTAACAGAAGGCTAACAGGAAAACCTCCAAACACTGGGAAACTAAACAGAACACTTCTAAATGATCCATGAGTCAGAGAGGAAGTCTCAAGGGAAAATTTTAAAGGGCATTTAGCCCAGTTACAACATATGAAACTGTGAGACACAGCTAAAACAATGCTGAGAGGGAAACTGGTAGCACTAAAGGCACTTATTAGAAAAGAAGAAAGGTGGAAAGCAGTATGGAGTTCCATCAAAAAAATTAAAAAGCATATCATCCAGCAATTCTCCTCCTGAGTATTTACCCAAAAGAAACAAAAACACTAACCCCAAAACATATCTGCACCCCTATGCCAGGAAAATATGGTATATAGTCAATGGAATATTATTCAACCACAAAAAAGAAAGAAATCTTGCTGTTTGCTATTACAACATGGATGGAACTTAGCATTACACTAAGTGAAACAAGTCATAGAGAAAAACAAATACCATAGGATCTCACTTATATGTGGGATCTTAAAAAACAAGTTCTAAAGAAACAACCTCACAGATACAGAGAACAGATTGGTGTGTGTCAGAGTCAGGGGACAGGGGGTGGGCAAGATGACTGAAGGTGATAAAAAGGTACAAATTCTTAGTTATAAAATAAATAAATCAGGGGAGGTAATGTATAGCACTGTGACTATGGTTAACAATATTTTATTGTATATTTGAAATTTGCTAAGAGAAGAGATTTTAAAAAATTCTAAACCC
Source organism: Mustela nivalis (assembly GCF_964662115.1). NCBI lineage: Eukaryota > Metazoa > Chordata > Mammalia > Carnivora > Mustelidae > Mustela > Mustela nivalis. Next base: position 143,245,588 of record NC_139021.1, read on the forward strand.
AAGGGAAAAAACCTGTTATTCTATGTGGTAATGAATATTAATTGGGGTTATTGTGATGACCATTGCATAATATATATATATATATATCAAATCTTTATGGTCCATGTCAATTATATCTCAATTTTAAAAAAGAGGAAAAGTCTTAACTCACTTATCTAAGCTCTCACCTCAAGAAGAGCAAAATAATCCCAAAACAAGCAGAAGGAAGGAAGTACTAAAGAGGAGAAAAAAAATCAATGAAATTGAAAACAAAAAAGTAATGTAGAAAATCAATAAAACAGATTTTTTAAGTCAATAAAATTGACAAAACTCTAATAAGAGTGATAAGAATAAAAGAAAGAAGATGCAAATTAACAGTATCAGGAATGAAACTAGGATATTGTTACAGACTCTGCAGATAGCAGAAGGATTAATATGGGAATACCAAACACAGTTATACATACATAAATTTCACAATGTAGATGAAATGGGTCATTTCATTAAAAAGCACAAATGACCACAACTCACCCAATATGAAACAGATAATTTAATAGGCCTTCTACAACTATTAAAGGAATTGAGTTTATAATTTAAAATCTCCCAGAAACAACATCTCCAGACCCAGAGAACTCTATTAACTGTTTAAAGAAAAATTAATACTAATTCTATGCAATCTCTCATAGACAATAAGAGGGAAGACTTCTCCGTTTAAGAAGATATCATTACCCTAATACCAAAACCAAAGACAAAATGAGAAAGTTATAGACTTTTCTCTAAGGGTAAAAAAATATATATTAGAGCTAACATCATACTTAAAGATGAAAAAAATAAATGCTTTATCCCCAAGACCATGAGCAATGTAAGGATGTCTACTTTCATAGCTCTTATTTAATATAGTGCCATAAGTTCTAACCAGCATAACAGCAAGAAAAGGAAGTAAATAGCATACAGATTGGAAAGGAAGACATAAATCTGCCTCTATTTGCAGATTTGGTGGTCTACAGAATGGTCTACAGAAAATTCCAGTAAATGTGCAAATATACTCTTAGAACTAACAAATATCCTACAAGCAAGATTGTAGGATAAAACAAAAATGCGCAGGGGTGCCTGGGTGGCTTAGTTGGGCAAGCGTCCGGCTCTTGATCTCAGCTCAGATCTTGATCTCAGGGTCATGACTTCAGGCTCCATGCTGGGCTCCATGCTGGGCGTGGAGCCTACTTTAAAAAAAAAAAAAAAAAAAAAGGAAAAGAAAAAGATACAAAACCAATTCTATTTATATATATTAGCAGCTAGCATGTGAAATCAAGATACAATACCATTTACAATTGCTCAAAGACAGTGGAAAACTTAGGTGTAAATCTAACAAAACATGTATAGGACTTTCATGTTGAAAATTGTGCAATGCTGATGAAAGAAATTAAAAAAGACTTAAGTAAGTGGAGAAACACATCTTGTTCATGAATTGGAAGACTCAACACAGTGAAGGTATTCATTCTCTCTAAATTGATATACAGGTATAATATAATTTTTAAAAAAGATTTATTTATTTACTTGACACAGACAGAGAGATCACAAGTAGGCAGAGAGGCAGGCAGAGAGGGGGAAGCAGGCTCCCTGCTGAGCAGAGAGCCCGATGTGGGACTTGATCCCAGGACCCTGAGATCATGACCTGAGCCGAAGGCAGGGGCTTAACCCACTGAGCCACCCAGCCACCCCTATAATGCAATTCTTACTAAAATCCTAGCAAAAATTTGTATAGATATAGGTTTTAAAAATTATATATGGAGGCAAAGGAACTTAAATACCGTAAATTTTTTGAAAAGGAAGAATAAACTGGAAGGAATCCATTAACCCAATTTCAAGGCTTCTTATAGAGCTATAGACATCAAGACTATTTAGTATTGACAGAAGTTCAGTCATGTAGATCAGCGGAATAGAACCAGAGAACTCAGAAAAAGACCCATAGCAATACGCCCACCTGATTTTTTTTTTTTTAAGAGATTTTATTTATTTATTTGAGAAAGAGTACAAGCCAGGTGAAGGGGTAGAGAGAGAGGGAGAAGCAGACTCCCTGCTGAGCAGGGAGCCCAATGCAGAACTTGATCCCAGGACCCTGGGATCATGACCTGAGCCAAACGCGGTCACTTAATCCACTGAACCACCCAGGTGCTCCGCTCACCTAATTTTTGGTGAGGGCACAGAAGCATACATGAATGGTGCAACTGGACATCCGTAGTCATAAACAAATACATAAAAAGGAAACTTGACCTAAGTGTCACGTTGCGTATAAAAATCAACTTGAAATGGGCCATGCACTTACAAATATAAAGTGTAAAACTATAAAACCTGTAGAAAAAAATCTTAGGGGAAAAAACTACAGGCTGTAAGAACCAGCCAAAGTGTTCTTACGCTAGACACCAAAAGGAAAGGAAGGAAATCTGATAAATCTGACTTTATCAAAATTAAAAACATTTGTTCTGCAAAAGACCCTGTTACAAGGGATTTTTGACAAGAACACATTTAAGAGTGTCTGGGAAGAGATGGGGAACTTCACTTCAGGTCGATAGAGAAGTTCATTTGGGACCCTTTGAAAACAACCAGTTACATTCATCCCTATGATCTTGCCATCCAACCCCCATCCCTCCCTTCAGTCTTTGTGGTAATTAGGAGGGACTCACCTTGCGCCTTGCTGAAGTCCAGACTCCGCTGTGTAACACAGTTCTTTAATCTGCCTGTCTAGTGATCCCATCACAAATGGCTTAATGGAGTCTGGCACATCTTGGGTCTGGTGTGATTTTCTACACAGTACACTCATTATAGGTGGTTGGGACAAATGATCTAATTCATAAAGAAAGCTACTTTCAAAGCCTTCTGTTTCAGACCCAGCTCTAGGTCTGTTAGGAGGAAAACACATCACATTTTCTATTTGAGAATATTTGGATTTAAGTTTTCAATTTGGGCATTGGAGGGAATATGAAGAGGACCTTGTGGCTCCTGCTTTATCCAAATCTTTTTATAAGGTGAAGGAACTTAATTGTTTTGAGCTCTCCATATTAAAGTTTTGAGTGAAAAACATAGTCTGTGATGTGAAGGGCACAGTATCTACTTACCTTGGAACTCATTTGTGCCATTATACTATCAAGGACTCAAATGTTAATAATCATTATTACTTTGTTGTAAAAACTGCTTTTACCTCTCCTGCCTTCACTGTTCACTGTTCTGAAAATGTTTCAAATACTTCCAGAGACAACTGCCTAGGGAGCAGTCACAGAACATTTTCCTTCCACCTGGATATTAACCCAGCAAGCTGCAAGCAGCAGCTTCAGAATTATGTACCTGCGATCAGGCCAAATGCAGTAGAAGCAGTTACCCTTGTCTCCTCAGAGGCAAAGAAACTCTTTTGCACATCAGTCGTTTTCTTTTTTTTGCTCTCTGCTCAGAGATCCAGCTCCACCTCATGAAAAGGCTGTCTATTCAATCAGAGAGACACAAAGTTGGCTTGTGCAAACCAAGCATAAAAGACACAAGAGCAATTATTCTGGTTAATAAGCTTGGAGGAAACATGTAGAGGCCAATTGTCCAGTGGACACAAGAAGGGTTTCTTGTCTAGAGAGTGTATAATGCGGCAGACACTGTCATTTGTTTGCCCATCCAATGACCACCCCCCTTTTTTATTGCTTAGGGGGGGAAAAAAAAACAAAACAACTATTTGCTACAGATATCAGGCAGGTGGCCATGGGATTTAGGAGAAAATGATTTGCTATCAGTCCTCTTGGATGAGCAAATTACAATTTTTCTATATAAATTTTGGTAGGCAGGCTTCAAGACCTTCAAACAATTCTTCCTTCTAGCATTTACCCCCTGCTATAGTCCTCTTCTACATAGAATAGGGCTGATGTGTGACCAACCGGGATATTGTGGAAATGCAGAATTTAAATCCGACTTTCAAAGCTAAGTCATCAAACACATTGCAGCTTTTATCTTGCTCTTTTGGATTATTCTTTCAGGAGGAACCCAATTCTCAAAGGGTAAAAGCCTTCAAGCAATCCGATGATAAAGTCCATGGGACCAGGAACTGATGCCTCCTGCAACAGCCAACATGGAGTCACTGGTCATAGGAGTGAATTAAACTTTGCTCAGATCCTCCAGCCATGGCTTCAGGCAACTGGAAATCCAGATGATATCCTGCCTGCTCTTTTCTAAGAGACCCCAATCCAGAACCACACAGCCAACTCTCTCCCAAATTTCTGGCTCAAAGAAACTACAAGAGATAAAGACCTGCTATTGCTTTAAGCCAATACATTTCAGAGTGATTTGTTACACAGTGATACATAACAAACATACCTGTCATGTTGATTTCTACTTCCCATGTGTGACATAGAGATAGTCAGAAAACCACCAACTAAAAGCCAGAGTCATAAAAGAGAGAACTTGACGTTGCCTATTATCTTGTTGTGACAGCCTGGGCCAGTGGTGTGCTCATAAGCCTTATTTCTAGAACAATTTAGAAAGCCCTGAGTATTTACCTAGTTCTGTGGTATAAATATTCCCGCCATGGTTAAGCTCGTGCTCTCAGCACAGCTGGGAAAAGTTAGCTGTCTGGAACCCCTATGAGTCAGCTCCAACAGTGGGGAAAGAATTTAAGGCCAGGTCTCTTTCAGTTCAAAGCTCCAGCTCTTTATAATCTGGATGCTGCTGTTTCCAAAACACAGACAGCACTGGAGACCCTTGACCTACCTAAGAACTAAAAAGCATCTGGATTAGCTAACAAGTACTTTTGATTACTTATTATTGTAGTGGTCTGACTGAAGCCAGGAGATACTGTTTCTTCCATACCCACTTCTTCAGCCTTGAGGGGAGCTCCTCTTGGTGCTTGAAAGAGCCAACAAGTACCTACATTCCTACTCAGTGAGAGAAAATGAGGTCATCCCTGAAGACGTGGACTGGCAATGTCCTAAAACAGGGACTTAAGACTGCCAACCTAAGGATTTCCTGGTGTGTGGTTAGGTCCCCCATGAATAGAATGGGCTTCACAACTAAGACCAGGAGCCTCCCTTGAAGCCTGAGATGTGATCAGTTTAGCAATAAACAGACTTAGGGAAGAAACTTCTATGGTAAGATAATGACATAGTGGTTAAAGGTGAACTCAGATTGTCTGAATTCACACTGTTTCCACTAGCTGTGTGATTTAGGGGCATTTGCTTAATTTTATAAGCTCGAGCCTTTCCCATCTGTAAAATGGGAATAATAGGGTTGATCGTATACAATTATGTATGTTACGTGCTTAGCCTGTGGAAAGTATTCAATACAATTTAGCTATTAGCAGTATTATTACTATCATTACTGTGCCATGATGCAGGTCACTGAAGGAAAAAATGCAAATTTTTGAAAATAAAAGGGAGACACTCCTTAGCATGTCTCCATATTCGCTGTAGTAGAGCTGGAAAGACAAGATGGATAAGGCCTCGCTGCCCCAGGCCCTCCCTGTGGAAGTGTCAGTGACATTCCTCTGCAAAGGCAGCCCCACCCACACCCTGAAATATTTCCAGCCAGGACAGGAGGACACCATGGCCTCACCCACCAGCTGTGCCACAGTTGAGCCTCTTGTTGGGTGCCCACTGAATCTCTGGCTACCCCTTCTCTTGTCTTTGTCTATTTGACCTGGTTTCCAACTCACTTTCTCTGCGGGACACTTGTCTGGGGCTGGATCCCTACCTGAATCTTGTGGTCTTTGTCAAGAGGCTGGGGGAAGAGGCTCTTATACCCTGAGATGACAGCTGAGCTCACTCCTCTGTGAGTACCAACTGCCAGAGGAAGGATGGCATTATCTGCTTAATGTGTCAGCTGTCCCTGTGACTCCCTCACCCGGAGAAGAGCACTTGCCACCCCCCTGTGGATCTGCAGCTGCTTTCTAGAGAGGCTCTCCAGTCCTGTGAGACCTAAGCTGGCATCCTAATCTTCCCCACAATTTGATCTTGCTGAAGTTTCTGTGGGTCTTGTAGATGTCCTCACAAAGGACATCTATACACAAAAGGAGCTTGCTGTAATTAAACAGTCCTGTTTTTCAGTTCCTGGGCCCTACCTCACACGTGGCTGCAGCTCGCTGAGTTACCCACACGGACCAAAGGGATTCAGAAGTGTTCCTATCCACACTCAAGGATGGAAGGTGGTAGCTCTAATGGATGGGAACCCTTCTGGAAGGAAAGGCACCCATGTGTTAGCAGTTGTTATCTCTGGATATAGACATAGAAGTGATTGTTTTTCTTTTTAATACTTTTCTGCATTTTCTCATTTAAAAAAAGATATCTACCAGGAGACATTATCTAACAAATTGTTTTTAAATATTAAAAAAAATCTATCTCTCTGTCTACCTATCTATCAAGTAGCAGGGGTAAAAAGACCTATCTTGAGTTTGAATTGGAAATAGGTCTATTTGGACACATCTGATGACTAGGATGTTAGAAGCAGAGGTCACTTTGCAAGAATGGGCACCCAAGGATGGCAGACACTGGTCACTGCTGAATGCCCAGTACCTAGAGCAGTGCCTGGTGCATAATGGGCACCCAAAGCATATTTTCAAAATGCACTGTTGAGGGGCGCCTGGGTGGCTCAGTGGTTTAAGCCTCTGCCTTCAGCTCAGGTCATGATCTCAGGGTCCTGGGATCGAGCCCCGCATCGGGCTCTCTGCTCAGTGGGGAGCCTGCTTCCCCCTCTCTCTCTGCCTGCCTCTCTGCCTACTTGTGATCTCTGTCTATCAAATAAGTAAATAAATAAAAATCTTAAAAAAAAATGCACTGGTGAGTGAATGAGAGGGGAGGAATTCCTGCAGGTGGAGCCTGATCCAACCGGGAACTTGGTCATCAGGGAGGAGGCCAGACCTAGCCCCTCTCATTCACTTACAAATGCATTTTGAAATCATATTTTGGGTGCTCATTATGCACCCGGCACTGCTCTAGGTACTGGGTATTCAACAGTGACCAGACTCTGCCATCCTTGGGTGCCCATTCTTGCCAAGTGACCTCTGCTTCTAACACCCCAGTGGTAGAACTTGGCATTTCAGTCATCCCTGATTGTTATATCTGTGGCCTAATTTGTCCTTGTTCTTACTTCCAAATAGCTTTGTGATGCCTGTATAGGTATTCTTATCATTTTCACCAAACATCATTGCTCAATCGTCAGTGTGAAGGAGACAGGTGTCCCTGGACCAGTGGGTCTTTGGATTTAAGATGTCCACTTGAGGTCAAGAAGATAATACTTTCTACCTCATTTTTATTTCTATTTTATAAAGAGAATTGTTGTAGTGAGAAGGATTCCTCTGAATTATCTTTTCTAAAAATGGGATTCAGAGATAGAAAATGCCACTACCCTCCCCCAACCAAGAAATTTTAAGAGAGCATTCTGCTGTCCTGCTGAATTTTAATGATATTACCCCAGGCAGGGAAAACTGAAGCATTCAGAACCACTCACTTGCTGGCTGCTTCCCCAAACACCTCAGCTCCACTGGGATGGGCTTCACCTGGGTTTCACAAGTCATTCAACAGTGACCAATCTCTTCCATCCGGGTGCCCATTCTTGCAAAATGACCTCTGCTTCTAACACCTCAGTGGTCCAGTGTGTCCAAATAGACCTACTTTCAATTCAAATACAGGATGGGTCCTTCTACTCCTGCTACTAGATAGATAGATAGATATTTTTTAATATTTAGAAACATCTGTTAGATAGCATCTTGTGGTAGTTATCTTTTTTAAAGTAAGAAAATGCAGGAAAGAATAAAAAAGAAAAGCAATCACTTCTATGTCTATATCCAGAGATAACAACTGCTAACACATGGGTGCCTTTCCTTCCAGTTTCTTTTTTCCCAATAAATGTAAAATTGAAAACAAACCACACGGGGCACCTGGGTGGCTCAGTGGGTTAAGCCACTGCCTTCGGCTCAGGTCATGATCTCAGGGTCCTGGGATCGAGTCCCGCTTCGGGCTCTCTGCTCGGCAGGGAGCCTGCTTCCTCTTCTCTCTCTCTGCCTGCCTCTCTGCCTACTTGTGATCTCTCTCTGTAAAATAAATAAATAAAATCTTTAAAAAAAAAAAAAGAAAATAAACCACACATCCTGAATGGGAAGAACTGGCCATTATCTCCCTTTTCTTCAGAAGGACTTGCAGGACCAAAGACTCTTGGCTGAGAATGAAATGAAGGCATTGTTGGAAGGGTCATTTCACAGTCCCTCTCGGGGAGCCCCCTTCAAAGCACAATATGGCTTCTTTATTTTTCAGGCCAGCCCCAAGGAGATAAACCAAACAGGATATCCCATAACAATGCAGCGTACTGACTCCCAGGAAAAAGAGAGGTATGTTACTAATTATAAGACAGGTCAGGGAAGAGCTTGTTCCTCATTGTGGGTTTGGGCACTGTCCCTGACAATTAGCACTGGTATTCGTCCATGGGACCTGTGGGTGTTGGCGCTGGATTTAATGGGTGCCTCTCATTTGAGGAAGCAGAAGAGCCCAAGGTCATGCTGGTAGGAATGCGACAAAGGAAAGCTGACCAGATGGCAGGCAGCCTGCACCTCCACCACTGGCCTCTGAAGACCAAAGCCCCTCCTGACCCAGGATTCACAGGGGAGTAGATTATGGGATAGGAGTTCCCCAGGGGGCAGCTTGGGATGAAATATCCAACCTTGGGGAAGGGTCCTGGAGCCATATAAAAGGATAGGCGTGGGGAATGAGGCCTTATTCTTCAAACAGGGAGTGTGTTGCTGGAATTGTGGGTGGAGGTTTAAAGAAAGAGACATCCCACAGTGAGGCAGGTGCAAGCAGGAGGCCTACAGCAGGATTAGGACAGGGGTCATGCCCTAGAGGGCCTTGTCTCCTCAGGGAAGGTTGTGCTCTGAAGAGCTCATCTCCTCAGTGCTCTTTGGATTCTAGGGAGAAGTGCTCATTGCCACCTTCTATGAGACAGAACTTCTTCCTCCACTGTGCAAATCAAAGCCTCTGAATGACAACAGGACAGCAGACCCAGGTCAGAGTAGAGAGACATATGCACAGAGAGGAGTATCTATCTCCTGAGGAAAAAAAGAGGTAACTCCATCCCCCTAACCATGAGGACTTGTCTTGGTGCTATCATTTAATGAAAGAAAAGAAAGCACGTTAGGACTTCAGAGAGAATGACACAAAGCTATACAAGAAAGGATCTGTAGTCATAACACACGCCCTAGCTCTACAAAGAACATTGTCAACGTAGACATAATAAGGTAACCTCTGTTTATTGATTTAGCCAAAAGTAGTAATAGAGCTATATTGGGAGAGTGAAAGGAAGAGAAGGTGACGTAAGAGAGCTAAAATCTATAGCAAGTTAAGAGAGAATGCCGAAGACTAATGTTGGGATGAAAAGTGGTTGTTCAGGGAGAGCTGAGGTGTGGTCAGAAAGGTGGCAGGTTTTGCTTTCTCACTATATCATCATCGTCCTCTTAGTGCTCCTAGCCATGTTTGTGTGTGACTTTTATAAAAACTGTTACACCTATGAAGTTATTTAGAAAATACAAGTGTGCCTGTTCTGTACGGCCAGTGTCAGGAGAGTAGGCCCTGGGGACTCTGTGGGTGTGGGAGAGGAGCAGGGCCTCAACACGACCCTGTCATCTCAGTGTTGTCTCAGATGACAAGCAGCAGCTAGGGCCCAGGTGACCTGGCAGCAAGTTAGACCTTCCATTTCAATGGTTAGCTCTCTTCTGGGTTATGTTTCTTATTAGAGAGAAATCACCCATCAATATTCAGTCTTTTACTTCTGAATGAGGGATCTGGATGGACAGGAGCACAGCATGCACTGGGGACATGGAAGGGTAGGTCTTGGGCAGGTCTACCAGCTGTGTACTTTGTCACATCTGGCTACGGGGTCCAGCAGACACCCAAAATCTTTGTGAGCCCCTCTCTGCCAATTGAGCATTCCACTCCCAACTCTTCAGAGTCTAGACACTTTCTCCAACGGCCTCCTGGCCAGGCTATCTTCACCAGTGTTTTTTGAATTGCAGCATGCAGAAAAATGCCCTAGAGAGCTTGTCAGAACAGATTCCTGGGCACCACACCCAGAGATTCTGATTCTGGCTCTAGGGTAGAGCTGAGAGTTTGCAATTCTAATAGGGTACAAAGTGAAGTGGGTCCAAAGGCCATACTTTGTGGAGCCCTAGACAACATCTCCCCTATAGCCCCTAATTTGGGATCACTTGGCTCTCACTGTGATGGTCCTATACCTGACTCAGTGGTTCTCAACTCAGCTGTCTAACCCACACATTCCTGGGAGCTTAAGAGAATTTCTGGAGTCCTTGCAACCCACAGGAGAAAGAGGGGAAGGAGATGGGGGAGTATTTCCTCTAGCTGTCCTTCTGATGAGCATTCCATGCCACCTCCTGTGCCCTAACATGATGTGGGAGTCCTTGTGCGAGGCATCCTTCTAGAGGACCAAAGAGGAAGAGAAATACAAGCTCCCTTTGATTTAGGCTTTTTATTGGAAGGGGTGATTTTTCCCTATCATCTCCCCCCATTTTAACATTAGAATCCAAATGGGGAGACGGCTGAACATAAGGACACTGACACCTGACATTATATATATCTCTCTCATCAATTTCTCCCGAGAACCAGAAGGGCTTTCTTTGATTTCCCCTCCTGTCTGGAAATCACTTCTCCACTGTTAATTCCTCTTTCTTCCTATGGTGGCCATTTGGCCACGTTCCCCAGAGCCTTAATGGCAGGGTAGCTGCTGGGGAACATGATTTAGAGAATATTCAGAAATACATTGTTCAGTGTTTTCAAAATATTGTCCTTGATACATGTAGAAATTATGTTATCCTTTTTCTTTATTACATTTGTTGAACATTCTTATATTTGTGTTTCTTGATTTGGTTTTATTCATTAATCCTACTCTTTTCCTATTTTCAAACTGAGTAATTTCATTACCTTTATGGTAGTCTTCATTTTTAGCTTTCTCCGTTACTTCTTTCTAACATCTCAAATGGAAAGCTTCATTGGTGTTCATCAACAATGTTAAAGGTATACTTTACAATCACATAGAAATCTGTGATGTTACATAAAAGGGACCATGTCGCATGTGCTGTTTTTATTACAGACACCTTTGCAAGCCCTCTGCAGTACCCCCTCATACTAGTCCCACCCCTTGTGTAATCTTTTCTTTCACAATATGAAACATCTGAGGCCAGAAATTTATCTTTTTAGTCATTTGGCTGCATTTCACTGGTTCAACATGTAGCATTGTCACTGTCCTTAATTTCTACAGACATTAAAATCCTGCCATAGATCACGTGAATTTGGACATAATCCCAGTTTGGATCTATGGAGATTGGTGCTTCCTTTCTCCCCTCTCTCAGCCCTCCTCTTCATTTTCAAAGGAGGCAAGCTAAAATTCTTATCTTCCTGAGGTGACAAGGGAAATGTCAGGTTGGGCAGTGAAATAAAGAGAACATGGCTTCCAACTTCCTGGGACTCCCCCAGGCTTTCCCCCCAAGTCAGCTGGATACCATCCAGCGAAGGGATCCTGGGCTTGGCCCTCCTTTCTTGGATGTCCAAATCAGCTGAGGAACCCACAGGCACCCCTGTGAGCATTTAGGTTGAGACAGCCTCTGCTAACAGGTGCACTGGGTGCAGCCGGGACCTGGATAGATACATGGTAAAGCTCCATCTAAAAAGACTTGTCCCTCATCCTGTCCTCTCATTAAAGTTGGCGGTAACATAACTGTGCATTTTACAAAGTTGAGTATTTTGGGCTCTTCTAAGTGAATTGTGGTGTGGTTTTCCTGGGGGATGAAAGACAGAAGTCTTCTCCTATCCCCTTCACTGTGAAAGCCCAGCCCAGAGAATGGCTCCTTTTCTATGATATTCTCCTGCTCCTGCTCTCCTTCTGGCTTACTCTCATCACACTGTCCTGGCTCCTGGCCTTTCTGCATTTCATAGCCTTGGCTCCTAGTCCTATCTGCTGTTTCCTCCCTCAATTTTTCCTGCTTTAACCAATGATTCTGGTAATTTCTTTTTTGAATGTGTGTTATTATTATGTAATGTTTATTTATTTCCTATTTTGAGTGGTATTTTTTAAAAAGATTTATTTATTTATTTATTTATTAGAGAGAGCAAGCACCCAAGCTAAGGGAGGAGCAGAGGGGGAGGGAGAGAGAAAGACTCTTAAGCAGACTCCCCACCAAGCAGGGAACCTGATGTGGAGCTCAATCCCACAACCCTGAGATCATGACCTGAACCAAATCAAGAGTCAGACATCTAACTGATTGAGGCACCCAGGTGCCCCTTGAGTGTTTTTTTGTTTTGTTTTGTTTTTTGCACAGGACATAACACTGAGAAACTATGCAAGTTGGGGGGTGGTCCCTGGGTAGCTCAGTCTGTTAAGTGTCCAACTCCTGATCTCAGGTGGGTCTTGACCTTGGGGTTGTGAGTGAAGCCTACTTAAAAAAAAAAATGAAGAATAAAGAAAGAAAGACAGACAGACAAACTACATAAGGTTATAAAGTGAAATAAAGTCTTTTGTTCCATATCTTTTGGTAACAGAATCCCCTTTCCTGAAAGCAACTATAGTTACCATTTTCTTGAGTATCTTCCAAGAGATGGCCTTTGAATTTACAAATATTTATGTATATACATATATTTATTTTTCCCTATGCAAATTGTAGCATATTATACATACTATTCTGCACCTGGCTTTTCCCTCTTTCCATCATGACTTGGAGAGAGCTCCATTTCAGTACATAGAGAGCTGCTCATTTCTGTTAACGCCATTATATTTCTTTGACTTTTGGGAAAATGTCTTGGGTCATTTTGAGGCCCTCCCCTGCAATCCGCCTTCTGCTCCCCACATTGCAGCCTCCAGTAAGAGGTACCCCCTGAGTTCTCCCATTCCCCAAATATTCCCCACACACTCCCCGCCCGCTGGCCCCCCACTCAGCAGCTGGCACCTTCCTTGCAATTCTCCCTGCTTTCCTGCCAGTGGTGGACAGGAATGAAGCAGTTCTAACCACAGCACTTTAATTTCTCCCCAAACAGCTGAGCTGAAAAGGGAAATGGCTCTTTCTGGAAGAGAGTCTGTGGACCTTCAACAATGACATGCTGACGCCTGGCAAGGAGCCCAGAGTCACGAATCCTCCCCAGCCATAGCAGACAAATAGCATTTATACAGTGAGGGCAAGGCTCAGCAATATCAAATCAGCAATCCTTTCTGCTTTATCAGAGTGTTTATCGTGTAAGATAAACAAGGGGTCACTTTCCACAAGGAACAATCAGCATCCTTCTCAGGACCCAGGGCTGTAAGATATCTCAATTTTCTTACCCCTTGATCATGTAGGTTATTGCACTATCACTCCCTAAAAAGTTAGCCTTTTCCTCCCCGATTCAACTAATAGTTTTGAATGCTTACTACAATACAGGTTGTATTCTAGGCACCAAGAATATAATTGTATAGGAAGGCATGGTCCCTGTTATCAACCTAGCTTATGATTTTTTTCTTCTCTAATCTTTCCTCTTACATGCTCTAAAACCTGCCTGGTGGCTGCTTCTTGTATAATATTTCCACTGGAGAGCAACTTGATGGGAAGGATGGAAAAGTACTCAATCTTTCTGCTTGCTTTCCCTTCCTGTTCTTTCCCCCAGTGATTTCCATGGCTCAGGGGGAAACAGAGTCTTCCATCTCCCCTGGCTTTGTGTCCTGGTGCTCAAGATAATGCAAAGGAGGGAAATGAAGGGAGAAGGGACCAGACACTGCACTGAAGTCATCTATGGCAGAGACTGTCCCTAATATACACTCTCCTTTTCTTTAGTAGTTGTAGGTTTTGTATCTGAGCAGAGAACTGCAAAGAATGAACCCATTTACCAGCCTCCCCATAACTAGCTGCAATCACAAACTAAAGTTTGGCTGAGGAAATGTAAGAGGAAGTGTCCTGTGGCCACCTTCAGGAACCCACCTTAAGAGACTGCTGGACTATGCCTTTTGCCCTATCTTCCTTCCTTCCTCTGCCCTGCTGTCTAGAACACAGTTGCTGACTTAGACCTTGAAGATGAGAACCACACCCTAGGGATGGTAAAGGGACTTCCAGAGACTGGATGGAGCCACGCCCATCTACCACCTTGTAACTACAAACAGGGCATACCACTGTACACCCTGACTTTTCCATGAGGGAGGAATCTATTTTGTTCTAGTTGTAATCTCTGTCAGATTGAAATTTGCTCACAATTTTTTTTCATCTTGACTTCATCCTAATGAAGAAACTCCCATCCTCTCAGAATTCTCAAGAAATAGATTTTAGTGTTCATTTTTAAATTTCTGCTGCTAGTAATGGCAATGGTTAATTTGTAGATGTTGATTTTAAAAGCTACCAACTATTCTTAGTCCCTGCCTACATAGTAAATCCAGCTTGAAACCTCAGCCCTGGTCAGTGGGTGAGCCAAGCAGAGGGTGTATAGTGTGCTTACGGGGCAGGGCAGAGGGTTACAGAGCAGTTTGAAATTGCTCTTTTGGGAGGTTGGATTCCAATATTCCCGCATTTACCGAGGTGACACCCTGGATACCTATGTATTCATGGACCCTCAGCCTAACACCTGCCTGACCCACAGAGTTGGAAACAGACTTATTGCCTATCATGAGCAGATCACTTGCTTCTCAAAGGCACACATCCTCTTCTTATGTCTGTTAGAAGAACCAGCTACTGGTCAGTGGTCTGGGATACATATCCTCTCCATAACTGAACCCAAGAACCAGGGAAACTGGAGGGGGATTTGACATAGGAGACAGTTGGGATGAAGTGAGAAAGGCAGTTCATGGGTCACTAAGAAGGTGGTTTCCTACCACTGGCACCACTGTCAGCTCATGATGCATGGGTATACTTACCCAGCTTAAAGATACAGGGCACTTAGCCTAGTTTCTGAGAGATGCCTTTCTGGTTGCCGATGCCTGGCCCTGCACTCTGCTTAGCTCTAAATCGGATGGGTCATTCAGAAGTGCTCACCTGCTGTCAACTGACTTAGAGCATCCGTATTGCTTGGAGAGTCTGCTTTGAGAAGCTGTTTGAAGTGGCTCCATCCACGACACCAGCCTGAGGTGCATGCCTGCTCATGATGTAACTACTCACATTTGCTATGTACCCTGCATGCTAATTTAGAATCCTTGCCCCTTCTATCAGAAGTCCTCTCTACAATGCCCTTAGTGACATGAGCCTTGGAATCATCCCTCATCCTTTTCCTAACCTGGCCATTGTTTAACCACCTACCCAGGATCACAGACGCACTTCAGAGGGTCTTTTGTGTTTGCAGGAACTAAAGTGAGGTTAAGTCATTGAGTCTTGTATAAGTCCTGTATAAGCCAAGAGAACTATATCACCTGTTACTTCTCCTGCAATCTTCTCTCTGGGAGAGTAGACAGGGGCAGAGGAGGCTGGAGACACCATATTTGGGGGACCAAAACTCTTCCCTACCACCATGCAGTCTTGAAAGCTATAGCCCTACCCTACCCACCATATCTTCTAAAATACCCTCTTAGAGAGGCAGAGAATGGAGAAAGCCATGAAGATATCAGGCCCTTTTACCCAGAAATGATCAGACTCCTTCAAGAGTATTGTTTAAAAGATCAGCTATGTCCATGTTTTAAACAGATTGATATTTTAGTAATTTTTCCCCCCCAAAAATCAGGTAAGGACTCAGGAAAAAAGGCAACTTAGCTATAGTCAAACAAAGGAATTTAAATTTCTCTGCTATTTCAGGCTGAACTGTCTCCCCTTAAAATTCCTATGTTGAATGAAATGCTCACCCTCAGTACCTCAGAATGTGACTGTATTTGGAGATCATGTATTTCAAGGATGATGAAGTCAACATGAAATCATTGGGGTTGGCCCTAATTAAATAAATTGTGTGTACTTATAAAAAAAGAGGAAATTAGGACACAGACACAGAGGAAGACCATGTAAAGGACACAGGGAGAAGATGACCACATACAAGCCAAGGAGAGAGACCTCAGAAGAAACCAACCCTGCTGATCCCTTTGTCTTGGACTTTCACCCCCAGAACTGTGAGACAACATATTTCTATTGTATAAACTACCCAGTCTGTGGTACTTTGTTATGGCAGTCATAGCAAACTAAGACATCTGCATATTTGAGTAATAATTTAAATAAATTTACAACCCTATTATATTATTATTTTTTTACATACATTGGAGCATATTATAATAATATCTGGTTATTTTGCCCTTCCTATGGGGCAGACATTGTTCTACGGACTTATCGATATCAACTCATTTTATTTTTATAACCCCCTCATTTAATCCCCATTTACAGATATGAACACTGAAGGACAGAGAGAGACAAGCTTCGCAGAGCAAAGTGTCAAGTGGCAGAGTCAGGGTCAAGAGCCAGGTGTTTAAGCCCTGGAGCCACACGATCCATCAACACAGGGAAACTTGGTTTTTAACTTAAACCTACTTCCTGGTGGTTTTCCATATGAGTATACATATAGTCACTGCATTTGTTTGAAGAGCCATAGAGTATTCTGCGTTTTATTCCAGGGTATAAAACTTAAGACTGCATTAGTTATTGTCTTTGTTGCTTTAGCAAGTGGTCTTGTGCCCATCATCAGGAACTGTGACTCATCTAGAAAGAATGAAGGCATTTCCTCTCAACCCTGCAGAAGCAGAATGGCCATTGTGTTTTTAAGGATTGGTAGGCTCTCCTTAACTTGGCAGACACTTTTGCATTGCTAACAGAACTCCTTTTTGAGAAGCTTTGCCTGAAAGCTCCATTATGACAGAAAAGAAGCAAAATGAGGGTTTTTTCGGAGTGATACTAGAAGGATTTGGAGCCAGCATCCTAAGAAATGGCTGAGGGTAGAAGACAGGAAGGCCTTTGGGTGCTAGGGTCCTCCGGTGTCTGGCCCATCTGTGAGTGGTCCCATCTGTGGTGTGTAGACTGAAAAGGGTCAGATTTCATGTGAACAGGGGCAGAGAACCATAGGGGGCCTTGTTGAAATGTCCAGGAAGGATATGAGACCAATGAAGTGCTGTCCTGTACCCAGAAGCAAATGGACAGGTCAGGCTGCACAGAGGAGAAAGAAAACTACACATGGGCCCTTGCCCTGCCTGCCTAACCTCAAGGGAGAGCCTACTAAGCCCTTAGCCCACAGTGATTCATCTGCAATGAGGGGCTTCCTCTTAGTATTTGAGGACTTTGGGCAACTTTCAGGAGACCAAATTAAATCATTTTATCTCCTATTCTCAATCTCTTTTTCTGTTTGTGTCAGTTTATAGACGATATTTGCAACTTTATTTTCAATCCCCTCTGTTCCGTTTTCATTGTTGCTGTATCTTTTTCATTTTCAAGGGCTCTATTGTGTTTTCAGAATTTCTTATTAATACCACATATTCTTGTTTCAGGGATGCAATATTCTTTCTTCTCTGCACATATTATTGATAGTTTTTTGGGGAGGGGAGTGTATGATGGGGAGTTTTCTTCTTACTGCAGAGTTTCTGGTTCCTTTCAGGTCTATTTGTTTTGGGTGTCTGTCTTCCATGTTTAAAGGTTGTCCTCCATCATCTTACAATTTTGGTTTTCTGTTCGTTGTTAAGTGGGAAAGAGGATCTAATAGATCTATAAAACTATACTGAATTCTGTACCTATAAAAAGAGAATATACCTTTCTGTTTACAAGTGAAAGTGACACATTCATGAAAATCAAGGAAATATCAGGCCACCAAGAAAATCTCAAGAAATAACAAAGATTAGAAATATACAAATAACATTCTCTGATTGTAATATAATAAAACTTTTAGAAATTAATAACAGAATTCCTTAAAAATGTTTTAATTTTCTTTTTCCTGGTAAGTTAAAAACACTCTGTTAAACAACTAGGATAAAGAGAAAACAAAAAATAAAATAGTAGAATTTCTTGAAGATAAAATGAAAACAAAACAGAATCTTTGTGATACTGCTAAAGCACATATCACAAGTAAACTTAGAGCTTGAAATACCTGCTACAATTAAAATGAAAGCATAAATATAAATTAATTTAACATCTAAAATAGCAAGCTAGAAAAAAATTAAGTCAAAAAAAAAAGAAGAAAGGAATTAATAAAGATAAACTTTGGAAAACAGAAAAGAGAACTAACAAATTCAAAGTTTGGTTATTTGAAAAACACAAATACAGAAACCATTAGCTAATTTGAGCTTTAAAAAGGGAGAAAGAAAAAAAAGAGGGGAAAAAAAAGAGGGGAGAAAAAAAAAAAGGGAGAGAACACAGAGTTCCTAGGTGGCTCAGGGTTAAGAAGCTGGCTTCCACTCATGTCATGATATCAGGGTCCTGGGATTGAGTCCCACAGTGGTTTCCATGCTCAGCTGGGAGTCTGCCTCCCTCTCTGCTCCTTCCCCTCACTCATTCTCTTTCTCTCTCTCTCTCTTAAATAAATAAAATCTTTAAAAAGGAAGAGAGAAAAAATGTACAAAAATAGAAATGATAAAGGGAAATAGTATAAAAACAGAGAAATCACATAAAATCAGAGTTTTTAAGAAAAAAGTACTTTGTATAACTATGCAAATAAATATAAAAACTTAGAACATTCAATAGGTATGTTTTTAGGCAAACACAACCTACCAAAATTGATCTTTTTTTTTGAAGATTTGATTTATTTACTTGACAGAGAGAGAAACAGTGAGAGGAAACACAAGCAGGGGAGTGAGAGAGGGAGAAGCAAAGTTCCCAGTGAGCAGTGAGCCCAGTGTTGGGCTTGATCCCAGGACCCTGGGATCAGGACCTGAGCTGAAGGCAGATGCTTAACTGACTGAGCCACACAGGCGCCCCCATTAAGATTCTATTAATTGCTCTTAGTAGAAAGACAGAAAGTCTAAAAAACCAGTTAATGTAAAAGAAATGTAAAGGCTATAGGATTATTCCACAAAAAGAAATACATGAAGAATCACAAAGAAAGTACAGAGAAGACAAATGGTTTCATAAAGAAATTTTGCATAATCTTTAATGATCACATAATTCCATTGTTACTTAAATTATGAGAGTGTTTTATTTTAGGAAGCACATACAATATTAATCCCAAACCTGATAAGGATTGCCAGGTTTTTATTCCAACAAACTACAAATTTATTTGGAATAAGTTCCAAAGATTTTTATTCCAATAAAAGGAAACCACAGACCATTTTCACTTAAGAATGTCAATGCAAAAAACTTAATATAGAATCTAACAGCAAATTTAAAAGATGCATTGTGATCCAATGGGGTTTATTTCAAGAATGAAAAAGAAGGCAATGTTAGAAAGTCCATTAATATGTAAGCATTTCCACAGATAAAGACTTTTGACAGGATTCAACATCTATTTGTTTGTTTTTTTAAGTCAAAACACTCAGTAATATATATTTATACTATATATATATACATATATATTTGTGTCTATATATATATGGAAAGAGAGAGAGAATTAGAGAGAGAGTGTGTGTGCTATGGTAGATATACGCTACGGTAGATATATAGAGATATATCTATATATAGCTATCTATCATAGCTCAAAGGTTAGTTCCTTACTAGCTTTTCTGCTAAAATTATGAACAAAATAATGTCATCATGTCTTCTATTATATAATATAAAGTTAGAGGCCTTAACCAGGAATATTTACAGAGAACAAACTGCATACCTGGAAAACCCCAAAGAATTAATGAGAAAAGTGGTACAAACAAGATAATTTAGTAAGGTACCAAAAAAAGTAATCAAATTAACATATAAAATCCAAAGACCTTCATCCATGCAAACAAGAAACAGAAGACATAATGGAAAAGAAGTGCCCATTTATTACAGTACATATAATACCAACGCATAAATATAATACATAATATCCAAAGAAGGAAAACTATAAAGTAACTAAGAAATCACAAATTTGAATGTGAAAAAATGGAAAGATGTCAAGTTGCTGGATAGGAAGATACAATGTTATAGAGATTTCAATTTTCCCTAATTTATAAACACAGACAAATTCCAATAAAAATATGTTATTGTTGTTATTTTTCTGAAACCACATAAGTTGACTATAAAATTTGATGAAAGAGGAGCAAAATTAGCCAGAAAAACCTCTGGAAAAAAAAAAAAAGAGCAATGGAGAGGCTTGGAGTTAACCTTATACAGTTTTATATTTAAAACATTTTGATAATGGTCCATTAATATGCAGAAAGATCGATAAAACAGAATTTAAAAATCCAGAAATAGACTCAATTCCATTAGTAAAGGTAATAGACAACAAAGGCAGCATCTCAAATTGATGTGATAACAAAAGGCAAGCTGAGGGCAAAAGGCAAACTAGCATTTCACATACCCTCTGCCCGCAAGATGGCAGTGGGACAGGTGTGACTTTCCCCAGGCACTCATGGCTGCCCAAGAACAAAGAAAGGAAAAACAAATGGTCAGCTGATAAAGATCATAGTCATGCAGGATATGAAATTCTATCAATTCGTCACTGTCTTAATGATTTGCAAGAAAAACACAATCTTAGTAATAACCAGACCTCCAGGTATATAATGCAGATTTCAGGTGTCCTATCCTGTGCTTTAATAAAACCACCTTTTAAAAAAATATATATATATTTTATTTACTTATTTGACAGACAGAGATCACAAGTAGGCAGAGAGGCAGGCAGAGAGAGAGAGAGAGGAGGAAGCAGGCTGAGCAGAAAGCCCATCGTGGGGCTCATTCCCAGGACCCTGGGATCATGACCTGAAGCAAAGACAGAGGCTTTAACCCCCTGGGCCACCCAGGCGGCCCACAATACCACTTTTTTGCACCAAAAACATCTCAAGAATTCTTTCTTGACTGTTCACTGTTGGACCCAAACAGCAAAACTCATTATTTTGGCGCTCCTTCTGGGGCTCAAGTCTTCTCATCTGGACTCTCAGCCTGGGTGCAAACTTGGTGAATATTTCCTCTTCTCTGACTTTTCTTTCATTTCAGGGACTTTTCAAGGAGTACAGTCTTACTGGAACACTTTCATGTTGATTGCTCAGGCTGCAATTCTCTATCCCTTGCCTCTTCTATAGGGAGGAAAAAAGTCTGCCTTTTGGCTGGAAGTTAGTACTATGGCTGGAATGGTAATAAGACCAAGAAACGTGAAGCCGTCTCATCATTTCTGTACTTATTAAAAGTTGTCTTTTCTAGGCACAGGACACCACCTAGGTCAATAAGACAGCTGCCAATCTTAAGATTCCCATGTGATGTTTCCTCCTCATTGGTCTAATGTGGTCCCCTTCACATCTCTGCTCTACACAACTTTGGCCTCTATCTGGAGCCAGCTGAAACCAGCACCCAAGTGAATTAAAACCCAACCAGGGAATGTTTCCTAAGGACGCTGACTGTAAGGGCTACATGTGTTGAAATGTTACTTAGATCAAGGAGGATTTCTATCTTCACTGTCTTCCATCAGTGTTGCCTATTACTTAAATTACAAAATTAGGTAACTTGCAAACAGCATGGCATTTTGGTCTATTCACTGGCACTATTTGTAGCCTAGAATGCAATGGAGAAGTCGGTGAGGTGGGGCACCAACATCCCTCTCATAAGGCAGAGTGGTGGTCACAGCAATTTTGTTCAAGGGATGTTTTCAGTCTCTTTGACACCAGGTATCTCTGACACATCCTGCATGGAATGCTGCCTGGGAGTCAGGGGTGGATTTTTTGTTGTTGTTTTGTTTTGGTAATGGACTTTCTCAACTTTTCTAGGAGCATGGGATCTTCTTTAGTTGCAGAGAATTCTCCCTTGGGATGCCTTTTAACACCCCGGAATCAATTCAATTGCAAGATTTAAGAAAGAAAAAGCTGATCATAGGTAACAGTGCATGGCCTCAGTACTCCTCAAGAGACAAGGAAAAATGGCCCATTAATGGCTATCAGTTAGATCTCTTCTGCAAAAAACCAGGGCAAATGGACTGAGGTTCTCTACGTCCAGGCCTTCATGTCCCTGAATCAGGACCCTGACCTGAGAGCCTCTTGTAGAATGTGTTTAACTGCCAACCAGGTTAATAAGCCCCCTCTGGTCATATTGCAGGATGATTCTTTAAATAGGCCCCTTCCTCCTAACCTACCTGGGCTACTCAATGAATCACCAACCAGTCCAAACAAAGAGGACACTGGCTCTGCTACTATTATTTTTCCTTATAAACCCCAAGACCCCTCTGCTCTCAGCTCAGCTGCACATACCAGGGGCAGAACCCCCTATCATCTGGCAGCTCCACCTGAATCTGGGCTACATCTTCTTAGGGAGGTTGTTAATGGAAAAATGGGTACAATTAAAGTCCATGTCCCATTCACCATGGCAGACCTGACTCAGAGAAAACAACAATTAGAATGCTATTCCAAAAACTCTTCTCAATCTATGGAAGGCTTTCAGCAATTATCTATTACTTTTGATTTGACTTGGCAAGATCTATACATCATATTAACTCATTGTTGCACCTCTGAGGAAAAGAACTGTATCTGGGCAAGGCCTCAAGAATTTGCTGATGAGCTGGCAGCCAAAGATCGAGATCATTATTTGGTAGGGGGGGCACTGATGTTCCCAATAATGAACCTCCCAGGAATTACTGAAAAGAGACAGGACAAGGAAAGATGAGACCATAATCACCTGTTTAATAGAAGGAATGAAAAAAATTCTCTAAACCTGTAAACTTTGATAAAATTCAGGACATTACTCAAAGAGCTGATAAGAATCCAGCTCTATTTCAGGGTCATTCAGTAGAAGCCATCTGTAAGTATACAAATCTGGATCCAATCTCACCTGAGGGAACAACTCTATTAAACGTGCATTTTGCAAGTTGGCCCCTGACATTTGCCACAAAATGACTAACATGACTTTAGGTCCTCGAAGCCTCCACCCAGCCCCTACTAGAGGTAGCTACTAAAGTCCTTAATAATGGAGGTATGGCCTTACAGCAGGAAAAGGGCCAGAGAGCTAAATTGCAGGATAAAATATAGGTTCAAATATTGGCTGCTGCTGTTGCAAATTCCTCACAACACCTGACCAACTGGGGGTCAAAGAAGATACCAGTATCAGACAAAGGACCAGGTAAGACCCCATGCTATAAGTGTGGCCAAATCAGACACCGGAGCAAAGAATGTCCAAACAAATGCTTTCCATCGGGGTCACGTCTTGTCTGTAAGAAGAAAGGACATTGTAAGACAGACTGTGCCCAACTCCAGAGAAAGAGGAAGACAGGAACTCACTTCCTCACCCAAGAGCAGGAACTGGAGGATCTGACATGACAGGGTCCTCAGGCTTGTCTGGCTCCCTTTGCCATCAAGATGACTGAGCTGTGCATTATCCTGGAGGTGGGAGGTAAACATTTTATCAATGTTCTTTTTTTTTCCCATTTTATCAATGTTCTTATTGATATAGGAGCCACTTAATCTGTTCTTATTCAGCACTCTGGCCCGACCTGTCTTTCTAACTGTAAAATTGTTGGCATAGAATGGTAAACTAAAATGTGCCACCAGACAATGCCTTTAACTTGTAAATCTAGAAGTCAGTTAGTCACTCATGTTTTTCTAGTCTTTCCATCTTGACCTACTCCATTACTTGGATGAGACTTGATGTATAAACTAGGTAGCAGGTTTGCTCCTACTAAAGAAGAGGATGGATGGCATGTTCTTTTTAACACCCACAGAATTAAAACCTTACCCCAGTATCCATTCTAATATCTGGAAGGAAGTAAATCCACAGGTCTGGGATTTCGGTGTCCGAGGATGGGCTCTTAAAACTCAACCAGTTAAAATGACCTCAAAGAACTCAGTTACTGTACCACATAAAAAACAATACCCTTTAAAACCTGAGACAAAAGCTGGGAATCACTTATTGATAAGTTTCTCTTATAGTAATTGGTAATTTATAACCTTGTCAATCTCCTTATAACACTTTAGTCTTACCAGTAAAATAGTCATATGGGTAATATCAAATGGTACGAAACATTTAAGAACTATAAATGAAACAGTTGCGCCTACTCATTCAATAGTGCCAAATCCATATACTATTCTCACTCATGGCCCTGGTGATGCCAACTGGTTTACAGTACTTAATTTAAAAAATACCTTCTTAGGGCACCTGGGTGGCTCAGTCTGTTAAGCATCTTGCCTTCAACTCAGGTCATGATCCCAGGGTCTCAGACTCTCTGCTTAGTAGGGAGCCTGCTACTTCCTCTTCTTTTCACTGCTGCTCTCATTGCTTGTGTGTGCTCTCGCTCTCTGCCAAATAAATAAATAAAATCTTAAAAAAAAAAAGACACCTTCTTTTTTTTAATTAATTAATTAACTTATTTGATAGACATATCACAAGTAGGCAGAGAGGCAGGCAGAGAGAGAGAGGAGGAAGCAGGCTCCCCACTGAGCAGAGAGCTCGATGCAAGGCTCAATCCCAGGACCCTGGGATCATGACCTGAGCCCAAGGCAGAGGCTTTAACCCACTGAGCCACCCAGGTTCCCCGACACCTTCTTTTGCATTCCTCTAAGTGAAGAAACTTGCTTTTGAATGGACCTCACTTTCAAGCTCAGAGACTGCTCAGTGAACTTGGACAGTCTTGCTGCAGGAATTTAGACAGTCCTCACCTATTCAGGTCTGCACTTGATAAAGACCTCCATGCCATCTCCCTTTATCAAGGGACTACAGTTCAATATGTGGAAGATATTTTAATCTGTAGTCCCACAAAATAAACATCTGATAGTAATTCTATAACTATTTAATTTCTTGGCAGACAGAGGGTGTCATTTCTCCCCTATAAAGGCACAAATGTTTAAATAGAAAGTACAATATTTGGGATATGAACCACACCAGGGCATTGCACCCTGACTACTGACAGGAAAAAAACGCTATATTAGATCATGGACCCCCGATTATGAAAAAACCACTCTGTGCTGTCCTAAGTGTACAGGTTTTTGCTGCCTTGTGTTCCTGGATTTGGGCTCTTAGCCAGACTATTGTATGATTTAATTAAAGGCCCTGATGAAGAACCTTTACTCTGGGCTAAAGCCCAGCAGAGAGACTTTCAAAC
The DNA here is from genome assembly GCF_964662115.1 of Mustela nivalis. Taxonomy (NCBI): domain Eukaryota; kingdom Metazoa; phylum Chordata; class Mammalia; order Carnivora; family Mustelidae; genus Mustela; species Mustela nivalis. Next base: position 143,270,631 of record NC_139021.1, read on the forward strand.
ATTTAGAGTTAAGCTTTCATGAGCCCCAGCTTTGGCTTTACTGAATTTAGAAAAACCTTTCATTTCATATGTAACAGAAAAACAAGGATAAGCTTTGGGAGTTCTTACCCAGAAATCAGGAGGTGAAACAAGACCGGTGGGTTATTTTTCATAGCCACTTGATAATGTAGCACAGGAGTGGCAAGCTTGTCTTTGAGCAGTGGCTGCAAAAGCTCTCCTGATAGAAGCAGTTTCAAAACTTATTATGGGATGATCCTTGACATTGATGACTCCACATCAACTCCAAAGTGTCCTAGAGACCAAAGGCCACCAATGGGTGATGAGAGGCTGACTTACTAAATACCAGGCTATGTTTTTAGACACACCTAAAATAATATTTAAAACCTCTCACACTTTAACCTAGCTATCCTTATGTCTGTACCTGACCATCGTACTTCTAGGAATAGAACATGACTGCTCAGAGATTATTTCTCATGTTTATTCTAGCAAACCAGATTTGAAAGTTCCCCCTATTGAGAAAATGTAGGTGACAACTGGTTAAAATCCACAGGTGCAGATGGCAGTAGCTTCTTGAATAGGGAGAAAGAAAAGCTGGATATGCTGTAGTTAGTTTAACTAAGACCACTGAGCAAAAGCCCCTCCAATAAACACTTCTGCTCAAAAGGCTGAATTAACAGCACTTACCTATGCTCTTCACTTGGCACAAGGTCTAAAAATTAATATTTATACAGACTCCAACTATGCTTTCCTGGTGCTACATGCCCATGGGGCAATTTGGAAGGAAAGGGGATTATGATCAGCTCATAACTCTCCAATCAAATATGGGTCTGAAATAATTACACTTCTTGGGGCTGTACACCTACCTAAGAAGGTAGCCATAATCCACTTCTGAGGACATCAAAAAGATATGACCTTAGAATCTAAAGGAAACAACTTGGCAGACTGTGCAGCCAGGTAGGCAACACAAAATAAATATTAAGTCATACCAGTTTTGATCCAGTAAAGTCCCTAACTATAGTCTATTCAGATTAAGAAATTTACATATCCCAGGAATGAGGATATTTAAAAAATGCAGGGATGCCTGGGTGGTTCAGTCAGTTAAGTGTCTGCCTTTGGCTGAGGTTATGATCCCAGGGTCCTGGACTTGAGTCTGCATTGGGCTCCCATGGGGAGTCTGCTTCTCCCTCTGCCTACCTCTCCCCCTCCCCACGAGCCCTTAATCTTCCCAATTTAAAATAAAGATGAACATGATCTGTTTTTCAATGGTATGACCATTTAGTATTTTTGTTCCATTTGTAGGACTAGAAAGTATAATTTGGCATATCTAAGCCCTCAATAAGTCATGAAAGCCCTCAATGATTCATAAGACAACATCTCCTTATTTAATACTGAAACTACACAAATGCACAAAGTGGTTCTATAAAATAGAATGGCTCTAGATGTCCTAACCACAGCACAAGGAGGGACATATGTCATTATTAAAACAGAGTGCTCTGTATACATCCCAGATCATCACAAAAATGTCACATGTTTACTAAAAGATATGAATACCCAACTTAAGGCTCTACAAAATCCTTCCCTCTCTTTCAATGATTGGTTAAGTTCCTCGTTTGGAGAAGGATTATGGTTGACTATTAAGGGTCTCTTTGTTGGACTTCTCATTCTTATAGCCATTTTAATTTTAATATATTGCTTTTTAAAAAGTTTCTCTGCTTGGTGCTAAGACTCCATCACTACAACAACTTCACATAGATAGATGGTCCTTACCACCCACAGAGATATTTCTTTACTGTCCACATTGGACTCAGCTTCCTCTACCTTTCATAACTCCCCTCTATATGCCCTGACTGATGATGACCCATAGGTAGGGACATCTCTCTGCCCGTGTTCAGCGGAAAGAAGCTGCAAAAGATGAGACCTTTCTGCCTTCAACAATCTTAAAGATTCAAGGGTCAAAATTGTTCAGGGTGGGGGTGGGAGGAAATGAGGAGATAAAAAAAGGCAAGCTGAGCGCAAAAGGCAAACTGACACTCCCTCCCCCCCCTCCAGCTGCAAGGTGGCAATGGGATATATGTGATATTCCTCAGGCAACCGCCCAAGAACAAAGAATGGAAAAACAAATGACCAACTGATAAAGATCACAGTCACTCAGGACAAGAAATTCTATCAGTTTGTCACTGTCCTAATGATTTACAAGGAAAACACAATCTTAATAATAGCCAGACCTCCAGGAATCTGTAGATTCAATTTCTTGGAGCCCTAACATCACCTTCCCCGCCACAGGATAAGAAACCCTATATAATCAGTCATTTCTCAGACTTATAATGCAACTTTTTCTCCCCAGGGGTCCTGTCGCATGCTTTAATAAAAAACACATTTTTGCACCAAAAACATTTCAAGAATTCTTTCTTGACCATTCACTCTTGGACCCAAACATCAAAATCAGTGAGGAAATGATGGATTTTAAAAAACACTGTCTCTCTCTCCCTCTCTCTCTCTCTCTCTTTTTTTTTTTTTACCCATAAATGATGATAGATTTCAATTTATAGTTTCAGGAAGCACAAGAAACCCTGCACAATATAAATAAGACAAAATCCGTTGTAAGCCACATAATAATAAAACTACAGAATGTTAAAATCAAAGCTATCTTAAAAGATCCAGAGCACATAGACAGTTTACCCCAAAATCATAAGAAATCAATTAAAAATGATCAGTAGGACCAGTAAAAGCTAGAATACAGTAGAATATTATCAAAAGTTTAAGGAGATCCTCACACTAAACTTTACCCACAGCTTAATATTAAATTCAAGAATGAAATGAAATAAAATATTTCATACTAAAAAAACTAACAGAATTTACTATTAATGGACTTCAACAAAAAGAACATTTAAAGGATATACTTCAAGAAAATGGAGTACGATCCCTAAGCAAATATGAAATGCAATAATTAATAAGGAAAAATGGTAGACTTGTAATTATAAGAAAATGTATACTGTATAAAACTAATTATAATGTCCAAGTCTGTAGGAAAAAACCCAGAGGTAATTAAAATTTTGGACAGTCCTGACCTGAGAAAAAGCAGAGACAAAAGGAGTCACAGAGCTTTAAGATACTTAAGGGATATTTCCCCCTTAATATGTATACTATATTTATAACAGTAATCAATATAACAGTAGAATTCTCCTTAAACGTCATTTGTTGCAGTCGATCTGTTGGTAAGTGTGGCCCAAAGGTTTTCAGTGAGTTGCTAGTCTATTTGCCACGTAAGTGCAGCTTTCAGGCTTTAACACTCAGCCAGACCTCGGAGACCTCCAGGTTAAGAGCACTCATGGCAGAGCTGGCCACTGAGAGGGAAAGGAACGGAAAAGGCCTGTGGGTGATGGAAGTTCCAGGGGAAAGTAGGAAAAAATTCGTGGCAAAGGGAGCCCAGATTGATGGTGCCATGGAGATGCTGCAGATCTCAGCACTTGGGGGTGCCTCTTCCATCCCCTCAGCCTCAGCAAGAACCCGTGTTTTGGTGTGGTAGGTTAGGTGTGTGGTTCAGGCGTGGCCCCAGAGCATGGAAGAGCAGAGAAAGGGATGGACACAAATGCTGGAGATGCTCATTCCACTGAAAGGTGGGAGAGGAGCCCACGACAGTCCTGAAGCTCAAGCTATTAACTTCTTGGGTCAGGAGGAGGAGCTGACAAGTTTGACCGCGGTGTAGCAGCGAATGTTGTTAGTCCAACGTGCTGGCTAAAGCTTAGGTCAGCCACGGGGTTGGCGTCACGGGTTCAGCCTAGCAGACACCTGAGTCAGGGGGCAGAGAGGCAAGGTCAGTGCAGCGGGAGGTGGATCGCGAGGTGGGGGCGGAGCCTGGGAAAGGCCAGCGCGGGGGGGGGGGGGGGGAAGGCGGGGCCAGAGGTGGGATGAGGCCGGAATCAGGCAGCGTGGGCGGGCCTGGAGGCGGAGCCTGGCCCCGTGGGGTTTGCGCCTGCGCACGGGGGTCCCGGGAGGCGGGGCTGCGCGCGCGCGCTGCGCGGGCCCTGGAGGGCGGAGTCCAGGGCGGGCGCAGGCCGAGGGAGGGGGCGCGGTGTCTCTGGAGTCAGGCGCTCCCTCAGGCCGCGGACGTGATGCTGACTGCTGCTGATCCGGCGGCGGGGCCGGTGGGGATGTGACGGGCAGTGCCTCGCCTCACCTGCGGTCCTTGGGCCCGTAGGTCACTGGCGGCCAGCAGTCGGGCCGCGGCGGAGGAGGCAGCGTGACCTCCGCACGGTGAGAGTGGGGGTCAGGAGGGAGCCGGGGCCGGAGTTGGGGTGGGGTGGGCGCCCGCGACAGTCCAGGGCGGGGGGCGCGTCAGGTCGTGGGGCCCAGGCACCTGGGGTGAGACAGTGACGCTCTCCGGCCTCCCGCCCTCCCCGCACCATCCCGAGCTCCCCACGAGCCGCCTGAGGAGGGGCGAGCGTGGAGCCTGGAGGCCGGACGCCCCCCTCTCCCGGGCTGTGACAGGCGCGCCGGGGGGCCTCGGGCGCGGGGCTGTGCCTTTCTCTCGAGGGAGGAATCAGGGCGAGGCCAAGTTACCCTGTGATTTCAGAGCCAGGATGCTTGTGAGGTTTGACAGGGGAAAGTACCCGGTTTCCCTGAATGACGGTTTTTTTTTTTTTTTTTTTTTTTTTTTTTTTTAATTATTGGGCCAAAACAAAGACACACCCTGAGACACATCCTGAGATCAAACTTTGGTGGACCACACCGTTGCCATATAGGTTCAGATGCTCCTTCTCTCTCCTTTGACATCTCCTGTTTTTATACGTATATTTGGTTTTTATGCTCCCACTTTTTTTTTTTTTTTTTAAATCAAAGTAAAAGGAAGAATGATTCCTTTGAGGTAGTTGTGGTCGGTAGCTAAGCTTGAGTTTGAATTTCAATAATTGCAAATTCATCTTTGTAGGCTACCCAGCCAGTTAGGCTTTCAGGTCCAAGACTAGGCCTTAGCAGTGTGGAAATTACTGATGCAGGGACTCTTCGTGGTCCCAAATTGTAATGTGAATGTTTTCCTCCCACTGGTGAGATAAAAATTGAGCTTTAGCCTTTTCGGAGTCGTCCTTTGAGAAGACATTCCTTTTCTCCTTTTTTTTTCTGAGCATTAAAATGTAATGGGACGTATTAATTATGCCAGTTTAAAAAAAATCTTTTAGACTAGTTTAAAGATTTTAGTGGTGGCCCCTCTTCTTTAACCAAAAGGAATTTAAGATACCCTTCTGCTCAAAACATGTCTTATCTGCAGTCAATATATGATAAGTATTTAAACATTCCTGAGCGGTTTGCCTGAGGTCAGTCTTCTCAGACATTATTACTGTTTACCTCTAGTGATTATTATAGCTCTTTAGTATTATTTCATTATTTTCTTTAGTGTTCTCAACGTTGACTTCAAAGAATCTTTAGGTAAAAAAACACACACTTTCTTGAACCCTTTAGCCATAATTCATACTCTTTTACTTCAGTGTGGTGTTAACATGCCGTAGTGAGAAACTGCTAGAAGACATCCTGAGGGCAGGAGCTTTCCATTTAAAACAACAGCAACAACCAACCACTTATTCTGTATTTCCATATTGAGACCTGCATTTTTTTTGTTTGTTGCTTTGACTCAACTCCTTTGTGTACTGGACAGGGGACTTTGCTTCCATCAATGACTCAGTATAGGTAATTGAGTCCGTCAATGACTCTACATTATCTATCTGTGTTTGATAAAAGTCAAAGTCCCTCACAATTTCTGATAATTTGTGTTTCTGATTTCATTTCCACCATCTTCCCTGCCATTCCATACAAAGACTACTTAAGAGTTCTCTGAAGATGACTCTTTCTTTGTAATTTCACACTGTTCTTCTGTTGAGAATTCTTCTCTCCCTAGTCAACAATTTGCTTTTCAAGGCCTACTGAAAATGTCACCTCTGAAAATGGTCCAGACATCTTATCCCCCTTGTCTTGACTGATCCAGTAGCACGTCATATATTCTGCATTTAGCATTTGCCAGTTAGTAATGATTTGGTTAAATGTCTCTCTCCATAAGACTTTTAGGTTTCTTCGGAAGGACCTTTGCAACTCTAGCATGTACTGTTATGTGGTACAGGTACTCAACTATTTATTGAATACATTTTTGAGGAATGCTCTTAATCCTGAATATAGATTTAAGATAGGCAAACTTTGTTAACTATTTCTTTCAATATCAGAAAACAGGGAAAAGATGGATGTGCAAGGTATTTTTAAATTTCTAAGAACACAGTCAAAATTGTTCCTGGTTGGGAATGAAACCTCAGTTATGACAGCAAAAAACCAATACATTTTATGATGCAAGGGTAAAAACGGCAGGGCCAGTAAGGATTGCTGCTTCATTGATTTTAGGACTTTGTTTTGAGGTAAAGTTATTTGCCCCAGGTCATGCAGGTAGAAAGGGACAGACCTCGGATACAATTTTGACTCTCTGTATTTTCTTTGCCCCCAGTTTCCTAATTCTAAGTTTTAGTAATTGTTCTACAATCTGAGTGGAAGATTTTGAGAGTCAGACATGTATTAGTAAAGGGAGTCAATAAATAGAATGTTGAATTTGAAGGAATTAATTAGTTATTTGGTTCAGATGTAAAATTTTACCTATTAAACAACCAAAGCTCTAAAGATAAGTGCCTTGTTTGAGGTTTCTTAGGGTCAGTTGTACCCCACATCTCCTCACCTCATGGTTGTGTATTTTTCATTACTTAATGGTGCTTTTTGGGAAAATGAGGAAGCTGCCAATTTTCAGAGGGAGAACAAATCAGCTTGTATTTTCTCCCTCCATGAATGCTTAGCTGCCACTCTTTCAAACTTAGAGCCCTTGAGTGGTGAGAAACATGATTATTCATTTGGGGATAGAGGAGAAACCTGACCGTAATTACTCCATTGGCCAGATAGTTTTTAACCTCAGTGCTTGGGGCCCTGTCTCCAGATGCCACATAACAAGTGGCTCTGCTCACCATATGGAGATCCCACATACAGTTAGTTTTGATGGTAAAATGAGATTTTAACATAAGGTTACAGATGGTTAGTAACATGGCTAAAATTACATGTATGGCTAGTCTGTATGTGAGAGGAGCCTATCTGATTACTCCTCTGGGATAGGTTTTTTGGGGGAAAAAAAGGACAGTTGTGGTTTTTGCCTCTGAAAAGCCAGTTTTGAAATGTGTATTTATTGTCGTGGGCCTGATGAACTCCATCAGGCTTTTTATTTTACAAACAACTTCATGATGAAGAAATAAGAAAAAAAAATGTTTAATTTTTCTTCTCATTTAATTCTTACCATGTATCCATGATTTTATACTATATTCAAAGCATAAATATAATGTTTAATATTTGTTTTCACATTTAATGTTTTCTTTTTGTTATAATTTTTATACATTTAAGTTGCAGTGAATTGAGTTATTTATTTTTAATAGTTGGACATCCAAGTTGTTTCTTGTTTTGCAAGTAATGCAGTTATTATATAGCTGTGCTGTTTTGCTTCTTTACTTTAGGCTAATGACCCAGGAGGGGGAATGACAAGGTCAAAGGATATGAAGGTTTTTGTCACTTTTGAAAAATATTGCTGAATTTATTTCCAAAAGTTTTTAAAAAAATTTATTTATACAGCCTCTGGTAGTTGGTTGACCAGTTTCATCAGACTTTTACAGCTTTTTGTTTTTTAAAAGTTTGGTTTTTAGGGGTGCCTGGGAGTCTCAGTCAGTTAAGTGTTTGCCTTTGGTTGAGGTCATGATGCCCGGGTTTTGTGATCCAGCCCCACACTCTGCTCCTTGCTCAGTGGTGAGCATGCTTCACTACCCACCCCCCACCCCGCCCCATGTTCTGTCTTTCTCCTTCAAATATAAATAAAATTAAATCTTAAAAAAAGAAAAGGTTTGTTTTTTAAAAATAGGTATAAGGGCATCTACTGTCTAACATCACTAACCACAATAGAAAAGCAAATGCAGTATTTTTCTAGTTTTACCTTCTCCTTTGTATGAATTGTTTGTCTCTTGTGCCTGAATTTATTGGAATCTTTTTACCAATTTTCATTAGCGCTTAACATCATGAATATATGAATCTCTTAAAATATGTATCTGATCTGTTTTGTTGTTATTATTGTGGGTTTGGCAGTTTTCTAAATTATTAAAATCACTGACTTACAAAAATTTTTGTGATTTTGTCATTTGATTGTGATGTCTAAGAATAAATGTCAGTCCACCATCTATCTGATATACATTTTTATTTTCTTAAGCTTCTAGAGTTTGTTTTGTTAGGGGTATATATCTTTAGAAAATTATATATGCAATTGAGTTTGAATTTAATTTATGTGAATTTTATATGCTAGAGAATCACATTCTTAAAAATATCTGAGTTTCTGTTGGTAAGCAGCTACTTTTTTCCTTCCTGAACTTGGATAGGAAACAAAACAAAACTAATCTAGTTTTTTTTTTTTTTAATAAATAGGTACTTGTTTTTAAATAAATTATAGTAAATTTCAACAAACAAAAATTTCAGGAAAGCATACTTTGGTTAATTGAAGTTTTTGTTGGTTCATGGTTAACCAGAAGGTCATTTCTCATTTAACTCTTATTGTTAATCATTCTAAAATATATGAGAGTCAAACTTTGGTAATCTGCTTCCTTTGAGGAGTGAGACATTCTAGATAGATGAGCTATCCCAGGGTAGTAGTTAACATCGAGTGAATGCTGGATACTGTGCTGGTATGTGGCATTGAGTTGCATACTTAATTCCCAGAACAACCATGATTAGGTTGTTTTCATATCCTCACTTTGCGAATGAGGAAACTTAGAGAGGTAAAGTGACCTGCCAAAGGTAACACAGCTAGTAAGCAGTGGAACTGGAACTCAGTCTGCCTCCTTTTTTTTTTTTTAAGATTTTGTTTATTTATTTGAGAGAGAGAGAGATCACAAGTAGGCAGAGAGCCAGGCAGAGAGAGAGGGGGAAGCAGGCTCCCTGCTGAGCAGACAGCCCGATTCGGGGCTCGATCCCAGGACCCTGAGATCATGACCTGAGCTGAAGGCAGAGGCTTAACCCACTGAGCCACCCAGGCGCCCTTCAGTCTGCCTACTTTTAAAAGGCTTTGTTTGAAAACTGTATTATCTTAATTTTTGTGCTAAGGATTTGAACTTTATCTTGTAGGCATTGGAAAGATATTAGATGTTTCAAAGCAAGGGGATAATAGGATATGTCTTTTAGGGAGTTGGCTGATGTAGTGGTGTGGAAATATATTGAACTGTTTTCTGATAGGAAGTGGTTGACTAATAGGTCATATGAGAAGGGAAGCCTGAAATGCAAAGTGGGTTTGGAGATCAGGGGATACTATGGAAAGATACAGGACTTAGTAAGTCACTGATTTACAAGAGTGTGGGAAGCTGGAGTGTTGATTTGGAAAATATGAAATAGGGTAATGAAAGATGAATATGTACTTACAGCATGTCATTATGTTTCTTTCGTGGCATTGACTATGATGTATTGCACCTAATCTAGTGACACATCTACCTGCCCCACTGGATTATGTGCTTCTCAAGAATAGGGACAGAGTAGAAAGCATGATCTAATACAGAATGAGCTAATTCAGGAAAATGGTAGAAGACTGATTTGGGGGTGGGAAACACCAAATCACCTAAATCAAATAGTGCCTGGAGGAAGAGGAGCTCTAGAAAGTGACAGCTGTCAGGGAGGAGCAGGGAGAGCAATCAGTGCCAGACTGGGAGAAGTTTAAAGGAGAGGGAAGTACTTACAAAAGTAAATACAGAATGTTACTTCAGGCTACAAACAATTCTAGTTGTTGTGTCTGGTGTGATATGCTGATGACCTGCATTTATATATAGCTCAGTTGTCTTTGTTACTTTTTCCTCCCATACCTTTCTCAGAGTATCCTGTGGTTTCCTGCTTCTTTAAGCTTCTAACACTTGCTACTGGTGCTGATGCTGGGATGTGACATACCCTCTGGAGAGCAACCAGTCAGAAGTCTCCTTCCTTTTTAAGTGAGTTGACAAATCAGAGTATGTTAGGTGTAACCTGTGAGTTTTCAGCTCTTCTCTGCTGAGTTGATTGCTTTTCAGTGTTCCCCCAGTTACTTCTCTGGCTTTCAAGACTTCTGATTGTTTTGAGATTTAGAACCCTTGAGAAGACAGAGGATTCTTAAAGACTGGATGCTTGAAAGCTGAAGTTTTTCACCTGTTTACTTTTCCATCTTGACCAGTTTGAATATAGTTGGGTCATCTTGGAGGATTGTTGATCTTAAAAATGCCCCAGGACCATCATTCCAAATAATTAAGCATCTCTGTTCTCTTTGTACAGTCCTCTTTGTACAGCTCTTAGTTATCTAAGGTGTAGGAGCTTGTTTGAAATTTCCTTGGTCAGTTCCAAGTAACTTACTTCATATGACTGGTTTTCTTTCTTTCATTTTTAAATATTCAATTAATTTATTTGACACAGAGAGAGACAGTAAGAGAGGGAACACAAGCAGGGGGAGAGGGAGAAGCAGGCCCCCTGCTGAGCAGGGAGCCCTAGGCAGGGATCAATCCCAGGACCCTGGGATCAAGACCTGAGCTGAAGGCAGATGCTTAACCCACTGAGCCACCCAGGTGCTCCATATGACTGGTTTGCAAAGAGCTATTTAGAGAAGGAATTTGTGTTTGATTTCTTCTTCTTTTATTTGCTTCAGAGCATCCTTATTCTTCACTCTTTGCCTTCTTCCCAGTTTTCATCTGGCTGGTTTCTGTACTTGGTAAGTACAGTAAGGGGAAAAGAGAAAAAAAAAATGGATGATTACTTTTCTCTTCCTTTCTTTGCTGTAATTGTTACCACACTCTTCACCACAGTCACTGCTCCTAACTGTCCAATTTGTCATGGCCCCCTACCCCATATCTTCAGTATGGGAATGGGAGATGCAAGACCGCTTTTTAGCTGAGGAATGCTGGATGTCTCAGGGTTTTGGTCCTTTTGTAATGTGATATATCTTAGCAGATGCTTTCCATTCCCTGGCAACCTACCTCTCTTTAAATGTTTATTTAATTTATTTATTTAAAAAAATTTTTTTATTTACTTGACAGAGATCACAAGTAGTCCTACCTCTCTTTAAAATACAAAAAATGAATTTAGGCTCTGTTTCTTTGAATTGATTCCCATTCATTCTCTCTCTCCCTTCTTTTCTCCCTCTCTCTCCCTTTTCCTCTCTTCTTCCTTCTCTCCTCCTCCCTCTCTTCTTCCTTTCTCTCTCTGTTCTCCCCTCAGCTTCCTCAAATATATCCCTGCCCCCATACCAAGGCCATAATCTTGATGACAGCCCCTAGAGAATACACTAGGGACAGCTAACTCAGGCAGACACCAGGAGGTACTTTGAGTTTTGTTGTCATCATATTAATGATATTTGGTTGGAGCCTGAGTGCTTTGGGGAAATTTGAGAGCTTTCTCTGACCATTATGTCTTGGCAGCCAGTGCTGGGTTGGCAGTTACAGTTTTCTCTGACAATCATAGTTTAGAAAAGCAGGAACTATTTGTAACAGCTATTTAAGTATAGAGTGGGTCTGGTGATGTTTTGGTCTGAGTTCTTAGGCCAGGTTATAGGAGATATATCCAGGGAGTGGGGAGGCAGAGGTGCCTCTTTTTTTTTTCCCCCTTGTTTTTCCTTTTATTTTTATTTAAAAAAAATTCCTCAGATTTATTTTCTCCATTTCATGATTGCTTTTGGCTATCAGCATTTTCCCAGGCCCTGAGAAGTTCTGCTGTATAAAATCCTCAATCCAAGCTTTCAGACGAAATACTGAGTCTAGATTTTCCTGATTCATGCTATCCATCCATTCAAGAAATACCCACTGAGCCCTTGCTAGTAATAGTGCAGTGAAGAGAACACGTTTTTTACCCCTGTAGAACTTTCATTCTAATGACAAGATACAGAGAATAAATAAGTGTATATATAATATGTGGGTTATTATAGTGCTTGGAGGAAAAGCAGAATAAGGCAGCATGCAAGGGGGATACTGCTGTGTTATATAAGATGGTTAGAGAAGGCTGCAGTGAAGAATGGTATTTGAGCAGTTCTAAGGAAGAAGTGAGATAGTGATCTAATTTATGCAGGTATTAGGGGAGAGAATGAGGAAGATGAAGTGAGTGCGAATATCGAATATCTTGTAGCTGAAGCATGCTTGTATTGTTTGAGAAGGGGCGGGGCGCCTGGGTGGCTCAGTGGGTTAAGCCGCTGCCTTCTGCTCAGGTCATGATCCCAGGGTCCTGGGATCTAGCCCCACATCGGGCTCTCTGCTCAGCCGGGAGCCTGCTTCCTTCTTTCTCTCTCTGCCTGCTTCTCTGCCTACTTGTGGTCTCTCTCTGTCAAATAAATAAATAAAATCTTTAAAAAAAAAAAAAAGAAAAAAAAAGGGGCAAATAGAAATGCACACTGAGGGGTGTAATTAGTGGAAGAGAGGTGGGGGGGTAAATAGATCTCTCAACAGTTATGTAGATAATATCCAAGACTAGGTATAATGAGATTGTTCAGGAGGCCCCAGCAGCAATTCAAGGTGGGAGATCATAGTGATTTTTGGCAGGGTTTGGGAGAAGCGTTTACAATTTGTATACATTTGGAAAGCAAAGCCAACAGCATTTGATGGTGGATTGGATGTGGCCATTTGTTGGTTTTGTCCTGAACAGGTAGAAGAATGGAGTGGCCATTTACCAAGCTGGGGAAGACTTCAGGAAAAGCAGGTGGGAAATAATGGGCTTAATTTGGATGTGTTAAGTTAGCAATTAAGTGGAGTTAATTGTCCAGACAACGAGGTATACATGAGTCTGTGATTCAGGCCAGAGGTCTGGGCTGAAGATAACATATTTCCAGTCACTGACATAGACATAGTGTTTAATACCCTAGGAACTGATTAGGATAATCTAGGAAGGAATTGTGGCTGGAGAAGAAGCTCAACGATTTTGCCTTAGGTTTCTGTAATGAGCTAGAGCTAAGAGAATAAGAGTAAGAAGCACTCCATGAAGAAGGAGGAGAATTAAGAGTGAATGGTATCCCTGGAGCCAGGTAAATGTTTTAAGAAGGAGGGAGTGAATGTATAGCTGTGTCAGATGTTATTAGATCCAGGACTAGGATATGATGGTTAGATTTAGCAATACGAAAATCACTGGTGACTGAACAAGTTCCTGGTGGATTAATGGTGATGAAAACTTAATTGGAGGGGGTTTATTAGAGAACTGTAGGAGAAGACCTGGAGACAACTAATTCTTTCAAGGAGTTTGCTATAAATAGAAGATAAGAGGAAAAGGGTGATAGCTAGAGGGGATGTGGAGTCAAGGAATTGTTATTATTTTTTTTAAAGATGGGTGCTTTTCTAGTATATTTGAATAAATACAAAAATATTTATAGCTGATGTAATGATCCAGTGGAGAGAAAAAATTAAGGAGCTATTTCTTTGAAAATAATAAATGAAATTAATTTAATACTAATCTGTGAACCCAGGACCTATTATTATCGTATATATATGTCCTTATGTATTGACCTATTTCTTTCAAATTAAGACAGTGGCTAGGGGAGAAGTGTTAAAGAACACCTCCTACCTCCAATTTGGCAAATTTTTATCAGTTCAAAACTAGTTTTATATGTGAGTAACAAAGATTGTGTTTTTTTGTTTTTTGTTTTTTGGGCTTTTTGTTTTTGTTTTTTTTTTGCTAACCTATTTTTGTCTGGTAACTTCTCCCTATTAATCGTTTTTAGCAGTTTTGCACAGTGTTTTCCCTGTGGTTCTAAATTCTGTTTTGGTAATCTTTGTCCAATATGGTAGTTTTACTGTTAAGTACTTTTTAAAACAGGCAAAAATTATTTAATAAAAAAATTTAAAAATGTAAGTGAAGTATTTTTAAGAGAAAGATTTGATGGCTATTCTTTTTCCTTTTTTTCTAATGTACCTGACCATGCTTTTTCTGTAATTGCTTCTGATTATTGAGTTGATGTTTGAGATGAGTTCAGAAACTTATGTTGAAAGCCCATATTACAGTTACATTACTTTATATGCCTCCTCCTGTGGTTCATTTATGTTTGAGTAAGTAGTTGTCAATATTTAGTGCTGAAGCATTAACTGAAATCACTTTTTAATCTTCATTGGTCTCCCTCCAGATTTTCATTCCTTAGCCACTTTTCCATACTACTGACTTTTGAATTTCTGAAACACAGATCTGATAAGGTCTTATTGTTGCTTAAAAATCTTTTGTGGCTTTCTGTTGTCTGTGGAAGTCAGACACCTTTTTTTTTTTTTTTTTTTGCTTCTTGTCCAACTCCTGCCTACACCTGCACTCTGCTTCAGGGGATTTAGAATGCTCCTTATGGGTTCTAATGCATATTTCATGTTTCTTATCACAGGGTAATGGTGGGTTTGCTGTCTGTGTATAGAAAGTCCTTCCCTTGATGTGTCCCTTATCTTCTGTCATAGTTCCATGTTCCAATATTCTTTGACATTTCTATGCTTTTGCACATAATCTCCCCTTTTTCCAGAATATCATCCAACTCATTAACTACTTTGCTAAATCAGTTCATCTTTTTAAAAATCCAAATAAGGGGACACCTGGGTGGCTCAGTGAGTTAAGCCTCTGCCTTTGGCTCAGGTCATGGTCCCAGGGTCCTGGGATGGAGGCCCACATGGGGCTCTCTGCTCAGCAGGGAACCTGCCCCCCCACCCCCCACCTGCCTCTCTGCCTGCTTGTGATCTCTCTCTCAGTCAAATAAATAAATAAAATCTTAAAAATAAAAATAAAAATCCAAATAAGTCCCCTCTTCTAGAAAAGCTTCTAGGCATATTTTTACCATGCCTCCTCTACCCCTCCTCCATTGTATTTTTTGTTACCCATATTCCTGTAACATTTGCAGGTATTTTGTTGTAATATTTGCTGTACTTTACTCTGTTTGCTGTGATGGCTGGTCTCCCTTGCCTCAACACCAAACTTATAGTCACTCAATACATTTTTGTTGAATGAATGATTGAGTAAGGCAGATGATTATTCAACACTGACCCAGTTTTGATTGACCCATCTGATTGGACTTTTTACATCAGTTTAATTTATAAAGATCATACAAATGAGCAATTCTTTTTTTTTTTTTTTTTTTAAGATTTATTTACTGAGAAAGAGAGAGAGAGAGAGCGAGCGAGCAAGCACAGTCTGGGGAGAGGCAGAGGGAAAGAAAGAAGTAGGCTCTCTGCTGAGCAGGGAGCCCAATGCGGGGCTTGATCTCAGGACCCTGGGATCATGACCTGAGCTGAAGGCAGATACTTAACTAACTGAGCCACCCAGGTGCCCCCGATAGCATTCTTTTTTTTTTTTTTTTTTTTTTAAGATTTTATTTATTTATTTATTTGACAGACAGAGAACACAAGTAGGCAGAGAGGCAGGCAGAGACACAGAGAGGAGGAAGCAGGCTCCCCGCTGAGCAGAGAGCCCGATGTGGGGCTCTATCCCAGGACCCTGGGATCCTGACCTGAGCCGAAGGCAGAGTCTTTAACCTTCTGAGCCACCCAGGGGTTCTTAAAGAAAGTCACATACAAAATGTATTAGGAAGTTAAATTTTATTAAATATTTATTCTTCTGGGCAATTAATGAGATTTGTTGATTTCATTATATATCACAAATCTTTTTTTTTTTTTTTTTTTTGGTCTAAATATCTGAATATTTTTCCTCTGGTTTTGATTTTTTCTCTTTGATACTTATATTTGGTTATCCTTACTCACCCTCTCTACCAGAAACATATTTTAAACTCATTGTCTGAACTTGATCTTGACTTCGACTAGTATTTTCTGTAGTATTATCTTGTAAGTTACTTAAGTTTCTGTGTAGTATTTTTAAGTCTCACTTCTGTATCTTTTTATTACTGAGTTCAATTCTAAATCAACAAACATTTTTTGGCCACTTCCCTTGTTCTGATTTGTTAGTACTAATGATGAGAGGCTGAATAAGAGAAGGTCTCAGTCCACAGGTTATTGTTGTACGCGATCGGTATAGTAATAGTGAAATATCTAGGTCACCTTGGGAGTAGATAATTTCTCTTTTTTATGTACTCTTTAATTCTTACTTTGGTTGCTACCAACCTCTTTCAGGCCCTAGATAATTTAAAGACTGCTTAATAGTTTATCTTACCTTAACTCTCTTGTCATTCCCGTTCATCATGAATGCTGTCATCAGATTGATTCATTGTCTTTAAAAGAAAAAAAAAAAGCTACCAGTTTTTCTTTTTCCTGCTTGTGGAATAAAATCCAAAATAGAATACAATCTGGAATGCGAAGGCCTTGGCTCAGACTTCCTTTCTTCTCTTCTGCAACATGAACTCTCCATTCCAGCAAAACTCTTTTACATTCTATTCCAAACATACTTCATACTTTTCCTTTTTTGCCTTGTTTGAGCCATTCTGCCATCCCAACAGTGTTGTTACTCTTGGTTCTTCTACTTACTGAAATTGTATCTGTACTTGGGTGTAGTTCCTAGTTGTTAAATCTAGTGTGAACCTTTTAGAGGATCATGCCCATGTTTGTAACACCCTCTCTGTCTTCGTGACATCACTCCTGTTTCTCCTTTTTGCCTATTCTTTTCTCAGCTGTCTTTACCGACCCCATTCCTAAATGGCTCATGTATCCCATATTTTCAATCTGACCCCTTTATCTTCATTCTGTCATGCTTTCTTGGAACACATGCTGTTTTTCATTATCTCCTTTGAATTCATTTCTTCAGCCCTGTTTTCATCTTGAGCACTCTAGTCCTTAGGTGAGCTACTTAGAATGCCCACCTGATTGTCTAGCAGAAAACCTGAAACTTAAAAACATCAAAAATTAACCACATATTTTTCTCCAGATTCATGTATTCCATCTCATTTTCCTGTCTTGGTTAATGATGCTTCCAGTTCCTCAGTTAGTCAAATTATAAACCTGGGAATCAACCTGACTTCTAATCTCCTATCCCTCATTTTCCATTAGCTGGCAAGTCTTGCTGTTGGAGTTGTTCCCTCTCTATTCCATTTACTGTTACCCTGGGCCAGGCTCTATTAACCTGAGCAGACCACTGTAAAAAGTCTCTTTAAAATAAGTCTTCTGCCTGATTCTAGATATTGTATAAGAAGTTCATGTTGATTATATTTTGGAGGAATGCCAGAAGCAAAGTAATTTTGAGCCTGCTTCCTTAGAGTAGCACCTCACCATGGATTAATCTTTGTGTATTCATTAAAGGTCAATTTCCTAATATCTCTATAAAATGGTATTGTTAAGAAATTACTTATGCTTTGTACAAGAAATTTATGTAAGGATTAGGAATATTTTTTCTAAGGGTTAAGGGGGAAAAGCAATGAAAGATACAGGGAGACAGAAGCCTGGCTGGGACAAGTGCCAGAAATGATCTTATAGGACCTTTTCTTAACTAGAAAAGAGATTTTTAAGTTTGAAAGTAACACTTGGTGCTTTGTATCCAAATGCCAGTTAAAGAGCAGTTAATTACAGAAGGATCTTGAGACTGCGAAAAGACAAAACTGAGAGCTTTAGTGTGGGGAATTATAAGCTAATATATTTGAGTAGTACTTTGAAGAGATATTGTTTAACCGTCAGTTAATACCAAGGAGGGACTTCTGATATCATTCTTGCATGTTCCTGGAA
Source organism: Mustela nivalis (assembly GCF_964662115.1). Classification (NCBI taxonomy): domain Eukaryota; kingdom Metazoa; phylum Chordata; class Mammalia; order Carnivora; family Mustelidae; genus Mustela; species Mustela nivalis. Next base: position 143,288,285 of record NC_139021.1, read on the forward strand.
GATACTGGGCTAATGTGCTGATGCTACAGATGTGGTACCATACTCACTACCTCTTTGTCATCTAATATATTTCATAAGCACAAGTCTGTTAGTATTCAATCATTATTTTCTGAATTCAGATATAGTAAAAAAAAAAAGCTCTTTAGTTTTCTTTTGAAATTTTTCTTGCTTTGCTAATAGATTTTAGATAGAATTTGTCTTGCTTGTAACATTTTAAAAAGTCACATTTGCAAAAGAAGGTACTTTAAAGCTTGAGTCCTTTATATTCTTTTTTCCTTTTTTTAAATATAAATTTTAGATAATGTGCTTGAGTCCCTTATATTCTGAATGAGTTAGCATAAACTTCAAAAAATGGAATTTTATATATTGCAGATATTTTGTCAAGTTATTAAGTGTATTTTTATTAGCTTTTGTTGTTACTGTATTGTTGATCTCTATTAATTTTCCAGTGGATTTCAGGTTTATGAGGCTGGCACTAGATTCTCACTTGGAAGTTACCTTGGAAAATCTATTCAGCATTCTGTATTGTAGCATTTTGAAGTTGGGGTGTGTGTATCATTTTGGCTTATACTGTTCTGCCTAGGATTCCTCTGTAGAGGAAAGAAAGGATAAAGCCTTCAGAGAGAGTTCTTAAGGTAGATCAGAGTGGCATTTTGAGCCAGGGTAGTAGTGTGTACTCCGGTAAGGAGTCCTGAAAGATCATGGTATGGGAATGGATCCTTGGGTAGTTTGGCATGAGAGGAAGGCAGGGTTTGTTGGGTAGTGGTAGGAGAGAACAGCTGCAAAAGAATACCACAGCCATATTTGGAAGGCCTTTGTAATCTTAGCTGTACTTGCTTATTATCTGTGTGTCTGTGGATAGATTATGTGATTTCTCCATATTTCAATTTCCTTAAATCTGCAAAATCAGAACAATAAAGATACCTGTGTTGTAGGATTGTTGTGAGATTTATATGAGGTACTGTACGTACCTGGTACACAAGAGCTCAGTAGGTACCAGCTGCTATTGTTAGTACCGTTTAAAGGCTTTTTTTTTTTTTTTTTTTTTTGAGAGCCATTGAAGGATTTTAAGTTGAAGAGTGACATGATCAGGTTTATAATTTTAAATGTTAAGTCTGGGAAAAGCATAAAGGGTGGATTAAGGGGAAGACGCTGAAGGTAGGGAATTAAGGAAACATGCTGGGAAGCTGGCTAGAGATGATAAGAGTCTAGATTAAGTGGTGTTGGAGGAGACAGGGTGAATTTGAGAATTACTAAAAATTGACATGTATGGGATACCTGGCAGGTTCACTTAGTTAAATATGTAACTCTTGATTTCAGCCATGGTCTCAGGGTTGTGAGGTCGAGCCCTGCTTTGGGCTCTGGGCTGGGTGTGGATCTTGCTTAGGATTCTCTCTCTCCCTCTCCCTCTGTTCACCCCCTGCCCAAAAAGAAAATTGACATATGCATTATATTCAATGAGTTGGGAAAATCTAAAGGGAACTAGAAAAGTAGCAAGGATGTAGACAGAGTACCCAGCTGGGTAGGAAACACTGTATTCTTTCTTTCATTAATAGGAAAAGGCAGAAGAGGATGGTTAGAGGCACTTGCTCACCATTGCCAGGGATCTAATGGCTGAGCTCCACTGCCTCCTGTTCTCTAGATGGGGCTGGAGGATTTGGGCAACTCAAGATGAGTCCAGAACAGTAACATTGGGCAGCACACAGAGATATTGTGCCAAGTATCAGGAAGCTCTCATGAGTGTAGGAGAGACATGATGCAAGCCACAAATAGACCTAAAAACAATACTAGGCTTGAAACAGAGGTAGAGCTAATGTCTAAGGGACTGGAAGGAGATTTGAATTATGTTTGGATTTGAATCTCTGGGTTCTGCCCTAAGTGTTAAAAGAAGGTCAGGCCCTACTAAGGACTGAACTAAGTTTTGTTAATTTTACAAGTTCAGAAGTCTGTTTTAAGCATTTGGTATTCTGTATATTCTCATTTAATCATATATTCTTTGGCAAGATTAATTGTAGCATGTAAAAAATGCTGCCTTTTACTGTAAAATGATTAGTTTTTAATATGTTTAAGTTGAATATTCTTACCTTACATAATTTTACTTAAATACTCTTTGATAATAAACAACAGAGTTCTGCCTAGAATATTATGACATGTGTTTTCTTGTCATTGAAGTGTTCCTTGGATTGACTGACCAAATTTAGATTTTTCAGTAACTTTTATTTCTTCACTCCTTTTTTTTTAAAAGGTTCTATTGATTTATTTGATAGAGAGAGAGATCACAAGTAGGCAGAGAGAGGCAGAGGCAGGCGGAGAGGGGAAGCAGGCTCCCTGCTGAGCAGAGAGCCTGATGCTGGGCTTGATCCCAGGAACCTGAGCTGAAGGCAGAGGCTTAACCCACTGAGCCACCCAGGCACCCCTCCTTAGTTTTCATTGAATGTTTTTTCTACATATTATGATAGTATTTAGGAATTGAAAAAACCCAAATATAATATGGTCCTTGTTCTCAAGAAGCCCCCTGTCTGGTAGAGAAAGTAGAACACATGTAGCTAATGATTTTAAAAATAAAATAAGGTGACAATTGCTATACCCAGAGATATATGGGAGCCCCTCAGGAGAAGCACTTAATCCAGGCATGCTGATTCTCTAGTGAGCTTTATTGCTATCTATTACATGAGAAGCAAAAATATAGAACCTAAGAACTGTTATCTAGCAGTCTGGTAAAGATCAGGCCATAGGACTTAGTACATTCCAGAGAGCAGAGGTACAGATATATCATGGGAAGTTGTAAATTGCAAGAAACCTGTTACAGCTCTCCCTTCTTGTTATGCTCTCTTTGTGGGACTATTATGTATGCTTCCTGTCTCCCTGATGGAGACACTACTCTTGATAATGGAAAAGACAGGATGGCTGGTTGAGGGGAAATACATATGAGATAGGTTGAAAAGAATTAGAATTAGTTAGCATGAATAAGAGAAGTATAGTACCAACTTAATATTTTTTTAAATTTGGAAATAATTTCATACCAAGAGGAAAATTACAAGAATGAAAATAGTAGAAAGAATATTCAAATAGTCTTTTTTTTTTTTAAAAAGATTTTATTTATTTATTTGACAGAGATCACAAGTAGGCAGAGAGGCAGGCGGAAACACAGAGAGGAGGAAGCAGGCTCCCCGCTGAGCAGAGAGCCCGATGTGGGGCTTGATCCCAGGACCCTGGGATCCTGACCTGAGCCGAAAGCAGAGGCTTTAACCCACTGAGCCACCTAGGTGCCCTTCAAATAGTCTTAATACAAATTCATTGATTGTCAAAATGTTATGCTGTTTATCATTTCCTCTCTTCCATATACATATATGTACATATGGATGTGCATATATGTCTGTATACATATATATGGTCTTTTGTACATAAATGCATGCACACCCCCAAAGCATTTGAGAGTAAGTTGTGTATATTATGACAGTTTACCCCTAAATACATCTACATGTATTTCCCAAGAATAGGGATTAAAAAAATTAACCTCTATGCAGTTATGGACTTATTAATTTAACACTGAAACAATAATCTACCTTTGTATTCCAATTTTTTTTTTTTTAAATCTTCATTTCTCCCCTTACACAGACTGGCTTTTAAATTTTTTTTTTTAAAGATTTTTATTTATTTATCAGAGAGAGAGAGAGGGGGAGAGAGCGAGCACAGGCAGACAGAATGGCAGGCAGAGGGGGAGGGAGAAGCAGGCTCCCTGTTGAGCAAGGAGCCCTATGTGGGACTCCATCAAGGACGCTGGGATCATGACCCGAGCCGAAGGCAGCTGCTTAATCAACTGAGCCACCCAGGCATCCCCACAGGCTGGCTTTTAAAGAGCAGAAAATGAAGAATGAGATTTTTTGATAGGAAGTCCAAAGAAAATCATAGAAACTTTAAGTTGGCTTCCCCTTTTATTCCAAATCTGTCTTTCTCCCATTCTTTCCATTTCAGAAAATGGCAGCACTATTTGATTAGTTGTTCAGGCCAGAAATCTGAGAGTCATCCTTGATTTCTCTTTCCTTTTTTCCTCATTCCTTGCATTTAATCTATCACCAAGTGCTATAGCTCCTGTTTACCTCTGCCTGCATCTTCAACTCTACTCTTTTCCCTCCAACTTCAGCGTGCCCAGTCCATCACCATTTCTCATCGGGGCTCCTTCCTACCAACCTTCTTCACTAATTTCCATGCTTCCTTGTTTTCTTCCTTCCAATTCACTTGTCACAAAGAAACCAGAATGATTTTTTAGAAATGAAAATCAGATCATGTCACTCTCCTCATAACCTTCAGTGACTTTCCACTGGGCCAGAGCACTAGAGTCTAGCTAGCTTGTCTTTCTTTAGGTTGTAACTTCAGTCTTTTTCCCCTGAGATGCCTTCCTTGATGTCCATTCTTCTGTTTTTCTCCTATAGCATTTTGTTGTTTTCCTTCAACAGAACTTACGATTTGTATCTACTCTTTTGCCCATTTTTTTTTCTTTCTCTTTTTCTCTGCCTCCTACATTAGACTGTAACTGCAAAAACCATAGAAGCCATGTCTCTTTTGTCATCTTTTGTATACTTAGCACCTAGCACATTGCTGGAATCATGGCAGGAGATTAAATATTTGAATATGCTTAGTGAAAGGAAACATGAGACGTTATCTGGTCCTACTGCCCATCCAGTGTAAGAGTCTGCACTTTCTCTGGCAAGTGATTATTCAGCTTGTTTTCAAATGTTTTCAGATGCACAACTTAGTGTTGTTGTTGTCTTTAAAATGATTTTATTTATTTATTTATTTGAGAGAGAGAGAGAGAGGGAGAAAGAGAGAGAGCATGAGAAGGGGGAGGGTCAGAGGAATAAGCAGACTTCCTGCTGAGTAGGGAGCCTGATGCGGGACTCACTCCAGGGACTCCGGATCATGACCTGAGCTGAAGGCAGTCGCTTAACCAACTGAGCCACCCAGGCAACCCACAACTTAGTGTTTTATGTGGTAGTGTATTGCCTTGTTGAGTAATTCTGATAGTTTAAAAGGTTTTCTTTACTTTGAGCTGAAAACTGCCTTTCTGTTATTTTTATCCATCTAGTTCTGTCCCTCTCTGATATGTTAAACTATTTGATAGTAGCAATCATATATTCTGTTGGTTAGGCTAAAACATTTGTAAATTATTTACATTATGTAACATGGTTCTTTACCCTTATCTCTTCTGTATATATCCATTTTGTCAGGGTGACTCCAAAAGTGGTATATTGAAGAATAAAGATGTTTTTAATCTTTGGTCTAGTAATTTGTGGTTAAAAGATTTAAGCACATTATCTCAATGTAATATATGATAGCTATTGAAATAATAAATGTAACATGTAATGTGGGAAGTACTTTAAATTAAAAAGTAAAATGTTAATTTGTATCTACTTATTGTAGCCAACTGACTAGTTTATAGTTAGTTTAATAAGGGGAAAATGTGATGCTAAGAACTATTACTGTCCTTCCAGCTGGAGGTAAAGTGAGCCTTCAATAGTCTGCATTAACTCTTCTGATTTAGGTATTGTGTTTCTTTTAGTGTAGTCTAAGATTGCTTGTTTTGTGCCTTTATCACACTTAACCCCTTTGAACTCATCAGCTAAAATTGCTAAACTGAGGAGCAAAATTTGTTTCCTTCAGATTAAAAAACATTTGAATTTTTCATGGTAATGTATCAAATTGGGTTAGAGACCTGAGATACATGAATGATCAAGGAATTGTTTGTGGCATTTTTTTTGCTGTCTGAATTATTTGTTGAAGGTACAACCTTTGTTGAAGGTTGTTAGTATATTATTTGAGTATTCTGTACCAATACTGTAATTCCTATTGTCCTGAAATAGGTTAATATTTTAATATTATTTTTAATCAAAGCTAATAATTAAGTAGTAATTATAACTAGAGTTTAGAGAGTTATTTCTGAGAAAATGCTTACTTAATATGCTAAAACTAGCATATTTAAGGGCAAACTTAAAAATAAACCCATACCTTGTTTTTGCAGAAAAATGTCTTTAGAATTGAATTATTTAATGATGTCCAAACTTGGAAAGCTTTTTTCTCATAAAGGCATTATTTTAGGGGCGCCTGGGTGGCTCAGTGGTTTGAGCTGCTGCCTTCGGCTCGGGTTATGTTCTCAGGGTCCTGGGATTGAGTCCCACATCAGGCTCTCTGCTCAGCAGGGGGTCTGCTTCCCTTCCTCTCTCTCTGCCTGCCTCTCTGCCTACTTGTGATCTCTCTCTGTCAAATAAATAAATAAATAAATAATCTTTAAAAAAAAGGCATTATTTTATATTTGTCAACCAAAAATAATTGAAAATGATACCATTGGTTAATAGTAATTAAATGTAGAAAATAAAATTGAAATTATTCTTTTAATTGATATGTGAAGGAAATCAAGTTTTATTAGAGGAGCATTAAGGAGATAGGTAGACACTTGGAAAGAATAGGAGCAGGGTTTCTTACTGTTTTTTGTATCTAGTAATTTGTTATTAAGTGGTTCTTGAGTGAATTCTGAAAGAATTGATGGGCCCATCCTGTGTCAGAAAGGCAGGGTCTGTGGTCACAGAGTCACAACTCTGAATGTCAATTCTCTTAACTTTTCTGGACTCAATTTCCTGTATGAGCTGTAATTAACTAGTTCTAAAATTCTGATATTAAAGTACACTGTAGAGTTGCATTTTCAAAGGTATAGAGGTTAATAGCACTTTTATTTATGATATCTAATTCCACTTCAAAATATTTTTCTTGTTAAGAAGTTGTTTTTATCTGTTTTATCTATTTTTTGTGTGTCCATTTTATATTTTTCATATGGTGAGAGTAATTAGTTGTGTGTGGAAAGTTTTCAGTTTCCTAAAAGGTATAAGAGGAGACTCCATTTCTGGTTCTGATGAGCTAGGACATTACAGCCATCCTTCCTTCTAATAATAAATAAGTATGCTGGACAAAACAGTTTTATTTATTTATTCATTATTTTAAGTTTTTGTTTTAATTCCAGTTAACATACAGTGTGATATTAGTTTCAGGTGTACAATGTGTGATTCAGCAATGCCGTACATCATTCATTGCTCAAGAGGAATAGTGCCCTCCTTAATCCCCATCACCTATTTAACCCATACCCCCACTCAGTTTGTTTTCTGTAATTTAGAGTCTGTTTCTTGATTTTTCTCTCTTGTCTCGTTTTTTTTTTCCCCCCTTTGCTTATTTGTTTCTTAAATTCTGTATATGACTGGAAATAATATGCTATTTGTCTTTCTTCGATTGAGTTATTTCACTTAACATTATACTCTGGGGGCGCCTGGGTGGCTCAGTGGGTTAAAGCCTCTGTTTTCGGCTCAGGTTATGATCTCAGGGTACTGGGATCAAGTCCCACATCGGGATCTCTTCCTTGGCAGGGAGCCTGCTTCCTCCTCTCTCTGCCTACTTGTGATCTCTATCTGTCAAATAAATAAATAAAATCCTTAAAAAAAAAAGCATTATACTCTGTACATCCATGTTAGTGCAAATGACAGGATTTCATTTTTTAAGGCTGAATAATACTCCATTGTATATATTGTTACATCTTTTTTTATTTTTTAAGATTTTTATTAATTTATTTTAGAGAGAGTGAGTGCCAAGTGGGGGGAAGGAGAGGGACAAGCAGACTCCATGCTTAGCAGAGAGCCTGACATGGGGCTCAATCCCAGGACCCTGAGACCTTGACCTGCGCTGAAACCAAGAATTGGACATTCAACCTACCTAGCCACACAGACTCCCATATATGTTACATCTTTATCCATTCATCTGTTATTGGACACGGGCTGCTTTCATATCTTGGCTATAATAAATAATGCTGCTATAAACATAGGGGTGCATGTATCCCTTTGAATTAGTGTTCTTGTATTCTTTGGGTAAATATCCTATAGTGTGATTGTTGGATTATAAGGTAGTTCTATTTTAAACTTTTTTTTTTTTTAAAGATTTATTTATTTATTTATTTGACAGACAGAGATCACAAGTAGGCAGAGAGGCAGGCAGAGAGAGAGGAGAAAGTAGGCTCCCTGCTGAGCAGAGAGCCCGATGCGGGGCTCGATCCCAGGACCCTGGGATCATGACCTGAGCCGAAGGCAGAGGCCTTAACCCACTGAGCCACCCAGGCACCCTATTTTAAACTTTTTGAGAAACCTCCATACTGTTTTCCGCAATGACTGCCCCAGTTTGCATTCCTACCTACAGTACATGGGTATTCCTTTTTCTCCATATCCTCATCAACACCTGTTACTTGTGTTGTTGATTTTAGCCATTCTGACAGGTGTGGTTTATCTACTTTTCAAGCTTTATCTCTCACAGGCACATTTTGTGGTTCATAACTGGAATGAAGATAAATAAAAGGTTTTTTTCCTCTGAAATAATAACTAGGCAAGAATTTGAAAAGACAGAAGGAGAGAAGGAAAAATACTTTGTTTTTATGTTTGTGTATAAGATTTTGCTTTCCATTATAGTAGCTACTAGTTGTGTACATAGTGCTATTTAAATTTAAATGAGTTAAAATTAAATAAAAGTAAAAATTCAGTTCCTTAGTTACCCAAGCCACATTCTTAAGTGCTTGATAGCCTCATATGGCTAGTGTCTACAGTATTGGATAAGGCAGATATAGAACATTTCCATTATCACAGGAAGTTCTGTAGATAGTGCTAAAATAGGAAATTGTATGGGGTAGGATTACTCATGAGAGTAGAGACAGACAAAATGGTGACTTGTCTTCACAATCCTTTTAAGGCAAAAGACACTCAATCTTGAAAGTAGAATGAGGAAGAGGTCTAAAGACAGACATTTCTTTGCACTGGCCATAAGGTGGCAGTGTCCTCTTAGATCAGCTGGTTATGGGACAGTCACTGTGGAAAGAGAAGAAGGAAGGGAGCAGTCCTCTGGATGAGTGGTAGCCAATGAAGATTTCTGTATATGCAAAAGTTTGTTGATAAGGTCTTTACATTTTAAGGAATACCTATGCAGAAAAAAATTTCTTAGACATTATATAAAAATGCTTTATCCTTGTGTATTTTAATTCTACAATGTTCAGAACATATTACATGCTGCACGTGTAATAAAATGGTATGTATCCATCATGCCTTGTGATATTTTTAATTCTGTTCTACTCTTGTTGTATGTGTAGCAAGGATATTGATTTATTACTAAATAGGAAAAGTCCACTTTAGGTTACTACTACAATAAATCTAATTTCGAAAACATAAAATGACTGTGAAATGTGGCAAGATTAATGTTGAAAATCCATCTAAACATTATAGAAACTGCTGAAGCTATAAACATTTTAGGTTCTGTATTGGTTTTCCTTATATGAGACACTTAAAAAAGCAAAAATTTTTACATAAAATAATTTATTGTACTGTTTCAGGTTTTAAAAACATTGCAGGCAAGTTTCTTACTCTGAATCCACTGAATGTGATATGCCTTGGTTTTTTAATCTGAGAGTAAGACTAGTACCAGGGGCACCTAGGTGGCTCACTTGGTTAAGTGTGTGTACCTTCAGTTTAGGTCATGATCTCCAGGTCCTGGGATTGAGCCCAGCTTGTGTGCTGATAATCTGCTTTTCTCAGAGACCAGTACCACACACAAATGAAATCACTCCACATGAAACTGTCACCACTTTACAATCCTTAATATACTTTAATCTTTTATTTACAGCCTGATTATGGAATTCAGATCAAAAAATTTTGAGACAATCCAGAACTTCTGTTTTCCTTTGCTGGTGTTTTTCCTCACGGTGGCTCATTCCGGTATTATTTTGTAATTCACCCCAAATAAGATAATTATTTTTTTACCTTCAGACAGTTTTGATTTTGATTTCTCAGTTACATCAATCAGAGTTTCTCTTTGATGTTATTCTCTTTCATACAATGAATACTTACATGTATGTGTATACTCTCAGCATCTTTTTACAGTTACATCAATCAGAGTTTCTCTTTGATGTTTTTCTCTTTCATACAATGAATACTTACATGTATGTGTATACTCTTAGCATCTTTTTGCCATCTGTTTCTTCTTTAATGAGAAGTTTTAGAGTTCTCTGAACTTCACCTGTTTCCTCTTTACAAAAATATCAAGTCTTCTTCATCTGTCCTGTCTCATTGAAAATTTTGCAGTTATTTTATAGCTTCTATTTTCCTTATTTCCTTCTTTGAAAATAATGGAGCTGACTAGTTTCCAGTTCAGTATCTTTCCTTTTGCGTAAGATTTTTCTCAAACTGCTTTTCTTTTTTAAGATTTTATTTATTTGACAGGGAGAGAGAGATCACAAGTAGGCAGAGCAGCAGAGAGCCCAATGCTGGGCTGGATCCCAAGACCCTGAGATCATGACCTGAGCTGAAAGCAGAGGTTTAGCCCACTGAGCCACCCAGGCACTCCTCAAATTACTTTTCAAAACTTCTCTTTGCATCATTTGGATCAGCCACCTCTGCTTCTAGTGCTCTTTTGTCATCTTTCTGTTTATTTATTATTATTATTTTTTAAAGATTTTATTTATTTATTTGACAGACAGAGATCACAAGTAGGCAGAGAAGCAGGCAGAGAGAGAGAGGGAAAAGCAGGCTCCCTGCTGAGCAGAGAGCCCGATGTGAGGTTCGATCCCAGGTCCCTGGGATCATGACCTGAGCCGAAGGCAGAGGCTTTAACTCACTGAGACACCCAGGCACCCTATTTATTATTATTTTTAATACCAGTGTAGTTAACATATAGTGTTAAATTTGTTTCAGGTGTACGATATAATGATTCAACAATTCTTTGTATTACTGAGCGCTCATCAAGATGAGTGTGCTCTTAATCACCTATTTCACCCATTCCTCCTCCTTCCATCTCCCTTCTAGGAACTATGCTGTAATTAAAAATGTTTTTCATTTGTCTCTCTCTTTTTTTCCTTTTTTCACTTATTTTCTTAAATTCCACATATGAGTGAAGTCATATGGTATTTGTCTTTCTCTGACTGGCTTCTTTTGCTTAGTACTGTACTCTAACTCCTTCCAAGTTGTGGCAAATGGCAAGATTTTATTCTTTTTTATGGTTGAATAATATTCTTGTATGCGCGCATGTGTGGTATGCTGTGTACACACACCATATCTTCTTTATCCATTCATCTATTGATGACACTTGGTTTGCTTCCATAATTTGGCTGTTGTAAAAATTGCTGCAATAAATATAGGGGTGCATATATCCTTTTGATTTAGTGTTTTTGTATTCTTTGGGGTCATCTTCCTATTTAGAGCATTGCTTTGCATTTTCCTCTGCTGATTTCCTAGCCATCTCTAATTTTAGAGACTTTAATTCGTTTTTTGTTTGTAGTATTCTTCTGATTTGTATTTCATATTTCATTTTCTTAGCTTCAGTTATGTTTGCATAAAGAGTTATTTTAAGATACATATATTTAAGATACACCCAGGTACCAGCCAGGGGTGCCTGGCTGGCTATTTGGAAGAGCATATGACTCTTGATCTCAGAGCTGTGAGTTCAAGCCCCATGTTGGGTGTAGAGATTATTAAAAAAACAAACAAACTTAAAAAAAACTTACTATTTTTCTAACTGATGCAGCACTGAGGCACCCCAAAGTATTGTTTTAAGATACCGGTCCTACCCATGTTACAATTCACTATTAAAAAATGAATTTCTTGGTGCACCTGGGTGGCTCAGTGGGTTAAGCTTCTGCCTTCAGCTCGGGCCATGATCTCAGGGTCCTGGGATTGAGGTCCACATCGGGCTCCCTGCTTGGCAGGGAGCCTGCTTCCCCCTCTCTCTCTGTCTGCGTCTCTGCCTACTTGTGATCTCTTTCTCTCTGTCAAATAAATAAATAAAATCTTTAAAAACATGAATTTCTTTCCTACTATGTTATTCTTGAAAAGATGGCAATTTGTATATTGTTTATTTGTTTTTCAGTTATTTAAAGGCCCTGATAACTGGTTCTTTTTTTTTCCTTTCTTTAATTTTGCATACTTGTGTTCAGTGGCTATTTTTTTCTTTTATTATTAAAGTGAGCATCTTCAGCTTTCTGTTCTCAATTCCCCAACCTTTTACTCATATTCTTCTAGAAGTTTCCCTGAAGTGTTGATTTCTTTAAAAAAAAGTTATTTTTTGTTTCTTTACAGTTACCTTACAGTTACTTTGAATAACCCTTAAACATTTATCTATCCTATGAAACTTATAAAAGAAGAGAGAAATTTTCTCATTTGTGCTTCATGAATAAGTTCTTGAATACTTCTCCACTGTTAAATTTCTTTCCTTCCCCACCCATTACAGAACTAAACACATCCATTACTTAATGCTTTTCCCGCAGTTTGCCAACTCCAGGATCTCAGCCACCTCATCCAGCACTACTGAAGGTACTGGGAAAGAAATGGGGAGGAGGTCAATTTTATTTTAGTCTTTTCATTTACAACAAAACTTTCTTGTCATAAACTAATAAATTAGTTTGGAAAACACAGGTATATTGAGTGTTAGCTTAAGAAAAGAATGGGGGAGGCTGTATAATAAAATGGTTAAATTTGAATCCTAGCCCCATTACTACTAGCTGTTTTACCTTGGGAAAGCTACTTAACCTTTCTCTGTTTAGTTTCCTTAACCCTTCTCTGTTTAGTTTAGTTTCCTTGCTTGTGAATAGAGATCATATTTACTTCTTAAAGTAGTTGTAGAGATTAAATAGGTTAATGTATGTCAAATCCTTAGAACATTGCCACACTTTGCTACTGCTGTTCCTCCTGCTCCTACCACTACTACTGCCACTATATTCCATACTGAGTGCACTGACCTGAGTTTAGTGGCCTTGGTCCTGTTAATATTCATATGAAATTGGACAAATTATGTGATGTCTACAAACCTCTTTGAAAAGAGAATAAATATACTTCTAATATGTTATCATGAGGTTAAGATATGATAGTTCTTATAAACTGTTTAACACAGTACCATGCACATACCATTCTTTTTTAAAAAATTTTATTTTTTCAGTGTTCCAAGATTCATTGTTTATGCATCACACCCAGTGCTCCATGCAATACGTGCCCCTCCTTAATATGCACCACTAGGCTCACCCATTCCCTCCCACCCCCCTCCCTTCCAAATCCTCAGTTTGTTTCTCAGAGTCCACAGTCCCTCATGCTTCATCTCCCCCTCCAGTTTCCCCCAATTCACTTTTCCTTTCCTTTTTCTAATGTCCTCCATGTTATTCCTTATGCTCCATAAGTAAGTGAAACCATATGATAATTGAGTCTCTCTGCTTGACTTATTTCACTCAGCATCATCTCCTCCAGTCCCATCCATGTTGCTACAAAAGTTGGGTATTCATCCTTTCTGATGGAGGCATAATACTCCATAGTGTATATGGACCACATCTTTCTTATCCATTTGTCCATTGAAGGGCATCTTGGTTTTTTCCACAGTTTGGCGGCCATGGCCATTGCTTCTATAAACATTGAGGTACAGATGGTCCTTCTTTTCACTACATCTGTATCTTTGGCGTAAATACCCAGGAGTGCAATTGCAGGGTCATAGGGGAGCTCTATTTTTAATTTCTTAAGGAGTTTCCACACTGTTTTCCAAAGTGGCTGTACCAACTTGCATTCCCACCAACAGTGTAAGAGGGTTCCCCTTTCTCCACATCCTCTCCAACACTTGTTGTTTCCTGTCTTGTTAATTTTGGCCATTCTAACTGGTGTGAGGTGATATCTCAATATGGTTTTGGTTTGAATCTCCCTGATGGCTAATGGTGGTGAACACTTTTCTTGTGTCTGTTCATATCTTCTGCCCATTTTTTGACATGATTATCTGTTTTTTGTGTGTTGATTATGAGGAGTTTGTTTTTTTTTTAAAGATTTATTTATTTGGCAGAGAGAGATCACAAGTAGGCAGAGAGGCAGTCAGAGAGAGAGGGGGAAGCAGGTTCCTTACTGAGCAGAGAGCTGGATGCAGGGCTCTATCCCAGGACCCTGAGACCATGACCTGAGCTGAAGGCAGAGACTTTAACCCACTGAGCCACCCAGGTGCCCTGAAGAGTTCTTTATAGATCTTGGATATCAGCTCTTTGTCTGTAGTGTCATGTGAATATCTTCTCCCATTCCATGTGTTGGCTCATCGTTTTGTTGACTGTTTCCTTTGCTGATGCACATAAGTTTTTGTTTTTTTTTTTTTACATACCATTCTTGATAAAAATTAGTTATCATTAAGGCCTCTCACAATCACATTGTCTTTTCTTGTCTTCAGCACGAGCAATTAAGTCTTTCCACCCTCCTGGTCCCATAATAAGAAGAGTTTCTTGTTCAAGTCATGGGGATACTGCAGTGCCTACCTTCTACAGATTTTCCAGTCTCTTGGGATTTTGGCCTGAGCTAGCCCTAGAACATCATTCATTTGTATCTACTGTTGTCTTTTATGTCAGACACTGTGCTAGATGCTGAGAATTTGAAAAATGAGTCTTTTAATTAAACTGATTATATGTTGTAGGGATTTCATTATACATTTTTGAAATTATTTATATTGGGCAGTTTTCCCGTGTGCTCATAACATTTAGTAAGGCCTGGTCCCTACTTTATCTACTACCATTCAGCTGCAAGTACAATTTCCATACCTACAGGTTCCACCAGTCCTTACTGATGGACCCATGAGCTCATGGGGCCTATAATCAGTGTGGCTACTGTAGTCGCAGTGTTCAGTATTCCTGGGGCTAGAGCCCTGGACAGTGCTCCTGTTAAGCTGCCACCTTCTTTGCAGCTCAGCTATAAATCAGAACCTCTGCCTTGTCTTCTTGTCTAACATTCCAAGTCTTATAATGGGACCAATGTCTACCTAGATCTTGTATCCTATGTGCGTTTGCTCTAGCTGTTGTCCCCACCATTTTTAAAATAAATTTTTAACTTTCTCTTTTAACTCTTTCCCTGTATTTTAGAAACAGAAAAAGAGACCACAAAATTAGGGAAAAACAAAACAAAACACCAAAAACAATTGCCTTTTTCTTTTTTGTCTTTGAAAGAATGGGTTATGTTTCTTGACTTCATTCCCTTATCTTTTTTTACTCTTTTACTCATTGTAGTCATTTGTCTGTGCCTCATCTTGCATTGTGAGACTGCTCTGGCAAAAGTGACCAAATCTGTAAACTACTTAGTCAAATCATTCTTTTTAGGTTTTAGATTTTCTTTCCTTATCTGTGCAATTTGACACTACTGTCACTATCATTTAAAAATTCTCTTCCAGTTCTTTTATTTCTTTTTGGATTATACATTCTCAGCCATCTCTCTCTCTCTCTCTTTTTTTTTTTTGTTTTTTCTTCTTCTGTTCATTCCTTAAATGTTGGTGATCCTCTGGACAGTGCCCTTAGCCCTTTTCTCCTTGTTCTACATCTTCCCTAGGTGGCCTCAACTGTTTCTGGTAGAACATTTGATGATTATCTCTGTGCTGACAAGTCCCAAATCATCATCTCCATTGAAACGTTGTCCTTGCATTTTGGACTCCTTTACATGACTAGTAAACACCCCTACCTGTACCCTCTATAGGTACCACAAAGTCAGGTTGACATGCTAAGTTCATCATCTCTTTTTCCAGATACAATGTTTGCCCTCAGTTAAAGGTACTACTCTCTTGTCAGATCAGACAGCCTGAAATTTTGAACCCTATTTTCTCTTTCATCTTCTACATTTAATTGCTTACTCAATTACTCATCCATTTATTCCAATTAAATATTGTGTTCTCATTTTGTGCCCACTATTGTGATAAAATTCTTGATTCAGTAGTTAATATATTTTGTGTTTGTACCTTTTCTCTAACCTTTTTGTTATAATCCTTGCCATCTTATGTTATAATCTGACCTATCTCCCTTTCTTCCTCTACTCCATCCTCCATAGTAAAATCATTTCAAAATTTCAGACATTTCAAAATTGAGGTCAGGTCACTATTTTTCTGACTTAAACCCCTGAACTTCCTAACTCCTGTAGTAAAGTCCACCCTTTTTACTATGGCACAGAAGGCTTTCTGTGGACTTGTTTTCTCTCCAATATTCTCTTTTCCTGCTGCATTCTTTGAATCCTGTTCTGTACTCTTGTTTAATAATAGTTAATGACTTTTTCTTGAACGTGCCATGCTGGTTTTGTGCTTTTGTTTAGCTCCTAGGCTGTATTACTTTTCACATTCAGTGTCTTTGTTACTATTAATTAATTGAAGCAGCTTAAACATTGCCTCCTCTATGAAGCTTTTTATGATATTTCCTTCTCCCAGTTAAGGAGTTTTTTTGGTGTTTTGTATATGTACCACCATGTACTACTCTGTACACTCCTCTATAACCATTAAAGAGCTTCATTTCTCCTTTTTTGTCTATATATCTTTTTCTCTGTATGGAGTGTCTTGTATTTGCACCCTCAAACATAGAGCCTGATTTGTAATAGGCTTTCAGTAAATGTTTGATGACTGAATGAAGATAAGTTATTACCATAATGAGATATTCTTTCCTTAGATAGGAATTCCTTTACGAGATCTTAAGCTTCTCCTAGCAGGGACTTTATCTTACCTTTTCTATTTTTTAGGATCTTATCTCATAGCTGCTTAATAAAAAAGTGTAGTAATCAGAAGTGTAAGTATACAGTGGCTTAAGCAGGGTTTCCCTGCAGAGGAAGAAGTTGAATTGTGTTGGTCTTAATCACAGTAAAATTGTTCTTATATTTAATGGTCCTTATGTTTTATCCATATATCTTGATCAATTTTTAGATGGAAACATTACACCTAACTTTAATCACTTTGGTATATGCCAAATCAAGAATATTCTCAGAGTAAATACTCTAGGGATTAATTAAATGCTATTAATTATTAGGTTGAGGATTTTTACTTTTTTTTTTTTTTTTTTAAAGATTTTATTTATTTATCAGAGAGAGAGAGGGGGAGAGAGCGAGCACAGGCAGACAGAATGGCAGGCAGAGGCAGAGGGAGAAGCAGGCTCCCTGCTGAGCAAGGAGCCCGATGTGGGACTCGATCCCAGGACGATGGGATCATGACCCGAGCCGAAGGCAGCTGCTTAACCAACTGAGCCACCCAGGCGTCCCGAGGATTTTTACTTTTTAAAACTATAAAGTGTGGGTGTCCTAGTTGCTGTTAAAAGTTGCAGGGTAATTATCTAAAATACTTTGTAACTATGGTACCTGGGTGGCATGGTTGGTTAAGCATCCAACTCTTGATTTCAGTTCAGGTCATGATCTCAGGGTTGTGAGATCAAGCCCCATGTAAGGCTTAGCACAGAGTCTACTTTGGATTCTCTCTCCTTTTCCCTCTGCCCCTCTTACTAATGTGTGTGCTCTTTCTCAAATAAGTAAATCTTTAAGAATAAAATAAAAAAATAAAATACTTTATAACTAAATCACACTAGGAGTCAGCAGGTAAAAAGCACAATCAGACTGAGACTGATTATATCATGTCCAATTTCTTTGTTACTTAGTTTTTTTTAAATGATGTCTTATACCAAAAATTATTATGTCCAATTTCTTTTGTTATTTAGTTTTTTTAAATCATGTCTTATACCAAAAATTGTAGGTGTCTTCTTTAGAAAGACTGAAGAGTTAGGCATCATGGATATGAGTAGGGATTGAAATTGCAAATTGGAATTAATTATTAAGCCAGAAAGACACTATCAGGAAAAAGATTGGTTTGTTAACTGGGATTCATAACCCAATGTGGTTTGTGGAGGGGTGAGAAAAACACCAGTATCATGAATTTGGGTACCTTTTTTGCCTAGGAAAAGAGGAGCTGATAAACAGAAGCTATAAGCCAGTTCTTTAGGACTTCTGATATTAGTTGAAATATACTGCCCATTTTCTGTCAAGCTTATACTTTTTATACAAAAGTGTTAATATTGTGGATTTGAAGTAAAACTAACATTTCTCAGCAAGACACTGTTAAGGGATGTGCTGTTCATTATAAAACACTTATTTTGTGTCAGGCTATGTCCTAGGCTAGAAAGAAGAAACAGATGAGTGAAAGCCATAGTCCACAGAGAGCTTGGCCTCCAGTGGAGGGAACATAAACCTTTTAAAGTGGTCTGAGGAGCATCTTGATTTGTTGACAGAAGCCCAGAACTTTAATTTGCTGGACTGGGCACTGCAAAGGTTGCTTGATGCTATGATGAATGTGTGAAGGGTGAGGGGTTGTGCATTCCGGGCAGAAGAAACTCTATGTTTAAATATATGTTAGTGGGAGATCTTGCCATGTTGTGGGAGCTGTGGGTCCCAAAACTCAACAAATCAACCATGAGCCTTTATAAGGAATTAGTGGAATTGTTCTGGCCTGATGATGACTTACACTTACCATAGAAACCTTGAAAAATTCCCTGATCCTCCCCTTATCCTCACATTGGAGTTGGTTCCCATTGTATGTTCTGATACCATCTTTAATAACACTGATTATATTTTTATGCATGTAGTAGAAGAAGTAGTCTTCACATGCATGTTCAGTCTTTCCTATGTGAATGCAATGTTTATGTTGTTAGTCATAAACATTTCCCTGGGACCTTGTCCAGTGATTGGGTTATAATGCATGGTCAGTAAATATTAGCTCAACAAATAAATGGTATTAAAGATAATATTGTAATAGTGTCCTAGAAAGCATACAGTAATAGTTTTGTTGGAGAAGGGATTTAATTAATGTAATTTAATGCATATTTTTAGCTGTGGGTTCTTTCCTTTTAATTTCATCCAGATTTCTTTCCTTACCTGCTGGCTATAGTTTGGCCATTTAGACTTCAGAGAGAACACACATGTATTTTCAGTTTTTATTTTTATTTCCTTTACCTGTAGTGATTCAGAAGACACATGTAGCAACAAAGGACATCTTGTTTGAGGTTAGGTTCTAGTTATCATGGAGGTTAAAAATCGTGTAATGTCATAGTTGCTCTTGATAAGTCAGATGGTGACTAAAGGTCAACCTAGTTCTTTTCTGCATCTTTGCCTAAGCAGTGGTTCAAGTGTTGGCTTCTGCAAGAAAAATCTGTCTTCAGATAGTATCATATTCCTGGTAACATGCTCATGCTGATGGGCATGTAGAAACAGACTTATTGAGGGGAAAAGATTCATAGCTTCATATGAACCTTATGTTCACTTAGCTTCACTCAGATGTGCAAAAGCTTATGAGTTGAAAATGAGTGGAGGAGCCTTTGTATTTAAGATCTGTGAACCTTCAGCATTTATTCTTTTCTCCTGGTCCCAGGACCCTGATTGGCTTTGTGAAGTTTGCTCCTCAAAAGAACTCCTGTAACCTCCTCCCACTATTATTGATTCAGATGATGGGAACATCTAACTCTCAGCTATAGGTAGACTTGTTTTTTTTTTTTTGTTTTTTTTTTGTTTTTTTTTTTAGAGCTTTATTTCTAAAGGATTAGTTAATTTGGTCATTACTAATACTATTGTATATAATTCAAGAATTGACCAGAAATTTTTTTTTAAATTTCTTTTCAGTGTAACAGAATTCATTGTTTATGTACCACACCCAGTGCTCCATGCAATATGTGCCCTCCATAATACCCACCACCTGGCTCCCCTGACCTCCCACCCCCCGCCCCTTCAAAACCCTCAGATTGTTTTTCATAGTCCATAGTCTCCTGTGGTTCATCTCCCCCTCCAATATCCCTCAACTCCCTTCTCCTTTCCATCTCCCCATGTCCTCCATGTTATTTCTTATGCTCCACAAATAAGTGAAACCATATGATAATTGACTCTCTCTGCTTGACTTATTTCACTCAGCATAGTCTCTTCTAGTCCCATCCATGTTGCTACAAAAGTTGGGTATTCATCCTTTCTGATGGAGGCATAATACTCCATAGTGTATGTGGACCACATCTTCCTTATCCATTTGTCCGTTGAAGGGCATCTTGGTTCTTTCCACAGTTTGGCGACTGTGGCCATTGCTGCTATAAACATTGGGGTACAGATGGTCCTTCTTTTCACTACATCTGTATCTTTGGCGTAAATACCCAGGAGTGCAATTGCAGGGTCATAGGGAAGCTCTATTTTTAATTTCTTAAGGAATCTCCACACTGTTAACCAAAGAGGTAAAGGATCTGTACTCGAGGAACTACAGAAATTTGATTTATCTGCTTTATGGTCACTTGCAACTCTGAAGGAACTAGAAAACATGAATGATCATTCTTTTGAAATTCTTTAAGAATGGGTGGCTGCGATCCAGCTATTCTTTTAGCTAGAAATCTCTAATTAGTGAAATATCTATTCCAATTTTTCAGTGAAATAACTGAATTGTTGTGGTAACTCTGAGACAAATCCTGTGGTCTTGAGATGCTTCCAGAATCATCAGAGGAAGCTTACATTAGGTGTTACTGTAGCTCTTGCACCAAGTGTATACTATTTAGTTCTGTATATTACTCAGTATTTGGTTAAAGCTTGAATATGGGAAAGGAGCTGGAAGTATTATAGAGAGATTCTGTGCCATGCTGATGATGAAACTGTAAATGGATGCATTGCACTGTGACCTGGACATTTTGGTGAAAACATTTTGTTTTACTTAAAAAATAAATTGTTATGTGTCTCACTTTTGTGAACCACAAAGTAAACTGTGACACAACCACTTTTGCATTTTTCTGAGCTTTGTAATACAGTAACACTTTGGTGTAGTAAGGGTCACCAAAGGTTACTTGGTAGTGTTTTTAGGAAATATCCCTTTGCAGATGTTAAAAACAACAGGTCCAGACTGGCTTCATCAGATTAGATTGTTGTGTTAACCTAAAAACAGCAAGGCCATAGAGAAAAATCCTGATTAGGTACTATTATTTACATATGAAAATGAGATTTAATGAGAGACAAAGTATTTTGTCCTATACCACGCTCCTAGAAAGTGATCTGAGTATAAGAGTCTAATCTGGGGAACTCCACAGCCTTCTTACCCATTACCCTTTACTACTTTGCAAGATAGTTTTTCTCTTGATGGTATCTTTCACGCCTTTAGGCTTATGGTACTGCTGAATCACAGGCCTTTGTGGGAGAAGTTAAATGTAGAGATCTAGACTTTGGGAGTTCTCTGAAAGGTTGTACAAACTGAGACTTATTGAGGGAAAAAGAGAAGTATTCCTAAACTGGTTGAGGGGAAGGGAAGGAAGAAAGAGAGGTGGGAGGGGGTTGGAGAAAGAGAATGAATGTTAAGAGGAGGAGGGGGAACATGTAGAATGTGTTGTATTTTATTACACCTCTCTTCCTCTTATGGACACATACTTATTTGATGTACTTTTTAAAAAAATTTACTTTTTATTTATTTTTTAAAGATTTTTATTTATTTGAGACAGAGAGAAAGAGAGCATGCCTGCGGGGATGGAAAGAACATAGGGGAAGGAGAGAGAAGGGGAAAAGAATCTGCTAAGAAAAGTCTGCTGAGGAGCCCCTGGGTGGCTCAGTGGGTTAAGCCTCTGCCTTCAGCTCAGGTCATCATCTCAGGGTCCTGGGATGGAGCTCCATCCACATCAGGCTCTCTGCTCAGCAGGGAGCCTGCTGCCCCTCCCCCCCCGCCCCCGCACGCCTCTGCCTACTTGTGATCTCTGTCTGTCAAATAAATAAATAAAATCTTAAACAAACAAAAAAAAAGTCTGCTGAGTGCGGAGCTGGACCTGGGGCTATCTCAGGACCCTGAGATCATGACGTGAGTTAGGTGTTACCAACACCTCAGTCAACCCTTTCTCATAGAGGTAATCTCTATGTTAACCTCAGATTGGTAACTTCAGTATCACCTAGGAACTTGTTAGAAATACATGTTTTAAGAATCTATTTTGGGCATACTGACTTGGAAGCTCTGAGGGGGGCAGCAATCTTGTTTTAATAAGCCCTCTCAGGTGATTCTGATACACACCAATATTGGTGAACCATTGCTCTGTCCTAATCGTTACCATCATAATTAGTCTGTTCTCGATCTTCCCTTTATATAAATAGATCAACTGTACAGTTTTTATGTTCCATTATATTTCCCAGGTGCAGGGATTTTGCCCTGTGTCCCAGGGACCAAAGGGTTTGGTGCCCCTTCCCCAGCAGTTTAAGGCTTTGCTGCATAAAATAGAAGGATGCATAGAAGCTAGTGGGTCTTTGTCCTTGTTGCAGCTTAGCCCTTATCTCCTGTATGCTTGTGCAATTCAGAGTAGGCTCTCTGGTGTATTTTTTTTGGATAGTAGGATGAGGCCCATAGGAAAGAGCTTGCTATTCCAAGCCGACATTTTACTCCACGTTCGGCTTTTAAGCATCCATGAAAATGTAAGCTTATTACTCCTTAAGATGGTCACTTCTTTCTTTTATGCTCTGTCAAAAGTGAAACTTAAAAAATGTCTTGTTTCAGCCATAAGAAACTCTTAATCTCATGAAACAAACTGAGGGTTGCTGGGGGGGTAGAGGGATAAGGATAGGGTGGCTGGGTTATGGACATTGGGGAGGGTATGTGCTATGGTGAGTGCTGTGAAATGTGTAGCCTGATGATTCACAGACCTGTACCTCTGGGGCAAATAATACATTATGTATTAATAATGAAAAGAAAATATAACATAAAAAAATGTCTTGTCTTTTCTTGGAGGTTCTTGGCCCCCTTTGGAATTTGGCTCATTTGGTTGTCTTTTGATGTTGGCTCTCTGATGGGCTCAAGAAAAGTTAGGATTTTAAAGATTATTGGGTAACAACCAGGTTGTTAGGTAGTAGTGATAGTCATTGCAGCTTTCTACCTCCTAAGTGGAAGTGACATTCTGATCTTTCTATAAATGGAATCATACACTATATGTACTCTTAAATAACTAGCTCATTTGTTTAAAGGATCTTGCTAAATTCATCTGTATTGTTGTGTGTAACCAATAGTTAGCTCTTTTTGTAAATTATGATGTATTCTATTAAGTCAAAATTTCTACTAAAATTTATTTTTCTATGATATTCTTTCAGCACATCTAAATCCTTTTTTTTTTTTCTTTAAAGATTTTATTTATTTATTTGACAGAGAAAGATACAGCAAGAGAGGGAGCACAAGCAGGGGGAGTGGGAGCGGGAGAATCCTGCTCCACAGGAAGACTTATGCGGGGCTGGATCCCAGGACTCCCAGATCATGACCAGAGACAGCACTTAATGACTGAGCCACCCAGGCACCCCTCAGTACATCTAAATCTTAACAAAATGTTTCATTTTGGGGGTATTTATTGAGTGTCTGCCATATACTGAACAAGCTTAGGGTTGGTAATGTATGCTGGTATATCAGACACAGTCTGTGCCATCCTTGAACTTACAGCCTAGCAATGATCCATCTGTTTTAATGTTAGCCCTGTCACCCTTCTGCCTGACCCGTGATTCTCTATAACCCTGTTCTCAATGCCTATTTAATTTAGGAATTTTGCTTGAGCAGGTCCTAAATATATCAAAAAGCTAAAGGATTGCATGCTGTGATTTTTTTTAAATACTCGGTGTTTTATAAAATGCCTATGGTTAATTGTTATACCTGTATACTATTTTAAAAGGCAGTACAACGGGGCACCTGGTGGCTCAGTGGGTTAAACCTCTGCCTTCAGCTCAGGTCATGATCTCAGGGTCCTGGGATCCAGCCCTGCATTGGCTCAGGTCATGATCCCAGCGTTCTGGGATGGAGCCCTGTATCAGGCTCTCTGGTCAGCAGGGAGCCTGCTTCCTCCTCTCTCTCTGCCTGCCTCTCTGTCTACTTGTGATCTCTGTCTGTCAAATAAATAACAAATCTTTAAAAGGCAGTGCAACTACTCAGGTGTTAGGCGTGGCCATTATTCAAGCAGCTTGGCACTTATCATCTTTACTTAGCCCAGCACCCTAGTGTCATTTGCATGCCCCACACAGTTATTTAAGTTTATTGGAACTAAATGGTAAAATTTGGAGAGAATTTTTGTGGTTTGGCCAGGGGAGCTTCTGGTTCCTCTTTATCTGCTAGTATTCTCCTGTCCTTAAATTAAAACTTAAGAAAGTAATATGCCTTGAATCTACTACATTCAATAACATTATTTAATGTTCCTAAGCCACAAATTAATTTAAAGCCTCACTTTCACAAGTTGCTTTGATCCCAATCTGCCTAACAAGCTGTAGCTGGAGGACAAAAAAGTCAGCTTGATACAATAATGGGGCTTTGTATTGAGCTTGGTGTGGTCTTTTTAAAACCATAAGCAATCTGCAAGGAATGAAGTACTGTTTTAAACCTTTACTTTTGGCTGAAGGTGTCCTTTTTGTTCATTTGATTATTGTAATCAAGCCTTCGAATCGGTTTATGCCACAGATGAAAGCTAGGAGAAACAGGGCAGAAGGGGATTTAGGGGAATAGGTTGAGTAACACAAGGTTAAAAAATTTTTAAATTAAGATATATTTATCTGAATGTGAAAGCACATATTAAAAAGTGACTAGTTAGGGGTATGCAGTCATCAGCATTGCTGTTCAGTTAATTGCTCTGGGTCTCAGTAGTGAATATATGCCTGTGTAAATCCCCAAAATTCAGGTAGTTCATACCTCCCAAAAAGCTGTTTGAAAAACTAAAAAAAGAATGTGAGTGGGTGGTTCCTCAGATGATAAGGTAATGGATGTGAAAGGAGTTTGAAAAGGTGAAAGCTTCTACTATTGCTCTCAAAACCTCTCATTTAATTATACCTAGGTTCTTTGCAGTCTTTATGCTTCCCTAGCCTTAATTATCCAATTCCTTCCTTCACTCTTGTATTTCTCAATAAGCCTCTCAGAATATTTCTTTCCTGGTGCCTGGGTGGCTCTGTCAGTTAAGTTTCAGTCTCTTGATTTCAGGGTCATGATCTCTGGATTCTGGGATCTGCTGAGCCCCATGTCTGGCTCTGTGCTCTGTGGGTAGTCTGCTGGAGATTCTCTCCCTCTGCCTCTTACCCTGTCCTACTCCTGCATGTGCTCTTTTTCTCTCTTTTTCTACCTCACTCAAGTAAATCTTTAAAAAAAAAGAATGTTTCATTCCTTTGTCAGAAAGGCAGTCTGCATGGATCCTGGAATCAGGTAGACTTGAACCTGAATTATTTTCAGTACTTTACGAATTTTTGGACAAGTATTTTACCCTTTCCAAATCTCGGTTTATCGATTTAATATGGGAGGACATCCACAATGTTATGAAGATTAAACAAGGAGGGAGTGGTAAGCATGATACCTATCATGTAAATGCTCAGTAAAGTTTGCTTTTACTTTTCTCTTCCTATCCTATTGTGGATTCCTTTTAAAAGCATGAAACATACAAGCAACCACCACCCCCAACCTTGATTTACTGGATTTATTTATTTACTTATTTATGCGGGGAGGGGAAGTTGGAGATGGAGAATAAGAGTCTCAGGCAGACTCCCCACTGAGCACAGAGCCCAATATGGGGCTGGATCCCAGGACAGAGATCATGACCTGAGCCAAAATCAAGTGTTGGAAGCCTAACCAACTGAGCCACCCAGGTGCCCCTGATTTACTCATTTTTTAAAAAAGAATTTATATATAGTTTTGAAAATTCTTTTAGATGTGAAATATCAATACTATAAATGTGCCTTTATTTGAAAAATCATTTTACAGAAATTAAATCAGAAAATCTCAGACATTTCCAAGCCCTGTGCCAGGTATTATTCTTTGTTCAGCATTAAATTAAAGCTCATTGACAATAGTGAAATGTTTCAGAGAAGATGGAATCATTTGATTTTGTAGCCAGCATGTACTTTTTCAAATTGTTATGATTGCATTCTTTAATCACTTAACAGACTGCATATCAGGGAAAGTTCATCAGAGGTAGCATAAGCTACTAAAATGAGGCGGACTCACAATGTTTGTTTTATTTAATTTCATAGTTATGTAAGCAAATATAAGAGAAAGTTTCATGAATATTTAAAGATAATAGGTAGTCAGTCAACTAATGAAGTGACAGTATTCATACTATAAGCAGATATGCAAGCTTTACAGTTGAGCCATCAGATTACTTTAAGACCACAACCAAGATGATTGATTTTGTTTATTACAGTCATTTGTGCATTTAGAAATCAATAAGTACTCTTGAAAGGAAATAGTGCATTCAGGTTCTAATAAATTTTTCTTGTTTTTGTTCTGAGTGGTGGCACCCCAAACACACTTTGTAATAGTAGTGTGTCTTTCTTGTAGGCTTATCTTGTACCTCTAAGTTATTAATACTTAAGATATTCTTGGGAGGTAATATATAGTATTCTCATTTTAGACAGTAAAATAAATAGAGAAGTGAAAGAATAGAATGTTCTGTCCTTAGACTACTTGTGATAGGCAGGGAAATGTTAAAGCCTTTCTGACTCATAGATTGACTCACCAGAGGACAGAATTTTTAATGTGTGTTATTTAGTGATTTGCAAAATGACCCTTATATCTAATATCATTATCAATTTCCTTATGGTTATCCTGAAAGTGTTTGTAGTTGTGGAAGTATTTTTTTGTGGTAAAGACTGTTATAAAAAAATGGGATGGCAGTAATCTCACATGGATACTGCCCCTGTCCCTTTTTCTGGTCATGGCATATGTTGCTATTTGATCATGATAATTTATCTTAGAGTCTAGATTTTACTTCAGAATCTTTTTTAACATAATCCTTGAGGAAGCTACCAGTTAATCACAGATACACAAAACAAAGTTGTTTTTCAGTCTTGATTTAGTATTTATTAAATTAACTTGCGCTAAGAGATTATGAATTAACTTAAAAGTTGAGAATCTTTCAAATTCGTGGTCCTGTGACAGGCCACGAAGTATATAACACTTAGCTTATGCTCTTAACAGGTTTATTTTCTAACGGGTCAACTAGACATGCCCACAATATAAGACAGACTCAACTATATTATTGATGTGAAGGGAATAGAGAAAGATGAGGAATCAGTTTTAACTGGAAAGTTTTGTGGGTGTAGAGATTTTGAACTTTGAGGGTGGGGCCTTTAAGGTGGTCTTTACAAGAGTAAAGGCACAGAAGGTAGAAAATACAGAATATATTTTGGGGAATGTCCAACAGTGTATCTTGGCTTAAATGTATAGTACTGCAAAGAGTGTAGAACCAAATGGAGAAGTTCAATCTCTGTAGTGGATTTGGGATTTTATTTTGTTATTCCTGGTCCATGCATGGTTTTTAATCGTAGAACGGAAGAATATGATCAGATCTGTGCTATAAGAGTTTAACTGTTGGGCGCCTGGGTGGCTCAGTGGGTTAAGCCGCTACCTTCGGCTCAGGTCATGATCTCAGGGTTCTGGGATCAAGCCCTGCATGGGGCTCTCTGCTCAGCAGGGAGCCTGCTTCCTCCTCTCTCTCTGCCTGCCTCTCTGCCTACTTGTGATTTCTCTGTCAAATAAATAAATAAAATCTTTAAAAAACAAGATTAACTGAACATTTAAAAAATAAATATTAGAAGATCAATTTTCTTATTTTCTGGGAATTTTGATAATCATTTTATATAAATACATATTTATCTCTGTAAGCTAATTAGAACAGAGCAGCTTTAAAAGACTTTATAATCTAATTTATTAATACCCTCCAGGGTATTTTTCTCCTCAGTATTCAGGTTATTTTAGGACTTTTCTCCTTGCCAATTAGTTTGATTTTTCCATCTTGGGTTCTTTACTTCCTAATTGATTTCCTTAGCTGATTTAAACTTACCTGTTTTGTTTTTTATCTTTGAATTCTTGTTGTGTTCCTTTGTTCTTTGTTTCTTTTCTTGCTTCTACTCCCTTGTTTATATGGTTGTGTGGCCATTTCTTTTTATCTTTCTAGGTAGAGACTTGAATAGCTGGACCAAGACTTGTACTTGCTGTTGATAGAACCTGGGTGAATTCCCATTGATACCTTTTTCACCTTAGCTATGATTTTGTCTCTTTCTTTTACTGCACACCTCAGGACACCTTTTGAGCAGTTGTATGCTGTTCTGTCTACTTCTTTGTGGTTGAGGATATAAGGCGGTGTGGGAAGAACTCTTCTGGTGCTCCAGGCTTTCCTGTCTCCTTAGGTTTTGTTAAATGTATACTGGCCTCACTCTATCCTGTGTAGTATAATTTGAGGGGCTTTAGACCCTCCCCTCAAGTCAGAACAGTGCCTTGTTCTGTGCCAAAGTTGTTTTCCTGGACTTTCCTAGAGCATGCCAAACCAGGTATTTCTATCCAAACTAGAGAATGTTTATTAAAACTTTGGAGTTTTATCAACTCACCTATTTTCCCCATTTCTGCTTTCAGTCAGTGTCATAATGCTAGGAGCCAAACCTCATTGTTCAGAATCTTTCTCTGTCTACTACTTTAAAAAAAGTATAGAGGTGCTTAGTTTACACAATTTTTGTTTGAAGCTGGTGAGTTTTTGGCTAAAAATTATATTCATACACACACGTATATATATTCTTTCTTTTTTATTAGTTATTGGGGATAGGAAGTTTTGTAATTCTGCTTCACTCCAGCAACTTTACTTGAATGTCTCTATGATTTCCTAAATATTTATTTTTGACTTAATTAATAACACACATACTTCAGAAACTCTCAATTTTTAAAGTATAGGTATGGCTTTGAATCAGGTTTTGTTTTGTTTTTGTTTTTACTAAAAAAATAACTGACAGCATATGATGTTTTAAGATACATAATTTTAAAAAACCATCAGTGACTGTAGGGTGTGTATTTTTCTTTTATTCCCATTTTGTACTTGTGTATGCTTTTGTAGAATTTTTATATAATCACAATGAGCATATAGTGAGCAGTAAGCATATAGCATATTATATTTCTATTAATATTAGGATAAGCATTTTAATATTTCTATCTCATCTTTGTGATCTCATCATGTGACCCTGAATATGTCATACTTTATTAAACAGCTAAATAAAGGACAGTAGGTGTTTCAGTTTTATGTTCTTGTCTGTTCATTGAACCTTTTTGTGTTTGTTGTTTTGTGTTACTTTTAAAATAAATTTGGGAGGTTGAGATTAGTGGACTAACCAACTTTATTAAAACCATTATACTTTTCACCATGATCCTACTGTAGTATCTATTTATATTACCAGTTGGAAATTTGTTTGAGATAGTTGCTTAAAATGATACCTGATATCTCTCCTGTTAATGTCAGAAAAAAAAATTTGGTGCTATTTTATTTTTTTCCTATATCCTACTGTGATTTTAGTAATGAATTTTTAAAATGTATTCCAGTTTTTATAAGATTACATATACTTTAAAAAATAACAAATAACATTTTCTTATTTTAAAGGAGATAATATTGTCCAAAGTGAAAAAAATAATATGGATTGGAAATTGGAAGACGTGTTTTCTATAGAAGTATTTCTTTTTTTCAAAATTCAGTCAGAATTGACAGTCTGGTTTTATTAATTCTGGAATTTGTTATCATTGTGCATAGCCCAAGTTTAAAAAAGTGTGTATAAAAATGTTCTTTACTTTCTCCTAACATTAATTTATTAATTTAATTCCTGTACTCAATATTTATTAAGAAATTTGTAGGAATCATAATAGGTTTTGGTGCATGTCATTGTCTATGAGTATATATTCTTATTATATAATAACCCATGTAATTCTGCTTATTTAGGAACGTTTAATCTACTTTTTTGTCTCCTCAGATTCTGTCAGATTTTAAGAACAAATGCATCTTATAGCTCATGGAAGAAAAAACACAAATCAAGACATTTTTGGGTTCCAAACTGCCAAAGTATGGAACAAAATCTGTGAGGAGTACTCTGCAGCCAATGTCAAATGGGACACCTGTTAATTTATTGGGAACTTCCAAGAGTAGCAACGTCAAAAGTTACATAAAGAATAATGGCTCTGATTGCCCATCATCCCATTCATTTAATTGGAGAACAGCAACTAAATACCAACTCAGTGCGCAAAGTGTTGAAGACCGTAACAGTACTCAAACTTCACACAATAAAGTAATTGATCCTGAAAAACATGCACCTACTCAAGGAATTTTTGATAAAAATGGGATAAAGGGAGGCTTGAAAAGTATTTCTTTACTCACATCAAAGTTAGCAAAGCCATCCACTATGTTTGTGTCATCTACGGAGGAGTTAAACCAAAAGTCTTTGTCTGGACCATCTAGTTTGGGTAAATTCACCAAAGGCACATTATTAGGAAGGACTTCATATTCTTCAGTCAGTGCTCCAAAATCACAGTTGAATGGATTGTATGGAAACCGTTCAGCTGGTAGCATACAAAGGCCTAGAGCAAACTCCTGTGCCACAAGAAGCAGTTCTGGAGAAGGCTTAGCACAATCCCTAGACAATATTAAATCTCTTACTTGTGAAAAAATGGTAAGGTCACAAAGTTTTTCACATTCCATTCAGAATTCATTCCTTCCACCTTCATCTATAACCAGATCACATTCCTTCAATAGAGCTGCAGATCTTACAAAGCCTTATCAGAACCAACAGCTACCCATTAGAGTGCCTCTGAGGTCAAGTATGCTAGCAAGAAATTCCCGGCAATCAGAAGTGCTCAATGGGAATGATCACATAGGGTATGGATTTAATAGGCCTTATGCTGCTGGTGGAAAGAAGTTGGCTTTACCAAATGGCCCAGGTGTAACTTCCACTTTGGGTTATAGGATGGTTCATCCCTCTCTACTGAAATCTAGCCGACCTCCATTTTCTGGCACTATCACAGTTGATGGTAATAAGAATTCACCTGCTGATCCATGTGTAGAAGAAGATGCTGAACTTATGGCTAAGGATGGAGCTACGAATAAGGACCAAGAACTAATTGAAAATGATAGTTATAGAACAGAAAATGACCAGACCATGAAGCATAATGCTAAAATTAGATACCTGAGTGATGATGTGGATGATATTTCCTTGTCATCTTTGTCATCTTCTGATAAGAATGATTTAAGTGAAGACTTTAGTGATGATTTTATAGATATAGAAGACTCCAACAGAACTAGAATAACTCCAGAGGAAATTTCTCTCAAAGAAGAAAAGCATGAAAATGTACCACCAAAGGATATATTTGATTCCCCCAAGGAAAATGAAAAAAGTAAAACTGACGAGTGGATAGATATAAGTGTCTCTGGTAAATATTAATATTCTTAAGTTTGCTTTTTCATAGATAATATAATTGAACTTACACTTGGGATTACCTTTTGATTAATTCCAAGATGCTGTCAATTTTTGTGGCGGGATGGATCTAAATAAAATTGAGGTGGGGCAACTTTTATCTTTCTGTGACTTTTGCTCTCAGACTTATTTTTCACTATTTAAAACAGTGATAAAAATACTCTTCCCTAATATATCTTACCTTTGTTCTTCTGTGACTTTCATGTAGAGGCCTATTCCTATTGCTTCAGATTTTTTCTTTTCCCCCTCTTCCCTAAACAGTGGCATGCCATTTTAAACTGTCTCTTCCTTTATGGTAATAGATGCTATGTGTTTAGAGTGAAGCTGTGCCAAAAGGTAAATGAGCTAATAATAATATAGGTTATGTCCAGTCTAATGAGTGTTTTTATCCTAGAAATTTTTTACTTTTTTAAAATAGAGCTTAGATTTCTTGTTTAGCAAACTCAGAGGAACTTTATTTTTTTAACTGAGGAAAGTGAGATTAGTACCTCTTAAATATTTCCTCTTATACTTGGTCATCCTGATACTAAAATTCTGGAGAAAATATCTCTTTGTGCCCAAATAGCCTGAAAACAGAGCAAACTGAAGGGATTGAGTGTAGGCATGTGATCTGGTCAAGAGTGTAGGCCATGCCTAGAGATATGCATAAACCCTTGACTGTCTGAGGGTCTTTTGCCAGAACAAATGTTTCTCTTATAAGGTGGCAACTGCAAGGTTAAATGATATACACAGAGAAAGGAGTTTCATGGCCAGTGTGTAAAAGAAATATCTTAGGAAATATTAAAAGAGTGTGAAGCTTTATTTATAATTCTAGAAATGTTGCAGAAGTGAAAGATGGCTCAGTGAACTTTCTTTATGTGTATTGGGAAACATTTCAGTAGGTTATTTAAAATTTTATCCCCTGATTTTTTTTTTTTTTGTTTAGGATTTAGAAAATGCTATAATTACTAATACTTTTTTGCCAGTTATTTTGCTATATTAAGTTATTAGAGTGTATATTTTCAGAAGCTGAGAAATATATTTCTATGAATTAATAACTTTTTTCCCCTTTTTCTTCTTAAAAAAAAAAATTGAAGACAGGAGTGAATGTACAAAACATACTGCTGGGAGCAACTTGATTTCACCAGATACTGATTACAGAGCTGGTTCTTCATTTGAGCTCTCTCCATCTGATAGCTCTGATGGAACATACATGTGGGATGAAGAGGGTTTGGAGCCCATTGGAAATGTCCATCCAGTTGGGAGTTATGAGTCCTCAGAAATGAACAGCATAGTACGTATGAATTTATATATACTTTTGAAACATTTTGTTTACCTTACTATGGAAAGACTTGTAATACTGCTTGGATTTTTTTAAGTTTATAAATAGCTCTCCTAGTTTAAGAAATAAATTTTGTATCTGTTAAGAGCCTACAAAACATCTGACCTTAATACATAATAAACCATATATTTGTGTCACATGACATGAGTTAAATACACTCTCATACATTATGTACACACATATAGGGATAGATATACTGTATTCAGGTTAAGGTAGGCTAGTGGTTCTCAAATTTGGAAGGAAGGCAATGTCTGGATGCAATTTTGGTTGTCATATTGAGGGGTGCACTGACAAATAGTGGGAAGATGCCAGGGATGCTTCTTAATGCCCTATAGTAGTATCCACAGCAAAGGATTACCCAGCCAAAGATGTCAGTAGTGCCACTTTTGAAAAATCCAGGGCTAAGCTATGCTGAAGTTAACGTTTAAGTGCCAACTCAGTGGCTTAACACAGTAAAAGCTTAATTTTTACTCTTCCAAAGTCTGTTGTGGGTCTGGAAGACTCTGTGGAGCAACTTCAGTGTTCTAAGCTGCTTTCCTCTCACCATCTTGAGCATCACCAAAAGAAGGTGGCTTTACCATTACCTTTTGAGGCCCCATCAAAAGGTCACTGTTGTAGAGGAAAAATGCTGCCAACTCTTATATTTGCAATTACTTGCTGGGGCCTGCAGGTGGTACATTGTATTTTTACTTATAACCTGTTGACTCTAATTTAAGATTAGTAGTAACTGGGCAAGAAGTGTAATTTTCCTGTGTACCTGGAAGGCAAGGGAACCAGATGTGGGTGAGCCCTAGGAGACCTACCATACATTATTATGTGCATATTTTAAGAGACATTGCAGTAATGTGGCTAATATGCTCTATGAGTAAAGTGTAGTTGGTATGTTTGAAGTGACTCATTGTAATTACTCGGTATATAAAATAAAATATGATTTTCCATTAACTGTATGGAAAATTGGTAGTCTTCATGGATATACTAAAGTCCAAGTAGGTTTTAGGCAATGTAATTTTCTGTACTCTCATAAATCTGTGACTTAGAAAAACTAAGCATCCTTACCAGAGAATTGTTAAATTGCACAGACATAGAGAGGACACATATTTAATTTAGGGAGAGTATCTCTATCTCATTAGAGAAAAGTTTAGAGACAATTACAGGATGTGCTTTCTTTCTAGGACTTTTTAAAGCAAGTGTGATCAAAATGGGAATGAACATTGTGTCCAGCAGATGGCAGTAATAATCCACTTAGTATCTGACATTTTTCACTTCACTGTTCCTATAACTTAAAGATTCCTTTAGAAGAGTTCAGAATGCACCTAGATCTTAAGATCTCAGAGCTTCTGATATAAGAGGAAAACAGTCTGAGAAAGGATGGAGAATTGATGGCAGATGTTGAAAAAAGTGTTAAGATCTCCTACTGTGTTAGAGGATTACTTTTTTTTTTTTTTCCCTGAAATTCTACCAGTTTTTTGCTTCTTGTATTTTGAGGGTATTTTGTTAGGTGTGTACCTGTTTAGAATTTTTTTTGCTGAAATTGGACTTAAGTCATAATTTAGTGATCTCTATTTCTCATTACCCTTTTTCTCGTAAGGCCTTTTTTTTCAGATGTTAGTATATTTTATCAATTTCATTTCTGTATGTTCCAACTTTTTACTATGAACTTTTTGATACATAGCAAATAGGTTATAACTTTTTTAAAATTATAATTTCTCTTTGTCTTCTAACCAGTGAGTTTAGTCCTTTTATGTTTGCATTTATTGATATACTTGGACAACATTCTCCCATCTTACTATTTTTAATTGCTTTTTTTTTTTTTTGCCTAGAATAGTTTAAATAAATATTTAAAATTTAATCCAAAAAGAACTTTAACATATTCTCATTTTTCTTGGCCTCCCTATCCCTTTCACCAAAGCCCATGTCTGTCCCATCCCCTCACTCCCCCCACCCGCCTCACCTCCAGTTCCCCAACCACCATCATGGTTGTTCTCTACAACAGTGCTCCTTCCAGCCCAGGTGGGGAGAGCTTCAAGATAAGGAGCTTTCATTAAGAATGTGAATCAACTGTGTTATTACAACAGTTTAGTTCAACCCACTCTTTAGTTTAGTTGATACTATTTTCACAATAAAACTTTCTTTTTGAAAAAAACAGTGTGTTGATATGCATTGTGGTGGAAGCTCCTTATCTCCAACAGTTTGTAGACTGACTACTTTGCATAGCAATTATCTAGAATCTAGGTTATTATTATTATTTTTTGGTTTAAATACAAATAGTGTTCTGTTGAGGTATAATTCACACTAAATAAAATGCATAAATATTTGTCATGCAGCACAGAAAATTTTGAATGTTTGTATATAATGTCACACCACATTGTGATAAAGAATATTTTTGTCATCCCAGAATGT
Source organism: Mustela nivalis (assembly GCF_964662115.1). Classification (NCBI taxonomy): domain Eukaryota; kingdom Metazoa; phylum Chordata; class Mammalia; order Carnivora; family Mustelidae; genus Mustela; species Mustela nivalis. The sequence continues at coordinate 143,323,076 of NC_139021.1, forward strand.
TTCCTGTGCTTTTCAGTCATTCTCTCAACCCCACCCCCAGAGGTGCCCCTGCTTTGATATATATCACTATAGATTAGTTTTGCCTATACTTCGTATAAGCAGAATTATAAACATGCCTATTTTATGTCTGACTTCTTTGATGCAACATTTTATACTTTTTATAGTTTGTTTCTAATTTTATAATATTTCTTTGTGTGAAGGTAGTACAACTTACTTTATCTTGCTATTGATTGACATTCAGGTTGTTTATTGTTTCTAGCAACTGCTATTATTGGAAAGATTTTGTTATATATTTTTGGGTAAACATTTATGCATTTCTGTTGGTGAAATATGTAGGAGAGGCACCACTGAATTATTGGGTATTTATGTATATAGCTTCAGATGCTGTTAGTTTTCCAATGTTGTTGTACCAGTTTACAGTCCCACTGGTAGAAAATGAGCATTCTAGAAATTCCACTTTCTTTTGGTGCTGTCTGTCTTTTTGCATTTTTGCTATTCTGGTGGGGGTATAGTATTTCACTGAGATTTTTGTCTTGTGTTTTTTAATAACTGTTTGTTGAGCACCTTCACATATGTTTATTTGCCGTAAGCATATCCTCTTTTGTGACAGGTCTTTTATTAAACTGTATTTTTTTCTTTTTGGTTTGTAAAAACTCCTTCATATATTTTGGATGTAATTTTTTTTACACATATACATATACACTTAATATATGTGTATATGAGTATATAATTAATATATATGGATTCCTTTTTAAATCCTTTTTTTTTCAAGATTTTATTTATTTATTTGACAGACAGAGATCACAAGTAGGCAGAGAGGCAGGCAGAGAGAGAGAGGTGGAAGCAGGCTCCCTGCTGAGCAGAGAGCTCAATGCAGGGCTGGATCCCAGGACCCTGGGATCATGACCTGAGCTGAAGACAGAGGCTTTAACCCACTGAGCCACCCACGCGCCCCCCCCTTTTAAAATCTCTTAATAGTGTCTTTTGTTGAATTGAAATTAACAAGTTCAGTTTAGTGTACATTTTTTCCTTTGTTGTTAGCACTATTTCGAACTGCAAAATTTTTGTTTACCCTGAAGTCCTGAAGATATTTTTCAATGTTTTCTTCTAAGAGCTTTGTTTTTTAGCCTTTTACATTTAGATCTATGAGACATCTGGAAATTATTTTTGTGCATGTTATGAGGAGAAGTCAAGGTGTATTACACCTTTTTTGTAAAAAAAAAAGGTGTAATACAGGTTTTACAAAAAAGTTTTTTTTTTTTGAAAAGTTTTTGTTCCCTACTCTGCTGCAGAGTTACCTTTGTCATAAGTCAGTGATTGTATCAATATATTTCTTGGGCGTCTGGGTGGCTCAGTGGGTTAAGCCTCTGCCTTTGGCTCAGGTCATGATCTGGGATCGAGCCTGCATCGGGCTCTCTGCTCAGCAGGGAACCTGCTTCCTCCTCTCTCTCTCTCTGCCTGCCTCTCTGCCTACTTGTGATCTCTGTCTGTCAAATAAATAAATAAAATCTTTAAAAAATATATATATATATATTTTTGACTCGCTTTTGGTTCATTGGTCTCCTCTTTTATCCTTGTGTCAGTGCTATGCTGTTTGTATTTCTGTAGCTTTAAGTACTAACATCTGGTAATCTAAGTCTTAATAGCTTTTTCTTTTCCAAGTTTCCCCTAGCTCACCTTTTGCAATCTCTTTAATTTTTAGAATGAACACATCAGTTTCTACAAAGAACCTTCAGGGATTTTGAATGACATTGCATTAACTATGTAAATAAGTTTGGGAAGAATTGACGTGTTTAATATAGTGAATCTTTAAATTCATGAATATGGTGTATTCTTCCTTTTTTTTTTTTAAAGGTTATTTATTTATTTATTTATTTGACACAGAGAGAGAGAGAGAGATCACAAGTAGGCAGAGAGAGGGGGGGAAGCAGGCTCCTTGCTGAGCAGAGAGCCCTGTGCGGGGCTCAATCCCAGGACCCTGAGATCATGACCTGAACCGAAGGCAGAGGCTTAACCCACTGAGCCAACCAGGTGTCCCTATTCTTCCATTTACTAGGGACTTCAGAAATATTTCTTGCTGATTCATTCTATAAAAATTTGTACATATATGCTTTATTTTTAAGTAATTGATTTCATTGTTATAAATGGTACAATTAAAATTTTATTTTCTTAGTTTTTGTTATATGTACAAATATATTTGATTTTTGTATTTTGAGCTGTGACCTTATTCACTTATTAGTTTTAATAATTTGCCTGGAATTTCTACATATATTATGAAGTTATACCATTTGCACAGTCTCCATCTCCCCATTCTCTCTTTTATTGGACGTGTTAGGACCTCCAATGTAATGTTGACTCGAAATGGTGAGATAATTTCAGCAAAGTTTTAATAGTCCACCATTAATATTTCTTTTTGTGTGTGGTGGGGGTGGTTATAGGTATCTTTCATCAGATTGAGTTTCTTTCTGTTTCATTTGCTTGATTTTGTGTGTGTGTGTGTGTGTGTGTGTGTGTGTGTGAGTAGATGTTAATTTTTCTCTACATTTATTAAAGTCATCAAAATTTTTTTTCCTGTTATATGTTATCTGTTAGTGTGGTAGATTGTATTTCTTGATTTTCAAATGTTAAATCATCTTTTGTTCTTGAAATAAATTCACTTGGTTGTGATGTGTTATTCTTTTAAATGTTGTTGGGCTTGATATCCTAATAGTTTATTTAGATTTGTTGCATTTATGTTCATGAGTAGGATGGTTCTCTCTTCTCTTTTCTTTTTTTCTCTTTTCTTTTCACATTTGGTATCAGGGTTGTGCTGGTTTCATAAATGAGCCGAGAAGTATTCCCTGTTTTTTTTTGCCCTTTCAAGGAATTTCTGGACAATTGATGTTCCTTTTTCTTAAATGTCTACAAAATTCACCAAATGAAAACTTTAGAATCTGGAGTTTCCTTTGTGAGAGATTTTTAATGACAGATATAATGTTTTAAGTAGATATGCCCATTAAGATACATAGGTATTTTTTTGTGTGTGTTGCTTTTTGAGAATTTGTCCATTTCATCTAGTTATTGTTTGTTGGTGAAAGTTGTGCAGGTGGTGCCTGGGTGGCTTAGTTGGTTAAGTGTCTGACTCTTGATTTCAGCTCAGGTTATGATTTCAGGGTCATGATATCGAGGCCCATGTTGGGCTTTGTGCTGGGTGTGGAGTCAGCTTAAGATTCTGTCTCTTCCTTTCCCTCTGCCCTCCACCCTCCTATCCCATGCACACACATGCTGTCTCTCTTAAAAAAAAAAAAAAAAAAAAGTTATTCAGGGTTACCTTTTCTTTATTTTTTAAAAAACATTTTATTTATTTATTTGAGAGAAAGACAGAGGTAGTGATAGAGAGCATGAGCAGGGAGGAGAGAGAGAAGCAGGCCTTCTGCTGAGCAGGGAGTTTAATGTGGGCCCGGATCCCAGGACCCCAGGATCATAACCTGAGCCGAAGGCAGATGCCTAACCAACTGAGCCACCCAGGTGCCCCCGGATTATCTTATCTTTTAACATCTTTGTGGTATTGTAGTGATGTGTACTGAGCTCCTGTATAGTCCTGGCATTAAGTATCGTATATGTATGGCCTTATTTAATGTTTATGGCAACCCCATGAGATAGTCAGAAATGATACACAAAATACTCAGTACTGGTATCACATGGCTGTTAGACTATTAAGGCATGTCCTTCCTAATACCAGCTCCAGAGGTAGGTACTATAATTATCTCCATCTTACAAAAAAAGGAAAAAAATATAGAGAATCCAAAGATACCCAGCTAGTACATGACAGAATGGGAGTTTTAATTTAGCTTGTTCCAGAGCCCTGCCTCTTACTCACTGTACTATATTGCTCTTAATATGCAAAATACCTGTATGGTCCTAGGATAGGAAAGGATGTCTTAAATACAGACACACACTAAAAACCATAAAGAAAAAAATTACTAAGTTTAATTACATCAAGGGCATTTGGGTGGCTTAGTTAAGCACTGCCTTCAGCAAAGGTCATGATCCAAGGGTCTTGGGATCGAGTTCCCCATTGGGCCTCCCTGCTCAGTGGGGAGACTGTTTCTTCTTCTCCCTCTACCTCTGCTCCTTTCCCTGCTCATGCTCTCTCTCTAAGAGTTAAATAAAATATTTTAAAAAATTAATTACATCAACATTTAAAAGTAAACACAGATAATAATAAACATGGTTAAAAGCCACTAAGAGTTTATTTGTGACACATTTAACAAGAATTAAAATCAGACCACATAATAAACTTTCCTTATCAATAAGGAGAAGGCAAAACAATACAACAGATAGAAGATAATAAAATAATAAATTGCTAATGTGTACTGAGACATACAATTTCACACTCACTAGACTGGCTGAAATTTTAGTCAGATAATAGCAAGTGGGGTGAATATGATGAACAATAGAAATCTTTCTTCACTACTGAGAAGAATAAATTGCTAAATCATTTTCTGGAAGATATTTGGCAGCATCTAGTAAAGTTGAAGATCCAATATGCTCTGATCCAGTAATGTTATTCTTGATTTATATCCTAAAGAAACCCTAACATTTATGATCAGAGACATTAGTAAGAATGTTCGTTGCTGCACTATCTCATCATCATCATCATAATTATTATTATTGGAATGATAATAACTCAAATGTCCATTCATGGGGAAACAAAAAAAATAACATTTAAGTGATGTTATACAGTATATTATATATATTATACAGCAGTAAGAATGAATGAACTTACACTTGTAGTACACATGTACCACAAAAATATAAAACTAGGGTGCCTGGGTGGCTCAGTGGGTTAAGCCACTGCTTTCGGCTCAGGTCATGATCTCAGGGTCCTGGGATCGAGCCCCGCATCGGGCTCTCTGCTCAGTGGAGAGCCTGTTTCCCCCTCTCTCTGCCTGCCTCTCTGCCTGCTTGTGATCTCTATCTTTCAAGTAAATAAATAAAATCTTAAAAAAAAAGAAACTAAAAAAAAAAAGTTGCAGAACATTATGTATCACTTATATAAGTTGTAAAAATACATATAAACAATAGTACTTACTGTTCACAAATACATAAATGTATTAAAGGGAAAGAAAGCCATTCCTCCAAGAGCCCTGGTTCTTTTTAATGGAAAATGCTACTTTTGTAGCCAAATTCTGGAGGTTGCGTGTACACACTGTTGTTGAAAAGTTGCTGCTCCCAGGCATCATCAGTGGACTGAACTAGGGAATATAAGAGTGTGGGTCTGTGTGTGTTTATTTATATACATATACATTTACATCAATACTTGTTTCTATTTTATCTCTATATATTAAAAACAATAGGTTCATACTATTACCTCCAATTCCAATCCAATGCCGCCGGATTCATTCTAGTTTTCTCCTTGTATTTTTAACCTCCCTTCTCTGATGGTGATAAACCTTGCTTCTGTTGTCCTTTCTTGATATATCTTGATATATCTTCCTACATTTAACTTGATATATCTTGATATATCTCCCTCTATTTAACTGATATCTGTTCTTTTCCACCACTTCCTCTTTCCCATTTATCTCTTTCTCATCCTATTTGGGCTCTGAAATCCCTACAGTGGGTTACCAGCATGCTTGGATAATGTCTCTATCCTGTTTGGGTTCTGACTTACCATATCGGGACATCCCCCACATATATTCTACTTAAATTCTCATATCTCATACCGGGCCAACCTCCTGCCTCAGATGCTCCCTCTTCACCCTCATCATTACTCCGATGTGCTCAAGCCCTGAAAAACTAGACCAACCTGGGCATGGAAGTTCTTATCACATTACTTGAGTTCTGATTTCCTATGTTCACTGCCCCTCTGTATGTATGTCTTCCTTAGCTTGCTCAGTTTCTGACTTCTCATGCCTCACTCCTCCACCCACAATCCTACTTGCTAATTTGAAAGAATATTTATGAAGATGCTCTTGGACATCTTAATCTTAATAATATAGGTACAGTATAAACATTCCCAGACTGGTACATATATCTGTTTTATTGCCAAAGCAAATGATTAAAAAATTCATAAAAATCATGAAAAATGCTTCTATATGTAATAAATTTTATAGAATCTGCATTTTATGTGATTTATGTATTTATGTGATTTATATTTCATGTGGTTAATATGGAAACTTAGGTCTAGAAGTGTCCAGACAGCTAAAAAGTTTTATTTTTCAAACACTGGTTAAATTCAAAGTTTGATGTGATTTTTAGGAAATGTGAATTAGCTTTATCATAATGGTCAGTGAAATTAATTATGATTAATGAGGAAAGTGCACAATGTCTTATGTAAGAAGGATTTATGAGAACCTGGGATTGGCTCAACCATAAAGATTTAAGAGGCATCTACTGCAAAACGACTGGACAGAGAAAAAATAGTATTTATTTGGAAAAAAATATAGCAATGTAATGCTATCTTTGTTGTGTGTTTGTAGCAATAAAAAACTATGTAACTGTTATTAGAAAATCTCATTAAGGATGCTAGGCATTCTGATTTTTATTGTTGTTTTTGTAATCAGATTCAGACTTTAATTAAAAACACAATTATAAATCCATAGGTATATTAATTTTTCTTATTGCTGTGACAAATGACCAAAAATCTTAATAGTTTAAAACAACACAAACTTATCTTACTGTTTGGGACCCAGGCCCTCACTAGACTTTAAAAAAAAAAAAGGGGGGGGTGAGAAAGGCTTTCCTTTTGAAAGTTCTAGAGGAGAACCTCTTTCTTTGGCTTTCCAGTCAGCTGGATAATCCAGTATACTGCCCTATTTTGTGGTCTCCTCATTAGCAATCTTTTTTATTTTTAAGATTTATTTATTGGGCAGACATCACAAGTAGGCAGAGAGGCAGGCAGAGAGAGAGAGGAGGAAGCAGGCTCCCTGCTGAGCAGAGAGCCCGATGCTGGGCTGGATCCCAGGACCCTGGGATCATGACCTGAGCCTAAGGCAGAGGTTTTAACCCACTGAGCCATCCAGGCGTCCCATCACATTAGCAATCTTAATTCATTCGTAGCCTTAATTCTTCTTTGCCATGTAACCTAACATATTCACAGGTTCCAGTGATTAAGGTATGGACATCTTTGAGGTGACCATTGTTCTGCCTAGGATAACTAGAGACATAGAGTTTTTTTTTAAATAACACGATTATTCATTTAAAGAAATTCTTTTGAGGTTGACAAATTTAGCTCTAGTACTAAAAATAAAATAGTAAATTTTAAACACAGTTTAGCCAAACTCATTTTTTTCAATTTAAGTTATTCTAAACTGATGACATAGTTATTGACGTGGTCTTCACGAAGATTTGTCATCGCTGTAGCTAATCATAGGTTTTATTATCTGGAGATATTTGAATATTTTTACTCTTAAATTTGATATCTTCCAATAACTGGAAATAACTTACAGCAGCTTGTGTGTATGTGTGTGTATTTTCTATAAATTGGCATGGACTTTAAAGATGACTGATTTCTAAGAAAAGCAACTAAAGGGATGATGGAATCATTGGTCTGTTAAGATTTAGATATTTTTAATTCAATTTTTAAGAAAAATTATTTATAGACACTGACTTGAAAATAGTGTCCAGTATTATAAAGTGTAACACGAATTAGCAGTGTTGATTACAAAGTATAATGTCTTTATTTATTTATTTATTTATTTATTTATGATGTATGATGTAACTCACTTGATCTTTATTGGGACGAGGTCCGTAATGTCTTTATTTACTAACAGTGCACATGATAAGTGTATTTGTTTGATATTATCGATTGCCTTACATCAATAGCTGCCTAAAATAACTACAGATCTGGATTTCTTCTGACTGAGGTAAAAGGATTTTTTGTTATATGTTCATTTTTGTCTTGTCCCTATGGACTGTTTTCACTGCTTTGATTATTTTAATCATCCTACATTTCTGTTGTGTTTCTGTTGAGATGTATCTGTTCAGCATGCTAGGTTTGCTTTGCTATGAACTTTAATTTTAAATTAAAGGAGGATGGCGTTACTTTGTAACTCCCAGCTTTTGTTTTCTTGGACACTGGACCTATATATACTTTGGAAATTTATACATTTACTCCGAATTTCCATTTTAGATCTATTGGTCATACCTATCTCAGTGGAGATTGTATATTACCCTTTCCCACCTTCACTATTCAGTTTTATGAGATTTTTCATTTGTTTCCATTCATCCACTTGGCAATGTACTATGTAGAGTCTTTCATATATAGAAAAATTAGGCACTATAGAATTGACATAGAGGTCATTTACTCTTACTCATTCATTTTATAGATAAGGATAGTGAAGTGTAGAAAAGTTAAGTCACATTTTCACTTAAGAGACACAGAGGAATTAAAATTTGGAATAAACTGGCTCCCAGTTTGCTTATTGTCTCTACTGTATGATGTGGCACCATAAATTTATACTGGGTTTCTTCTTTAAGATAAAGAAGGTGATATTTACTCTTGTATTCTGTTTTCTCCATGTTATTAAATGTCTGCCTTTTGTAAAATTGTTCCTTTTCAGTCTTACTGGAGAATACCTTTTTTGAAAATCAAAACATACAGATTAATCGCTTCTCCTCTTATCTCTGCACCAAACTGTAGTAGACTAGAAGAATGAAAAGGGGAAGGCTAATCTATGGATCATTCATTTCTTCAGCATGTGTTTTAAATTTCCACTGTATGATCTGTACTCTAGTTACTAAGAAATACATATGAATAAAGAAACAGTTGCTGCCTCAACAGAAATTTATGATCTAGATTAAGAGAGGCGATATACTTAATTCTGACCATTAAGGGAAGATTCCATGTGTGCTTTTAATTAATACATGTTAACCCATTTTGAGTTAGAAGTTTGGGGCAAAGTTTGAATTGCATCTCAATAAAAGCTTCTTTATGAGTTTATAATGAAATAGCAGTTTTATTTTTTACATTTGTTTAACTTCTGCCTCCTTTTTCTTTGGGATATATTAATAGGGGCCAGCAAAGCTGTAGCTGCAGGCTGCCAACCTGTTTTTGTAAATAAAGTTTTATTGTAGTATGACCATACCTTTTCATTTATATATAGTCTGTGGCTGCTTTCATGCTGCTGTGGAAGGATTGAATAGTTGTATCAGAGACCATATTGCCCAAAAGCCTAAAATATTTACTATTTGGTCTTTTTAAAGAATTTTATTTATTTATTTATTGGGGGCGGGGGAGGACAAGCAGACTCCATGCCGAGAAGGGTGGAGCCCAATATGGGGCTTGATCCCAGGACCCTGAGATCATGACCAGAGTTGAAATCAAGAGTCAGGTGCTTACTTGACTAAGCTGCCAAGTGCCCCTACTATTTGGTCTTTTGAAAAAGTTCATTGACTCCTGCATTAGAACACTACAGATAATTTAAAGATTCAGAAATTAATTTTTTAAACTCAGTATAAATCTGTGTAAGCTCTTTCATTGTTATTCTAGCACCATTCTTTATCTGGCCTTCGGTGGAAGTCATCTGTCAATCCATTCAACATATTTAAGTGACTGTTTTGTGCAAGATGTTGACGATACATTGATTAGGCAGCTATACCTTTCACTTTAGTGGTGCTTGTGTCCTAATGAGGCTGATGTAGTTGAACTATTTAGCTAACTTATTAACTATCTTCTCTTAATAAGTGGGGAAAGTTCTACAGAGGAGAACTACAAAGTATGAAAGTATGTTATTGGAAAACCTGGTCTAGTGTGGGTGTCAGGTAAGGCATTTTTTGGAAATGATATTTAAGCTAAGTTGCCCTAGGGTTAAAAGGGCATTTGTAATTGCAAGGATGTTACCTGTTTTAGTAAACAGCATATGAAAAGACCTTGAGGCAGGATAGGATTATGCAATATTTGAGGAACTAGGAGAAGGCTACTTACTATAGCTTGAGTACTGACACAGAAGGGAGGAGAGGCAAGAGAGGAGGTTATAAGTACAGAGCTCTTACAGAGGTCAAAGGATTTGGGTCTTTGTCCTAAAAACTGATGGGGAACTGATGGAGGGTTTTAAGCTTGAAAGGGACATAATTTGATTTTCATTTAAAAAATGTTTTGTATGAAAATTGAATTAGAAGGGAGCTAGACAAGATGCTGGAAGCTACTGTCCCTGAAGAAGGCTAGTAGTGGCTTGGGCTAAAGTGGTGGCAAAGTGGAGATCTAGAGGGGTGGGTGATTTTGAAAACAGGTTTAGTGGGTACAGTTGGCAAAATTGAATTATTTGTTAACTGCAGGGGAGAAAAGTGTTACTCCTGACTTTAGAAGTACTAATATTGTTGGTTCTATTCATTCTGCCAAAATCGTCCTAAATTGTTGGTTTGACTTGTTATTTTTTCTATTGGTTTCCCAATTACTTGTAATGTCAAATCTAAACTCCTTTGACTGGTTCTTTGAGGGTTGTTATCATCTTATGCTGGTCTGTCTGGTTGCTTTTAGTCTCCTATTATGTAGAATATACTGGAATAGACTTGATGTTTCATGATTTCTCTTATCACTCTTAGTCTTCTGGCAGTAAGTAAGGGGTCAATATATACTTGTTGAAATGTGTGCTGTGATGACATGCCACTTAATTTGAGATAAATAAAAAAACTTAAAGGTACGGTTTAATACTATCCAGTACTTTTCCATTCATATTGTGACATAACCTATTTACAGAGTAAGTTTCTAAGGTACCACGTGTCATAATAGCAAGGTACAAGTAACTAAAAATGTGACATTGGCATGGATGTCATAGTGGAGGGACTGCTTACAGAAAGTTGAGACCGTCTTAATATAGGTAAATGAAAATTTCACACTGATACTGATACTTTCAGCTATGCTGTGATATAGAATACAGAACTTGAACACATAGAAGGTTTTAATCCAACTCGGTTTTTGTTTTTGTTCTTGTTTTTAAGATAAGGGGACAAAATGAGATGAGGAAACTAATTTTTTTTAATTTATATATTTTTTTGCCTAACTAGTAAATCTTCCATTTGCATACAATTATTATAGTAGGTTCTTTTTTGACTATTAATGTAAATTTTATATTTGAAAACAAGTTTAAATTTATAAAATATAGTTGTGGTGACCCTTTAAATTCAATATTTTCTTCACTGTATGTCTTATAGGTTGCTTATTACAATCTGAAGTTTAATTTAGTGATTATGTATGGAGCTTCTACTATGTTGCAGACATACTGTTGAGTGCTAAAGATACTGATATGGATAAGGCTGTCTTTGTCCTTAATGAATACAAAGTCTAGTATGATTGGCAGATAGATTATAAATGATCATACTTTAATTTTATAAGTGATATGCATGCTATGATTAGTATGCATGTGGTTTCAATAATGCAGAAGGAAAGGTTAACTGTATGTGTGTGTGTGTGTGTGTGTGTGTGTGTGTGTAAGGTTTTGAAGAGGAACTGATGTCTGAGTTGAGTTTCAAAGAATGAATACAAAGTTAACCAATTGGCCAAGAAAGAGGGCGGACATTGACTTTAGGCCTAGAAAAGAGCATATTAAGCTCCATTTGACGTAATGTGCAATAAGTCTGAGGCTCAGCTAAAATGGGCAGTCGCTGATGAACTGTAACTTGACTGGTTTTAAGGACAGAAAATTGAATCTCAAAGAAGGAAATTCAGACTACTGAAGGAGTTGGAGGCATTAAATACAGTCATTTTCCCATCATCCTACAAGGGTACTACACTAAATCACCAATGCATTTGGCATTTCAATTTACTAAACATTGTTATGATTTGGTTAAATCAACATTTTTAAGTAGAGCCCCCAGGGTACTGGATGGTGAGCCAAAAGACCATAAGAGAAACAAAGATAAAAGAAATTTACTACTCACCGGCCCTGGAGGAAGTATACCCCTTGTCTTGAGGTACCACACAGAAGGTCAAGGGAGGGTACATGCAGAAAGAGGGAGGAACTGGGGCACATGCATTTATTAGGGTCTGTGGTTGGAGTGCTTTGGGGTTCCTGGGCTAAGGTGGATTGTCCGGTCAGACCATAAAGAGCAAGGGTTTTGGGAAGCTTCACAGGGGTTTTTCCTAAGGGCTACATAAGGGGCAGGTGTTGGGAAGCAAGGAACTTACATTTGCTTGTGACCATGGACTCTTATCTAGGGCTTGTGCTTGTACAAGGGATTAGTGTCAGTTTAAGGCTTTTGCAGGCAGCTTGGCCAAAAATGTATGCTGAGGCAGCAATATGATGGAATAGTTCAGCTAAACTCTCAACAAGCATACATGTTAACTGAAATCTGCTACCTGCCATTATAATCAATGTGGCTAAAATACTCATCTGAAACCTGTATAGGCTAAAGGAAATTTTTAAAAGGTCTAAGTCAAGGAGAAATTCTGCAGAATTTTTCCTTGCCTCTGTGGGGTGTTTGGAACTTGACCACAGTGTAGTGAGTGTTAATTAGGTGTGTTTTTGTCTGCTTACTAAAAGAGACCCTATTCTCTTTCCACTAGAATTGAAGCTTTACAAGCTTTATGGTCTGTAGGTGTGGTGCATGCAGGGTTTATGCTGGTCTTCTGGGGGAGGGGTCCATTATAGTTGTAGCCAGCTTGCCTGAGAAAAGCCATACCAGTGGAGCAAAGTGGGGCAGACTTGGTGTAAGCAGGTTACATAGCCAGTATCGGTTCTGTGTTGTTTACTGAATTTGGTTTATGCCGAGGGGCAGGAGAGGGAAATGGTACCCGCTGGTTCTTTTGTCTGTGGAGAGACAATGCCATCTCTCACAGATGTGCTCCAAAAAGTACGAACTGTCTTTCCCTGTGCCCCTTAGGTAGTCCTCAGTTTATGCAGCCTGCCTGGGATCATTTGCTTGCTTCTGCTCAGGAGTAGGGCAGTGTCCCTAGGTCTCTATCACAGCCAAGTCTGGGGATCTTTGAGACTCCAGTTTCTGAGACCCACTGGTTGCAAATACAGGAGATTCACCCCCTCTCCTTCTCTGAGCCAATGGCTTTGGGGAACTCTTCTCTTTGTGCTCATAGTTTGGCGACGGTGGCCATTGCTGCTATAAACATTGGGGTACAGATGGTCCTTCTTTTCACGACATCTGTATCTTTGGGGTAAATACCCAGGAGTGCAATTGCAGGGTCATAGGGAAGTTCTATTTTTAATTTCTTGAGGAATCTCCACACTCTTCTTCAAAGAGGCAACCAACTTGCATTCCCACCAACAGTGTAAGAGGGTTCCCCTTACTCCACATCCTCTCTAACACACTTTGTTTCCTGTCTTGCTAATTTTGGCCATTATAACTGGTATAAGGTGGTTATCTCAGTGTGGTTTTAATTTTAATCTCCCTGATGGTTAGTGATGAGGAACATTTTTTCATGTGTCTGATAGCCATTTGTATGTCTTTGGAGACGTGTCTGTTCATATCTTCTGCCCATTTTTTGATATGATTATCTGTTTTGTGTGTGTTGAGTTTGAGAAGTTCTTTATAGATCATGGATATCAACCTTTTGTCTGTACTGTCATTTGCAAATATCCATGGTCTTCTCAATTGATGCAGAAAAAACATTTGACAAAATCCAGCGTCCATTCCTGATTAAAACGCTTCAAGTATAGGGATAGAGGGAACATTCCTGAGCTTCATAAAATTTATCTATGAAAGACCCACAACAAATATCATCCTCAATGGGAAAAAGCTCACAGCCCTCCCGTTGAGATCAGGAACATGACAAGGATGCCACTCTCACCACTCTTGTTCAACATAGTATTAGAAGTCCTAGCAACAGCAATCAGACAACAAAGAGAAATAAAAGGTATCCAAATTAGCAGTGAAGAAGTCAAACTCTCTCTCTTCGCAGATGACATGATACTTTATATGTAAAACCCAAAAGACTCCACCCCAAACTACTAGAACTCATACAGCAATTCAGTACGTGGCAGGATACAGTCAATGTACAGAAATCAGTGGCTTTCTTATACACTAACAATAAAAATACAGAAAGGGAAATTAGAGAATTGATTTCACTTACTATAGCACCAAGAACCATAAAATACCTGGGAATAAACTTAACCAAAGAGGTAAAGGATCTGTACTCTAGGAACTACAGAATACTCATGAAAGAAATTGAAGAAGACACAAAAAGATGGAATATCATTTCATGCTCTTGGATCGGAAGAATAAACATTGTTAGAATGTCTATACTGCCTAGAGCAATCTATACCTTTAATGCCATTCTGATCAAAATTCCACTGGTATTTTTCAAAGAGCTGGAGCAAATAATCCTAAAATTTGCATGGAATTTATCTCTATTGTTTACATACTTCCCTTAATTTTTTTTAAAGTGTGCTTTCCTTTACTTCTTTTAATATAGTAGCTGTTTTGAAGTATTTGTCTATTGTTTATTAAGCAACATATGAGAACATTTAGAAACTTCCAAATTCTATGGACAATTCTATGGACAATTATTCTCCTAAAATATGGACCAGTCTTTCTTATTTCTTTCAAAATTGGGTATTTTAGATAGCATGTTGTACCAATTATAGATTTGATTTTCCCTCTGAAATTTGTTTTTGTTGTTTTGTGTTTCTTTTTCTATTTGTTTCTTTCTTTAATAACTTGTCAAACTAAATTTGTGAAACCAGTCACACTTGCAGTGGGGGTACTGCAGATGTTTCTAATTAAAAAAAAAAAAACCTTTATTTTATTTTATTTTTTAAAGAATTTTTTGTAGAAAAAGAGAGTGAGAGAGAGAATGAGAGAAGATCAGAGGGAGAAGTAGACTCCCCATGAGCGGGAGGCCCAATGTGGGGCTCGATCCTGGGACTCCGGGATCATGACCTGAGCCGAAGGCAGTTGCTTAACCAACTGAGCCACCCAGGCAGCCCTAAATATCTTTATTTTTAAACCTGAAAAAAAGAAAAAAAGGTCTAAGTCAAGTCAAGCAGAACTTGACTTGGGTTTTTTGCTGAAGCTACAACATATTACAGGACTGGCAGGGCAGAGACAGTTAAACCTACTGCCAGTAGAAATTCCACACATGGTCACACACTGACTCTTCTCTGCTTCCTTTTCAGCTTATGTGCTGGCCTTTCTCTCTTGCTTATGTGTTGGCCTTTCTCTCAGTCCCACTGGGAAATATCCTAGAAATAAGGGAATAGATACTTAAACTGTAAAGTTTTCAGGCAATAGGAGTAGAATTGGAATTAAAACAGAAGAAACAGAAATAAGTCTTATTATAGAATTTAAAAAAAAACAATATATTTGATTTCTTTTGCTGTTTTAACAAATTACCACAAACCTAGTACCTTAAAACATCCCATGTTTATTATCTTATAGTTCTAAAGGTGAGAAGTCAGATACATGTCTCAGTGGTCTAAAAATCAAGGTGTCAGCAGGGCTGTATTCTTTTTGGACGCTCTAGGGGAGAATCCTCCCCACCCCCTTTTTCCAGTTTCAAGCAGCTGTCCTTGAATTATGACCACCTCTCCACTTCCTCTGTCGTTAAACCCAGCAACACTACATCTCTTTGACCATCCTTCTCTGCCTCTCTGCTGCCTCCCTCTTGTACTCTAAAGAGTAATTACAGTGGGCCCACCTGGATAATCCAGGATAAAATCCCTATTTTAAGGTCAGCTGAGTAGCAGCCGTCATTCCACCTGCAACCTTAATTCCTCTTTTGCTGTGTAACCTAACATATTCACAGGGATTATACCAGGCATTTTCTCTTTATCAGGAAAATTATTTCTTTTCTCTGAAATTCCTATTTTTTACTGCAGTAGAATTCTTAAAATATTTTGTGAGAAATAATAATTTCAGCATGGAGATCCCTAAATGAAACAGTGAGTAGTCATTTCTTCTTCTGGAGCTCTTAGATTTGTGACCTTATATACTGTGTTTATTTTTGTAAGGTGTTCTGGGTATTAAAGTAGGTTTGTTCCTGGGAAGAATGGAGGAAAATCTAAGATGAGTGTTTCTTGAGAGCAAAAGAGAAATTTATAAAGCATTGAGATATAGACGAAGTCTTCTTTTTCTAGTTACATAATTCACAGGGAATGCAGTGATGAATGGTCATTTAATTTTTTTTTAAGATTTTTTAAAAAATTTATTTGACAGAGAGAGAGAGAAATTACAAGTAGGCAAAGAGGCAGGCAGAGAGAGAGAGAGGAGGAAGCAGACACCCCGCAGAGCAGAGATTCTGACATGGGGCTTGATCCCAGGCCCCTGGGATCATGACCTGAGCTGAAGGCAAAGGCTTTAACCCACTGAGCCACCCAGGTGCCCCAATTTTTTTTTTTTTTTTAAGATTTTTGTGTCATAGGGTATTCTTTGTAAAGTATTTGTGTAGACGTGTTGGTAGAGCCTTGTTCTGTTCTCTTGGTCTGGGAACAAGCTCTATTTTAAGGAAATTTCTTCTGTAAAATGTTTGTATTGTAGTGATATTTTATAAGCTTATTTAAACTTGGTCACTGTCATCACATCTGGCTATTTGAGTTTTCTTTGTGGTTAGTCTAACTGCCTCAGCCTTTAAGACTCAGGTAGAGTCTTATAGCAATGCTGAAATTTCTGAAATTTCTGTGAGCAGGGATTTTTCAATGTTGTGATGGGAGTGAGAGATAAGGAAGAATTCTGGATTGGAAGTTACTGGGGCTGAGTGTTAGTCTGTATTTATTTTTACTCACTATGTTTTAGGTATCTATGAGATAATCACAAACAAAAATTTTTGAAGCCTTCTAAAATGAGGAGTTTGATCCATTATCCTTTTCAAATCTGGAAATTTTTCTTTTTTAAAATTATTTTATCCCTTCCATCGTTTTTGTGCCCTATTCCTAGAATTTCTAATAGTTGTTATGTCTCACATGAGCTTATCAGCTTCTATTCTCTCCTATTTTTTCTATTTCTCTTCATTCTTCTTTTATTATTATTATTAATATTATTATGTCCTTTGTCTTTCTGAGAGATTTCTTAGAGTCTATCATCTGGCCCTTTCTGTTAAGTTTTTAAATCAGGCAGTTACTTAATTTTTTATAGAAAATTTCATACCTATTCAAACCTAGAGAGAAGAATCAAGGGGGTTCACTATACCAGTTATTAAAGGATGATCAGAATCATTGCCTTTTTTCATTTATATCCCTATTCACACACTCCTTTTCCCAAATAGGATTAATTTGAGTGAGTCTTACATACCATCATGATTTATGTGATATAATAATGTAATATAAAATATTTATTTATTTATTAGAGAGAGAGAGAGAGATACAGAGAAAAAGAGCATGAGCAAGGGGGAAGAGGCAGAGGGAGAGGGAGAAGCTGACTTCCTTCTGGACAGGGAGCCTGACACAGGCCTGGATCCCAGAACCCTGAGATTATGACCTGAGCCAAAGGCAGATGCTTAACTGACTGAGCCACCCACACACCCATAAAGTTTTTATATGTAAATGTACAGTTGTACATTTATATGTAGCTATTTCACTATGCCTTAAAAATTATTTATTTCTCAATGTTTTGCTTATAGGTAAGGACTCTTGTTCAGACATAACTAAATTTCATTTCTGTACCTCTAAAAAATTAAGCCATTTCTTAATATTATTAAGATCCTAGTAAGTGTTCAATTTTTAGTAAACTTTTGAGTTTTAGATTTTTTTATTTAAATTCAATTAGCCAACATATAGTACAGGATTAGTTTCACATGTAGAGTTCAGTAATTCATCAGTTTTGAGTTTTAGAATCACAGAATTATTGCAAAGGTAGTATAAAGTGTACCTATCTATCCCCACATCCAGTTTCCCCTATTATTAGTATATTACATTAATATAGCATATTTGCCACAATAATGAACCAATATTGGCATATTATTAGTTAGAGTCCATATTATTTAGATATTCTCAGTTTTCCCCTTCTTCTGTTCTAGGATTCCATACAGCATACTGTATTATAAGTAGTCGTCATGTCTTAGACTTTTCTTGGCCGTGATGGTGTCTTGGACTTTCCTTGATTTCGATGGCCTTGGCAGTTTTGAAGAGTACTCCTAGTCATATTTTCTAGAATGTTTCCCAACTGGGATTTGTTTCATGCTTTCCTTATGATTGGACTGGGCAGAAGACCACAGAGTTAAAGTGCATTCTCATCACATCATAGCAAGGATACATACTGTCAGTATGACTTATCATTGTTGCTGTTGACCCTGGCTTGAGATAGTGTTTCTCAGGTTTCTCCACAGCAAAGTTTTCCTTTTCTTCTCTCTTTCTGTACTGTACTCTTGGGAAATACCACTTTGGGCATCCCACACTTAAGGAATAGCTAGTTATAACCCACCTCATTAAGTATAGGGTATCTCTGTATAAATTATTTGGATTTCTCATGCAAGATGGAAAGGGGTTTGTCTTATTCCTCATTTATTTATTCCATCATTTCTTTATATCAGTATGGACCTAACATATTTTATATTTTTGGTTCTAATCCATAACCCTATCATTGTATTTTGTTGTTGTTGTTATTTTGGTTTTGGGTACCTTTTTTTTTTTAAATTTTTCTGGCATTGTACGATGCTCTGGACTCATTTTGTGTATTTTCTGCCTCAGTCTTAGAATCAGGCCCCTTCTCCAAAGAGTCTTACTTTTTTTTTTTTTTTAAAGATTTATTTATTTTAGAGAGACAATGTGTGCATGAGTAGGGGGAGGGGCAGAGAGAGAGGCAGAGAATCTCAAGTAGACTCTGCTGAGTGTGGAGCCCAATGTGGGGCTTGATCTCATGACCCTGCGATCATGACCTGAGCCGAAATCAAGAGTCGGGACACTCAACCAACTAAACCACCCAGGTACCCCGAAAAGCCTTACTTTCTAATTGGAAAAGTGTGTTAGTGGTGTGTGGCAGCCAGGGTTTTGGTTCTAGATTTTGAAAGAGGAGATATTTGTGTGTATATACACATATATGTGTGTATATAACCTGTGTATATACACGTATCTGTAAATATTTCTATATGTAACCATTTATATTTTGAGCTAAACATGAGTTCACATATTGATGTGTCCAATTCTAACCCATTACCAAATGCATCATTTTTGCTTTTTCCCCTTGTTTGTTTGTAGTCTCCCACTCTAAGAGGAAGAAAACTGCTTTTTATCAGCCATCCATTTATGTAATTGTTCAATTCCAGTATATATTTATAGTCATTTCAGCATTATTAATTGTACCTCAACAGGAAGCACCTTTATGAACTAGAATACATTGCTTATAGAATTTCTTAGCCTTTAGTCTTAGACTCCTTTCATTTCTGAAGTTACTTAGGTCATCACCTTGTACCACTCATCCTCTTCAGTGAGTTTGTTTCATACATGTATAATAAATACATTTAGACTTTTGACACATTCTGCACTCCCTCCAAGGACCCTGATTTCCTAAAAGCTTTTTAAACAAATTTGCATTCATTAAATTTACTCTTTGTGCTGAGAAGTTTAGTGGATTTCAATAAATGCTTAATGTTTTATATTCACCGTTACAGTGTCATAAAGAGTAGTTTCACCATCTTGAAATGTTCCCTATACTTCATCTATTTATTGGTTTCATTATCTCATTTTGCTATTTTTTGTGCATGTCTTACACTTTTTCTTATTTCTTCACTTGATGCTTTTTTGAATTTAATTGAATTTTTGCAATATACCATTCTGATTCTTGTCTAATTTTTCAAATGTTTATATCTAAAATATTTTTTTGGTTACCTAGGTATTACAATGAAAATCCTGAATTTACAACATAGTTTGGATTGATACAAACTTAGCTTCAGTTGTATACAAAAACTCTGTTTCTATACAATTTTTTCCTTTTTTTCATGTTATTGTCATGAATTACATCTTAATACATTGTGCACACATTAACATATAATTCTTTTTTTTATGTATTTGTGTTTGAATGAATCCTCTTAGAATTTTTTATAAGGCAAGTTCACTGGTTACAATCTCAGCTTTTTGGTTTTGTTTTTATTTGGTAATCTCTTAATTTCTCCTTTATTTTTGAAGGGTAGTTTTCCTGGATAGAGAATTCTTGGTTGAGTGTTCTTTTAGTGCTTTAATTTAAACAGGTAATCCCATAGGCTTCTGGCCTCCATGCTTTGTGATGAGAACTTGGCTTTTCATCTTATTGTGGATCCCTAGCATACAGTGCCTTGCTTTTCTCTTGGTGCTTTACATCTTTTCTTTGGCTTTTGACAATTTGAATATAATTCAAATTGGTATGCTGTCTGCATTTATTCTTCTTGTAATTCAGTTTGTTTCTTCAATGTGTAAATCCTTATCTTTTTTCAAATTTGATAAATTTTTGTCTATTATTTTTTCAGATATTCTTTCTGCCTGTTTTTCATTCTTTTTTTTTTTTTTTTTAAGATTTTATTTATTTATTTGTCAGGGATAGAGGGAGAGAGAGCTAGCGAGCACATGCAGACAGAGAGGCAGGCAGAGGCAGAGGGAGGAGCAGGCTCCTGCTGAGCAAGGAGCCCAATGTGGGACTGGATCCCAGGACGCTGGGATCATGACCTGAGCCGAAGGCATCCGCTTAACCAACTGAGCCACCCAGGCGTCCGTTTTTCATCCTTTTTCTGAAGTTTTTAATCATGCATATGTTGGAATACCTTGACAGTATCTTCAGAAATCTCTCAGGCTTTTAACAAATTTTTTTATTTCAATTCAGTTAAGTTAACATATAGGGTATTATTTCAGGGGTGGAATTTAGTGATTCATTATCAGTTGCATATAACACCCAGTGCTTATTCTATCAAGTACCTTCCTTAATGCCCATCAGCCAGTTATTGCATCCTTCTACCTACCTCTCCTCCAGCAAGCCTCGGTTTCCTATGTTAAGAGTCTCTTATGGTTTGCCTCCCTGTCTGTTTTTATCTTATTTTATTTTTCCTTCCCTTCCCCTTTATCTGTTTTGTTTCTTAAGTTCCACATATAAGTTAAATCATACAGTATTTTTCTTTCTCTGACTTAATTTTGCTTAGCATAATAACCTCTAGTTCCATCTCCATCATTGCAAATGGCAAGACTTCATTCTTTTTGATGGCTGAGTAATATATATATATATATATATAATATTTATTATATGTGTATATATATATATATATTATTATACATATTTACCACATCATCTTTATCCATTCATCTGTCAATCTGGGCTCTTTATATATTTTGACTGTTGTGGACATTGTTGCTATAAACATTGGGGTATATGTGCTCCTTCAAGTCACTGTGTTTGTATCCTTTGGATAAATACCTGTTAGTGCAATTGCTGGGTTGTAGGGTAGTTCTGTTTTTAAGTTTTTGAGGAACCTCCATACTATTTTCTAGAGTGGCTACACCAGTTTGCATTCCCACCTGAGTGTAAGAAGGTTCCCATTTCTCTGCATCCTGGCCAACATCTGTTGTTTTCTGACTTGTTAATTTTAGCCATTCTGACTGGTATGAAGTGGTATCTAATCGTGGTTCTGGTCAGGCCTTTTGTTTATAAAATAAATTTTATTTATTTTATTGTTTTTCTTTCTTCTATGTAGCCTGAATAATTGCAATGGACAAATCTTCAGATTTGTTGATTCTTTCTTCTCTTTGTTCAAATCTGCTATTGAAAGTCTTGTGATTTTTTTTTTTTTTCATGAGGACCAAATCAAGATAATGTATTTGAAACGCTTATCACAATACTGGCATCAAGTAGGTAGGTGAAAATGTGGGTTCACAACTATATCATTTCTTAATTCTTAAGTGTTAACTCTTAATTGTTTTTCTTTCTTAATTTTTAATTGTAAAAAATTACATAAAATTTACCATTTCAGCCATTTTAAAGTATAGTTCAGTAGCATTAACTATTGTTGTAGAACAGATCTTTAGAACTTTTTTATCTTGCATAATTGAACCTCTGTATTCAGTGAACAACCAGCTCTCCTTTTCCCTCTACTCCCAGTCCCTAATAACCACTATTTTACTTTCTGTGTCTATGAGTTTGACTATTTTAGATACTTCATATATGTGGAATGATGCAGTATTGTCATTTGGTGACTGGCCTATGTCACTTAGCAAAGTGTCCTCAAGGTTAATCTGTGTTGTTGCATGGCATAGCTTTTCTTCTTTTTAAAGGAGAATAATAATGCATTATATGTATATACCACATTTACCCATTCATCTTTTGATGGACATTTGGATTGTTTCCACCTCTTGACTTATAACTAATACTGCAGTGAATGTGGGTGTGTATATATCTCTTTGAGATCCTGCTTTCAGTTATTGTGGATGTATACTCAGAAGTTTTAGTGAATTTTTCATTTGTCATACTTTAACTGCAGAATTTCTTTGTTTGTTTTTTATATTGCTTCTTTACCCATGTTCTGTACTTGTTTAAATATTCTTTGCTTATGGTTTTCTTGAGTTCTTTGAATATATCAAAGACAGTTGTTTTAAAGGCTGTCAATAGACAAAGTTCAATGTTTGAGCTTCATCAGGGATCATTTCTGTTATTATTTTTTCTTTTTCTGTAACTGGATGATACTTTCTTTGCATGACCCTAAGTTTTTATTGAAAAATAGACATTTTGAATATTTTAATGTGGCAATACTGGAAATCATATTCTGCACTCTCCTTAGGGTTTGTTTTGTTACTTGCTTGTAGGCTCTAGGTGTTTGCTTTTTAAGTAATTTTTTAAAACTATTTTTGTAAAGTCTTTTTGCTCATCATATTTAGTCTGAGAAATTTGTATTACTTTAGCTGTGTTTTAGGCAGGGATTTCCTTAAATGCCAAAAATAAACAAAAGAGACAAAAGGAGGAGAGAAGGAGAGTGAGAGTAAGAGAGAAGGGAAGGAGGGAAAGAGGAAGGGAGGGTGACAGAGAAAGAAGGAAGAATTCAAAGCAGGAGAGTAAAAAATTCTCAAAGTCAAAATAAAAAAAAAAACTTGTTATCTTTTCATCTTTGCATTTTGGCTCCTTTTTTGGGTACTCCTTCAGTGCATAGCTTGATGATTTACAACTCTGCCTTAACCTTCACTTACTACTTTTTCTGAGCCTAGAGATCATGTAGAGTTGAAAGCTTTGGGTGCTCTTACGCCTTTACTGAGAATGCATCCTACTGTGGACTTTTTTTTTGTGGCTTCACTATTCATTTATGTTTGTCAACTGTAATATTTTGTTCCAGGATGATTGTGGATTGTCTGTCTCCCAGTGGTTTTGAGCAATGCCCATTACTTTTCTACACTGTGTGAATTCCAAACTAGGCAAAACAAACACATGCATTTTGTGTCAGTCACTCAGGTAACCCCAGACAGGTTAGAACAGAGAAATACAATTTTTTGGGATAAGGTCTTCGCTGAGCTTTTTGGAAACAGGTACTGAGGTTCTAATTTGGGAACGAGATCTACTCTCTTCAGATTTGCAGTCAGGCTGTAGAGGGGCATATGGAAAAGGCCAGTCTCACTGACAACTAGAGTGCAGAACCATACAGCAACTCAGAAATGGCTTAGAAGTTTCTTAAGAATTTAAACATATTTACTGTGTCACCCAGCAGTCCCACTACTCCTGGGCATGGAAGTTTATATTCACACAAAAACCTGTGCATGAATGTTTGTCATAGTTTTATTTATAACAGCTAGAAACTGGAAAACCCCAAAAATGTCCTTCAATGAGTACATGGATACACAAACTGGTACATCCATGCAAAGGAATGAATTATTGATATATTCAGTGACTTAGGTGATTCTTTTTTCTTTTTTTTTTTTTAATTTTATTTATTTATTTGTCAGAGAGAGAGACAGAGAGAGAGAGAGAGAGAGGGAGGTGAAGTACAACCAGGGGGAGCAGGAGGCAGAGGGAAAAGTAGGTTCTCCGCCAAGCAAGGGACTGAGTGCGGGACTCAATCCCAGGACTCTGGGATTATGACCTAAGCCAAATAATAGACACTTAACTGACTGAGAAACCCAGGTGCCTCGACTTAGGTGAATCTTAAAGGTATTCTGTTGAGTGTAGGAAGCCAGTCTAAAAGGGTTGCAAACTCTGATTCCATTTATATGACATTCTTAAAAGACGAAGCTGTAGTGTTGGAGAATGGATCATTGTTGGGGATATGAGTGGGTGGTGGGTGTAACTATAGCTGGATAGTACAAGGAAGATTTTTTCAGGTGAAGAGACTATTTTTGTCCTAAGTGTATTGGTGCTTACACAAAATAATATGTATTTTAAAATTCATAAACTGTACAATAAGAAAAAGATAATTTTACTGCATGATAATTAAAATAGATAGTGCTATTCATTTGTCAGAAACGTGAAGGCTTTCTTCAATTTATTAGTGAAAGAGGGATGCATGGAAGAAAGAACTGGCCTACCAGCTTGCTGTATTTGAATGGAAAAGTATTCTCAGAGGTCAAGGAAATTCTATGATGATTCTGCTAATATGTATTCAGAGTTTTAATTCCAATGAGGCTTGTGGGAAACCTCTGGGAGCCAGAATATACAGATTTAAGGTTTTTTTTGTCATACTCCCAGCTAATGGTCTTATTAGATGATCTCCCAACTTAAACAGGTACATGTGGATGTTGGCTGTCAAGAAGTCCTGGCTTGCCAGTTAGGGGATCCTGGCATAACAAATATGGAACAGAAACTCTTTCCCACGTTAACCAGTCTCCATGCTGCATGTTTTTTTTTTTTTTCCTTTCTATAATAATTCTTACCTGTGTAGATGACAGATTTCTAAGCTGGTAGAGAAAAATTACAATAGATCAAATTTTTTTTTTTTTTTTTTTTTTTACTTCCTCTCTTTTGCCTGCTTCCTTACTGAAAGGTCTCAGTAATATCTCTGATATAACTCTGAGAAGCATAGATCTCCTATAAAGATGAATAAGGGAACATTGTTTAAGACAGATGTTAGAATCCAGTCTTCAACTCCTTATTCGGCTTTGTATGTCATCTCTGAGATGCTGAGACCCACACCTCAAATCTCTTGCCCATCTCACATATATTGTCCCCTGCTGAACATGTCTTCCAAAGATGCAGCAAGCATATCAAAATTACCAGGTTCTAAAATTAGGTATTAATTCTTTTAGCTCTTACCGGTTTTGGTTTTCTTTTTTTTTATACTTTATTTCAGTGAATAGGAATTATCCATGCGTTTCTCAAGCCAGGAACCAAGGAGTTATTTGTGGCTCCTTCCTTACTGCTCAGTGAGATTTTGTTTTATAGATCCTGACTCCTCAGTATGTTTTGTAACTGCTTATCCTTCATTCTCACTGACACTGATTAATGTCAGGCCACCATCATGTCACATGGATTCTGCAATAGACACAAACTGCTTTTTATTTCCTATTTAAATTCATTTTGAACACAGCAACCAGAATATTTCTTTAATGTAAATTTTAATTTACCACTTGTGAAAACTTATCAGTCATACCTCTTTCATTGACATAAAGTCTAGACGCCTTAATATGACCTAAATAGTTGTTCATGGTATAGATCTACTTCTCTGAGTGTTGTCTTAGTCACCTAGGGCTACTATAACAAAACACTGTAGACTGAGTGGCTTAAACAGCAGACATTTATTTCAGTTTTGGAGGCTGGAAGTCCAAGATCAACGTGTTGGCAGATTCATTCCCTGATGAAGACAGACCCCTTTCCTTGCTTCCAGATAGCCACCTTTTTACTCTATACTCACATGGTGGGAGAGAAAGAGTGTGTGCTCCGATTTCTTTCTCTTCTTTATAAGGACATTAATCCCATCATAGGGTTCCCACTATCCTGACTCTGACTAGAACAAATTACCCCTGGAGACCCTACCTCCACATAGACTCATATTGTGGGCTAGGGCTTCAGTATAAGAACTTTGGGAAAATACAAATAGTCCATAACAAGTATTAACAAACTACTTGCAATTATCTGCATTGAGCAGGTCAGCAAACTCTGTCATATAAGCCAGCTACATCTGGGGAACCACCTTGTTTTTTCACAGCCTGAAAAAGGTTTTTTTTACATTTTAGGTGATTATACTTTAAATGATTCTGTAAGTACCTATGTAGTATACTGATTTTGTCTGTGGGCCTGCAAAGTCTAAGTATTTACTTTTTGTCTTTTAAAAATAAATTTATTTTTTTATACTTGCACTTAGAGTAGATTATGCTTTTTGATTCCTTGCCCTTAGCATACTGTTTATGTAGAAGGTATTTTCCTCTTCCATGTTCTAGAGACCATATTTGTTTATTCTTTAGATTTTCTCTGACTTGATTTTGTTTTAGATTTTCTCTGACATGCCAAGACTTAGATATCCATCCATCGTGCTTTCATGGTAGTTGAGCCATTACCATACTGTAAAGAAACTGTTTCTGGGAAGACAAGTACCCTTGGAGGGCTGTTGCAACCTTGTTCAATTACCATTTGTAAAGTAGAGCCCTGGAGTGTTGGATGGTGAACCCTACTTCAGTAAAAGAGAACAAAGGAAATTGCAATAGAGAAGTTTATTACTAATAGGTATTGAAGGAAGTATTTGGCATGCCTGGAGGGGCCATAAAAGTGCAGGTAAGGAAAGTCACAAGTCCTGCGGTATGTGACTTTATTAGGATTGATGACTAGAGTGCTTTGGGATTCCTGAACTAATTCTGGATTGGTCAGTACAAACCGAAAAGAATAGGGTTTTGATAACGCCAAGTGAGTTTATTTAAGGGGTGCGCAAGAGGAAGGCATTGGGAGGCAGGGTAATTACAGCTCACAAGGGCTGTTGGGGAAATCCTATCAGGAATTTACATTTTCTTGTGATGCTGGGATTATTACCTAGGGGCATGAACTCATGGGAGGGGCTAGTTTCAGTTCAAGGCCTGGACAGGTCCCTTGGCCACACAAAATGGATGCCAAGGCAGCAATATCATAGTTTAGATACACTCTTGACAAAGACAAAGACGTGGGTATATCTTGTGCCTTCTACATTCTGGTTTTTATATGTGTTGAGTTATTGAGGGTATGTCTTTCAGTTGCCACATGGAGGGACAGCGTCAAATTCCCTCCCCAAAAATTTGTTCAGATGTGAATACTGTATACTAAGAGGGTATGAAACAATTTATTACTCAAGTAATGATGCTTTCTGGGGAGAGCAGAGCAGGTACCCAAAGTGGACAAGAATAGTTTGAGTGAAGTTAAGGGAGGCAGGTAGCTCTGGTTTTTATTGCGGTTAAGGGATGTACCAGGTTGATGGGTTCACATACTCAGGCTAGGTTTATGTGGTTTGAACTTCTCTGCTGATGTCAAGAAAGGTAGACTTTTTCCAACATGAAGTTTTGGATATTATAAAAGCTTACTACAGAAAAATAAAGAATATAAAGAGCATAAATCCATATTATATCACATAATGGAAAATTATAATAATCCTTTGGCTTATCACCATCCTGATGTATTTTTCAGCATTAAAGATAAAGTCATATTGTACATATACAATTCTTTTCCCTGCCCCCATGCTACACATCATCTTCTCATGTGTCTAGATAAATTTATGAAACATCATATGCAGTGATTTATTGGTGAGTGTTAAGTTGAGGCATAAATATGGATGGTTTTCCTTCCTTTTTCCACTGTGCTTTCTTAGTACCTTCTCAGAGTGATATAATTATTCTGTTACTTTTACATTCATTGGAACAGACTCATTTTCCTTCTGTAAGATTAATTTTTTAACACTTTCATTATAAAATGAAACCTACAGAAAACCACACAAAACAAATATAGGTTTTAGCTAGTTATTAAAAGTTGAACATCTTTTTGGTAGTGTGGCAGTGCTTTTACTGATAGGTGTGTCTCAGCAAGCCAAAGCCTGCTCTGGACCTAGAAAACGATGTTCTCTATTGCCTTTGATACTTTGCTGCATCCTTATTTATCAGAGCTGGCTTGGGGCACCCAACATTATTTTGTTTCACACATATATACATGTACACAGACAGCCAAATGTTTTTATAGGAGATAAGGTTTTTTAAGTAAAACTACATAAGTCAGTGCTTAATGCAGAAAATGAGAAAATGCAAGTACTCTAACGAAAACAAAAAAAAAGAAAAACTCCATAACCTATGTTTTGGCTTCCTTTCAACTTTTTTCTTTGCATATTATACAGTGTTTTCTCTTTTTCCCCCATAAAATGGATAATTCTGTACATGCTGTTTTACAGACCTATTTTTTTTTAATTTAATATTTAGTTCTTTTCAGTGGAAAAAATGTATTTTTTCATTTAAAGTTAAAAACATTTAAAATTGTTAAATCTTCTTGTTGGACAGACCCTTTGAGCATGATATAGTGTCCTTCCTCATCTCTTATTATAGTTTTTGGCTTAAAATCTAATTGATCTGATATAAGGATTGCCACTCCTGCTTTCTTCTGATGTTCATTAGCATGGTAAATTCTTTTCCACCCCCTCACTTTAAATCTGGAGGTGTCTTCGGGCTTAAAATGAGTTTCTTGGAGGCAACATATAGATGGGTTTTGTTTTTTTATCCATTCTGATAGCCTGTGTCTTTTGACAGGGGCATTTAGCCCATTAACATTCAGGGTAACTATTGAGAGATATGAATTTAGGGCCATTGTATTGCCTGTAAGGTGACTGTTACTGTATATGGTCTCTGTTCCTCTCTGATCTACCACTTGTAGGCTCTCTCTTTGCTTAGAGGACCCCTTTCAAGATTTCCTGTAGAGCTGGTTTGGTGTTTGCAAATTCTTTCAGTTTTTGTTTGTCCTGGAAGCTTTTAATCTCTCCTTCTATTTTCAATGATAGCCTAGCTGGATATAGTATTCTTGGCTGCATGTTTTTCTCATTTAGTGCTCTGAAAATATCATGCCAGCTCTTTTTGGCCTGCCAGGTCTCTGTGGATAAGTCAGCTGCCAATCTAATATTTTTACCATTGTATGTTACAGACTTCTTTTCCCGGGCTGCTTTCAGGATTTTCTCTTTGTCACTGAGACTTGTAAATTTTACTATTAGGTGACGGGGTGTGGGCCTATTCTTATTGATTTTGAGGGGCGTTCTCTGAACCTCC
Organism: Mustela nivalis; assembly: GCF_964662115.1. Lineage (NCBI taxonomy): Eukaryota > Metazoa > Chordata > Mammalia > Carnivora > Mustelidae > Mustela > Mustela nivalis. Next base: position 143,352,070 of record NC_139021.1, read on the forward strand.
TGAATTTTGATGCTCGTTCCCTTTGCCAAATTGGGGAAATTCTCCCCAATAATTCTCTCCAGTATACCTTCTGCTCCCCTCTCTCTTTCTTCTTCTTCTGGAATCCCAATTATTCTAATGTTGTTTCGTCTTATGGTGTCACTTATCTCTCGAATTCTCCCCTCGTGTCCCTCTTTTGCTCAGCTTCTTTATTCTCTGTCATTTGGTCTTCTATATCACTAATTCTTTCTTCTGCCTCATTTATCCTAGCAGTGAGAGCCTCCATTTTTGATTGCACCTCATTAATAGCTTTTTTGATTTCAACTTGGTTAGATTTTAGTTCTTTTATTTCTCCAGAAAGGGCTTTTATATCTCTCGAGAGGGTTTCTCTCATATCTTCCATGCCTTTTTCGAGCCCGGCTAGAACCTTGAGAATTGTCATTCTGAACTCTAGATCTGACATATTAGCAATGTCTGTATTGATTAGGTCCCTAGCCTTCGGTACTGCCTCTTGTTCTTTTTTTTGTGTTGAATTTTTCCGTCTTGTCATTTTGTCCAGATAAGAGTATATGAAGGGGCAAGTAAAATACTAAAAGGGTGGCAACAACCCCAGGAAAATATGCTTTAACCAAATTAGAAGAGATCCAAAATTGTGAGGGGGGAGAAAGGGGATAAAAAAAGGTTCAAAAAGGAAGAAAGAAAGAAAAAAGAAAAGAAAAAAAAATTTTAAAAAAAAGAAAACACCTAAGAAAAATATAAAAAAAGAAAAAATATATATATTAGATAAACTAGTAAAAAATCGTTAAAAAAGAAAAAGGTAACAGTTAAAAAAAAAAAATTTTTACCCAAAGGCGAGAAAAAAAAAACAAAAAATGAAAAAGAAAAAAATTAAATTAACTGCAAGACTAAAAAAAATCACAGGGAAAAAGCCATGAGTTCCGTGCTTGGCTTTCTCCTCCTCTGGAATTCTGCTGCTCTCCTTGTTATTGAAACCGCACTCCTTGGTAGGTGAACTTGGTCTCGGCTGGATTTCTTGTTGATCTTCTGGAGGAGGGGCCTGTTGTAGTGATTCTGAAGTGTCTGCCCCGGGGAAATACAAATCAAAACCACAATGCAATATCACCTCACACCAGTCAGAATGGCTAAAATTAACAAGTCAGGAAATGACAGATGCTGGCGAGGATGCGGAGAAAGGGGAACCCTCCTACACTGTTGGTGGGAATGCAAGCTGGTGCAGCCGCTCTGGAAAACAGCATGGAGGTTCCTCAAAATGTTGCAAATAGAACTGCCCTATGACCCAGCAATTGCACTATTGGGTATTTACCCTAAAGATACAAACGTAGTGATCCAAAGGGGCACGTGCACCCGAATGTTTATAGCAGCAATGTCCACAATAGCCAAACTATGGAAAGAACCTAGATGTCCATCAACAGATGAATGGATCCAGAAGATGTGGTATATATACACAATGGAATACTATGCAGCCATCAAAAGAAATAAAATCTTGCCATTTGCGACAACATGGATGGAACTAGAGCGTATCATGCTTAGCGAATAAGTCAAGCAGAGAAAGACAACTATCATATGATCTCCCTGATATGAGGAAGTGGTGATGCAACATGGGGGCTTAAGTGGGTACAAGAAGAATCAATGAAACAAGATGGGATTGGGATGGAGACAAACCATAAGTGACTCTTAATCTCACAAAACAAACTGAGGGATGCTGGGGGGAGGGGCTTTGGGAATAGGGGGTGGGATTATGGACATTGGGGAGGGTATGTGCTTTGGTGAGTGCTGTGAAGTGTGTAAACCTGGTGATTCACAGACCTGTACCCCTGGGGATAAAAATATATGTTTATAAAAAATAAAAAATTAAAAATTAAAATAAAATAAAATAAAAAGACAAAATAGTAAAAAAAAATAATAATAATAAAAAAAATAAAGTTAAAAACATTTTGTGTTCATAGCAATACTTTGCACTTACATTCAGGAACATAGGTTTTTAATTTAATTTTATTGTTTTTTACATCCTTTTTTTCTTTTACCTAATTTGAGAATCCACTTTTCAACAAACATTAATATAATTGTTTTCATTTATATTCATGTATGCACAACCAGAATAATGATGCCAGTACTACCATCCATAATATAACTACTGAAAATAGTTTGAAAAATTTTCCTCACTTGCAATAGTTTCTCTCTAAGCATAATATCATAAACTTAATAGACAGTTAGACTCATTTATTTTAATTTACTTATGACTTACAGAGATTTGTCAAAACATTTGTCAGAGCAAAAGATTAGAAACAACCGTCTGTTTTTCTACCCAATTGACATCTTTCCTTGTCTATAAATATATTTTCATTATTATTATTTTTTTTAGTACAAACACATTTATTTACTAACTAAAGGGATTATCCTAATTAAATCAACACTTTGAAATAGTTGCATGTAAAATGTTTGTGCTAAAGATAACTGAACACAGTAATGGAAAAAAAAAAAGCAGTATGGAGATTTGCTCATTGAACTGAGCTTGTTCATCGTCACAGCTAATTCCTGTCCAAAGTGGTGATGGAATTTTTACTCTACCTTTTCACAGACCCGAGTACAGATGACATTGTTCATTATGCATTCCACCACTAATTTCCCATTTTCCAATTTTCTTGTGATTGTACTTTCCTTCCTGTCCCACTCCTAATGTTGTATCAATGCACTATCTGTGAAGTTGTAGACCGTCTGAGTTTTTCTGCCATCAGCTGTAGTTTCTTCAGACTTCTCTCCCAGGTTACATGAAAACTGTGAGGTTTTCCCAAAGTGCTCTCAGTTTTTATGGTGAGGTTTTTGTCCTCAGAAGAGATGATACAATCTGGTTTGGCCACCGCACCCACTTTTCACAGAGCCATTCCCACTCCTACTTCCCACTCCTACTTCCTTCATGTATTCGCCAAAGCCTTTGCTCTCCACTAAGCACCATCTTCTACTGGCTGCTGAATGGTGGCCATGGTGGGCACAGGTGAGTGGGCAAGCAGGCCGAGCAAGCAGAACAGCGTGGGGCGTTGGGAGTGTGGCTTGCTCATTATTATTATTATTTTTTTTTTTTTAAAGATTTTATTTATTTATTTGACAGTCAGAGATCACAAGTAGGCAGAGAGGCAGGCAGAGAGAGAGAGGAGGAAACAGGCTCCTAGCGGAGCAGAAAACCAGATGTGGGGCTGGATCCCAGGATCATGACCTGAGCCAAAGGCAGACTTTAACCCACTGAGCCACCCAGGCACCCCTGTGTTTAGCCTTTTTTTGTTCTTGGGCATTTCTACTTTTTTGCCATTCTCTCTCTCTCTTTTTTTTTTTTTTATATGAGAGAGAGAGAGAGAGAGGAAACACAAGCAGGGGGAGTGGGAGAGGGAAAAGCACGCTTCCTGCTGGGCAGGGAGCCCAACATGGGACTCTGTTTCAGGACCCTGGGATTGTGACCTAACCCCAAGGCAGACGCTTAACCATCTGAGCCACCCTGTTGCCCCCTTTTTTGCCATTCTAAATAATGCTGCAGTAACAGTACCTACACATACATTTTCTGCATTTATCTATTGCTGAGGGCTAAAAAGACAAAGGAAGAACTTGTCTTTTTAAAAAGGTTTTAGTTAAATTTTGACAAATTGGTTGCCAGAAAGTTTATGAATCTAATCCTATCTGCATTATTAATGAGTACTAGATTCTTTTCAATTTTGCTAAGTCACCATTGGTGTTAGCATTTTTTCCTACATCTTATTTATTGGATGTTTATTTTATATTTTGGAAATTGTCTATTATGGCCTTTGCCAGTTTTTTTTTTCCATGTCCTTTTATTTGGGGGGGGGGTGCTTTTAGGAAGACATATATTAAGGCAGCAGGTATTTCATGATGGAAAGAGGTTCTGTGAAATAATTCCTTTTTATGTCAAGGTTAAATAATTATCCAGAGGTGTTTCTTCATTTCTGCTTTTTCTGAAACAATTATTCCATTTGCTTTTAGTCCTCAATGCATTCTGGAAGGAAGGCAAACAGCACAAAATTGGAATGGTTTGGATGGAATACCCAACATAGAAAATAAATTTTAATTTTATTCATATTATCTGTAATAAAGTCGACATCCCCCTTCTATAAGAGTTTTTCAAATTCATAATCTCTAAATTGTTTAAAAATTTATGGATTTCTGTGTCTTTTCATTTATATATACTAATGAAAGTTCTTGTAGTTGAATTAGTTCTTAGATTAGAAGTATCAGCTAGTAGACTACAAGTCAAACTGAGTTCCTGACTTTAAACTTAGTTTTTATTTTGCTAATTAGACTTCAGAATAAGAGTCTTTGAAAGCAAAACATTACTCTTCTCAGGATAGGTGAGAGCCGGTAAGATTGCAAATAGAACCCCAGAGTGGCTGCTTATACCAGTTTAACTAGTCCACTAGTCCACTAGTCCAGTACTATTTGTCTTTTATTTTTTATTTTTTAAAAGATTGTATTTATTTATTTATTTGACAGAGAGAGACACAGAGATAGCGGGGCCACAAGCAGGGGGAGTGGGAGAGGGAGAAGCCGGCTTCTCTCAGAGCAGAGAGCCCGATATGCAGGGATCATGACCTGAGCCAAAGGCAGATGCTTAATGACTGAGCCACCCAGGTGCTCCAAATATTTGTCTTTTATAGAAAAAACAAATTAAGGCAAACCAAACCAGGGTAGTAGTGGTGCTGCTGAAGGTAAGAGTAGGTGGGTTTGACACAAGAAAGAAAATGAAATAATTATGTAGTTAAATGCTTTTGTTATTTTACATGAGTGGTCCAATCCCTATGTATAATAAAACACAACCTCTCACACCAAATGTGAATAAATTTTGGGAGATTCTTTACCATCTTTGATTGTTCATGTTATCAAGGAGATTGGTTTAAGCATGGACTCAGGAGGTAGACCTTATGTGTTTGCATCCTATTTTGGCTCTCTGTACATTAATTTCTAGTAATTGTAATAGTCATTAAATCAGGGTTAAATAGGGTTATTTTGAAGGTTAAGTGAATTAATATTTGTAAAGTACTTAGAATAAGTGAATTAATATTTGTAAAGTACCTAGAACAATATTGTGCAGTGAGTATTGTGCAAGTTTTTAAAAATGAATTTAAAAAATTTCTTTGTGGGAGAAAGAGTAGGAGAAGAATATTATGAATAGTTTAACAAGTAAACTGAATCTTTTTTATTAAAAAGTTTTTATCTTAAAAATTTATTTTTACAACATAAACACTGAGTGAATTCAGTCTATTATAGAGTGATATTTTCAAAACTAATTTTTACATCCATTTTTTAAGGTAGATTACAGCATTTTTTACTGCTTTTATTCACAGGATATTCTGAATAATCTTGAATCATGTGACCTTGAGGACGATGACCTTATGCTTGATGTGGATCTGCCTGAGGATGCACCTCTTGAAAATGGTAAGTGACGATGCTATTCAAACTCCAGAGGCATATATAGTTGAGCTGCTTGTCTAGGGCCAATTTAATATTTGTTACTTACAAACTTCCTAATCTCAATGAAGGAAGTCTTTCAGACTGAGAATCAGCCTTAGTGATATTAATTAGATTCATTTACAAACTTATTTAAATGTTTCAAACCTTGATTTTGTTGGTCTTAGATATGTCTGTATGATCCAGTGAAATTGTATATCTCTATTATAAAGTAAGTAGTAGGTAGGATTTGTCCTTTTTGCTCCTGTGTACATATCCAACTTTTCTTCCCTTTGTTTCATTTTGATTCTAAGAAGAAACACATTCAGAGAAAGAGAGATATCACTTGACTTGTGAAATAGTGGTAAAATTCATTAAGTTTTAACTTATGATAAATAAGTGTTACTAAGGATAAATATTTTTAAAAGGTCAATTCTGAAAATTTTAAAAAGATTATTTCTGGGAAAATGGAGACTTTCTAAATAAATCATTTCTCCCCGCCTTTTTTTTTTTTTTTTTTTTAACTCCCAAACCCAATCTGTCTTTCTTTCTGGATCCTAGTAACTGCTGGGGTAAGGATTTAGACAATCCATATGCAAGAGGGCCCTAGGTACTCTTGTCCCCACTGACTTAATATTTATAGCATTTTCTATCTTAAGGACTGATCTAGAATTAGAGACCAGCCTAAAAAAGCCCCTGGGGCAAAGGTTGAAATGGGAATTCTCTGGAAGGAGGAGTGGTTCCAGAAGTTCTGCATTTGCCTGGTCTCGCAGGCCTCCCAGGGAGAGATGAACCAAAGAAGCTGATGAAGTTTTATACATGATGCTAGAAAAATGCAGGGATATTTTGGAGAGGGCAGATATTTGTTTTGGTGCTACTGAGGGTACTAGAAGCTCACATTTGTCACTCCCCCTGACCCATACTGCCAGGGTGCTCTGTAACAATCTCAGAATCTCAGTGGCTTTCAAAATATACATTTATTTTCCTTATTCATGGATCTATAGATTAGCTGGGCCCATTCAGGCTATGGGATTGAGTTCAGGTCTACTCCTTACTTCTTCATGTTGAGATCAGGATTACCTGGATCAGGTTTGTCTCATGGCAGATGGAGAAGGACAATAGGCTGGACAGAGACATGCATATCTTAGGGTCTTCACTTAGAGTCTTGACTTAGAATCAACACACTGTTACTTCTGCCCACATTCTGTTGGCCAAAGCAAGTTATATGGCCAAGCCTAATACCAGTGGGACTGGGAAGTGTATTCTGTTCACGGTGAGGAACTCTGTGGCAGAAGACACTGAATATATAATTCTACTAAAGGAGATAGTGAAGAGCTGAGAACGATATCTACTCTACCACAGGGTTTGAGGCTGTAGCACCTTCTCGTGGTTCTGCTGTCACCTAGGATGCTCAGAGCTCAGTTCTAGTCAACTGAGAAAGAAAAATCACAGCCAACATCCAGGAAGAAGAATAGGGAAAATAATAGAACTCCCAGGATTAGACTGGCCCAAGAAAGCAATAACGAAAGCACTTAAAGAAATACAGTTGCAGCATAGTGCTTTCTGGAGCTATAAAAGATTTTCTACCAGAATAGTTGAGTAGATGACAGAAAGCATAGCTACTGTTGAAATCCAAATTAGTGGCCTGGAAGGTCAAGTGGAAAAATAAAGAAAAATACAGGAAAATGTAGAACACAGAGGGAAAACATAAGCCATTAACAGTTATGGGGGGAATGAGATGATTGAAGAGATTTCATGTGAGGTTTTAAGGGCTGGTAGTGAGGGTTGAGAGATGTACTTCCTTGGAATAAATCACATCCTAGATAATGCATTTTACTTTGACAGATTTTAACTTCTCTTTGGAAACTTTAAACCCTTTGTGAGCTATAGGAATTGGTATTAAAGCCTGCCTCATCTTTAGAGGACAGCCAGAAGTTATCCTCATGTTGGATCAAATTAGAAGAATAAGGAAATTTAAAGTCTGTGAGGTCTTGGTTGGGGACTTGTGAAAAGTAGTAGGGAACCCATGAGGTATAACATCTCACATATATCGTAGATTTTCCTCAGAGAAGGCAAACAGGTTTTGACTGTTTTGAGCTAACAGAACAGTGAAGAAAGCAGAACGTAAGTCTAAAATATGTAGCCTTTGGAGTCACCTGTATGCTTTCAAAAGGTGTTAGTCTACTTTCTTTCTTTTTTTTTTTTTTTAAAGATTTTATTTATTTATTTTGTCAGAGAGAGAGCGAGCGAGAGCGAGCACAGGCAGACAGAGTGGAAGGCAGAGTCACAGGGAGAAGCAGGCTCCCTGCGGAGCAAGGAGCCCGATGTGGGACTCGATCCCAGGACGCTGGGATCATGACCTGAGCTAAAGGCAGCTGCTTACCCAACTGAGCCACCCAGGCGTCCCAGTGTTAGTCTACTTTCGAAGTCTGCAGTGGATTTAACCTTTCTTTGCTTACAGAACTAAATCAGAGCTCAGTCTGCATTCATAGAGAAGACTTTGTTGACAGCCTCTGAAAGCCCTTTTCTAACATCTTCTAGTTTCCCATGCAATGGATGGAAATTCAGTTGATACTACTCCAATATATGGCACTTTGGCATATTGAATAGTTTAAGCTTAAGGAGTTTGAGAAAAGTACAGAAACAAGAAAGTCACTTTGACTTTCTCTCCACCTCACCCTCCTTCTCTGAAATAGGTCACAAAACCCTCATGTGAGAGGTACCTTCCCTATACCCAAAGGAAAGGCACATTCTTAATTCCAAGACAAAGAGACTCCAAAGAAGAATCCTAAAAAAATAGGGCTTGCTAAGTTTCCCTCAGTTTACTATAGTTACCTCATACTCTTTATCCTGTCATATTCCTCCCCTTTGTATCAAACCTAGCATAAAAACACACAGGTCTGTTTCTTTGGGTCTTTATTTCCTTGTGAAGGTTCCCGTGTCACATACCATATTAAATAAGTTTTTATGCTTTCCTTCTGTTAATCTGTCTTGTCAGTTTAACTTTCTGACCCTACAAGGGTCAAGAAAAATTATTCCTTTCCTATACAATCAATCACGTTTCTTTAGTTATATCACCTTCAAAATTTTCACACTGTGCCTTTTCCATTTCATCTTTTGCACCTGGGGTTCCCTCTTATATATAAACTAATAGGTATTAGGGATCCTGGATTATCAATTCCTGAAAGCATTCTAAATTCCTTTGCAAATTTCTCATAATCTTATTTAGATCTTAGAAAACATGCAGCCATGATTCTCAGCTTAGAATGAGACCAGGTCTTAAAAATCAATTTTACGGGTTTTCTCTCTTCTGAAGGAAGTTTAGCTTTAAGAGATAGTGAGTCTTTGAGTTTCTGGCCAGCTTCAGGGTAAGGAAACAGGTCAAGGAAGAGATGGGGCAGAGCAGAATCGAGGATTGTAGAACGAGGGAAGATGAATAAAATGAGAAAGGACTTTGGTTTTCAGTTGTGATTAGGAAGGATCTGAAAGACAAAATTGTTTTAATTCTCTTACATTTTTTCTTTTACCTTTGTCAGGGAATCCCTTAAGGAAGCAGTTTTGGTTCCGAATTTCTTTTGGCAGACTACTGAATATTTGGTATTTGTTCCTTTTTTATTCTGAAGTGTCCCTCAAACGAATGTTCAGATTGCATCAAACACATAATTATATGGCTTTATTCTCTTGCTCCAGAACATCTAATGGGCACTCATTGCCTACAGCTTAAAGCCTTGCATTCAGCATATTTATCGTTTAATCCCCAGGTTTATGATGTTTCCATAGTGTATACCTTGTCACATGTGCTATTTCATCTACTACTTGTGTTTTTAAACTTTTCTCTGTTGAAAAATGTCTTCTGAGGCTCCTGGATGGCATAGTCGGTTCAGCATCTACCTTTGACTTAGGTCATGATCCTGGGTCCATCTGTTTCTCCCTCTTCCTCTGCCATCCCTTAACCCCTCGCCCCCCGCCCCCGCTCACTTGTGCTCTCTCTCTCTCAAATAAATAAATGAAATCTTAAAAAAAAGAAAGATCTTTCTGATTACTTCCTGAATCCCACACCGCCAAGTTATGATTCCTATTAAATTGTACTTACTCTGTGTTATATTTCCTAAGGTCATATTTTTGCCCTTAAAAATTTTTTTTCATTTTATTTTATTTCTTTTCAGTGTTCCAGTGTTCATTGTTTATGTACCACACCCAGTGCTCCATCCAATACAACATTTTTGTTTTTTATTGAGATATGGTCATATGAGCTCTATAGTATTGTCCTTGATCACTTTCCAGTTACTGTATGTTCTTCTGGAAATGTATCTTCATTTTTAAGTGCTGATTGTGTTTAGTAATAACAAGGGTCATGATTTTTTTTTATATGAGCTTTTCTTCTTTCAAACCAAATTTTAGTTCAAAGTTTTTCTGATCAGATTGTAAAACCTCCTGCAGAGCACGTTCTTTCTAGTCTTTGTAATGTGTAATTTCTTCCTGCCTTCTTTGTAGCCAGTTGTTATTCACAGGTGGAAATAATGTCTGTCTCATCCATTTACCCTTCCTATGACTTTAAATAGTCAGAAAAATAATCTAGGTTACTTTGGTGTTATATTTTGATCCTTTATCAAATCAGAAGAAAAGAGTGTGATGAGTGGTAGATCTAGGTATCCCATGTACTATACCTTTCAGTTAGCTATATATAGTAGATCCTGTTTCCTCTCCAGAGAATAAGGGTCCTGATATTATCTCTGTCTCCTACTCAGAGTAATAGAACTAAGATCTGCTGCTTTATACTTTTAGACCTGGAAATCTCCTTCATGGGGCCTTTCTTTATTTTCTAGGCCTAAATGCATAGTTAGGGCAAAATCTGGTGTATAGAGAGCTGTGATCAACATATTGGGTTAAAATTTTTCAAACCAGGCTATGTTTTGGTTTGCCTCATCATGCCCTATGGTATTTCATGTTCAGATTTATTTTGGATTTATTTCATTTCTTAGTCTTCTCTGTTCTGTTCCATTATTAGCTATGGAAATGGTTTTGATTTATCTCCATCTTGTAATTTTGTTTGCTTTCCATTTTCTGTCAGAGAACCTCCAATCTTATCTAAGAAACCACCACTAATGTTACTTCGCATTACCTTCTTAATAACATTTTAAGGTATATAAACATATGTTTAATGGATGTCTCAGATAAGAGTAGAGTTAACCCTTTAACAGTACAAGGTTGAAATATGTGGGCTCATTTGTATGTGGGTTTTTTCAATAAAGGACAGTGCTGTAAATGTGTTTATTTTCCTTATGATTTTCTTTCATTCATTCATTCATTCTTTTTTTTTTTTTAAGATTTTATTTATTTATTTGACAGAGAGAGAGAGAGAGATCACCAGTAGGCAGAGAGCCAGGCAGAGAGAGGGAGAGAGAGGGGAAGCAGGCTCCCTGCTGAGCAGAGAGCCCAATGCGGGGCTCAATCCCAGGACCCCGAGATCATGACCTGAGCCGAAGGCAGAGGCTTAACCCAGTGAGCCACCCAGATGCCCCTTCCTTATGATTTTCTTAATAACATTTTCTTTTTTTGATATAATGCAGTATTATAAATGTATTTTTTCTTATGATTTTCCTATTTACATTTTATTTTCTTTAGCTTACTTTATTGTAAGAATACAGTGTATAGTACATATAATGTACAAAATATGTGTTAAATGGCTATGTTATTGATAAGGCATCTGGTCAACAGTAGGCCTTTAGTAGTTAATATTTTGTGTATCAAAAGTGATACACAGATTTTTGACTATACATGGGGTCCCATACCTCTAACACCCACATTGTCCAAAGGTCAACTATACAAGCAGAATCTTTAAAGAAGCTTACAGCAGTCATTTATCTGAGAATTTAGGCCAGCTATCTCAGGGTATACCAATAGTTTTGTGGTCTTGGCAAATGTTTGTATCCACTGTTTATGTGTCCATTGTACCTGTGGTTGAGTTCTTGTTTCAGTGAAGGTGCTTTAATATGTATCGTGTGTGTAGTATCAACAATCTCTTTAGTAAAAACAAACATGGCATATCAATTTTATGTACTTTAATTTCCACAGTATATAATCCCATCTCCTGGCCTATTTGCCTGGTTCATTTGCTTCTTGTTACTCTACATGCACTGTGTTGATATCCCAATTATATATCAGATTCTTTTTTTTTTTTTTAAGATTTTATTTATTTATCAGAGAGAGAGAGGGAGAGAGCGAGCACAGGCAGACAGAATGACCGACAGAGGCAGAGGGAGAAGCAGGCTCCCTGCTGAGCTAGGAGCCCGATGTGGGACTCGATCCCAGGACGCCGGGATCATGACCTGAGCTGAAGGCAGCCGCTTAACCAACTGAGCCACCCAGGCGTCCCTATATATCAGATTCTTATGACAGAATTTCTTATTTGGGGAGTGAGTGGAATTTTACTTGCCTTAATTAAATATGAATTCAAATGAAACTAGATACAGATTATCTCTAGCTATATAGATATTTTAATGCCATGTGAAAATACTTGATGAGCTTAACTGAGTCTTTGTGTATGGTACAAATGTTAACTAAAATCAGTTTTAAGCCTTTTTAGAGTATTTTAAAATTTTTCTTTTCTGATTTCATCTTCTGGTCCTTATTTTTTTCATTATAATGGTCACCATGCCTTTATTTGTCCTAACAGGTTTTCTATAAATGAACTTTAAAAAAAAACAGATAAAAAATAGATTGTAGTTTAACTCAATAAAATGACAAGAAACTGAAATAATTTCAAATGTAAGTCTTTAAAAAATTTTTCCTTTAAAATTTTTTAAACTATAAAATGTATAGTTTTTTCCCCAAAATTGATTTCTGTAATGGTTATAAACAAAATTTAAAAGTTTTAAAAAGTTGTATAAAATTATTATGCATTTAGAAGAAATATATTATAGTTAGTTTATATAAGAATTGAATATCTGCACTTTACTTTTTTGGAGTGGGAAAGTTTGTTTTTATCTGGTGTACTATAATGAAATACTTTCCATATTTCAAATTCAAGTTTTAGATTAAGTGAAAATAATCATTTAAATAATTAAATTGGGGATTACATTGATTTCTACAGCTTCCTTACCAAGGAATTCAAAGCATTCTGGATTTGAACTTTCTCATGTAATAATTCTCAAACTAGAGAAACCTTTTCTGTTCCTGGCTTGAGTTAGTGTTTAGTTGTATTTTTAGTAACAGTCCTAACTCAGTAGCTATGTAACCACTGAGCGAAGATGGAGTCACAGGGTAAACTGGGCTTGCTTCCCACAGGGAGGGCTGGGAGTTGAGCAGGAAGGAAGGCCTGTTTGTCAGTGCCTTGTATGCAACTATGTCTGAGTAGGCAGCGAGGCGACACAATGTCTCCCTTGTACAAAGTAACTCTCTTAGTGAGTGCTCAGATATGTGAGGAAAAAAGTGTTTGGGTAAGTGAAAGGGAAGCTTGGGGTGTTTCAAGGAGATTCTTTTCGTGTTTTTGTGGCATTTGGATTTCAGGGAGTGTACTATTTGTTGCTGCAAAGTACTGGCTTTGTTTTCAGTGACATTTTAGACTTTTTGAACAAGCTTTACTGTAGACAGATTGGAGCTTCTTACTTTCTAAACTGTGAGCTTAATTTTAAAAATACTATTTGTTTGTGATGAAAATTTAATGTGTGCTTCTTGAAATCAGTAAAAGCTAATTGTGGCATTTATTTTTGGGAAGGAGTTCTCTACTAGACTTAAAATCTTCTACTTTTTCTAATTATTTTCATTCTGTAATCAGAACCAGCTAGTGATAATGACGAAAACACTAAAAGCTGATTACTGGTGTTTAAAATGTATAATGTTGATAACAAGGATAATTTGCTTGTTTTAAAACACTGGGACCATTGTTACTTAAGTGCCTGTGATATGAAAGTTTTTAATTTACTTCAATTTGAATGCTGTAAAGTTCAGTTTTCACCAAAAAAACCCGGTTACTTTTCTTATGGGAATTTTGATTTTGTGATTAGCTAATATAAATGGCTGGTATTTTTAGCATGTCATTTTTATATTCTCAGCAGCGTTTAATTATCAAGCTATAAGTAGTTAACTTTTACAGAGTGTGTACATGTTTATTGTGTTTTGCTTTTGAATCTGTCTAGTGGAGTGTGACAATATGAACCGCTTTGACCGGTCAGACAGAAATGTTCGGCAGTCTCAGGAAGGATTTTGGAAAAGGCCACCCCAGAGGTGGAGTGGACAGGAGCATTACCACCTCAGCCATCCTGACCACTATCATCACCATGGAAAAAGTGACTTGAGCAGGTGAGTCTAGTTTAGATTACATTTCCTATCTTCTGATTATTTTTGAATTATTATATTTCCATGCCCCCTCAAAACTATTTTTTAATTTGGTTTTTAGATGTACCAGAAATATTTCAAATTATGTATGATACTACTTGGAATAATTTGTCTAATTCTTTCCTTTTGGCCCAAATCATTTTTCATTAGCTTTATCATAAATAAAAATATTTTATTTATGTCTGCTATTTAGACTTTATGTTTTGGTGTGATTTTCTAGTTCTCATTTGGGAATGATTATATGTTGAATTTGTTAATTATTTTAAAAATAATGTATGAAATTAGTGCCAAGTGATTTGTTTTCTTTTGCTTAAATAAATTAAAACTTAAAAGTTTCTCAAGTACTATTAGAAACAGAAGATACTGTACAATGCCAGGATTCTTTTCCTTTTTGAAGCATATAGCATAGTTTTAAATTTGATAAAAGAGAAATAATATGGCTCTGTAGTCAATCAAACCTGAGATTAAACCCTGGCATGATACAGATTAGCTTTGTGAGCTTAAATAATTTATTTAAACCCTCTCTACTTCAGTTATCATCCATAAAACAGTTGATAATACTTTCTGTGTTCAAGGATGAGAGACAAAAGTACTTGAGCATTATAAGGATTAGAGTAGGCACCCCAATGTGGTGGTAGTTATTATTAATTTTCTTCCTTTTTCCTTCCTTGTTTCATTTCACTAGGGATCTGAGGTAATTTTGGGGCACAGTTACCATACAGATAATAAAAATTGGATAAAGAAACAATGGAAGGGAAATGTATGGTCCCATATAGTTCTTGAAATAAGAAAAAAAAAATTGTCTCTAAGAATCCTTGCAGCAAAAACAAAGAATAAACTTTGGTCCATTACAAGATTTATACTTTACATAAGATAAAGAATGTGTTTCTCCTGAATTGATTTGCTTTCATGAGACAAAAACCTAAGAGAAGTTGCTTTGCATGAGTTCTTAGAAGGGGAATACTTTGTGATATAGTGGACAGGTCTCAGACAGCTTCCCAAAATTCCGTAAGTCCATTTTTTACTTATGTTCTTCAGTGCAAGCTACAAAGAAGTAGTGAGAAAAGGCAGTTCTGCAGTGGGTCACAAAATAATGAGGTTTAACTAAGAATCCTTCTGTTGATATAATTTTAAATGATAAAATGTAGACGATTGGAAGAATACATGGAATATATATTTTTCCAGTAATTATGTTGGTTATTGTTTTTTATACCTGGGCTTTTGATAAGGAGTGGTCATCAGAGAGTTGTTATTGTCAGTCAAGAATATGATGTAAAGGTAGTTGTGATTGCAAATAGTGAAGATTATGCTTCCCTCATCTTTGACGGTTGGTTTATAGGAAGGTAAATTTAAGGCCAACTTATAAAAATTTAGAAGCCTAACTAAAAATGTGAACCATTGCTTATACTTCTGATTTATTCATCCATTTAACAAATATTCATTGAGAACCTACATGTTGAATTCTGTGCTAAATTCTAAAGCCAGGATGAATTTGGAGATAGTGGGAGAGGTGATAGCTGTGGATTGGTAATGGCTTCTTAGAGCATTGTTCTGAGGATGCTAAAAACAATTATGTAATGCATGAGCTCAGTTGGAGTCATCACAGTTATTGGTTATGTAGAAATTCATGTGCCTCTTCCATCCCATGCAAAGTTGAGTAGTAAATACTTTTTGGATGTTGACTCTGTGGGAGAGGTAGGTATATTACAGTGTTAGTGCAGTACAATGATGATAGGTGCTTAATTAAAGTGATTTATATAGGACTCCAGAGACATGCAGCATCTGGATTTTGTCTAGGGTAGTGGTCTGTAAAGGAAGTTACTATTGATCGGGTAAGTGTGACTGTAGAGATTGTAGAGGAGTGGTTTCTATAGAAGGATGAGTATTCAGATGGAAAAAAATAACATGTACAAAAACATGTATCAGTACTATGGACTTTTTAGAGAGTTTAGTTCATACCTGGATTGCTAAGTCATTTGAAGGAATGAACAGATGTGATCTCTAACTCTAACAGCAAAACTCTCTAAGATAAAGAGTGACAAATTTCGGTTAAAATGGGATTATAAATTATACTGTCCCAAATGGAATGAATTACATGGATGGAGGTAGTAATCTCTGACCCTGAGGATAAGCAAGCTGAGACTGATTAGTCATCTTTCAGAAAAGTTAAAGAACAGTTTCCAAAAACCATATCCTCAGATGTTAAAAGGTGTAGAAGAATGATTTTTTGATCAAATAAGTACAGGAATAAACAAATCAATGTTAAATGAGTTTTTTGTAAAGTGGACTTTGCATTACCTTTAATATATAAATATAGTACTATGATTTTACAAAATGTGGTAAAAGATAGAATATTTAGCCATTTCATAAGACATATGACCGCAGGTCCTTTTACATGGTGTATTTTGAGGGACTAGTGATTTTTGGATCATCAACACTGGTGATTCTTAGGGAGGAGAGAGAAATGTACCATATTCTTGGGGGTTGCTCATTTAACTCAATGCAGAACATCCCAACAACTGGGCACACTGGTTTTTCATGAATAGTTATAGATTAACCATTTTATGGATCCCTTCAGGCTTTGGGGTGGCCATCTGGGTTTGTGACATCTAGATCCCCTAGAGCTAGTTATGAATTTGGATGGTACAGAGAGGAGAGACCCCATTTAAGATAAGCCTTACTCTCCAGTATACCTTTAAACTATTCTTTTCTCTCCATGCCTTGATTTTAAAAAGTTTGGATGCATTAATCCCAGGGCCTTTTGACATTACATGTGTAAAAGTATCTCTTCCCATTCTATGACTTCTTGAGTGTAAGTTCCCTTTCCTTTCTATCCTTTAATTCCCATCATTGTCCTTTTTGTTTTGTTTTGTTTTTTAAATTATAGGAATCTGTCTTATCCATAATTTAGGGGACTGGTAGTTCTGAACCTCTGATCACTTTCCTTTGTATTTTTTTTATTAAATTTTTTTATTTTTTATAAACATATATTTTTATCCCCAGGGGTACAGGTCTGTGAATCACCAGGTTTACACACTTATGATAATACTATGCTCTCTTTCCATCTGGCCTAAGCTTTCACTCCTCTTTCTTCCGCAGCCTCCTTCTTTCCCTGTTTTTATATGAAGATTCTTATTTTCCAGTCATTCTAGTACTTCACTATGTGGAGGTAGGGTCTTTGTCTTCACTCCTTATTTGCTTCTCATCAAAGTTATTTATTCTTCAGACTCTTTCCTTTGAGACTTAGGGCATTTGGCTATATCAGATCCTCCTTATTGGTCCCTACAGCTCACTCACAAAAATCTTGCCCTTGGCTCATTTTGCCTCTTCATCATAAGCTTTGCTGCAGTCCTGAATGTCTCCAGTGTTCATATACATGATTCATTTAACCTCCTGGCTCCTTAGTGTCTTAGGATTCTCTATACAAGATCATGTCATCAGAGATTCGACATAGTTTTACTTTTTTCTTTCCCATCCAGTTACTTTTTTCCTCCTGCATACTTCCGATGACTAGAACCTCCAATAAAGTGTTGAACAGGAGTGGTGAGAGCAAACATTTATGCCTTTCTAATGTTAGGGGTAAAGCATTTAATCTCTTACTGTTAAGTATGATGTTAGCTATGCGTTTTTATAGGTAGTCTTTATAATTGAGGAAGTTCACTTCTGTTCATATTTTGTTGAGTGTTTTTGTCATGAAAGAGTGTTGGAGTTTGTCAAATTCTGTTTCTGACTACTGAGATAATCATTTTTTTATTGCATCTCTTAATGTGGTATACAACATTGATTTACGTATGTTGAACCAATCTTGCATTTCTTAGATAAATTCTAGTTGGTCATGGTATATAATCCTTTTATGTATTGCTAGATTCAATTTGCTAGTACTGTGTTGAGGATTTTTGTGTATATATTCATAATAAGTATTGCTCTGTAATTTTTTTTTTTTTTAGATGGTATTATGGTCATATACATTGAATAGGAAAGTGTTTCTTTCATTTCTGTTTTTGGAAGAGCTTATAGAATTCACCAGTGCAGTTATTTGGGCTTGGACTTTTCTTTGTGAAAGTTTTTTGATTACTAATTTAATCTCTGTAGATATTCTATAGATATTCTATAGATATTTATTTGGATTTGTTAGTTTGTGGTATTATTCAAGCTTTCTGTTTTGCTGACCTTTTTCCTAGTTCTGTTCATTAATGAGGAAGAAGTATTAAAGTCTCCAACTGCAGTTTATCTTGTAGGGAAAGTCTGAATGCAACACATTCTCTCACTTTTTGTTTATATGGTAATGTTTTAATTTTTCTTTAATTTTGAAGACTAATTTTGCTGGATATAGAATTCTTGGTTGACAATCTTCCATTTAACATTTTTGAACCCCATGCATTCTTATGAAAAATCAGCTGTTAATCTTACTGAGTGTGTCTTCTGATGAATCATATTTTTCTTGCATTGTTCAGGATTCTCACTTTTTCTTCAGCTGTTTTTTTTTTAAAGGCAGATTTGAAGTCTTTTTTGTTTTAACATTTTATTCATTTATTTAACAGACAGAGATCATAAGTAGGCAGAGAGGCAAACAGAGAGAGGGGGAAGCAGGCTCCCTGCCAAGCAGAGAGCCTGATGTGGGCCTCAATCCCAGGACCCCGAGACCACGACCCGAGCTGAAGGCAGAGGCCTAACCCTCTGAGCCATCCAGGCGCCCCTTTCTTTAGCTTTTGATAGTTTATGTGTTTCTCTTAATTTAATAAATTTTGGAGTTTGTTGAGCTAATAACTAGACAACAATTTTTTTAAATGCCTTGAACCAGTAAGTATCCCTGACTTTGCCATGGGGCTCTATGTGTGTATGTGTTTAGGGATACTTTCAACAACTTGATATTGCAGCTCTGCCTTAATTTTCATTTCCTCCTTGCTCAGAGACTCTAGGTCAGCCAAAGATGAGAGGTGAAGGCCTTTCCAGGTATTTCCTTGGCATGCACACAGCCCAACACAGGTGTATGGCCTTCTCTGTGATCAAGAATATGTTGGGGTATTTCAATGCCTCCTGTGGGTATCTCCTTCCTCAGGTTTTTCTTTTAAGTTTTTTGATCACCTTCTTGTTTTTTATATTCTTTTTTTAAATAGATTTTATTTATTTATTTGATAGAGATCACAAGTAGGCATAGAGGTAGGCAGAGAGAGGCGGGACACAGGCTCCCCGCTGAGCAGAGAGCCTGATGCGGGACTCGATCCCAGGACTCTGGGATCATGACCTGAGCTGAAGGCAGAGGCTTTTAACCCACTGAGCCCAGGCACCCCAATCACCTTCTTGTTTTGATCGCCGTCTCTGGCAGTGTAATATTTTTAAAAATTGCTCTGATTTTTTTCAACACATGTGCTAGAGATAAGTCTGTTCCTACTGAAAAACCTCGGAACTGGGTCAAATAAAACAACAACCAAGAGTGGGCCTTTTCTAGGGAGGTGCTAGTTAGGTCAAATAGTAACTATTTTCTGGAAATGGTACTTTACCAGCAATTCCAAACCCACTTTACCATTTCACCCTTCTTCCTAGTGATTGCTGAGTTTCACTGCTATTATGCTTCTAAGGCTCTTATTTTTCCAGGCTACCACAGAGCTGGGAAGATAGGCATGGCAACAGAGTAAATTAAAATCCACAGAGCTTGTTCTTACCAAGATTCAGCTGGGTTTTCTTTTTTTTCCCTCCCTCCCTCACTCCCTTTCTTTCTTCCTTCCTTCCTTTCTTTCTTCCTTGGTTGTGGCAGGCATTTGGTTGATTTCCACAGTACTGAGTAAGTTGATTTTAACAAATTTGCCAGTGTCATCAGTACTTTTATGGAGGAGTGGACTTTTTGGAGATCTTCATTCTGCCATTGTGGAAATACTTCTGTCTTGTTTTTTTTTTTTTTAAACTAATAGACTTCATTTCTTGGAGCAGTTTTAGTTTTAGCAATATTTAGCAGAAAGCACAGAGAGTTCTCATATACTCCCTCACCCTCTTTTATATAATTTTTACTATTATTAACATCTTGCATTAGTTGTTACAGTTGATCAGTCAATATTGATACATGGTTATTAATTAAAATCCATAGTTTACTTTGGGGTTCACTCTTTGTGTATACATTCTGTGACCTTTGACAAATACCTAATGATATATATTTACCATTACCTATCATACTGAATAATTGCACTGCCCTTAGACTCCCATGTTGTCCTTGTATTATCCCTTTCTTCTCCCTTAACCTCCACCAAAACTAAGGGCAACCACTGATCTTTTTCCTGTCTTCATAGCTTTGCCTTTCTCAGAATGCCATATAGTTGTAGTCTTCTCAGATTGGCTTCTTTCTCTCAGCAATATGCATTTATGTTTCCTCCATGCCTTTTCATGCCTTGATAGCTCATTTCTTTCTGTCATTAAATAATAGTCTATTGTGTGGGTGTACTGTAGTTCATTTGTCCACTTACCTCCTAAAACACATCTTGATTGCTTCCAAAACTTGACCATTGTGGATAAAGCTGCTCTAAACCTTTATCTGTGTAAGTTTTGAACTCATTTTGGTAAATATCAAGAAGCACAGTTGCTGGATCATATAGTAAGATGTTGAGTTTGGTACAAAACTGCCAAATTGGCTGTACATATTGCATTTTCTCTAGCAGTGAATGAGAGCCCCTGTTGTTATCATCCTCACCAGCATTTTGGTGGTGTGTTTTGAATTTTAACCATTCTATAGGTGTGTAGTGATATCCTATTGTTTCAATTTGCAGTTCCCTAAAAATATAAAATGTTGAGTGTTTTTTCGTATGCTTATTTGCCATTTGTACATCTTCTTTAGTGAGATGTCTGTTTAGAACTTTTGATTGTTTTTAAATTTTGTTCTTTGTTTTCTTGTTGAATTTTAAGAGCTCTTTGTCTTTTTAGATACCAGTCCTTTATCAGATATTTTATAAATATTTTCTCCTAGTCTATGACTTTTTTTTTCCAAATCTCCTAATGGTGTTTTTTCAAAGAGCAGATATTTTAAATTTTATGCACTCAGGTTTACAAATTATTTTCTTTCATAGGTGATACTTTTTGTGTGTATCTAAAACGTTACTGCCAACCCAATGTCCCCTGGACTTTCTTCTTCACTACCTTGTAGTTTTACATTTTACCTTTAGGTCTTTGATACATGTTGAGTTAATTTTTGTGTACCATGTAAAGGATCATTTCTTTCTGTATGGATTCTAGTTTTTTTAGTATCATCGTTGAAAAGACTATCCAGTCTCCTTTTTGTTTTTTTGGTTTTTTTTCTTTTCCTAGGTTTTTTTTGTTTTTCTTTTATTGAAGTGTAATAAAAATACAGTGTTATATTAGTTTCAGGTATACAACATACTGATTCAACAGTTTTATACATTACTCAGTACTCATCATAAATATAGTCACCATCTGTCACCAAAACAACATTATTATAATATTATTGACTATATTCTCTGTGCTGTAGTTTTCATCTCTGTGACTTAATTATTTTGTAACTGGGAATTTGTACCCATTTCTACCCTTTATTCATTTTCCTTATCCTCCTTTTTAGATTCCCATTGGCACCCATCAGTTTGTTCTCTGTATTTAAAAGTCTGTTTCTTTGTTTCTTTGTTCATTTGTTTTTTAGGTTCCATGTATAAGTGAAATCATGGTATTTATCTCTCTTTGTCTGACTTATTTTACCTAGCATAATACCTTGTAGGTCCGTTCATGTTGTTGCAAGTGGCAAGATGTTTTCTTTTTTTTTTTAATAGTTGAGTAATATTCCATTGTGTGCATACATGCACATACACACACCACATCTTTATCCATTCATTCATCTATTAGTGGACACTTGGGTTGTGTCCCAATACGTAATTATCTCGGCTATTATAAATATGCTGCAGTAATTATAAGGGTGCATGTATGTTTTTAAATTAGTGTTTTTGTTTTTCCCGTCAGTAGCAGAATTACTAGATCATATGGTATTTCTGTTATCCTGTGTTCTTTGAATTGCCTTTGCTCTTTTGTCAAAGATCATTTGACTATATGTGTGGATATATTTTGGATTCTCTGTTTTGTTATAGTCATTTGTATATTTTTTCATCCATACTACTGTCTTAATTACTATTACTTTGTGTAGTAAGTCTGAAAATCAGATAGTGTCAGTATTCTGACTTTCTTTTTCTTTGTATTGGTTATCCTGGCTCTTCTTCTTGTTCGTATGAACTTTAGAATCACTTTGTTGACATTCACAAAATAATTTGGTGGGATTTTAATTGAGGGTATGTTGAAAAAGTTGAAAAAACATTGAAAAAATTGAAACATTGAAAAAATATAATAACCATGAATATAAAAATACATGTTTAATTTTTAATATACAACTTTTATTAAAGATGAAAAAAGAAACACTAAAGGTTTTGTGAGGTCAAAGTGTAACTCAGATTAGGAAATAAATGAAGAAGAAAAATTCTCTTTCTCCCTGTCTCTCACACACACATTTCCACTTACTGTTCTCATGTGTGAATCACAAGCCTTCAGAGTAGCACAGAATCACACATCTTAGTAATTAAGAAGCTCCGGTAGAAGTGAAGGGTATAAGTATGTGGGTACAGCCACGTATTTGGAGAGATTTCTTTAAAACTGCAATAATGATTATGCATTGATGTGATTATTAGGTGTGTGGATTGTTGATGCTATTGTATGGATTCAATTTAAATGAGTTTAAAAAAACTTATCTCTTAGAGATTCCTTTTTGCAGTTATTCTGATGCAGTTGTTTTGGGGGGATGACTTTATTATCTATACTTCTAGAACAATATTGTACAATATTGGTGATGGTAGACAGTTCTTTCTCATGCTTCTGTAACTACTGAACTCATTTTTGCCTTAACCCATCCCTATATTGGTTCCCTTCTTCATATTCAATAGCCTGTCTGGCCTGTGGTTAGCTGCAGTCTGCTTGTACTAACACACTGCTAATAGTCCAGTGTGTTCCCCCAGACAGCATGCAGTCTTCTTTTGCTTTCACTATTTAAGTTCTCTACCAGAAATCCACGATTGTTAAAGTCTGTATACAAATAGATTTATGCCTGTCAACTTATTATGGGTTCTTGTGTCCAATAATTCCACTATTGTCCCATGTTTATTTTTCTTTACATTCTTTATGTCTTCAAGCTTGGGACTCTTGGAACTCATTCTGTTTTAAAGGTTCAGATTGACATGTGTGAACTGCATCATCCTCTCAGAATGTGGAATCTCAAAATCTTCATTTCCTTTCTGTCCTATTTTTTCCCTCTCCTATCTTTAATGGTATCCATTTATTTTCTGAAAATAACCCCTGGTATATATTTGTTTTCTGTTACATCTTTGTCTTCTTTTGCCTCTTGACCTTCTCAGTTATCTTCATTTTTTTCCAGCTAAGTTCAGTAAGGGTGTTATGTTATTTCCAGTGTATTGTCAGATGGTTTCACACCAAATACCTGGGTATAAACAAATTGTGTTAAAATTTATCAATTGGGGGGGCACCTGGGTGGCCCAGTGGGTTGAGCCTCTGCCTTTGGCTCAGGTCATGATCTCAGTGTCCGGGATCGAGCCCCGCATCGAGCTCTCTGCTCGGCAGGGAGCCTGCTTCCCTCTCTCTTTCTCTGCCTGCCTCTCTGCCTACTTGTGGTCTTTGTCTGTCCAATAAATAAACAAAATCTTAAAAAAAAAAAAACCCTACATATCATGAACTAAAAAATTTAAAAAAAATTATCAATTGGGGAATATAGGTGAAGGTTATAGGGCATTATAGTATTCTTTGGACTTTTATGTTAGAAAATTTTTTCAATATACAGAAGTTGGAAATTATACTAACCACAGTAATACAATAGCAATTAGTTAACATTTACTATATGTCAGGCACTGTTCCAAGCACTTTAAAACATATATTACCTCATTTGAGACTTATACCAACCTAATGAGGTAAGTGCTGTTATTATCCTCATTTTATAGACCAAGAAAATGAAGGATTGATAAAGTAACTTGTCCTGTTACTAGCTAGTAAGTGACAAAGGTGAGATTTGAACTCAGGTAATCTGTATAGTTAATATAAAAATGAGTTTTCAAAGATCTTATAATCTAATTAGAGGTGATAGCTATATAGATTTCTTTAATTTGTACTAAGTAAATTAAGGATCCTAATGTGCTAGTTTTATCTAGTTGAGAGGATCAGGAAGGGCTTTTAGAGGAAGTAGCATTTTAGTATGAGGGGAAGATATAAGTTTCATTTTGGGTCTCATGGTGTAAGTATTTGAAATGCAACCTAAGGTATATGAGCTTTATTTATTTTGCACTGGAGAACATTGGGAGTTAAAGAAATTATGGCCCAAAGACATTAAGTATTTTTAGTAGCTGGTTACTGTTAGTCAGGATTTAAACCTTACTCCTAGGTGAGAGGTGGCTCTTATATACCATTACAGTTTTCTAGGTACCAAATCTTTGACTCTGTATTGTTAATGATAAAAACTTGTGACTCTTCTTTTGAATGTTTTTAATTCATTAGTTTGTTACATGTAGTTAATTTTTAGTCAACCTAAAATAAGCCTTACTCTGTACCTGTTTCTTATATTGTAGATTGCAGACCAGCCTCATTCAGTCTCTTTCCTT
This sequence comes from Mustela nivalis, assembly GCF_964662115.1. NCBI lineage: Eukaryota > Metazoa > Chordata > Mammalia > Carnivora > Mustelidae > Mustela > Mustela nivalis. Next base: position 143,376,492 of record NC_139021.1, read on the forward strand.
TCCACTCTTTGTTTTATTCACTTGGTAACATAACAAGTAAAGTTTAATTTGTTATTAACTGGGACTTTTTAATGTAACTGCTTCCAGATTATACTTTTAAAGTAGTAACTAAAGAACTTTAGAATTTCAGCATTGGAAGCTTGAAAAGAAATAACCTAGTGGTTAAAATCCATGATCCTTAATCATTCAGGGAAAGCAACAACAACAAAAATAAACAAATAAAAAGCTAACTGGTCTCTGATATAGAGGAAAAGAATATACAGTGTGTGTCTTCATGGAGTTTATAATTTGGCACAGATTGCCAATTGAACACAATATAATATGTCAGGTAATATGGTGGGGCATATTAGAGGGCTCTATAAGGACACCCGTGGAAGTACCAAACCCTGCTTTGGGGGGATTAAGGAAGCTTTCCTTGAGGAAATGCCAACTAATTTAAGATGAAGAAGAGTTATCATTCTCTAGATCAAGTGGCAATGGAGGATAGGGTGGGTAGCCTGGCCAGGAGTAAAGAGAGTTTGACATAGGTTTGGAGATGGGGGAGATTGTAGTGTGCTTCAGGCAGTCTCAGGTAATTGACTGTGGCTTAAGAAGTCAGTTTAAGGAAGGCAGATGTGTTAAGGGATAAAGTTAAAGAATATATTGGATTCAGTCTATCTTTGGCCTCATAAGCCATATTTAAGTGTGTCCCTGTCCCTGAAAAACATGTCTTGCACTTTGTGCCATTGCTTTTTATTTTCTTTTTCCAGAAAGCCTTCACTTTTCATTCCAGTCAAATTCAAACTTTATAGTTCATCCCAGGTTCTTTTCTGCCCAAGAAAATCTTCCTAAGTATGTCAGCTTTTTTCCCCGAAAATATCGTTTATCTCTTTTCTTCATATGCCAGATAATTCTGTATTTTTGTTTTACTGCTTTGCTAACTTATTATTACTATGTATTTTTTTTATCACTTCCTGTATAGATTATCCATCTATTCAGTAATGAATGGTTAAATCATACTAATTGATCAGTATTTGAAATTTAATAATTCAACTATGACTTGAACCATAAAAATAAAGCAGAATTCTATATAAACACATTAGATCTTAACTATAGATCAGCAATTTAGAAGTTCTTAAATTTTTTTTTAATTAGGTTAAAACCAGAATCAGACCTGAAATCCCATATGAAAAATAGTTTCAGAAAAATATAATCTTGTGAAAACCAAGCTTATATTGAATATTTAAGAGTTTGGAAATTTGGGACTATTTGTTTGAAAACTAGAAAATTTAGTGAAAACCATGTTTCTACTTTTTCAGTCTGGTTAAAAATTAATGTGTTGTGGCTTTTGCAAATTTAATGCATCATGAATTTAACTTTAATCCTGATATGTTAACATAACCATTATTTGGAGAGAATACTCTTTCAGTGTGTTATTTTATATATTTTGTTTTTTAAAATTTTTATATTTATATGTGTATATTTATACATATATATATTTATTAAAATGTCATCTATTTATTTATTTGACAGAGAGACAGCGAGAGAGGGAATATAAGCAGGGGGAGTGGGAGAGGGAGAAGCAGGCCTCCTGCTGAGCAGGGAGCCCCATGCGGGGCCTGATTTCAAGACCCTGGGATGACCTGAGCTGAAGGCAGACGCTTAAAGACTGAGCCACCCAGGCGCCCCCATATATATGTATATATCTATTTACATATATACTAATTTCATGTCTTAAGAACCAACTGGAACTATGTATTATATGAATGCAGTAATTTCATAATTGATGCAGCTAATGACTTATGATTAAAACATTGTGTTTTTCACATCCATGAAACAAATCGGCCCTAGGTTATTTTTTTCCTGCTTTTTTCAGCATGCATGTTATATGAAACTAAAGGGAGGTTTAAATTTTCTTAGAGTAGATTTTTTCGAAATATAGTTTAAGATTATGAAATAGGTGGTTTGTATAAGACTTTTATAAAACCAAGTTTAACCTTTATTGGAAAAGAAGATTTATCAATAATGAAAAAACAAAACAAGAAGTAACAGTTCATCTGTCTTAACTGTTTGCTGGGACTTAGAAGAGAATGGAATCTAGCAATATGTGACCAAACTGGGAATTAACATAGGTAACATAATTATGGGGCTAAAAATAAGATGTGAAATTCAAGAGGCCAATTAAAGTCAAAAGCTAAAGAACGGACAATCTGTTCAGGCAAGAAAGTAAGTATAATTTTTTTCAGACAAGACCTTTCCCTAGAATTTTTTGTTTCTCGTCTATTTCCTAAAGAAAAAGGTTTATTCACCAATCTGTAGAAAGCACAAAAGGGGGAGGAGTGCAGAAGATAATTATGAGAACTAGAACTGATTGGAAATTTTGGTGCAAACAAATTCATTATCTGAGGTAAACAAAAGTCAAATGTGATAATGATAAATGATTTGTAATAATCACTGCAATAATTTCATTACCCTATTTCTTTCTGAAATTATATTATATATCTTTTCCCTCCAACTTCTTCCCCTGTCCTTCCAGAGGCTCTCCCTATAGAGAATCTCCTTTGGGTCATTTTGAAAGCTATGGAGGGACCCCCTTTTTCCAGGCTCAGAAGATGTTTGTAGATGTACCCGAAAATACAGTGATATTAGATGAGATGACACTCCGGCACATGGTCCAAGATTGTACTGCTGTAAAAACTCAGTTACTCAAACTGAAACGTCTGTTGCATCAGGTGAGTATATATGAACGTTTTTAGTTCTGATATTTTGAACTGTGAAATGGATTGACTTTACTTTCTTTTAAGTTAAATGGGTTTCTAATGCCTATTCAAATTTCTGTAGAAATAATGCTTGTAAGTAATACATAACAAACTTGTGTTGGAGAAAATTTTTTTTTTTTTTGTGATGCTTTCAGTACAGTCCCCAACATTTATGAGCTGTGTGATATTTGGCAAGCCAATTTTTCTCCTATTTCCTTATATTTATAAAATTGTTGACAGAATTAGAAATAGTAGTTGTAAAATTAGAAGTATCATAGACATTCAGTCATCAGTGGCTGCTACTATAATTTCAGCTACATAAGAAATAAACAGCGGTTTTTACTTACATAATCATAGTCATATAATTTAAATTCTGTTTGAAAACTTCAAGTTTAGTCTTCCTCAGTCCTTTTTTTTTTTTTTTTGAGAAAATTGAGACTTGTAGCAGTGATGAGACTTGTCCACAGACACAGGGTGGGCTGATATTAGAAGCTATCTTCTTATTTGGTAGTACTGTTTTTGGTTCAAACTTAAAGACAAGGTCAGATGAACAGAAGAAAACTAAAGAATAATTTTAAATCATGGGTATCTTTTGGTTAGTTTTAAATCTGTGTTTGTTTTTTGTAGACTAGCCGCATTTTGCTTAAAATTATGGTTGAGAATGAACAATCTAACTTCTCTGCTGACCTTATTTTCTGGATTACCTTCCTCAGGGTTTTATGTTATAGCTTCTTATGAGCAGGGACCAATTAAAATTCCTGGTGTCCATCAAAACCAAACTCTTGACAGATGCTCAGTAAAGGCTAGTTGAAGTGAAATATGGCTCCTGTGTTAGTAACAATAATGACAGTTAGTGTAAATATCCTATTAAAGTCTTGAAAATTGTTATGTAAGTACTTGATAATGTATTATTTGGATTACTCTTTTCCATTTTTGTGGATGTTGGATTACTTTTTGAAAATAAACTTTTCTGTGCTATGCCTGGGAGCAAGAAAGTGGAAGATCTTTTTCGGATCCGAGATCTTGGGACTTCTCCGAAGGGAGGAAAGTGATTTCATGATTGAAATATTCAGTCATAGAGCTTAGAATTTTAACTGTAACTAGGAGATAGACTCTGGTTTATAGTGTTTTTCTGCTCATTAGTCTGGGGAGATTTTCTCATCAGAAGCTTCAGAGTCAAAGGAAAAAGAAGGTAGAAGTGGTAGGGGAATAGCTAAAATATGTTCAAGATACTATGAGTCCTTGTACTACTATACCACATGCCCTCTTTTGTGTCTGGGTTTATTGCTCTGAAACATGAAGCATGATAAATACCAGCTAATCCGACCATGCCACGTCTATTAATAGAAGTAGTATAATTCAGGAGACAATACATGAATTGATAACCAATGATAAGTACCATAAAAACAAAACTTTTTTCAGATACTTTAAGAAAAACTGTGACTCTCTTAATGGCTCTTTTCTGTCATTATCACCTCTGAAATGTTATAGTAAACACTGGTCAAGTTAACTTTACTTTTTGTTTATAAAATGAAAACAAAATTATGAGAAGAGAAATTGCAGAATCTTCTAAGGGCATCTTTGAAATTTCCCAAAATGCTAACAGAAGTTAAAAGCTAAATGAGTCTAAGATTTCATATAACTATTTCTATTTTTTCTGCATTTAATATTACTAAATTTTAAGAAGTTCAGTGTGATACATATACATAGTTTAAAAAAATTCATATCATATTCAGAGACTTACTGAAAATACAGTATTTCTGTTCTTCTCTCCATCTCAATCAACCTTTTTATTCTGAACAGATTACTGTCTGAAATTTTTTCTAGAACTGTCATTCAGAGTCTTCCTTTTGTCATATTGTGGGATTGGGTCCACTATTTCTTGGGTATCTTTTTAGTTTATTCCCTCATTTTGCTAGAGTATATCTTTAATTTACTTTTAAAGAGAGGGAGAATGGATGGTAAATTTTTTTTAGTTACTGCATTACTAAAAATTTCTTTTATCTACTCTAATATTTGATATTAATGATTTGGTGAGGATGGAAGAAATGATTTTTCCATTAGAAATCTGAATGCAGGGGCGCCTGGGTGGCTCATTGGTAAAAAGCCTCTGCCTTTGGCTCAGGGTCCTGGGATCGAGCCCCACATCGGGCTCTGCTCAACAGGGAGCCTGCTTCCCTCTCTCTTTCTGCCTGTCTCTCTGCCTTCTTATGATCTCTGTCACATAAATAAATAAAATCTTTACAAAAAAATCTGAATGCATTCCTTTTTTGGGATTCAGGTTGCCACTGAGAAGAGTCTACATTCTGATCCATTTTATATATTATTTGCCTGTTTTTATTATTCTGAGAGATGTATTAATCCTTTTTTTCCTGGCACTTTAATCTTTTATTTTTGGCATTATGTAGTTTCACAGAGATGTCCTGGGATTTGAGTTGTGTTGTAGTTGTTTGTATGTTTCCTGTTTAATGTGTGGGTAATTTAGTAGACTCTTTGGATATACATATTGTGTAAAATTTTTTAAAGTTTTTTCTATGATTTTTGTTTTTACCTCATTTTCTCTATATCTTTCTGGAATTCTTGCTAATTACAAACTAGAGCTTCTGAATTATTCTCAATCTTTTATCTTTTTCTTTTATACTTTCCTTTGGTTTTAATTATCTTTCCTCATATATTCCCTCAACTTCATATTTCAGCTCTCCATTTCTGTTGAATTACTTACCTTGACAGGTTCCAGGAACTATTTATTATATACCATTCCTTATTCATATCATTCAATTTTTGTTTTATCAGTAACTATATTAAGTAGAGTGTTCCTGCTAGTTTTTGTTAAGATTTCTTAGGTTCCTTATATTATCTGTCTCTTTCCAAATAGGCATTTTGTCCTTTATGTTTATTTTGGTTTTTTTCTTTTGGAATCTTTCTTCAAATATCTAATGATTATTTGCTGTTTATTAATATTTAAGAGTGAGGAATTAAAAAGTTGATTCCAGACTTTTTATATGTGGGCTGGGCTGGTCAATTGGCTGGCTTGATTTTATAGTACTAGATGGATATTGAAGGACCCTCAGTATCTGCTGAGTGGAGGATTTTTTCCTTCTTAGGTTGTTCTGTTTTCTCTAGAGAAGCAACCTCTGATTTTTTTGCTTGGATTAGAGGTAAAAGACTGGAAGTCTATTCTTGCGTTGTGTAGACTTCTAGTTAATTCCCATCATCTTTAACCTTGATGGGTCATATTCTTACTTTTTTCTGTATCTAGCATTTTGACCCTTATTGGGGTTGTATAGGGCAAATTGGTTCTCTTTTTGTCCATGTTCCCTATCCATTCATACTGCAGTTATGTCTTTTTCCAGTCCTGCTAAATCACTTATTAAAGTTTCTGTCCCTTCTGTAATTATCTTTATTATTATGGTTTATATGTTTTAAAATTTTTCTTCTCTATCATTTTAGTATAGGACTAAAAGAAAAGATTAAAGTATTTCTACTCAGAAGTCCTCTTCTTTTGGGGCACCTGAATGGCTCAGTCGGTTAAGCATCCCTGCTCTTGATTTTGGCTCAAGTCATGATCATAGGGTGGTGAGATCGATCCCTGCCTCAGGTTCTGCACTGGGTGTGGAACCTGCTTAACTTTCTCTCTCTGGACACCTGGGTGGCTCAGTCAGTTAGCCATCTGCCTTTGGCGCAGGTCATGAACTTCAGGTCTTAGGATTAAGTCCCGCATCAGGCTTTTTGCTCAACGAGGAGTCCGCCTCTCTCTCTGCCTGTTGCTCCCCCTACTAATGTACTCTCATTCTCTCTCTGGCAAAAAATTAAAAAAAAAAGAAAAAAAGATTTCCTCTCCCCTCCACCCCCCATACTCCCAAGAAAAGGGGGGGCGTTCTCTTCTTTTTAAAAATACAGGGAAAATATTTTTAAAATTACTTTAGCTATATGAATGCCTCCTTTTGAAATTTCAGTGTGTCACAGCTCAAAATTTGATTGTTCCTTGGATATTCTTATTGTTTGCTGGATTTGCTATTAGAGAGGTGGGATTTTGCACTCATTTGCAAACATAAGAATTTAAGTAAACACTGGTAACCAGTATCTGTTTGGGCTACTCATAAGAGATTGATTATTATAGGGAGGAGTCACCCTGATTTCAATAAAATATGAAGTCCTGCAAGATTTAACTGAGTACTAGCTCAGAAACAAGAATGTCCACAAAGGATAAGGGGAGGAGTCAAGATGGTGGAGAAGTAGCAGGCTGAGACTACTTTAGCTAGCAGGAGATCAGCTAGATAGCTTATCTAAAGATTGCAAACACCTACAAATCCATCCGCAGATCGCAGATCGAAGAGAAGAAGAACAGCAATTCTAGAAACAGAAAAACAACCACTTTCTGAAAGGTAGGACTGGCGGAGAAGTGAATCCAAAGCGACAGGAAGATAGACCCCAGGGGGAGGGGCCGGCTCCCAGCAAGTGGCGGAGCAACGGAGCACAAAATCAGGACTTTTAAAAGTCTGTTCCGCCGAGGAACATCGCTCCAGAGGCTAAACCGGGGGGAAGCCCACGCGGGGTCAGCGTGGCCTCAGGTCCCACAGGATCACAGAGGGATCGGAGGTGTCTGAGTGTTGCAGAGATTACAGGTATTAGAACGGGGAGGCTGGCTACAGAGGCAGAGCCGACAGTGAGCTCACAGCTCAGGGGTACCTTGAACCGGTCCCAGGCTCAGTGAGCTCAGAAAGCGGCTGGAGATCAGGCAGACGGGAGTTACTGGGCACTCTTCTCTGAGGGCGCACTGAGGAGTGGGGCCCGGGGCTCTCGGCTCCTCCAGGCCGGAGACTGGGAGGCTACCGTTTGTATTCCCGTCCTCTGGAACTCTACTGAAAGCACTCAGGGAACAAAAGCTCCTAAAAGCAAACCCGGCCCCTGGCCCCTGGTAAGGGTGGTGCATTCCGCCTGGGGCAAAGACACTTGAGAATCACTACACCAGGCCCCTCCCCCAGAAGATCAACAAGAAATCCAGCCAAGACCAAGTTCACCTACTAAGGAGTGCAGTTTCAATACCAAGGAGAGCAGCAGAATTCCAAGGAGGAAAAATCAAAGCACGGAACCCATGGCTTTCTCCCTATGATTCTTTAGTCTGGCAGTTAATTTTTTTTTCTTTTTCATTTTTTTCTCTTCTTCTGCTAAAATTTTTTTAACTTTTACCCTTTTTTAATGTTTTTTAACTAGTTTATCTAATATATATATATTCTTTTTTATACTTTTCTTTATTTGTTTTCTTTTTTTAATTCCTTTCTTTCTTTCCTTTTTTTTTTTTTTTCCTTTCTTTCTTTCTGAACCTCTTTTTATCCCCATTCTCCCCCGTCATGATTTGGGATCTCTTCTGATTTGGTTAAAGCATATTTTCCTGGGGTTGTTGCCACCCTTTTAATATTTTTCTTGCTCCTTCATATACTCTTATCTGGACAAAGTGACAAGGCGGAAAAATTCACCACAAAAAAAAAGAATAAGAGGCAGTACCGAAGGCTAGGGACCTAATCAATACAGACATTGGTAATATGTCAGATCTAGAGTTCAGAATGACAATTTTCAAGGTTCTAGCTGGGCTCGAAAAAGGCATGGAATATATTAGAGAAACCCTCTCAGGAGATAAAAAAGCCCTTTCTGGAGAAATAAAAGAACTAAAATCTAACCAAGTTGAACTCAAAAAAGCTATTAATGAGGTGCAATCAAAAATGGAGACTCTCAATGCTAGGATAAATGAGGCAGTAGAAAGAATTAGTGATATAGAAGACCAAATGACAGAGAATAAAGAAGCTGAGCAAAAGAGGGACAAACAGCTACTGGACCACGAGGGGAGAATTCGAGAGATATGTGACACCATAAGACGAAACAACATTAGAATAATTGGGATTCCAGAAGAAGAAGAAAGAGAGAGGGGAGCAGAAGGTATACTGGAGAGAATTATTGGGGAGAATTTCCCCAATATGGCAAAGGGAACAAGCATCAAAATTCAGGAGGTTCAGAGAACGCCCCTCAAAATCAATAAGAATAGGTCCTCACCCTTTCACCTAATAGTAAAATTTACAAGGCTCAGTGACAAAGAGAAAATCCTGAAGCAGCCTGGGAAAAGAAGTCTGTAACATACAATGCTAAAAATGTTAGATTGGCAGCAGACTTATCCACAGAGACCTGGCAGGCCAGAAAGAGCTGGCATGATATTTTCAGAGCGCTAAACGAGAAAAACATGCAGCCAAGAATACTATATCCAGCTAGGCTATCATTGAAAATAGAAGGAGAGATTAAAAGCTTCCAGGACAAACAAAAACTGAAAGAATTTGCAAACACCAAACCAGCTCTATAGGAAATATTGAAAGGGGTCCTCTGAGCAAAGAGAGAGCCTACAAGTGGTAGATAAGAAAGGAACAGAGACAATATACAGTAACAGTCACCTTACAGGCAATACAGTAGCACTAAATTCATATCTCTCAATAGTTACCCTGAATTTTAATGGGCTAAATGCCCCAATCAAAAGACACAGGGTATCAGAATGGATAAAAAAACAAAACCCATCTATATGTTGCCTACAAGAAACCCATTTTAAGCTTGAAGACACCTCCAGATTTAAAGTGAGGGGGTGGAAAAGAATTTGCCATGCTAATGGACATCAGAAGAAAGGAGGAGTGGCAATCCTTATATCAGATGAATTAGATTTTAAGCCAAAGACTATAATAAGAGATAAGGAAGGACACTATATCATTCTCAAAGGGTCTGTCCAACAAGAAGATCTAACAATTTTAAATGTCTATGCCCCCAGCGTGGTAGCAGCCAACTATATAAACCAATTATTAACAAAATCAAAGAAACACATCAACACTAATACAATAATAGTAGGGGACTTTAACACTCCCCTCACTGAAATGGACAGATCATCCAAGCAGAAGATGACCAAGGAAATAAAGGCCTTAAATGACACACTGGACCAGATGGACATCACAGATATATTCACAACATTTCATCCCAAAGCAACAGAATACACATTCTTCTCTAGTGCACATGGAACATTCTCCAGAATAGATCACATCCTCGGTCCTAAATCAGGACTCAACCGGTATCAAAAGATTGGGATCATTCCCTGCATGTTTTCAGACCACAAAGCTCTGAAGCTAGAACTCAACCACAAGAGGAAGTTTGGAAAGAACCCAAATACATGGAGACTAAGCAGCATCCTTCTAAAGAATGAATGGGTCAACCGGGAAATTAAAGAAGAATTGAAAAAAATCATGGAAACAAATGATAATGAAAACACAGTTCAAAATCTGTGGGACACAACAAAGGCAGTCATGAGAGGAAAATATATAGTGGTACAAGCCTTTCTCAAGAAACAAGAAAGGTCTCAGGTACACAATCTAACCCTACACCTAAAGAAGCTGGAGAAAGAAAAAGAAAGAAACCCTAAACCCAGCAGGAGAAGAGAAATCATAAAGATCAGAGCAGAAATCAATGAAATAGAAACCAAAAAAAAACACAATAGAACAAATCAACGAAACTAGGAGCTGGTTCTTTGAAAGAATTAATAAAATTGATAAACCCCTGGCCAGACTTACCAAAAAGAAAAGAGAAAGGACCCAAATAAATAAAATCATGAATGAAAGAGGAGAGATCACAACTAACACCAAAGAAATACAATTATAAGAACATACTATGAACAACTCTACGCCAACAAATTTGACAATCTGGAAGAAATGGATGCATTCCTAGAAACATAAACTACCACAGCTGAACCAGGAAGAAATAGAAAGCCTGAACAGACCCATAACCAGTAAAGAAATTGAAACAGTCATTGAAAATCTCCAAACAAACAAAAGCCCAGGGCCAGAAGGCTTTCTGGGGTAATTCTACCAAACAGTTAAAGAAGAACTAATTCCTATTCTCCTGAAACTGTTCCAAAAAATAGAAATGGAAGGGAAACTTCCAAACTCATTTTATGAGGCCAGCATCACCTTGATCCCAAAACCAGACAAGATCCCATCAAAAAAGAGAGCTATAGACCAATATCCTTGATGAACACAGTTGCGAAAATTCTCACCAAAATACTAGCCAATAGGATTCAACAGTACATTAAAAGGATCATTCACCATGACCAAGTGGGTTTTATTCCAGGACTGCAAGGTTGGTTCAACATCCACAAATCAGTCAATGTGATACAACACATCAATAAAAGAAAGAACAAGAACCATATGATACTCTCAATAGATGCTGAAAAAGCATTTGACAAAGTACAGCATCCCTTCCTGATCAAAACTCTTCAAAGTGTAGGGATAGAGGGCACATACCTCAATATCATCAAAGCCATCTATGAAAAACCCACCGCAAATATCATTCTCAATGGAGAAAAACCGAAAGCTTTTCTGCTAAGGTCAGGAACATGGCAGGGATCTCCATTATCACCACTGCTATTCAACATAGTACTAGAAGTCCTAGCCTCAGCAATCAGACAACAAAAGGAAATTAACGGCATCCAAATCGGCAAAGAAGAAGTCAAACTATCACTCTTCGCAGATGATATGATACTATATGTGGAAAACCCAAAAGACTCCACTCCAAAACTGCTAGAACTTATACAGGAATTCAGTAAAGTGTCAGGATATAAAATCAATGCACAGAAATCAGTTGCATTTCTCTACACCAACAACAAGACAGAAGAAAGAGAAATTAAGGAGTCAATCCCATTTACAATTGCACCCAAAACCATAAGATACCTAGGAATAAACCTAACAAAAGAGGCACAGAATCTATACTCAGAAAACTGTAAAGTACTCATGAAAGAAATTGAGGAAGACACAAAGAAATGGAAAAATGTTCCATGCTCCTGGATTGGAAGAATAAATATTGTGAAAATGTCTATGCTACCTAAAGAAATGTACACATTTAATGCAATTCCTATCAAAGTACTATCCATCTTTTTTAAAGAAATGGAACAAATAATACTACAATTTATATGGAACCAGAAAAGACCTCGAATAGCCAAAGGAATATTGAAAAAGAAAGCCAAAGTTGGTGGCATCACAATTCCGGACTTCAAGCTCTATTACAAAGCTGTCATCATCAAGACAGCATGGTACTGGCACAAAAACAGACACATAGATCAATGAAACAGAATAGAGAGCCCAGAAATAGTTCCTCAACTCTATGGTCAACTCCTCTTTGACAAAGCAGGAAAGAATGTCCAATGGAAAAAAGACAGCCTCTTTAATAAATGGTGTTGGGAAAATTGGACAGCCACATGCAGAAAAATGAAATTGGACCATTTCCTTACACCACACATGAAAATAGATTCAAAATGGATGAAGGACCTCAATGTGAGAAAGGAATCCATCAAAATCCTTGAGGAGAACACAGGCAGCAACCTCTCTGACCTCAACCGCAGCAACATCTTCCTATGAACATCACCAAAGGCAAGGGAAGCAAGGGCAAAAATGAACTATTGGGATTTTATCAAGATCAAAAGCTTTTGCACAGCAAAGGAAACAGTTAACAAAACCAAAACACAACTGACAGAATGGGAGAAGATATTTGCAAACATCATATCAGATAAAAGGGCTAGTGTCCAAAATCTATAAAGAACTTAGCAAACTCAACACCCAAAGAACAAATAATCCAATCAAGAAATGGGCAGAGGACATGAACAGACATTTCTGCAAAGAAGACATCCAGATGGCCAACAGACACATGAAAAAGTGCTCCATATCACTCGGCATCAGGGAAATACAAATCAAAACCACAATGAGATATCACCTCACACCAGTCAGAATGGCTAAAATTAACAATTTAGGAAATGACAGATGCTGGCGAGGGTTGCTTGGGGGGAGGGGGTTGGGAGAAGAAGGGTGGGGTTATGGACATAGGGGAGGGTATATGCTTTGGTGAGTGCTGTGAAGTGTGTAAACCTGGCAATTCACAGACCTGTACCTCTGGGGATAAAAATATATGTTTATAAAAAATAAAAAATTAAAAAAAAAAAGAATGTCCACAAAGAAAGAGGTAGTTTCATTATCTCTTATATTCTCTTTCTTCACAGACCTGTACCTCTGGGGATAAAAATATATGTTTATAAAAAATAAAAAATTAAAAAAAAAAGAATGTCCACAAAGAAAGAGGTAGTTTCATTATCTCTTATATTCTCTTTCTTTGCTCTTCTCTCTTCCAAGTGGTTTACCTCAAGGCAGTGTTCCTTAAATTTAGACAAATCTTTTCCTTGATTATTTTTAGCAGTTTAACAGTTAGGCTATTTAAGATTGAATTAAATTAGGCACGTGGGTGGCTCACTTGGTTAAGTCTCTGCCTTCAGCTCAGGCCATGATTCCGGGGTCCTGGGATTGGGTCCTGTGTCAGGCTCCTTGCTCAGTGGGGAGTCTGCTTCTCCCTCTCCCTCTGTCCCTCCCCTCTGGTTGTGTTCTCTCTCTCTTTCAAATAAATAAATAAAATATTAAAAAATATTAAATAATAATAATATAATAATAATATAATAATTACTAATAATATAATATAATATAATAATAATAAATAAAATATTAAAAAAAGATTGAACTAAATTCATAAAAGGAAACCTAAGAAGAATTATTAATGAAAATATAAATGGCATAAAAATGATTTCTATAGCCTGATTCTTAGTAGAAACAACAGAATTCTATAGAGCTCCTGAGAACTTTATATTTAAAATTTCTAGTACTTACTACTTAGTAAATGTGTGTTAGATTGATTTTAGTCAGACAGTTTTATAATTGCCTTACCTGCCTTAGTTGCTGGTTATTCCTTAATCCAGTGGCCTCTCACTGCTGTCTTTATTTTCTTGATCTTCAGGACCTGATCAAGAGGCCATACTTGATAAGGACAAATGAGAAACCACCTTTGCATTTCCTCAATTTCCCCTTAGTGTCTATTACCAGTTTGAAGGAATTGCCTTCGGAATTAGTTTGGGTTCTCCAAAGAGAAAGAACTAAGAGAGAGATAGATAAAGCAGGGGGAGGGAGGAAGATTTATTATAAGGAGTTGGTTCACATAGTTATGGAGGTTGAGAAATCCCAAGAGCAATGGTTGGTAAGCTAGAAATCTAGGAGGTCTCACGGTATAATTCTAGTCTGAGTCTGAAGGCCTGGGAACCAGGAGAGCCAGCAGTTAAGTTACAGAATGAGTATGAGTTCAAAAGCAGCAGAAGACCAATATTCCTGCTTAAAGACAGACAGTGAATTTTCCCTTACTCCATCTTTTCTTCTGTTCAGGCCTTCAGTGGGTTGGATAAGGTTTACCCACATTGGGGAGGCATTCTGTAAGTCCATGGAGGTTGTTTTGGTATAAGTATTGTGAGCAGAGAAGCAACTCCATATCCAGAACAAGTGTCTATTCCAGTAAGGACAAAACATTGTCTTTTCCATGATGGAAGTGGTCTAGTATCCTCAACCTGCCACCAGGTAGCTGGCTGATCATTGAAGGGGTGAGTGGTGCCACATCGGGGGCTCAGTGTTGATCTCTCCTGCCGGCAAGGTAGGCAGAAAGCAATGACTGTAGCCGGGGTGGCCATGTTGCTAAGTCAACCTCCATCTCTGCCATCATTGCCATTTTGTTTATGAGCCTGTTGGGGGATAACAGAGGTGGCTGGGGTGAGAGGCTGACTGATATACAGGAATGGATCAGACTACCCACTTAAATTTTTAAATTCTCTTTTGCTGAGGTCACCTTTGGTGACCATTCACATGAGACACAAATATCTTCATGTTTTTTTGTGCATTCACAGAGGTCTATCCACCTATCTCTTCCCCAGATTTCCTTGTCACCAGTTTTTCAATCATGTTTCTTCTAAGTCTCTGGCCGTTGGCCCATGTATTGATATACAATTGCATGTCTGGATATTTTTCCTTCTAAGTAACGTGAACAGCCACGTGCAGTGCTTGAAGTTCTGTCCCCTGGAAGGATTTTCCTTACCCGTATTCTTCCAGGTTGTACCAGAAAGGAACTGTAATGTTGTAGCTATCCACTTCCAGATGTTGTCTACATATCATATGGAACTGTAAACCAGACCTGAGTCTTGTCTTCTCTTTGTCAGCTGATTCTAGGGAACTCCCCATGAGGCCATGTAGTTTGGATAGAGAGGGCAGTGTAGAAGGAGCGGGGACCATGGGCATTTGAGCCACTTCTTCATGTAACTTATTTGTATCCTTAGGGCCTGTTTAGACCTAATCACATTTATACCACTTCCTTTTGATGATGGAATGTTTCATACACCTGCAACTTTATGACTTTGTGAGTCAAATAACACCCCGTTCATGATGGGCAGCTCGGGTAGCGTGGTAACTTGGTGGCCCCAAGATTAAGCATTCAGTCACTACTAAGACACAGTAGCAGACCAGAAGCTGTATTTCAAAAGAACAGTGGTTATCTACAAAGGATGGCAGGGTTTTTCTCCAGAATTGTAAGGGCCTTCACTGAGATTCATGTACAAAGGCTTCTTTTAGTCTGCAGTCATTGATACTTCCACACCATGGGACCTGCTAGGTCATAGGACCCACAGAGCAGAGCAGCTTGAACAGCAGCCTGGACCCACTGCAAAACCCTCTGGGCTCAGCAGGTAGGACCTGTTGTTGCAGAACCTTCTGAACCTGCTGAAAACTAGCACCTATTTGGGTCACGTGGTAAGTGGGCCAGAATAACACACCCAGATTCGGAGTATGTTGCCTCCAAAATCCAAAGATACCCACTAGGTACTCTACATCTTTTTTTGATTATAGGAGGATCCAGATGTGTAATGACTTATCCTTTACCTTAGAAGGGATATTTTGGCACACCCATGGTCTTTACTCCTGCATACTGCCTTCTTTCTCAGCAAACAGTTGTTTATATTCCTTTTGTGTTTCTGGCAGTTAAGAGCAAATTGATGATTGGGCAATGCGATTCAAAGTAGCTTGTAGAAGAATTTGTTATTAGTCCATTAAGTGTTAAAGAACTCTTGCCAGAATTGAAATAAACACATTTCATCCTTCTTCCAGAAATTTTTGCTATCAAAGAAAGAAACTGAGCCAAAACTAAACTGTTTAGTAACCAGTTGATTTATAGTCTGGTGCAAGCTTTTTATTATGTCGCAGACAGAGAATAATCTGTGACAGAAGTGATCTGCAAATCAAACTGTAAATAACACTGGTGAAAGACATTATCCTTACTTGTGAAAGAGAAGTCCAGAAAATGAAAAAGATATGCAACCAAATATCACACTAGAGGTATCTTTATGTAGTATACAAAATAGAAAAATTGCTGTGGCATTGGAGATGAAGAAGTTCATTCTGTGGCATTATGGAGAATTGAAACTGTAAGTTGAATTTATCAGTTTAGGATTTGGGGGAGATGAGTGGAATCAGCATGAACATGGTTACAGGTTCTTCAGAGCATGAGCTGCATTTGTCATGATGACTATGGGAAAACCCATGAGTATGTAAGATAATGAAGACAAAGTCAGAAAAAGTGTTCACTTGATACACTTTGAAGTAACTTTTAATATAATTTCTTACATTAAAAATGTTTATTAAAAAGAATTAAACATTTATATTGCATTTATAGTGGGATCTGTATTTCAGTAACTAAACTGGCATCTATATTTCAGTAACTGAATTCTTAATGAATTCTTAATGAATTAGGATTCAATTTTGCTGAAGAATGCCAACAAATAAATGTAGAAAGTGTGATAAAATTAGAGAAAATAAAAATAAATAATAATACCCCTTTAGCTTCTTAGTGTCCCAAAAGTTGAAGTGGGGAGGTGAAAGTGCTACATTAAAAGAAATTTAGCAGACAGCCAGATGTAATGTGAAATTCTGAATTGGATATTGGTTGACAGATCAACTACAGAAGACATTTTGGACAATTGGAGGAAATTTGAATATGACCTGTGTTTTAGATGAGGTAGAAATTTACTGTAAAGATTGTTGACTAAAGATAGGTTATAAAAGAGCATGTGCATTATAGTCATATATTTTTACATATGTTTATATATGTGTATCTCCAGAAGGAAATGCACTAAGTTGTTAATAGTGATGATACCCAGCTGGTGAGAATGTGATGGTTTTTTTTTTTTTAATCTACATTTTCTAATTTCTAATTTCTAATTTTCTAAAATATGTATTTACTATTTTGGGAAAAAAAGTTATTGGAAAACTACACATTCCTATTCAAAATCAGTTCGTAATGGGATATGGTTAAAATGTAGGATGCTAGAGAAGAGGCAGTAGTGATAGTTAGGTTTAGGACAGATTGTAAAGGGCCTATGTGCCACAAAAGGAGTTTGGGCATTACTCTTTAGGCAGTAGTAAGCCAAGTGAGTGACATGGCCAAATTGATATTTTAAAAATGTTATTTGAAGGGATTTGTGGAAAATGAATAGCAGAGGGAATGACTTAAATCACAATATTTAAGAGACTGTTGCAGACATCCCAGTTTTAGCCTAAATTTGTTAGATTTAATTGCTTTGAAAATAGTTAAAATTGTGCTCTCTTCCATGTATATGTCCTACAGAGTTGTGTATGTAAAACTTATATAGTTGTCTGTATTGTGTACTGGGCAATATTCTAGGTTTCCTAATGTACGTTATCTTTAGTTCTTGAAAAGCTGGTGATAGCTGCTTCATCTCACAGCTGAAGACGTTGAGGCTCAGAGAGCTAATTAGTGGGGCAGCTGGGTGACTCAGTTGGTTAAGCATCGAACTCTTGATTTCAGCTCATGTCATGATCTCAGTGTCATGAGATTGACCTCCATGGGACTTCAAGCTCAGTGGGGAGTCTCTTTCTCTCCTTCCCGACCCCCTCCTCATGGGCTCTCCCTCTAAAATAAATAAATCTTTAAAAAAAAAAAAAAAGAGAGAGAGAGAGAGAGAGAGATAGCTAATTAGTGATAAAACCAGGGCTCCACCCCACCCCCCCCATCTTCATGACTCCAAGGCCTGTTGTGCACAGTGGCATTCTTAGGAGATTGACAGGGGGCAACAGGGAGAGAAGAATGTGAAGGCAGCCCCAACTCCTTACCATCACCCTGCAGCCCCTCAGCCAAACCCAGCTATAGCATACTTACTAAATAGGCCTCTGTATTTAAGCATTCACTTGAACAGACTTCTCATTGTACACAGATAAAATTTAAAATTATAAGTCATTTTATTTTACCTTTGATCTATTTTTTTTTTGTTTTTGTTATTTGTAGTTCAAGGTTATTTCACAGTTTAAATAGTACTTTCATGTACCCTGTTTTCTTTATTGCAGTGACACTGTGGGACTGAGAGGATTGCAGTAATCTTATTTTAATGGCAGAGAATTAAGATTCCCAGATTTGTTTTTCTCAAGGTCACACAGTTGCATTCTAATGCAGAATGCATTTTAAATTCAGGGCTTCTGAAATTTTTTAGCTTCTCATATTGTGTTGCCAGCTTAGAGATAGTTAAATAAGAATTTTGATCCTGATCTGTAACATGGGGACATTTTAAAAAATGATTTTTCAGTGATGTCTTGTCTCCTTACTTTAATTTCGTACACCCTGTTTCAAACAATTGAAGCATAATATACATGGAGAGAAGGGGATAGTTAATATATGTCTATCTCTCTTTTCACAAACTACAAATACACATGTAGGCAGCACCCAGGAAGAAACAGAACTTTATACCAAACCCCCAAACAGAAGCATCACTACCTCTCATTTCTAATGGTGACTACCAGTTCTTGAAAACATAGATTTGTTTGCATGTTTCTGAAATTTATACAAGTGAAATTATATATACTCTTTTTGTATCTGGCTTCTTTTGCTCAAGATTTTGTAAGTCATCCATTTTATGCGTTCATTCACATTGCTGTAGATAAGAGTATTACATGATGTGAATATGCACTTTTTATTTGTTCTACAATTGATAAGCATTTAGCAGTTTTCCAGTTTGGGATTACTATGAATAATGCTGCTGTAATATTCTAGTTTGAGTCTTTGGGTGAACATATCTGTACATTTTTGTTGGGTCTATAAGAGTGGAGTAGCTGAGTCATAAAGTATGTAGATATAGCTTTAGTGTATAATGCAAAACGGTTTTCCAAAGTGGTTATGCCGACCCATTTTCTTGCTTCCCATTTCTTTTCACTATTTTTTCACTATTTTCCCTCTTTGCTTTATGATATTATCATAATCAGCATCTGTTTTGACCCTGTGGTAGGAAATGAAAACTCTAAGATGGAATCATGATAAGAGCATGATGATAACTCTTAGTGACATTTTTTGGGGGGATTGTAAAATATTTGATTCACACCCTATCTACCTGTTTAGGGGATAAAAATAAAGAAGTGTAATAGAAGAAGAAGTTTTATGAATTGTCAAGTGTAGTATACAAATGTTTTATTTCAGTATTTCCTCTCACCACCAATGTTGAGAATAAAACCAGTACTTTTTCTAATGCTCTTCTAATGCTCCTGTCTGACCTCTTACCTTGGCTCTTGCTCTCTGTGTAAATGAGTGAGGAAGTGTGTGTATGTGTGTTGGATGGAGTATTTAAAGCAGCAGCATTCTGGGTGAGTGTACTAAGAATTAAGGAGCTGCTGAAATAATGCCTCTTGGTGGCAAAGAACCACAGAAAAGCCAGGGAACTCATGTTTCTTTATCTCTGGACTTCTTTCATCATTCTAGGGGTGGGGGGTAGTTTATGAAATATACATGGAAGGCACATATACAACATAAGGGTACAAATAAATAATGTGAAACAGGTTGTGTACTCACAACCAGGCTAATAAATGAGGCATTAGGGGTACTTGTGTAGCTCAGATGGTTAAGCGTCTGCCTTCAGCTCAGGTCACAATCTCTAGGTCCTAGGTTTGAGCCCCATGGCAGGCTCCCAGCTCAGCGGGGAAGTCCACTTCTCCCTCCCCCCACCCCCCCACCCCCGACTTGTGCTCTTTCTGTCTCTCTCAAATGAATATAAAAATCTTTTTTAAAAAAAAAATTTTTAAGAATTGACACATTAAGAAGCTCCTATGTTGGGGCACCTGGGTGGCTCAGTGGGTTAAGCCTCTGCCTTCCGCTCAGGTCATGATCTCAGGGTTCTGGGATTGAGCCCCACATCCGGTTCTCTGCTCAGCAGTGAGCCTGCTTCCTCCTCTCTCTGCCTGCCTCTCTGCCTACTTATGAGCTCTCTCTCTCTGTTAAATAAATAAAGTCTTTAAAAAAAAAAAAAGAAGAAGAAGAAGCTCCTATGTACTCCTTCCTGATTGTAGGTACTTCCAGAATCTAACATTTTCCTTGTTTTTCTGTTAATTTTTAACTGTCTATGTTTGTAGTCCTGTGGATACTAGTTTTGACTCTTTTTAGAAGTTTATATAGATGAAATTATGCTGTTTCTCTGTGACTTGCTTCTTTATTCAACATTTTAAGTTTCATTCATATTTACGTTGTTTCATAAATTTTCATTTCTGTATTTTATGAGCAAACAATAAAGTCTTTGCTCATTTTACTCTTGATACACACTTTATTTCTTTCCAGTTTGGGTTTTTCTTTCTGCTATGACAAGTAATACGAACATTTTCCTGGTACACATGTGTGAAAGTTCTTCTGGATTAATTAGGAGTGAAATCTCTGAATCATGAGACATAGAAGTATTGCACTTTAGAAATGATACTATTTTCCACAATTGTTCAGTTTCACTCCCCATAAGTAGTTTATGCTGTTTTCCATTTTCTACATCTGTGCAACACTTGGTATTATCCAGTTTCTTATTTTTGTCATGTGATGGGAATATAGTGATACTTAATTGTGGTTTTATTCTGTATTTCCTTGACTAATAAGAAATTTGAGCTTCTTCTTACGTTTATGGAATGTTTGTTGCCTGGTCATGTCTTCTGTCTGTGTTTTAGATTTTTTTTGTATATTTTAGATGTAAGCATTTTGTTAAATATGTTACAGATATCTTCTTCCCTTCTGTAGCCTCCTTTTTCATTCTGTGGTATCTTTTCATGAGCAAATATTCTCAATTCTAATATAGTTGAAGTTAACAGACTTTTTTTTGTGTATGTGTGGGTTTTTTTCCTTTCAAAAATATTTAAGAAATCTCTCCTTGAGGTTATAGACATAATCTCCCTTTCTTTTAAAAAATTTAATTTACAATTAAATTACAAATACCTTGGTAGATTTCAGTGTGTATAAGTGTGAGCTAGATATCCACTTTCATTTTTTTCCTATATGAATAATTAGTGGATTCGGTGCTGAAAGTATTAAGAATCCACTCTTTTTCCTCACATATGTGGTGCCTGTCCATATATGTGACACTATCCCAATGTCAAGTAACACAGTCTAACATTGTTAGTAAGGCTTGATAATACATCATCGTGGTTCCCAGTCTTGCTCTTCTGCTGAAGTATCTTAACTATTCTTAGTCTTTTGCTTTTTCATAAAATGTTAGAATCATTTTGTTGAGTCCTGTGAAAAATTCTTTTGGGATTTTAATGGGAATAACAATGAACTAATAGATCAATTTCAGAAAGAATTAACATCTTATAATATTTTATTTGTTTGTTTATTTTTAAAAGATTTTATTTATTTATGTGACAGAGGGAGAGAGAGAGCCAAGTTAGCAAGCAAGAGCCCAAGCAAGGGGAGTGGCAGTCAGAGGAAGAAGTGGGCTCCCCACTGAGCAAGGAACCTGATATGGGGCTGATTCTGGGATCATGACCTGAGCCAAAGGCAGATTAAGCCGCCCAGGTGCCCCCACAACTTACAATATTTAGACTGAGTGTCCAAACCTCTGATAAATATATGTCCATTGATTCAGTTTTGTTTTAAGATTTATTTGATAGACAGCGAGAGAGGGAACACAAGCTGGGGAGTAGGAGAGGGAGAAGCAGGCTTCCCACTGAACAGGGAGCCCAATGCAGGGCTGGATCCCAGGACCCTGGGATCATAAGCTGAGCCAAAGACAAATGCTTACTGACTGAGCCACCCATGGGCCCCCACTGATTCAGTTTTAAGAGTTTTTTTCAATAAAATTTTATACTTTTTTATTTAAAAGGCTTGTATAATTTTTTTTTTAGATTTATTTCTAGGACTTAAAGTTTTTTTGCTATTTTATTTATCTATTTATTTATTAAAAAGATTTTATTTATTTATTTGACAGAGAGAGAGATCACAAGTAGGCAGAGAGTCAGGCAGAGAGAGAAGGGGAAGCAGGCTCCCTGTTGAGCAGAGAGCCTGATGCGGGGCTGGATCCCAGGCAGCAACTTAGATAAAATTATTACTTATTTAATAACTTATCCATAGATTTATTTGGAATTTTTTAGGTGATGATGATGATGATGATATTTATTAATCTGCACTAATGACAATTCTTTTTCCTTTTCAGTGTTTGTATTTTTCCTTGGCTTATGGACTGGCTTGAAATTCTAGTTTAATACTGAATTGTTCCTGTCTTGCTCCTGAACGTAACAGGAGTGTTTTCAATGGTTGACTGTTAAACGTGATAGCAACTATTTTTTTTTTTTGTGGCTACCCTTTATGAACGAAGGAAATTTGTTTTTTTATTTTATTTTTTAATATGAAAATTCTTTTAAAAACATTCTCATCCTTACAAAAACATTTACAGTAAAGTTTCATAACTTTTTTCCCCTGAGCCATGTGAGAGTAAGTTGCCTGCTGAAATACATCACTACCAAATATTAAGTGTATATTCTCTGAAGATTTTTTCATGTGTAACCACAATGCAGTCATTGAAATCAGGGTAGTCAGCACTGATGTGTTATTACCATGTAAGCTTCAGAGCCTGTTCAGGGCTTGCCATCTGTCCTAGTAATGACCTTTATAGCAAAAAGATCTAGTTCAGAATCACATAGTATTTTTAATGGTCATGTGTCTAGTTTTCTTCAAACTTCAGTACTTCCTCAGTTTTCCCTTGCCTTGATGACCTTGACACTTTTTAATATTATAGGTCAGTTATTTCTGCAGAATGCTCCTTAGTTTGGGTTTGTCTTTGTAGCCATATGATTGGATTTAGGTTATATATCTTCAGCAGGAATGTCACAGGAACAGTGCTGCTTTGTTCTCATTGTCAGGTGGCCCATGACTTTGGTTTGTTTCTTTAGTGATACTATCACAAATCACTTGATAAAGGTATTGTCTGTTAGCCTTCTCTACTGTAACATTACTCTCTCCCCCATTATAATTAGTATTTTACAGAGAGGAATTTTGAAACTATATAAATACTCTATTCCTTGTCAGATTTCCACTTTATTCACTTATTTATGTAATTATGAATATACTCATGATTCCTTATTTTATGTCATCATTTATAATCTGTGAATTGTAGTTTACTTTGATGCTCATACTGTTTAAGATTTGGCATTTGAGAACTCTTTTGGGTTCTGTGTACTTTTGACTTCGTACCCATCATCCTTTGAGTATGTTTTTGGCAATGCAAGATACCCCATTCTTATTTAGTATTTTCCCTCTTCCTTTCTGGGAACAGTCATTTTTTTCAAGGAATGCTGGTTACTTCTAGTGGGGAATAGTATTTAGAAGCCATGATCTGGGGGTTAGTGTGCTTATTGAATTGGGTTGTCAGTGCCCTTAAGCCCTCTCAAGATGTGTGAGTATACATGTGTGTACTTGTGAATGTTTATATGCATACTTATGACTGTATTTCTGTATCTGCCTCTATGTATTGAAAACTCTGTTTGCCTGTATAATTTGCCTCTATGTATTGAAAGCTTGTTCTCATAAATTTAATTCCAGTCTAAATACAGCATTTCTCTTTTTCTGTATTTATAATTCTCTCCTCCAACAGTGAGAAAATTGGTTTCTGTTTTCCTTAATATATTTATTCATTTAATGAATCATCAAGGGTGCAACCAATTCCTGCCACTGCAGTTATCATCTCTCCTATGTAGTTCCTCTCTTCACCCCATTAAAATTCTGTATCTTAATGAATCCTCATGCATAGCTTCTTATCATCCTCTGTGTACACCTTCCTCATTCTACTTGGGCTTTAACTTATTGTCAACCAGTCCCTTGGATTCTTACATTCCACACCAGCCTCTCTCCCCATATGGATGCCTCCTTACTTTGCTTGGGCTTGATACCACATGTCAGTTGATACCTGCACATGCACACATTTCTTGTCATAATTGTTTCTGACACCTGACACTAGTTCTTTTCCTATATAGATACCCTCCTCATACTGCTTGAGCTCTGATAGTCCTCTCCAGGACATGTCATGTGTGGATGCTTACCTCAGTCAGGCTGGACTCTGACAGTCCATACGGGGCTGCCCATTAGTGCATGCATGTGCCCTTCTTATTCTACTCAGGCTCAAATGTTCCCCTACTCCCTCTCTGAATGTCCTTTTTCAGTCTTGTGGACTTTCACATGCCTGGTAAACTGCAAAGCTACGTCCCTGCAGGGACCTGTTCTCTACTTGGGCTTTTTTTGGGTAGAGACTGATCTTGCTCTTTCTCACCTAATGGCTTGTTCAGGAAGGGAAAGGATAGTGAAGAGGAAGAAGAAGCGAGTTAGAAAAAAAAATCTACCAACTTCATTAAGGTAGTATTCACATTCAAATAAAGTGTACCCATTTTACCTATACAGTTTCTGTTTTAATGAATATGTCTACAGTTATATAACCACCACCACCACAATCAAGATAAAGAATGTTTCTGTAGCTATTGAAATTCTCTCATGTCCCTTTGGAGTCAGTCCTCTCTCAAACCTGTCCCAGGCAGCCTTTGCTCTGCTTTCTGTTACTAAAATTTTGTCTTTTCTAGAAATTCATCTAAATGAGATCATTCAGTGTCTATTCTTTTTGTTTCTGGGTTTTTTCACTCAACATAATGGTTTTGATATTCATTTGTTTTGAGAGTATCAGTAGTTCATTCATTTTTACTGCTGAATAGCATTTTGTTGTGTATGTGTGTGTGTCTGTGTGTGTGTATATCATAATTTTATTTTTATTCATATACCTGTTGATAGACACTTGAGTTGTTTTTAGTTGTTGGGTAATTGGGATAATGCTGAATTTCTAGATATTAATGATGAAAATTAATAAGAGTGAATGTGATTTCAAGAAATTAGAATTTTAATTTAGACCAGTTCTTATACTTGTTTGTTGTGTGTTCTTGGACAAATTCCCTCTAAAAAATACAGAAATTATAATAGCTCCTATCTCAGGACTGTTGTAAAGAATGCATGAGGAAATTCAGATAATGTGCTTAAGCATAATGTCTGATGCATAGAAAGCTATTAATAAATGTTAGGTATTACTAACAATAATGATAATAACAATAAATATGTGAAGGTCAGTGGTTTTTAATTGCTTACATTGCTCAAAATTTTATGTGACTGCTCAAAAAGCTAATTCCATTTATTTTAGTATTCATTTAATTAATGTTATTCCATCATTCAGTATATTTTATTAAGTACTTTTGAGTACTAAGATTGTAATAATGAAGATGAAAAAGATGACACAATTCTTGTCTTACACGTAGTGAATTGTTCTTAAAACTACACATTACAACTGGATAGTGGGTTTTGAAATATATTTTGGCCATTATAACTAGAATTTTTGCTAATTAAGTAGAATAGTATAGGCACTATCAGAGGGCATCACATGTAGCAAAGACAAATATGCCTTGTGGAACTTGTTTTTAATGTGATATCTATATCTGTCTGTCCACGATCGAATCATCCATCCTTATTTAGATATCTGCATACACACACATATGTGAACAGATATTCGTGAATACGTTATTATTTCGTGAATAATTTATATAAATTTATATAAATTATATTTGTGAATAAATTATTTCTTTTGTGGGTTATGGTTCTTCCCCCCAAAAATAAACCTCTTCTAAGTACATAAACAATGCTATACTTAAAACTCCAAGACAAGTCACAGATTTAAATTGAAAATAATGTGAACGATCACTGCATCAACAAAACATTAATCCTCAGTAAATATGCTGAAAGGTGTGATGTTTTATAAAGGCCCCTCCAAAATTTTGTATAAAAGATTTGAAGAAAAATTTTATGTTCTATAGGAAAGCTAAATGTGAAAATTAACTTACTCCATGGATATTAATGTAACCAGCTACCTTATACTCTAGGAGAACATATAAGGATTAAGCATTTATAAAAATGATATGTTACAAAGGGCAAAAGATAAGATACAAACTGTGTATGATTGGAACTTACGGTTTTTTCTAGTATTTTTTTTTATAGATGTAATACCATTTCAGTCAAAATCAAAACACCTTTGTGGTGTTCATGAAAGAGACTCCAAAACTGTTAACGCCAAAGAGTTTATTCTGTGTTCTTGGAGAAACACAAAAAGAGAAAGGGGGTGGGAGGGAACTCTTTAGAGCAGGATATAATACTGAGACAAACATAAAGCAGTGGAAAAGAACAGAAAATGCAGACATATGCCCTGAAGTATCTACTAAAAAACAATTGGACACAAAAGGATTTTAAAGGAAATGTTGAGGACAAATTCAGTAGTATAGAAGCAGTTATTTAGTTCATACTATTAGTAAACAAATGGTCTGAAGAGCTTATTTTTTTTAATTAAAAAATTAGAAGAAATTTATAACTGATATTTTCAGATATGACAGAAGAAATCTACAGAAAAGGATATCCTGACTCAAATGTATATAATTATGTTTAGTATAAAAGTTGAAACAGAGGAAATTTATAAATAATATTTGCTTGGAATATTACAGACCTGCTCATATATAACAATGTTCCAGTCAGTCGAAGTGCCATATTTTTCTGCTTTAAAAATATCTTTGTCCCAACCATTTGTTAGGATCATCTCATCTCTGAAGCTCTTATTAAAAATCAGTCTTTATAAATTTGTATTTTAGAAATCATCTCAAATATAACCTGAATGATTAGATGTTAAATTGCATAGGTGAATTACAGTGTTACTCAAAAATTATTCTTGATGCACATTGTAGAGACTGTGTGATGTGATGTGATTGTTCATCCATATACTTTTGTTTTTAAAGAAACAACTTTTCAAAAAGAAAATTAAAAAAATCAATCTCTCCTCTTCCTCTACTCCCTTTCCTAGGATGCCTCTTGTGATTGTGTTGTAGCATATCTGAAAAACAAGGCAGCTTTGTTGACATCACTGATGATGCTTGTCAGCAGAGATTGGTCAACGCTGCCAAACTTTTTTGTTAGTCATTTCAACTATCCATGTCCATTGCAGCTGCTCTGGAACTCATAGGAAGATCCCAGTTTTTGCAAACTCATGGAAGAACCACTTGGGTAAGATGGAGTTTGTTATAGGGTTTTCCAATAAGTTAGTATGTGGAACAGAATCATAATATTAGAATGAAAGTTTACATTGATGCTATGTGAAAAGAGAAAAGTGAAAGATGACTTGCTGACAGTAGTCTCCTAATGCTCTTAGAATAAAGGAAAGTTTATCTTTTTGAATCTTAAATAAAATGTGAATGGCATAAGGGTTAATTAAGATTAATTGTATTTAGAGTTCAAAAATCCAAACTAGAATCCATAGAAACTTCTGAGATACTTCATTTAGTAAAGTGGCCCAGCATACTTGGACAATCAGTTAACTATGAATTGCTTATTTTTCATGCATTGGTGTGTTGTAGTTATTATGTATTTTTGCATTTGTTAAATATGTTTATGTAAAATGCTTAGAACAATGCCACCATTGTTCAATAAATATTAGCTTCTTAGTATATGTAATATGAAGCATGAACATTGCATGCGTGATTGTTACTCAGTGGTTTTTTTTTTTTTTTTTTAAGAGAAGGTTTTCTGTCCCATTTTATGTTTTTCTTCTCACTCTAATGCTTAAAGACACTTTTCCCAATTTAGGCTTGGGCACTTTTCACTTGAATCAAGGTTTAATAGGGAGTACTACCATTGGTTAGTCTCAGAGTTATTTGGAGGGGAGATGGTTTTATTAATTGATTCAGTTGGAAATCTTATTCATGATCTTTAGGCTCTTATACTCTGATAGAAATAAATTTTTCCCTCTTTGATTGCCTAAATCTAGACCGCTAGACTGTTACAATTTTTTTTTCCTTTGAGGCATAGCAAATAAACATTAGTAACTCAGTTGTCTTGGCCTATCCTATTAACTTACTTGATTTTAGAATAATGTTTTGTCAGTTTTCAAAAATACTGGTTTGTGTATGGGCTTTCATTTTTTATTGATTTCTAGTCTTAGTACATTCATAATAAAGAATATCTATATGATATAAGTTGTTTGGGATGTGTCGATATTTGCTTTTGTGTCCTAAAGCAAAGGTTGGAAAACTTCTCCTTAGTAGGCCACATTGTAAATATTTTAGCTTTTTTGGGCAAGAAGCAAAATTGCAGCTCTTAGTTGATATTTATAGAATCATTTAAAGTGGACTCATTTAAAAATGTAAAAGCCATTCTTAGCTCATGGACTAAATAAAAATAGACATCTGACTGGTTTTGTCCTGTGGACCGTAATTTATTTATTCCCTGGCTTAGAGTATATTCAGTTTTTGTGAACTTTCTGTGTTTGTTTGAACAGAACATTGTATTTGTGTATTTTAGATAGCAGTGAATCTATTAAACGTTTTAATTGTATTATTTATCTCTTATTCATCCTTACTAAATTTTTATCTTTGATCTGTGAGTTTCTGAGAGTAGTGTTAATTTCCTGCTATAGTTACAGATTTTTTAATTTCTTCTTTTAATGCTGTCAAATTTTGTTTTAGTATCTTCAGGCTATTTTATTAGGTATATAAATGTTTGTGATTGGCTGATCACCTTGGTGGAGTGTTTCTTTGATGACTAAAGTCTTCATTTATGCTCATTAATACTTTTTATCTTTAATTCTACCTTGCAAAGTAATAGTAATACTGGTATGTCAATTTTATTTTTCTTGTTATTGTTGAGATTTATCTGGTGTTACACTCTCCTTTTATTTGGTTTAAAATTTTTTTAATCAGGTCTTTTTTTTTTTTAAAGATTTTATTTATTTATTTGACAGATAGAAATCACAAGTAGGCAGAGAGGCAAGCAGAGAGAGAGAGAAGAGGAAGCAGGCTCCCTGTGGAGCAGACAGCTCGATGTGGGGCTCGATCCCAGGACCCTGGGATCATGACCTGAGCCGAAGGCAGAGGTTGTTTTTTTTTTTTTTTTTTTTGCTTTTTTTGGTGATTTAATTTATTTTTTTTTTAATTTTTTTTTAACTTTTTATTTTTTATAAACATATATTTTTATCCCCAGGGGTACAGGTCTGTGAATCACCAGGTTTACACACTTCACAGCACTCACCAAAGCACATACCCTCCCCAATGTCCATAATCCCACCCCCTTCTCCCAAACCCCCTCCCCCCAGCAACCCTCAGTTTGTTTTGTGAGATTAAGAGTCACTTATGGTTTGGGGGAGAAGGCAGAGGTTTTAACCCACTGAGCCACCCAGGCGCCCCTTAATCAGGTCTATTAATTTTCTAGGGCTGCCATAATAAAGTACAACAAGCTGGGTGGCATATAACAACAAATTTGTACTCTCACAGTTCTGAAGGCTAGAAATCTGAAATCAAAGTGTTGTCAGGGCCATGTGCTCTCTGAAGGATCTAGGAGAGGAATCTTCCTTGCTTCTTTGGCTTCTGGTGGTTGCTGGCAATCATAGGCATTCTTTGCCTTACAGATGTATCACAGCTGCCTCTGCCTCCCATCTTCACATAACCTTCACATGACCTGTATGTGTGTGCATGCAAATTTCTCTCTTATAAAGATACCAGTCATATTGGATTTAAGCTTGATGCGAATCCATTATGACCTCAACTTGATTACATTTGCAAAAACCCTATTTCCGGATGAAGTCACATTCCCAAGTTTTAGATTGGTATGAATTTTTAGGGGGACATTATTCAATCTAGTACAGCTCTGAGGTATAATTTACATGCACTAAAATTCAGCCTTTTTTGTTGTATAGTCTGTGAACTTGACAGATCTTTACAATTGCATAGGTATTACAGTCACCCCCAAAATTCCATCCCCCCCTTTTTGTTTTTAACTTTTACAGTCAATCCTTACATCTGCGGCTAGCTCCTGGTAACCACTGATGTCTTTTTTTATGTCACTATAGTTTGCCTTTTCAAGACTGTTATATAAATGGAATCATATACAGTCCTTTGAGTCTGGCTTTTTTCATTTACCATAATTAATTTTCAAATTCATTTATGCTATCCTCATATCACTAATCTATTCCTGCTTAATGCTGAGTAGTAGTCCATTGTATGCATGTATCATAGTTTTCCATTTACCAGTTGAAGGATATTTGTGTCACTTTCTAGTTTGGGGCATTTGTGAATAAAGCTTCTATAAACATTTATGCACAGATGTTCAGGTGTACATGTTTTCATTTCTCTTGGATAAGTACCTTGGTAATAGGATTTCTGGGTTGTATGGTAAGTATATATGTAACTTAAGAAATGGCCAAACTATTTTCCAGAGTGGCTATCTGATTTTGTGTTCCCACCAGTGATTAACAGAAGTTGGAGTTGTTTTGCCCCCTTGCCTGTGCCTGGTATTGTATTTTTCAGAAGCCCTTCACATAGATGTGCAGTGCTATCTCATGGTGATTTAAATTTGCATTTGCCTAATGACTAATGATTTTGAGCATATTTTCATGTACTTATTTAATATTTTTGTATGATCTTTGGTGTCTGTTATTTTGCCCATGAACAAAAATGTTGCCTGTTTTAATTGATTTTTAATACTTCTTTATGTATTTATAGATAAATGCTTAAACAGGCATGTAAATGATGAAACGAATGTTGAAAAAAATGGTATTTGCTTTTTAGGCAGCTGTGTACAACTGTGAGTTAGTGAAGTCTGTTAAAATCCCTAGAGCTTCATATTATCATTATTTTTACTATCGCTGTTGTTTAAAAAATAGCTCACAGTCTGTAAATGCTCTCTGTGATTTAGACACTATGCCCAGTATTTTACCTGAATTATTGTAAATATTTTCTCCCAGTTTATAACTTCTTTTTTTATTCTGTTATTCATTTTTTTAAGAGAGGAAGTTCTCTTGAAATCAAATTTGTCAGTATTTTTTATGGTCATTTCGGTAGCATCATATTTAAGAAATCTTTGCCCAATCCAAGATTACAAAAATCTTCTGTTTATTTGAAGAATGTTTATAGTTTTAATTTGATGTATAGATCTGTAGACTGTTTTGAGAATTTTTATATATGGTGTGAGGTGTAAGTGAAATTAATTTTATTGCATATGGATGTTCTAGTACCATTTGTTGAAAAGACTATTCTTTATTGAATTGCTTTGATACTTTTGTCAAAAATGCCTTTGAACATATTTGTGGCTCTATTCCTGGACTCTTTTTTTAATTTAAATTTTTAATTTTTTTCAACATCTTAATTTTATTTTATTTTTTTCAGTGTTCTAAGATTCATTGTTTATGCACCATGCAATAGTGTCCTTCTTGATACCTACCACTAGGCTCACCCATGCCCCCCATACCCCTTCCTTCCAAAACCCTCAGTTTGTTTCTCAGAGTCCACAGTCTCTTATGCTTCATCTCCCCCTGCATTTCCCCTAATTCACTTTTCTTTTCCTTCTAATGTCCTCCATGTTATTCCTTATGTTCCACAAGTAAGTGAAACCATATAATAATTGACTTTTTCTGCATGACTTATTTCACTCAGCATAATCTCCTCCAGTCCCATCCATGTTGATATAAAAGTTGGGTATTCAACCTTTCTGATGGAGACATAATACTCTGTTGTATATATGAACGACATCTTCTTTATCCATTCGTCTCTTGAAGGGCATCTTGGCCCTTTCCACAGTTTGGCAGTTGTGGCGATTGCTGCTATGAACACTGGGATACATATGGCCCTTCTTTTCACCACATCTGTATCTTTGGGGTAAATAGTAGTGCAATTGCAGAATGTTAATGTAACTATTTTTAATTTTTTGAGGACTCTCCATACTGTTTTCCGAAGTGGCTGCACCAACTTGCATTCCCACCAACAATGTATGAGGGATCCCCTTTCTCTACATCCTTGCCAACACCTGTCGTTTCCAGGCACCCAAAGGCTCATTAACTCAATTTGATTAATTTTCTAACTTGTGATTTATATTTTCCCTAAGAGATTATATAGAACTGATATAATTCCTTTAAACTTTGGAAGAATTTGCTAGGAAAATATCTGGCCTTCAGTATTTCTTTTACAGAAGTTTTAAAATATGAATTAAATTTATTAATAATCACAGATCTCCTCAGGTTATCTGTTTCATTTGGGGTGAGTTTTGACAGTCTGTGGTTTTGAGTAATTTCTCCATTACATGTAAGTTGTCAAATTTGTGTACATAGAGTCACTCATAGTATTATTATTTTTGTATTCTTTTTTTTTTTTTAATTTCTTTTCAGTGTAACAGTATTCATTGTTTTTGTACCACACCCAGTGCTCCATGCAATACGTGCCCTCCCTAATACCCACCACCTGGTTCCCCCAACCTCCCACCCCAGTATTATTATTTTTTTTTCCTTCTAGTGTGTTTTTTCTCCTTGGCTCAGATTGCATGATTTCTGTTGATCTGTCTTCAAGTTCAGTCTGTTATCTCAAATTCTGGTATTTAGTCCTGCTGGTGCATTTTAAAATTTGATTATTGAATCTTTTCAGTTTTAAAATTCCACTTTATATATTTCCCATATCCTGTGTTTTTGCTCAGACTTTCTCTTCCTATTCCCTTCAAGAGTTCTCTCTTACTTTGGGAGAATTTTTCTAACAGCCCTTTTAAAATCTCTTTCAATTAATTCCAACTTCTGTCTTGTTTTGGCACTGGTGTTTGTTGATTGTCTTTTCCTGTGTGAAGTTCAGGTTTTCCTTGTTTGTAGGTTGAGTAGCTTTGGGTTTTACCTTAGATCTTTGCATGTTTTATGACACTTAATTTTGTTTAAATGATATGGAGAATACTGTGGGATTTCTTGGGGTTTTTGTTTTAATTTTAAAAGCAGATAAACACCCTGGTTGGATTCAAGCTATAATTTCCAACTAGCCAGCTATGTTTGGATTATGGTTATAATCAGTTCTGTTTCAAAGCCTTTTTCCCACGTTTGTCAGATATGTTCTTTTATATATATATATATATGATAAAGTACTATTATATATAAATATATAATAATATATAATATTTTTATATAAATATATATAAATAATATATAAACTTATATATAAGTAATATAAATATTATATATATAATATTTATATATATATAAAGATTTTATCTATTTATTTGACAGACAGAGATCACAAGTAGTCAGAGAAGCAGGTCTAGAGAGAGAGGGAAGCAGGCTCCTTGCTGAGCAGAGAGC
The DNA here is from genome assembly GCF_964662115.1 of Mustela nivalis. Taxonomy (NCBI): domain Eukaryota; kingdom Metazoa; phylum Chordata; class Mammalia; order Carnivora; family Mustelidae; genus Mustela; species Mustela nivalis. The sequence goes on from NC_139021.1 coordinate 143,409,618, forward strand.
CTGATCTGGGGCTCGATCCCAGGACTCTGGGATCATGACCCGAGCTGAAGGCAGAGGCTTTAACCCGCTGAGCCACCCAGGCACCCTGTCAGATATGTTCTTAGTATACATCTTTCAGAGGCTAGATTGGGTCTGGGCAATGGTCTGATATTATTTCTCAGAGTCTTTGATATACTGTTTAGGATCAGATTGAAGCCAAGTGCTGCTGAGAGGTGAACCTAGAAAGTTACATACAGCTTTTCAGAGTCACTTTCCTGAGCTAGTACTTTATGGTCTCCCTGATATTTTCTCTTCACCTGGGGATGCCCTTTTTGTTCCTGCACCTAAAAGCTGATGTTTTATTTTTCCTCTTCTGCTACTTATTTTCCACAGCTATAACAATGTCCAAGACAAAAGTGGTGTATACTTGTGTTCTGTCTATTCTTTGGGGTTCCTGCTTTGCAGTGGGCAGGAAGATAATTGAGATGTCTGAAAATAAGTCAGATTTTACAGTTCCTCTTTCCCAAATATATAGTTATATGTAGGACTGTTTTTATATGTCAAGGTATTTATAGCAGAGATGAAGCTTTACCCAGATGAATCTTGTAAAATTTCTTTCTTTTTTATTTTAAACATTTAATGCGGTGTTCTAAAGACATTTGTTATTCATTAGGATATTGCCTCCTCTCAGGTCAAATTCTTAGTATCCATATGACATCACCATTAAAAATATAATTTATTTCTTATAGCTTTGACAAATGCTTTTTTTTTGCTGTCAGTCAATAATTACCTATTGACATTACTAAATACACATTTGTAGATGCCATACCTAGAGATTCTGATTCAGTGGTGTACAGTATAGTAAATAAAGAAGAAAATGACCTACATGCTTATATCTTCTACTTTAACACTCTTCTTTAATACAGGACATTCCTATGGTCTAGGAGATGTCCTCAGGACAGGTATGTCTGAAGAGGATTGTGATGGTAGCAGTACTGAAGGTTGTTGATTCAGTGGTTGTCCCAAGGCAGTTAGGTACCATGTGAACAAACCTGATCTCTACCCACTCTTGTGCTGCCTTGGTTGGGGGCTTGTCCCTTACCATCATCCCAGGCATATTCTTTACTGGTTCATCTTTCTCAGAGTTGTCTGTGAGTTATTTAACATGCCATTTCTTAGTTGGTTATTCCTAACCAGTTCAGCAAGGAGTAGACCTTAATTCTTTTATTTATTTATTTATTTATTTATTTATTTTTTAAAGATTTTATTTATTTATTTGTCAGAGAGCGAGCGAGCGAGAGCGAGCACAGGCAGAGTGGAAGGCAGAGTCAGAGGGAGAAGCAGGCTCCCTGTGGAGCAAGGAGCCCGATGTGGGACTCGATCCCAGGACGCTGGGATCATGACCTGAGCCAAAGGCAGCTGCTTAACCAACTGAGCCACCCAGGCGTCCCTAGGAGTAGACCTTAATTCTTGTCATTTTTGTTATTTCATTTAAGAATGAGTAGTTTAATTTTTTTCAACTTCTGTTGAAGGGTAGCATACATCTCAGTAAGGTGCTGAAGGTATACCAATCTTAAGTGTACTACTTGAACTTTTCATATGTACTTATCCACATAACCACCATAGAGTCAAGACAACATTTCCAGCATCCTAATAGATTCCCTAATGCTCATTCCCAGTCAGTAGCCCCATTCCCCTGACTCAACCCCTGTTCTTATTTCTAGCACTATAAATTAGTTTTTCTTACTCTCAGTTTTCATATAAATCGAGTCATGCAATGTCTATACTCCTGTCTAGTATTTTTAATCAAATGACTTTTGTGGCCACGCCTTGTTGGGTTATTGTTTCTGACTAAAAAAGAAATACTCAAAAAACTGTATCTAAACTAAAGCATATTTAATTTGACTTTCATTTTGTATTTCTTGTAGGTGTTATAATCTTCAAATTTTCTAGGAAATTTTCCTTATCCTTTTCCCACTCTAAAACTTTGAAAGGTTTTTTGCTTCATCCACTCATGTAGTATCTTACTTACTTCCATAAATGATTCTTGCCTTAACTCTCTTTCTTGCTTTTCTACCTTTTCTTCTACCTGTATGTAGGGATGAAAAGGAGATTTCTGAAATCGTATTTCCTGTTTGTTCTTTGCCATGCTAGCATTTGGATGGGGTGAATTCAGGTTGAAATGAGTATCTTCAGTTAATGTGTTAATCTCATGTTTTCCTTCTCTTCTGACAGCATGATGGAAGTGGTTCACTGCATGATATTCAACTCTCATTGCCATCCAGTCCAGAACCAGAAGATGGTGATCAAATATATAAGGTATGATTAGGAGTCATGCTAAATTTTTCAAAATTATTTTGTTACTAAAATTATAAAGCAGTAACAGCTAAAATATTTAATAATAAATATATTAAAATCTGAAACTTTGCTATGTTGAGTTTTACTTCGGTCTGCTTTTAACTTTTGCTACCTTACTAAATTAAAATAATATCACCGTGGTACTTTAATTTGAATGTATTTTATCAGTTGGACAATTATTTGTCTTTCTATTATAGGTATCCTATACCAATAATATACCAATACTATACCAGTTCTTTTTCTTAAATCAAGAAATTATTAAATTTTTAAGTTCTTTTTGATAATTATGAATAGCAGTTTTTAAAATATAATTACCAATTAAAATGACTCACAGGTACTCCTCATATGTAATCACAACATTGAAAAGATATATGGAAAATGAGATTAATTTATCTCTTCCCATGTTTAAAAATATAATTATAGAAAATGGATACATTTTAGTTTTTGAAAACGTGTTTTTTACAATTTTCCTTTTTAGTTGAAAAAAACTCTTTTCTGGGTGCTTTTGTGACTCAGTTGGTTAAGTGTCTGCCTTCAGCTCAGGTCATGATCCCAGGGTCCTGGGATTGAGTTCTGTGTCAGGCTCTCTGCTTTGTGGGGAGTGTGCTTTTTCCACTGCCCTTCCCCCAGCTCATTCTCTGAATCTCTCTCTCTTTCAAATAAATAAATAAAGTCTTTAAAGAAAAAAGAAAAAAAGCTCTTTTCTTTTGCAGTTATTTCTGAAATACCTATTTCTTAATCACCTAAAGCATTCTTGGTTTAATGTTTCCAAGTAAAATTATTTTTTTTCTTTTGTATTCTATTTTCAGGGTTTGCTAGTCAACAAACAATCTTGAAATATTGGTGGCTTATAATGACAAAAATGTATTTCTCACTTGTTATTTTTCAATATGTTACATATTGACTGTAGATCAGCTGGGACTCTATGCTTCCTCTTCATTCTGGGACCTAAGCTGAAGGATCAGCCCCTATCCTGGAATATGTTTGTATACCTGAGGGAAAAGAACATTGCCAGAACCACATGTAGATTCTGCTTGCATGTTGCGTATTTCACTTCCATAGCAAGTCAAGTAGCAAGTGGTGTTATTAGAGGTCAGAGAAGCATAATTTTCTTGTAGGATGTGGGGTGACTTATTTGTGACTTATTTGGTAACAAGATTATGTATAAAACAACCAAAATCAAAAGAGACTGTAGGATTAATAGTCACATCTGGTTGTCGAGGCTTAGTTTTCAACATGTTATCTTAACTGTTCTTGCACAAATTTCTTCCCATTGCTGTGCTTCCACCCTATTGTGGGTGTGTATAGTATTCTAAATCAGCAGTTCTGCAGTTATGTTCCCAGTTATGTCCCCTGTTCATTCAAGATGGTTTAGTAGTACAGTTTCAAGTGATAAAAATATGGTGACTTGTATCATTGCAAGTTTAGAAACTAAAATCTCCACTGGACATGCCATGTCTCTAATCTTTTATCTTAGGACAGCTTCCTCTCCCATTTCCTTGATGAGCTAGTCTCAACATGGACCACTCTCTTCAAGCCTCATTCTCAGCCACTCTTCTCATTTTCTGTAGGTGGCCTTGTATTCATCAAACAAGATCTGCTACCTGCCTTCCTGCCTTCTGATTTACCTGTATCTGTTAATCATTCTCATTCACTTTGTTCCAGTTATAGGACAAAAATGGCCACTGTGCTGTGGAAGACCACCATTTGTTAGGTTCTTGACTATCTTCTGCTGCTGTTAAGGACCTAACTACCTCCTCCTCACTCATCTCTCATCAGTGTGCTTTCTTTACTTTCTCTTCATTATCGGTTTATAAATTTCTATATCATAAATTTGTCGTAAATTTAGTAAACCAAATAAACCTTTCCTTGACTCTCCTTAAACCTTTTTCCAGTTAACATGGAAACTTGGAAAGATGAAAGCAGTTACTTGTTTTAATGTATAAACATTTGGTGTGACTGTTGTCTTAAAAGCTTTATCCTTGATTTTTATGTCATTTGTCTCTAAAATTTTTTTTTTAAAGATTTTATTTATTTATTTATTTATTTATTTATTTGACAGAGAGAGAGAGATCACAAGTAGGCGCAGAGGCAGGTGGGGGTGAGGGGGGCAGCAGGATTCCCACTGAGCAGAGAGCCGATGTGAGGCTCGATTCCAGGACCCTGGGATCGTGTCCTGAGCTGAAGTCAGAGGCTTTAACCCACTGAGCCACCCAGGCGCCCCTGTCTCTAAAATTTCTTATACTCCTCAACATTTTCCCATTTTCCAATTTCCTTTGTCGGTTCCTTTTCTTCTTTAGAATAGAGATTTATATATTTTGTCCAGTTCTCTTTGACCTTTTTACTGTCATTATTTCATATATGGCATATGCATTGATAACATATATAGTTTCCCTTTCATACTTGGTGATCCAGTTACCCACAGGTACTTCTAACAGTATATCTAAAACTAACTCACAAGTATTCCCCTTTGAATGTGTTTTTCCTCTTTTATTCCCCATTTCTTTTGGTGGCAGTACTAATCACCGTATCACCCAAGCTAGAAATATAGGAAATTACTCTTGACTGCCTCTTGTGTTCTTTCACATGGAGACAGTCACCAAATTCTCCTAATTTTGATTCTTGCTCTTCCTTCTTCTCCCTATTATCATTCTCTTAGGTCAGGCTCCTACTGTCATATGAAGTATGACATCTTAGTAATAAGTTTCCTAAGTCTAATTTGGTTGTGGTTGTCAAGTTTGTTCTCCAAGCAGCTGTTAAAGACATCTCAAATGCACTATCACTTCCCTGGCTTTTTTAGGCCATGCTTGATGTTCATGGCCCTCTATGATTTAGCTCCTGCCCAGTTTACTACCCATATTGGTACGCACTCTTCACTACAGCCTTTGTGTAACAACATCACTGCTTGTAATTCTCCAAATACTCTGTCCTATGCTTGCCTTCACCTCTGTATTGTTGTATCATACTGAGAATCTCTTACTTTAAAATCCAGAGCCTGACAACACTTCTGTGTATTCGTAACTTTTTACTCATCCTTTAAGACTTCACTAGAGTTACCCATTTCCTGATATGTTTTTGCCCATCTTTATGTGTAAAATCCTTAGAGCAGTGCCTGTAATAAAGTTAATTATATTATAACTATATACATGTTGGCTGTTAATATGTTATCACATTGTATTTGAATTTCATTTTCAGGTCCCTTTCCTCCAACACTAGTGGGACCTAGCAATGACTGAATGATGGCTACATAGTATTTCATCAGATTGCTACCTTGTATTTCAGTTACCCCCTTTTTGGACACTGCTAAATTTGTAAACTTTTAGATAATACCTTCTTGTAGGTTTTTCCATACTTAGGATTGTTTCTTTGACATAGCTTCCAGGACTGGGACAACTGAAGCAGAGTGTAAGAATTTTTAAGACTCTTCAATGTAGAGCTGTATGTTTGTCAAGAAAGGCCAGTTTTGATGTCTGATAGTGTACCATTTTTTTCTGCAATTTTGTTAATCACATTGAATATTTCTCTCTTCAACTTAATACCTATAAAATAATACCTTAATACTTGAATTTGTATTTCTTCAACAAGTCATATAGAACATTTTACCAATTACCTACATATTTGTGAGAACAGTCTTATGTGGGGCCTAGAAAACAATCCTGTATATTTGCCACATAGCTTAAAAGTTTAAACATGTATTTCATGATCTGCAATCTCTTTATCTCATTTTTTGGTCTTGATTTATGATTAAAAAAGTTAAGCTCTTTAAATTCAACTGGAAGTCATTTTTTATATATAATGAACAGTTTTATCAAATTCAGTATACATAACATTACAAAAATTTTTTGTCCCCATTTTTGTGATACTTAATATGTTATGTTAAAGCCTTTATAAAATGTCTGTTTCTGATTTCTTGTTAAAGAGACTGCATTATTTTGTGTTTGTTCCTGGTGTATCTGCAAGAGATGGTATACTTTGCTCAGTAACAACACATTATATTTACTTACATATTTTTCTCTCTAGAAAGATATATCATTCACATGTACATATCCTTATTTCCTTGCTGTACTCTTGCCTCAGTATATATTTCTGGATAATTCAATAGTAGTAAACATAGTGGACTAACTATAAGGTAAAGATAATTTACACTTGGAAATATAACTGGATCCCTGCTTTACTTGACAGTAGGTTTCTGTTTAATACTATTAGGAATTTCTTAATAGACTAAATTGACAGGGTATTTTGTCTTTGAGTCAGGCAGTTCTCAGGAAGGTGGCTCATGGAAAAAAAATCTCCCTGTTACCCTACCAGGCATATTTATATTTCTGCAGATTTCTGAACCAGCTGTGAAATGACTCTGTGCCTTTAATTATGCTGTTTTCTGTTTGTTGTGCCCTGCATTATTTTTGATAGGCAACTCTCATACATCCCTTTAAATTTGCCTGAAGTAACTGTCTTATCTGTAATTTATTTTACTATTGGCCTTTTTTCCTGTTTCCCTATCTGTAAAGGGGGATAATAATATCTACCTCAGGGTCTCAGGGTCATACTCAGGATCAGATGCTTAGATATCTAAAAGTACTTTGTTTATAGCATTTGAAAAGTACTTAATGAATGTTAGCTGTGTTGTTATTATTGTTCATTTTTCACATGTTGGGCTCCATTACACTATGAATTCTTTCTTTTTTAAGATTTTATTTATTTATTTGAGTGAGAAACAGAGAGAACATGAATGGGGTGAGGGGCAGAGGAAGAGGGACAAGCAGACTCCTCACTGAACATCAAGCCCCACTCGGGGCTCGATTCCAGGATCCTGATCATGATCTGAGCTGAAAGCAGATGCTTAACCAACTGAGCCAGCCAGGACCCCCCCTACACTATGAGTTCTTAGAAGACCAAAATGGGTTTTTGTTTGTTTTGTTTGTGTATAGGTTAATTGCTGGCATATTTAAGAAGAGTTTTCCCCATAATTTCCCCTTAACAAAAACCATTCATTATTCAATATTCATTGTTGATTTAATGCTTGTTAATTTTTAAAAATATTTCAGAATGAAGATTTATTAAATGAAATAAAACAACTTAAAGAGGAAATAAAGAAAAAAGATGAAAAAATCCAACTATTAGAACATCAGCTTGTAAGTATTATAGTGTAGTACATAAAGTAGAGGCTTTTCAAAGTGCACAATATATGTGTTTTGTTTTGTTTTTTAAAAAGTCTGGCTGGAATTGAAATTTGGCTTTATTTTTGGCTTTTGTGTTATTTTTATATTATATGAATTCTGAAATATGTGATTTACTTCAGTCTAAATATTCAGAAAGCTTAGTCTAAATATTAAGTACTCAAAGTGTAAAGAAAGTCTTCATCAGTCCATTTCAGTGGCCTTCATTTGGATATTCTGATTACATTCATGTTACTGATGAAAAATAAGTGTCTTTCTTCATATGTGTTTAAAGAAATGAACTGGTGAGTTGAGAACAAGGCATTTTTTCTCTGTGAGAAGAGAAATTAAGCTGGATTTTAGGCTTAGATTTCAGTCAGTAAGACTGTCAGAGTGAACAATATGCCAAGAAGATGCTTCTTCCCCATGGATGATACTGAGTGATAACTCAGGGTCATGTTCGAATCTTTGAAACTTTGTAATTGTTACAATTTCAAATGTTAGTCTCATCTAAAATCAGTATGTGCAGTATATTGAACATAATTATAATTTAGTTCATAAAATCGAAAAGGCCAGGATAACAGCATAATGGCATAAAAATGACAACAAGACCAGGAAAATATTTGTTGGAAGTCAAAGCATATTTTGGTATAACAAAGTATTTAGTAATATGAATATCACTTAGAATATAAAGGATATAATTTATTGAACTCTGAGCCGCTGAGGTCAGATCACATAGATCCAACTTATGAATAAATAATGAGGACAGATGGATCAGATGTTATTTTTGAGAGTATAAGGAGAACTTAAAAATCTGAAACACAAATGAATGGGTATTGCAAATCAAGGGCCTACCAAATATAAAATTAATAAAGAAAGTAATAAGGCCTCATGTTTGTATTTCAAAACTAAAGATAAAAACCTAGCCAGTTTTCAGGGAGAAGAAAAACAGCATTAGGAAATTAAGTAAGCTTCAGATTTTGGAAAAATGTGTTACAGAGCACAAGAATTGTGTCTAGTGCACTTCAGAAAAAGGTTATGCCCTCATATTTTATATCTAAACAAATTTTTATTCATATACCAAGGAAAATTTTCAGACCTTTAATATCTTGAAAACTATGCCATCCGGTTATCTTTGTAAAATTGCTTAATAATGCATACCAAATAGTTGAGGGGAAGATTTAAAAAATAACTCAAGAATTTTAGGAGGTTGAGGGGGCATCTGTGTGGCTCAGTCAGTTAAGTGACTGTATCTGTCTCAGGTCATGATCTCAGGGTCCTGGGATTGAGCCCCACATGGGGACTCCCTGCTCAGCAGAGAGTCTGCTTCTCCCTCTCCCTCTGCCCTTCCCCTTGGCTCATGCTTCGCTCTCCTTCTCTCAAATAAATAAAAACTTAAAAAAAAAAAAGAAAGAAAACCATTTTTAGGTAGGCTGGATGAGCTGAACTTCCCAGCCAGTAATGGGAGAAAATTTATTGCTCATTATTTTATCTAATGTAATTATATATCATTTGAATGTTGGACTTTTTGAATTTATACATTTTTATTTTCTTGAAATTAAAAATTTTTAGTTTTTAAATTTTAAATTACTATTAAATTTTAAAAATGTTTACATTAAGTAAAGTACATGTTTGAGGAAGGAAATAAGGAATATCCTGAACTCAGAAGTTTTTCTCTTCTACAAATGGATATCTAGAATTATTTTTAAAATATTCTGATATACTTACATAAATTTAAAAATTTTTATGAAATGCTTTAAAATAACTATTAGGTTAGAATAGTATATTATACAAAAGATAAAATTTTTTAAAAAAGACATAGAAAGTAGAAAAATACCAAGGATATCTAAAAACAGCAGAACTAAGGTGACAAATTAGATCAGATGTAATAACAGTAAATGAAAATAGTCTTATCTCTCTTAGTTTCATTGAGGATTTAATGCAAAATCCATTAATTTTCTTTGTATATAAAGAAATTTAAATCAAATAAAATGGTACAATAATGTTGAACATAAAAGGTTGGGTGAGACAAAATGAAATTACTCTTATCAAAAAAGCAGGGGTTGCAATAAAAAGATAAATCTAAGATGGGAAGAATTATGAAAAGAGGTCACTTTATATTGATGTATGGAATGTATATATTGATGTATGGAATTAGGAATGAAAGGGAGAGCAGTTTATTTATTTTGGAGCAGGGATTGCTGAGGGATTTTTACAGGAACAAAGGGGACTGCGGGTAACATCTGCCTCTTTCACCCCCCAGCATAAACACATGGCCAGCTGTGTGAGGTAGCCAAGTACTGATATTCACTACCTAACTTGGTAACACCAAGCCTTGCCCACTCCCTTGTGCTTTGGGGGATCCACTCTTCCAAGTCACGTTTGCCTCAGTCCCCGTACTGCAGATCCCCTCCCCCAAAAGACCTGCACAAACCTTGGCAACACTGTCTCCTGACCCAGGCATTTTGCAAGGCTGGGTTGGCATCAGGCCCATTGGCAGCAGGCCCTGTGGAAACCCTAGGTGTTAAAATTGTGCACCAACTGGGAACCAAACACTGCCCACAACAGGCAAAGAGAACCTCTGCAAATAACTGGATTAAAAGAAAAAGTGACCAGGACACAACTGCAGGGCCCACACAACACATATAGGAGAACCCCAGAGGATTGTTGAAGAAGAAAACCAAAGCTGAAGGCACCACAATGTCTGATTTCAAGCTATGTTACAAAACTGTGATCATCAAGATACCATGGTATTGGCACAAAAGTAGGACACATAGATCAATGGAACAGAATAGAGACTCCAGAAATGAACCCTCTACTCTATGGTCAACTAATCTTTGACAAAGCAGGAAAAAATACCCAATGGGGAAAAAGAAAGTCTCTTCGATAAATGTTGATGGGGAGAATTGGACAGCTACATGCAGAAGAATGAAATGAAACTGGGCCATTCTCTTTACACCATATACAAGATAAACTCAAAATGGACGAAAGACCTAAATGTGAGAGAGGAAGAAGATATGAACAGACACTTCTCCAAAGAAGACATACAAATAGCTAACAGACACGTGAAAAAATGTTCAGCATCACTAGCTATCAGGGAAATACCAATCAAAACCACAATGAGATACCACCTTATACCAGTTAGAATGGCAAAGATTAAGAAGACAGGAAACAGCAAGTGGCGAGGATGTCAAGAAATCCTCTTACGCTGTTGGTTGGAATGCAAGCTGATACAGCCAATCTGGAAAACAGTATGGAGTTTCCTCAAGGAGTTAAAAATAGAGCTACCTTATGACCCAGCAATTGTGCTAGTAGGTGTTTACCCCAAAGATTCAGATGTAGTGAAAAGAAGGGACACATGCACCCCAATTAGTGTTCATAGCAGCAGTGTCCACAATAGCCAAACTGGAAGGAGCTGAAGTGTCGTTCAATAAATGAATGTATAAAGAAGATGTGGTTCATATATAAAATGGAATATTACTCAGCCAATGGAAAAGATGAATACCCACAATTTGCATAGATTTGGATGGAACTGGAGGGGTTATGCTAAGTGAAAGAAGTCAGTCAGAGCAAGACAATTATCATATGGCTTTGCTCATATGTGGAACATAGGGAATAGCACAGAGGACCAGAGCGTAAGGGAGGGAAAACTGAATGGGAAGAAATCAGAGTGAAGGACAAACCGTGAGAAACTCTGGACTGCAGGAAACAAACAGCGTTATGGAAGGGCGGGGGTTAAAGGATAGGGTAACTGCATAATGGGTATTAAGAAGGGCACATGTAGTGATGAGTACTGTGTGTTATACACAACTAATGAATTGTGGAACACTACATCAAAAACTAATGATGGCTAATTGGACACGATTAAACAAACAAAAAAAAAAACAGAACATTCCTTCTTAAATACCAGAATACAGATTCTTTTAAAGTGCACATGGTACATCCTCCCGAATATATCACATATTAGACCATAAAATAAATCTGAACAGATTCAAAAAGATCAAAGTCATACCATACATCTTTTCTGAGTACAGCACTATGAAATTAGAAATAAGCCACAAGAAAAAAATCTGGAAAGAGCACAGATTCATGGAGGTTGAATAACATACTATTAAACAATGAATGGGTCAACCAAGAAATCAAAGAAAAAAGAAAAAATTATATGGAGATGAAAATTGCTAGCTTAAGAAGCAAGAAACATCTCAAATAAAGAATCTAACTCTAAACACAAAGGGGCTATAAAAAGAACAAACAAAACCCATAACAAGGGGTACCTAGGTGGCTCAGTGTGTGAAAGCCTCTGCCTTCTGCTCAGGTCATGGTCCCAGGGTCCTGGGATCGAGCCCCACATCGGGCTCTCTGCTGAGCGGAGAGCCTGCTCCCCCCACTCTCTCTGCCTGCCTCTCTGCCTGCTTGTGATCTCTTAAATAAATAAAATCTTAAAAAAAAAAAGCAAACCATAACAAGCATAAGGAAGGAAATAATAAAGACTAGAGCAGAAATAAATAATACAGAAACTTAAACAATAGAACAGAGCAGTGGAATCAGGAGCTGGCTCTAAATTGATAAACACCTAGTCCACACTCATTAAAAAAAAAAAAGAGGACTCAAAATCAGAAATGATAAAAAAAAACACCCAAGAGCATAGAAATGCAAATGATTATAAGAGAATATTTTGAAAACTTATATGCCAACAAATTGGACAACCTAGAGGAAATGGATGAATTCCTAGAAATGTTACCTTGCAAAAGTGAAGCAGGAAGAAATAGAAAATTTGAAAAGAGCAGTTATCCAGAATGGAATTGAATCAGTAATCAAAAACTACCAACAAACAAAATCAGGTAAAGACATCACAAAAAGAACTTTAGGGCAATATCTCTGATAAATAGTTGCAAAATTCCTCAACAAAATATTAGCAAATATTTTAATAATACATTAAAATGAACATTAACCATGATCAAATGGAATTTATTGCTGAGATGCAAGAATGGTTCAATGTGATACATCACCTCAATAAGAGAAAAGATAACGATGATCATTTCAAGAGAGGGCATAAAAAACATTTTGGTAAATTACAACATCATTCAAGATAAAAATCCTCAGCAAAGTAGGTTTAGAGGGAACATACCTCAACATAATAAGGGTCACATGTGAGAAACCCATGGCTAACATCATACTCAATGGGGAAAAACTGGGGCTTTTCCATTAAGAGCAGGAACAAGAAAGGATGTCCACTCTCACCATTTTTATTCAACATATCACTGGAAGTCCTAGCCACAGCAATCAGGGAACAAAAAGTAATAAAAGCCACCTATCCATCCATCCATCCAACAAAAAGTAATAAAAGCCATTCATCCATAAGGAAGAAGTAAAACATTCACTGTTTGCAAATAACATGATACTCCATATAGAAAACCCAAAGACTCCATCAAAAAACTACTAGAATTGATAAATGAATTCAGTAAATTTGCAGGATAGAGAATTAGCGTACAGAAATCTGTTGCATTTCTATATACTAATAATGAAGTAGCAAAAAGAAATTAATAAAACAATCTTATTTGCTGTTGCACCAAAAATAATAATTTAAAAAAAAAAACCCTAGGAATAAACGTAACCAAAGAGGTAAAAGACCTGTACTTGAAAACCATGAAATATTGATGAAAGAAATTGAATATGATAGAAAGAAATTGAAAGACATCCCATACCGTGGATTAGAAGAATAAATATTGTTAAATTGTATATACTACCCAAAGCTATCTGCAGTTTTAAAATAGTTGCTATCAAGATACCAACAGCAACTTTCACAGAACTAAAAGGAATCCTAATATTTATATGGAGCCATGAAAGACCCCAAATAGCCAAAACAATTTTGAAAAAACAAAACTGGAGGTGTTTTAGATGTCAGGTTTTATTAAAATCAAATCAATGTAATCAAAACAATGCCCTTGGCATAAAAATAGACACATAGTCAATGGAACAGAATAGAAAGCCCAGAAATAAACCCACAATTATATGGTCAATTAATCTATAAAGAAAGCAGGGATATCCAATGGGAAAGATCGTCTCTTCATCAAATGATGTTGGAAAACTGAACAGCTACTTGCAAAAGAAGGAAACTGAAGGACTTTCTTACATATACACAAAAATAAACTCAAAATGGTAGGAGGAGACAAGCTTGTGGGGAAGTAGGAGGAGGCACCATTTCAACCTATACTCTAATACTTTGCTGATTACCTAGCAAAGAACTCTGATCACCCATGAAATCAGCCTGAGATTAGAATTATACACTTCTGGATCTCAATGGGGGCAGAAGACGCTAGTAGGCAGGTAAAGTGGAGTGGGAACATTGGACTGATATAGGAAGATAAACAAAAGGGGGAGGGAGCCACCAGAAGCAACCCATTGGAAAGTAATACCCCAATACGAGAGTGCCCTGCGATTGGGGACCAGCATTAACTTGGATTCTGGTTGAAAGCACTCAAAAAGAGCAAAGGATCGTGGGGGGGAAATTGTGGGAATTGGGTGGTTAGGGACAGGGGCTTAAGTCCATCAACCCAGGACAGCCACCACTGGCGCTGAGCCAGAGAGAGTGCAGCGAAGAAGCCAGATCTTGGTCCCTGAGTGGCTGGTGTGCCTGAGAGTGTCTGTGTGGCAGCTGCAGCTGAGGGTGAGGGAGCCTTGCCAGCCAGCAGAATCACAGCCTTTTGCACTCTCCATGGGCGCGCTGCACTACCAGAGTCTGAGTTGTGCCCCACACCCTCCCTAAGAGAGGTGCCTGCAGGTGCCAGTTGGCGCTCTCTCAGAGCCAGAGAGTCTGAGCACTCCCTACCCAGGCCAGTGTGAAATTCTCAGTGTGCTGTTGCTTCTTGGGACCTCTCTAGCATGGCTATCTTGGTTTTTGGTACAAGCAGGAGTTCCTGTGACCCCAGAGACTCTGAGTAGGAATGTGCTCTGCCAGTGGCTCAGGGGGAATTTATGTGCTCTGGAGCACCCAGAGGGGAACAGACTGAGGCTTCTCTCTGAGAGGGAGGTCTGGGTGCAGTTTGCTTTTCTCTAAACCTCCAAAAACCATCAAAAGCTGCCAAGGAGAGAGAAAACAGACAAAAAAACCTTCAGAGAAAAAAAGCCTGAAAAACCGGTTTCCTCAGAGCCCACCCCCTTGATGGGGGCAGGAGGACTTAACTCTAGCAAGACTCCCTGAAAATCCACACAGCAGGCCCCTCCCCCAGAAAGCCAGAAAGACAAAAAAAGACAAGAGGACAACCACTACTACTTCGTATATACAACCTTTATTTTTAATTAGTTCCCACTATTCTGGTTCATTTTTTTAATATATAACTTTTTAACCTATTTACCATCACAATGAAATGTCCAGTTCATAAAATTCCATAATAACCTTTTAACCTGAACTTTTTGATACATATACCTGTGTTTTTCTTTTGCTTTTCTATTTTTTTAATTCTTTGAATTTAAATTAATTTTATTTTGGTTTATTCTTTGTTTTTTTATATTTGTATAGAGATAAGCTTCAAGGTAATCCCCTTTCCCCAATCCATGCTACCCCTATAGGTAAGCCAGTTTTTAATCCTCCTTTATCTTAGGAAAGTTGAGTCCTTTAAGAAAGATATCAAGATACATCCAGGAAGAATCAAAATAAACTTCCTCACCCACACTGAGAATTTATAACCACTCTCCCATCATTTTCTTCTGCCAGCGTTTCTGTGTATTTGTTTTTGTCCTGGTAGTATATAAATCTTACACTTGGGGTTCTTTTTGATGAGGTTCTTTTTTTTTGTTTTTATTTATTTATTTTTCTCCTGTCATCTACATTTGTCAGTCTTTTTGTTTGTCTGTTTTTGTTTGTATACTTCATAAATCTTACCTTGGCCCATTTGGGCTGGGCCTTCTTTTATTTTATCTTTCTTTTTTTTCTTGTCTCTCTCTCTCTCTCTCTCTCTCTCTCTCTCTCTCTCTCTCTTTCTTTCTTTCTTTTTTCTTTCTTTTTGGTGGAGACTCTTGATTGCTCAGAAGTCTTCCAGGGTGCACCTTGCCTGCACCATGGTCCATACAATCAGCTACACATCCATTCAGCCATCTCTCACCAAAATGACTAGGAGGAGGAATGCCCAACAGAAGAAAAATTCAGAGACTGGGCCTTCTGCATCAGAGCTATTGCATGTGGACATAGACAATATGTCAGAAAGGGAATTCAGGCTAACAATTATTCAGGCAATAGCTAGGTTGGAGAAAGCCTTTGATGACAAAATGGAATTGATTAGGGCAGAATTGAAAGCCGCCACGGATGATATTCACAATGTTCTCAATGAGTTCCAATCTAATCTAAATTCTCTAAGAGCTAGGGTAACTGAGGAAGAAGATAGAATTAGTGATCTGCAGGACAAACAGAGAAAAGGGAGCAGGAAGAAGCCTGGAACAAACAGCTTAGAAGCCACAAAAACAGAATTAGGGAAATAAATGATGCCATGAAATGTTCCAATGTCAGAATTATTGGAATCTCTGAGGGGGAGGAGAAAGAAAGAAGACTGGAAGATATAGTTGAACAAATTCTCTACGAAAATTTTCCCAGTCTTGCGAATGGAACCAGCGTTTGTGTACTAGAGGCAGAATGGTCTCCCCAACAAGATCATAGACTCTAGGAAGACCTCAAGACACCTGATCGTGAAAATGATGAATCATAATTGTAGACAGGAGTTCTTGAAAGCAGCTAGGGCAAAGAAATTCCTTATGTACAGAGAAAAGCCCATCAGAATAAATTAGACCTGTCCACAGAAACCTGGCAAGCCAGAAAGGGCTGGCAAGACATATTCAGGGCACTAAATGAGAAGAACATGTAGCCAAGAATACTTTATCCAGCAAGACCGAAATTCAAAATGGGTGGAGAGATAAAGAGCTTCCAAGACTGGCAAGTTTTAAAAGAGTATGCAACCACCAAGCTGACTTTGCAGGAAATACTAAGGGGGGGTTCTATAAAAGAGGAAAAATCCTAAGAATATCATTGAACAGAAATATATGGGGACAATCTATAGAAACAAAGACTTCACAGGTAACACAATGTCAATAAAAACATACCTCAATAATCACTGTCAACATGAATGGCAAAAATGTGCCCATAAAATGACACAAGGTTGCAGATTGTATAAAACGACAGCACCCATCCATATGTCATCTACAGGAGATACATTTTGAACATAAGCATACACCCAGACTGAAAGTGAAGGGATGAAGAAGTATCTTTCATAGCAATGAGCTTCAAAAGAAGGCTGGGGTAGCGATTCTCATATCAGATAAATTAGATTTTAAACTAAAGACTGTAGTCAGAGATATAGAAGGACACTACATCATTCTTAAAGGGACTGTCCACCAAGAAGATATAACAATTGTAAATATTTATGCCCCCAATATGGGAGCAGCCAATTACATCGGAAAACTGTTAATCAAGATAAAGAGTTATATTGATATGAATACATAAATAGTAGGAGATCTTAACACACCTCTCTCAGTAATAGACAGATCATCCAAGCAGAAAATCAGTAAAGAAACAAGAGCATTGGATGACACATTGAACCAGATGGACCTCGTAGATATACATAGAACATTCCACCCTAAAACAACAGAATACTCATTCTTCTCAAGTGCACATGGATCCTTCTGCAGAATAGACCACATACTGGGTTACAAATCAGGACTCAACCTATACCAGAAGACTGAGATTATTCCCTGCATATTCTCAGATCACAATGCTTTGAAACTGGAGCTCAACCACAAGGAAAAGTTTGGAAGGAATTCAAACACCTGGAAGCTAAAGACCACCTTGTTTAAGAATGCTTGGATCAACAAGGAAATCAAAGAAGAACTTAAAAATTTATGGAAACCAATGAGAATGAAACCAACTTCGGTCCAAAACCTATAGGATACAGCAACAGCGGTCCTAAGGGGAACACATAACCATCTAAGCCTCTCTCCAAAAAATTGAAAAATCCAGAATACACCAGTTATCTCTACACCTTAAAGAACTGGAGAATCAACAACAAATTAAGCCAGCTCCACACACAAGAAGGGAAATAAGCTCAAATTGACTTTTTTTTTTTTAAAGATTTTATTTATTTATTTGACAGACAGAGATCCCAAGTAGGTAGAGAGGCAGGTAGAGAGAAAAGGGGTCCCTGTTGAACAGAGAGCCCGACGTGGGGCTCGACCCCAGGACCCTGAGATGATGACCTGAGCCGAAGGCAGAGGCTTTAACTCACTGAGCCACCCAGGGGCCCCAGAAAATAAACTCAAAATGGCTTGAAGACCAAGGTGCCTGGGTGGCACAGTCAGCTAAGCATCTGCCTTCAGCTCAGGTCATCATCTCAGGGTCCTGGGATTGAGCCCCAAGTCAGGCTCCCTGCTCAGGAGGGCTCTGCTTTTCCCTTTCTCTCTGCCTTTCCCCCCACTCATTCTCATTCTCATTTTCATTCTCATTCTCATTCTCTCTCTCTCAAATCAATAAATAAAATCTTTTAAAAAATGGATTAAAGACCTAAATGTGAGATCTAAAACCATAAATATCCTGAAAGAGAGGATAGGCAGTAAGTTCTCTGACATTGGTCATAGCAACATTCTTCTGAGGCAAGGGAAACAAAAACAACAATAAACTATTGAGATTACATCACAATTAAAAGCTTCTGCAGGGGCGCCTGGGTGGCTCAGTGGGTTAAGCCGCTGCCTTCGGCTCAGGTCATGATCTCAGGGTCCTGGGATCGAGTCCCGCATCGGGCTTTCTGCTCAGCAGGGAGCCTGCTTCCCTCTCTCTCTCTCTCTGCCTACCTCTCCATCTACTTGTGATTTCTCTCTGTCAAATAAATACATAAAATCTTTAAAAAAAAAAAAAAAAGCTTCTGCACAGCAAAGGAAACAACCAACAAAACTAAATGACAGTCTACTGAATTGGAGAAGATATTTGCACATGACATATCCAAGAAAGGGTCAGTATCCAAAATATATAAAGAACTTACACAATTCAATACCAAAAAGACAATCCGATTTAAAAATGCACAGAAGACATGAACAGGCATTCCTCCAAAGAAGACCTACAGATGACCAACAGATACATGAAATGATGTATCATTTATCATCAGGGATAATCAAAATCATAGTGAGATAACACCTCACATCTGTTAAAACGGGTAAAGTAAAAAACTCAAGAAACAAGTGTTGGCGAGAATATGGAGAAAAAGGAACCCTTGTGCACTATTGTTGGGAATGCAAAGTGGTACAACCACTGTCAAAGACAATGTGGATTTTCCTGAAAAAGTTAAAAATAGAATTATTCTATTTCAGTAATCACACTACTGGATATTTACCCAGAGAATACAAAAACACTAATTTGAGGGGGCATATGCACCCCTATGTTTATCTCAGCATTGTTTATAATAGCCAAATTACAGAAGAAACCCAAGTGTCCATCAATAGATGAGGATAGAGATATGTTTTATATATGAGAGTGAGAGAGAGTGTGTGCTTGGATGGATATGTATACATATATATGTAATATATATGTGTACCATTACACACACAAAGATGCATATATGTATGTGCACTGGAATATTATTCAGCCATAAGAAAAAATGAAATCTTGCCATTTGCAACAACATGGATAGAGATGAAGTATTATGCTAAACGAAATAAGCCAATTAGAATAAGACAAATGCCATTGGATTTCATTCATGTGTGGAATTTAAGAATCAAAACAAGCAAATAATGGAAAAACAAACTCTTAACTATAAAAAACTAACAGGTGGTTACCAAAGGGGAGGTGGATTGGGCGGGGGTGAAATAGGTTAAGGGGATTAAGAGTGTGTTTGTCTTGATGAACACAGTGATGGATAGACTTGGTGGTTCACTATGTTGCACATCTCAATATATCACTGTATGTTAACTACACTGGAATTTAAGGGAAAAAAAATGTGAAGGATTTTCAAGGTGATTTCAAAGTCCCTTTCTAGTTCTAGCTATCTATGCATTTTATCTTAACCTGAGTTTGCATGTACACTTTCAGAAAATTGACAATATAAAGTGTTAAATTCATATTTTGTGTGAAATGTTCATATATAAAATCAGATTGCAGTGCTCCAAGTATTTAACTGGATTGTATAGAAGCTCAGCTATTTAAATCTTATTTAAAATGCTGAGAATGCTCTTTTATTTTTCCCTAAGTATACTAAGTAGTAAGTTAATTTAGATACATTTACACATTGAAGCCTTAGAATAATCTGGTAAAATTATTAGTGTAGAATTTTCTTTATAGAGTCATGGAAAGTAGAACTCAGCTTAAGCAGGTTAGCTGTGTCATAGATTTGAAAAACTGTGGATTATATACCTGGTTTCAAATTCTGCCCTGAAACTAAATAGCCATGTTGTTTTAGGGAAGTTACTTTATTTCTCCTCAGCCTCTTCTGTATGTGTGTGTAATAAAAATAATACAATATAGGATTATGATAGTCTAATAAACTATGTATGAAAACTGAGTAATGCTATACCTGGGCCATGGGTGCATGATTAATACTACTCTTATTGATGATTTGCCCCAAATCACCCATCTAGTAAATCAGTGTATATCTTAAGATGTTATGTTACAAGTAAAAGTCTTTAACTAAAAGAGACTTAAAAGTTAGAACATCTTTAAACTCAAATAACAAAATTGTGTAGATCTCATGGTTACTTAAATGGTCATTTCGGTAATGGTGAAGTTCTAGGTTGGTTTTCTGGAATCTTTTTGGCTGTCCTGTGCTGGTTACAAGATGTATTCTGTAGTTCTGTGTGTCATATACTCCTGTATTGGTCCCCAAATGTAGGAAAAGGACCTTCTTTTCTCTAGTATGCCTTAAAAAAAAAAAAGACATTTATTTATTTCAAAGAGAAAGAGGTAAGGAGAGGAGAGAAAGAGAATCTCAAGCATGGGGCTTGATGCAGGGCTGGATCCCACGACCCTCAAATCATGACCTGAGCCAAAACCAGGAGTTGGATGCTTAACTGACTGAACCACCCAGGCATCCCTCTAGCATACCTATTTTTAAAATCAAGAGCACATTCTCAGAAATTATCCAGACTTTGCGTATGTTTTATTGGCTAGGTTTGGAATCTATCACTTCCTAAGCATGGTAGAATGGGATTAATCTGATTGGTTCACACTAATCAAAATATATCATTGGGTCAAAAGGTAGGATACACTTTCCTGAATATGGGACTACATAGAATTTGAGCCTCCAAACAGAATCTGTCAGCAAAAAGAAAAGCATGTGGACAGGGAATGAGTCGGGTAGTTGTTTCACATCTATTGAAATGTCACTAAAAACTAGGTTTTTCGGGCGCCTGGGTGGCTCAGTGGGTTAAGCCGCTGCCTTCAGCTCAGGTCATGATCTCAGGGTCCTGGGATCAAGTCCCGCATTGGGCTCTCTGCTCAGCAGGGAGCCTGCTTCCGTCTCTCTCTCTCTGCCTGCCTCTCCAACTACTTGTGATTTCTGTCAAATAAATAAATAAAATCTTTAAAAAAAAAAAAAAACTAGGTTTTTCAAATTATAAAAAATTCAAACATTTGCCTAATATTGTTCTTCATATGTTAGTTAACAGATTGACTACAAAAAGGAAATTACTTCTGGAACTGCAGTAGTCAGGATAGAATACATAATGTGCTTGCACTAAGATAAATATTTTTTCTTTATATACCTTCCATATATATTAAAAGTTATGTCCTATTATAGTGAATTCTCTGAGACTTTTTTTAAAAAAATATTTTTATTTTATTTTACTTTTGAGAGAGAAAGAGAGCATGGGCAGGGGGGAGGGGTGAAGGGAAAGGGAGAGAGAGAATCTCAAGCAGACTCTGCACTGTGCCAGATGCAGGGCTCCATCTCAGGATTCTGAGATCATAACCTGAGTCGAAACCAAGAGTCAGATGCTTAACCAGCTGAGCCACCCCAGTGCCCCCATGAGACTCTTAAGTTGCCTACTTAATATGGTGAATTTTGTTTCATTCACTATCCCATTTTTTAGGAATGGGAAATATGTCTGTACTATAAGAAATGGAAAATGTCTATTCTGCAGAGATTTTTGTTTTTAATTAGATCTTATTTTATATATGGAAAATGGAGTGATCTGATTGAAAATAAGAAAAATTCTGAATTTTGGTAAATTTTTAAAAATAAGACACCTAATTTTAATTTGATGCAGTAGTTAAGAATTTGTTATGTAGGTTTTCCTATAAGAACGTTTACCTCCAGTGAGATTGTTTAATAAATAATATATATATTCCAATATATGTATTGGAATATAACAATACTCCACACTAGGGAGAAGTTCACATTATGTCTTCTTGTTCTTTTTAAAAATTTGATCATTATTTATTTGAGAGACCAAAGTTTCCACAAAAGGTACGTTGCTTTGTGTTGTCTAAATGAGTTTGCTTTGAGTGGAATCATATGCAGAGAATTCATTTGTGAACTGGAATGGTCAGATGGATCTTGTCAAAATTCAGTGGTCCTTCAAATTCTTTTGTTCAATAAGGGTAACACATCATTAAGAAGGCTTAAAAGCACCACACATGTGAATAGACAGCCTTATCTGTGGACCGGTGGTGTTTAATATCCATAGAGTGCCATCAAAAATGAATTTAAGAAACTCTGGTGTAGTGACTGTAGTACCATTATAGTTTAGAGAAATACATTATATTTTGCAATTGTATTCCTTATAATCTGTATATTGTTATATATATTCTACATTATTATATATACATTATTATATATATTAATATATATTATTTTTATATACATAGTATTATATATTTATACACATAAGATCGTAGATAGTGTATTTATGGACAGTGTAAGAGATTCCCAAGGTTAATTTTCACTATACAGAATTTTAGCTTTACTGAGTGACTCTGGAATCCAGTCTCTGAATAAGATGGGAGACTAATGAATAGACCTGGATATTTGCTTTTTTTTCATGAGGGTGGTCTTTTACCCTTTAAGAGAGCCTCTAATTATTTTTTTAAAAGATTTTATTTATTTGTTGGATAGACAGAGATCACAAGTAGGCAGAGAGAGAGGAAGGAAAGCAGGCTCCCCGCTGAGCAGAGAGCCCACTGCGGGGCTTCATCCCAGGACTCCGGGGTCATGACCTGAGCTGAAGGCAGAGCCTTTAACCCACTGAGCCACCCAGGTGCCCCAACCTCGAATTATTTTTGTATGTATATATGTGTATATAGAATTATACCCGTGTAAATTTTGTGGTTTTATTCAGGCAACTCGGTGTAACTGCCACCAAAATTCTAAAGAGGAAAAATGCACATATGCTGATAAATATACTCAAACACCCTGGAGAAGAATTCCTGTAAGTAACATATGCCCTTAACCTCTTCTCTTGTCATTTACTCTTTTGATGTTCGTTTCACTCTTTTTACTTTAATCTAATAATTTTGAATCTGCCATGGCTGTAATTTTTTTTTTTTTTTTTTAGGTAAGTTGATTTTTCTTGTCTCTTAGGTGTTTATGTGCTTTCTAAAGCTTCTCTTGTGTGTCTTATATAAATGAATGTGCATTTAATAGCTTTTCTGTTCTGCACACTACAGCGCATTTTATTTGAATGTTTAGTCTCCTCTCATTGCATGTATTTATGAGAGTGGTATTTCTCCATGCCCTAAAAGAAGTAGAAATTTAAAAAGAAATGCAGTCTTCCCTTTTTAACAGCATGACTCTTTGGAAGTACGTGATGTAGCTTATTCTTTTGTTGTTGTTGAAACTTTCAAATATATTCTGTTATAATTACTCAGATGTTGAGGCTGTTAAGAATAAGTGCATTAAAATATAGATAGTAAAGGTTATGTTTAGGCATGGTTAGGGAATGGTTTCTTCTAAACAGTATAAAGTAACCAAGTTTTCTTGTTTTTCAAAACATATTTAGGCTAACATACACTGACCATAATTTAATCTGAGTTCTGAAAATAAGTTCAGGATGTGCCTGAGCCAGAGGGTCATCGCATGGCCTGCTAGTCTTCCTAATCCTGTTGTTGGGTGCCAACTAATAGACATTTTTTTTAAGAGAATGCCTAATAAGCCACATTTGACTCTTCTTTTGCCTTGTTTAACAGTGGAATCGTAGTAACAGAAATGAACAGGGAACCATAATGGTTACTATAATCAACAACCCAATTTTTAAAACTTAGCTATAGGCTTTAAAGTTTATAAAATACTTTTTTGTTTTTTATCTAATAAGTAACATTTTTGTGTGTGCTCACATAAGGTGCGATACTAATAATTTATTCAACAAAAGTTGATGAGTCTCTCCCATCTCAGTTATTAGGCTCTTGAAGTAGAAATAAGAATTGGGGAAGAAAATGCACAGACCATTCAGGATTGCTTCTTTCATGAGCAGGTGTTTATTAAAGGGACTGGTGGTGTGATACACTTAGAGTGCATTGAGTTCTGTTAGGTTCAAAGGATTGGGAAAGTCTAGTCTGAAGAATCAAGGAGCTTGGTGAAAAAGGTGAAGGTTGTGGTTGAATTCTAGAAAGTAAAAGATGTCAGTAGACAGAGAAGATAGAGTATTTCTTTAAAGGATGTGGAAGCTTAGTGTGAAGGAAATTTCAAAACAAGACTATGCCTTTTGCTTCTAGATGAAAGTTTGGGTTTCCCTGTTTCTTCAATTTTCCTCACAGATGTTTGTATTTTCAGACACTATTACTAAGTAGATTGGTGATTTAAGTGTGAGATGTTCCATTTTCCCATCCTCATGGGAGTTTTTATACCATCTCTGGATTCCTTCATCTTCTGTTCTGAAAACTGTTAATCAGACAAAAAGTAAATGGTATAAAACCAACCCCAAGACATTGCTCAGTTATTTTACTATAATTTGAGCGAAATGAAGGTCAGTTTTCCAGCCTAGTACTTTAATAAACCCAGACTTCAGGCTTCCTTGTTATCTACTGAATAGGAATCACTTGGCTTAGCACCTTTGTTTATAGTTATCCAAGTTAACAGAAGGCAGGGAGGTTAAATGGCATATTAAAATTTCCATAGTCAGTCAGTGGCTAAGATAGGCTACTGACTGCTAGTACAAGGTTCTTTCACCCAGAGGTGCGCTGAGGAGCCTTAAAGGATTGAGAGATATTTGCAGATTGAAATGGAACAAATATCCTTGACAAAAGGAACAGTACAAGTAAAGGTGATGAGGTAGGACGATACATTTAGACAACAGTAAGTATATGATTTTGGCTGCAACACAGTTGTATGTTTAGGAAAGTAGTTGAAGTTGTGTAAAGTCCATTTAAAAATAGAATTAAAAATTTTATCTGCAAAAGTAGTTTTATTGAGTTGTATTTAAAGAGGTAGTTACATATATTTACTTAGATAATTATTAACTATTGAGGTTAAATTTTGAGTTTATTCTCTCATTTTTATGTTTTTTGGACTTAGGATTCATTTGAAATAAAATTACCTTATTTTAGAAACCATTTACTATAATGAAGATTTTCTTTTCTCTTCTAAAAAGTTATACTTGATTCTGCACGTTCGTTTTTTAGCAGGAACCCAACATCTTTAAGCAAGATGTTGGTGATGGGGAGGTGCAGTGGGATCCTTCTTTGACCACAGTGATTTTGTTAGGTAGCAGTTTGGGGAATCAAAGCATGTTGTATTTCAAAATCTCCAGGTTGAGTGTAGGTAACATTTTTTGATCTGGCTAGTAAGACTTCGGGAAGATTGAAAGTTAGAGTCTGAATCCTTGTTCTTTACCATTTCCTGAATATCTTGGGGAATTTAATTGCCCTTCTTGACACTCTTAGTTGAGGATCTCCTTCAGAGGTTTATGAGGCATATGTAAGCATGTCCTCAGAATACTTCTGGCATCCAAGGAAATAATCTGGTTATAGTAGAAGGCACAGAAGGATGGTTGAGAAGAGAGAGGTACCATTCATAACACTTGTTGGCAGTCATTTGGGACATGGAAAGAAAAATGAAAAAAAAATGGATATTTTTAGAAGAAATAAAGGAAAATAAGGGCGCTGGATTTTAGATTTAGAGAGGGAAAGACAGAGGAAAAGGAGATATGAATGAGCTGTCAGAAAAGATGCTACCTTAAGAGGAAAGTGGAGGGTGCCTGGTGGCTCAGTTGTTAAGCGGCTGCCTTTAGTTCAGGTCATGATCCCAGGGTCCTGGGATCAAGGCCTACATCAGGCTCCCTGCTCAACGGGAAGCCTGCTTCTCCCTCTCCTGCTGCCCCCTGCTTGGGTTCTCTTTCTCTCTGTGTCTCTCTCTGTCAAATAAATAAATAAAATATTTAAAAAGAACAAAAGAGGAAAGTGGATAAGTCTGCTTCTGGTGAAATAATTTATCTGAGGGACAGAGTACCCAGATAAAATGGTGAAATGGGTAACATGGAAAAGAACAGTAGTGTGGAAGGTATCTAATCATTCACACAAAAACAGTTGAAGTGAGACTAGGAATACTAGGAAGATGGTGATTATGTGAGAAGAGATGGTGATTATGTGAGAAGATTCATTTAAAATTTTAAACTTATAAAAGTTTATTTTTAAAGATAGTATGACATTATTATTTGTGTACAAGCATGTTCTTATAAGTAGCATTATCTTGGACTGAATTAAATATTTTTAATGTATTTCTAGTATTGTTTCAAAGCATTTAACATCACTGTGTGAAGATTTACACATTAAGTAATTCTAAATTTTTGCAATATATACATTTTACAGAGCCTTTGTTTAAATATCTTAAATGAACTAGAGAAGCCAAAATAGCAAAAAAGAGAAAATTAAAAAAAAAAAAAAAAGAAAAAGAAAAAAACATTTCTAGACTCAGACCATCAACTGTCTTATTATTTATCCCTTGAATCTCAAAAAAGGGATTGTAAAATGGACACAAAGGATCTTCTTGGCCTGTCAGATAATGAATGGCTCACCTGGATTCCTTTTAAAATTTAGTGTAGAAATAAATGCTGTCTTATCAGTATCAGTGAGAAAGTTGCCTACCAGTTGAAATTCAGAATATGCACAATTAGATCTGTTACTAGTTTTCTTTCATATCTTAAGAACTCACTTCATTATATAGCAGAGAGGTGAGGAAAGATAATTTCCTATATATTTTAAAATGTTCTCTTAGAATTAGCTTCTAGTAGTGGATCAGAGATTTAATCCATTTTATAGTTTAATAGATATGTATGTGACTTACATAAATTCAGCAATTAGAATATGGTCAGGATTATCAGCAATTCTTTGTGCTTAGAATTAGGTTCTCATGTCTCAGATTTACTAGATTATACATACAGTTCAAAATATCATAGTCAAGTATGTTCCTATAATAGCTATTTATAAAATAGAAAAGATAAAATCAGAAAATTGTATCACAGACATATCACAGAAATCATGTCAACTGTTCATAATTTCCCAAGGAGAAGGAGTTTGCTAACTTCCTAGCAGCATGCTATATGTACTATTAAAGAACTCTGCTCCCTCCCTTTTTCTGCTTGCCTGGGAGATAACATAAAATACTACGTGAAAGGGAACATCATAACCTAAAGATGTGTCTTAAGAGAACTCTCTCCTTAGTCCTTTTTCTTTCACACTGTATGCCTTCCTGATTTGAGAATGGGAAGCGTTATTAGTTAATTTTTATGTGAGATTAATGTCCTGATTTTATACTTTGTCATTTCATTTTATCCCAGTTGGTGAGGTGTTATATTACTACTCATATATATTCCAGAGGGAATTAAGGATTTCTTTGTGGAGGTCTTTATTTACATTCACTGTTGTTTATATATAGCATATGCCACTAGAAGTATTTTTAAGTGAAATATACATATAATTTGGTATTTAAACAAATAATTATAATGTGATCATGTAATTATTTTTAAATTTTTGGTGTCCAAAAGAAAAAAAATTTTTATGTGTGATCATTTTTAGATACGGACCATTGAGTATGGTCTGTGTTTCAATGAGCTAAATGCTGACAGGAGCCATCTTTACTGAGACATCACATGCCAGCCACATGTATTTATGACAATACAACAAGAATCCTATTATGTGTATTGTTACACTGATTTTTAAACATTTATACTATAGCTTCTTTGGATACATCTGAAACCACTAACAGAATTGTTTTTCAAGGCTAAGAACAAATTAAATATGACCATTTTAGCAATTGAGTGATTTATCTAGTCATAAATTTTAGGGGTATCTAAATCGGCACCCTCTAATACCAAATGCCAGAAATATAGAAAGAATTTTTAAAACTTTTTTTTAAAAGATTTTATTTATTTATTTGACAGAGAGAGATCACAAGTAGGCAGAGAGGCAGGCAGAGAAAGAGAGGAGGAAGCAGGCTTTCTACCAAGGAGAGAGCCCGATGCGGGGCTCGATTCCAGGACTCTGGGATCATGACCTGAGCTGAAGGCACCCCATCATTTTTAAAACTTTGTTTAAAGTATCCATTGAAGAAGCAAAGTTTTATCTACACTGTAATTGGAAAACAAAGGACAGTACCAAAGTTTTCTACTACTGGGATCGCTTCATTTGTGTAATACAGAGTTCAATTTACTGACTTGTACATCAAGGATGTAGGCAGGATGTAGAGAGATTTTGCTCTTAGAAATTTAATGATAGCAATCAGATGAGAAATGGATAATCCTGTTCACTTTCAGGAAGCAACTTGATAAATCAAGTTAGGTGAAGTTAGGTGGAGAGGAAGATTCAGAGTGTAGAGGGGACTTGAGTGCATAGAAGGCAGAAATCTTTCTAGTGCTAGAGCTTCATCTACTAGGAAAGCTCAGTGTTGTAGTGCCAAGTGCCACAGACCCTTCCGGAGCAAGTAAGACTATTCCAGGGAGCTTCCTAGACTTTCCCAGAAGAGGGAGAAATTGGCAAACTAATCATGAATCAGGAAGAGTTTTATCTCTTCGGTGTTAAGATGAAAATCCCCTAAACTTACTTGAGGTGAAAACTCTCATCTGTCCTCACATCAGCATTAAGAAAAAGCAGCTATTTGAGGGAAGAGCTAAAAGTGTTCTTGGAAGAATTGACTCACAGTTCCTTGTCTAATCCCACACAGAGTTCACACAGTGTTTTATGTGAAGACCTGGTAGGCAGAGAAAGAGAGAAATGAAGTAGGCTTGAGAGAAATGAAGTTACCTCTAAAACCCTGAGTTTCATACACTTCTGTTTTTCATGTTTTCCTTTTCCTTTATTTGGTTTTTTTTTTTTTTTTTTGTCCCACAAATTTAAAGTATAAATTAGAACATTGTGCATATTGTTAAACTGTTTATGTCAGATATCCCAGGTATGTTTTTCTACAAGTAGATTTTATTTTCCTGCTTGGATTCCAGGAATATATTCATATGCATACCTACTTCTCTTTGTTTCATATAAAACAAAGTGTTTTAGAGAAACCACATTTCTCTAGCAGAAAGCATCTCATGTCTGCCATTTCATCTTAGAAGTCATCAGAAGATTTAAAATAGATGCAGATGAGCAAAAGATACTTTCTCGGCTAGAGCTTAAGGAACTTTATGAGTTCATTGCATCAACCAAGAAAGAATTATGCACTCTCTTCCCTCTCTATTAGTGCTCCAGTAGAAATATAATGTGAGCTGAATATATAATGTAAATGCCCTAGAATCCAAATTAAAGAGAAATACAGAATTAATTTTAAACAAAATATCTGATTAACCCAGTAGTATCATTAAAAAGTGGAATCAGTATAAAGAAGATATTGAGAATTTTTACATTCTGAGCTTTGGTTTTTATTTTTAACCAATTCTTTGACATTTAGGGGTATTTTACATTTATACAGCATTTCATTTTAGAGTGTCCATAATTCAGTTCTGTGTGACGGTCATTGGATTAGGTTCTAAACCTGTACTAAGTAGCAGGAATTAATGATCTCCACCAAAGTACATTCCTTCAGCTTTTAAACCATAGATTCATTTTCTGATTCATTCCGTGAACTTAGACTAGTTTATTCTGTATTTCAATCCCAGTGTGCTAAGGGTTTTGGATACTAAATCAAAGACATTGCTGGATTCTTAGGGTAAATCTGAGATGATAGGAGAGTGAAGCTCTATTTCTGGACCAGAGAAAGGTGGACATGTTTTCCAGATTTGGGGACTAGACCTTCTGGATCTCAGATCCATCTTAAAACTGCTGTCACTTATGATACACTTCAGTTCAGGAGTGTAGCCTGTTCCAGCACTCACTGCTGGAACAGATCCGTACATCTGGGAACTTGGGTTGCTTCTGCTGACTTTTTGCTAAAGATCAGGTCTCCCGCCCTTACCTTACATCTTATAAATCCTGAGTCTTCAAAGTTTCAAAGTTAAGTTCTTCTCCACAAGTTCTTTTTTGTTTTAGAAACACTCCCAATAGATAGGGAATCAGGGGGAGGCAATACCTGCTCTTAATGCTGCTGCTTAGTGTTGCCTAAATGTCTGGTATTCTGAACTTGCCTGGTCTCAGGGTTTAGTTAGTCTTGTATTTTATAGCTATTTCAGTTGTTCATTGTCAAAAGGACTAAATAATCTTTCTTCTTTTCATACTCAGGGAAATTACCTGCAGTTTATAGAGATATTTTCCCCAAGAAAATATAACCCTACCAATATAATCAGCATTTTACGTAGTCTTCTTCTGTATTATTCTAATATGCATTATGGTTTTATTCCTCTATTTTTAAATTTTTGTTTTAAATACTTACAGATCCATAAAAAGTAATAAAAATCCTTTGTATGGTTCACCCAATATCCCGTAATGATTACATTTTATATAAGCCTAGTACAGTATCAAAACCAGGATATTGTTTGTAGTATGTATGTAGTTCTGTGCCATTTTATTACTGTGTAGATTCTGGCAACAACACTGTATTTAAGAAGCAGAATTACTGCACCTCTACAAAGTTCTGCCTTGTGTGCTGCCTTTTAATAATCACAGTCATTCCCTTCTTCCTCTACCATTCCTCATGGCAACCACTAATCTGATTTTCCATGCCTATTAATCAAATCATTTCAAGAATGTTATGTGATACTATATAGTGTATGAGCTTTTGAGATTCCTTTTTTCACTCAGAATAACACCTTGGAAATTCATCCAAAGAATTGTGTCTATCAATAATTTGTTCCTTTTTATGGCCAAGTATTGTTCCATTGATATGGGTCATTGAGAGACATTTTGATCACTTCTAGTTTTTAGCTATTACATATAAAGCTCCTGTGAGTGTTTGTGTAGATGTAAATTTTCATTTCTCTGGGATAAATGCCCAGTAGTGTGATTTCTGGGGCATATGACAGTTCTCTGTTTAGTACTCAAAAAAATTACCAAGCTGTTTATCACAAATGCCAGAACAGATTCTCATCAACATTGTATGAATGACAGTTTCTCTGCATCTTTACCAGCATTTAGTAGTAGTATTATTTTTTAATTTTAGCCATTCTGGTAAGTATGTATTGCTATATCAGTGTAGTTTTAATTTCTATTTCCCTAATAACTAATGGAGGTAATGTCTTCTTATGTGCTTATTAGCCATTTTCCTTGAAATATATCTTCATGTCTTCCCATTTTCTCACTTGACTTTTAATTTTTTTACTGTTGAATGTAGAGTTCTTTATATACTCCCCGAGTCCTTACATAAGAGTAAAGTATGTGGTTCCAGGTATTCCCGCCCTGTCGATAGTTTGTCTTTCCATCTTCTTCATAGAGTCATTCAAGAGTAAAAGATTTTAATTTTGATGTCCAATCTATCAACATTTATTTTCTTTTGTGGATTTTTTTCTTTTGTGGATTTCTTTTTATGTTATATCTAAACTCTTTATAAACCAAGGCCAAGACACTGAAAACTTTTGTTTTCTTCTGAGATGTTTATAGTTTTACACTCTACATTTAAATCTGTGATCCATGAGGCACCTGGGTGGCTCAGTCAGTTAAGCATCTGCCTTCAGCTCAGGTCATGATCTCAGAGTCCTGGGATCCAGCCCCCTCTTGAGCTCCCTACTCACTGGGGAGTCTGCTTTTCTCTCTCCCTCTGCTCCTCCCCCTGCTTGTTCTCTCTCTCTCTCTCTCTGTCAAATAAATAAATAAATAAATAAATAAATAAATATCGTTGAAATAGATAACTCTGTAATCCATTTTCCATGAATTTTTGTAAGACATGAGGTTTGGGTCAAGGTTCATTTTTTTCCTACAAATATCCAGTTACTTTGCACTATTTTAAAAAATATTATCCTTTCTCTATTAAATTCCCTTTGCATTTTTGTCAAAAGTCAGTTGACTATATATTTGTATATATCTACTTCTGGGTTTTCTATTCCATTGATCTGTTTGTCTACGCCTCCACCAATACTATACTGTCTTGATTGCTGTAACTATAAAAAGTCTTAAGTTGAACGATCATCCTACTTTTTCTTTGTCATAATTGCTTATGTATTCTAATTTATTTGGTTTTCAGTGTAATTTTAGACTTAGCTTGTGTTTATCTAAAAAAAAAATCTTGCCAGGATTTTGACAGAAAATATGTTATACCTAAATATCATCTTGGAATTAACATCTTTAGTATATTGAGTATTCTAATCCTTGAATAAGGTGTATCTCTTTATTAATTTAAATCATTTTAAAAATTTCTTTAATGAACATTTTCTAGTTTTCAGAATACGAGTTCTACATATGCTTTCTTTGATTTATTATTTCATCCTATTTAGTAATTATAAATGGTATTGTCTTTTAAATTTCAGTTTCATATGCTTATTGCTGGTATTTAGAAGTGCAACTGACTTTTGTTTATGGATCTTGTATCCTATGAACTTAATAAACCTATTTCCTAGTTCTGGGTTTTTCCTATAGATCTATATTTTCTGTGTGGACTGTCATGTCATTAGCAAATAGGAACAGTTTTCTCAATTTTTTGATCTATATGTCTTTTATTTCCTTTTCTTACATCATGCCACTGGGTAGGACTTCCCATAGTATGTTGAATAAGAATGGAATCATAGGAATATGATGCCATATTCCTGATCTACAGGGGAAAACATTCAGTCTTTCACCATTAAATAAATGTTAGCTATAGGTATGTGAAAGATGCTTTTTATCAAGTTGAGAAATTTCCTTTCTATTCCTAGTTTGCAGAGAGTTTTCATCATGAATGTGTGTTACATTTTGTTCAGTCCTTTTTGCTTTACTGATATATATGAACATGTCATTTTTTTCACTTTAGTCTATTGATTGCATTGATCATTTTTGAGTCACTCTTGTTGACCTAACCCCCCCCCATCATGGTGTATAATTCTTTTACATATTTCTGAATTCTAATCAATAATGTTTTGTTAAGACTTGTTTATGTTTATATTCATTGTATTATGTTTATAATGGTCTGTTGCTTTCTGGTTTTTTGTTTTGTACTGTATTTGTTGATTTTCTCTTAGGGTAATTCTAGCCTCATAAATGAGTGGGGAAGTATTCTTTTCTCTAGTTCTGTTTTCTGTATAGAATTGTTGTTAATTCTTTAAACATTGGTGGAATTCTCCAGTGGACCATCTAGGCTTGGAACTTTCTTTTTTGGGGATAACAATGGTTGGAGTAGAGATAAGGACAGATATGTGAGTAACTGAATTCTAAGAACTAAAAGTGAGAATCTTCTTAAAGATGAACCATTCTGTCTTAGTCTGTTTGGGCAGCTATCATAAAACACCATAGAGACTGGGTGACCTATAAATAATAGGAATCTTTATCTCACAGTTTTGGAGGTTGGGAGATCAAAGAGCAAATTGGAAGATTCAGTGTCTGGCAAGGGCCTGCATAGACAACCATTTTTTCCTTGTGTTCTCTTGTGGTGGATGGGGCAAGAGATGGGGTTTCTTTTATAAGGGCATGAATCCCGTTCAGAGGGCTCCACCATCTTGACCTCTTCACCTCCCAAAGTCCCCACCTCTAAAAATACCATCACACTGGGTGAATAGGTCTCAACATACGGAATTTGTGGGGAACACAGTTCTAATCCTGTGTCTTACAAATGAGGAAACTGAGGCTCAGAGAAGATCAGTGACTTTTTTAAAGTTGTAGGACTTATGGAAGATCCAAAGAAAAACACCGGTCCCTTGTTCCCTGTCAGTACTATTTTCACAAACCTCCGGAATTTATTTCTTTGAAAAGGAATCTTTGACTGCTGGTTTAAAATCACTATATGAAAGTGTCTTTACCCAGTACAGTGAGTAGAACCTTGGCTCTGGTGAAACTTCTAGGAAAAGTTGCTGTCCTTTTTTGGTTGAAGATTTGTTTTGTGTAAAGCTTTTAAACCAAAATATTTCTGAAACAACAAAATAGAATTGTGTCTGGCAGTATCTTTGGAGAACGGTTGGGATTATCACCCTCTTAAGTATTTTCTAAGTTATTTTCACAAACACCTGTGGCTAAATTAGTGGAGAAAAGATGATAATTTCAAAAGATAGGATCTTTTTTAAAATAGGATATTCTAAAAATCATTAGTTCCACATAGTTTCTGGGAGCTGTTTTTCCCTTTCATTAACGTAGAAAGTGGGTCATTCTGTTTTTTTTTTTTTATAGTGAGCAGTGTAGATATAATTACTCTTAAATTTAAATAAGTATCTGATTATACTGAACCGAGCCAAGAAATATTGATAGAGAAGTAGAAAAGATTTTTATTTGGAAGAGTGTTTATGAAATCTGTAAACACCAGTTAAAAACTACATTAGTAATTTTTAATAAGTTATTTCTATGTCAGATTAATTTATCTGAAAAATTATGCATACTTTCTTTTGCAAATTGAACTGGGTATGATGATAATTTACAACTCATTTTCCTTTATGATTTTGTTACTGTTTTAATAGTTATGTTTGTGGATATATTTCTGTTGGTAGGAGCACTAGAAACAGACCTGAGACCCAATCTGGTTTTATTTGTGAGACATTGAACAAATCTTTTTCTTGTTAACCCAGTTTTATCTGGGAAGTGAGGAGATGGAAGTAAATGCCATTGCAGATGTATTCCAATTCTGATAACCTGTTATTATGTAAATCTAAGAAGCCATAAGTTACTCATATTAAAAAGCATGCATGCTTAACCTGTGGCCTGTATGTCACATTCTTGACAGTACTCACTCTCAAAACATCCTAAGTCTTTTTAATGCTGTGTTGGTTCTGCTATTTTCAGCCAGTGTTCTTTATCTGCTAATCCTCTGAAAACCTATGACTTAAAAAGAAATAAACATTTTTTGTATGATAGTTTTTTTGTTGCCTGATTTATAATTAATGCAATTTCTCTGTTTAACACTTGTTTAAAAAATCTATCTCCCTTTTAAAATGTTTTCACATTTTTGAAAGACTGGAATCTGCTATTTAAAAAAGAGCTATATGATGATAAATGTAATGTATACAAGAAAGAATATGTATTTCATTTCTTATGCTTTAACTATAAATATTAGGGGAAAATAATTTTTTTCTTAAGATATATGAATAATACCTAGGTTTGTATTATGATATATTTTTAATCATTTGAACTACCTATATTTTAAAAAATCTGTATTCTTATTAACACTATTGTTATTTTTTTTTAAAGTATGACTTTGGTTTTTCTATTTTTCGGTTCCCTGTTTTATTATACCTCCCTACCCCATCTCTCTCTGCACAGGGTGGGTATTCTGCTCCCTCCTTCTCTCCTTGGCAGGGCTCCTTCCAGGGGATGCCACGGACTGTTCCGCCGCACCGCAGACAGAGTGAGTCTGTGTCTCTCACTCCTATCCTGCTCTGGCTTCCCGTTCATGGTATTTCCCTTCTGCATGACCTGTCCCTTCCCCAGCACCCCATCTCCTGTCCAGAGTGACCTGTAGGCATGTGCTAAACCAGCACTCCCTGGGTTCTCTTCTCTTAATTAACCCTTCCTTTGACTGCATGTGAATAGACTTCTACTTAGAACCTTAGGAGAACTACCTGAAGTTA
This sequence comes from Mustela nivalis, assembly GCF_964662115.1. Classification (NCBI taxonomy): domain Eukaryota; kingdom Metazoa; phylum Chordata; class Mammalia; order Carnivora; family Mustelidae; genus Mustela; species Mustela nivalis. The sequence continues at coordinate 143,445,107 of NC_139021.1, forward strand.
ATTTAATTCTAATGCTGTTTAACCTATTGCCAGTGAACCTAGACCTACTGACATGCATCTGCCTTTAATGTATTTTCTTTTTTTGTGACCTTGAGATCTATGAATAACAATTTTTTATCTAGTTAAGTCAAAAATATATATACTATCTGTAATGATATGGACAGATGCATACTGATTGAGGGAGCAGGCTTACTAGACCATTGCACATTTCTTTAAATATTTCTTAATCAAGAAGATTTGATTGCATTTCACTGTCATCTAAAAGAAATCTTTTTAATCTAATTTCAAGGGTTTTTTTTTTTAACAACTAATCCATTTTTGTAATTCATCAGCTGCTTTACAGTACAGAAGAAAATGGCTCTTGAATATGCATGGTTTACTAACATTTCTAATGATTTTAGTAATTGTTTGACTTAAAAGATTTTTTGTTTACATTGAATCTGCTTTCCAAAACAGTGTTTATTATTTTACATTATATACTTAAGTACACCTGGTAAGTTGGTTATATTTTATCTTTTTTGAAAAGTCACCCAAAAAAGCTAATACTAGTGAAAAAAAAGGTAATTAATATCGTCAATCAGTCACTTTTATGGATCCTGCATGGAATTACCCTAATTTTTGATTCAGATCATTTTTTAAATAAATTATCTATATGAAATATCAAAGGTCACATAGTTTTAAGCAGTTAAAGTTAAGAAATGTGATTTATTCAAATAAAAATTCATTTATTGAATTAGGCAAAATTATGAGGTATCAGTATGAATTTGAGATAAGGTTTGAGGTGTATTTTTGGGCTATTATGCCTCTGCTTCCCTTTTGTTTTTTTGTTTAAAAGAAAATAGAACAGAAAGTTTGTATAGGTTTTTATGTCAGATTATTTAGTAGCAAGTTAATTTGTTCAGTGGAAGCAAGGAGAAGAGAGATTCTTCGTCCTCCTCCTCTTCTTCCTTTTCCATCCCCTACCACCTTTGTAGGCCTTCTTTTTACTTCTCTTGTCTTCAAGTACTTCTCTTTCCTTTCTCCTCTATTTACATATTCCTAGCACATAAGAAATTACTTTAAAACTCTAGTGAACTAATCTGACTTTCAAAGGGCAGGTGTAACATAATAATATATTTTTAGACTTAACAGCTAGTAATTTGCATGGTTTGACAGATTTACCTCAGATTAACATCCTTGCCTTGAATTTACTGTAGCTCCCTTTTAGTTCCTGTCTTCTTTCCCTACCATTCTTCTCCCTCATTCTCCTTCCCTTCAGCTAGTTATAATGTGGAATTGAAGTTTAAGGTTAATTATTCCATATTGCAAACAAAAATTTACATTTATTTTGAAAACATGTATCTTAGAAATGCTCATTTCACTAGTTTTTTATTTGTGTATTAGAATTTTCTTGTCCCTCCCTTCAGTCATTGGTCCTTCATTTCTAAACGTTGCTTCCTTCTTTCCTCTTGGGTTAGAGCTGCCTTTTCATTTCCCAACTATAAAGAAGCACTGTCCGCAACACTATCAGGATCTTTTTTTCTGGCTTTTATAGATCAAATCTTTCTTCTCCTCATCTTCTAATTAGTAAGGAGAAAGTTTTGGTTCTCTAGAGTTTGAATGTGTTAGCCACATCAGAAGGTAGTGCGTATATTCTCACGGCTTATATAGCTTATATAGCTTATATAGCTTATATAGCTAAGAGAACTGGCCCTGGAACTTGATCACTGAGACTTACAGGACCCTCTTGGTGGAAAGTGATAGTACAAGACTTGTTGATATCTCTTGCTGAGTAGGGGAGGTTCCTTTAGAGGAACAATATGTTTTTACTACTACACTATTTTACCCTGAGAACAGCTAAAGCAGTTTACTAATAAAATTAACATTATTTTAATATTTTAAAGAATATTTTAAATTTCTCTAAAATAAAGAATTTTATGGAATATAAAATATAGAATTATGTATAAATTATCTAAAATACAGAATTTTAGTTTTTTTAAAGAATATTTTGAATTTTTCTAAAATATAGGAAAGAGACCCCTGGGTGGCCCAGTTGGTTTAGCATCTGCCTTAGGCTCAGGTCATAATCCTTAGGTACTGGGATTGAGTCCCACATCAGGCTCCTTACTCAGTGGGGAGCCTGCTTCTCTTTTTCCCTCTGCATCTCCCTCCATTTGTGTGTGCTCACACACACACTCTCCCTCTCAAGTAAATAAATAAAATCTTCAAAAAATATATAGAAAATAAAGGTATGGAATCCAGTGGTTTTCATAGTGTTTTGGAATAGATCTCCCCCTTCTACACTAAAACTATATTTAGTTAAGTAATATTTGTTTCCATGTTTAGTTAGTATGTGATTCCTAGGGCTGAGTTTTGGAGAGGTTAATTCTATAAGTGATGGTAGATAGTGAAGAGAGTTCCCCTTTACTATAATGTTTTATTAATAAGTTCTTTTTTGAGGCCATCTTGAACATCAACATAAGTGAACTGACTTTTCTTTTTTTTTTAATTTTTTTAAATTTATTTTCAGCATAACAGTATTCATTGTTTTTGTACCACACCCAGTGTTCCATGCATTCCATGCCCTCTATAATACCCCCCACCTGGTACCCCGACCTCCCACCCACCGCCCCTTCAAAACCCTCAGATTGCTTTTCAGAGTCCATAGTCTCTCAGGTTCACCTCCCCTTCCAATTTCCCCCAACTCCCTTCTCCTCTCTAACTCCCCTTGTCCTCCATGCTATTTGTTATGCTCCACAAATAAGTGAAACCATATGATAATTGACTCTCTCTGCTTGATTTATTTCACTCAGCATAATCTCTTCCTGTAGCAACATGAACGGGACTGGAAGAGATTATGCTGACTTTTCTTCTAAAGACAAAAGTCAGGCAAGCTTCACTAAGGTTTTGTTTTTGTTTTTAATTTATAGGAATAGTAGACCTTCCAGCTTAATGAAATAGCCTGTTCTGGATATGTGGAGAATGAAATAATTAACGTTTGCAGGGAGTGTTTAGCTCTGGTCACTCAGGAAAGCTGCATTGGCCTAGGATGTTCTTGCTGAATTTAAGAATAACTCCAGAAAAATGGAGAAAAAAGGAAAATCCTGGTCTTTATATACTTTGCCCTTATGAAATTTTGACTTCCATTTCTTTTCTTGAGTATATTACTAGGCTCAACTTGACAATGCTTATCTCCCAGTTTCAAATTAAATTTTTCTCTGGGTTAAAAATAGCTACCTTTGGATGTAGAAGGGGTCTTTTTGTTGTCCTGATTTCAGCTTTTGTCCAAATTGACTTAACTAATACTAGTTTAGTCTTTTTTATTTCCAATTTTATAAAATTAGGAATAATAGATAACCTACCTCATAGTAGGAAATTTTAACAAAAATAATTGCTTTTGACAAGTAAAAAGCCCTTATGGTAATCTCAAGTAGCACTTCTTGCCAGCGCATATACTTTTAGGAATACCTTGACTTTTCAAAAACTGTATTTTGAAATAATACCTATTTTTTGTCATGCCTAAAAAGACTATTAAATTTGCCCTTTAACACCTTGATTGGAAGAATTTAGAAATCTTATCAACTTTTACCTTTAATGTGCAGTAACTTAAGGTGAGACAAAAATTGTTTTTAAACAACAAAAATAACATAAGTGCATCTACTTGTCTTAATAGCTTAGCAGTTTCTTGATGTAGCATTAGTATTGCCTGATTTCTAAATTTATATTATAATAACTAACTTTTCCACCCAGAATTTTACATTGTCATATATCCTCCTCCTTCTCTTATAAGCCTCTGAGGATGTTTCACAAGCAAATGACACTTAAAATTCATTTTATTTCACCATCCAGTATGTATTTACTAAATGAAACTATTTACTTAATAGCCCAGCACACATGTGAGTGTATTTAAAATTCAGATAAAAGTTGAATGAAATAGTGCTTTCTCTTGAAACACATAATACTCTCATATTTTCTTAATTTTTGGTTTTGCTTTATTTCACATAGTATCATATGAACATTATTGTTAACAGTAATATTTCTTGAAAGCATCATTTTAATAGGTACATGATAATAATATTATGTGGCTATACTATAATCTTTTCCTATTGTTGGACATTGATGTTGTTTCTATTTTTCCCTATTAAATAGAGGTATGCTTGCAATGCCATTTATCCTTGTGTATAGATCAGTATCACTATCTCTCTTAGGTAGATTTCTAGAAGGATGTTGCTTAATCAAAGGCTGTGTGCACTTTCTAGAAGCACTCGATATGTACTGTTGAACTGCCAAACATGTTCATAAGTTGTATGTTAATGTGGCTCAATCTGATTGGCTCCCCCATGTGACTTTAATCAATTTTATATGTAAGGGTAGCATTAGCTTCAGTGCTTTAATGAGAAATTTAGCTCTGGGAGTGACTTTTCATAAAAATAAAATATTTTCAGTGAAATGGAAAATAGGATAACTGAAAAACTGAACAAATAATACAGAATATGATACTCTGTCCATTTTTATAGCTAATTTCAAATGCTATTAGTCATTGATTAATTGACTAGAAATGTGCATTAAACTCATGGTCCAGGAGGCTGTCCCATAAACCAGTTTCACTGGACACTTTGTCATTATGAGAAACACAGCAATTGTTGTTTTCTGCATAAGACTTTTATAACAACCTGCTCTGTAGATTGTGGAATTGTTAGCCATATCTGTTGTACCATAATGCCTGCAAAATTGTACTCTGGATAAATATACCATGCATATTGGTCACAGCAATGGAGTAGTACTATTTATTATTTATATATACTATTTATTATTTATATATTAATACTATTTATGATGTTTAGTTTTGTTTTCTGAGCTATTCTGAGTCCCAGAGGTTAAATGCTAATGGGTTCTATGTTTTAGAGATAAAGACCCATGAAAAATTAAGCATCTCACACTGATTGTGCCTGGGTCATAAATCCTTATTACTTAAGTCAATATAAATTGGTTTGATAGTTTTTAAGTAAGTTAACTGATCAACTTAGAAAAGCCATTGAACTCCTTGTCTCAAAATTTGTTTATATATAATTTCTACTTGTCAATCAGTTATCTTTTCTAAATTTCCTGAGATCTAGAGACATCATTCTGAGATCTAGAGGAAAAAGAGCATTCCTGGTTTCCAGAAAACTTTGGAAGTAGTGATTGGGTTCATGTGAATTACAGAGCAAAATTCTTCATATCTACTTATACTAGGAATCCAGTCATGTCTTCCATCTTTTTAGTGATATGTGGAGCCTCGCTTTTAATTTAGAACATCGTATTTAAGACAGACATACATGAAGATCAGATTATACTTTAATTGGTCTTTAATGCAGCAAAAGTAATAAAAGTAAACAAATATTGTATTTAGTTTATAATGTGCAAAGCTTTCTGAAATTATTAAAGAAATAATTTCTACTTGCTTTGTAAGGGATTACATGTGGCTAAACGTTTTTAGATCTTTGGAGTATGGATATTAAATTGTCAAAACCCTTCCAGTATTTTATTTGGTAAGATTCTTCAAATGATTTCTTTTAAGTGTGAGAAGTTTTACATATACTGTTCTGTGGTTATGAATATTTATATTAACTTGCAAACCTCTTTAGTGGGAAGGTTTAAATTTATTTAAAATGTTTTCATTTCACATAAATATACTAAATAAAATAATATTGCCTGGAAAAACACAACAAAAGCTAAGCAAATACTGTTGGCTGCGATACCCAGTCATGGCAATTCCTTGGTGTTGTGTGTGGTCTCTGACACCATTGTCCTGTCTTTTTCTTGTCTCTGCTCTCCCATTATGCTATTGGCAAGGAGTTGAGAAGTTAGTCCATTACTTCTCTGACAAAGCGTGGTACAGTACAATTTCAGATTTTTTCCTACCACCTTCCTCATAGTCACTTTCTGTTTTTGTTTTTTTTTCCAGTTTGCATGATGCATGTCAGAGCCTGCATGAAAATACAGGCATGTTACAGATGGCTCCATTTCCATCTTCCTTTTAGCCTTTAAAATGTATTTAGTAATAATAATAATAAACTTGTATGTACCAAGAAAATAATTTTAAGTAATTCCTATATCTGCTATGCAGTAGCATTATTATGCTTTAGAACATTTCCTGCTTTCTACCTTACACACTTAGACATATTTTTCTCAGAATTTGACGTTTCTAGCTGGCATCTTATCATTGGTAATTCTAGAACAAAATGTTTACAGAAACTGCTTGAGTATTTTTTCTTATGCTAATGCTAGAAATCTTTGAAATGATGGGAAAGACTGAAGGTGAAGTTTTTCTCAGTGATGAATGCTAATTTGCCTTTCCTTTTGTTCAGTGTATCTCCTCCAGTAGGTCACTTGGAAACATTTTTCACTCCAAAATAACTGCTGCATAGTGTGGCTTGAATTTGGTTCTGGGTCTCATCTTGTGTAGGATAGATCAGCTGAGAAAGACATAGGGTATTATCCAGGAAAGTTAGTACCTGAATGTTGGTATTGAATTTGCCCATTAAGTTTTTAAAATAATCATCCTGCTATACTGCATATTCTGAAAGTCTGTGAACTCATTGGAATTAATAAAGTTTTAGTGCTGCATTTTAAATTCTCTGTCGCTTCAAATTCTGGCTTTACTATTTGCTCAGGTATGTGAATTTCAATATGTTTCTTAATTTCTTTTAATCTCAGTTTACTCATCTACAAAAATAAGACAGTACTTCCCACTGAGGCTCTTGGGATAATTAGAGATCACCTATGCAAGCTTACATGCAAACCGTGTTTGACTATTTACCCTTGGAAGAAGGGAAATGCTGTTCTCTCAGAGCCCAGAATGTAGCATTTCTCAAGTATTTATAATGTGTCAGGCACTATACTAAGCACTTTGGTATGCATGTTATCATTTATTATTTACAACAATTCAGTGAAGTGTAAATAGTGCTATTATCTTCATTTTATAAGTTATGAAATTCCATCCCAGAGTAGTAAGATAATTTACTCAGTAACTCATCAGTAGTAAGTGAGTCAAAACTCAAACCCAGATCAGTCTGATTCCGAAAGCTAAGTGATGCAGTTTTGTATTGTACTAGCTCCTCCAGATAGCCATATATAAATTCTCTCTATACTTTGAAGTGCCTTTCATGTCCTAGCTCTGTTTTATCTTCAGGAAGGTACTTGAGGAACCTTGATTTCTGTATCATATCAGATACGCCTGCTATGGATTTAAAACACTTCAATATAACGGACATTACCGAATTACTTATTTGAAGCCTAGAAAGTTCTTATTCTATAGCAACTAGTTTATTATATTGCTATAGATCTTGCCCCCCCCTTTTTTTCCAAAACCCAGTTATAAAAGGGCTGTGGCTTGAATTCCTCATTCTCACACCTTTTAATAATCATCGGTGACATTTATTGAGCACTTCTGATATGCTAACAGATCCTATGCTATGTGTTTTACATGCATAATCATATTTAATTATTAGGATAAGAAATGGAAAATAGTTGAATGCTTGTTAAGACAGTTTTCCTAAGTTACTTCATTCAGAAATGTCGATCTCCAGGGAAAAAATATTTGTAGCTTGGCTAGTAGGTCACGAGAGTTGCTATGTCCTAGTTAAATTATAATTCTTCCTGCAGCCCTTCTAAACATTAATCATTATGCTAACCCCAAACTTACTTAAAGAAAACTTTTTTTTCTGCTATAAGATATCCTTTTAATCAATGTTTTTTTTTTTAACTTGTTTTTATTTGGTTATTAGTGTTGTATCACTAACCTAAGAGGGAAGTATCATTTTGATTATTTATTACCAAAGAAGCAATTTTTGGAATATACCACTTACTAATTTCATTTATTTGTTAATTTGTCTAGAAAATATATATTTAATCCTTACTGTGTGACAAATACTAGGGATACCAACTACAAGAACAACAAAGCATGGTACATTCTTGTAAGGAGCTCATATCTCTGGTTATCTTTGTAAGCAGCCCAAAATAGACATTTAAGATTATCATTGAAGATCCTACCAATCACTTGCACAGGTACCCAGTAGTGCCTCTGGCACTCTTGACCTTGAGACCTATAACCATTGTTTCTGAGAATTCTCAGAATGGTGTGCTAATAAGGTTTATGGACCTAACTAAAGTAAGATATGAACTTACTGAGTCTTAGAAGCACTTAGCTCGTCAAGTCTGGGGATGCATTCACATTTTAAAGCTTCAGTAAACCAACCATTCTGTAAATAGCATGGATGGAGTGCTAATGCTGTACTTACTTGTGACTACATGGTGTTTCCTAAAGTATGCCCCACCCCCCAAGTAGGTGCTAGGATTCTTTTTGCACTCTTGAGTCTTTTGGGTTGCTGAGGCTATGAAATGAATGGGCTGGTGGACAACTTTTTTGGGGTACAGATTAGTACCTCATCATCTGTCTCCAAAGGAAGAAACCTGTAACTCATCTTGAATTCCTTCCAAACAGCTGTTTAACTGACCACCTTTAAAAAAATCTTTCAATCCTTTCTCGTTTTGCTTTCATGAAGTATATTGATTTAAGACCCTTCTAATTTATCATCCTGCCTGTTATAGCATGCTTCTTACAATCACCCTTCCTGTGTGTTACTCACTAATTCCACTAAAATAACATTGTAAAATACACATTGAATCTTATGATTCCTCTGTTTAAAATTTATCAGTGTCTGCCATCATCTGTTGCATAAAGTCACAACCACTTAGCCAGATAAGAGTTTCTTTATGATCTGGTCCTTTCCTATGCTTTCCCACCAACACTGTGATCTCCAAATTCGGTCTAACAATTTGAAGTTACTAGAACTTAGCATATTCTCTTTGCCTTTATGCTTAGCATGTACTGGCTCTCTACCCTGAAGTTTCTTCCCTTCTCGTCTACTCGGCAAATTCTTAACTCATCTTAAAACTCACTTTAGATTATTTGTAACTCTTGTATGCCTTCTATGACCTCTACAATGCATATTTTTCCTTTTTGTTCTCATATGTCGTTATACTTGAGACATGGTGTCATCATCTGTTTACCTATCTCCCTCACTAGGTCTCTAGGTTCCATGGGAATAGCATTGTATTCAGCTCCATATTTTTCTATACCTAGTACAATGCACGATATATTTTAGACCTTTAAAAAATGAATGGTCTTTGATGTTCCTTCCTATTCGTCTTATTATCTCTGAGAATATGAGATCTCACTTATTTATCTAAAATATATTCTAAAGGTGTCTGACAGCATAGAAGAAGTAATGAGTATACGCAAGAAGAATTATTAATATCTTGACTTTATGTTAATACAGTTGAGGCTTTAGAATTTGGGGGAAACTGTGCCTCAAGCAGCAAGCTATCAGAATGCATCTTTGCTTTATTTACTAGAGGTTAAGAGGCAGCGTGTTTCTTAAGTCACCAGCAGGTAACTAATGACAATTCAGTCTTTAGTGGGCAAGCAGTTCTACACAGTCATCCACCTTTAGGAGAAGTCATTTTTTTGGTCCTCACTGTAGTCATTTCTTTATCTTCTTTGAGAGACTTTCTTCTTATGGTAGTGGAATTGATTTCCAAACTAGTTTCCAAATAAATAATAAATCACGACATTTATTTGGGAATAGGGAAATTAGATCACAGCACTAAAATATAATGTTTACTAAAACTACAAAATCTGCATTATTTATAAAGCACTTAGAAACCATTAATTTATTCACTTTATTTAAGTGATAGGCATCTTTGTATAACTGTTCAACCTAACTCCTCTCAGAAGACTCAAAATTTTATTATTTTTAAAAACCTGATTATTTTCTATTTCTTCAATATTTGATATGGAGCTTTATTGCATTTAATACAAGCAGCACATCTTCCTGCTGTACTTCCATTTAGTTCTCTGATAAGCAGTAGGCAGTTGGGTAATCAAAGTACAGTAGTCCCCCCACCTTATCCACAGTTTTGGTTTCTGTAGTTTGTGTAGTTTCAGTTACTTGCTGTTGACTGCCATCTGGAAGCAGATGATTGTCCTTCTGACATACCATTAGAAGATCAATAGTAGTCTTAATGCTATGTCACAACTCCTACATCATTTACCTTTTATCATCTCATATCACAAGAAGGGTGAACACAGTACAATAAGATATTTTGAGAGAGACCACAATTCACATAACTTTTATTACAGTTATTGTTATAATTGTTCTCTTATTATTGTTAGTTTTTGTTAATCCCTTGCTGTGCCCAATTTATAAATTAAACTTTATCGTAGATAAGTATGTATAGGGAAAAGCATAGTATATATAGGATTCATTACTCTCTGCAGTTTCAGGCATCCACTGGAGGTTTTGGAACATATTCTTGCAGATAAGGGGGGGGACTACTATAATCAGTGCAAATGGGTAATTTATCTATAGTTCACAGTGCCCCTTTTCTGGAGGTTGGTTATCTTAATGATAAATTTATCACTTAATTAGGAAATCATACCTTCTTATGCTTTGAGCTGATAGATACTTATACCTTTTTTTCTTACTAGCAATAGGCATATTACAATAATCATTTTAAATTGTTATATTTTCAAATGTCTTAAGTTGCTTCATGATTTTTAACTCAAAATTAGAATATCTTTTGATATTTTTGAAGGTTTTGAAGAGAGGTAAAAAGGGAAAGTAAATCTCCATTTCAGTCAACCATTTGATGTTGTACCTTTGCCTTCTTTGGTTGCCTTTTCCCCTTTTGGTAGATTTTTGGTTTGCTTAATATGGTCCTGCTCTATATTTTTACTAATCTTTCTAAAATGTATGATGATTGGCATTGTCTTTTTTTTTTTTTTTTTTTCCCTAGGGAATCCCAACTAATTGTCATTACCTGGTGATTTTAGTACCTTCCTTCTTGAAGGACAGTTTATTCATCTCTGTGGTGATTTATTGTGCAAATGCCCACTTAACTTTAAAGTTTAGGACATTTAGCTTGAAGAAGAAACTGAGATTGCTTATTAGTTTTAATACCCTAAAATAAGAGTTAATGTAATATTCTATATGAATTTTGAGTAGTCATTATCTTGATTTTACTGTTTTTAAAATAGCCAGTTGGCCCTATATCATCCTGGCCAGCCATCCTTCTACAAGTCATTAAACTTTGCTCACAGTTATCTTAACCCTGCCATTCGCCTGACTCTTGGCACCAGCAGCCATCATCTAGTACTGGCCAGGGATATGAAAAAGTGACAAAACATGAATAATGTAGTATAAATAGATTTGTCCCTTTGGTTGGAGAAATTAGAGATACTATGTAGATTTTTTTTTTTTGCATTAGTGTAGCAAAAAATTTGTTTTATTAAAGCTTAAAGCTTTATTAAAGACTTTAAAGCTGACCCTTTAAAGTCTATGTTTCAGAGCCCTTTGGCAAACATTTTTATATTTTCGATCCACATTATTTAGTAGAAAATGATATGTATTGTGTTTATACATTGATAACAACTTACCTTATAATAGGATGTGACCTGTAGGCTCTGCCCCATATACTCTAACTATCTGGGCCATTGAAAGATAACTTTAAGTTTCATATTTCTTTACTGACCGCCCAAGAGTAATAGAAGTTGCATGTTTCTCCTGATTTATGTAGAATATAATCACACAGTGAGCTTCAAAAAAGTGTGTGTGAGGCATATTGGCCTAAAGAATTTTGTTACTATAGGCTTCTCAGCTTTAGTTCAAGTTACAGGTAATTTCACATTCGTTTTACTCTCAGTTGTTATTCAAAAGGGTAATTGTTTTAAATCTTAAATGAATGTTCAGTTTGGACAGGGTAGCTGTTTTCCATTTACCAGAACCTTACTTGATCCTTCATATGGCAGTGAGACAGAACAAATAAGCTGTGAAAACATTTTGTTCTGAAACTTTTCAACGAGAATGTTAAAGGTAGCTTAGTATTAGCTAAGTGTATTGACCCGTTTTTGTTTGAGTAATTAGAATTTCACATCAACAGAGAGTATGATCAATCTAAACCTTGTTTATCTGCTTATATTTTAAATTCTTGATAGAAGTACAGCACCTTGACACGTTTAAATTAATACTTCTCTGGCCAAGTGTGATAAATTGAAGTGTTATACAGCTTTCCTTTAAAAAAATAAAGTCTTTAAAATGGGTAATATTCTGAATGGTCACAGGTTTTATCTGTGCTTTTTGAAGATTAAAGCAAAGTGCTATAGAGATCATTCTGCCAAGCTATATTACATACAAAGTTTTAAATACTTAATGAATCAAGGCAGGAAATCTTTTTTTTGTACAATAAATAAGTACTTTAAGATTTTTCTTTTCCCCTGTTTGATTTCAAATCTTGTTTAGTATTTACTGCCTGTATCATTTTTTGTTTGCATTATCACTCTTTTATGTGTCTCATTAATTCACTTGAATATTACCGTTTATTTTTCTATTGAAAAACCCCACATACTTCTCATATTAATACATAAGTATCAACACAGCCTAATTGGAACTTACATAAATTCTGAGTGGCATTTGTAAAATGAATTGTTGCTTAATGTTGTTTTTAATTTTAATAGCCTCAAGTACTACAGCCTTCCAGCAGCCTTCCCAGACCCACAGACCACGCCCAGGGAAAACTAATAAAGCCGCAGCATATCGAGGCCCACAGTGAGTGCACCGTCCAGGGCATACAGCAGAGTGTGGCACATCTGGATGAAAGCTTTACACACGGCTTACAACAAGAAAGCAGCTGTGATCTGGAAGACCGGCCTTTTTCTTCAAGCCCACTATTCACTGAGGATGTGGCGAAGAGTACACCTTCTGAAGCAAACTTGAACATGACCACGAATGCTCAAGAGCCTTATCATTCGGCAAATAATCAAATTAGTGACATGCAATTTGTACCTTCTTCCCTTCAGATGCTTCCGCAGTCAAGTACAGTAGACCAGACTAAGAGAGTTGGAAGAAATCAGTCTTCACTGGAGGGCTACACATCCCAGCCCAAGTCCTTACCGCTTTTTAAGCCATCCATCTCAAATTCTTTGGTACCTCCTCCAGTTTCTGAATCATCTCCAAGTAGAAATCCCATTTATAAAAAGTCATCAGTAACCACACCATGGAATTCATCAAAACTTCAGCCAACATCTAGTCAAACAAATCTTGCAAGTAATCCAAATCCAAAAGCATCTAAGCTCCGCCCCCCTTCTGGCTCTTTTAGACAAAAACAAATAAGCAGCTCCCAAGTAGAGCCTCAAAACTTCCAGGCCAAGACAAACATCCCAAGGCCTCTAACAAGAAGAAAAGAAATCATGCAGAATCTGAATGGCAATTTGAATTCTGGGGATTGTTTGGCCTCTAATCGATACTCCCGTCTTCCTAAACCAAAGATACATTAAGTGCGTAGCCATCACCTGCCAATTTGTTTTTTTAAAAAACAATCTGTTCTGTAATAGCTTTATGTGCAGTTTGCTACCATGATGGAGGTTCCATTGAAAGCTTGCAAATCTTAAAATTAAAATGTGGAAGCTTCTAATAGTTTGGCTCTTCCATTTTCTATCCTGGTTGAAGTACACGGCATTTGAGCATATTTGTCTCAGGTAAACACAAAAGTTTGCTTACCCATTTCAGAGGCCTACTGAAGGCTCTAATCATGTTATCCATCTCTCTGCACATCAGAAAGTTCATAATATTCCACTTAGCAGGCAAGAAACGTGCTTTGCTCATTTAGTCCTTTTAAGGTCTGTATTAAATGTGGTTCTTAGAGCCTCACCCTTTTTCACTTGTCCCTCCTGTGAATATGGTTACTGTTTTATCTAAAGATATGGTGATAATTGAAGATGGTAGACTATAAGTAAAATTCTGGCCAGTGATTTGTGTATTTAAAAGGTCTATGCAAAAGCTTTGTGATGAATAAAAGAGATCAGGCTTTTAATGGGAAGTCTATGTAAGTTTTGTTTTTCCTTGCTAGTATCAGCCAGTTAGTCTCAGTATTTATTTATTTACCAAACTCTGCTGGCTAAAAATGTTTCCTGTGATATAAAAGCCAATTATATGTTGCTTTAGTATTCCGTTTTGCGTGCACACGTGCACACACATACACAGACACATACCATTTGTATTTGATTTTGTTACTCCATAGATTTTGGAAAGCTTGGATTATATCTTGAAGCCTATACCTGAAGGTGTATTCATTTTGTAACATGTGTTGTTGGTGCTAGAGTTTTCCTGGTAGTTGTTTTGAATCCTATAGGCTTCTGGATCCATGATAGCTGTTTTAAGGTTTCACAGCTTATATTTTAAATTAAATCTTAATTATGATATTTATATTTATTGACTTTGCTAATATCTGAAGACTGGAATAATGGACTTGAAATGTTTGCACAAACTTTGATGAGTTATAAATACCCCACAGAGAAGGATTGAAACTATTTTCTATAGCAAAACCGTTAAAATATTTTGAGAATAATTATAAATTTAAGTACGACTATCTTAAGAAAGCTGAAATTCTCAAAAAAAATTTTTTTTTTAGAGTTTTCCGGGTTTCCCTTTTATGTTAGTGTGTTTGAATGGCAGTTTCTTGAGAAGTAGATTTGGGATGAAAAATAGAATTGGAGAGGGACATTGTATTTTATTAAAAGGTATTAAAGGTGATCCTAATGTTCTAGGAAGGTAGCTAGGGAACCGCCAAGGGACCATATGCTCTAACCCAATCATGCTGCGGGCCACTCATCAGATGGTTCAGTAAATTTGCCCTCTGTTCTCCCAAATCATGTCATCTTGAGGCTGTTCATTCACCTGTTGCTGCTTTAATTAGAATTAATGTTTTTCAGACAGCCTTTTACAAAGTCAACTTTTGTTGTGATCAGCTGACCAAAAATGTATCATAAGGGATTATGACCAAAAACTTAGTCACTCAAAATTCTAAGGATTTCATTTTAAAAACGTTCACTGGCAAAATTGCCCTTTGTAAGAAAAACAACAGCAAGTGCTTTAGTGGAAATTTTGAAAGAGCTGTTTACTGTCATTTTGATGCAGTCTTCCCTTACCTCCCAGAGGACCATTCAAGTGAATCTGCCATTCACTGGATATGAAAATCATTCTTGGATTGGTAACTGGTGAGCAACACACATCTAGTACCAGAGTCTCATTCAGCAGCACTTTTGTCAGAGAAACACTAAAGTTCAGAAAGATTTTCACATAGTCCAGATACTGTTAGTGTAAAGTACTCAGACATATCAGCAAAGCTCTTCTTTGTTCCTAGAGACAAGAAGTGATGGCTGGCAGCTATAAGTGGGTACATGTGGTGTATCATCTTGAAGGAGAAAGATAACTGATCTCATATATTGCAAATGGGATGTTATCACACTATATTTTCCTAAAGTAAACATTGATAAATTGGTTTTTGGTTTGTTTAGAAGTTGGTGTAGACTCTTGTGAAACATTATTTACAAGTAGTCCTTTAAGGGAAAAGTTCAAAACTTTTACTTTATTTTTGACTCCCTAGTCTGAGGGAAATAGCTTTTATATAAAAATGTTGACTCCTGCAATTTGTTTATTCCAGTCTTTTTCCTGCTCTATTTTTTCTTCCTGATGAATTTATAGAAATATTAACCCATCAGTTTATCAACTTCTCTGTGCTTTTGTTGAGCCACAGTCTTGGCTCAGCAATGTAATAATGAAGCATAATATATTTAAGAGAAAAAAAATCTAGGATGCTTGTACAAAACAAGTTTTGCCTGCAGTTTGCTTTTAAAAACTGCATGAATATTTCTTTTAAAACTGCTCCATGGCAATTAAGTCAGAAATGAGGTGAGGGTGTAACTCACCTGAATAATCAGGGATCACTCTCAGATTTGGCTTGATCTCTGTTTAGTGCTTCTATAAGTCAACTCTGTGCCAAATCCTCTACATAAAACTCAGATCGCTTTTTTTCTGAGTTCTTGTGATTTCGGTGAAGATGGCTGCAGTATATGAATTATAAATCCTGAAGAAAAAGTTTTGTGGGGGTTGGTTAAGTTTCACATTTGTGAGTGAGAAAAGTAATAGAGCATGTAGAATTAGACATTCGGCTGTTGATGGGATGGATGTATATCAGATTCTTTAGAGAAAGCTTGGCCTAAGGAGTTAATCAATACAGGTGCAGATGATTTTAAGGCATTAAACAAAGGATTATATAGTTATATCATTTAGAATGTTTCTAATAACTGAGACCCTCTAGCATTTTTCTTTTGGAGTCTCATTTTAATTTGTGCAATATTTTCAGGCATATAGACTACTGTTCATTGTATTTATATAGGTGTTAGGGAACTTAGTAAGTATTTTAACAAGTAAAAATCTGAATAATGAGAGAAGGTATCAGACTTGCACTTTAAATAAGCTTAATTGCTTGGAGTTGTGCCTGAAATATCAAAATGCCTCTTGGGCGTGGCTTTCTTTGTTGAAATGAATTTCTCTGTAATTGTTGCTGTTTGAAGTACAGCCTTTCACAGAATTATATCCTCAGCATGTCACTTTACTCATTAAAGCACTAAGTTCTTTGAATGTTTCATGGTACCCTTAAGTATTTTACTCAGTGTGTCAAAGAGAACATGATCCCCCCCACCATAGCTGTCACTTCTGGTCTTCCTGTAGCATAGATGGTTGTTACAGACACAGAAGTGTACTTTTCAGTTTCTAAGCAGAGTTGTCATGATGGTTTCCTGGTCTCTGGGGCACTGACGAGGTAATTTGAAGTCACCAGCTAGGCTTGCAACGAAGTTCAGTAAGACTGCAGCATAGTTTCCGTTTACTCTTCCTTGTTACACAGTAGTTTTCATGTTATGCATTAGTTCAGGTGGCTATGTTTGCATGCCTATGCACACATTAAAATTAATTAAGCTATAATACAAATCCCTGGTGTTTTTCCTTGAGGATGATGGCCTTGCAATTTTTCTTCATTCTGATGCTTGAATTATATTTTCTAATTTTCTTTCCACACCTCCCTTCAGTTTTTCTGCTGCAGCAATTTGAAAGAATACACTTGGATAAATGCTGATGATTGTGGGTGCCAATCTACAACTATGCTATTAATTAAAGCTACATCATATATTATAAATGTCTTGGGGAAAAGCTACCCACTTTCTCCTCATTAGAGCGTCACCATAACAAAATAATACTGACCCTACAAATTTGAAGTCTCTAAGTCATTACTAACTAAAAACAAAAACACCACAGTCTTTAATACCTGCAGTATTGTTTTCCCCATTGATTTTAAAAACCAGAGTAAATACTGTATATTAGAATTTGCTTGTAAAATGAGTTATAAAAACTGGATGTAAAGTCTCTTTCCTGAAAATGTTGGCATAGTAAATAAAAATAAAGTTCATAATTATGAAAGTTTTCTTGTCCTCAACACTGCCTTCCATAGTGTACTTTTTCTCGGATATTTTTTTTTCTACAAAGATCCAGTATGCTCTTCGTTTGGTTGATTTTCAAACTGTGTCATTTTACACACTCCTTCTACACATATCACACTCCAAGCCCTGATTGAGTAGGAGGTGAACAGTACTTGAGTATTTCCACAGACTCTGTAAGTGATCTAATATATCAGTTTCCATTTTAATCAAATGCCTGCTTTATCTCAGAAAAATAATTGGGAAAATGGATAATTTTTACTTAAAAATGTATTAGCACCTTGAGTGAAAATGCTGCATTTAAGAGGAAGACATTGTAATTTTACTTTTATTTTTATAAACATATATAAAAAAGTTTGAAGCAACAAGAGTGCTTAGTGAAATTTACACAGTTCTTAGGAACAAAAGGAACAGGGCATTTATAATTTATTTTCCAATTTAACTATATGTGGTAATCATTATATAATGAGATAAAAAGTTGATACAGTGATGTTAATTATTAATTCAAAATGGTTTTATAAATGCTGTAAAAGGAATGAAGGAAATTTCATTACTAATAAATTTAATAATGGCATTTACCACCTCTTAAGATATCTGTATCAGTTTTAAGGCCCTCGGAGTTACTAGCAAGTACTTTCTTAGATTAACTCCAAATTTTTCTCTTTGAGGCTGTTATCAAATACAGTAATTTCATTTGTTTCTCATGTTCATTATACATTTTCCATTCTGAAAAAATTTTTTCCCCACAGAAAAACAAGTAGAAGTTGAATCTGACTTATCCTTCTATTAATGAGGTTTAAGTAATTTTTTAAAAAATTTTTATTTATTTATTTGACAGAGATCACAAGTAGGCAGACAGGCAGAGGAGGAGGAAGCAGGCTCCCTGCTGCGCAGAGAGCCCGATGCGGGGCTCGATCCCCGGACCCTGAGATCATGACCCGAGCCGAAGGCAGAGGCTTTAACCCACTGAGCCACCCAGGCACCCCAAGGTTTAAGTAATTTTTGTGGATGTTTTATGTATGTCGGTCCCTGTGCTAGCTCCTGGGTGTACTAAAGTAAAGACCACATGGTCCCAGCCTTGTGGAGCTTGAGGAGCTGCAGATGGTTTACATCATACCATCCTATTCAGGAAGGCCCTATTTATCATTTGTTTAGAACGCAACAGGAAAACTCCTTTCCCCCTCATTTCGTTTCATTCTGGGCTTTAACTACCTTTTATTGTTTGCATCTTTGCTTCTGTATTAATTATTGGTTACATGCCTCCATTTCCCTTTGCTAATCTGATTTGACTCAGGACCTCCTTCTTTAGCCATATCAAATATTCTTAAGTTCTCTGCCCTTTCTTCTTATGGCATCAATCAGGATTGAATTTTGAAGCTTCTCAACTTTCTTAAACCACCTTCCCTTTTAGGCCTTGGCCAATAGGATCTCATGTTCTGAAGTTTCTCTTTAATCAGTTCACACAGTTCACGTCCAGGCTTCGTTTTCCTTCTGTCCCGTTCTCATATACATATAAAATCTAGTATGGCCCAGTTGATACTTTTTGGTTACCTGCCATCTTTTGCTATGTGATCTGTGACAAGAAATATAGGTCATCTGGAAGAGCCTTTTCTTCATTCATGAATTCCTCCCCCAAAATCCTCAAATTAGCATCCATGTTAAAAAAAAAAAAAAAAAGAAAAAAAGAAAAGAAAATGAAACAGTTCCTCACAGGCCTTTCTCTGATTTCCCAGCTATAGAAACAGTATTGCTGTTTTCTGGTTTGGGAACATGACCTGTTACCTGATCTAATCCACACATAAACTTACTCAGGCATTCATTTTGAGTATGCATAATGCTTCTTTGGTAACAGTTTAGGTGATTATAGTGTTCTGCAAAAGTGCATCTCTAATGTTCATATATTAAAGTGAAAGGTACCAGCTTTTCTTTGATTCCTCCCAGTAAATATTGTTAAAATGCTGCTTGTGTGCCAGACCCTGGATTTGATCTTGTAGTGGATAAATGAGACTGTTCCTGCCATGGAAGAGATCACATTACAGCAGAAAAGACAGATCCTCAAACAATGGAGGGCTACCTCCAAAACCATTCTCCCTTGACAAATGTGCACTTGTGTTAGAATTTTTTATTAAATTATAAGAAAAAAAGATCATTATCACATGTTTTAGGTAATGACATATTCAACCAACTTGAGACCTTAAGCACATGATTAGTTAAAAATACTTTTGAGTTCTAAGGAATTTTCATGACAAGTTTTAGGTGAAATATTACATTTATGTAATGTAACATTAAAAGAAAATTTCATGAATGGCAAAGAAAAGAAAAAATAGAATGTTTGTTAGTTCATGGTTTTTTTTAAGCTGTGTCGCAGACTAACGCTGAGATGCAAACACATGTACACCAAGTACCTTGCTACCTCAGTCAGGTTCAAAGAGCCAGGGTTAGAGCTTAGAGGAGATCTTCACGCATGCATGGGTTTACACCTGACCTGAGCACATCATCTCAGGACTCCCTGAAAACCCTAGACCTTGGTCTGATTGCTGTCCTTCTAAAGGGAGCTTGGGCTAAAGGCAGAGGAATGTATCACAGTGACCTCCTGCCTTTCAGGGCTCCCTAAGAATTTAAGGGAGAAGTAGAGGAGACCATGGTCTTAGAATAATTTGTGGATGTTGCAAAAAGCACAACTTAAGTTGCAGAGTGGATCAACTGCAGACAAAAGTATAATAAAACATGAAAAAGTGACCTTTGCTAGTAGAGGGAGGCAAAATAAAATGGCAGGCCACTTATATACCTTTGTATGCAAAGAGCTATTTAAAGGAATGGAAAATGAGAAATTTCTAATAGGGGGGTGATTAAATTATTCACATATAAAAGTTCATTACAAAAATAATTATATAGTCTCTTAATGTCTTAAGGAATATTTACTCAGAGTGTTCACATTGTAACATTTACTCAAAATATTCACACCATAACTGGGACAAAAGCAAAATAAAGCTGCGAATGCAGTATAGTCCCCATATGTATGTGCTTATAAATACCTAGACAAAAGATAGTGATAGATTTATGGGTGGTTTTATTTTTAAATCTTCATCTTATGTATTTTCTATTCTTTTAAATTAAGAGACTGTGCTCTTAATAATCAGAAAAGAGGTTTTTTGTTTTAAATTGCAAGGTTATTTCTTCTGCCTAGGCAGCATTTATAAAGCACCTGGGCACAAAGGCAATCAAAATTGATCCTCCTTACTCCAAACCCCAACTCCCCCTAACACACGCTATTTTGAGCCTAGGAAAAAAAGTTTTATGGACAGGGAGAGTTGGGTCACCTTGCCCTTAGGAATTTGTGACTTTACTCATGGCTATCACCACAATTCTATAGTCCTCATTTAAGTTTTGAACCTGGAAGCCTACAGCCTTCCCTGAGCCCAGCTGACTTGGCCTATGACTTAGTAAAATTAAGGAGGATAGGAGTCCTTGGTATAGCCGGGCTTCTTCCAAGCTCCTGGTGCTGCCTGGTCTGCCTTTGAACTCTTACTCAACCTTCAGCATTCCATCTTCTTGTCCAACCTTTCCTGGTTCCACTGGGTTAGCACAGCACCTGAAAGTCATCTCCTCAGTGGGAGCCCTTTATGCCCTAGAGGGAACTGGTTCTCTCCACAACTGCTCTGGGACTGACACTAATGCCTCTCTATCTGGTCACTGATACATTGTTACATGAGTAGACAACTGGAAGGTCAGGATAGGGCCTGCAGAAAGTGACCATGAATTTGAAAACCCTCAACCAATTGAGCTGAAGTTGGGAAAGGGTGAGGGATGGAGTGGGGCATTTTAATTATTTTTAAAGTTTCTTTTCTTAACTAGCAATGGCAAGTTAAATCATTTGAAATGGAAGATACTTAGTTTTCTAGGAACATGATATAATGGGATGTGAAATATCACTAGTATGTCACAACATGGTAAATTGACCTCAGTTAAATTTTATTCCTGTGCCCCACCAGACTTATCTGGAGCAAGAACATATGTTTGAGGCTACTGGACAGGAACTGGAAATGTTACTAAAATCCATGTCATACAAAATTGTTGCATTTTCTTTCTTTTTTTTTTTTTTAAAGATTTTATTAATTTATTTGACAGAGAGAAAGATCACAAGTAGGCGGAGAGTCGGGCAGAGAGAGAGGAGGAAGCAGGCTCCCGCTGAGCAAAGAGCCCGATGCGGGGCTCGATCCCAGGACACTGAGATCATGACCTGAGCCGAAGGCAGCGGCTTAATCCACTGAGCCACCCAGGTGCCCCTGTTGCATTTTCTTTAATGAGCCTTTATTAACCATGATACCCCACTCAACAAAATGTATAAAACCCTAAAGAGGAAGGAACTCAAAAAAGATGTGGCAAGTAGTGATGATTCTTACATGCAGAGAGAGTCAGAGTCAGAAGAAAATGGCAGGAACTTTGGAAGCCTCCCTTTCCCAACCTCTGAGCCCACTGCCCTGCCATGACCCTTGCTTGGTATCCCACCAGTCTGTTGGTCAGTATCCATTAGAGTCAGTTCCTTCTCACCTAGCTCTTTAAGTCTACCCGCACCTGTCCCCTGCCTATGGTCACTTGTTCCCTGTCTCCTGTGCTCCTCTGAGAAATGTGACACAGCTAATGGCAGATCTATTTGACACCAAGTGTAGTACTACTGCATCATTGTTTTACTCCAGTTTGCATTCATGTAATTGGGGTTTGCATCGGAGGTAGGGCCACTATCAGGGACAAAATACATTTCTCCTGAACTTGAATAGTTTCACAGTTAGCATATACTAACTCAGCCTGGAAACATTCATCTTATATCTCCACCACCTTTTCTCCACGTAGTATTTTCTTATTAGTCATCAGTTTTATTTACAACCTCTCAAAAGTGAGTGCCATGAGTGAAAATCTGCCTAGATTGGTTGGTCTTTCCCTGGGTCCTGCTGCATCACTGGGGCTGTTGGCTGTGGCATGGTAACTTTTCCTATGTAACTGGTGATACAATTGTATAGGTTTTTAAGTATGGTTCAATGTTGCTAGAAACCAGAACACACACATCTCAGGGCTTTGCCTGGCCATGCTTTGGTTATAGACCCAAAGATTCATCTGGTCGGCTCAGCTGTGACTCTGCTGCCTCCTGTCTTGTCCAAACTTGTCGAGCTCAAGAACAGTCCATACATCTCTGCTTGTTCTGAGCCAAGGAGGAAGGCCTTAGCCTTTTATTATACCATTTATTTATGGTTTCTTTAACATTAAGTTTTCACTGAGTTAGAAATGTTTGCCAGAGTCCAGATGCCCAGTATTGAACAGCGCAGGGTCAGCTCACAGCTTCCTCTCCTAA
Organism: Mustela nivalis; assembly: GCF_964662115.1. Classification (NCBI taxonomy): domain Eukaryota; kingdom Metazoa; phylum Chordata; class Mammalia; order Carnivora; family Mustelidae; genus Mustela; species Mustela nivalis. The sequence continues at coordinate 143,467,807 of NC_139021.1, forward strand.
GAAACACTACACACAACTGCACACTCATGAAGGAGAACAGAAAAAGGAATCCCTAACAAGCAAGCTGGTAAAAATCCAGGCATGTAGGCACTCACTGTCCAGAAAAACAGAATTCTTCCCATGACAACTGTGTCTCATTATCAACACTTGCTTTTCTGCAGAGGGATGGCCCAACCTCCTCACCACGCTCCCCATAGCTTCTAACTGCAAATGGAGATACTAGACCCAGGATTGTGTTTCTCTGCCTTAGGAAATGGTGATTTTCCCTCTTATCTGAATAAGCCCCCCATGTTTAACCATTTTGTCCTCATGACACTCAAAATTTGTAAATGGTATGTGACAAATACAGCACTTAGAAGACACATGCCTTTGTGCCACATTCATACAACGTCTGATTCTCTGCAGAGCCTGAGGAGGAGGAAGAGAGTGTCCAAGAGTAGTGAGCTGTCCAGACCAGGGGCGGGTGGCTCTGTGGGGAGTGGGGAGAGGAGCTGTTCTTCCTCTTTCTGCATGACTGGACAAGACCCAATGCTCTTGTTAGCCCCTTTTGAAATTCCTGCTGCCTATACTTTCTATTTACCATAGATCTGTTTACCAGATAGCAGCTTCTGAGTGTTCCCAATAGGCAAGAGGATTTTGCCCCAGCTTCCCTGAGTTCTTTGTGTTTTATGTTGATTAAGCATCTTAAATAAGGTATCATTACCCTTGCCTGTCTCACCTGCCCCTTACAGAATTGCTACTCACTGTAGAGAGAGAAAGTAGGTTGTTTTTCCCAAAGCTTCATTTTACTTTTTTATTTACATGCTACTTTATTGAGGCATACTTTACATATCATGTAATTCACCCATTCCAAGCATACAATTCATAGCTTTTTTTTTTTTTTTTAATTTACCAGGTCATGCAACCTTCAGCATATATCAGTTTTAGAACATTTCCTCTTCCCCCTGGTGAATCCCATATGCTCATTAATGTTACTCCCTGCCCCCTGTCTTAGGCATCACTGTTGTACTTTCCGTCTCCATAAATTTGCTTTTTCTCGACTTTTTATATAAATGAAATAAGAAAAGATATAGTCTCATGGGGGTAGTTTCTTCCACTTAGCGTAATGTGTTGAGGTTCTTCCAAGTCGTAGCCTGAATCAGTTCATTCCTTTTCATTGCTAAATAGTTTTCCATTTCATGTAAACACCACATTAAGCAGTTGTCAGATACTGACATTGTTTCCAGTTGAGGGTTATTGTCAATCATGTTGCTAACAAAAGTCATGTCTAAGTCTTTGTGTGGACATGTGTTTTCATCTCTCTTTGGGGGCTACCTTAAACAGTGGAATTGCTGGGCTGTAGGACAGATTTTTATTTAAACTGCCAAGCTCTTTTCCAAAACTGCTGTCCTATTTTATGTCCCTACCAACAACATACAAGGTTCTTATTTCTCCACAACTCTGACAACATTTGCTGTTGTTTGTCTTTTCTGATAGCCACCCCACCAGGTGTGAAATGGTGTTGTGGTTTTGCTTTGTGGTTTCCTAATGACTGCCATGCTGAGCACCTTTTCATAGGCTTTTTCACCATTCATAGACCTTCTTTGGTAAAATGTCTATTTAAATATTTTGTCCTTCCTCCCTCCCCAGTCTTGCTTTTCTTATTATCAAGGCGTGAGGATTCTATTTATATTCTAGGTACAAGTCATTTACCAGATATGTATTTTGCAGATATTTTCTCCCAATCTGCTGCTTGTCTTCATTTCAGGGTAATGTTTTTTAAAGTCCAAAGGTTTTCAATTTTAAAGAGATCAGCATTATCAACTTTTAAAGTTATATTGTACTTTTGGTATCATATCTAAGAAATCTTCGTTTAATCTATAGACTTGAAGATTTTCCCCTATGTCATCTTTTAAAAATTTTATTATTTTAGCTCTTACATTTAAGTCTGTGATTCATTTTGCATTAATTTTTTGTGTAGGGTGTAAGTTGAAGTTTTAATGTTTATCTTTTCATGTGTGGATATCCAATTGTCCCAGCTCCATTTGTTAAAGACTATCCTTTACCAAGTGGATTGTCTTGGCACCTTAGTTGAAAATAAGTTAACCATAAATACAAAGAATTTTTTTTTGGACAGTCAACTCTCTTCTATAGTCTATGGATTCATTTGTCTGACTTTTTACAAGGGCCTTGCTTTTACCCTAACTGTAACTTTATAAGTTTTTAAATTAGGAAGTTAGAGTTCTCCAAATTTGTCCTTTTTATTTATTTATTTTTAAAGAATATTTTGACCTTTCATGGCCTCTTATAATTCCATATATATTTTAGGATCATTTTGTCAAGTTCCACAAAAGAGGATGCTGGAATTTTGATAGGAATTACATGCAATCTATTCAATTTGGGGAGAATAGTCTTAACACGACCGAGTCTTCTAATCCATGAACATGAAATAGCTCTTCAGTTACTTAGATCTTTTTTTCTAAGGTTTTATTTATTTAAGAGAGAGCATGAGTAAGGGGAGGAGCAGAGGGAGAGGGAGAAGCAGACTCCCAAATCAGCACAAGGATGTAGAGCTCTCTTCCAGGACCCTGGAATCATGACCTGAGCTGAGTGCAGACGCTTCACCAACTGAGCCACCCAGGTGTCATGTAAATCTTTTTTAAACTCCCCTCATCATTGTTTTATAATTTCCAGTGTCTAGGTCTTATACTTCTTTTGTTGAATTTATTCCTGTTTTTTTATTCTTTTTTGATACTATTGTGAAAGGAATTGCATTTTTAATTTCTTTTTGGATTATTCATTATTCATATATAGAAATCGATTTTTGTATCTTGATCTGGTATCCTACAACTTACTGTACTTCTGTATTAGTTCTAATAGCACTTTTGTGGGCTCTATGGGATTTTCTACATATAAGGTCATCCCCTTTACTTTACTTATTCCTTTCCAATGTGGATGCCTTTTCCTTCTTCTCCTTGTCTGATTGCATGGCCCTCTTGAGGCTGATGCTGCTGATGTGGGATGCATTTGATACATGGACTCCTTGTGGCCCCAGACTCCTGCTGTGGTCTCCAGTGGCCTGGAGGACAGCAGCAATGAATCCAGACAGCCTTCAGCCTGCGGTGTGGGGGGGAGGGGGGTAAGGAGGGTAAAACCTATGTTCTCTTTGTCAGAGGCCTGTCACATAAGCCCACGGAGCCAGGAAGCACATAAACTATGCAGGGCCTCTGGACCCCTTAGTTTGGGATCTCCTGGTTCTGAAAGACCCACTGAAGGCTTTAAGTATTTTATTCCTCCTTCATTCCTCCAAACACACATTGCCACAGGAGCTGACTGCTTAGACCTCAAATGGTGGTCCCAAATTGTAATAAAATTCATCCTGTATTTTCCCTTATTGAAATACCAGGGATCTTAGAAATAAAGTAGAGAGGCATTTGGGAAGCTGAGCATGTCAGACTATATGGTTTTAGATATATGCTCCCCAAGCAGAAAATAGAGCTCATGCCTGATATATTTATCAGTAAGAGTTATAGTGAGAGGAGATTACTCTTCACAGAAACCAAGAAGCTTCCAAGAAGGTTAAGCTCCCTTCAGTGGGGTAGATTACAATGTCTGATGGGTACACTTTAAAGAAAGAATATTCCATTCTATAATTTGAATTTTGTTTTCCAAATCAACTCCTTTTGCTGCAATATAAACAAACAAAAAAAATAAATTCAACAAAGTCATCTTTGCTACTGAAAACTGCAGAAGATACAGTGAGTCTCAAAGGAAGCATGGAATGTAGGGGTTGCTATAGTTCTGCTCATAGAGACTACACTGGGGAAATACCAATACTGTGGCCCCCAGGCTGGTGCCCAATGAGGAAGCTTGGCACATAGTAAGACTTAATGTTTGTTGAGAGCTTTCTGTTTGCAAGAATAGAGTTAAATGTTTTGTAAATGTGACCGTTATAAATGAAGGACCCATTTTGTTCAGTGTTGATGCTAAGTGAAGTGGAAAATACAAAACATAGTCTGGCAACCAAAAATAATTTCACAGTAGTGTAAATTCTTTACTTGCCTTAGGAAAAACTATGGTAGATTCCAGATACAAAGTCTTTGCAGCAACATTACTAAAGATGTCTCTCCACCTATCTAGCCCATTTTCTGTAAGCCTTCCCCACATCTGAGCCACTCTGAGGTATCTTTCTGCCCTGTTCGCCCACGGTGTCCCTCCACACCACATCTCTTAGCCCAGGACAGCAGGGCCAAGGGTCAGTCCCACAGCCTCACACACAATAAGGCCAAGTAGAGGCCCCATTTCAAACAACTTAGATATTCACAGGCACAGTAATATAAACCTTGGTGTCTAAATAGACACTGTGCCAAGCATGTTGATGGGTGCTTTATTATTAATTATAATGATACAAGGAAATAACTCTGAATTCTGTGCCATATAATTGTCAGAACAATCTTATGAGGCGGGCACTAGTATCTCTGTTTTACAGAGAGGAAGCTGAGACTCAGAGAGGTTAAATAACCAACCAACCTGGTACCCCACAGTTACTAAATAACACAATAGAATTTAAAAGCAGGCCATCCGGTTCAGAGCACTTGCAACTAATCCCGAGGCTGTTCCCACTTCTCCAGCTGGTATTTCATCTCAGTTCATTTTCACAATAGTCCTTCCTTTCTCACATGATAAACTGAGACTTGGGGTATTAAAGGTCCCTGGCCCCAAATCACAGTTATTAATTAGCCCGATAGGCCTAATGGGGCTGAAACCAATACAGTCTATTACACCATGCTGCCATCTAGTGGTAAAATATGGAAACTTCCTTACACATTTCATACCCTGCCCATTTCCAAAAGACTTCAAGGTTTCTTAAAGTTTCAGAAGACTTAGAAACCCTGCAAAATCCCCAAAGGATTAAAATAAAAGTGGAAGAATAATTATATAATAATGGAGGGGTTACTGAGGCAGTATCTTTGCATTGAGCACAGACCTGACTGAGTTTCCTAGTAGCTAAGGCAAAGAAGAAAACTTAAGTTTACACTCACTGCCCACCAAAAATTATAGTAGATCAGTCTTAAGAGTTTGCCTGATCTTGGACCTCATCAGTTATTCAACAACAAGAGTACTAAGAAACGCCCTCCATGTAGACAATCATTAACTTGGAAAAGCCACCCTAGAATTTCAGGGTAACAGGTGTACCTGTAAATAGCAGCCCTGCTCAGCCTCTTCCTCCTCCCCCTGGGCGATCGCTCCCAGGATGGAAATGTCCTGTGAAGGCTTTGGCAAACTCTATCCAGTAGGTCTTTCAGCCCCAGTCCCCCACATCTCAATACTTAAGGCTCAGTTATATTTTGAAAGCAGCACTAAGGACATGAACCCCTGGGTAAGACTTCGGGGGATGGCAGTGATGTTACTCAGTTGTGCCCTGGGCTCCCAGAGTTGGACTCCCGACCTGCACAGTCCAGTGTGGTAGCCATGAGCCAGTGCGATAGCTGCTGAGCATTTGAAATGTTGCAGACTGAACTGAGATGTCCTGTAAGTTTAAAATCCACACCAAATTTCATATTTAAAGAGGTAAAATATTTCATTAATAATTTTCATACCCATTACATTTGAAATAAATTATTTCATATTTGGTTAAATAAAATATGAAAATTAATTTCACTTCTTTCTAAATTTTTTAATGTGTCCTCTAAAAAGTTTAAAATTACCTACATGTCTGGCATTGTATTTCTGTGAAATAGAGCAGGTCCAGGCCATTTGCCCACCTCTCTCTGGCTCCTACCAGAGGCTAGATGGACAAGGCATTGTGGTTGTCAGGTGCAATGCCCAGGACCCTGAAAAATATCCTGTAGTATCAAGGGGAAGAATTTTGTCCTTGTCCTCTAAACACAAGCTGGTTCCAGAGGGGATTTTCAGGACCTTGATAGGAGCCACACCAAAGCTGGGTTAGATTTGGAGAATTTAGCTAAACCATTCCGTACTCCCAAACAGCTTTGCTCTGCCCACTGGGACATCTGGTTCGCTGTATATACACATACAGTGCTGGGGAAGGGGAGAGTTGCCAACCATGGGAGAAAAGGAAGGAGAAAACAGGTCTGTGTTTCTGGGGTCCAAAGTACCTGAAGGCTGTCTCTCTTTTGCGAAGGGTTTCCCAGTCTCCAGGTGTATATTGTTCAGTCCTCTGCAGGATCTAGGCTAGGGGCCAGGGTTTGCACTGTACCATCTAAGGCAGGCTCTAATTTGCTACTACAGCGGTTATAACTTTCAGAAGCAAATCTCTGCAAATTTCCTTTGGATTTTGAAGAGGCTGGAGGTGGGGAGATTCTAGCACACAACTTTCTTAAACTATGAAAGTCCCAAGTGCATTCATTTTCAACTTGCAGGAACCACCAGTCTCCAATCACGAGCTCATCATTGTTGTGATTCTATTTTTTCTGCATTATACATTACACTATTAAGAGTCAGTTTCTCAGAAGTTTTAGCAGCTTTTCTTTGTCTGCCCCAATTATATGAATAACAAAATCTCACAGTCACATCAAGTGAATGTCAACAGATCCCAGGGCACCATGTTTGCATAATCACCCAAAAAACCAAAATTCCTTTAGGGACTTGTTCGAACACGACAGATCACAGATTTGGGAATCTTTCACAAAAATCTCAAAAATGGCACCAGGCTCTTCTGTGTATCCTGGGCACACTGGCCAAAATGTGAAGGCAACTTGTCTGCATGGGCTTCCTCAGACTTTCTGGTTTACTCCTAGTGCATCTCGGGTCACACACCAACTCTTAGGTAATATATGGGTAGGAGCAGTACGGCCCAAATTATCAGAAGGCTGTGTGTGCTCCCATGTGGTAACTCTTTCTTAAATATGAGTCACTGTATCAGAGGTGCATGAGACCTCCTCTTGGGGCTCAAACCTGGGAAGGGAGTGATGAGAATCCCCCTGCAGAGGTACACAGGATTTACAGTGGGGCGCTGGTCCTTTGGGAAGTCCAAAATTCAGTGGATAGATTTGAAAGCCTGTCACAGCTGGTGGCAGATGCTCTGTAAGTAGGTAGTGGGCTGAGGAGGTAGGTAGGTGCTCACTAAGTACTGCTGGATGAAGGAAGCCGAGTGAGCTGTGCTTTGTCTTGTTGCCCATTACTCTGGGTCATTGCTTTTGAGCAGCCCTTAAATCTCCAGGGAAACTTTACCCAGCCTATGCTAAAGCTGTCATGGGAGGGCAAAATTCTTGGGGGACTAGAACCTTGGGATGCAGGAATGGGAACTGCGCCACCCGGCAGGCCTCTCCTCAGGGGAATGCTCCTTGGGGAGGGCGGGTGGTGGTTCTCCTAGGAGACCCAGTTCTAGCAAGTGCCCTTCAGTTTGAGAGAGGCTCCAGGGGCCTGAGCCTGGGGTGTGGGGCCGGTTTCTGGGACCTGCGTTCCCAGGCACGGCCACAAGAGGGCTCACGGCTCCCTCTGCGGAGCCGCTTCATCGTAGGTCTGGATGGAGACAGGGCGGAGAAAAGCAGAGTGGCAGAGGGGGTCGGGGTGTGAGGAGGACTTCTCTTAGGCTCGCCAGAGCCCTGTCTGAGGACGGGATGTTCTTGAGCATCTGAGGGGCCAGGCCACTGTACCTGAGTTCTCTTCTGACTTTGTTTTTGAGGATGCCAAGGACAGCCCAGAGGGGACTGCTAGCTGTTGGGTTGTGGGGCGGGGGTTTAATTCTTTACCCTTCAAGATCTTCCACTGAGATGAAGATTTAAATTTACATGAAACAGATTAACTGGAGGGGGAAAAAAAAAAAAACAGTTTTATTATGTTCGCAGAGAGGCCTAATAATGAAATTGAGACCCAAAGAAATGACACCAAGGCAGGCAATTTTTATACTTTCTAGATAGAAACAATAAATTTGTGATGAATTGACAGGATAAAGAAAATTGACATTTGAGAGCTTTACCTAGTAAGGAATTCCAAGTAGATTATGAAGAAAGTGACAAGGTATGTTTTTACAGCTTTCTTGGCTTTAAAGTTCCTATTTCGGGGTGCCTGGCTGGCTCAGTTGATGGAACATGGACTCTTGATCTCAGGTTGTGAGTTCGAGCCCTATGCTGGGTGTAGACATTGCTTAAAAATAAAATCTTTAAAAAAAGTAGTAAACTGGGGCACCTGGGTGGCTCAGTCAGTTAAGCATCTGACTCTTGATTTCAGCTCAGGTCATGATCTCAGGGTTGGGCGATAGAGCCCTGCGTCATGCTCTGCTCTGATCTTGACGCCTGCTTAAGATTGTCCCTCTCCCTCTCTATCTGTCTCTTCCTTCCACTCACATACCTCTGTCCAAAATTAAATAAAAATACATAAATAAAATCTTTAAAAGCATATTTTAAGTTCCTATCTGGTGATCAGGATATCTTTTTACTTCTTGACACTGGGAGGGTACCTTACATATGGGAGATTTGTTTCCTGCTTTCAGGGGGCAGAGGAGGGTGTGAGTGTCCTTGCACTTGGTATTTCCCAAGTAACTTCAATTTAAAATAATCAATATGCTATTCGGGTACGTTTTGGCTGGCCTGCCCTTGGCCTCTATCGCCGCCTGAGCTGCAGGGTACCCTGGGTTCTAGCTGCTTATGCAGGAGCTGTGATGACAACACCCTCCTTGCAGGGCTGTTGAGAGATCAAAGATTTCACTAGTGAACAGAGCATGCTTGGTCTTTGTCAAGGGCACGGAAGACGCAAGGGGGTCTGTTCCAGAACAGAAGTTGTTGCGGTGGGGGGGAGGGTCGAGGTGTTGTGGGGGACAGTCCTGCAGATGGCAGGGTGGGCAGGGCTGGGAACCTCAGCTGGGCAGGGGCTCTGTCAGGGATCCTCTGCAGTCTGGGCTCTACTGGCCACATCCCTGAGGGCAGTCTGTCTGTCTGCAGTTAGCAGGGCCCAAGCCTGTGCTGTGAGCCAGGGAGCCTCCACAGTTAGACAAAGAGACTAGTTGCACAGTTGACAACTAAAGCAGAGGATTCTGAGCTTCAGTCCTGGCCTAAGTGATGCTGGGAACTTGCCTCCAAACCCTCACAGGAGATTCTGGGGCCCTCATGACAACAGTTCCTCCAGCACCCGACAGTTCCCCCACACCGACATTCCACGCCTGGAGTCCTGGCTTCATCCCACCATCACCCCAAGACTTAGGTGCTCCTGGTTTACAGCGGAGGAAGGAGAAGCACAGTCAGCTTAAGGAGCTCACCCACAGCTGCCCAAATGTAGGGGGTACCCCTGCAGGACCGAGACTCCGCCCAGGGTCGAATCCCTGCTCGCCTCGAAGCCAGGAGCTTTTCAAGTTTCATTACCTGAGCTCGGCATGCCTGTCTAACATCGCCTAGACATTCCGTCATGTTATGGTGACATGAGTTTCTTGAAAGCCTGTGAGGGCAGGTCCAGGCTGGGAGTGGAGGTTTAGGAAATAGTTTTTCCCATGAGCCAGCAGGGAGCTGCCAAGAGCTCATGGACACAGGACATGGAGTTCCAAGTGCAAAGGGTCAGGGAGGTGTCTCTTAACTCCCAGAGGATTTTTCTGGGTCTTATAAATGAAAGTCTGGAGTTCATTTATTCAGTAAATATTTATAAAGTGTTTGTTCTCTGTTGGATCCAGTTCTGGGTGTTAGGGATGCACCCGTGGGGGAGGGGGGTGCAAGTCCCTATCTTCATGAAACTTGCATTTGGGTGGGAAAAAGAGAAAATGAGTAAGATCAATAGGCCTTTAAATGGTGCTGTGCGCTACAGAAGAAAAGCCAGACAGGAGCGTGAATGCTTGAGCGTGGGATTCCTGTCTTGACTGGGAGGCCGGGGCCGGCTTCCCTGAGACGGTGCTGTGTCATGAGATCCCTGAGGGATGTGCAGTGGCGAGCCAGGTGACCCCGTCCTCTGACCTGAGGCTGCAAGGAATGGGGGAGCACAGGTTCCAGGTCCTGGTACAGAGGGGTACGAAACAAGGTGTCCCCAGAATCCTCAGCACTGCATCTGTAGAAAACGGTGGGTCATGACCTCTCAGGCTCCAGAGACAACGGTTCTTGCAAAAACAAGACCAGGGACACAGAGGCAGGAAATTCTACAAAAAGTGAGCGTCTCCAAGAGAACCCGTCGCTGGTTACAGTTGTTACATCTGACCATTTGATACTCATTTAAAACTTTGGATAGCAGGCCAAAATGCTTGAAGCTGACCTTCAAAACCTGTTTCGTTTAAAAGCATTAGAAGTTTTGCCAGCTAATGTGCTGAAGAGACATTTGCAAAGCCCTCTGCCTGGTGTATGTGCCCCAAGGGTCCTACTTTGGAAACCCGTTGGGTTTCCTGTGGATGGGCCTGCAAGAGGTCACCCTCTTCGACGTCACCCTAGAGGTCAGGGCTCCCTGCCAGCATGACTGTCACCATCTCCTTGAAAGGTGGATGCCCCAGGCCTGTGTGTGACTGCAGACCAGGAGTCCAGTCCTCTGTTGACAACCCAGAGGTTGGTCATCTTTTCCCGATCTGGCCCAGCTCTGGGACTGACAGTCTGATCCCCAGGGAGGTCCCCCAGTCCCAGGAAAACCTGGAAAACTGGTCACCCTGCTGCCCAGGGACCTTGTGATACCAGCCGTCCTCCTGGGCCCCTGCCTGCCTCCCCCGTCTGTGGCCTCCCAACAACCTCTGAGAGCCTGAGGAACGCAGTTGCATGCGTGTAAAGGCTGTGGACCCAGGCCCCAGGCTCTGCAGGTCCCGCAAGACTCATTCTAAACTAGAGCCGCAGGGATGTGATTTTGAGTTTTGGGGTCTGACAGATGTCAGTGCAAACCTATTGCATGACCTTGAGCGAGTTACTTACTGTCTCTGAGCCTCAATATTCCCGTGATAGTAACAAGAATAGAGTGAACAGAAAGGAAGGCTCAGGAGATGTTTGGGCCTCATCTGCCTCCCTTTCCCCTGAGAATGGCTCTCAGCTTGGCACCACCGTCTCTCTGCTGCTCTATGCCTGGAGTCCTCCAGAACCTCCTCCTCTGGGTTCTCATTCCCGGGCTCTTCTTGGGGAAGCGCACCTTGAGTCCCCCTCTCTGATGGGTGCCCGGCACCTGTGCCTGCCTCTGGCCTTCCCCTTGGCCTCACTCTCCCCCACGGCAGCCACATTACCAGGCTCTGGCCCTGCCTGTCACGGTGGACTCTCCAGCATCCATCCTGTGATGTTCCTTTGACATTTTCCTCCCATTCTGTGAGCTCTGGAAACTTCCTAGGCTTTCCTCTCCCTGGTGGATATCAAAGGCACTCACCTCACCGCCTGCAGCCCTGAGCCAGCCTCTCCTAGTCACACCAGCCCTGGAGGCTGCAGAGGCCGAGGGAGAAGCAGGCTCCCCACTGAGCAGAGAGCCAGAAGTGGGACTCGACCCCAGGACCCTGGGATCAGATCATGACCTGAGCTGAAGGCAGACACTTAACTGCCTGAGCCACCCAGGTGCCTCCCATTCACAAGGATTCTATCCACACAATGTAATCACTTCCCAAAGGCCCCACCTCACATTGGGATTTAGGTTTCAACACAAGAAATTTCCAGAGGACAGAAACTTTCAGTCTGTTGCAACTGCAGAGCTAGGACCCCTCCCCTGTCCATTTGGGAGGAGATTGCCTGGGGTGTGGTCTTTGAGCTCCTGGCTAAGGTCCTTCGCTGGCAGTTGGAGGTGCTGTCTTTAGCAGTTTGCAATCAGCGTGGATGGATCAAGCAGGTCCAGATTAATCCCTTCACCTCTTCCCTTGCTTCCACCTGACCCAGAGCCCCATTTATTTATTTGTTTGTTTGTTTGTTTGTTTATTTATTTGACAGACAGGGATCACAAGTAGGCAGAGAGGCAGGGGGAGAGAGAGGGGCAAGCAGGCGTCCTACTGAGCAGAGAGCCCGATGTGGGACTCGATCCCAGGACCCTGAGATCATGACCGGAGCCAAAGGCAGAGGCTTTAACTCACTGAGCCACCCAGGCGCCCCCCCAGAGCCCCATATAGGTAGACGCATCCAGACCTCCTTCATGTAGGCTCTACTCTGCCCCTCCCCCAACCATGCATACACACAACTCACCAGCTGGGGCAGCTAGCTGCATGCGTGTCCCTTCTTCCCCTTTTAGGTTGAGTGAGTGGGTGTATGCGTGCAGGGTTCCAGGGCTGGTTGTAGCATCGCTATTTTTCCCCACACCATTTACAATCTGGGCCATCCAGGCTCTCCGGAACCCTGACATGACCCATTGTGATAAAAAAATTTCCTGCATCTTAGTTCTTGAGCCCAAGCCCCCCAACAAGTACCAAATTAAAGAGTTTATTTTCTGCATTATCCCTACCTTTAAACTCCTGTGTGCTTATGAAAGTTGTCAACTAACTGCTTAAGAATCTGAGACTCTCAGGGCTCCTGGGTGGCTGAGTGGGTTAAACCCTCTGCCTTTGGCTAGGATCATGATCCCAGGGTCCTGGGATTGAGCCCCACATTGGACTGTCTGCTCAGCAGGGAGCCTGCTTCCTCCTCTTTCTCTGTCTGCCTCTCTGCCTACTTGTGATCTCTGTCTGTCAAATAAATTTACAAAAAAAAAGAAAAAGAATCTGGGAATCTCACACATAAAATCCCTGAGAAGTTACCCTGGGTAGATTGAAGTTCTGGCCCTGACCCTTCACCAACCTGTAATACAGTCCTATAATCACCCTTACCATGGCTTCATGCTGTGCAGAATATACTCCCTGGCCCCGACTTTGGCCTTGGCCATATGACTGTGGCCAGTGGCATGTTAGCAGGCATGACATTAGTCCAGGCTTTGTAAAGTGCTTGAAAGATTGGTTTTGCCCTCTCGCCCAGAGACCAGCTCCCCTGAGTAGATGCTGGGCCCCAGAAGGAGCACACGTAGCTGCATAGGCCCGAAGCTACGCTGGGGAGAGCACACCTGCGGGGAGCTACCCTGAGGAGCCCAGTCTGGCCAGCGGTGCTCAGAGGCCCACATTCATACATGTGAGGAACAACTCTGATGGCCATACACACCGAGAGCTGGGGCTGGTTGTGCGGCAAAGCTGGCTGGTGTCCTTCCCTCCTCAGGCCTGAATGAGTTCCATGATGTACAGGACATCATGGGGACAATAATATTTTGAAGATTGTGCTAGCCAGATTGCTGTTGTCCTACCTAGGAGAGGAGTTTTGTGGTGCGTGCGTATGTGGTGTGTGCATGTGATGTTGTGTGTCTGTATGGTGTGTGTGTGTGCAGTGTGTGCATATATGGTATATGCGGTACGTACATACGGGGTGTATGTGTGTGTGTGTGTGTGTGTGTGTGTGTGTGTGATGGGCATGTAGGGTATACGGAAATTGTGTAGGGTGTGTATGTATGGTGTGGGTGTATGATGTGTGGTCTGTGGTGTGTGTGTGTGTGTGTGTGTGTGTGTGTTTGAGGAGTCAGGGTGCAGGTGAATGGCCTGCACACCAGTCCAAGGTGAGGAGCAGCCTTTCTGTCCAGCATCAGCTGGCAGGGAATTCCTCCTCATGGACTTTCTAGACGAGCTCAGCCCGGGACTTGCTGCTGCAACAGCGTTATTAGCCATCTTGCAGTCCTGTAGCCTGCTCAGGGTGTGACTGAGGCCCACAGATAGATGCTGATTCTGTCTTCTTTCCCCTGGTGGGTAGAGGTGGGGCCATTTTCCTGTCTCCATTCTGAAGTCACAGGAGATACTGCTGCCTGTTGGATCCGTGTTTCTAAGTAACATGAACTCTGGTCTTCCCGTGATTTAAGTGGAACGTGTTCTAAAGGTTCCAATTTGCCTTTTGAGTTCACACGCCGGATACGTGGTTTCCTTTCCAACAGCCATAAAGCACTGTGGTTGGGGACCTGAAGGCCCAGGGCAGGCAGGTGTCCCATGGCAATTCTCCACCGGCCAGAAAAAGTCATCACAGGAGCAGTGGGCCAAGGTGTGGTGGACAGGCCACACCGCATGCGTATTTGCTGCGAGGACTGAGAGGCAGGAGGCAAGGCAGACTGACACGACTGTCCTCTCTGGTCTGACAGGTGGGCTGTGAACAGCTGGCCTTTGGTCATCACTGCGGGCTCCCCTTCCAACCTCACCGCCAACCTGGGAACAGTGGGAGACTTGGGGGACTTTCTGGCTATCTCTGGACCTTTCCCCTATCTCCCCCTGCCCTTCTACAGTGTCTTCCCTCGGCATTGTTTTGTGCAAAGACAAAGCATACCAGGGAGCTGTCATCAGAATATGTACCCTTATGCAGGGGCCCCATAGGATTCACTGCATGTGTTGTCCAAGGTTCTATTTTGATATGCGGCTTCTAAGACTCAAAAACACAGGAGCAGATTTTAGCAGCCACTCCAGCTCCTCTAGGTATGATGAAATAATAGGACAATTGCCCTGTAACATCTGACACAGAACGTTTCTGTTTCTAGTTTACCCAGATAACAAGATAGTTTCATTTATAATGAGATAAATGGATAGTGATGCTCGGTAAGGCTTGGTGTCATTATAGAGCTATTTCTATGTTAATGGCGATGAGAAGAGAATGCAGAAGTGGCTGTCACTGCTGAAAGGAGTGATGTAAAATACGCCTGTTGCAACACAGCCATGGTGGAAGGCCCCATATCAATAAGGAGGGTGAGCAGGCACTGACTTGAATGTTTCTTGGAGAAGAGGGTGTTTTTGCCTCTTTATGCCCCCCTCTCCTAGAGTCTTTCAAGCCATTGCTTTGGTCTCTCCACAGACATTTGGCCATCTAGGCCGAGGGTCAGGGTTTCCTGGCAATGACCCAAGCAGAGTCCTTGAGAGCTGCACACTGGAGGTCGTCAGCCTGGGCACCAGCAGGCCAGTGAGGACACAGAGCATGGTCTTGGGGGCCATCCAAGGGCCCTGACATTGAAGACAGAGACACTGACTCCAAGCTGAGCCAGGGATGAAGCCAAGGGATTGACTCAAGTAGCTGGCAGAAAACTAGATCCAAGCTGGCTTACGCAGAAGGGCTTCAGGTGTGGCTTGATTTGAGTCTACAAGAAAGCCAAGAGGGGGCTAATTCTCATTTATCCTTTTTTGTACTCCATTCCCTTCCACGCTGGGTCTTGTCTCCGGCTCCCTGTCATGGTCAGGCTCCACCTCCTGGCCGTGCACTCATCCTGTCAGGTTCTGGACAATCAGGGAGTGTCCCTTTCTAAGCACCCACTAAAAGTTCCATTGCCTACCTTTGGCACTGCTCAGGCCATGTGCTCACCCCAGAAACAACCTCTGTGCCAGTCAAAATACTTGCTGTGCTCAACCAGGCTGGGGCCCTGGACTCTCTCTGAACATGGTCCCCAAATGGCGGTTCTCCGTGAGTCACTGGCAGAAGTCTGGAGACTTGTACCCGCTGACAAGACTTAATGACAGGGAGGCAGGTTGGGTGAAACAGGGTCAGGCCCAGAGCCCGCAGGAGTGTTTTAGGAAGGTGCACCAGCACGGGTCCTACAGATGGGGGATTCCCTTCCCAACAGCTCTTAGGTTTGTCCTTTTTATGTGTGCATTGCTATAAGTCCTATTTATTTATTTTTCTTTTTCCCTTTTGACTCACTGTTGTCTGAGAAACCTTTGAGGAACACAAAACCCGAGTATTCCACTCCTCTTTGGATATGCTGGTGGCTCCCACTCCCATAAGATGAGGCCCCAGGACTTTAGTGTGTCCCCATCTCCAGCCTTCTTGGACCAATCTAGTTCCCCTAACCATCATGCTTTTCTGTGCTTGGGCTTTGCAGCTGTACCGCCTGAGGTGCCCAGCCATCACCCTGACCCCCGCAGGCTAGGAAACTCCTCTGTATCCCTCAGGACCCAAGCTGTGTCTCTCCTTCTGTGAAGCCTCCTTCAAATTCCCCCGGGCAGTTGTCTTGTCTATGCTCTGGCTCTCTGTGCTGGCCCTTTATTTATCAGTTTTAATAGCTGCCTCCCTATCTCATGTCCCCAGGAGTCTGGAAACTTCTTAAGGACTGTGTTATAAAATATTCTTTGAAATGTTTTATTAGGAAACATTTCAAACATTAGGAAACTGCAGAAAATAACAAATATGTATTCACAACCCAGATTTAATAGGTAACAACAGCTTGCCACATTTGTTTTATCTTTCTCTTTGAAGAAATAAAAATTTAAAAATACAACTAAAATCCCAATCCCCCACTCCCTTTCCCTCTGCTCCCAGGCTCCCGAAATGGGACGGAGCCTCTATTCAACGTCACGCTCTTGAGAATATCCATGTTGATTTGTGTAAATGTTTTGTTCCTTTGAGCAACAACAGAGTGCTTTTGATTTTAACAATAAACCTCACTTACCCGTTCTCCTTCTCATGAATGGATTTATCTTTGGTATTTTGACATTGCGTATTTGCTACAGTGAATGTCCTCATCTGTCTCCTGGGCTCACGGGCAGGAAGTCACCTGCAGATACACCAGGAGCAGTGAAATTATTGGCTCATATGTAAGTGGGCTGTCTGCACCCTCAACTTTAATAAACATCGCCCGAGTTCTCACCAGGGTGGTCTACCTGTTTACACAGCCCCTAAAGGATACTAAAGGATTTCATTTCCATGCTGCCGTCAAATCTCACCAACACTTACTGTTGTGAAGCTTTTAAATTTTCATCACTTTTACTAGGCGGTAGTGCTGTTTTGTTTCATTTGCATTTCCTCATGACCGACGAGGCTGAGCCTCCCTCTTACATTTGTTTGGTGACTCCAGTTTTCTCCTGTGAGTTGCTGCTTTTCCTAATGGCTTGCTTGTCATTCTGGGAGTGCTTTGAGGCCAACTTCTTTGTCTGTTATACACAACCCTGTCTGACCCATCATGGCATCTCTGCATCTCCCTTAATGGCAGACAGAGGGTCAGCCATTGGTGGATGTCTGCTGGAAAGGGATATTAACCTTAAAAATAAAAATAGCTGTTTTACCAGAAAAAAAGTATATTTATTTGGGAAGAGCAGGAGATTGCAATTTAGGACATGCAAGCTGTGGCAAAATCATAAACAAGTCCAAGGAACAAAGGAGAAGAATGTTACTTTATGAAGAAGGAGGAAATTGGGAGGGGTTGCTTTGAGTGGAGAACTTCAGAAAAGCCCAGCTTCAGGATGATGATGGTTTCTCATTGGCTGAATTGCAAGGGTGGTCGATTTCTTACAGGCGATGCAAGGTACATTTTTCCTTGTTGGGATCTGAAATTGATGGTCCTTTCCAGTCTAGGATTTTTTTTTTATTTTAAATTTTTATTTTTTTAATTTCTTTTCAGTGTACCAGAATTCATTGTTTATGCACCACACCCAGTGCTCCATGCAATACATGCCCTCCATAATAACCACCACCAGGCTCACCCAACTGCCCACCCACCGCCCCTTCAAAACCCTAAGATTGTTTTTCAGAGTCCATAGTCTCAAGTGGTTCATCTCCCCCTCCAATTTCCCTCAACTCCCTTCTCCTCTCCATCTCCCCGTGTCCTCCATGTTATTTCTTATGCTCCACAAATAAGTGAAACCATATGATAATGGACTCTCCCTGCTTGACTTATTTCACTCAGCATAATCTCTTCCAGTCTCGTCCATGTTGCTACAAAAGTTGGGTATTTGTCCTTTCTGATGGAGGCATAATACTCCATAGTGTATATGGACCACATCTTCCTTATCTATTTGTCTGTTGAAGGGCATCTTGGTTCTTTCCACAGTTTGGCGACCATGGCCATTGCTGCTATGAACATTGGGGTGCAGATGGCCCTTCTTTTCACTACATCTGTATCTTTGGGGTAAATACCCAGTAGTGCAATTACAGGGTCATAGGGAAGCTCTATTCTTAATTTCTTAAGGAATCTCTACACTATTCTCCAAAGTGGCTGTACCAACTTGCATTCCCACCAACTGTGTAAGAAGGTTCCCCCTTCTCCAACAAGTAAACAACACTTGTTGTTTACTGTCTTGTTAATTTTGGCCATTCTAACTGGTGTAAGGTGGTATCTCAATGTGATTTTGATTTGAATTTCCCTGATGGCTATTGATGATGAACATTTTTTCATGTGTCTGATAGTCATTTGTATGTCTTCATTGGAGAAGTGTCTGTTCATGTCTTCTGCCCATTTTTTGACATGATTATCTGTTTTTTGTGTGTTGAGTTTTAGAAGATCTTTTTTGATCCTGGATATCAGTCTTTTGTCTGTACTGTCATTTGCAAATATCTTCTCCCATTCCGTGGTTTGCCTCTTTGTTTTGTTGACTGTTTGCTTTGCTGTGCAGAAGATTTTGATCTTGATGAAGTACCAAAAATTCATTTTTGCTTTTGATTTCTTTGTCTTTGGAGACATATCTTGAAAGAAGTTGCTGTGGCTGATATTGAAGAGGTTACTGCCTATGTTCTCCTCTATGATTCTGATGGATTCCTGTCTCACGTTGAGGTCTTTTTCGAGTTTATCTTTGTGTATGGTGTAAGTTTCATTCTTCTACATATAGCTGTCCAATTTTCCCAGCACCATTTATTGAAGAAACTGTCTTTTTTCCACTGTATATTTTTCCTGCTTTGTCAAAAATTATTTGACCATAGAGTTGAGGGTCCATATCTGGACTGTGTTCCACTGGTCTATGTGTCTGTTTTTATGCCAGTCCCATGCTGTCTTGGTGATCACAGCCTTGTAGTAAAGCTTGAAATCAGGCGTGATGCCGCCAGTTTTGTTTTTCTTTTTCAACATTTCCTTAGTAATTTGGGGTCTCTTCTGATTCCATACAAATTTTAGGATTGTCTTCTCCAGCTCTGAAAAATACTGGTGGAATTTTGATAGGAATGGCATTAAAAGTATGGATTGCTCTAGGCAGTAGAGAAAATATTTATTCTTCCGATCCATGAGCATGGAATGGTCTTCCATTTTTTTGTGTCTTCTTTCATGAGTGTTCTGTAGTTCCTCGAGTCCAGATCCTTTACCTCTTTGCTAAAGTTTCTTCCCAGGTATCTTATGGTTCTTGCTGCTGTAGTAAATGGAATCAATTCTCTAATTTTCCTTTCTGTGTTTTCATTGTTAGTGTATAAGAAAGCAACTGATTTCTGTACATTGTATCCTGCCTGTACTTTGTATCCTGCCACAATTCTGAATTGCTGTATGAGTTCAAGTAGTTTGGGAATGGAGTCTTTTGGGTTTTCCATATAAAGTATCATGTCATCTGCGAAGAGAGAGAGTTTGACTTCTTCATTGCCAGTTTGGATACCTTTTATTTCTCTTTGTTGTCTGATTGCTGTTGCCAGGACTTCTTTTTTTTTTTTTTTTTTAAAGATTTATTTATTTGACAGAGAGAAATCACAAGTAGACAGAGAGTCAGCCAGAGAGAGAGAGAGAGGGAAGCAAGCTCCCTGCTGAGCAGAGAGCCCGATGCGGGACTCGATTCCAGGACCCTGAGATCATGACCTGAGCCAAAGGCAGCGGCTTAATCCACTGAGCCACCCAGGCGCCCCTGTTGCCAGGACTTCTAATACTATGTTGAACAAGAGTGGTAAGAGTGGGCATCCTTGTCATGTTCCTGATCTCAATGGGAACACTGTGAACTTTTTCCCAATGAGGATGATATTTGCTGTGGGTTTTTCAAAGATAGATTTTACAAAGTCCGGGAATGTTCCCTCTATCCCTATACTTTGAAGCATTTTAATCAGGAACAGATGCTGGATTTTGTCAAATGCTTTTTCTGCATCAATTAAGAGAACCATGTGGTTCTTCTCTCTTCTCTTATTGATCTGTTCTATCACATTGATTTGCAAATGTTGAACCATCCTTGAAACCCAGGGATGAATCCCACCTGGTCATGGTGGATAATCTTTTTAATGTGCTGTTGGATCCTATTTGCTAGGATCTTGTTGAGAATCTTAGCATCCATATTCATCAGGGATATTGGTCTGAAATTCTCCTTTTTGGTGGGGTCTTTGCCTGGTTTGGGGATCAGGGTAATGCTGGCTTCATAGAAAGAGTCTGGAAATTTTCCTTCTGCTTCAATTTTTTGAAACAGCTTCAGGAGAATTGGTATTATTTCTTCTTTGAAAGTTTGGTAGAATTCCCCAAGGAATCTGTCGGGTCCTGGGCTCTTGAATTTTGGAAGGGTTTTGATCACTGCTTTAACCTCGTTACTGGATATTGGTCTATTCAGGTTGTCAGTTTCTTCCGGTTCAATTTTGGAAGTTTATATTTTTCCAGAAATGCATCCATTTCATCTAGGTTGCTTAACTTATTGGCATATAACTGTTGATTGTTTCTATTTCCTTGGTGTTAGTTGTGATCTCTCCCTTTTCATTCATAATTTTATTAATTTGGGCCTTCTCTCTTTTCTTTTGGATTAGTTTGTCCAATGGTTTATTGATCTTATCGATAAAAAACCAGCTTCTAGTTTCATTGATGTGTTCTACTGTATCTCTAGTTTCTATCTCATTGATCTCTGCTGTAATCATGATTATTTCTCTTCTTGTGTGTGGAGTTGGCTTAATTTGTTGTTAATTCACCAGTTCTTTAAGGTGTAGAGACAACTGCTGTATTCTGGATTTTTACCATTTTTTGGAGGGAGGCTTGGATGGCTATGTGTTTCCCCCTTAGTGTTTACAGCCTTTGCTGTAAACCTATCCCATAGGTTTTGGAGCAAAGTGTCTTCATTCTCATTGGTTTCCATGAATTGTTTAAGTTCTTCTTTGATTTCCTGGTTGATCCAAGCATTCTTAAGCAAGGTGGTCTTTAGCTTCCAGGTGTTTGAATTCCTTCCAAACTTTTCCTTGTGGTTGAGCTCCAGTTTCAAAGTACTGTGGTCTGAGAATATGCAGGGAATAATTTAAATCTTTTGATATAGGTTGAGCCCTGATTTGTGACCCAGTATGTGGTCTATTCTGGAGAAGGTTCCATGTGCACTTGAGAAGAATGAGTATTCTGTTGTTTTTGTTCTATATATATCTATGAGGTCCATCTGGTTCAATGTGTCATTCAATGCTCTTGTTTATTGATTTTCTGCTTGGATGATCTATTACTGATAGTGGTGTATTAAGATCTCCTATTATTAATGTATTCATATCAATATGACTCTTTATCTTGATTAACAGTTTTCTGATGTAATTGGCTGCTTCCACATTGGGGGCATAAATATTTACAATTGTTATATCTTCTTGGTGGACAGTCCCTTTAAGAATGATGTAGTGTCCTTCTGATCTCTGCCTACAGTCTTTAGTTTAAAATCTAATTTATCTGATATGAGAATTGCTACCCCAGCCATCTTTTGAGGCCCATTGGCATGAAAGATACTTCTTCATCTCTTCACTTTCAGTCTGGATATATCCTTAGGTTCAAAATGAGTCTCTTATAGACAACATATAGATGGGTCCTATCATTTTATCCAATCTGCAACCCTGTGTCATTTTATGGGCACATTTAGGCTATTCATATTGAGAGTGATTATTAAGATATGTTTTTATTCGTGTTACCTGTGAAGTCTTTGTTTCTATAGATTATCTCCATATATTTCTGTTCAATGATATTCATAGGATTTTTCCTCTTTTATAGAACCCCCCTTAATATTTCCTGCAATGTCAGCTTGGTGGTCGCACACTCTTTTAAACCTTGCCGGTCTTGGAAGCTCTTTATCTCTCCACCCATTTTGAATGTCAGTCTTGCTGGATAAAGTATTCTTGGTTACATGTTCTTCTCATTTAGTACCCTGAATATGTCTTGCCAGCTCTTTCTGGCTTGCCAGGTTTCTGTGGACAGGACATTATTCTGATGGGCTTTCCTCTGAACATAAGGAATTTCTTTGCCCTAGCTGTTTTCAAGAACTCCTGTCTACAATTATGATTCATCATTTTCACTATTAGGTGTCTTGAGGTCTTTCTAGAGTCTATGATCTTGTGGGGAGACCATTGTGCCTCTAGTAAACAAACGCTGGTTCCATTCGTGAGATTGGGAAAATTTTCGTGGAGAATTTGTTCAACTATATCTTCCAGTCTTCTTTCTTTCTCCTCCCACTGAAGGATTCCAATAATTCTGACATTGGAACGTTTCATGGCATCATTTATTTTCCTAATTCTGTTTTTGTGGCTTCTAAGCTGTTTGTTCCAGGCTTCCTCCTTCCCCTTTTTCTCTATCTGTTTGTCCTCCAGATCACTAATTCTATCTTCTTCCTCAGTTATCCTAGCTGTTAGAGAATTTAGATTAGATTGGAACTCATTGAGAACATTGTGAACATCATCCCTGGTGGCTTTCAGTTCTGCTTTAATCAATTCCATTTTGTCATCAAAGGCTTTCTCCCACCTGGCTATTGCCTGGATAATTGTTAGCCTAAATTCCCTTTCTGACATACTGTCTGTGTCCATATCCAAGAGCTCTGATGCAGAAGGCCCAGTCTCTGAATTTTTCTTCTGTTGGGCATTCCTCCTCCTAGTCATTTTGGTGAGAGATGGCTGAATGGATGTGTACTGAATGTGTCAACCATGGTGCAGGCAGGGTTCACCCTGGAATGCTTCTGCCCACTGGCATCTTCTGCCCCCATAGAGATCCAGAACTGTATAATTCTAATCTCGGGCTGATTTCATGGGTGATCAGAGTTCTTTGGTAGGTAATTAGTTCACTTTAGGGAACAAGTTGAAATGGCACCTCCTCCTACTTCTTTGCCATCTTGTCTCCCCAACCCCCCAGTCTAGGATTCTTCTATTAGAGTCTGTAATTGACAGTTTTTCCTGTAATTGACATGACATTGGCTACCCCTTCCAGCCTCTGGATTCCATTTTAGTGAGGTTTTCTCTTATTAATATTCTCAGGGAGAATGAAGGAGGTGAGCCCTGGGCCCAGAGAAGCTGGTAGCCTCACTGTGCATGTGGGTTAGCCTGCAAGAGTGCAGGGCCTGCTTAGGAGATGGGGCTGCCTGGAAGCCACATACTAGGGACTAGAATCTGAATGAATAGGAAGGAGATAATAGTCAGTGGGGGCAGGAAGACAGAAGTGGAGGCTCTAAGAAGGGATTTGAGCCAAGGGTAAAAAAGCTGTGCTTTAAAGAAAGCTTCTGTAGAAGAGCAGGTTGGGGAGGAAAAGCCTGAGGGGTCAAGTAGGAACAGCTACCATGAAAAATGAGGCCACAGCTCTAGGAGGCCAGGCCAGGAGGTGGGGAGGCTACAGAGTCTAGGATACCCTTCTCAGTTTTGGACTCCAGGAAGTGTCTCTGGGTCTTGCTTTTTCTGCAAGTTATTCCCTAACTTCTTTGGGAGGCAGTAAGAAATGTGCCTGGACAAGCCAGGATCTCCATCCACTCCTTAAGGTGAACCCATTTGCCATGATCCTCAGGACTCAGATTTAGATATTTTATTTCCAGTTTCTTCCTATCTTGCTACTGTTCTGGGTCATTAAACAGGCTCCTGTGAGCTCGCCATTTGATCACACTCAAGGGAGGGCAGTTTCTGGGTGCTATTCAGGGACGGTGAGTGCACAGCCCTCTCTTCCTGCTGTCACCATAGGGGAAGTGGGGAATGGAGTCGTGAGTCCTGATCATGTCCTTTATTAGCCAAGACCCACTTGCACTCACAGCCAGAATTAAACTCTTACCTATGTGTAGAAAAATTCTTTGAATAAGTATAACATTCAGAATATGCTTTGAGAGGACAGGGATCATCACTGACCTTGCACAGTGCCCCAGCACCTCCATTCCACCTGGCACAGAGGAGCCCCAGTAATGACATAATCAGTCAGTGAATGAAGGGACCAGAACACTCAACACTCTAAAGGTGGCAGTCCTCCCAGAGTTGTCTATAAATAGGATTCCACATCAATTAAACTATTACTGGGCCCTTATTTTATTTTTTAACATTTAATGATGTTCATATAAAATAATGAACACAGACCAGTGAATAAAACCCTGAGATGAAAAATTGTTGAGATATTAAGCTTCTTCCAGATATTGGACCTATTGTAAAGAGACAATAATTGAAAGAAAATGGTATTGGGAGAGAAATGGTTATATTAGTGGGCAATATTAAAATGCAGAAATAGACTCAAGTAATATCAGAATTCAGTTCATAATAAAAATGGCATTTCAAAACAGTAGAAAAATTATTATCTAACTGATAGTGTTGCAACCCCTGGAAAAATTTTTGGAAAACAAGAATGTTTAAATCTTGACTTCATCCCACGCACAAAAATAACTTACAGGTCCCACTGGAAGTGTTTTCTAGAGTGTATCTCCAATTCCCATCAGGCTGGGCTGCATTGTTCCTTGCCTCCAGCTTTCCCAATAGAGGGATCTTGGGCCTATCCCCCTCTTCCTTGGCCTGTCATGAAAGAATGGATGGGGGTCCCTGGAACCACACCTCTCCTTTCTATTCGAGAGGCTGCAGTCCCATAGCGGGGTGAGGGATTGGGGGAGCCAATCAAGTTAAAAGGTATGACTCTGAGATGCAGTAACACACAGTTTTGTTGGGTGAAGCTTGGGCATGGTTGCATTTCTGGGAAGGAAGCTCATTGCAGCAAGAATCTGTCTAGAGACTGTGGCAGCTCAGGGTTGCTACTCAGAGGGGAGGGGGGAAGGGGGGGAAAGTAGTCTGAAAGGGGGGGCCTATGTGCCTGCTGAGGTGCTGAGCAGCATGGCATGGTGGGGAGTCTGAACTCGGAAGGGCCTTAGCTGCTTGGCACCTTCTAGCTGCAAAGCCCAATCTTACCAACAGGTGACAGCTGTGGGGTAAGGTGAGCTATGCAAAGCAGGCAGTCTCTAAATGGCTAAAAATTTGCTTGTTCAACTATTTTTAAAATAATTGGATATGTACATATTTACCTACAGAGTTTTGAGCTGATTAAGCGGTCTCAGCCTGCAGTGAAGAAAGACACAACTCAGAGGCCAATACACAGAGCCCATCTTTGGATGATTTCTAGAACAACCCCCCCCCCCCCCGGCTCATCCCCTTCCCCCAACCCCCCGCCAGGGCCTTCGGTGGCTGTGGGTGGTGGGGCCACGTCCTCCCTTGCCAGAGGAGTTGTGAGTAGGGCCCAGATGCTAGGATTTTTGTAAAGCTCTCCAGGTGATTCTAATGTTTCAGCCAGCATTGGAAATCACAGCCCTATGTCAGTGGTCCCCTGACATGGCTGAATATCCAACTATTTGGGGTGGAGGCGAATAGTGACAGTGACAGAGCTTTCTGGACCTATTAAAACCTGGACCCTGACCCCAGAAGTTTTAATTTCATTTTGAGATCAGACAGGGCAAAGGTGGTGTTTTGACGGGCAGAGTTGGGTGGTGGGGGGGAGCGTAAAGTGCAGGGCCTGGTAGGGAGGACAGGTTTTATCAGGAGGGTTGTGATGCCCAGAAGTCCAGGAAACGAGAGCAGTTACTGACTGCTTGCACATTACATGTGCCAGGCGTCAAGCTGGCATCATTTCATACACAACAGCACCCACACCCTCTCCTACTTCCTTCTCTGAATCACTTAGGCTTTGCCGAGCGTTCCCTGTGACTGGCAGCCACACAACCCAGAGTTGTGGTCCCATGCAGTGGTCATGTTTACAGAGTCCCTGCTACCACCATTTGGTGGCTCTTTCGAAGAGCTTGCCCTTTGCCTGGATATACTTCCAGGTTGGTCAGAGGGGTGGTCACCTTGCCTCAACTCTTTAGGGTGGGTGATTTGGAGGTATCTCTGCCCAGCAGCTCTGTTCCAAGTGGAAAGTGCCACTAGGGGGGCCGGAGGAGGTGGGAAGGGCCACAGACTCAGCCCTCAGCCCCGAGGACAGAGAGTTCCTCTGGGCAGCGAGAGGGTACCTCCCAGGTTCCAGGAGGGGTTGGGAGCCCTTGCCAGGGCTATGCACTGACGTGGCCCCAAATGCTCCCCCACTCTCGGGCTTCAGGGTCAGGCAAGCTGCGTTCATCACTTCTTCTCAATGCGATAATTGGCAGTTGCTGGCCACGAGGCCGTGGGCCAGCTATTTTACTTTCTGCGCAGTTTTCCTTACTCCTTCCAACCGCCCTCTGATGAGGATCATGGCGACCATCATCACGATAATAGGCAGAACTCACTGCACTTTGCCATGCCACGCCCTCCGCCAAATGCCTTCACTTAACATATCATTAGACAGCAATTTAGGTGGCAGGGACTGATATCTCCCCTGTTTTACAGATGAGTAAACTGAGGCATAGGGAGGCTAAGCAACTTGCCCAAGCCCACACAGAGAACAAGAGGCAGAGGCCAAACCTCCCCGATCACACCTGAGCAGGTGGGCTTCCTCACCCTCATCCCTCTCCCCTCATTTGTTCTCCTTTTGGTACAGGTGTTTCTCACACGGCCCTCTGCAAGGCCACCTTCTGGTTCTGGTCCAGTCCTTCTCTGTGGGTCTGGAGCCTACTAGGAGACAGAAGCCGCAGGAGAGCATTAAATACAAAGCATTCTCACTAGATATGAAATTGTTTACTGAGCGACTGAAAGGATCAGAGGACTCCAGGGTGTCCTGGAGGAAAAGACTAGAGGAAGCCACACCCACTCCTAGGGCTGGAGAATGGAATAAGTCAGACTCCAATCTTGGAGCTGGAACTGGCTTGCTGAGGGTCGGGGTGCTGGGCACGGGCACAATCTCTGCATGGCTGGCGGGGCGGGTAGAATGGGAGGAAAACCGTGCAGACTCAGCTCCTGCTCCAGCAAGGAACTGCCTCTGTTAGGGTGAAGACAGGGTGCTGGGGTGACCCTCCCAGGAACAGGAGGCAGAGGGGAAGGAACAAGCCGGGCTCCCTCTTCCAGCCTCACTGTCTCTGCAGCGTCCCCTACTGGCAGAGTCTACGGGAGCCGCGGACTTATTCCATTCTCCAGCCCTAGGAGTGGGTGTGGCTTCCTCTAGTCTTTTCCTCCAGGACACCCTGGAGTCCTCTGATCCTTTCAGTCGCTCTGTCGTGGGCAGAGTTCCCTCTTGAGCCTCGCAGCGCTGAGCCAGGAAGGTGGGTTTGGAGCTGAAGGACGACTACTTCCTAACTGGCCCATCATCCCTTGTCTCTCATATCTCAGGACATGCCCCTTACCCGGGTTGGACTCCACTTGGCTGCAGCGCCCTGCAGTGCACAATACCTCCGTTTCCACACATTTGCATGGGATGCAGGTGGCTGAGTGCCAAGGGTGTGTCTCCAAACCGAACTGAGGAGTGTCCGTGATGTGTCCTCATGCAGGACACCCCCTGGGTGCCCCGGAGCCTGTGTTGGGCTGTGAGTCCCTGCAGTGAGGAAGCAAGCCCCTTCCCAGAGACACTGGGTCTGGGCAGGGAGGGAGGCCAGGACATGCTTTTCTCCCTTCCCTCCTCAGCCTGTCCAGCCCCTTTCTGTCACATGTGTTCGCCCAGGCATAGCACCGACACCTCCAGTGGAGTTTGACCTTTACAGAAAGGAATAATTTGATTTCTCAGGAAGGTAGAGAACATAAGGTAGACTTTAGCGGTATCAAAGCGGCATATCAATTAAATTTCTGCCTAAGAGTTCTCTCTGGGTTTCCATATTCCAAAAGGCTCTCAGTAAAATTAACTCCAAAGTTACTGAACTGAGAAATGTACAATTACTCTGTCTTGTTGGTGCAATAAAATAGAAAGGACTGTTTAGGCATTTAATTGGTATCCAACAACAGGCGATGGCATGTTAATTAGACATCAATTACCGCAAAGTACTAATTGACATTTGATAAGCATTCTAACTGATAACCAATGTTTGCTCTGCCAAATTAAATGGTTCGGTGGGCTGCGTTTGACAGCTGGGAGGGAGTTTATAAAAGGACTGCAAGTGCCCAGTCGCCTCCAGGAGGCAGGAGCTGTCCTTAGTACAACCTTAGTACAACCTGCCACTCCTTGGGAAACACTTGCAAGAGTCCAGTGATTGTTTTCTGGTCTGTGTTCTCCTGGAATTCTGCCTCTGGGAAAAGAAGTGGTCTTTCTGATGGCGCCAGGTTCTGCCCAGCTCAGACGCAGCTCATCTTTCTGTTTTCTGACATCTCTCAGACCCAAGTTTGAGCCTAATTTCTGTAGGCTCTGGAGTCAGACCTATTTGCATGCTAAGCCTGGCTCTAATAACTGTGGGCCCTGAACAATTCTCTGGGTTTGAGTTTCCTTCTCTGTGCAATTGAGATGGATCTTCGGTGTTGGGACTATTGGGAAGAAAGTACTAGCCATAATTCCTAGCCCAGAGCAGGAGCTGAGTACCTTACCTTGCCTCCTCTTCTCTCTCCTCTCTCTCCCTTCTGATTTCCTATTCCTATTCCTGGGCCATGGTTTTGTTCCACACTGTTGGACTGTGGCCCAGGCAGCGTCTTTCCAAGGGCCCATCTGAACAGAGATCAAAGTTTGATTACCAGCAAAGAAACAGTGCATCTTGGGCTCTGGATTTAAGTGCAGGTTCCACCACTCATTAGCTGTGTGACATTGAGCCAGACACCTCATTTCTCTGTTCTTCGGTTGTTGTCGGGGTAATAAGAATACTCTCCTTCCAGAGTAGATGGAAGGACTAGAAGGATGCCTGTATTTATAAAGTCCTCAGTATATGCTGGTTATTATAATCATCAGGACCAGTCATCAGTGTGAAGCCATTGAACTTGATTATCAACCAGGTAATTCTTCTGTTTTTTTGGCAACCAGCTCTTGAGTATATCCAGGCTTCCACAATCCCTTGTTTCTGGGTGGCAACATACTAAGTGGCCTCATCCCATCCTCTTTACCTCCTTTCTCTTGAGGACTGCCAGATCTGTTCAGATAGACTCAGTTGCTACAATGTGGCAACTGCATCCTTTGTTAAAAGAGCACGTGTGTGTGTGTGTGTGTGTGTGTGTATACTCACATATTGGCACACATACTGATTAAGAGTTAGTGAGACCTAGTTCTCTTAGAGTAAAAGAAAAATGTGACTTTTTCTTTGCTACCAGTTGACATTTTGTTCTGAAATATCACTTGGGAACTTAGATTGCCAATGGAACTAGGTCAATTCGATGAAAGCTAATTTATTGAATGGCTAATTGCCAAAGCCAATTCACCAAAAGTTAATTTGCTGAAAATAAATTTGCTGAATCATTAAATAACTTCCAGACCCAATGAATATTGTCCGACCCTCAACTGTGTTTTAGATGCCTGACTGCAGACATTGTGTCGTCAGAGCAAGAGAAACATGGAAAGGAGACTCAGAAGCGAAGTAAGGGTTAGAGAAAGATACTTAAAAATAAAGAGATAGGAATTGAATTTAAGAGAAAGTCCAACTGTTCACAGTTAGATGCTGTTCATTTTAAGCAGTGCTCTGCCTTTGAGCTGTGAAACACAGAAAGATTTCATATTTAGTTGACCTGAACACACTGCTCTATCATTATGACTGCAAGAGACCTATGATGAAACAAAACAAAAATTAATTCTCAATAAGTTGGCAGCTCACTCATTTACAAATTGGCTTTGGCAATTTACTGATTTTCAGTGAATTAGTCCATTTTCTTCCACAGTACAGCTTAGTCCTCAGGTATGCTGAGAATGAAGTGAGAGAGAACAACTTGAGAGGCTGGCCATCTGTCCACAGGGAATGAGGGGGAGGAAGATTTCATTCTCAGCAAGGAATGGACAGGGAGTCCTGAGGGTGGGATCAGGGTTCAACACCCAGAGCCTCTGGGGAGTGGTAGGATTGATGATTATGTCAATAGCAGTTCTCTGTTCCTGGGGGCATTCTTAGAAGGATGCCAGACCCAGACATTGCCCAGACCAGGACAGGTAAAAGCTTGGAGGAAGTGACCCCAGCCCAAGACAATAGTCAGGGCTCAGGGGAAGGACCCTCTTCAGCCCTAGAACACCTATTAGAAGCAAAACAGAATTGGCAGGGACCTGGGGACAGCTCTGGCACACCAGGCTGAGCGAGGTATCCCAGGCTCCCTGAACGTAGGCTCACTTATTGAGGGGGGAAAAATCTGTTGTGTGCATCTATGGCAAAAATAAATATTACTGGACTATATTGCATATTCACTATGTCCCAGAACCATGCTAAGTATTTGCGTCATTGTCTCCCTTAGTCATTGCAACAACTCCGGGAAGGAATTGCTGTTTTTACTTCCATTTTACGAAGAACTGAGGCTCAGAGATATGAAGATTATGCGCAAATTTACAAAGCCAACAAGAGTCAGAGCTTGTTTTCACATTTAGCTCTGTCTGGTCCTAGATTTATGCTTTGGATCCAAACCTCATCTGACCTTCATGAATCAAACACTGAACTGGGTTCTAGGAACAGACCAAGTACACCTGTTTTCTGCTTCATAGAGCTTATGTGCATTCACATGTTGTCAACAGACCTCATCCTCTGCCAGTGGGTCCTTCCAGGCATTTGTAGGCCTTGGACAGAAGTGGCTGAGCACTGAGAAGAACTGAGTATGCAGTGGGCAGGTGCCAGCAGCGAGCAGAGCTGATATTCCATGTCGTACCTACTTCCCCTACAGGGTGATGCTTCTTTTCTAGCAAGCATTCTCCAACTGCTTGCTGTGTACTGCTGGACAGAGTTAGGCTGGGTTGGGAAATACCTGGGGACAGAGCTATGATGAGCTAAAAGACTGGCTAAAAGTGAAGGGTGGATAGTGGAAACAGAAATTTTTTTTTTTTTTGAAACAGAAAATTTTAATCACTAAATATGGCATCATATCTAGTTGTAGAAATAAGGGTTGCAGTGTCCATACATATTCATCTTTATGTTGATATGTATACATATTTTTATATATGGATCAGTTTCCCCTCTCTTCTCTCCATACTAATTTGTATTATATGTGTTATTCAGAGTTAATCTTATAATATAGTTTTAGTTTATCCAGAAGAACAAAAGGGAACTGTGACTAAATGATATGAATAATTATCATCCAAGTATGGATTTAGTAACTTATGGGCTTTGGGTCATCCTTTTTTGGGGAGAGGGTTAACATACCCTTATTTGTGCTAGTTGCACTATGTTAGGTGGAAGCATGGTATTGTTTGGAAGTATAAATACAGGCACTTTCTCTTTGCAATATTGTAGATATGATGATATATTTTATTTTTTTAAAAAAGATTTTACTTATTTGACAGAGAGAGATCACAAGCAGGCAGAGAGGGAGGCAGAGAGAGAGGAGGAAGCAGGCTCCTTGCCAAGCAGAGAGCCCGAAGCAGGGCTCGATCCCAGGACCCTGAGATCGTAAACTGAGAGGAAGGCAGAGGCTTAACCCACTGAGCCACCCAGGTGCCCCTATAATGATATATTTCAACTAATTGTATTCTTCCTTCATCTTCCTTTTTTGGTAGTTTTATGCAGGGTATGTTATGATGTTGAACTCTACTATTCAGTCCATACTTACAGAATGTCAATACATGATTATCACAGAAATAGAGGAAAAATGGGTATTATTCAGTAAGCCTAGATAAGAGGTTGGGTGAAGTATCTAATAAGGCTTTGTATTGTCTCTGTTTTAGGGAAGAGCATTAGTCCATTTTTCTAGGGCAAACAGTTTCATTATTTTTGGTAGGATTGTTATTGTTGTGACTTGGAAGTAATACAGTCAGTGAAAGTTGGGGTCTGTTATCAAAGGAACAAGACTGAGACAAAGTGAAAGTTATGCAAAGCTTTATTTTATGCCAAGCATTAGAAGTCAGACTGACCGGCTAGGGCTGCCTCTGAAGAGAGCAATCCTGTTATCCCAATCTCACAGGCTGGTTTTATAGAGCATAACTGCAGACCCCAAGGTACGTGGCTTCTATTGTTAGGACGTTTACTCCTGGAATCAATACCCGGAACCGATACCAGGAACTG
Organism: Mustela nivalis; assembly: GCF_964662115.1. NCBI lineage: Eukaryota > Metazoa > Chordata > Mammalia > Carnivora > Mustelidae > Mustela > Mustela nivalis. The sequence goes on from NC_139021.1 coordinate 143,499,533, forward strand.
CTGGGATGTTTGAAACTGCTGGGACGTGCTGGGGCGTTTAGAATTGCTGGGGCATTTATTCCCAGAATGAAGTCTGTAGATGTAAACAACAATATGGCTACCCAGGTAATATGGAGTCACTCTGGCTAAGCAGGCCCTAATAGTTAAACAGGTTTTAACATTAAATCAGCCCTAACACACATGGTGGAATTAGCCCAGTTACCATTCCTGAGTTCTGCTGAACTGGCTTCAAATTCTAGGTTCTGATACACCTTTGCTGAAGGATGTCCTGTGAGTAGAGTAGGGATGCTGTGGCCTAGGGAAAAGTAAATTCTTGCCCAGATATAATTTGTACTAAAACTCCCTTGTAGATGCTATGTAGATTTAGCTTGATGGTGCCCAAGGGCATTAGGACTGTGATTTGAGCCTTAAATAATAGAGAGTACTTACCTACCCATGTTAGCTAAAAGTTGAAGGAACCAAAGTTTTCAGATATAATAAAAGGAAAACTAAAAAAACCAGGCAGTGTTGAAATAATAAAAGTTAGGTAAAAGCATAGATACAACTAAGAAAGTGAACCTGGAGTTAGGAAACCAGGAAGGATTAGGGTAAGATCAAAACAAGGGGAGTAGTTGGGGATGGGATAGGCAATGATGGATCTGGAATTTCTTCACTTCTATTAACTATCAGTAGAACAGTGTATGAATTATTTGGACAAATCATAGGCATCTAGAGTGTACTAAGCTGAACCCCTACTCCCTCAATAGGACTAGACTTCTGCTTTGACTTTCCACTCTGCTGTTATCTTGGTGTCCTGTCTGTAGCAGGACTATGCTTCTGAATGGAATGAAATGTTTTATTGCCCCGAACTAAGCCTGTCCTTGGGGCAGATCAGGCTATTCTCTAATCATTGCCAGAATTAGGGCATTAGGTTGATATTCTAAAACCCAAGTCATTTTTTTAAAGATTTATTTATTAATTTTAGAGTGAGACAGAGCACAAGTGGGAGGGACAGAGGCAGAGGGAGAGAGAATTCAAACAGACTCTGTGCTGAGCATAGAGCCCAATGCTAGGCTTGATCTCATGACCACAAGATCACGACTCAAACTGAAACTAAGAGTTGGATGCTTAACTGACTGTGCCACACAGGTCCCCTCCAAGTCATTTTAAAACAAATGTCTGCCAACATTTAAAAGTTTATGGTAACTTTAAAAAAAGAATTAGACATTATAGGGGCACCTGGGTGGCTCAGTGAGTTAAAGCCTCTGCCTTTGGCTCGGGTCATGATCCCAGGGTCCTGGGATTGAGCCTCACTTTGGGTTCTCTGCTCAGTGGGGACTCTGCTTCCTCCTCTCTCTCTGCCTGCTTCCCTGCCTACTTGTGATCCCTGTCTATCAAATAAATAAGTAAAATCTTTAAAAAAAAAAGAGTTAGACATTATAAACAAAGAATGTCTTCATTAATGTGGTGTGTTTGTGTTCATGTGTGTGGTGTATATAAGTATGAACACACACAAACACACATGAAGAAATATATGCACATGTTAAATTCAAACACCATGAATTATAAAAGCCTGTCTCTATCCTCAGTCCTATTCCTTAAGAGAAACTGCTACTAACACTTTCTTGTGTATATTTACAAAAAAGTTTATATCTTTATAAGTGTATTGATATATGTAAATATATACACATACCTGTATCCTTTCACTTTTTAATACATATGCGATAATACACTGCTCTTCCTTTTCCTCTTCTAATTTAAAAACAGAAATTTGAGGTCTTCTACCTAGGTGCATTTGAGTAACTCATTTTTTTAAAAAAGTAACATATAATGTATTATATGTTTAGGGGTACAGGTCTGTGAATCATCAGTCTTACACAATTCACAGCACTCACCATAGCACATACCCTCCCCAATGTCCATAACCCAGCCACCCTATCCCTACCCTCTCACCCCAAAGCAACCCTCAGTTTGTTTCCTGAGATTAACAGTCTCTTACAGCTTGTCTCCCTTCCTTGTCCCATCTTGATTCATTTTTTTCCTCGCTGCCACACATGACCCCCTGACCTGCCTCTCAAATTCCTCATATCAGAGAGACATATGATAACTCTTTCCCTGATTGACTTATTTTGCTTAGCGTAATACCCTCTAGTTCCATTCACGTTGTTACAAATGGCAAGATTTCAGGTTTTTTTATGGCTGCATAGTATTCCATTGTATGTATATACCACATCTTCTTTATCCATTCATCTGTTGATGGACATCTAGGTTCTTTCCATACTCGGCTTTTGTGGACATTGCTGCTATATACACTTGGGTGCATGTGCCCCTTTGGATCACTACATTTGTATTTTTAGGATAAATACTCAGTAGTGCAATTGGTGAGGTGTAGGGTAGCTCTATTTCCAACTTTTTGAGGAACATCCATGCTATTTTCCAGAGTGGCTATACCAGCTTGCATTCCCACCAACAGTGTAGAAGGGTTCCCCTTCCTCTGCATCCCCGCCAACACCTGTCTTTTCCTGACTTATTAATTTTAGCCATTCTGACTGGTGTGACATGGTATCTCATTGTGGTTTTGATTTGTATTTCCCTGATGCCAAGTGATGTTGAGCACTTTTTCATGTGCTCAAAATCACTGTTGGTCATTTGAATGTCTTCTTTGGAGAAATGTCTGTTCATGTCTTCTTCCCATCTCTTGATTGCATTATTTGTTCTTTGGATGTTGAGTTTGATAAGTTCTTTATAGATTTTGGATAATAGCCCATTATCTGATATGCCATATGCAAATATCTTCTCCCATTCTGTCAGTTGTCTTTTGGTTTTGTTGACTATTTACTATGCTGTGCAAAACCTTTTTATCTTGATGAAGTCCCAATAGTTCATTTTTGCCCTTGCTTCCCTTGCCTCTGGGGTTTCTAAGAAGTTCCTGTGGCTGAGATCAAAGAGGTTGCTGCCTCTGTTCTCCTCAAGGATTTTGATGGATTACTGTCTCACATTGAGGTCTTTCATCTATTCTGAGTCTATTTCTGTGTGTGGTATAAGGAAAAGGTCCAGTTTCATTCTTTTGCCTGTGGCTGTTCAATTTTCCCAACACCATTTGTTGAAGAGACTGTCTTTTTTTCCATTGAACATTCTTCCCTGCTTTGTCGAAGATTAGCTGACCACAGAGCTGAGGGTCCATTTCTGGGCTCTCTATTCTGTTCCATTGATCTATGTGTCTGGTTTTGTGCCAGTGGCATACTGTGTTGATGGTGACAGCTTTGTGGTGTCATCACACCACTGGAATTGTGATGCCACCAACTTTGGCTTTCTTTTTCAACATTCCTCTGGCTATTCAGGGTCTTTTCTGGTTCCATATCAATTTTAGGATTATTTGTTCCATTTCTTTGGGTAAAAAAAAGGATGGTATTTTGATAGGGATTGCTGCTCTTCTTCTCTTCTATCTTCTGTTGAGTTTGTAGGTGTTCAGAATGGTTTGATGACTATCTAGCTAAACTCCTGGAATCTGAGGATATTTAGGTCTCCTAATCCTCTGCCATCTTGCTCCTCCCCCCAATACCTCATGCTTTTTAAAAAACTGGGTATTTCATTGTGTGGATTTATCAAACCATAATTTATTTAAGCATATATGAGGGTTCCACTTGTTATACTTGACAATGCTTGGTATTGCTAATCTTTATAAGTCAGCCATTCTGGTGGGTGTGACATCAGATTTCATGTTATTTTAATGTATAATTTCATGATCACTGATGAATTTGAGGATATTTTCATATGTTTATTGGACATTTTCACTTTTAATGAAGTACATTTTCAATTACATTGTTTTATTCCTATTGTTGTAGATCTTTATATATTCTGGATTAAAGTCTTTTGTTACTTATATATGTATATTGCAGAAGTTCTCTCATTCTATGGTCTGTTTTTTATTTTATCTTGTTTTTGTTTTTTATTATCTTAATAGTTTCTTATGGAAAATGAGTCTCAATTTTAATCAGGTTGAATTTAGCAATTACTTCCTTTAAAATTAGTGTCTTTTGGGTCCTGTTGAAGAAATCTTTTTTTACTCCCAGATAATGATGAAATTTCCTCATATTATCATCTAGGAACTTTATTGATTTATGTTTTTATTTAAATGTATAATCGAAATGTGTTTCATTTTAGTGGATGGTGTAAAGTAGAGGTCAAGATTTGATTTTTTTCCAACTTTTTAAAATTTTTTCCCAATTTAACCAGCACCACACTGATAAAAAAAAACATCATTTTCCCCTCTGGCATAGAATGTTACCTTTGTTATAAACCAGCAGTCATATTGTATGGGCCTATTTCTGGCCTCCATGTTCTGTTCTATTGGTTTAATTACTGCCTTAATTATTTTGGCTTTCTAATTTTTTGTATTTATTATCCTACCTGGTTCTATTTCAAGAGGTTCTTTACTCTCTTTGGATATTTGCATTTCCATTTAAAATTAAAAATCAGCTTAACAACTTCCAAACCAAATTGGAAAGTCCTGCTGGAATTTTGATAGGAGTTTCATAGTATCTATAGGCCAATTTGAAGAGAAATTAACATCTGTATAAGATTTTTCTTCTGGTCTGTGTATACAGTGTATCTTTCCATTTACTTAGGTCATCTTTAGTTTCTCAAAATATTTGTTGGTTTTCTGCATAGAGTTCTTATAAGTTCTTTATTAAATTTATTCTCAGGTTTATTTTTATATTTTATCTGTTATAGTATTTTTGTAATACTGTAATTTGAATATTTTAAAATTTTATATTCTACTTGTTCATTGGAATATAAAGCTACAACCATTTTTTGGGTATGTACTGTGCATTGTGTATTAATAGTGTATCCAGTGTCTTTACTAAATTTACATATTAAATTTAATGGTTTGTCTATAGATTTTCATGTATTTTCTATCATATATATCATAGCCTATGTAGTAGCATGTAATGACTTTTGCAACTTTCTTTTCAGTCCTCAACCTTTCATTTATTGTTCTTGCTTAATTGCACTATTAGGATGTCTCCTTTAATGTTGAATAGAGTTGTGACAGCAAGTATTCTTGCTTCATTTCCAACTTCAGAGGGAAAGCTTTTAGGATTTTGCTAAGTATAATGTTGATTGTGGGTTTTTTGTACCTATAATAGATTAAAAAGATTCCCCTCTAACTCTAGTTTGTTATGCATTTTTATTTTGAGTGGGTGTTAAATTTATCAAATGACGTATCTTTATGTATTAAATTATGGGGCACCTGCGTGGCTCAGTCAGTTAAGCTTCTGCCTCAGGTTCAGGTTGTGATCCCAGGATCCTGAGATCAAGCCCTGAATGGTACTCCGTCCCTCAGCAAAGAATCTGCTTCTCCCTCTCCATCCGCCCCTCCCCACTTTGGTCATGCTTTCTTTCTGGCTCAAATAAATAAACAAAATCTTTAAAAAAAAACTATGTGTTTTTTTTCCTCCCCTATTCTGTTGATGGGTAAATGAAATTAATTGACTTTTTAATATCCAATTTTCTTCCATTCCTGGAATAAACACACCTTGGTTCTGATGTATTGCTAGATTTGTACAATTTTTGGTTCTATGTATATAGGAGAAATTAACTTGTGATTTTCATTTCTTGTAATGACCTTGTCAGATTTTGGATTCAAAGATTATACTTGCTTCATAGAAGAAGTAGGGGAGTGTTTCCGATTTGCTGTTTTCTTGAAGAGTTTGGTATGACTGACATTATTTCTCCTTTAAATGTTTAAAAGAACTTACCCATGCAGATCTCAGGGCCTGAAGTTTTCTTTGAGGAAAGATTTTTGGTTATGGATTTAATTTCTTTAAAAATGCATAGTACAACTCAAATTTTCCATTTTGCTGTGTCTTTAAAAATGTAAAATGTAGATGAAAATGTAAATGAAAAATGTAAAATGTAGATGAAAAATACCTTTTTCATCTACATATTAAAATATATTGGCATAAGGGTTTTTTTAATCATTATTTCCACTTTTTTTCTTTTTAATGTCTGTCAGGTGTGTAGGCATATCCCCTTTTTGATTCTTGATATCAATTTATTGTGAATTTTCCCTGACATCATGTTTAGTCTTCTCGGGGATTTATAAATTTTATTAGTGCCTTCAAAGAGCAAGCTTTGTTTTAAGCTTTCTTGATTTTTCTCTGTTCCTCATTAGTTTCCTTTTTATTGTTTTCTGCTCTGTTATTTTCTTCCACATTCTTGGAGTTTAACTTGCTATTCCTTCTTTAACTTCTTAAGATGGATGTCTAGATCCTTATGTGTACATTTAATGGTAAACATTTCCTTCTATTCAAGGAATTGTAAAACATTGTGGTATGCCATTTTCTCACTGCCATTCATCTCCAATTATTTTCTAATTTCCACTGTATCTTTTTCTTTCACTTATGTGCTATTTAGAAGTATATTGCTAGATTCCTAAATATTTGAGAATTTATAGTTAGTTTTACTCTTTCCAACTGAGTTCTAACTCAACTTTCATTACAGCGAAGGAATATACTCTGAGATTTTAATCTCTTAAAATTTGTTGACACTTGCATTATGAAAGATATATGGTTGATATTGATATTGATAAATTTTCCACATGCACTTGAAAATAATGGTGTATTTTGCTTTGTGTTTCATATGTCAGTTAGGTAAAGTGTTTTAAATAAGGTTGTGTATTCTGTATTTCTGAATTTTTGTCTACTTATTCTTTTGGTTATGGGGAGAGATGTTAAAATATTTCACACTAAAATCATGGATTCATTTTTTTTCCTTCTAGTTTTGACAATTACTGAATTGTGTATTTTGATGCCATACCATTAGATGCATACAATTTTAGACTTTTTCCAGTGTTACTGATGATTGATCCTTATATGTTATCACATATAATATATTGGCCCCGGAGTTTATTTTTTCTGGCATTACTGTATCTATACCAGCTTTCTTTTAGTTAGTATTTGTATGCTACATTTTTATTTTCCTTTTACTTTCATATACTTGCATATTATTTTGGTATATCTCTTGTAAGAAACATTTAATAGATGAGTTTTAATTCATATGCTAATCTTTCTATTTAATTGGAGTATTTAGCTACTTTATTTTAATGTAATTATAATATATTTAGATTTGAATCTATTATCTTAATGGCATTTTCTTATTGACTCCAGCAATTCTATATTCCTTTCCTTTCTTGCTTTCTTTATTTCTTGCAGTTTTTATTTATTTTTTTTTCTATTAGTTTAGTACTTTTATATTCTTTTACAGTTTTTTAAATGGTTAATAGAGACATTCCAACAGGCATCCTTAATTTATGAAAGTCTAAGAAATTACCATTCACATTCTTATTAGTCAAGAGCTTTAGAGTACTTTAACTTTTTTTTTTTAAGTGTTCTTATTAACATATAATGTATCATTATCCCCAGGGGTGCAGGTCTGTGAATTGTCAGGTTTACACACTTCACAGCACTTACCATAGCACATACCCTCCCTAATGTCCATAACCCAACCACCCTCTCCCTACTCCACTCCCCGAGGCAACCCTCAGTTTGTTTTGTGAGATTAAGAGTCTCTTATGATCTGTCTCCCTCCCAATCCCATCTTGTTTCATTTTTACCTTCCCTACCCCTAAACCCTCCACTTTGCCTCTCAAATTCCTTGTATCAGGTAGCATAGACATTTTCACACTATTTGTTCTTCTAATCCATGAGCATGGAATGTTTTTCCATTTTTTTGTGTCTTCCTCAATTTCTTTCACGAGTACTTTATAGTTTTCTGAGTACAGTTTCTTAGCCTCTTTGGTTAGGTTTATTCCTAGGCATCTTATGGTTTTGAGTGCAATTGTAAATGGGATTCACTCCATAATTTCTGTTTCTTTCTGTCTTGCTGTTGGTATATAAAAATGCAACTGATTTCTGTGCATCGATTTTATATCCTGACACTTTATTGAATTCCTGTACACGTTCTAGCAGTTTTGGAGTGGAATCTTTTGGGTTTTCCATATAAAGTATCATATCATCTGCAAAGAGTGAGAATGTGACTTCTCCTTTGCTGATTTGGATGCTTTTAATTTCTTTTTGTTGTCTTATTGCTGAGCCTATGAATTCCAGTACTATGTTGAACAGCAATGGTGATAGTGGACATCCCTGCTGTGTTCCTGACCTTAGTGGAAAAGCTTTCAGTTTTTCCCCATTGAGAATGATATTTGCTGTGGGTTTTTATTTATTTTTTTATTTTATTATTATTATTTTTAAAGATTTTATTTATTTGACACACAGAGAGAGATCACAAGTAGGCAGAGAGGCAGGCAGAGAGAAGGGAAGCAGGCTTCCTGCTGAGCAGAGAGCCCGATGCGGGGCTCGATCCCAGTACCCTGACTGAGATCATGACCTGAGCTGAAGGCAGAGGCTTAACCCACTGAGCCACCTAGGTGCCCCTGCTGTGGGTTTTTAATAGATGACTTTGATGATATTGAGGTATGTACCTTTTATCCCTACACTTTGAAGAGTTTTTTTCAAGAAAGGATGTTGTACTTTGTCGAATGTTTTTTCAGAATCTATTGAGGGTATCATATGATTTTTGTTCTTTCTTTTATTAATGTATTGTATCACATTGATTGATTTGGGGATGTTGAACCAACCTTGCAGCCCTGGAATAAATCCTACTTGGTCATGGTGAATAATCCTCTTAATGTACTGTTGGATCCTATTGGCTAGTATTTTGGTAAGAATTTTTGCATCTGTGTTCATCAAGGATATTGGTCTGTAATTCTCCTTTTTGATGGTTTCTTTGTCTGGTTTTGGGATCAAGGTAATGGTGGCCTCATAAAATGAGTTTGGAAGTTTTCCTTCCATTTCTATTTTTTGGAACAGTTTCAGAAGAATAGGTATTAATTCTTCTTTAAATGTTTGGTAGAATTCTCCTGGGAAGCCATCTGGTCCTGGCTCTTGTTTGTTGGGAGATTTTAGATGACTGCTTCAATCTCTTTACTGGTTATGGGTCTGTTCAGGTTTTCTATTTCTTCCTGGTTCACTTTTGGTAGTTTATACATCTCTAGGAATGCTTCCATTTCTTCCAGATTGTCAAAATTGCTGCCGTGTTTTTGCCCATAATATGCTCTTAATAATTGTTTGTATTTCTTTTGTTTGGTTGTGATGTCTCCTCTTTCATTCATGATTTTACTCATTTGGGTCCTTTCTCTTTTCTTTTTGATGAGTCTGACCAGGGGTTTATCAATTTTATTAATTCTTTCAAAGAACCAGCTCCTAGTTTCATTGATTTGTTCCATTTTTTGTTTGTTTGTTTCTATTCCATTGATTTCTGCGCTGATCTTTCTGATTTCTCTTCTCCTGTTGGGTTTAGGCTTTCTTTGCTGTTTTTTCTCCAGCTCCCTTAGGTGTAGGTTTAGGCTGTGTATTTGAGTCCTTTCTTGTTTCTTCAGAAAGGCTTGTATCACTATATACTTTCCTCTCAGGACTGCCTTTGCTGTGTCCCACAGATTTAGAACAGTTGTATTTTCATTATCATTTGTTTCCATGAATTTTTTTGATTCTTCTTTAATTTTCTGACTGATCCATTCATTCTTTAGTAGGATACTCTTTAGCCTCCATGTATTTAGGTTCTTTCCAACTTTCCTCTTGTAATTGAGTTCTAGCTTCAGAGCATTGTGGTCTGAAAATATACAGGGAATGATCCCAATCTTTTGGTTCCAGTTGAGACCTGATTTGTGACCCAGGATGTGATCTATTCTGGAGAATGTTCCATGTGCACTAGAGAAGAATGTGTATTCTGTTGCTTTGGGATGGAATGTTCTGAATATATCTGTGATGTCCATCTGGTCCAGTGTGTCATCTTAAGGCCTTTATTTCTTTGCTGATCTTTCACTGGGATGGTCTATTCATTTCAGTTAGGGCGGGGGTGTTAAAGTCCCCTACTATTATTGTATTATTGTTGATGTGTTTCTTTGATTTTGTTATTAATTGGTTTATTTAGTTGGCTGCTACCATGATAGGGGCATAGAATTTAAAGTTGTTAAATTTTCTTTTTTTTTTTTCCTAATATGACTGAATTTTTATTTTATTTCCATTTCTTTTTCTAATTTTGAAAAAAATTCACATGTACTATATAAATTTGCGTATAAATATATATATTCTTATACATATGAAAAACACAAATAACATTTGCCCATGTAAAATTTAAGTTAAATTGCTAATATATCTCAATTGAAAGTTGTTAAATTTTCTTGTTCAACAGACCCTTTGAGTATGATATAGTGTCCTTCCTTATCTCTTATTGTAATCTTTGGCTTAAAACCCAATTTATCTGATATAAGGATTGCCACCCCAGCTTTCTTTTGATGTCCATTAGCATGGTAAATTGTTTTCCACCCCTTCACTTTAAATCTGGAGGTTTCTTTGGGTCTAAAATGAGTTTCTCGTAGATAGCATATTGATGGGTTTTGGTTTTTTATCTATTCTGATACCCTATGCCTTTTGATTGGGGCACTTAGCCCACTTATATTCAGGGTAACTATTGAAAGATATGAATTTCATGCCATTGTTTTGCCTGTAAGGTGACTATTACTGTATATTGTTTCTGTTCCTTTCTGGTCTACTATTTTTTGGCTCTCTCTTTGCTTAGAAGACTCCTTCCAATATTTCTTGTAGGTCTGGTTTGTTGTTTACAAATTCTTTTAGATTTTGTTTGTCCTGGAAGCTTTTTATCTCTCCTTCTATTTTCAATGATAGCCTAACTGGATAAATAGTATTCTTGGCTGCATGTTTTTCTCATTTAGTGCTCTGAATATATCATGCCAGTTCTTTCTGGGCTTTCAGGTTTCTGTGGATAAGTCTGCTGCCAGTCTAATATTTTTACCATTGTATGTTACAGACTTCTTGTTCCGAGCTGCTTTCAGGATTTTCTCTTTGTCACTAAGACTTGTAAGTTTTACTATTAGGTGATGGGGTGTGGACTTATTTATTGATTTTGAGAGGGGTTCTCTGTGACTCCTGGATTTTCATGCTTGTTCCCTTTGCCATACTAGGGAAATTCTCTACAATAATTTGCTCCAACATACCTTCTGCCCCCCTCTCTCTTTCTTCTTCTTCTGGAATCCCAATTATTCTAATATTGTTTCATCTTTTGGTATTACTTATCCCTTTAATTCTCCCCTCATGGTCCAGTAGTTGTTTGTCTCTCTTTTGCTCAGCTTCTTTATTCTCTGTAATTTGTTCTTCTGCATCACTAATTCTCTCTTCTGCCTCATTTATCCTAGCAATAAGAGCCTTCAGTTTTGGTTGCACCTCATTAATAGCTTTTTTGATTTCAGCTTAGTTAGATTTTAGTTCTTTTATTTCTCAAGAAAGGGTTTTTATTTTCCCAGACAGGGTTTCTCTCATATCTTCCATGCCTTTTCTGAGCCAGCTAGTACCTTGAGAATCATCATTCTGAACTCTAGATCTGACATATTACCAATGTCTATATTGATTAGGTGTCTAGCCTTCAGTACTGCCTCTTGTTCTTCTTTTTGGGTGAGTTTTTCCAGTTTGTCATTTTATCCAGATAAGAATATATGAACAAGATAATAAAATGCTAAAAGAGTGGCAAAGACCCCAGAAAAATGTACACTAACCAAATAAGAAGAGACCCTAAATTGGGGGGAGAAGAAAGGTGGTAAAAAGAAATAAAATTTTTTAAAAAAAATTAAAATATTTAATTTTTAATTAAAAATAATAAAATTCTTAATTTTAATAAATTTAAATAAAAATTAAAATTAAAATATTTAATTAAAAAATTAAAATATATACAAAATATATATTGGACTGATGAATAGAACAGATACACCCACTTGATTTTGGATATATTTTGGACTCTTACCTCCTAAAATTTTAAAGAAAGAAAAGCATATATATACAAAAATAAGGATAAACATGATGAAGGGATGGAATATGACTATTAAGATGAAAATTTGAAAAAAATTTTAAAAAAGGAATTGATAAGTTGGTTGGAAAAAGAAAGAAAAAGAAAGTGGAGAGAATTAGCTCAAGTTGGAGACTAGAACAAAGTCCTGTGCTAGACAGGGTATATTTTGATCTATTATAAGAAATTATATCCCAAAATTTTTTAGAAGAAAAAACCCTATATGTATTCAAAAAAGAAAGTTATATACAATAAAGGATAAAATATGACTATGATAATGAAAGTTTAAAAAGTTTTTTTTTTTTAGAAAGGTATTGTTAAGATAAAGTGGTTAAAAAATGTTAAAAGAGGAAAGAAGAAATGTTAAAGAAATTAGAGTAAGAAAAAATAAAATTAAAATATTTAATTAACTTTGCAAGACTAAAGAATCATGGGGAGAAAGCCATGAATTCCATGCTTTGCTTTCCCCCTCTCTGGAATTCTGCTGTTCTCCTCGATCAGTGAGCTTGGTCTTAGCTGGATGTTCTTACTAATCTTCTGGGGGAGGGGCCTACTGCAGTGAGTCTCAAATGTCTTTGCCTGAGGTGGAATTGCACTGCCCTTGCCAGAGGCCAGGCTAAGTAATCTGCTCAGGTTTGCTCTCAGGAACTTTTGTTCCCTGAATGCTTTCCATAGAGCTCTGAAGGATTGCAATGGAAATGGCAGCTTCCCAATCTCTGGCCCAGAGGAGCCGAGAGCTTGGGGCCCCACTCCTCAGTGTGCCCTCAGAGAAAAGTGGTCAATCACTCCCATCATCCTGGTCTCTGGCCATGCTCTGAGCTCACCCAGCCTGTGACTTAGCATGTTTGTCTCTGGCACGTGGCCCTGTTTGGAGTCTCCAAACCCAGCAGATTCCTGCCATGCTGCTCAGAAGAGAAAGGTGAGTCTCCCCGGATCTGTCACTTGTGGGGTCTCTGCTCAAAGAGCAGAGGTCCAACTCTGCCGCAGATCACAGTTTAAGGTAACCCCAAGCTGAAAGCTCACTCCTAGGTTCTGTCTCTGTAGTCAGCTTTCCCGCTCTGATTCCTGGCAACTCGGCCACACTCAGACACCCCTGGTCTTTCTGTGACCCTGTGGGTCCTGAGACCACACTGTCCCTGTGAGGGCTCCACCCCCCACTTAGCCTCTGGAGCGAAGTCCCTCAGTGGAGCAGACTTCTAAAAGTTCTGATTTTGTGTTCCATTGCTCCACCGCTTGCCAGGAGCCGGCTGTTCCCCCCGCAATCTATCTTCCCAGTAGCTTCAGATTCGCTTCTCTGCATGTTCTACCTTTCAGAAAGTGGTTGATTTTCTGTTTCTAGAATTGATGCTCTTCTTCTCTTTGATCCCCTGTTGGATTTATATGTGTTCAGAATGGTTTGTTATCTAGCTGAACTCCTGTGAACTTATGCCATCCCAGTCTGCCACTCCTCTGTCATCTTGACTCCTTCCCTCTAGAGTACTTTACCTTAATGTACCTTTAGTCTTTTTTACTATTTTCTTTTAAAGATGTATTTGTTTATTTGAAAGGGAGAGGTGGAGGGAGGGAGGCTGGGAGGGAGGGAGAGGGAGAGAGAGAGAAAGCACAAGCAGGGCAGGGGGAGAGGTAGAGGGAAAGAAAGATCATGACCCTACTTGAAATCAAAAGTTCGATGCTCAACAGACTGAGCCATCATGCATCCCTGTACTATTTTCCTTATGTGTCTTAAGTGCATGTTTTTTTTTTCTGCACGTATATTGTTAAACTCCACATGATGTCATTATTATTGTTGTCTTATATAGTCAGTGCTCACAGAGATCTATCTGTCTTTCTGTAGGTGTTTAATTCTCTTCCTTTATTTTTGGAAATCTATGCTTCCATCTAGAATTATTTTTCTTCTGCCTGAAGAATTTCGGTGTTTCATCTAGTACAGCTCTATTTAGTTTTTGATTATCTGAAAAAGATGTATTTTGCCTTTATTTTGAAGGATATGAAGTATTTTTATTCTGGTGCAAAATTCTTAGTTGCTTATTTTCCTTTAGCACTTTACATATATCATTTCATCATTTCAGACATTCTCTTGTTCCCATTGGGGAGCAGCAATCCTTTTCCCCTTGATAATCAGGATCAGACAGCCCAGTCCGTGTAGTTGATTCCCCTTACTTTATGCTGCTTTAATGGCATGTGGAGCTCAAAACTGTCATGTGGGAATTTCAACTTCCAGCTGTCTCTGGCAGAATAATTTATCCCTTTGTATTTACGAGATTGAAACCATTAGAGGTCCATGTTGTGTCATATTTAGACTCTTATCCCTGGGTTATGCTGGGATCTGGTTCTAGTAGTGGGTGTTCAAGACAAGAAGGAGTGATGGAGAGTAGATCTGAAGGAGAATGAGACTCCTCTTGCTTTTAGAATCCTTGATCCCAAGTAAGTTCAAGGGTCTTTAAGCAGGGCAGAATATGCATGGGCACTGAGGGAAGAGGGGAGACTTCTTTTGGCAAAGGAGGATTCAAAAGGATTGGAGGATTCCAGATGTTCATATATAGCTAAGTCTGCCCGAATGACCCCATTCTCAGGGTTTATCACCATTGTTACCGGACTTTCCCTTATGAGACCTGGCAGGGGTGTGAATTTAACTTACATTGTGATTCTGTTCTTCAAGCTACTGATGAATCAGGAAACTACCCTTGAATCAGGAAACTGCAGGAGACTATTGCTTACCTCACAACACTTACACAGCCTTAAGGTGGATGAAATGGAAAGCTATTTACAAGTCTGAGGAGAGCAGAATCGTAATAATATAAAAAAAAGGGTGGGGTTAAAGCATGTGTGCAATATTCATGCTGACAATGGCTATCACCTTTAAAAAATTATTTCTATACATTGTTAAATGTAGTAGGAAGAATTATGGCTCCCAAAGATACCCATGCTGTAATCCCTTGAACCTGTGAATAGGTTGCTTTACCTGGCAAAAAAGCTTTGCAGATGTGATTAATGGACCCTGAGTTGGAGGTATATGCCTGGATCATCCAGATGGGCTGAATCTGGTGAATCTTTAAAACCAAATAACCATCCCTGGCTTCAGAGAACCAGGGAGAAGGCAGTGTGGGAAAGGACTTGATTCGTCATTGGTGTCATTGAAGATGTAGAAAAGGGCCAGAAGCCTAGAAATATGGGTTGCCTCTAGAAACTGGAAAAGGCAAAGACACGGATTCTCTTCTAAAACCTCCAGATGAGAACACAATGGGTCACCACCTTGATTTTAGCTCAATGAGACCCATTTCTCACTTCTGAGCTCTGTAACTGTGGGATAATGAGCTTGTGTTGTATAAGCTATCATGCTGGTGGTAATTTGTTATGGTGGCAATAGAAAACTATACAGTAAGAAAAAGGCAAGTAACTCAACAGGAAACAGGCAAAGGATGTGAATAGAATTCACAGAATTATCCAATTAACATTTGAAGAGATGCTTCATCTTACTAATGAAGCAGGTAAAGGTAAATGAAAATGAGATGCCATTCTTCATCCAATTGGCAAATGTTAAAACAATTGACAACACACCTTACCTTACTAGTGAGAAATAAATACTTTTAGATATTGCTGGTGGGACTGTAAATTTCTATAACTTTGGGGAAGTAATAATGTGATATCTGGTAATATAAATAGTACACAAATCCTTTGACTTAGGGAAACCAATTTTGGCTACCTTTTTTAACAGTAAATTTAGGGTCGTTTATTTTTCTGTAAATGTACAAGAAAATGTATTGTGGTGCCAAAAATCTGAAACTAATCTGTAGGTTCATTGTGGGCAAGAGTTAAATAAATTTTGAAAGACTCCTTAAGGTGAAATATTATGCATAAGGTGAAGTTAACTATATTTCTGTGCATAGGTCTAGAAAGGAATCCATTGTATACTATTGACAAAAAGAACAAGTTGCAATATAATGCCCATAGTATAAATCCATCGAGATTAAAAATAATACAACCAAGCATTTGCATACATATGTTTATAGACATTTTTGTTTGTGTAGAGAAAGGAGGTGTGGAAAGAAACACACCAAGCAATTAACATTGGTTATCTTTAGGTATGGCACTGGAGGTTAAGGGACATGTGGGACAGCTAGAGAATTAAATTTTCCTTTCTACAACTCTATTATTTAACTTTTTACAATGACAGTCTAGAAAGTCTATAAAGTTAAACATTTTTTGAAAGATTTTATTTATTTATTTGAGAGAGAGAGAGACAGAGATAGCAAGAGAGAGCATGAGTGGGGAGGAGAAGCAGGCTCCCCACTGAGCAGGGAGCCCGATGTGAGACTCAATT
The DNA here is from genome assembly GCF_964662115.1 of Mustela nivalis. Taxonomy (NCBI): domain Eukaryota; kingdom Metazoa; phylum Chordata; class Mammalia; order Carnivora; family Mustelidae; genus Mustela; species Mustela nivalis. The sequence continues at coordinate 143,515,752 of NC_139021.1, forward strand.
CCAGACCCTGGGATCATGACCCGAGCCAAAAGCAGATGCTTAACCAACTGAGCCACCCAGGCACCCCAAATTAAACATTTCTAATACAATATTTACCAAAGGGAAGAAATCTTGCATTATTGAACTTATACATTTGCCCATTAGTTGTTAAATGACCCTTCCAGCTGGGACCTGTGGCCCACGTGCTAACGGTCTAGTTTTGGCCTCAGTACACCTTCTTAGTCTACACAGCTGTGTACATTTATGCAAGTACTTGAGAATTTTGTCCTTCTTTTATAAAAAGAGGGGAGAATGGGAAAAAATGAAAGTACAGATAAGAAGTGTAGTTTTCATAAGTTTAAAACAGTAGAATCAAAGACTAAAATCATTAGGCAAATCAAAAATAATACAACTCTCACCTGAATCAGATACTTACTGGACTTGAACCAGCTGACTGTGAGTTTGGCTGTGAAGGAAAAGAATAGATTTAAGGAACAAAGGCAAAGATGCTGTGTCTTTGACACAAGTCACTGGGAATTACCTAATATATTTATTTTTTCTCTCCAAGATGGAACTTCCCCTAACCACACTTAAAATACATAGGTCTATTGAAGACTTTTCTCACATGAATGTTTTTCAGATATATGTCTTGTGTGTATAATAATAATTTGAGACATTATTCTTCTTGCTTTCCCCTGCCATTTCTTTGTACACATGGCCTGATCCCCACCTCTGGTCTACCAAGACAGTCACTGGTCTTCAGGGTGAATAAGATAAAGAAGAAGAACACCAGAGAGAAATAGTTGAATTTCAACTGTATGATTCCGTGAACAAGCTTTTAAGGTTCAAAAGGGCAAACCAAGTGAAGGTACAGAATTTTACCACAGTGCTAAGACAGGAAAGAAAATAGAGGGAGGTAGAGGCTGCTTCTCTCATAACACATGGCAGCTGAGAGAAGGGTGGCTTGGGCTGGAGAAGAGGGGACTAGGAGGGGGTTTTCACCAGGGTCTGTGTGTGACTAGACAGGGAGCTATGACAGCTATCTGTCTTTGCTTTCAACAGTAATGAGTATGTGCACCACCACCCCTTTTTATAACACAAACATCCTTTGTTTATTTGTAAGACACAAATCTGAGGTGCTCAGTGAGATTATTTATTAATATTATTTGCTTTTTTTTTTTTTTTTTTTTTTCACTTTACTCCACTATAAGCATTAGTGACCTGGCGACTCCTTTGCCTGCCTATCACTCGCCTTCTCACACTGCTGACAGAGGGGGCATGACTAAGCCAGCTACACCCCGGGCTATCACTCTCATACATTGCTGGTAAAGATGTAAAATTGTGCAGTCACTTTGGAAAGCAGTTTGGATGTTCCTCAAAAAGTTAAAAGCGTGGCGTTACCATACGATCCACTAATTCCACTCCTACGTATATACTGAAGAGGAATGAAAACATATGCCCACACAAAACCTTGCCCATAACTGTTCACGGTAGCATTATTCATAATATCCAAAAAGCAAAACCCACTGAAATGACTATCAGTTGAGGAATGGACAAACGAAAGTTGTATATCCACACAATGGAATATTATCAACAATAAAGAAAGAATGAAGTAGTAATACACACTTCAAATGGATGAACCTTGAAAACATTATTCTAATTGACATGAGACGGTCACAAAAGACTACATATTGTATATTCCATTTATATTAAATGCCTAGAAGAGGCAAATTCACTGAAACAAAAAGCCAATTAATGTTTAGTAGAGCTTGGAGCAGGGTTCACTGGGTAGTGACTGCTATTGGGTACAGGGTTTCTTTTTTAGGGTGATGAAAATATTCTAATATTAGATAGTGCTGATGGCTGTACAACTCTATGAATATACAAAACCCACTGAAGTGTACACTTTGAAAGGGTGAATTTTATGCTCTGTGCACAGTAACATATATATACTTACACACATAGTTGGCGATAAGAAGTAGAGATAGTCTGTGTTTGAGTATGTCAACAATAATTGAAACATTATTTATCACTCCCTAAAAATCTCTACTGATTTAAAAAAAAAAAAACTGAAGTTGTACAAGTATTTATACCAATGCCTGCTTTGGAGAGTTTATTTCATCAAATGATATTATGTATTTTGAGAATATATTGCCTAATTCAAGGCCTCAAGTTAGAGATGAAGCATTTCTTTTGCCACAAAGAAGAATTCTGAGAAGCTATGAGGAAACAAAAATGAGGTGTTAGAGATGAAATAAAATGAAGCCGGACACTTGAATGAAATGCCGGAGTTGTGAGGATATGCAGAGCACACTGAGTAAAGAGGACAATACCTAAGGAAGAGAGGAAAGAGGAGTCCCTTAAGACCAATCAAATGAGACAGTACTGGGTCTAAAACTATCACCTGGAATGAGCAGAGAAGAACAATGGGGAAATGTGTTCCATCCCAAAGATCAGCCATGCAAGGCACTGCAGAGAGTAGTTGAGCCCATCCAACACCTGCAGAACTATCTATTAATAACTACTGAGATCTGCTGGAGCTATTTAAGATATATCAGGTACACCTAGCCAGGTAACGGAAGGCTTGAAGCCAAGTGTTCAATAAATGTTATTTTTCTGCCTCCTCCCTGTGTACATTTTCCTCGTTAGACTTCCTACAGTTAATGTTTTGTGTTCTTTAAGTTGTTTAAAGCCATTATCAAGGGGCTTGTTCTCCACTGACAATGTCCTGTGCACTGTCCCACTTCAGTTGGGGAAACAGTTTATGGAGAGCCAGGACTGCTGCTGCAGTGGGAGTAGAAATGATTGGTGCCTTCTGAAGACTCAGCGAACTGGACGTGTATGCTTTTTCATGTTTCCTTTCAAGCAAACTCAGCAGAGATATGTTCCTGGAAGCTTGGGCAGCTGCGAGGATCCCCTTGTGTCTGGTCTTTCAGGACCACCCAAGTGGGTTGTAGTGCTGCAGCAGTCCACCTCTGCGATGGGCAGAGCCTGGAGAATCAGTTGCTGTTTCACCTCCTTGCTCTGTTCCTCCTCTTCTCTTTTCTCCTTCTCCTGATGGCTTTGTGGACAGTGTTCACTATAAAGAAGAGTGGCCCTCACATGCACTCCGCAGGGCAGACACTGCACAGGGGTCATATGGAGTGACAATTTTGAGTGTGGCCAAACAGCATTAATCTTTTGCTTCCTAATCAATCTCCAGAAGGTCTGTGCCAAGTCCCTAAATAGAGGTGTCCAATCATCTAAAACAGAGCCAAATAAAAATGCTGTAAGAAAAAGTTCTTGGGGTACCTAGATGGCTGAGTCAGTTAAGCATCTGCCTCTTGATTTTGGTTCAGGTCATGATCTTGGGGTTATGGGATCAAGCCCCGTATCAGGCTCTGTGCTTGGAAAGAGTCTGCTGGAGATTTTCTTCCTCTTCTTCCCTCATTCTCTCTCTCTCTTTCTTTCTCTCAAATAAATAAAGTCCTCAAAAAAGAAAAGAAAAAGTTATCTTACTGGTCGGCCTTGACCAAAGAGGAGAAAATCCAAAGCTGGTATGTTAGGACATGTTTTCTTTTTTGACTGTACTGGTTAGAAATGAGGAATTAGAGAATCCAAGCTCTGCCGTGGGGTGGCAAAAGAAGCTACAGGTTCATCCAGGAAGGGTGGGATCCATTTACTGGCCACGTAGGGGGCCCGAGATAGATGGGGACAGTGAAAGTAGAAGTGTGACAGCTACCAAGGAGTGCCATGGGATGCTTGGCAATGAGGGGCAGGATCTTGACTGATAGCTTTTGGGGATTTCACAAGTAGAACTGGTCAGAGACCACATTTCATGGTTTTGGTTTTCCAGCCTGGGTTGTGGAATGGACACTGTTTCTGAACTTGTTGGGTGCTTCTCCCTCGAATCTCAGTGAATGCCTCCCACCCATGCCTCTGGAAGTTTACCCTCATGTGGGAACATACACACACATACACACACACACACACACACACACACACATTGATCAGAAGTCTGCTGAATACCTGAGGAGGCCATCTACACATCTCCGGGGGTCTCTCCCTACACCTCTGCCCTCATTGGCCCTCCATCCTGTGAACTCCAGGATCTGTAATCTGCCCTGGCTCTCACTGCTGTCTCCTCAACTCTGAGTGACTGGTGGGCTCTGCCTGGGTTTCCCCTTGAAGTTCTTAAGGCAATAAGCTCACTGTTAGTTTCCCATTTCTCAGAGACCACAGTCCTTCATAGCCAGATAGCCGACATCTTGAAAGCCATTGTTTCATACATTTTATCTGCTTCTTTTTTGGTTGTTTCAGACAGGAAAGTAAATCTAGTTCATTACTCCACCTTTTTCAGAAGGAGAAAAAGCCAAGTTTGAACTTGAACAAAGTCTACTCCCAGTGCACACCTCAACCACACTGTTCCTCAAGACGCTCTCCATATAGACTACTTTCAGAGCTAGCACATGTTCAGCAAACTTAAGTGGACATGGCAGCACCCCAAGATCTTCCTGACCTCTGAGTTTGAGTGTGGCCTCCTCCTGCTGTGCCCCCAGAGTGCCCCCTACCCCCAAGGCTGCTCAATGACAAGAATCTCACCAAGCCTGAGCTTCTGGGCTTACCACCTCCCCTTGTGCTTAGCAAAGACTGGTCCAGGGGACAGATGAATGAAATACAGTTCCTTGGTCAGGTGAGCCCTGTACAGACTGGGCAGAAGACACTTTGGAAAGGAAGTGAGTTGTTTTGAACCTAACCTAGTAATCTTGGAAGAAATTCCCTCTGGGATACACAGTCTCTAGACTGATTGACCAAATCTGGGGCACCGTATCTGTGAAAACAGAGGGGCATTTTATAGAAAAGACTGCTTTTTTCCCTGGCTGGCATGTTTTCAAATGGTAAGGCACTGTCCAATAAGGTCAGAGTTGTGGTTCATGAAAATGACCTGCTTTTGTGGTCACCTTCTCTGTGGGGACAAGGAAGTAGGATCAGGCTTGAGCATGTTTGTCATGATTCCCAATGTCCATGAAAATACTGGGGGGCGCCTGGGTGGCTCAGTGGATTAAGCCGCTGCCTTCGGCTCAGGTCATGATCTCAGTGTCCTGGGATCGAGCCCCGCATCGGGCTCTTTGCTCAGCGGGAGCCTGCTTCTCTCTCTCTCTCTCTCTGCCTGACTCTCCGCCGACTTGTGATCTCTCTCTCTGTCAAATAAATAAATAAAATCTTTAAAAAAAAATATTGGGAAATGCATCACTGATGATGACAAACCCAGGCTCTGGAGGGGTGGAGTCGGGAGAGAAGGGCCTATGCAGAGTGGTATGAATTGGGAAAATAATAGTGAGAAAGATGAAACTGGTTTGTTTTTAGGCTGAGGCAGTGTAATCTCTTCTATTTGTGACATAGAGGAAAGAGTGTGACTTTTGTGTGAGACATACCTGGGTGTAAAGTGAAGAACATTTGAGTTAATTGCTTCACCTCTTGGAGGCTTGGTTTTGCTACCTGTTGAATGGGTTTCTTGTGTAAAGGGGATGACAATAGGAAGCACCAAGCTCAATACCATATAAGTTCTTTTCCTCTCTCCACCTCTCCCATCTTCTTCTCATTCACAGAAGATAGGGGTAAAGGTGCCAGATGTATATGGTTTCTGTTCCTTAAGGAAATGATGACACAGGAGCGAATTCTCTCTACCAGTCCATCTGGAGCCTCAGGGAGTAGATGACTGAGTCACTGTTTCTCTCTAACTGGCTGGCTACATACCACAGAGGGTTACATACTCAGAGGGGTATGAACATGAGCTGTTTTATTTTTCCCCAGTCACTTCTATTGTCCATACACTGCTGAGTCTCTTTCCCCTCCTTAATAGCATCTTGGTCAGATCTGTAACTTTCAGCTCTTTTGGGTTTTAAAATTTAATCCAAATTTATACCTTCAATCTCAACCTCGATTTAAATCTCATCTCTTTGGAATATAGAAGATGTTGGTAGCAGGGTCCCTAATCATTAATTCCTAGGCAACAGGAAGAATGTCAATCAACCGTGTGTTTGGGTCCTTTGTGGTGGAAGGGCAGGGATGGGCTCCTATAGGGCTCTTAGGTTACTGCACTTTTCTCATCACCTTTAGCCACTGGTGACTGCCCAGGAGGGAGGGGAGGAATCTGTCAGTGTGGTTGTGAGTGGGGAGAAAGCACTGTCTCTTGTTCTCATGCTTTATCCCTAGGCACATGGCTCTCCATCTAGGAACTGGGCAACATCACATACTGAAATCATCTCTACCCCATGTTCTAACTAGACAGTTTGGTTATCCTTCTTCCTGAGCCACATCTTCTGCTGAACCATCAGGAAATATGCTTACCAAGTGAAAAGATGTCTGGTTCATAGACCCACTATCCCTTTTCTTATCTGCTGGTAATGTGGGGGATCTGTTGAGGGCTCCTGGTCCTCAGGAGCCATTTGGTCCTCTTTTCTCCACTTCCAAGTGTCCACACTCCTTTCTGAGCTAAAATCACCCATCCTGGCTCTACCAAGGCTCTTGTTATTGTTCTTTGTAGTGTGATCCATTCATCACTCCTGAGATAGTGTCTACTTGTCTGACCACCTCTCTAAGTAGGCTGGGCCCACAGGTCAGGGCAGATGCCTGGCCTGGGTCCAAATGAGTACAGCAACAGTGTGGTGTGTGGAACTAAGGAGAGTCATCCAAGGGCACAGTACCAAAGCCACCATTATCCAAGAGCAGGGAAGAGAATGCATTTCTGGGTAAAGCAATAGGGAGACTCCAAGGGTGTCGGAAAAGGCAAGAGATCTCAAGAAAATAAAAAGGTACTTTTCTAGTTCTATGCCCAGCTGTCTCTGAAATAAGCTGGTAGGGCTGGCTTCCTCCTCTAGCTTCCAGGGGAGGGTGTTTCCTACTAGACATGTGGGCAAGGGATCTTTTCTGCTCCTGTGGGGGCAGGGTGGTTCCCATGCCTGTGGATTGATCCCCAGCCTTGTCTGAGTTCATTTTTCCCCTTGGACCTACTCATAGATGCCTGCCCTGCCCATATATGTAATGACTTCTCTGTAGGTCACTGCTCATTACACTTAATTTTATTCTTGCTGTCTACACCAGTCATAAAACAATCTAATTTTTATAGCTGGAACTGAACATGTTCAGGAGCCCTCATTTCCTTTGAAGGTAAGACCACCTCCTCTCACCACCTACCAACCAACCAACTTCAGTGTTGATAATATAGTTTCTTCTGGTTTAAGATATTATAAATTTGGTTAAATATTCAACTGAACTGGGAACTGACCTCTCCTCCTCTTCCTCTTATCTTCCCCTCTGGGGTTAAATCAGTTTTCAGTGTGTGTTTCTGTGTTGTCCGGGCTTTGGAGGAAAGCTGCAGGTCAGGGCTCAGGCAAATACCAAGAAGGTGGGGTGCAACAAGACATCACACAAAGCAGTCTCTTTGCAGATGATAGGATGATAGCTGAGCCCTTTACAGCTTGGCCATGGGCATTGCTGCCACCATGTTGCTGGACTTCATCCCACCTCAGCCACCATGGAAACCAGCTACTTGACTCTGAACCCTTGCATCACTCAAGAACCAAGACTGGTAGTAGCACCTAATTGGCCGCACTCAGGCCACATGTGCACACTAAGGGCCTGAAGGTAGGGAAAGGGAGTACTTGCCCCTTTTTCTTCCACCCCATGGCTTTGGAGGTAGAGCTGCCTTTCTTCTGTCTTGGGATTCCCCCAAATAGGACAGATGTTTAGATTCTGGGTAGCCAAAATGAGAAATATTTTCTGGAGCCAGAAGGAGCCTGAGCTAGACTTTGCCCTTCCACTCTAATCTCTCTCTAGGCTCCCACAGAGCCTGGAGAAAATCTATAACAATTTCTTCAGCCCTCAGAGAGGGACGCAGATAGAGGCAAGGGATTCTGAGATGATATGCCTGCCAGAGGTCACTGGGAATGGAACATGGTCCTATCAGAAAATAAGGAGAGTGACCTGGGGATGAGGGTGGGCATGGCTGAGTCTCAGCGAGCTGGCAGTATAAGAATGATGGCTTCATCTGCAGAAGAAGGTGGGCCAGTTTTGTGAAGCCAGCATGGACCATCTGCAGATAATCAGCCATGGCATCTTCAAGGGCAGAGACCAAAGGCAGAGAGCTCCTAGCTGACCTCTCAGCTGAGGCTTGCTTGCCACCTATCCCTTCCGTCCATTCTGTGGGTTCTCTGATACTCTGCTAATCAATGTATTTTCTGATCTTTAGCCAGAAATGGCATCTTCGTTTGAAACCAAGAATCCTGATCAATGTGTTGACTGACCATCATGAGCCACCAGCCTCTATTCTCCTGGGGTCCCATGTGGCTACAGAGCATCTAGGTGATAATATTCCAGAATTTCAGGCTGAAAGTGGAGTAGCCTCCTGCCCTTGGCTTTCAGGCTCCCCATCAGTATAATTCAGCTCTCTCAATCCTTTCAAAAGAACACAAATAATGTCCCATTCTTTTTTAAAAATATATTTTATTTGTTTTTAATTGTTTAAGTATAATTGATGAATACTTTATATTAGTTTCAGGTGTACAACATAGTAATCTGACATTTATATACATTATGAAATGCTCACCACGTAAGTGGGGTTCCCATCTGTCACCATACAAAGTTATTACAATATTATTGGCTATATTCTCTATGCTGTACTTTACATCCTGTGACTTATTTATTTTATAACTGGAAGTTTATGCCTCTTAATCCCCTTCACCTCTTTTTGCCCTTCCTCCCATTCCTCTGCCTTCTGACAATAATCTCTGGCAAACCAGTTTGTTTGTTTTATTCTTGAGGTTCATAAATAAGTGAAATCATGTGTTATTTTTCTTTCTCTCTCTGACTTACATCATTTAACGTAATGTTTTCTAGGTCCATCCATGTTGTTGCAAATGGCAAGATTATGTGTGTGTGTGTGTGTGTGTGTACACATATATATGGATATGGATATCTTTTTCCATTCTATTGATGGACACTAAGGCTGTTTCCATATCTTGCTTATTGTAAATAAATAATGTGCAATTAATGTAGGGGTGCATATGTCTTTCTGAATTAGTGTTTTCATTTTCTTTGGGTAAATACCCAGCAGTGGAATTACAGGCTGATATGGTATTTCTATTTTTAATTTTTTGAATAACCTCCATACTGTTTTCCAGAGTGGCTGCCCAGTTTGAATTCCCACCAACAGCGCACAAGGGTTCCCCTTTCTCCACTTCCTCATCAACACCTGCTATTTCTTGTGTTTTTGATTCAACTTTAGGCTGCATTCACAGAGCTCTGGTTCCTGATTATCCAAGTCAAATATATCCTTTGAAATTCAAAGGAAAACCATTCCTTTTTAAGCATCCAGCTCTTGGAATGAGGCTCAAAGGTAAGAATTTGTCTTACCTCTTTGTTCTGGTCTAAATCTTACCTCCCTCCCCCAGGGCAGTGATGAAGAAAAAGCCAGGGTTCCCAGATAGGGGGGAGAAGGGTCATCGGACATGTAGCCTTTTAATATCTGAAGATGTTATACTATTACATTTTACTTTTTGTTAGGTCACATTTTTATTAATTATCTCTGGAGGGCTTATTAAATTTTGAAGATTATGGTATGAAATTATTAAAGATGACTTTATAAATGGTAATGCCTTTTCTAGTCCAGATATTAAACTCAATCAAAGACACTCAGTCCCAGATGGAGATGCATTTGTGGGAAAGTCAGCTAGAGAGACTGCTTGCTTCTGGGGAGCAAATGTGCTGCAGTCTAGTATTCCTATCCTCCCAGCCCTTCTCTGCAACCCCCAAACCAGAGAGTTCATGGCTGCTGCGGTCCATCGATGGCACCCTAGTCACTCAGTGTCCCTCCTCTCCCCTCCCTCGGGGCCAACCTCTGGGATTTGCAGAGGAGGATTCAACCAACCCAGCCACAGTGGAGCCATATTGAGGAAGAGCAGAGCCCCTTTTGGGGGAGACAGAGTGCCGGGAGTAGGCAGCTGATGCTGATGGACCAGAGGATGTTTATAAGAAGTTTCCAGGCTTGCTGGGCCCGCTGGCCGTACTGGAGGCTGGGGTGGTGGCGGTGGTGCTTCCCGGTGGCTGGCTCCCCAGTACCCCACGCCGCGGCGGCGCTGGCGCACCTCTTCCGGCCTGAGCCAGGGCTGCTACATAGGAGGGCACCGGCGAGGCGGGAGGCAAGAAGAACGTGGGGACCGAGGCCGGGCTGCCGCCCCAATATGGCTCATGGACAGCAGAAGACAACATAAAAAAAAAAAGTTTCCAGGCTTGCCTTCTGTGCCCTCAAGCCACAGGTAGCTGACGCCAGAAACAATTTTTGCGGGGAGGTAAGAATCTGTTGGTGGTGTCCTTCTAGATCTCCTATTGAGAAGAGATTTATGGGCATCTAAGGGCAATCAGGAGCTTGCCTCCTAAGCAATGTGGGCTGGCTGAGGCCTTGGTGACCTGGGATGGCATGGCCACAGAAAGCCCTGGAACAGGGGATGGGGTGGGGTAGGGGGGTGGAGTGGGCAGAATTGGGCAGTGAGCTAGAGCTGGTAGTCGGGGAGAGACTTGGGAAGCAGAGGAGGTGAGCTTTCTAGCAACAGTGTCCAAAGAGCTGGTACTCCCTGAGGGCAGTGATCCCAGTCCCCTGGCTGGAGGGCCCAGAGGTAGATTTCCAGGGCTGTGATCTCTGACATCTGTGACAATGGAGCAGAGAAGGAGTACTGTGATGTCTGGCTTGACTCACAAGGAACAAGGTCAGAACTGGACAGGGACACCTGGGCAGGTGGAGAGAGCTCCATCTTGCACCTGACATTTGGGATAGAACTCTGCTCAGCAATAAACAGGGCGCAGGAAATGAAACAAGCACATGTGTCAGAGTCCAGCCAACCTCCTGCTCTCCTGAGAAGGAGCATATGCAGCTGGCCAGCCCAGGGGATCCCCTCTTCACACATAGGAAAAGGAGTCACTGGACAAATGGAATCAAAGGTCGAGCCCCTCCGTCCCCTCCCCCATCCCTGGTGCCTTCAGAAGATAGAGTCCCCAAGGACTGTCCTTGGAAAGATCCAAGCAGGAGCTTCCTCTCTAGTCTTGTATTCATTAAGAATTATTAAAAGTAATAGAAAGCCACTCACACCTATTTACATGAAAAGAGGGGGGGAGATATTTAAGAAAAGCCTACCCCAAAGACCACTGGGGCTGTCAACCCAGGTGACTTTGGCTAGGAAAAGGGGAGGACCTATCCTGCAAGACTAAATACTGGCTCCTAAGATTTAACCTGAGAATGGCTGTTTTCTCTCAAAAGAAATGGACTTACCTTTGACTGGCAAGTATTAATCAGCCCCCAACTCATACCTGTGCAGACGTGGAGAACCAGGGAGAGCTGCTTCAGAAGCAGGAGGAGGCTTCAAGGAAGATGAGAATAGAGATGAAAAACAAGAAATTTATTTTGTTTTCAAATCTAAGTGGTAGGACATCATTTTTGACCCTGGTACATAAGCGAAAGGAAATTGTTGGTTTTAAATAAGTCTGGTCTTAGGAAGGGGGGTGCTGAGCGAAGAGCCCATGAGAAGAGCCTCTCCCATCTGCCTCTTTTATCTGTCAGCTTTATTTTTCCTTTGTAGTTGGTCTTTATTTGCTTCTTGGCCCATAGGTTATAAAATACTGGTCAACCACAGTTCTAGTTTACTTCTCCATTAAAAGCCCAGACTCTCTTTCTCCTAATTCTGAATTTTCAGAGACAGAATCTCATCAGCTTGGCTTAAATTCGGAGTCCATACCAGCTGCAACCAGCCATGGGCCCAGGGCAGTGTTCTGATGATGAATGTACTGGGGAGGTGGGTCCTGACTTTCATGGACATTGTCTGTTCTGATTGGTTGGTCCCCTGTCGTACGAGTAGTTAAATGTGTAAGCTGTCACCCTGGTGTGACTCTGAGTATGTGTGGGGTGTGTGTGTGTGTGTGTGTGTGTGTGTGCGTGTGCATGTGTATGTGTGTGATTATACATTATACTCTGTATATACCAGGCTACCCGTGATTTACCTCTATGGGAGAGGGAACAGTTCATGGGATTATGGTGAACTGAGACTTGAGGTTTTCTGAACATTGACGCCATGGGAGCCAGGGAGACACCTTGGCCAGTCCCAGGATTGCATGGGAGACTGATGGGCTAGGGAGGGAGGGTGTAATGTTGATGCAGGACATCTCAGCCATGTTCCCTCTGGGCAGCTGGTTGTTCCCATCCTGGGGGTTCCTCCCACTGTGTGTGGGTCCCTGACTGCTGGTGCTGTCTCATAAAGCTCCCACCCACGTGACCCCATGTCTGACAAGAACTTGGCACTTGGGAGTGGCTTCAGGAGGCCTGCTGTGGTCGTCTGCACTGTGCCTGGGAGAGCACCCCCTCTCCAACCCTAGTCTCCAGACAGATGGGCTGCAGAAGTGCCTTCCTGGAGTTTCCACCTGGGCTGGTGGAAGGAGCAAAGGTTGGGGCTCCAGAGGCCTGGATTTTAACTGTGACGCTAAGCCTTAAAGATGTGTGGTCTGGAGTCACCAAGACCTGTGAAGCCTCAGTTTTTCAATCTGTACGAAAGGTTGAACAATATTCTCCTGATATTATGATTGTGAGAAGCAAATAGGATGGCTGTTTGAGCGCTTCTGTTTCTCCGTCTGTCACTTGCTAAGAACCTTTGAATCTGTGCTAGTTTTCTCTCCCCGTGTAGGGGAGACAACTTTGTCACTTGGAATAAGAAACAGAAGAATACCATTGTGTGCTCACCTGCTCACAGTTGAGGGAAGAAGAATGTATTTTTTTCCTGAATGTCTTACCATGCTGACCTCTTATGGATAATAATGAGGCTTGCTTGTGGCATTTCAGATTTGTGATTCAGACTGCACATGGGGGATCTTGGCCACCTTCCACTGCCTGGCTCTTGGGTTCTGGTTGGTGTGGCCAGGGCCCCATGGGTCAGCTGGTACAGTATGGGGCAGGGCAGAGGGTATTCCTGAAGGAAAAGCAGAAATTTGGGCCTCAGGACAGAGCGCCAGAATCAGATTGTTTAGAAAGCAGCCAGGTCTAGCTGGAATTCAAACACTTGAAAGGAAGCCTGAAGAATCAGACCAGGCAGGCCGCTTTGTTCTCCCCAGAGCTGCTCGCAGCTGAAAGAGGCTTTCCGTTCTGCATTACCGACCTCCTGGAACACCAAACCCCCAGAAACCAGTTTTACTGCATCAGAAAATGATTTATTCTCTGAAGTTAATGATCTGGAACAATAGATTGGCCTTGGTCAAAAATCAATTCTTATTATTTGGAGAAGGGGCTGGATAAAGTCTCCTTTTCATTATCAGACCTGCAGATGACAATCCTAAATTATGATTGTTCAAGGACAAAGCTTCATTTGGGTTGTGGTTTGGGCACATTCGCAATTTTTTCCTTTCATTAATTCTTAAAGCTTAAATCCATACTTGGTGATGACTTGTGTAACTCTCACTTAAAATAAATCAGTTCAATTTGGTTTCCACCTAGAGAAGAGTGGCCGGGCACTCTTGGATACAGTCCTGACTAGATGGTTATAAAGCGAGATGTTTGTTTGCTTGTGACTGCCCAGAACAAATCGGGCCGGCTAGGAGAGCTTGCAGCAATGAGCTACTCTAGCTCCTGGAAGGCACTTAAAAGTCGTCCCAGGACTCACACAGACAGACCATTACATCTTGGGGTCTCTGTTGTTTCGGCACCTCCTATTTGAACTCTCCTTGATCCTTTGCTTTAAGCTTGGAACAGCTGTTACCTTCTGAAGGCTCTGAACCCCCCTCCTAGGTAACCTAGGTGGCATGAGTGGTCCTCTCCTGTGCACACACACTGCCCCCCCTTAGGGACCTGAATCAGAGAAAGACCATTGTCAGTTCTCCCTATAATGCTCTGAGCCTCTTGAGGGCAGCTCTGACTTCATTCTGTGTCCCCAGAGCTTGGAGCAATGCCTGACACACTCCTGGGAGGTGCTCCATAAATGTTCAGAGAGAAGAACAAACACATTTTTTTTTCCCTGAAATGCCTTCCTGGATTCCTCAGCATACCCTGATCTTGAGCTTTTCTAAATTTCAAATTTCTTGTTGTCTGTGCTATTCCTTTGGCCTTAGACTGTGGGCTGTGTGGTTATAGCTGGTTTCTCTGGCCAAATAGAAACTCTGTCCTTCGTGGAAGCAGCTGTGTCCTTGGGAGCCACAGCTCAGTGCCTAAGGTGGTGCCTCTTATCTTTGAATCTCCTTGAGGAGGTGCTCACCCCATATATGTGTATGATATGAATGGCTCCCAGGACCGTCAGCAAGCAATCACAATAAGATAGCTTCAACATTAATAACCTAAATGCTGGTGGCTTATTCCTCCCATAGCAAAGGCAGGATCTCAGCCTCCTAATTGTGCTTAAAGATCTTGGAATCCCTGGGGAGTGTCAGATGTGATCTCAACCCATCTGCTCATTTTCTTCTGTTCTGATATCCTTTTAGGATCACTCTTGGGTATCCCTTTAGAGAGGTCCTTCACCATGGTGACCCTCCCTGCCCTTTGTTGGAGCCTCATTTTTGCTCTGCCTCCTGTCTCCAAGTACTTTCCAATTGGAGCTCAGTGTTGCATATGCTTCACACTTCCTGAATCTAAGTGGGTCCTGGGCCAGGATGAAACGAAGCCCACACTCAGTGCCACCTTTTCACTGGAGCCCTGGCAGCCCAGCCCATGTCTGGAACCTCACAGGTGCTTGTGAAAACAGCCGTTTGCTTTTACTTGTGGTCACTTTGTCCCTGCAGGCTAAGTTAGAAATAGACATCAATTTAGCCTTCATTGTTTCATCTCTCCTTTCCTCTTTTGCCTAGAAAATTGTGTGTCAATTTATGCAAAAGTCCTGGGGCAGAGGGGCATCTGGGTGCCTCAGTGGGGGGGCTTTTGACTTCAGCTCAGGTCAGTCCCTGTTCAAATGAGCCTGCTTCTCCTTCTCCCCCCATTCATGCTTTCTCACTATCTCTCTCTTTCAAAAAAAGAAATAAATAAATAAAAAAAGTCCTGAGGCAGAAATAGGTGGAAGGGAGCTGGTTTGTCTTGGCTTGTGTGTGGTAAAGACCCTGGCTCTGTGTGGATGGTGCATGCCTATAACTTTTGATCTTCCAAAGCTGATTCCATGGAGCCTTTGAATTTGTTTATCTAAGCATTTTTCCCCCCATGGATGAGATTATTAGGCATAAGAAAGTCATGCCAGGAAAGAATGCCAGTTGGAGTCTGAAAGTGGCATAGGGAGGAAGGCCAAAGGATGGGTTGCACTGGAGAGGCTGATTTGGTCAGGAGCTCAACAGCATGGGGTCAGTGCTGGGGTGACTGGATATGAAGTGAATAGGTGAGTGGACAGAGCTGGGGGGCCACCCCATCTCCTGGGACCCGGTGACCTACCCTATGTGTCCACTAAGATTTCCTGTAGTCCCTAATTTACCTCAGTAGCTTTCTCTTTGCTGTCATCTTGGCCACTGTACTGTACCTTCAACACTGTCTCTGGGCTCACTTTGACCCTTCTTTATCACTACTGGGATTCCCATTGTCTTTGCTGTCTTCCATTTCCAGTGAGAGGGAATCTTGCCTATCTTGGGCACTTTCCCTATGTCTGGACCTCTTCTCAATATTTATATACAACATCTCATTCCTCATGTAAAGCCCGTGAAAGGTAGGAGAGTTGACATCATCTGCCTAAGAAATACAGCTGGTGAAAGGCAGAGTGAAGACCCAGGCTGGCATGACCCCAAAGGTTGCATGCTACCACCTCCTCCTTCTTCTGCTCGGTGATTATCTACCCTTTTATTAATGAGACATATCCACTCTTCCAGTTGTAGTGCTCCTAGATTGATGGATATCAGTCAGGAGAAGAGTTGGGTTGCACCTAACATTTGGCTCCTTGTACAGGATGGTCACACCTTTGGAAAGACATCTGCAAGCCGTATGGGGAAGGAGGTGATAGGAGACACCAATCGGAAAAAGAAATTTAAGTACATAGAAATTTTTAGGTTAGGCAATATGAATGGGAAATTTCTCTCATCAGATGTTTGTGTTTAGAAATGTTTATGTATTATGCTTTTTTAAGGGGTAGAATTAAGATGTATTGATTCAGTGGAATTGGACAAATCTATCTAGGTCAACAATATATGAAGAGAGGCAGATACAAAAAAGTGAAAGAAACTACCTTTTCTTTTATTCAAAAAGACCTTTCCATTATGTACCATGTAATACCTACACAAAAGCAGAGAGGAGAAATTCATCTATCACTTAACTTAGTTTCTGTAATTATCAACAATGGCAGACCTTGTTTATTCTATTTCTGGATTCTTTTGAAGCAAATCTCTGACAAATGATATGGACTTATAAAAATATATGTAATTATTATATCTGATAATTTAATAATAATTCCTTCAACATAAAATCCAAGTTAACATTTAAACTTCCCTGAATGTTTAAGAAATGCAATTTCTAAAATTTTTATTTATTTATTTATTAAGATTTTATTTATTTATTTGTCAGAGAGAGAGAGCACAAGCAGGGGAAACAGCAGGCATGAGGAGAAGCAAGCTCCCCACTGAGCAAGGAGCCCAATGCGGGACTCAACTCTAGCACCCTGGGATCATGACCTGAGTTGAAGCAAACACTTAACCAACTGAGGCACCCAGACATCCCTAAGAAATGTGATTTAAAAAAAAAATAGTTTATTTGAATCAGGATCTAAATGAAGTCCCGATTTTGAGATTAATTATAATCTTTTAAGCCCCTCTTTTTTATTCATTGCTTTTTGTTGTTGTTGTCTCTTTTCAGAGTTTCCCTCAGTCAGTTTGGCTGATGGCATCCTTATGTTCCTTGTCCCTTGCATTGCTTGTAAATAGATACAGAGGCTTGACCAGATACAGGGGAGATCTGATGGCAAGACTACCTCCTTAGGTGGTGTTGTGACTTCTGTTGGAAGGCATGGAATCTGGTTGTTTCTTTTTCATGATTAGCAGCTATGATTAGCAGCTTCTTTGTTTTCTCCATTTATTAGCTGGAAAATATCTACAAAGAAAAACTTCAATTCATTGGCTGTTTGATTGCCCAGAAATCAAGTTTGTACAGGAAAGAGAATTAAGCTTACTTTTTCTCCTTTACATATAAACTTTCAAAACAGTGATTCTATATCATCCTTCAAAGTTAACCAGTGTAGAGCTTTCCCTTCTGTTCAGCATTATCATGACGCCTAGTTCCATACTGCTGTTGATGCTGTTGAGCACCATCATGGAACTCAATGGATTGAAACATATTTTGTTGAAGCCATTATCCTTACTCATGCTCGAATTGTCTCATCTTTGCCTGCGAGAACCTATTCAAATTGGCTTGAGTCCAGTTGACATGACCCGACTAGTCACTGATAGCTTCCTTACTTTCTGGCTGGACAACATGTAATAGACTAATCTTGTTCATGTCCTGATACAGAATCAGCTATTCCTCCTTGGAACTCTGACTCTGACTTTGTTCATGGGAAATGCTATTTGGAGACCACCATCTGAGTGCTAGGGATGCTCATTCCTATTGGATCAGTTGTTGTTCTTAGACGTTTTCAGTAAATATAGGAAATGTGTGTTTGTTTTTAAATAAAAGACATGAATTCAGACTGCTAATTCCAATTCTAATTCAGGATTATTGAATTTTTACTTAGCCATATGAACCTGATATCTGTATCCCCATTCTCCATTCTTTGAAAATTTCTGGTCTCGTTGATACCAACATATCCTTGTAGCACTTTTCCAGAAAATACACAACAGAGGCTGGGTTTTTACTTTTCTGGCAATCACAGGAGAGAGAAGAACTGGTTGAGAGTTTGGGAGGAGTCTACAAGAGTGTGTATAATGATTTTATGTGTATGTGGGTCAGTTGATTTGAGGGTAAAGGAAAAGGAGTGTACTGAACCTGAGATACTGAAAACTCTTGAGCACTTCCTGACTGTGGTTTATCCTACCAGTTGGGTCTCTGGCCACTGTTTCTGAATGTACCTGTTCTACCTATCAACTCATTGTCATGAGGAAACTCTGTCCTGGGAGCAGCAGAGGTCATGTTGCTGGTGACTCTAGTCATTATGGGTTACTCATTATGGTGATAGGTTGGCTGCCTCAATTATCTTTTGTCCCTTGTTTCCACCAAAGGGAGTTGAACTTAATCATCTCTCAGGGGTAAATAAATAGGATGAAACTCCTTCAGCCACCGCAGAGATGCACTATCTGTTTCACATTGCCAGGTTGTTCTTAACAAAACCATACCCTTGTTGCCTCTCTGGGGTCCATTCCTATTTTTACATGTACCATACATATTTGGGTCCCTTTTTTATGCTATTAAAATAGCTGAATATCAAAGTGGGGTTGGGGAAACACACAGTTATCTTTCCATGTGCCAACGCTTTTCTGTGTTCACAATCTTCTTAGGTTTTCTTTGAGGAAGGAGAAGCAAAGATACTGATTTTGCCTGATTTACTAGGGGACAGGGTCATCATTCACTAAAGGTTATGCATGGAGTGGGAAAATCTCCTTTGGCACTTTCCGATTGCACTCCATAAAATCACTCGCTCTCACTGGAGTATCTTGATCATAGCTCCACAGGATGACCAGACAATGCTAAGGTAACAAGTTTTGCTTTGTGCCATAGGAAAGAATTGAACAGCTGGCTTGCTCAACCTTCAGCCAAATATTGGAGCTTGGTATATCAGAAGCTCTACTCTCTGGGTTCTGGACACTGTCTCTGCCAATAAGAAAGTGACATTTTGGTTCCAGTCTTCTATTGTCCATTATCTGGGTCTTCAGGATCCTTGGCATTGGGCAAGACTTTCACATCTCCTATATCCTGAGCATGATATTCTTTAACAGCTCCTAAACACTATCCTTATTTTTACTCTAAGAATCTGCAAGATTTGAATCTTAAAGGAATTGTCTAATACACATCAAGTCTATTTTATGGGTTAGGATATAATGAGCTGTGGAGGTGGCATCAGTTTGTCAGTGGGGTGGTTTGAAGTAAGACAGAATAGAGATGGATTCTGACACTGCCACTTACTAACTGGATGACCTTGGATAAATCAGCTGACTTCATCAAGCCCCAGTTCTTTATCTACACACAGAAATATTAGTACCTGCTTTATAAAGTCCTGAGAGTTTAATGAGTCAATGGCACAGTACAATTGCAGACTCAGTAGATGTGAATTTCCTTCCCCATCTAGATTGCCACCTGAATTATTGAATAAAAATAATAAAATGATTGAATGAAATAGTTTCCACTTGTGAGACTACCCAAAGCACATTAACCTTGTTCTGGAAGAATCAGATGAGGGCACCATTAGTCTTGCCCCTTCATCCCTAAGAGTGCCAGGCAGGTCTGGGAGGTGAGTCCTTCCACGCTCTTCCCTTGCTTTGAAGCTGTCTTCCCCTCTTCCCTTCTCTTCTTTCATTTTGCCTTGGCCCCCTCTCTCTGACTCTCTCAAATAAATAAATAAAATCTTAAAAAAAAAAAAAGGAATGGCAAATTAGAGTAACAGTTTGAAAGGAGAGCCAATCCCTGAATCACAGATGTTACCATGCAAATGAAGACAAATTACCTAACAAGGAGTTTCAGAGAAACGAAAGAACTCTGACTGGAAATGAACAGGAATGGCCGCAACCTCTGAGTGGTTCCCCTATGAAGTGGGGCTACAGAGATACCCTGTGGCTACGTATCAAAAATTCCTTCTACCCTTGGTTTCCTCTCAACATGGAGTCTGTTCTGGGCCTTGAATGACTCAGACAGGGACTTGGGGAGCTGGGAAGAAGCAGAGGAAATGGAAGAATATGAAAAGGAATATAGAGGCTTCTTTGTAGGGAGAGGCATACTTGACTTTGCCATCTGAACTCTGGGCCAGAAGAGTGGGACCAATGCAGGCACTGAGGATTGTGGACTAAATGACAAGCGCCAGCTCGACTCAGTAACCTCAGCTCCTGGATTTCTGATTTGTAGGGAGCTTAGGATCAGGGAGGTATGGGATCTGCAGGCAGTGGCATTGATGGCCACATCTTAGAAGAGCTGAGAATGTAAAGGAAATGAGATGGGCTGAGCCCTCTCAGCTTATGGAAGATTCTAGGGTCCAGAATCTCAGCAGGATATTTTACTCTTGCACCATCTCAGTAGGCATTTTTACTCTTCGCTTTCACTGAGCACCAACTTAAGGTGGCTCTGAGGTTGGGTCTTAGATCAAGAATGGGAAACTTATTACCAATCCAGAAGGGAGTCTTGCACTAATTCCAGAAGCTGTGGCCAAGGCAGTCTGGTTTTCATGCTAACTGCAGGAGCCCATCTTTCCTCTCCTTGAAGGGAGCCCTTCCAAGGACCTCCTGACCAGATCAGGTATCACAGGTGTTCTGAGACTTCTTTACTTCGGTTCCCTACTCAGTTTTGCCAAGTAGATTTAAGACCAACACTTTTCCATGCTGGAAAGAGCAGGGTATCAGTTGGCAATAAATACACTATCTTCACTTCATGCCTGAGTAGCTATCCCATGTTCTCCCCTTGGGCCTTCAGATCTCCTTGAAGCACAAGGTAGTTCCCCCTATTCATCTGGAAGTCAGTCTGTCATCCCCATGACATGTGGATCTCAGACCTGGGCACATGCCCAGCTTCTGAATGGTCAAGGACAACACATCCTTAGTTGTATAGCCCTTTATAAGAGGATGTATAGCCCTTTGTAAAGGTAGAAACCCATGCTGAGGCTTATGAGCGATAACAAGGAGGATTAGCAATAAACAAATAAACAAAGTTGGTAGTGGGCATTTTTAAAATCTGCCCCTGGTCTGATTATCTGGCCTTCACAGAAGCTTCTGGTGATAGTGGTTGTGCTCAGGGACTTTTCTCTCCTCCTTCCCCCTCTCCTCTGCCTCTTCCTCCTTCCTTTCTTCTTCTTCCTTCTCCTCTTTCTCTTTTCTCTTCTCTGTTCCCTGTTTCTGCAGCTCCTCTTCCTTCTTCTTCTGTTTCTGTCTTTGTCTCTTTGTCTCTCTGCCTCTGTTTCCATCTCTCCCTCTTACTCTGTCTTTCATAACTGCTTTAGAAGACCTTTGTTAATTCCAGGACTTTTTGGCTAGGTACCCAGCCCCAGAGATACATAAAATTTATATAACTTGGGGTTGCAGAAATACAATGGTGAGCTTATTGGTGGAGTTGAAAATTGAGAACATTATAGAAGGTGACAAATCTCCTGGACAGGATTTCAACAAGACCCTCTTCTATTGCCCATCTTGGGGTAGGGCAAGAATGTGGATCCTTAGAATGTGTAACTTGCCATAGGCTTGCCCTTCTGTACTTCATTCTCACAAAAGACTTTCTCTGATACATTGTTTGACTTAATCTGCCCAACAAATTAGCAAATAAGATGTTTTTAAAGTCTTCCCCCCTTTTATTATACCAACATTTAAACGAAAAGGAATTTAAGAGATTAATATAGTGAATACCTATATATCTGTCACCTAGATTCAACAATTGTTCACATTTTGCTGAATCTGCTTCTTGTTTTATCCTTTTTGTTCTGCCCTGAACCATCTCACAGGAAATTGCAAGCCTCATAAAACTTCACCTCCAAATACTTCAGCATGCATCTCCTAAAAATAAGGACCTTCTCCCACATAACCATTATGCTGTTTTCACACTTGAGAAAATTAATAATCGCTCAATATCATTTAAAACCCAGTTCATAGTCAAATGTCCCCAGTTGTTCCTCAAATGCCTTTTCTGGCCTTTGTTTGTTTGTTTTTTCATCAAGATCCAATTAAGTTTTGTGCATCAAAACATCCATTTTTTTTTTTTTTTTTTTTTAAGGACGTGAAAACTAATGCTACCCTAGCCATCCCCTAGAAGTGGATAAGCTTGCCTAAGGTCAAGCAGACCCCTGGGCAGTGAACCTAGGGTTCCCAGCCCTGACTATAGGAATCCAACTCTATACATCTCCTACATCAAGAGCTTCCAGATCTGGCTTTCACAGGCTAGCCCTGTTTCCAAAAAGAATTTCAGATACTAACCTAAGGTTGTCAACCTTTTATTATGTCACATGTAAGCATTAAAAAAAAAAAAAAACCTATCATTTATTACTGCTATCACTTAACATAAATAATAACATTTTTAATACCCAAATCAAAGACACAGTTTCAGAATGTAGAATGGTCTTGCAAGAGTCCAGTTCCCACGATGATCGTGGAATCACTGGACTGGGACGGAGAAGACTCTAGCATAGGTACATATACTGCACACTATACACGTACTCCACACATACACCACACGCTTACATACAGCCTCGTTCTCAGTGGTCACCTGCCCCTCTCAGGCCCTGTGTTCCTGGAATGGGTGGTGGTTGTCCTTGGGTCCCCTGTGCCAGTGTGGCAGAGAAAGGTACCTGGTGTCCAGTGGAGGAAGGCTGGAAGACAGAGAGGAAGCTATGGAGGTGCTGAGGGATCTTGGTGCCTTGGCCTCCCTCCCCCTTTGTGGGCTTGGTCTGCCCTTGATTTACATGGGTGACAGGGTGGGACCTGCCATGGGGCAAGGGAGAAGTTAGCACCTGAAGAGCTCAAGGAGCTTCGGTACATCTTCTTGGGGAAGAAGCTTCTAGCAGGACATATAATTGTGGGGCTGGAAAGGAAGGCTGGTTCCCAGGAGACAACACTCTTGGAGCCAGACTCAAGATCTGGCCACATTCCTCAATGTCTCTTTCTTGGCTGGTCATGTCTTGACCCTGCAAAGCTGACCCTTTAGCTTCCTCTGGACCCAAAACAGACAGAATATTCATCATGTGTACCTGTTCTATGTGGCTTTCTTTGCTGGAGGGGTTTAAAGGGCAAAGAGACTTGGAGTCCTGACAATGACTGCTCTGGAGTGGAAGAGGAATCAATGTCATCAAGTTGGAACGAAGAGGATACGTACGTATCTGGTACGTACCAAGTGCTCAGCAAACATCCAGTGAAGGCACAGCGGAGTGTGGTTTGTCAGAAGAGATGAAAAGGATGCTGCCTGTTTGCAGCACAAAACCACCCTGAGAGGCTGTGCGCACACTGACAGAGGACACAAGGGGGACAGTTCCAGGAATCGAAGAGGCCACCACCTTCCTTGAACCAAGAGTGCCTCCTCCACCCCTGCAGTCTTGGCAGCTGTGTGGACCCTTCCAGGGCCTTCCCTTCTGCCTGCACCTTGAGGCTGGTTCTGTAGAAAGGTTTGGAGCATTATTTAGAGAAGGATTTGTACATTTATGCTGAAATATTTCCTGGAGCTCTGGTTTGTGTGTAAAGGAGAAAATCCGCTGCAAATCTGTTGTCTGATTCTGAGTGGAGGTAGGCCTTTGTGTTGGCCGACTAGAGATGCTTCAGTTAGAAATCCAGAGGATGGAGGGGCTTGGGGCTACAGCAATCTTTTGCAGAGAAGAAATGGGCCTCTTCCGGGCCTCCCTTAACAGGAAGATGAAGATCCTCCTGTTCATCCAGCATTCCTGGGATGGAGATTTGGGTCAAAGTTGGCAGAACTCCATCTGTCTGGGAAAAGCTACACCTTTTCTTGGTTTTGGAACCCATTTCCGGAAAGTTCCAGGGCCAAATTTTGTTAGGCTAAAGCTTGGCTGTGCCCTCTTCTTTGTCTCTTAAATGGGGCCAACCAATATGGTGTGGTACTGAAGTCTGAAAATCTGGAACAGGTGAAAGATCTGGGCAAGAACTTTTTTTTGTTTGTTTGTTTTTAAGAGTACTTCCCGAAATCAAGCTGCTAAACTTGGTAGGTAAAGTGTGAATACAGAGGTCTCTAATGGAAGGAATAAATGACTTCCAGATGACATTTAAAAACACAGGAGGAACAGAGATTGGATTTATTTATTTATTAGAGAGCGAGAGGACAGGGGAAGGAGCAGAGGGAGAGGGACAAGCAAACTCCATGCTGAGTGTAGATCCCAGTTTGGGGCTTGGTCCCATGATTCTGAGATCATGACCTGAGCCAAAATAAAGAATCAGATGCTTGAGAAACTGAGACATCTAGATACCCTTCATTTTTTTGTTTCTTAAATGCCACATATGAGTGAAATCGCATGGTATTTGTTTTTCTCTCACTGACTTATTTTGTTCAACAATATATACTCTCTACTTCCATCCACATGTCACAAATGGCAAGATTTCACTCTTTTTTTTTATGGCTGAATGATATTCCATTACACACACACACACACACACACACACACAACACATGTATAAAATTTATATAAATAAATGTTTTATTATATATAATACATTATATATTTACATATACATATATATACCATATATTCTTTCTTTCTTTCTATCTCTCTTTTTTTTCTTTTTAGAGAGAGAAAGCGTGAGTGGGGGATATGAAGGGCAGAGGGAGAAGGGAGAGAGAATCTTAAGCAGGCTCTATACTCAGTGCAGAGCCCAACATGGGGTTTGATTTCACCACCCTGAGATCATGACCTGAGCCACAGTCAAGTCAGGCACTTGACCAACTGAGCCACCCAGGTGCCTCTATACACCATATCTTCTTTATCTATCCATCTATCGCTGGATACTTGGGCTGCTTCCATAATTTGGCTATTGTAGATAATGCCGCTGTCAATACAGGGGTGCATCTATCCCTTTGAATTAGTGTTTTTGTATTTTTGTCTAAATACCCAGTAGCATAATGACTGGGTCATAGGGTAGTTCTATTTTTAACCTTTGGGGAAACTCCATACTGTTTTCCATAGTCACTACACCAGTTTGCATTCCCACCCACAGTGCAAGAAGGTTCCCTTTTCTTCACATCCTCCTCAACACCTGTTATTTTTTGTGATTTTGATTTTAGGCATTCTGACAGCTGTGAGGTGATATCTCATTGTATTTGATTTGTATTTCCCTGACAATGAGGGATGTTGAACATCTTTTCATGTGTCTGTTGGCCATCTGGATGTCTTCTTTGGAGAAATGTCTATTCATATCTTCTGCTTATTTTTTAATTGGATTCTTTGTGTTTTTTTTCGGGTGTTGACTTTTATAAGTTCTTGTATATTTTGGATACTAACTGTTTATTGAGTATCTCATTGGCAAATATCTTCTCCCATTCTGTAGGTGGCCTTTTAGTTTTGTTGATTGTTTCCTTCCCTGTGCAGAAGCTTTGAATTTTGAGGCAGTCCCAATAGTTCATTTTTGCTTTTATTTCCCTTGCCTCAGGAGACCCATCTAGAAAAAAGTTGCTATGGCTGATGTCAGAGAACTTACTGCCTATGCTCTTTTCTAGGATTTTTATGGTTTCAGGTTTCACATTTATGTCTTTAATCCATTCCGAGTGTATTTTTGTGTGTGGTGTAAGAAAGTGGTCCTGTTTCATTCTTTTGCATGTAACTGTCCAGTTTTCCCACCACCATTTGTTGAAGAGACTGTCTTCTTCTTATTGGGTGTTCTTTCCTGCTTTGTCAAAGATTAATTGACCATATAATTGTGGGTTTATTTCTAGGCTTTCTGTTCTGTTCTATTGACCTACATATCTATTTTTGTGTCAGTACCATACTGTTTTGATGACTGGAGCTTTGTCTCATTTCTTGCAGAATAGCTCGGTCTATGCTCTAGTCCATGGTGGCAAATAAGACTACTGGGTCTTCCAGGTTCATAGTTATAGACCAGGGCCTCCAGGGAGGTGGGCATAACCTTCTCTGGTTCCCAATGCCAAATGTCCGGGGATGGGACTCTCTGGCCACTCAGGGCCGTTTCCCCAGCAGTGCCGGGACTGGGAAAGGCTGGAATTTCTCATTTCAGGACCAGAGCCCAATAACTCTGTGGCTCTTACTCCATGTTAGATCTCCAGCCCGCAGGGCAGACAGAATGTTGCCTCCTTGTCCCTCCACCCCATCCCCCCTCCCCTCCGGCCCCATGGAAGTCCCACCTTCAGTTCTGTCTCCTGTGTGGCTGCTGTAAGTCTGCTCCCCGGTCCTCTGCTTAAGGACCTGACAAGCTCCCTCTGCCAGAAGGAGGGACTCCTACCTCCCCGGTGCTGCAGGCAGAACTGGAGGTCCAGCTCTAACCACTTTACCGCCTGCCAAACACCTCACATGCTCTCATTTGTGTCTGTTCCCTTGCTCATGCCATTGCCTTTGCACAAAATGTGGACTTGTCTCTCTCTGTCCGATCACCCCTCATTGATCAGGCATCCAGCCCAGACACCCTTGTTCCTGGCCAGCCTTTCCCAGACAGGGGGCTGCCCCCCAGCAGGCCACCTCGCTGGAAGTGGCGTCAGTCCCTTTGCTAATCCAATGTGTTATCATGAGTCTCCCTCAGTGAAATTGACCCCTCCAGGCAGGGTCTGCTCAGTCCCACTCTCCAACCCCCACCCTGCCCCTGGAAACCCTGGTTAAATGCATGTCAAAGGAAGAAGTGTATGGGTGAAGGCTGTTGCTAAAGCCTCCTGTGTGGTCCTCGGTGACAGCCACCCACAAGACCGGGGGTGGGGGGGGTGGGAGCGGCGGCGAGGCAACAATCCCTTTTACACTCTGGGTTCCCAGGTGTTCTTCTGGGCACTGTCCTATGAGTGGTTTGCACACATGCCAGCACAGCACCAGCAGAATTCTCAGAGGCCCCCTCAGCTTCTCAGTGAAGCTGTGACCCGGCAGAAGCTTGCGGGGAACAGTCAGGGCTGGAGACTGCGGAGCTGAAGATGGAGACTGGCGAGGGAAGATAGGATTGGGTGCAGGCTGCACTCCGGGCCATCTCCAGGGGATAATCAGGTGAAGCGAGAAGGGAGAACAGGAGGCTGGGGAAATGAAACCCGATGCCCACCCCCGTGGGAGGCTTTGTTTTCCCAGGCGCGGATGCCGCTGGGAGCCTCTGGAAGGTTCTCCACATGGAATTGCTCCAGTCTGGACCTTTGAAGAGCCTGGGAAAGGGGTGTCACAGTTTTCAGGCCACAGTCAGGTATTAAATATGCCACCACCTTCCTCCCCCTTTGTAAAGCTATGCGTGTCTATTGTGGGAAATTGTGAGACACAGAAAAGTAAAAAAAAAAAAAGAAATAGGCACGCCATAAATCTGTCATCTAGAAATAACCACTGTTAGCATTTGGTGACTTTCCTTTCTGGCTTTTCCTCTTTTGATTTTTTTTTTATATTGGTGATCCATGCTATGAATATAAATATTTGTCTACTACTGCTGTTATGATTATTGTTATTATTATTAGTTTTAGATAAGGAGCATTTATTTTCATGGCCATAAAAAACACTCTAAATATGCTTCTTACGGGCTCCATAATATTCTATCTCTGGATGCCTCACAATTTCAGGCCAGAATTTGGAAAGTACGGCAATGGCGCTGTCACCACCCTCAGGTAGTGGAGAAAGGGCCGTGTCCCCGCTCAGTGGCAGAGCCCAGCTTGGAGCACTGCAGAGGTTGCCCAGAGGCGGGGACATGGATCTAAGGCAGCCTCAGGTCACACACCCTTGTTGTGACTGAGAATGAGACCAATCCATAGAACCAGTACAGAGGAAAAGGCCCAACTCTGTGTCGCAGGAAGAGGTAGATTTGCATTCTGATTGTCACTTACTAGCTGCAGTACTTCAAGTTATCCAAGCCCGCTGAGCTTCAGTCTTCTCATCTGAAAAATGGGGTGACAAGTAACTAATCCAAATGACTGTAAAAATGTGTCTATATGAATAAAGTATGCAATAGGTAACACAAGATCCATATAGTATTTAAATATATAAAAATTAAATCACTTGAAATACGTCCTGTAGGACACAGTTTCATTCCATATGACATGGAAGAGAGAAAATAAAGAAACAGATCCAGCTTAAGGGAGAGAACGCATGAGAGCCTCACCAGTGTCTGGCGCAGGAAGTGCGTCCCAACGCCTGCTGGAAGGAGGGGCGCATCCGGTGTTCGCTGGAGTGAACATAGGGGCGCATCCGTTCCAGTCACCAGGTTAGTGAACTCGATTTAACAGCCGAGGCAGGACAGTCAGCCAGCCTGGCAGCACCTGACCTCTTCTGGACATTTCTGTGTGGAGCTAACCCAAGCTCTCGGAGGCCCCGGGGAGCAGGAGAGGATGTGAGGGTCCCTCCCAGCTTCCTCAAACCCTTGACCTTCTTCTGTAATTCCCAATTAAAGAGACGGTTCCAAGAGACTGAAATACGGTTTAGTTTTTCCTGTTGGCCTTCTGAATTAATTATTGGAAAAGCATTGTAAAAAGTATCAGCTTCTGCATCAGTGACAGGTGTGGGGTTGGCCTGCCATGCGCGGGAGGGACTCTGGAAAATAAACCATGTCTACTGAGGTTCTCTCCTTCAGGGATTCGGCGAGATTCCACTTGAGAGGTGGATGTATGGGAAGAGCGGGGCTTTGTTCAGACATTCCAGATCCCAATCTCAGGTCTCTGTGGTTGACCTTGGTTACGGGTGTGACCAGAATGAGAGTTTCATCGCATAGGAAGGGTGTGTGCTGTGGCAGTTCACGGAGTAACGTGTAATATGTCTCCCACTTCCTCCTCTCTCTCCCAAGAGACACTCCTGTCTCATCCTCACTAGGTTCATACACAGACACACGGACACACACGCACTACGTCACCTAATGACTCAAGGGACATACGTGGTCCATGTCCACATGCATGCACGCACTCAGACGCACATGTCCTTACGGACACCCAGGCTCACACAGATGCCTACAATACCACACACTCATGTGCACATTCTCACAGCGCACATCCAAACCCATGCACACACGCACACACGCTGTAATCTGCCCACATCCATCCATTCAGGTATTTAAGCATGAGGTGCATTTTCACATTCATGTGCCTTTGCAAGGACACTCCTTTCCACCCCGTGCACACCTCCTCATCTTGTATGATCCCTGTCAAACGTCACATCTTCTGTGAGGCATTTCCCCGCTTTCCTCAACAGAACCATTCGCTCCTTCTTCATTTCCCCGGAAGATGTGAACAGACGGAGGGAACATGTCGTGCTCTTTGGTTCTCTGCATCTGACATGGAGCTAGGGCTCCCAAAATGACAGCTGAATAATGAAAAGGCCGGTGTGAACCTTGTTCTGTTGGGCTCCTCGGTCTGGGGTCCCTTTCAAGAGGTCTGGGAAAACCAATTTCTGGGATGAAGTGCCATTTGAGAAGCTCTTGGAGGGACAGGGAGCTTGCAGGATGCAGACTCAGAGGCTGCCACCAGGGGCTGGAAAACAGGAGAGCGGGAAGGAAGACATTCTGTGCCTAGAAGTCTGTCAGCCCAGCCCTGCCTGGGGCCAAGGTCATACCTTGGAGGAGGGGAGAGAGGGGGAGAGGGCAGGGTGTAGGGGAGAGAGGGACAGGGGAGAGTGAGAGAGGGGGAAAGAAAGAGGAGGGAGCACTGGTTGGAAAGGTGCTCCTTGTACCTCTGTGAATAAAGAGCCAACAGAGGAGGACCGTCCCCTGCGGGTGGGGGAAATGGGTCGGTGATCATGTCAGGGATGGCAGTGAGAAGCTGGAAGGTCAGATTAGAGGTTCTCAAATTTTTTGGTCTCAGGATCTCTTCATGCTCATAAAAATTAATGGCAATTCCAAAGACTTTTAGTTTATGCGTGTTACATCAATGACATTTATGATAAGATAAATTGGAAGTGCAAAATTATATATATTATTTGTAAGCTTATTAAAATAAGACAATAAGCTGTAAACATAATAACATTTAAAGTAACTATATTTCCTCATTAAAAAATTAGAATAAAAAATGAGAAGAGTGACATTGTTTTATATCTTTGCAACATTCTCTAATGCCTAGCCAGAGAGAAGACTGCTGTGTTCTCATCCCTGCCTTGGCATTCAATGGAGATCAATAGAATCAAGTTTACACCTTCCTGTTCATCATTCATTTGACAATCATGTTGTCACCACATGTCACATTGCCTTTGGGAAGGTCCTTCGTATGCTCATGCAAGAATGAGAATGAAGAAGCCAAACTGTACCTTAGTATTTAAAAAAAATTTTTTTTTTTATAAACATATAATGTATTTTTAGCCCCAGGGGTACAGGTCTGTGAATCACCAGGTTTACACACTTCATAGCACTCACCACAGCACCCCCCCCCCAATATCCATAACCCCACCACCCTCTCCCGAAGTATTTTTTAAAAGATTTTATTTATTTATTTGACAGAGAGAGAGAGAGAGCTCACACAAGCAGGGGGAGCAACAGGGAGAGGGAGATGAAGGCTCCCTGCTGAGCAGGGAGTCGGACACAGGATCTGTGTCCCAGGACTGGGACTGGACTGGATCCCAGGATCCTGGGATCATGACCTGAGCCGAAGGCAGAACTTTCACTGACTGAGCCACTCAGGGGCCCAAACTGTACCTTAGTAGTCATATGAAAAACGTTTGGGCTTCGCACACTGGGTCTGTGGGAACTGCCAGCCGCACACTTTGAGAACTGTTGGATGAAATCATATGGAAGTCCTGGTGCTCAATTGTCTCCTTTCTCAAGCGGAGGTCTACAATATGTTAGCATGACAGAGGGACAGGGAGACCTGCCAGCGTCACCTAAGCTTGGCTGCTACCTACCTGGGGGCTTCATGGAGCTGTGGGTCCTTGCCGTGTGTGGTGAACTCCTGGCCAGACAGCAATGGGAAGTGACGAGCAGCGAAGGGAAAGTAGGGCCCTGAGTGCAGCAGGAGTGAGCTTGATCCTGAGGTCCAGGCAGGGCTGTGTGTGCTTGGGTGAGCCCATGCTCCTTCCACAGACCTTTCTTCTCTGGTCTGAAGGACAAGGTTGGGTAGGTTCCCAAGATCCTTCCAGCATGACAGATGCCGAGTCTCTGATCCTGAGTTTTACACAACTCCCTGACCTATCCCCTTGGGGAAGACACCACCACAATGAGAAACACTTGATCCCATAACTTGCCTTGTTATCTCTTTCATTAAAAAGGTAGTACAAATTCATTAAAATAGATCAGGCAGACAGACAGGCAGACAGCTAGACAGACAGTGTGCTTACAAATAAGCACATGCCCCAGAGATAACCACTGTTAACATTATGGTGAATATTTATTCAGTTGTTTTTCTAAGCGTATAGTTCACGCTTTATTTTTTGCCACATTATTTCTTCTTCTTCTTTGTTGTTGTTTTTTTAAGATTTATTTATTTATTTTAGAGAGAGACAGGAAATGTGGTGGGAAGGGCAGAGGGAGAGAGAGTGCCAAGCAGACTCCATGGAGTATGGAGCCCAATGTGGGGTTCCATCCCATGACCCCGAGAACACGACCTGAGCTGAAACCAAGAGATGCCCAAACGACTGTGCCACGCAGGGGCCCCGCGTTATTTCTTCTTACATGCAGCTTTATCGTGTGATTTCCAGCAATCTAATTCTGGCATTCAAAGCTCTCTCTCTTTTCAGACTTGTCTCCTACTCTTTTCCTGCCAGTTTCTGAGATCCCCACCCTTGCCTTTCACCAAGTAGCCATGAACATGTCCCCTCTACACTCAGTGCTCCATCTCTAAACGGAGTCTATTCTGCAAGCCTCAGAAATTCTGACGTGCTCCTTCCTCATCTCGCTTCCTTGATGGTGCCGGAGTATTCTTCCAGATTCTGACCCTGTGTTGCTTATGAAATCTTACCTTCTCCTCGGGCTGTTTGTCCCTCCTCCGAGCTCCCACAGCTATCATACCTACTTTAATTGGCACTTTGCTCACTGGGGTGTAATTGCCCGCAGACCTCTCATTACCACCTGGTTCTGGAGTGTTGCACACTGAGTATTTGCTGACTGGGTTGGAGCCCTGTGTGTGGCACGTCTGATGCCATCATGGCCTGTATCACCCGTATATGTACATTGTGGGTTACCTGGGTATCCTGCTGGTCTGTGAGCCTCCTGCAGGCAGGGTCCCCCCAGGATTGTCCTACTCCCACCTGTAGGGCTGAGAAAGGCTCTTCTCGGCCCTCCTGGGGCGGCTTTGGAGTCAGGCAGAGTTCCTGACCACAAGATGGCAGTGTTGTCCCAGCTACTGCAGACTGGCCGGTGCGACTCCAGCACCTCCCTTGGTGCCGGCGGGGAACCAGGACAGAAGTCATATGCCCCTCCCTAGCCTTGGCCTGATCTGGAGGAAAGTCAATGATAGGCTGAAGGCAGCAGTCTGTCAGGGGGAAGGCACTGGACAGGCGCAAGTCAGTGAATGGTCTCAGGCTGCGTTCCATGTGGGAGAGGGGTTAGTGGAGTTGGAACAGATGTAGAAGCCCACCTATGGTCCTGCCCTGACAGGAAGGGTCACTCAGTCACCCGGCGGAGTCAGATTTAAACAAAATGTGAGTGCATGCGTATCATCATTACCCCTATCTTCAAATCCAGAAGGCAGCAGAAAAAGAAGCCCCTGAATTCACTGACTCTACAGAGACAGCCTGTATTTGGGGGGAACTCAAGGGGCCATGGGGCTCAACTGGAGTTCCGGTCCAGACTCCAGACTCAGAAGCCCCAGGGGGCCGCCTGGAGCAGCACCCCTTCTGGGTTCCCACGTTTACCTTGGAATATGGAGAGGGCGCTAGGCAGTAAGTCAGAAGGGCTGGCTCTGTCCTCTGTCCCCTGATGCCTCAAAACTGTGGTGAGATGCATGTTCCTTGAGCCTCTAAGCCTCAGACTCTCATTTCCTCCCCCACCCCCAGGCCCCTGGATGGGCTGCCTGCCTTCCAGGGGCGTGGCTCTGTGGGTGGCCTCCACGGCCTCTGTGGCCAGTGATTAGAAAGTGGACTCACTGCTTCTTCAGACATGGCCTAGATATAAACATTTTAGTGGCTAAAAGCAGCGATGTGTTCTAATTGATGTTGGGTAAAGTTAGGACTACTCCAAAGCTACCTCAAAAGCTATTTTTAATTATTTATTTCTAAAGATTTTATTTATTTATATTTTTGTTTATTTGAGAGAGAGAGGACAGGAGTAAGGAGAAGGGAAGCGGGAGGGCCAAGCAGACTCCCCACTGAGCAGGGGCCTGATGTGGGGCTCCATCCATCTCATGACCTTGAGATCATGATCTGAGCCAAACTCAAGAGTTGGATGCCTAACTGACTGAGCCACACAGGTACCCCCAAAGCTATGTTTATTTTGAATGGAAATAAGTAATTTCCAGTAAATCTGTTAATTTGCCTTAACTATTGTAAGGGCCTACTTAGCCAGAGCGGCTCCATCTTGGTTAAAAAGCCATTTTGTTGTTTGTGCAGTAAAACTTAAACTGCCCCCCCCAGGAACTTACTTAGAAGCAAGTCTGGAAAACCAGTAAAATATGGGCGACCAGTCCCTGATAACAGAGCCCAAATACAAGGACGGGTCAGGTCAGGTGGAGATAACAGAGCCCAGAATACAAGGACGAGTAAGGCCAGGTGGAGACATTCAATCAGTAAAGCACACATACTATCTCCCTAACCACCAAAGAATGTAAACCCCGCCTTTTGGGAGCCAAACTAGGGTGCCAATTCTGACCAGAGTGATAGGCTAGTTCCAATAGCTACTATAGGGTAAATTGTAATTCAATGGGCCACCTGCATGTGACCTAACATGACTATGCAACTTTCTCTGTGTGTTACAATCTCATTGGCCAGGCTCAATTACATGGCCTTTGTTCTATAAAAGCTAGTCTGTGAGGCTGGGGGCGGAGGGGAGGTCTCTCTCTCCATAAGAGATGGCCCCGAGCCGGTTGCTTTGATTCTTGATACTGGCGCAAAATAAAGCTTTGCTTGACCTTCGCTTTGTATCAATCTCGCCTTTGATAACAGACCTCATCAACTATATTCTCTTGTAAAAGTTTTGATTGCCTGGATGGTCTCCATGGGCCCTTCAGTTCTATTCTGGATCTTTTTTTTTTTTTAAATTTATTTATTTTCAGCATAACAGTATCATTATTTTTTCACCACACCCAGTGCTCCATGTAATCTGTGCCCTCTATAATACCCACCACCTGGTACCCCGACCTCCCACCCCCCCATAACAAAAAGCATGGAAGACATGGGGAGTTAGAGAGAAGGGGGTTGGGGTAAATTGGAAGGGGAGGTGAATCATGAGAGACTATGGACTCTGAAAAACAATCTATTCTGGATCTTAACAAGAAGTTTTCCAGAAAGCCCAACACTTTGAGGTCTTACAAATCCTGCAATTTTTGTGGAATCACTTTTGAAAACATCTTCATAATAAAACCCAAGTTCATTATGTTATTTAATATCTTTTAAAGGCATCACAGATTACTTATTGATTTTTAAAATTAAAATTAAGAAGAAAAAGAAACACACATGATTGTTTGTAATTCACCAGATATTAGGATCTGGGATCCACTGAAGCAAGAGTCTCATTTTAAAATGTTGGAAACATATTTCAATGCAAAATCAATAAGATACATGACAGTAATGAAAAGATGAATAATGATCAGAAACAGCCCTTTAGCCCCCAAGTCAATGTTATACAAAAGCATTGAAAACATCCAAGATTTTCCTTGCCCATAAGGTTAAGGCTGGGGTTGGGAATGGGTAGGACAGGGGTGGCCAAGGAAGGACTTGGGCACTCGGAATTCTCAACTGTTTACAATATGTTCCAAATGGGAATGTAGGGACTCATCTCCCCAGCTGCTGGAGTAACTCCTATTACTGTCATTCCCATTTTTCAAATACTCTCCTTCCAATAATCCATTTGATTCTTACAGTAACCTACGAGGACACAGCCATACTATTATTAGTATCTCCACTTCACAAAGGGGGAGACTGTGGCTCAGAGAGGTTAGTAAATTGTCAAAGGTCACACAGCTAATAAGCAGCGAGTCAGGATTTAAACCAGCTCCATAGGTTGTGCACCCCTCTGTGACTTTGGGTCACCTCTGTGGAAGGAAAGTCCACACCTGATCCAACATTTGGAGTATGTGCTTGGGTTCTGAGAAGTGGAGATTTTTCTTAACACTTCTGTTTCTGGTAGATATTTTATGGTCCGAGAAGAGCTGGGTTGCTCTGTTCACTTGGGAGAAATGGATTTCAGCTTGACGAAGTGACAAGGGCAAAGGTTGAAATGAACTTGGCGGGTCGTCTGAATGTGGCAGGAGTGGAGGGGTGAGGGGCTGAGTGGAAGGAGCAGTAGGAAGGGAAGGTGTATCCACGTGACCGGAGTTCTTTTCTGAGTGTGATGGTGTTGAAACTGGAAAATGACATAACTCGATGTCTGTCTTCCAGCTCCTCACTTTGACTCTTGTATGGAGAGTGGCTATGGAATATAGCAAGAGAAAAACCTAAGGAGGGGTCAGTGTGGGTGGTCCTGGGGAAGACTTTTGCATTAGTTCCTGTGGGGGATGATGGGCCTGGGTCACAGTGTTGGCATGACCAGATTCTTATGCTTGAAACTTCACTTTGGTGGTTGAGGGTGGAGGTCTGGGGAGGAGAGGGTTGGTTTTAAGGCATTACTTAGGAGTTCAGAGGAGAACTGATTAGTTTCCAGACTTGGTGATAAGTATGGTGAGAAAGGAATGGATTGTAATGATGTTTGGGTCATAAAGGAAATAATTCACAAGCTGTTCCTAAGGGGACCTTTGCTATGAGAGGGAGCCTCATTTCTAGGAAAGCCCAGCCATGGGTGTGACTAATCTCTCACTCAAACCTGGTTCTCCCTGGCTCTTACCTCCTTCTGCCCAGTCTGCACGTCACTCCGTGTGGGGTGGAAGGTACTCTTGAGGGACTATGAGGGGAGGTTGGACCAGCAGCCCATAAGAAGACACCCTTTCTGCAGTTCCAGGCCTGGGGTTTGTGTTATGCAGAGGTTAAGCCACACTTTGACAACAACTTCCCCCCTGGCAACGATCTTATAGGCACTTCCTGCCATGGTGGTGGCTGAATGTGTTGGGTAACCTGTGAATAATAAAGGAGAAGAGGGGCCTGGACATTTGAAGTCCATTCCTGCTTAGAACCAGGCTTCTAGAAGATCCCACAGGCAATATACAGTGGGCCAGGCATTGTCCTCCTGGTCTCTCTCAAGCCCATGCTTCTCTATCACTCCAGCCAGAAGGTAGGGACTAAGGGCTCTGCACGGGGACCTGGGGGTGGCTGCTTACAATTCTACTTTGCAGCAAATTGTGACCCTGAAGTCCCAGGGGGCTCATTCAGGCAGGGTCCTGGATAACTCCTGCCCAACTTTTCTTTCTGATGGGAGTTTTCAGACAGCACTTTTATGTCAGGAGATGCTATTTCCCCATTCTAAACCAAGAGGAGCATGGCATGGTGGATTAGTGACTCTATTTATGCGGGAATGAAAATGCCAGGGCTTGAGGAGCACAGGAGAGCCTGATCCAGTCCTAATAAGTAACAAGGAAAATGTAATTGTATTTCCAAGTTCCAGTCTCTCTGGGTAATTACTTACAGTGTCATATTCTCTGAGACCAAAGGGTGATTTTTGGGGTCTGGGCTGCAAATTGAGTTACTGTGCTTTGCAAGCTAGCTGGTTGCTGCCCTGTCCTGTCGTGAGATGGTACAGGGGTGCCAGGACAGGGGGATGATGCCACAAACCCAACAAGGCAAGAGGTGCAGCTTTAAAACTAATTGGTAGGGAGAAGGATGGTTGGGGAGTGACATGGGATGCAATCATGGAGCACAGAAAAATCCCAAGAAGGGAGGAGGTATCCAGGAAAACTGAGCTTGGAAGCTGTTCTCTTACATCCAAGGTGGAGCGTCAGCAACCCTGGTCTTCTCCCCCAGTGTGGCAGCCAAGAGGAGAAGGTGTTCTGTCTCTGGTGTGCGCAGTGATTTGGAAGGAAGTGTTGTTCTTGAACTTCCAGTAATTGCATGCATCTGTCACTAACAAATGGAAAATGGAAATAGCTCAAGAAATAGACTTCCACTTGCTGAACTTAGTGCTTGCAAGGCTAAACTTGAAGCAATTTTAAACAGTTTGAAGAGTGTCTGCAATGAGTGTATCGACCCTGATAGAGGAAAGAGACCAATTTAGTACAGACCCATCAGCGTGTGTGTGTGAGTGAGTGTGTGTGTGTGTGGGGGGGGTGGGGAGGGATATTCTTTCGGTCCAGGCCATGCCAGGTATGTTGCAGACTTTGATATCACGATGCCCCTCTGATCAGTAAGGGGTCTGATGCCCAGAGAAATTAGTCAGTCTGTCCTGTCACAGAGGATTGAATCCATGTCTCTGCAGTCTAGTCCTCTGTCCATTCATCCCTTCATGGGTGGGGGTAGCTCTGAGGTGGGTGTTGGGGGGAGGCAGGCAGACCAGAAGCGGAGAACATGGCGGGAGCAGGCGCACCGCTCAGCCTCTCCCGGCATACTATGATTTACACTATTATGTACATCAGCATGCATCAGCCTCTCTCAAACTGTCTGTAATTTATTACCATATAACTAGTGGTCTATGAAATGTTAACATGTGTCCTGAACAACAAAAGACTTCTGTGTTCAAAGAAATTTGGGTTAAAAAAATGGCCCTTTAACGGAAGGACTATTTCAAGCCTCAGGCTCTTATGCACCGTGAACAGGAGAGAGAGGATGTTTTTTTCCTAATTTATTTGATCTCAGGAGCTCTCCTTGTTTTGGTTGGTCTCTATTTTCTATAGCTGTATTCATTTTCAGTTTCCTTCATTTGGTAAAATTATATATGGAGTTTATTCCTGGGAGAGAGTTTAGGTCTTCTTATCTTTCCCTTGAAAATGTTTTGCATTATGAGAGCTTCTATACATTGTACAGCTTGGAACTTTGTTGGGGCACATGGAGAGCAGAAAAGGAGAGGTTGGGGAACAGGATCTAGACCCTGGGGGTCAGCAGATCTAGCTGCATGGAAGGAGTTACACAGCCCGGAGAGAGAATAGGTTATGGAGAGAAATCGAGAGGCGGGCAGACATACACACAAGGGGGACATGGAAAGGTAAGCCATGAGACGTGAGACTCTTGCAGTAACACAGAGGCAAGGTGGGAGAGGAGGAAAAAGACAGAGAAGGCAAAACTGCTGTCCCGTGAGCCTGCTTGGCCCTGGAAGGGAGGATACCTGTACAAGCCTCTCACTGCCACGTGTCACTTAGACTGCCCCCACCCCACCGCTAAGGGTGAGGATGAAATCAGCCCAGCGAGGCAGAGGAACAGATCTGCATTCAGATCCTGATCACTGGTTCCTGGTGTTTGATTTGAGTAAATGTCTTCAATCCTCCTGATCCTTCCTTCAACTCTCTCTCATCTCTGGACTACTCAGAATTACCACCGAGGAGGCTCACTGAGATATGGAGTGCAAGCCTTCCCCCTCCCCGCAGACACACGGGAGGCATGATCCTCAAGCCTTCCCCTCTCACACTGATGTGGGGCTCAGCGCCCTTTATCTGTCCTGCACTTCACCTGTGCCCACCTGGCCTCACCTCCAAGCCTCTTCCTTTCCCTGATTTTGGGCTCAGGGCTGTTCACACCTTAGGGGTTCTTGATAAACAGTTTCCTCATAACTAGTGCTCTGCTGCTCTGAGAACGGACTGTCCCCAGCCCGGAGATGCAGTCTGCAGTCGGAGCTGGACAGGCAGAGCAGCTCCCCACACCGAATGATCCTGTCTCCTGAAGGGGGGCAGCACCTCTGGGGACCGATGATGGCTGCTTGTCCTGCTTTATCTGTTCTCTGTGCTGCATTAAATCTGTGGCAAACAGATTTAA
Organism: Mustela nivalis; assembly: GCF_964662115.1. Classification (NCBI taxonomy): domain Eukaryota; kingdom Metazoa; phylum Chordata; class Mammalia; order Carnivora; family Mustelidae; genus Mustela; species Mustela nivalis. The sequence goes on from NC_139021.1 coordinate 143,554,388, forward strand.
AAAGAATTTTTAATGCCGGTACGATAGACCTGTTGGCAGTGTGAGATCAAGAAATGTTTTAATTTGGTGGGTTTTTTTTTTTCTTTGCCACATACTCTTTTTCCAAATGCACATCTGAACTTCACTGTATACTTTTTTCTGCCATTATTGTCTGTGATGATCTCCGTCTATTACATCTGAGAGAAAGAACACTGGAGGATCTGAAATGGCTGTTGTCAGCTTTCGGAATTCCAGACAGATGACTTCAATCTCTCTGAAGGAACAATGGATTATTTAGGAGAGTTGCTAAGCCCGCTAACCTTGCAGAACATTGTGCTTTTAAAAATGTTGAATGAGTAGATTTAGAAGATTTATTATTTTCCCTCTGATTTGTAAATTGAATAGAAGTTCGTTGTGAGAACTAGAAATGCAGAAAAGAAAATTATCATCAGAATTAAAATTATGGCATATTCTTTCATTTTCTAAGTCTGTCTTTTTCTTAGACTAATTATCCATCTCACTGCATGCCTGGGTTAGCTTTGTTCATTTAATACTATATTGTGAAGAATGTCTTACCTCATCAAATAATCTTCCACTTATGATTTTAATAGCTCCTTCACCACATAGATGTACCACAGATGATTCAACCTACCTCCTACTGCTGCACTCCCCTATCGTTGGATATCTAGGTTGCCGCTAATTATTTGGAATGATAAGTATCACCGCAGTGAACATCATTGTACAAACACCTCTGCGTGCATCTCTCATTATCTCCTCAGAGTTCCTTCTGAAAGAGCAGGACCTGATGAAAGGCCCAGATCTGTGGTTCTAAATGGACACACTTACATTCTCATCAGTGATTAATGGCCATTCTGGGGAACTTTGCTAACCTAGGTACCAAACAACACAAAACAAAGTAAAAGCAAACAAAACTATGTTGCCAATTTACTGGGTGAACCATGTCATCTCACCCTTCGTTATGATCTGTTTCTTTGATTGCACATGAGGTTGACTATTTTCTCTAGAGTCTACGGTAGCCCCCTTCCCTGTGGTTTGGCTTCGCCCAGTTTGAGATACACGCAGTCAACCACAGTCTGGAAGGTAATCCTCCTTCTGAAGAATCACGTGGTCACAAGGTCAGTGGTAACCCAGGCCCTCGTCATGTAGGCATTTTATCGTCTTACACCACCACGGGAAGGACGAGTCAGTACAGTAAGCTATTTTGAGACAGAAAGATCATGTTCACATAACCTTTATTACAGTATATTGTTAAAATTGTTCTATTCTGGGGCACCTGGGTGGCTCAGTGGGTTAAAGTCTCTGCCTTTGGCTCAGGTCCTGATCTCAGGGTCCTGGGATCGAACCCCACATTGGGCTCTCTGCTCAGCGGGGAAACCGCTTCCTCCTCTCTCTCTCTGCCTGCTTCTCTGTCTACTTGTGATCTCTGTCAAATAAATAAAGTCTTAAATATTTTTTTCTATTCTATTATTATTGTTGCTAATCTCTTACTGTGCCTAATTTATGAATTGAACTTTATCACAGGTACCTATGTAGAGGGAAAAACACAATATGTTTGTATAGTCTCTGTGAGTTTGGGCATACATTGGGGGTCTTGGAATGTGTCCCCAATGATGGAGACTAACTGTATTTTCTATTGATTTTCTTACCTTATAAATTGATGTAGGCCCTTTGTCTGTTTCTCTATTAGAGCATTGTTAACCTATGGGAGCTCTCTCTCACTCTATTACATAGGAAGCATAAAATTTTGATCTGGGAGTAGGTTACTCTTATCTTTCCTATTTTGTTAGAGGTTTTGTTTGTAGCGTTTTTAGGTGTATACACATTTATAACCCCTATGTGGTAAAATCAGTCAGATTTCCCATTTATTGTGTCTTCATTTGCTCTTAGGATTACAGAGACCTTCCTTACTCTAAGATCAGATTGCTCTCCACTTCTATTTTCTTCAGTGATTTAATTTCTTAGATTTAGCTTATTGATTGTTTGGGATTTATTTTAGTGTGTGGTATGAGGTAGGAATTTAATTTATTATTTTTTAAGTGTTTAAATAATTTTCTCAGTATTATTTATTAAAGAAAACTCTGGTACTAGTTCTCTGGTTCCACATCTCTCTCTTTTGTAAACAATACTTAAAAATACTTGGCTCATTTTCTGAGTTTGTCAATTTTTTCCCCCTCATTAATATCTCAGGTCTTCATTAGTACCACGGTTATCTGGAGGGTGACACATAGTACTCATCTTTAAGAAATGTAGATACTAAAAAAAAAAAAAAAAAAAAAAAGTAGATACTTTCCTTTCTTTATTTTTATGATAAAATATATTTATTTTAGCAAAATATTCAAAATCTCCTTTGCAATTTTGGTTAGCACTTCATTAAAATTAAAAATAATTTTGCTGTTTGGAGCGCCTGACTGGCTTCATCAGAAGAGCATGCTCTTAGGGTTGTGAATTTGAGCCTTATGTTGGTGTAGAGATTCCTAAAAAAATAATAATAAGTTTTTAAAAAGCTTCAAAAAATAATTTTGTTTTTAAATTTTCATGTATATTTGTGATATAGCTTTTATTTTTACAAAATATTCAGTAAGTTTCTTCACATTTTGTTAATCAAAGATTAAATGTTTTACATTGTTATGATTATGATATGGAATGTGCAATACATATTAAATTATTAGGTATTTTCCTGTCGTGTATAAAAGCCTAATGGCTTAAAAAAAAACTAATGTCTTATGCATATTTATTTGTAATTATATATCTTACTGAGCTTTCCTATCGGTTCTAATGGGTTTTTGTTGATCTTTGAAGATAAATTATATGTAAGTTTATATGTATTTATCTATTTATCTATGATACTTTATTTTATCTTTTTTTTTATTTACTGATCTTTATTATTTCATTTTTTAAGAAGCATTTCTTAGATGTGCCTTTATTATGAATTCTTTTTTTCAAATAAGAATTTATTTATTTGTCAGAGAAAGAGCAAGAGAGAGAGAGCGAGCGAGCGCACAAGTAGGGGGAGCAGCAGGCAGAGGGAGAAGCAGGCTCCCTGCAGAACAAGGAGCCGGATGCTGGGCTTGATTCCAGGACCCAAGGGATCATGACCTGAGCCTGATGCAGAAGCTTAACTGACTGAGCCACCCAGGTGTCCCTTATTCTGAATTCTTAAGTCAAATACTACATTTACTTTTATCCCTTCTTTTCTGAAGCAGTAAATTTGAATGATAGCTTTGGCCACATCCCTTCACGTGTGTGTAGTAATAGTTTCCATTGCATTGTTTAAGAAAATAGCTTATAATAGATTTTTGATTTCCTGTTTGATTCCATAGAATTATTTCAAAAAGTTATATTAAAATGATCAAGACTTTTCTTTCCTTTTGGTTTTAAAAGGAATGCTATTAATTTTTGGTGACTTCTTTTGTGGCTAGGGTATTTGGCCCATAAATTTTTACTTTTTAACATTTATTGAAATCCTATTTGTAGTCTTAAAAATAACAAGGATTGTCAGTAGGGAGAAAGATCAATCAATGTAGCCACTAAATCATTAAACTATTTAGGTCCTTGAGTACCAATAATATCACAAGTGGTTTGTACATATTTCAGAGGATGTGTGGGTTTTAGAAAGTAAGTAATAAAACATTTGTTTGTTTTTATTTTAACAAATTAAGTTTTATTAATATTTACTGTACTCCTGACATAACCACTCTGTTGCAGTAAATTGATTCTAAGGCTCATCCAACTCTTCACCACTCCCTGCATCCACACCACAGGTCTCTTTCACCCTGACTCTGAGCTTAGCCGTATGACTTGCTTTGCCCAGTGGGATAGAAGCATGCATAATAATCAGAGTCTTACAGAACTCTGTCACTCTTGCCCTCTGTCACTGCCCTCTGTCACTGCCCTCTGTCACTGCCATGAGAACATATCTGGGCATGCCTGCTGGAGACTGAGAAGTGAAAAGATCTAAGCTCTTCCAGTAATCCCAGCCGGGCAACCCTAGACCAGCTGACAGTCATTCAACCCTGAGACACATGAGCAAGCCTAGCCAAGATCAGCAAAACCTCCTCATTGACCCACAGCTAACCTCAGAGGTATGAATGTGCAAATCAGCTGTTGCACTCAGATTTCTGAGTGAAAGAGGTGTTTACTGCTGTGTGTCATTAGGGTTTTGTGGTTGTTGTGACACAATTTTACTTGGGCCTTAGATAAAGGTTGCCAGAAAGTTACCTGTCATGTGTTGTGAGTACATTTTCCTAAAAGATCTGTGGACATTTCCAAATAGAAGGGTTGATGGCCTCACCATCCTGTTTTTATTAACTTTTAGCATGTTGTGATACATTACAATTTACCTGTTCCCACCCAGGTAGATTTAAAGATTTTCTAGTTTTAACAAGATGAATTCTGCCCTCCAAATGGAAAGTGGACTATAAAGATTCTTGCAAAATGACCCTAGTGCAAGTAAACAATAGTAAAAAAAACCCCACAAACCTCCAAAGTGGCTGAATGACATCCCTTTCCCGCCCAGTGTAAGTCTTTATCTGTCACACCAAGAAGCTGAAGGAACCATGATGTAATCAGATCTTGTAAGAAGTCTAAATACACACTGTGCAGGGAAAGCTATCTGTAAGTGATGGGAAGCCCTTACAGTAGGAAGGCATTGAAAACGAAGCATTTAGGGCACCTGGGTGGCTCAGTGGGTTAAGCCTGTGCCTTTGGCTCAGGTCATGATCCCAGGGTCATGGGATCAAGCCCTGCATTGGGATCTCTGCTCGGTGGGGAGCCTGCTTCTTCCTCTCTCTCTCTCTTTCTGCCTGCCTTTCTGCCTACTTGTGATCTCTGTCTGTCAAATAAATAAATAAATCTTAAAAAAAGAAAACGAAGTATTGAGAACATGAAGACAAATGTCTATATATTTTCAGCCATATTTAAGTTATAATGATATCCAAGCCAAACAAGAAGTGTTTGAAAACAGGTAAAATCCATTGCTATATATTTGAAGAACCAACTTTAGGAACAAACTGCTCAGTATGGGAGGTTTTCTAAATCTAGTTGGAAAAAAGTGTAGATGTCTCAGTTGAGAGTGTCTCCAGAATGATCTTTCAGTAATTAAATGCACAAAGCACATTGTGCATGTATGGTGAGCCACTCTAATACGTTTTCTAAGCATGCTAGAGAAGATAGTTTTTCAACAGTACATTACTTCTTTAATAACAATTTTTAAAACCCCACTGTTTTATGGAGGAGAGGAGCAGGAAACAGAGTAAGCATAGTTACAGTTGGAGCTGCTGCTTCTACTGGAATAAAATGGGTGTGAGGGTTAGTCACAGACTGCATCCCATGTGAAATTTGTCTATTGCCTCCATCATAGATAAGGAAATACACCAAGCTGAAATCAGAAGTATTTTTGATACAGCTTAAAAAACAAGTGGGAGAATCTTTATAACAAACCCGGAAGAGAAGGGCCAAGATGGTGGGTATCATTTGTCACTCATGGAGGAGAGGTGGTTTTACATAGTGAAATGTTTCAAAGTCTCATCCTACTTAAAGAAAAAGTGAAATACATTTCTTTTCTCATGCAGAAAGATAAACATTCCAAATTTTGATGATTTGTTTCCCCTCTGGTGACCCAGCAGAGATTTTTGAAGAAACTACCCCATTTAATGTGTCCATTCAAGTTTGAGGTGATGTTTTAACAAGTTGAGAAACTGGTTGTTGACAGAACCTGGTGCTAAGCAAAGAGCATTTTGAAAGCAGGTCTCTGGAATGTCTTATCCTTATCTGATTTTTTGGCTGAAAACAGGGTCATTACAATACTTTTTACATATGCATACCTAAAAACCTCATTTAAAAATAAAATCTAACTTGCTTGAAAAATCATTCAAAGAATGTTGTTGTTTTTGAGCTTATTTGGTTGAAAAAAATCAAAGCACATCACCTTCCAATTATTTGCTATGAATAACTGATTGACAGCTGGGATAATGGAAATTTACTAACAGAATTTTAGCAAAAGACCTTTGCAGAATCGATTCCGAGAGTGCAGGCAATGTTTGATTCTTTGATGTGGTTCTGTGGGCTTTTGTACATAGCTTTTTGACCACAGCAGCCATTAAAACTAAATAGGGACCTACACTGAATTTAGAACCTGACTTTTGAATCAGTGTCATAGAAACTTTAAAAAAACAAAAACAAAAAACAACGAAGCATATTCAACCTCATTGCCTTCTCCAGGCTATGTTTTTCAAATGCAGGGTCTGTGGGATGCTGATAGATAAAATTGGATGGTCCAAACTGCCTTTTCAATATTTTTTATGGTTCCTCACCACAGACGCTTTTGAGATCCAGTTTGAAAACCATGACTTTAAGCCTTATTTGTTTCTTTTCTATTTTGCCTTTCAAAGACTCTAAGTCATATAGGAGCTAATATAATGTAATACAGTGTTTTTTTGTTGTTGTTGTTTTGTTTTTACATCTTTTATTTCCAATGATTTTACTTCATTATATTTAATGTTCTATTATCTGGCATATAAGCTGTTTTTCTTTTCATAACAGAATGTCATTGTAGATGTACCTTCACCCAAGTAATACAATCCTTTGTTCAGTTTAACAATTTTCGTTGGTTTGGAATTTACATTGTCTGATACGAGCGCCGTGCCTCTGCTTTTGTTGTCTGGTTTACCTTTGTTGCGTCTTTCACTTTTACACTTTCTGTGTTACTTTGTTTTAGATTTTTGAAAATAGGGTGCAGGTGCTCTTTCATTTGGATAGGCATTAGGTAGTCTTTGTTTCAGGATGGTATTTAACCGACTCACACTTACTGTCAAGCTGAAATTTCAATTTCATTTTTTCATCTTGTTTTTCGTTTTGCCAAAAGCCTATGCAAGCTCCTGTCAAAAATTGGAGACATAAAACCAGTTAATCATAGAAATAGTGAGTTAATCATGGAAGTAGTAACTAGTAAAAGTTTATTGTGCACACAGCAAGAAGACAGTTTGCAGACCAGGAGTACTCAAACCAAAACATGAAGTGAGGTTCAGGGGTATATTGTTATAAAGTTTAGACACTGAGAAAGCAGTGACTGTTCATTCTTTACTGTGATTGGTTATAATCTTAGAATATTCTTAAATGACAGGGAATTGGTCAGTGGTTACTTCACATCAACCTTGGGGAACAGATCCAGTTTTGCTTATGATTTCCAGAACCAAAACAAATAATGACCCTGGTCAAGTTAGTTTTGCAAATAAACTGACTTCAGTTCTGTTTGTATGACCACACTGTTTTTATCTGCTCAGGGAATTTTCAGGGCTGAGTCTCTGGTTTGGTTTTGCCTTTAATAATTCCCCCCTTTTGGTCATTCTCTCAGTAGGCTAAGAATATGATCAACAGGTATAGAACTATTCTTGTTACTGCTGTTGGTGTAGTCAGGCTGAAGAATCACATATTTGTTGTTTCCATTATTTGAGCTTTCAGGCCAGAGGGCTGTGTAGTTTCTGATGTAGGAAAGACGTTAGGGTTCAAAGCCAATGGCCAAAAGAAGAAAAAAATTCTTGAGATGCCTTTGGTGCAAAAGAGTGGTTTTATTTATTCATGGGACAGGACTCAGGGGCAGAAAAGAGCTGTACTGGGATCATGAGGAATGGCCCAGTAATATACTCCCTTGAAACTAGGGAGGAGGTTGGGGATAGTGTTAAGTCTCTAAGGAATTTTGGAAGCAAGGTTTCCAGGACCTTGAGGGGCTAGCTTTTGTTGGGCAGAGGTCATTTATTACTGTCTAATAAAACCTTAGTCAGGAGACCCTTCAGATGTATATCGGTAGGGGGTGATTGCCAACACATATCTTGAGGAGGCTTAGAGATAAAGGAAGTTTCCAAAGGAATATTTATATGTTAAGTTAGGCTTATAGGATCCAGAATTGGGGGGGGGGGGTGTCGGGCTTGGACCTTTTGCCCTTAGCAAAGTGTCAACATCGAGGCAGCTGAGTCCCTAGAGGAATGTCGCTCTGCCTGTTTCAAGGACCTGTCAGTGGGCTCTGGGTAGTAAGGAAATTTATAATTTTTCTTCTGCCTTTGTTTCCCACATCAGTCACTTTTTCATCATTTATATGGTTATTGCTGATTTTATCTGGTTTTCTGATCCTCGTGGATACCACGTGGTCCATGAGTGGGAGCTGACCTGCAGGGCATTTAAAACCCTTGAGAACATATGATGCACTAGAGGGGTTGGTATGATGACCCTAAGGAGAACAATAGACAAGGATTTTGAAATTCCCCAGGGCAGAGACCCTAGGAACCAACATTTAACCAACTGAATAACTCAGATGGTTTATAGGCCCAACATGATTTCTTGGCAAACACATATCCTCACAATTACTTAAGACAGGATGAAGATGAGGGTGTTTGAGCTAAGGAGGCCGCGCTGTGGGTGAATTTTCACTTTGGTGAGATCTCATTATGATGTGAGCAATCAGGTAATTTAACAAGAGCCATTTCTATGGAAACAGAAGAAAAACAAAGGTTAATAGTTTAAGCAAATGATAAATTTAGTGTCTGAGTCTGGAGGGCAGCCAGCTGAGATGATTTCTGGATGTCGGGTTCCAAGCATCTTTAGACGGAGTGAGGGCGGTCAGTGGCCATCTGACAGATATTCCTGCTTTGCAGTGTGAACGTCCCTGGTGAGCTTTCTGAGCGGCTGCATAGCAACAGGCATGGAGATTGTCCACACATGAGCTGTTGTGCTGATTTCTCTGAAAGTTCTATCAAGTTGCCCAGCTTTAGTCGCATGGCTTCAGGAAAAGGGCAGTTTTACTTTTACAGTGATTCCAAGTCAGAAGAATGAAAGGAAATGGAAAATGTTAGTTTGGAGAGCTCTAGCCAAGTGCTGGAGGAAACTTGGAAGAATTCAGGATCTAGTCCAGTTGATGGGTAGAAAACAAAACCTCAAAGACAACAACAGTAGAATCTGCTATCTACAAAGGTGTGTTATTGAGACAATTTTTCTCTTTATAATCATCCCCATTTCTATCAAAAGTAACCACAGTAAGACTAATTTGTTTGCAAATTAAGTCTAGTTTCAATAAACTTGGCCTGATTATTTACATAAGTGTGATAAGAATAGTGGTTGAACATACAGGCTATTTTAAATCTGCTTTGCTGGAACTTTTCATAAGGAATTTCAGAGTGAACTTTCAAAACCTTCTTGAGGCTAGGAAGTTGAGCCCAGGACCAGTCCAATTGTGTACTGATAGGAGAAAAGATTCTTTTTGAACGTATGCAAATTCATACATTGTCATGAAAAACATGAATATTTAGTAAGAGTTTCCAAATTCTGGAGGGATCAGGTTGGGAGCAAAGATAATGTTTCAAACTTTGTTCCAAAATTGTTTTATGTTATTAATAGCTTAAAAGAGAGGAGAAAAAGGGGGCATCTGCCTTCAGCATCTGCCTTCAGCTCAGGTCATGATCCCAGGGTCCTGGGATTGAGAGCCCCACACTGGACTCCCTGCTTAGCAGGAAGCCTGCTTCTCTCTCTGCCTGATACTCGGCCTGCTTGTGTTCTCTCTCTCTTCAATAAATAAATGAAATCTTAAAAAAGAGAGAGAGAGAGAGAGAGAGAAAGAGAGAGAGAGGAGAAAAAGGAACCCTGAATCTGGGAGACAAAACACTAAAGAACTAGCAATGGTTTGTTTGTTTGTTTGTTTGTTTGTTTGTGGGTGTTTGTTTTTCCCCCCTTCAGAGTTTCTTATCCTCCTGGAGCTTAGTACAGTCCTGTGGAAATGTTCTTATCACAGAGAGAACTAGCAATGTTTTTGAAATGAAGTCATTAAAATTATAATCATCTTCATCACTTCATTCAGCATTATGTTCTAAATTCTTGTTTTGCTTCATCTAGGGTTAGCAGCTTTATGATTCAGTCAGTTTTCCATTAAAGGTTTAGAAATTCTTATTCCGTTTAATGTTAAGGTCTTAAGTCACCAGAAACCTGAAGCCTGCATTGTAAAAGTACTTGTTAGGGTCTTTTCCATGAATCTGTTTGAGGATGATACACTTTTTGTTTGTAACTGATCTGAATGCTTTTAGAGAAGAATTAATACTAAAAGAACAATTGTGAATGGCAAAAGCCGTAAAAAATGGCCATAGTTAAAGATGTAAAATGACGCAATTGACTTAGTTATTCATTCAACCAAAGTGACAATTAAAAGGTCTCAAAGCCAAATATAGAAAGCTATATAGTGTAAAAAATCTTAGCTCTTTTAGAAGACAGGTCTCAGTTATGTTTGGAAGTCACCAAAGACTTGAAAGAGACAATGTGAATGAAGCACAGGAAATATTTTCATAAAACACAGAATCTATGTTTCTTAGGCAGATTATCTTATGGGTAAAGAAATTATATGTATAATTCCTAATAAAAAGCAGACCAGTAAAACCACTTTATCCTTTTAACAGAGAGAAAGCGAAATTCTAATTCTGCATCAGTATACTTTTGAGATTAAAATTCTCTCTTTTAAAAAATAAATCCATCCCAATCTTCAATTGACCACACATAGAATTCCTTCTCAAGATTCCTTTTCCACAAACTTTCTATATACAACTTTCCATTCAGGTTTTGTCCTTTTTCCTTTCTTATTCTGGAACAAACATTTTACTTTAGGTCAAATTACTTTAAATTACTTACCAAACCAAACCAAATCAGAAAAACACCAAGCAAACAACCCCCCACAAACTCACGACTTTCATTTTTCCTTATCCCAAACACCCCACCATATTCTATTTTTTTTACTTGCTTTTCATATGCAGTCATTTTTTATCTTTATTATTCCTAGTAATTTTATTTTTACATATCGATTATAAATTTTAACTATTGGTAAACTTTGCTTTCCAGTGAATATGAGGAATTAGGCAATTATGAACGGTCTATCATATTTAGTATCCTGTAGTAGATTAGCAATTTTATTTTATTTTATTATTATTTTTAAATTTTATTTATTTACTTCTTCTGTTAAAGATCTTATTTATTTGAGAGAGAGAGAGGGAGAGTATGGAGGGAGAGACAGAAGCAGGCTCCCTGGTGAGCAAGAGAGCATGATATGGGGCTAGATCTCAGGGCCCAGAGATCATGACCCGAGCCTAAGGCAGACGCTTAACCAACTGAGCTACCCAAGTACCCCTAGATTAACAATTTTAAATACATTTCAAAATTCCTGGAAGTATTTTCTTCCTTGTAATAAATATTTCAGTGTGGAACAAAACGTGTTTATTCAATGCAGCCAAATACCTTTTATCGCTCTATAAGAAATTAAAAAGCCAAAAGTAGATAAACTTATTTAACATTTAATGTTCATCTCATTTGGAAATGTTTTAGAGCTTCAATGAACATCCACTAACTTAGTGTAAACTTTTATCTTACTTACATTTGTTTAAATTTTTGCCTTTAATAAGTACCAACACCTGTTCGCTCACCTGCCTGAGTCATTGAGCGTTTTCTTTGGGTCCCACTTCTGGTGCCATCAATGTCAGAAGTTCAGAAATAACAGAAGTAAAACAAATGAGTCACCAAAGCAGTAATTAGTTAAAGACAGCTTGCAAACTGGAAGCACTTAAACCAAAACACAGAGTGAGGCTTAGGGGGTTTATTGTCTTAACCAACTGAGCCACCCAGGCATCCCAGCTTAGGAAGTTTATTGTCATAAAGAAGCTTATATAGTGGGTGCCTGGGTGGCTCAGTGGGATGGAGCCCCGCATGGGGCTTTCTGCTCAGCAAGGAGCCTGCTTCCCTCGCCCCGCCCGCTTGTGATCTCTATCTGTCAAATAAATAAAATACTTAAAAAAAGAAGAAGCTTATATGGTGAGAAAGCAGTGACTATTTATTCTTCACAGTGATTGGTTCTAATAGAATTTCTTTAAATGACAGGAAATTGGTTAGTGGCTACTTCCTGTCAATGTTGGGAAGCAATTCAAGTTTTGCTTATGATTCCCAGAACCAAAAGCAAGAAATGGCCGAGGTGAAGTTAGTCTTGCAAAATAAGCTTACTTCAGCTTTATTGGTATGACTACACTGGCTTTATCTGCTCAGGGAATTTTGGAGGCGCATCTCACTTTGGTTTTTATTTTAACACTCCTACTTCCAATTGTTTCAATCCTGTATGTACTGTTTTATTGAAAAATATAATGATTTATAAGTTACACAACTTGGTTTAAATTCTACAAATAAATACATTAATTAAATATACCTCATTATAGTTTCCTTCAATTAACATAAAAAAATTTAATGTATTTATTTTCCCTTAACTTGAGCGTGAGGAAAACACACATTTACTTTCCCTTAAATTTCATGTTCTTTAAAAAAAAGCCATTTCTATCGAGATTATTATTAGTAGTTTGTTAATTTTTATCTTCTCTTTTCAATTAATTTCTGATGTTTATTTTATTCTTTTTGGGGGTGGGGAGTTGGAGAGAGTGCCAGTGCTTCAAACAGGGGGAGGCTCAGGGCAGAGAGAATCTCAAACAGGCTTCATGCTGGGCCTGATCTCACAACCATGACTTGAGCTGAAACCAAGAGTTAGACACCTAATCAACTGAGCCACCCAGGTGCCTCTATTTTATTCTTTTTTTTTTTTTTTTTTTTTTAAGATTTTATTTATTTGAGGGTGAGAGCTTGAGCAGGGGGAGAGGTAAGGGGGAGGGGCAAAGGGAGGGAGAGGGAGAGCCAGAAGCAGAGTCCCCACTGAGTGGGGAGCCTGATGTGGGGCTTAATCCCAGGACCCTAAGATCATGACCCAAGTGGAAGACTGATGCTTAACCGAGGTGAGCCACCCAGGCAACCCCATTTTGTTCTTTTAAACCTATTTACAATGAGTATTTATACAAAGCTATGCTTAAGGAATTGCATTGCTCACTACTAATATTTGTATTTTAGTTTTGAATTCCTTAGTGTGATTTTTATTTAGATCGGCTCCAGTACATTTAAAGGAAGTGTTTTGCTAAGGATAGGGCAGTCATCTGGTGGACTGAAAGGAAAAGTCTGAATCTAGCTTCATATTTTATCCTGTTTTTTTTTGTTTGTTTGATTTTTTTTTTTTTTTGTGCCATCCGTTTTTCCCTGTCTTCATGTTCATAGAACTTTTTTCTTTATTCTTGTAATTTTGAAAGTCACTGGCATATATTGGGATATATTTATGTGTTGGGTGTTTTTTTAAAGTTTTTATTTTAATTCTAGTGTAGGTAACATATGGTGCTGTATTGGTTTCAGGTGTACAATACAGTGATTCAACACCTCCATGCATCACCTGTGCTCATCACACGTGCTTCCTTAATCTCTGTCACCTGTTTATGGGTTGTTTTTTATTAATTACATTTGGTTCTTAGAAAACAACTTTAAGCTGTTATCTCTCTTCAGAGTAGTTTTTTTTTTTTTTTAAGATTTTATTTATTTATTTGACACAGAGAGAGAGAGAGAGAGAGAACACAAGTAGGCAGAGAGGCAGGCAGAGAGAGAGAGAGAGGGGGAAGCAGGCTCCCTGCCCAGCATAGAGCCCAATGCGGGACTCAGTCCCAGGATCCTGAGATCATGACCCAAGCCGAAGGTGGAGGCTTAACCCTCTGAGCCACCCAGGTGCCCCTATATTCTCTTCTAATGGAACTTTATTTATTGCTTGTCTTTTTCTTGAAAAGCCTGAGGGTTTGATGCTTCCTCTGTCCCTTCCTCTGATAGCCAGGACTTGGTTCCAAATGATTTTGAGAGGCAGGGGCAGTAGCAGAGGTATCTAGGAGTGACAATATAGGTGTTCAGCAGGGGTGGCAATTGTGTCCTTCCCAGAACATTCATGTTAGGGTATTGACTGCGTGGTCATTTGTCTGTTTCCTTCACTGCCCAATGTATTGTCCTGGTGGGGGTGCTGAGTCCATCTACCACAGTGGAAGCAAAAAAGCCAAATAGGAAGTGTCAGGTCCTGCAAGAAGCCAGGAGCTAGACACATGACTTGGCCAACAAGATGGACTTAACTAGCTTCTGAAGCTAGTGATGCTAATACCTGGACCAGTAGAGAATTCACGAGTTATCTGCAATGGTGACAGCCTTGGCCAGTTTCCAAGGGTGGAAGTGATGGTACCAGGGGTAGCTTTGGGTTGTTGTCCACTTGGGACTGGTGTGACACTTGGGCACCCCACTTTAGCCTCTGAGGCAGATGCACCGTCTTCAGACTCACCCTGTGGAAAGAAGCCATGTGTCTGTGAATGCAGAGATTTCATGTGTCCCTTATCTGTGATCCCGACCATTTTCTGAGCCAGATCCTCCAGTCTTTCTGTCAGTTCTGGGGCCTCCAAAGATGCTGCCAGCAAATTTATTTTCACTTAAATCAGACAGGCAATTCGTGTAGCATTGAAATAAGAGTCTAACAGATGCCTTCTGCTCTTTAGGTCTCCAAATTTGCTGGTTTCTGCCCCTTTTCAACCCTTATCCCCAAGCCATTAGTTACATCTACGTTTCCTGTTTTGGTTAAAGTGATTACAATAGCTTTCCATTTAATGCAACCAAGAACCCTGACCAAAACCATGCATCTTCCTATAAACTGTGATGTTTCCCCAGTTTCCTTAGAAGGTAAAAGGTCTATCCAGGTTTGCTCTTTTCTCATTAGCTGGTGGATCAATTTGCATCGACTGTTTCACATTTATTTTCTTGCCATTAGAATCATCATCCCAGATCATAAGCTATGGAATGGCTGGCATGCACAGTCCCCAACCAAGTTTGCTGACACTTAGCAATTATTTATGATGTGTAAATCTACTGAACTAAGAGCTGTCTTGCTTTGTTTCTTTGATATTTGCTCTCAAGAGGGCTTTTAAAAAAAGGTAAATTAAAATGTAGCTTTGTTTCTATAAGACAGAACTGAAGAACTCATGCTCCCCACTTCTCATCTCTGCCTCCTAATTGCATACCCATCCATGTCCTACCCACCAGGCACTCCAAAGTCCAGCCCTTACCTACTGCTGACCTCTTGATCATGAGTAGAGACTCAACCCCAAACCCACTTACACCTCTGGTTTAAGTGGGAGAAATAGTGCCTTTGAACTAAACTGTCTAGAACTCTCGGGGCGGGGGGCACTGCACATGGGGGAAAGGAAGCCTGTAGACTCACACACACCTTGGAACCCCAGAGATTGGCTCTTTTTCTGCCCGGCTGGGCATTCCCGTCTGGTCAGAGAGCGCCTCTTCCTTTTGAGGAAGACGTATGCATGGGGGTGGATGAACAGGCGCTTTTCTTCATCTTGTATTGGCTAGTGGACAATCCTTTGCACATCTGGTAGATGTTTACCTAAATTACAATCTCAATACCTGTTGAAAATTTATAAATCCTTTTATATTGTGCCTTTTAGAAATAGTTAATAAAAACGTAGAATAGAGCATTAGATATTTCTAACTTTCTACTGACATAATCTGCTCTATATTGCTGAGAGAAATCATCAGCATTTTGAAAGTCTAATATTTCTACCTCTGAAGAAGAGCTTATAACAGTGCCTTGTGGTAGAGGCTGAAAGCTTTTATTAGGAAGGCACTGACTTCGGGAATAATTTGGAAAAAATAAAGTTGGATTTTACCTAACTCTTTATACCAAAATAAAAATTCCTTATATATTGAGTACTAAAAATAAGAGGGGAAAAGAAAAAAAAAGAATTAGAAGCAAACATGAAAGAAAACTTTTATAAGCTTAAAATAAAATAGACCTTTCACAGGACTTCATAAAATCCACAAGTCTTAGGAGACAAGATGGAGAAGTATAATGATAAAATGAAATGATTCTCTGGTAAAAAAAAAAAACATGGTCAGAAGACAAACAAAAACTGGAAAAAAATATTTGCAACACATACGATAAAGCAATCTATCCTGTAACATATAAAGAGCATTTATAAATCAAGAATATAAACATTGCCTCCCTAGTAGGCAAAGAACATGATGGATAGTTCATAAAGTGGATAAAAAATAGTCTTTGAACTTGTAAGAGAAATGCTCAACACTCATAATAAAATGAGAGTGAATTTAAACCATTGGTTTGTGCCCCTGCATAGTTTCATGAATTACAGCAGGTTTTAAACTAATACTGCTGTCACTTAGATTCTGAAGGGATACAGGGAACAAGTCATTGATGTGATTTTAGAATATACATGAGGTTCAGTGGGGTGAGGTCTGGAGCAAACGACCAAGAAAGAATTCTTGAGATATTTTTGGTGCAAAATGGTAGTTTTATTAAAGCACAGGGACAGAACTTTGGGCAGAAAGAACTGTGCTGGGGTTGTGAGGAGCAATTGATTATATTCTATGGGGTTGGGGGAGGTAAGAAAAAAGGGAGGTTTTCAAAAGAACTTTCATGTATTAAAGAGGATCTACAAGGTACCTGAAGCTTTGGCATTGTCAACTTAAAGTTGTTTTTTCTCTGGTAAAGCATTAACATTAGGCAGTTGGGAGTTTTCTGGAGGAATGTCACATCTGTCTTACCCAGGAGCGGGGGCGGGGGGTTGGGGAGGGTGCAGGGTGTCAGCCTGTGCTTTGTCCTTAGCTAGCCTGCCGCTCCCTCATCAGTGTAGCTGCACACATCTTCATCTCCTCAGAAGACCAAGCAACTTCCTACGTGGGCAAGTAGCAAGGTTCATGTGGATCCCACTGATATCCTCTTTTATAACCTTATCCTCATGGTAGCCTGATGGTTCATGTTTTCCCCTGGCTGAGAGTAGTGCCACACTGCAGATGAGGCAGACACAACATTCCACATTTGCTTAACTTTGTACTTTTTGGAGAAACAGGACTCTGAGATCCTTATCCCAAGCCCAGGTCTGAGGTTAACCCTTTACCTCCCACATTATAACATCAATTCACAAAGACCAAAAGCACCATGACACACTGTGCAGGGTAGAGTGTCCTGTAACTGTCACTCTCAGGAAATGTTGGTAGACTTGGGAGGGCAGTTTGAACCTGTCTATCAAAATTGTAAATGCACATTCCCTTTGGTTTAGCGTTTCCATTATAGGGGTTTGTCCTATGGATATGCCCAAAGAAAGAACACTTAACTACATGCCTGATTATATTAGCAAAATAATAGAAACAACCTAAAAGTTCACCCATAGGGGTCTAATGAAATAAAATATGGTAAATCAATCCAAGAAAATACCATACAGCCATGTCAAAATGAAAGGCTGATATACATGCACAGGTACGGAACAATCTTAGGGCTATAATGAAATAGAAAAAAAAAAAAAAACAATGCAAGGAACAGTGTATATAGATGTCAAAAGAGAATGCATATACCTATGTATATTTTTTAAATTAAAACATTTTTGAAGTTTTCTTGTCTTTTTGATTCTAACCATTCTAACAGGTGTAAGGTAATCTCTGATTGTAGTTTTGATTTGCATTTCCCTGATGTTGAATAGTGTTGAGCATCTTCTCATGTGTCTGTTGGCCATCTGGATGTCTTTTTTGGAAAGATGTCTATTTAGATCCTCTGCCCATTTTTTTCTTTTTTAAAAAATTTTTATTTAATTATTTGATTATTTATCTTTTAAATATTTTCTTTATTTGACAAAGAGACAGAGATCACAAGTAGGCAGGGAGGCAGGCAGAGAGAGAGAGGAAGGGAAGTAGGCTCCTCGCTGAGCGAGAGCCCTATGTGGGGTTCGATCCCAGGACCCTGGGATCATGACCTGAACTGAAGGCAGAGGCTTTAACCCACTGAGCCACCCAGGAAACTCTCTCTCTCTCTCTTTCTTAAAAATTGTAAATGTAAAAAAAAAAAAAAAAAAATTATTATTTTTTTAATTAACATATAATATTATTTGCCCCAGGGAATAGGGGTTTGTGATATCAATACAGATACAAAACAGGTATGTGAATCATCAGGCTTATAGGTTTCACAGCACTCACCATAGCACATACCCTCCCCAATGTCCATAACCCAACCACCCTCTCCCTACCCTCCACCCCCACCCCCCAGCAACCCTTAGTTTGTTTCCTGAGATTAAGAATCTCTTGTGGTTTGTCTCCCTCCACGATCCCATCTTGTTTCATTTTTTCCTTCCTTATCCCCTTACAACCCCTCCCAATTCCGAGAGATCATAAGATAATTGTCTTTCTCTAATTGACTTACTTTGCTCAGCATAATACCCTCTAGTTCCATCCAAGTAATGGCAAATGGCAAGATTTTATTTTATTTTTTTCTGATGGCTGCATAATATTCTGTTGTATATATATACATCACATCTTCTTTATCTATTTATCTGTTGATGGACATCTAGGTTCTTCCCATAGTTTGGCTATTGTGGACACTGCTGCTATAAACATTCTGGAGCACATGCCCCTGCATGTGTATCTTTAGGATACACTGCATTTGTATCTTTAGGATAAATACCCGGGAGTGTGATTGCTCTATTTCCAACTTGTTGAGGAAACTCCATACTGTTTTCCAGAGTGGCTGAACCAGCTTCTCTGCCTGTTTTTTAATTGGATTATTTATAATTTTGGAATTGAGTTGTATATGTTCTTTATATAGTTTGGATATTAACATCTTATCAGGTATATCATTTGCAAACAATCTTAGGGCTATAATGAAATAGAAAAAAAAAACAATGCAAGGAACAGTGTATATAGATGTCAAAAGAGAATGCATATACCTGAATGCTACCATTCAGTAGGTTCCCTTTTTGTTTTGTCAATGATTTCCTTTGCTGTACAGAAGTTTTTTATTTTGCTGTAGCCCCAATAGTTGATTTTTGCTTTTGTTTTCCTTTTCTGAGGAGATATATCTAGAAAAAATGTTTCTATAGCTGATGTCAAAGAAATTACTGCCTATGTTTTTGTCTAGGAGTTTTATGGTTTCAAGTCCCATATTTAGGTCTTTAATCCATTTTGAGGTTTTTTCATGTGTGATATAAGAAAGTGGTCTGGTTTCAGTCTTTTCTATATTCATGCACTGTTGGGAAGGCAAATTGGTACAGACACTGGAAAACAGTATGGAGGTTCCTCTAAAAATTGAAAATGGAAATACTTAGGATCCACAACTGGGCATTTACCTGAAGAAAATGAATTTAAAAAGTTATGTGCACCCCTATGCTTATTGTAGCATCATTTATAATAATCAAATTACAGAAGCAGCTCAAGTGCTTATTGATAGATGAATGGATAAAGTTGTGGCATGTACAATGGAATATTATTCACCCTAAAAAGAATGGGATCTTGTCATTTGGAACAACGTGGATGGACCTAGAGGGTATAAAATTAAGTAAGTCAGACAAAGAAAAGCAAATACCAAGTGATTTTACTCACATGTGGAATTTAAGAAATAAAGCAAATGAACAAAGAAAACAAGAGATAAACAAAAAACGACCTTTAAAAATTTTTTTTTTATTTTTTAAAGATTTTATTTATTTGACAGAGAGAGAGATCACAAGTAGGCAGAGAAGCAGGCAGAGGGAGGGGGAAGCAGGCTCCCCACTGAGCAGGGAGTCCAATGTGGGGCTCAATCCCAGGACCCCGGGACCATGACCCGAGCTGAAGGCAGCCACCCAACTGACTGAACCACCCAGGTGCCCCCCAAAACAACCTTTAAATACAGAGAAGAAACTGGTGTTTGCCAGAGGGCAGGTGTGTGTGCTGGGGTGGAAATAGATGAAACTGATAAAGGGGATTAAGAGGCATACGCTTTCAGTTACAAAATAAATAAATCATGGAGATGAAAAGTACAACGTAGGAAATAGAGTCAGAAGGCTGTAATAATATTGTTTGGTGACAGATGGTGACCACACTTATTGTGATGAGCACCGAGTAATACACAGAATTGTCAAATCTTTACATTGCACACCTGAAACTAATATAACACTGTACATACATTATACTTCACTAAAAAATAAAAAAATAAGTAAAGTTATTGTTTTTTTCTTTATTGATTTATTTTCTTAATTGACACACAATGTTACATTAGTTTCAGGTATACCACATAGTGATTCTACAGCTTTCTATGTTATGTTACACTTACCACTGCTGCTGTCACCATACAGCACTATTACATATTGGCAGAACACAGGGGTAACTGCTTCTAATAGGAGAATGAATGGGACACAAAGATTCATATCTTATTTTATACTTTTCATTTACTTTATGAGCTTTTTAAGAAGTCATGAGTATGTATTAACTATTCAAAAAATAAAAACAAATATATATATTGAGAAATGATTTGTTAGCTTAGGGTTATTGTGGGTGATGAGAAAAAAAGGACATTTTTCTTTGAAATAAAATATTTAACTTATTTTAAAAAACAAAAGTGGGAAATATAAAACTGCTGTCAAAAAGTAGAATAATTTTACTTCGATCAAGTTGAATTATTGTGACAATACTGGACACCAGAATTATAGGACGAAAATAGTACTGGTTGATGATTTTAGTGGACTTGAAGCTTAGTAAATAATCATTCTTTTAACTTCCTCTCCTCACATTTCCTACTTAACCCATTGCTGTCTGGTTAGGAGTTCCTGAATTGCTACACTGAATCACTACTTTCCAATATTTGACCTCTTAGTCCTCCTTTTTTGGGGGGTTGTATCATTGAGTATGATTTTTTTCCTTGAAAGGATCTTTTTCCTTGACTTACATGACATTTCAGAAACTCACACCTCTTCATCCTCCACTTACCCTTTTGATTTCCACCCTGGAAACATCTCTAGAACATTCCCTCTTCCCTTTATCCCAGTGCAGTTGCCTTAAGTTCCATCTTAACCATTCTCCACTGTCATTGAGGACCTCTTTGTTACAAATGGGAAAACCCAGCTGGAGCTTGGTTTATCAAAGACAAGACTTTATTTAAAGATTCTGTGGCACCTCCTGAATGACCAGCCCTTGGAAAAGGTCAGGGTAGCCATGGCGTCAGGAACCACCGGAGTCAGGACCTGAATGTGGTTGGGGCCCCTCCACCTCTTATGAGTGCTCTTTTCTGGGATTGACCCCTTGCTTCCCTTTTTATTTTCTAGCCTCAGTTACTAAAGATGAATGGATTCTCTCTATCCCAAATCTAACTATCCCAGGAAGGTGATTCAATGGCTCAGCCTGGCCTATGAGGGAAGAATCTGGACAGACCATGGAAAGACCTCCTTATACTGCCTGATAGGGCTAGGGATGTGTAACTCCCAGTGTAGTTGGGTATTAGCTGCCAAATGCTCCAGGTGTTCAGACCCCTTATCATATACCTCCTAAGCTCTGTTTTCCAGCATATTCCTTCTCCTGCCCAGACTCCCTTCTACTTCTATAAAGTCTAAATAATGCTCCTCTTCCCAACATACACAGATACAATGGTGTTGACCATGTCCTCTGCAGTTTCATTGTTCCTTGTGTGTACTGTTACTAGTACTTAACCACACGGTCTTCTAACATTGGTTTATAAATCTGCCTGGACCAGCAGAACACCAACCCTTCCTGGCATCTCTCTGTCTCCTATGCTTCACACTGTCATCATTCAACAGAGGTCTGTTGAATGAAGGATGGGGGATGGACAGGAGGACCCCTCACTCCCCAGAGCACTATCCTCAGATCAGCTCTCCCTTCTCCTTTCCTCTTGGCTGTCTGTCTGGGTGAACTTGCTTGGTGTTTGGAGGGCTGGAGGCAGACCTGGAGACTTGCTGTCCCTCTACAGGACTGGCATCCTAAGGACCCTTGTCTCTGTTATTCTCAAGTGTTAAGAGCAACAGGGACTCCCAGCTAAGGGGGCCCGAAGGTAGGGCAGGTGAGAGTGGAGAGGCGGAACAGAAACCAAAGTCTCCTGGGAAGAGCTGAATGCATCTGAAACCCTCAGAACTTCGCTGGTGTTTCCTCTGCTGGGATCCGATTTCTATTAAGGTCACACCCAGTTCCCAGGAATTGGGCTTTTGAGGGGAGGCTTTCCCTCTCTTCCTTCTCAGGGAAGATTCAACACTCAAAAATGCAGGCAGCTTAGCTGCTGGGCCTTTGCAAGGAGGCTCTCCTTCAGTCTTGGTCTTCAGAGCTCATCCTAGAGGTGGTTCGCCTGCTCTAGGGTGTTCTCCGTTGCTTTGTTGGGGCCAGGTGACATTTAGGTATTTGTTAGGTCCTTGCTCAGGTGTTCGTTTATTTATTTATTTATTTATAAGATTTTATTTATTTATTTGAGAGACGGCACGAGAGCACGAGTAGGAGGGAGAGCAGGGGTGAGGGACAGTGGGGAGGGAGAAGTAGACTCCCCCCTGAGCAGGGAGCCAAGAAATGGGACTCAATTCTAGGACCCTGAGATCATGATCTGAGCTAAAGCACACTTACCGACTGACTGAGCCACCCAGGCACCCCTCCCCTTACTTTTAAATAAGTACACTGTTAAGGCTAAAAATGATTACAAAAAGTAAGACCCTGGGGACAGCTATCAACTTCTTGCCCAAAGCAGAAGAAACCCTAGGGGAGAGCTGAGGAACAGGGTGACTTTCATCTCCCAAAGTGTCTTTGTGACTCCAGAGAGGACCAGGTCCAAAGGGACAGGGAGGATCAAGCGGTTAGACTGTCGCCAACTCATGGCAGCCCCAGTGACTGGGAGATCTGGAGGAAACCGATCAATCAGAAGCCTTGCAGGCTGGTAAGTCCTGAGTCATACCGATGTGTGAGGTATGTGAGACCAGCTCCGCTGGTCCCTGGGCCAGCTCCTTGCTTTTCCTGTCCTCTGAACTCAATGTGTCTATCTTCTTCTGATAGACAGAATGCCAGGGACAGGGGACCTGAAAGCTCAGTGGGGCTCAGGGTGTAAGCTACAGGCCCCCAAATCTTGGTCAGAGGCCATGCCCCCGGGAACAGTACTCAGGATACTTTTAGTTCATTGTTTATCTAACTGATGGGGGTCATTCTGGCTGTCCCTCCCACCCTCCATCCAGTACTGCCCATCGCAGTGAGTGACAGCCTGTTGCCTGAGCCCGAAGCCCAAGAGACAGTCTCCTTGTCCCCTTTTCTAGGTAGACTGAATTTCTTCAGTTCAGGGACTTTGACGAAAAATGTCTCTGAAATCCATTCCTTTGAGGCCTCAGCTCAAATCCTGCTCATTTCTCATCCCCAGCGAGCACGATAAAAGCCCTTCCTACTCCCCATCTCCAACAACCCACCCTCCTACTATCCCTGGAGGTAATCACTGAACTATACATCTGACAGGTCACTCCCCGCTTAGAAACCCTTTTGCTGCTTCTGCACCTGAATGTTGGGAGTTTAAGCTGGCTGTCCATATCTTTACACTTTTTTTTTTTTAATTCTCTGAGTGTCTTTGTGTTTTTCTGGGCTCTGGACCTGGGTGTGACATGCGCAGGAGTGTTGGGGCATGTGGTGTGCCTGGGTCTTGAACGAAACATCCGTGTGTTTGAGGCTGCATACATAGATCTAAATGGATGAATGCTGGTTTCCTTCTGGATCTAAGCATCTCTGTGAACCGGTGCCCGAGGATTTGTATGTACTGAGTGTGTGCTTACCGGGGTGTTTGTGTTTGAATTTCTGGGTGTGCCTATGTGTGTTTGTATCTATGTCCCTGTGAAATCCTGCATATTCTCTATCCTATGTTGTTTCTTCTAGCCTGAATCTTTGGAACGGTGAGTGATTGCTGTCGATGGGGAATGTTCCAATAAGGCAGTGTGAAAGAAATCATTTCACACTCCCCATAGTGTAGACCATGTGCTCCGTTCTTGGCGAGTGAGTGGTTGCCGAGTTACTGAAAGTCAGCTCCTTTCCACTCCTGCTAGGGAGCTTTGACTGGCTGCTGGTTGTTTTCACACCAGCTTGCTTTCCTTTCTGTGATTTCTCTGAGGGTGGGAGCACAGAGCTAGGCAGGCTTTCGTCGTTTTCTGAGATTTACGAGTCGGGGAGAGTGCAGGGCAGCCCTGTGAGGGTGGCGGAATGTGCTAGGCTCCTGAAGGAGTGCCTAGCCACCACGCAGGATTTTGGGGCTGAGATCGACTTTTCATTGCTGTGGCTCTTCTGGCTTAAGGGCCATTTGTAATGGAGCAGACGAAAGTGAAAGCTTTATAGAAAAGTGTTTATTTGAAAAGCACTGGCTGAGAGGAAGTGAGGAGTGAACAAGTTCAAGCAAGGGAAGTCTGGCCAGTGAGGGGTCCAGTGGAGTTACAAACACGGGGACAAGCAGGGCAGAGCCTGCATCTCACACCCATATTTTCCTTCAGGGACTCCCTGTTCTGGGTTCATCCTGAGAGGGAGCAAATACAGCCTGCTTTCTCTTCCTCTTCTTGTCCCCTAACCTATCCTCTTATCAAGCTCTGTGCCTGCTTGGGAGCCATGTTGACAACCAAGCCTTGTCACGTCATGCTTGTGACGATGCGAAGTAAACCGCAAACAAAAGATCTCTGGAGTGTGGCACACTATGTCGGCCATCCCAGCTTTCCCAGCTGGGTCCTGGTTCTCCCTCATGAGAGCACCTGGGTCTTGACTGTAGATCAGCTGCAGAACAGCGACTGGAACGCCAGTGTCCTGACGCCCCATGGAGTGTCCTTTCCATCACACAAAAATAGTTTTGGATGACTTTTGGGTGTTGGGTGACTTTTATTTTATTTAAAACCAGAAAATACCTCTACCTAGAGGACCATACAAGTGAAGTGGAAACTCGTATAACGAGAGTAGGAAAAGAGCTCGTGACAGTGGAATAGAAGACTTTCATCTGGAAGGAATGTTCCTGCCTTTGAAGAGGCAGTTGCAGGAAGGTTTGATGTAGGCCAGAGATGGAGAGTTCTGAGAATGAGCGGCATAGTGGCCAACTTAGGCAGTCAGTTCAGTTCAACTCAAATTTACTCAAGACCTAGCAGAGGCCAGGCCTGGGAAGGTGCCAGGTGTTCTGAGAAGGCTAAGACATGGTCCTGTCTTCAGGGAGCTCACAGGCTGGTGGGGGAGATGGAAAGTAAAGAATTTCTCTAATGAGAGTGTGTTGAGTAGAGAGAGAATGTTGAAGGATCTCAAGACATTAGAGCTGAAAGGGAATAGATGAGTAATGGGCACAGCAGGGGGTGAGGTTAGCTGTGTTTGCTACTTGAAAGGTGGGCTGGGTTTCGGTTTCCAAGTACTGTCACTTTCTCTGCTCTTCCTATTCTCAGAAACCCTCCATTCCTAATGGCACAGTTGTTCCAAGGGCACCTTTCCCAAGGGCACCTTCTTCCTCCCAGGAGATGGGACTGGAATTCCAACCCGAGGACCTGGATTACTTTCTTCTTATGAGGAAGAGATGAGTTCCAGTGAGCACCAGGGTCTCATCTCCCAGCCAGGGAACTCGGAGAAGCCATGGGCCCATGTGAGACAAAGGTGTCACCTGAGCCATTGCTACTTGCCCTTTACTGTTCTGCACGGGCTGGCTTGGGAGACTTACATCTAGGAAAGTGCATGTATATATGTGTATGTTGCAATTTGTTGATCACAACTACCCTAGGGAATGAAAACAGTGTCTATGCCTATAGGGACTGTACCAGTCTACTCCTGAACTAGGGAAAGGCCACTGGGGTGGCCTGTGGAATAGCATGGGAAACCTAGGACACGGTTTGTCCCCATGGTCAGGCTGGGGAAGGGACCCCAAAGGACAGAGAACTGATTGGAAGAGGAGAGGAAAGGAGCGGAGTCTAGGAGGGCAGCAGTAGGAAGGCCAAGCCCAGAGCTGGCCTGGCCAAAGAAATTGCCTGGGACTAGAAGTAGAAAAGGCTTAGGGGATTCTCTGATAGTTCCTATATCTCTGAGGGGCTTTTTAGATAGGTTTTATGACATTATAGAGCCACCACTCCCGTGGTGTATTCCCAAAGCAGTGTTGTGGTTAAAAGAACACAGCGTATACAGCCAAAAGTAATTTCAAAACAATTTATGTTTTTTCTCTTGTACATCTGTGGGCCCATAAAGGGAAAGCGTGGTCTCTGGCAATACTTCCAAAATTCTCCCTTTCTTCCTCCTTACATTGTTCCCTCAGTGCAGCTGTTCCCCAGGCCTTGGTCCTCAAAAGCCCTGAACCCAGCCATAGGCCCCCTACAGGGGCCCCATCCTCTGTGTCTGTCTCTTCCTCTCCGTTCTCCCACACAAGAGCCCTCTTAGGGGTATGGCAAGGTTGGGGAGCCCGGAGGGTGGGGAGGGGGAGAAACTGCATCAGGCAAGGCCCAAGTGCTAGTCAGTGAGCCTGAGCATGAGGTTGGGACAAAGCTGCATTATAATAATAAACTTAATATTTTTATTCCATCACCACTTAAACAATATAACAGACTTTGCAAAAGATGTTCAATCACTCTGTGAGCTCTTACCATCTCCTTCTGCTCACATTCACGTGCTCCTCCTGCAAACATTGTCTTCTTTCACTCTGAATATGTGTTAGTATTTTGGGAGCCTCCAGCTGCCTGGTTGAGTATACTTATAAACGTATTGCCAACCTCAGGACTGGGGGATGGACAAGCCCCTAACACTGAGAGGAAGCATCTAATCTCCTTCCCCTCTCAGACCAATGTCTCTGCTGTGAGGAGTTTAAAGGGACCTGAGAACTTGAAACCACTTGACCCTTCTGTTTGTCACAACCAAAGCAATTGTGGGACCAGACTCACCTCCTGAATCAATTCTAGGACATGCCATGGGGCCAGCGCCCATGTCTGCAAGATTTTAGCTGGGAGCCCCTCTTCTGCCTGGGAAGCACAGTACACACCAACTCTTCAATCAGTGTTGGCCAAGGACCAGCTTATCTCCATCCACTGGAACTGTGCCTGGTTGAGCTCTGTTTCCGAGGTGTGAAACCCCAGTGGCCTTTCTTCTCCAGCCTGCTCTGGCTGAGCTCCTTCCGCCTGAGCTGCTATTTCCTGCCAAGCTTCCATTCCTTTTCCTACTTTCACTGTCCTGAATCGATTTGCCAATAATAGGGAAATGGGGGTGGTTCCTGGGAATCCAGATTAATGCTGCTTATTGATTTCTGACTGCTTACAACTCCCTCCCTTCCCTCAATGTATTTAGATGCTTTGGAGCCTCTAAGACCTATTTTCTGGTCTCTATTGATCAGCCTCTTTCAAAAGAAGGAGGCAGACATTGTTTGTAGAGTATCTCCTGCAGGGACCTTGTGCAAGTTATTAAATACTGTCTCTCACCCCCAAGTGCCTCCTTTTGTGCTCGGCCATCCTGGCGCTGGGACCCAGCAGGTGCATTCCTGCCTGCCCGCTGCTTTGCTATGCTAGGCTTTTCCAGTTGGGGGCACTGGAAGGCTGCTGCAAGCTGGAGGAGGAGGCGGGAACATGTTCTTTTTCCCAGGAGGCCCTTTCTCCCCAGCAGAGGTAGTTCTTTCCCTAGCAGCTGCTGAATCCCAACTGTGGATGGGATTCCAGCTCTCATGGAACTGAACTTCCGGCACCTTGCGTCACTCTTCATGGCCACAGAGACCCGTCGCTGGCTGGTGCCCCTATTCCAAAGTCTTGAGTTTCAGCGCAAGGGTCTCCTTCCCTAATTTTCTAAGTTTTAATAATTCCAGCCTCTTCCCTTTGTTCCTCTGGTCCTGGCCAAAGTAACTGCTTCCTGTTGTGGCTGCCTCTTGTTACTCTTCTAAGCGCCTAGTTAACCGCTTTCCATCTGGTTAGCAACTCTTTGTATTAAGTTATCTCTGTTCCTATAAGCTGTGTGTTCTGTCTCCGTAGCGTACATTAATGATCTGGCGGATGGGCTTCTAACACTGTCCACACATACAACTTTCAGTAGTTAAGGCTGAGAATCCATGAGTATATCCTATGATGCGAGGCCCCATGAACTGTCCTGGGGGTAGCAGCATTCTGTCTCTGGGCCACTTCATCCTTATGCTGTTTCTCTGTTGCCTTCCAAATATCATTCTTTTTTTTTTTTTAAAGTTAAGAATCACATTTTTATTGGGTTGTGCATATGTTGTTGATTTACAGGAATTCTTAATGCACTCCTCTGCTATGTGCTACAGATGTTATCTTCTGAGTGACCCTTGTTCTTGCCCTTTAACCTTTCTTAAAAAAAAATAAAATTAATTAACATACAGTGTATTATTAGTTTCAGAGGTAGAGTTCAGTGAGTCATCAGTTGCATGTAACACCCAGTGCTCAGTATATCAACTGCCCTCCTTAATGTCCATCACCCAGTTATTCCATCCAACAACCCCAAATCCCTCCAGCAACCCTCAATTGGTTTCTTAGAGTTGAGAGTCTCTTATGGTTTGTCTCCGTCTCTGTTTCACCTTAATTTATTTTTCCCTCTCTTCCCCTATGATCCTCTGTTTTGTTTCTTAAATTCTCCGTGTAAGTGAGATCATATGATAATTGTCTTTCTCTGATTGATTTATTTTGCTTAGCGTAATACCCTCTAGTTCCATGCACATCATTGCAAATGGCAAGATTTCACTTCTTGATGGCCGTGTCATATTCCATTATGTATATATACCACATCTTCTTTATCTATTTATCTGTCAATGGACATCTAGGTTCTTCCCATAGTTTGGCTATTGTGGACATTGCTGCTTTAAACATTCGGGTGCACGTGTCCTTTCTGATCACTACATTTGTATTTTTGGGGTAAATACCAAGTAGTGTGATTGCTGGGTCAAAGGTAGCTCTATTTTCAACTTTTTGAGGAACCTCCATACTGTTTTCCAGAGTGGCTGAGCCAGCTTGCATTCCTATCAGCAGTGTTGGAGGGTTCCCTTTCTTCCCATCCTCACCAACACATGTTGTTTGCTGACTTTGTTGACTTTAGCCTTTCTGATCAGTGTGTGGTGGTAGCTCATTGTGGTTTTGATTTGTATTTCCCTGATGCTGAGTGATGTTGAGCACTTTTTCATATGTCTGCTAGCCATTTGTATGTCTTCTTTGGAGAAATATTTGTTCATGTCTTTTACCCATTTCCTGATTGGATTATTTGTTTTTTGGGGTGTTGAGTTTGGTAAGTTATTTACAGATTTTGGATCCTAGCCATTTATCTGATAAGACATTTGCAAATATCTTCTCCCATTCTGTAGTCTAAGCATCACTCTAAATCCTTTTCTATGAACTCTGGTATACTACTTTCCACTGATTCCTTAAATTTGATGCCAGTGCTTCCATAGTAAGTGACATGGCAATAGCCAAGTCTTCAGGGAATGGAGACCTGACTGATATTCCCAGGCCATGGCTTTGGGGGGCAGAGGACAGGGTTTATTGATGCTAACTCCCAACAGTGAGGTTTTTTGTTTTTTGTTTTTTTGTTTTTTTAAGATTTTATCTATTTGACAGAGAGAGCGAGAGAAGGAACACAAGCAGGGGGAGGGGAGAGGGAGAAGCAGGCTTCCTGTGGAGCTCGATGTGGGGTTCAGTCCCAGGACCCTGAGATCTTGACCTGGGCTGAAAGGAGACACTTAATGACTGAGCCACCCAGATGTCCCCAGACAATGAGATCTTAAGAAGTTGGGTGCCTGTGGAGCTGGCAATTTAGATGAGTGTTCTAGACTTCCTCTTCTTTGGTGAATGCACCTAGCATCGTGTCTGTCAGGGGATAGCTATAGAAATCTGAAAAGGAATAGCTTAAAGGAGGAGGAGGAGGATTTATTTATTTTTCATGGAGCTAGCCATCTGGGATCAGAGTCCAGGTCCGCATGGTGGCGTCTGTACCCCAGGCTCCTCCTCTTTCTCCCCTGCTGTTCTCTGCTTACAGATTTCATTTTCAGACTCACCATTTGGTGATGAACAGTGGCTTTTCCCTCTCTAGCCTCTTGTTTACATCCTGGGCAGGGAAGTGACTCGGGGAAAGGGGCAGGGCTATCTATGGAGACATAAGACACCCAGATTTCTACTGCAGACTCCTTTGTGTCTCATTGGCACCCGGGCACCAGCTCTCAGCTGTGAGAGAGATTGTAAAAAGGAATTTTCTAGCTGGTACATTGCCACTCTAAGGCATTCTGGCAGTAGGAGAGAAGGGAATAGTGGGCTTTGGATAGGCACATTGCATCGTCTGTCACACATGGGACTCTGGTGCTCAAGTACAATGTGTCAGTCTGCACATCTCAACCCCCAAATTTACTTCCAACCCTAATGAGGTCTCCACAGTGTCCCTGTGGCTCTGGGGGTGTTCCAGGAGCCCTCTCGACTGATGCTTGCCTCAGGTCCTTACACCTTGACTGTAGCCTTTGTGCACTCCTGGACAAAATGAACTTTCAGGCCATGCATAGTTGGATGTTCTTAATCTGAAATGCAGTGCTCCTACATCCATCCCCAAAGAGCCCAGCCATCCTCCCTTCCCCACCAATAAAGTGCAGCAGTGTGGCATAATGTGCCACAGAAACCCCAGGTCCGTTTTCAGGGCGGAGCCCTCCGCTTGGTTCCCTTGGCTCTCATTACAGTCTTTCCAGCCTCTTCCAGTCCTCACCTCACACACTTGTTGTTGACCTCCTCCACTCCCTGTCACGTTCTATCACAGAAGCCTGAGGAAACACGTGCCGGAGCAGGACATGAGGTGGAGAGTAGAGAGTGGGGAGACAAAGAGACAGAATCCTCAGCAAACTCAGGGAGGGGCCAAACTGGAAAGGCTGACAGGCTAATAGTCACCTCTCACTGCTCGTCTTTTACCAAACAAATCTCATCCTGTGAAATGGCAAGGAAAGGGAGGCCTGTCAGGGAAAGGCCAACGGGAACATGGGGTTCCTGGAGAGATTGAGGAGATTGAGGAGGCCCCTTCTGTGGTGATGGCTGCTTGGCAAGGAAGGCACAGCATTGGGACATCTTGGGGACTTCACTTCTCTGAGTCCCACTGTTGTAGGACTCAGGATCCCCAGCTCGCCCTGGCTGGGAACTCTACCTGAGGTCACCGTGGCAGAAATACGCTGGAGCCAGGCTTTCTGTGGCCATTTTCAGTCTTCCCTGTTATTTGCTCATCCTTCCTTTCTTCCTACTTTTCTGGGAAGCTCTTCAACTCCCACCAGCCTCCCCTGTGTAGCTTCCTGCTTCATGCTCTGGGTGTTTGCCAACTGAGGCCCAGTGGGTACTGCTCGGTGCTTAGAGTCCTTAATAAGATCTGTAAACACACACCTCCAGCAGCATCACTCTCGCCTGCCTCAGAAGCTTCTCGCTTAAGTGAAATCTAAACAGCCTTTAATGATATATCACCTCTCAAGCACCATTTAAGAACCAAACCAGTATTTACAAATGGATTTGAAATTTCCTCAGTAAAAGGAATTAATTCTATCTGTTACCTCTTAGTATCTAGAAAAGCAAACAGAAGAGAAGGAAGGCTTATTATTTGTCTGAAGAGATGGGTACTGGGGCCTCTGGCTCAAATCAGGAAGCCTTAGGATTTTATTCAGTAGAAAACACAAACTTATAATGTATTTGAGTAGAGGGGACAAGAATTGCTTCAGAGGGGGTTATCGGGCCTCTTGTGTAGAATTTACCTGACTCGAAGAAGCAAGGGGGCAGACAGCAGAAGTAGCAGCCCCTTCCTTCTAGCACAGGGTGCTGATGGCGTCATGGAGGGCCTCCTCCTGGAAGATTCATCAGGATTGTCCCTGAGTCAGGCCAGTGTCCATGACACCTAGAGTCATGAGGTCAAAGCTGAGGTGGCTTACACAGGGGGAGTCCCCAGCCCAGGGAACCATGGTGGCCCCTGATGCCAACAATGCAAGTTCAACCTAGTTCAGTGGTGAAAGCCTCAGTTTCCGTGTTAGTACATTTGTGCTTTGTTAAGCTTAAAACCATACCTTGAATTTTTAACTTCTTTATCTGGACCCCTGATGCCACCACGAAACCTTGCTAACTGATACTTCTACCCAACCCTCCAGAGCAACACTGGACAATGGAAATTGAATGCAAACCACATATATGATCTGATGTTTTGTAGCAGCTCCATTAAAAATGTAACAGGAAACAGGTAAGATTAATTTTAATAATATCTTTTCTTTAACCCAGTATATCCAAATATTGGCATTCAACATGTAATCAATATAAAATATTCATGAGTTATCTTACCCTTTTTTCTTTGGTGATAAGTCTTCGCAATCTGTCATTTTGCTATTACAGCCCTTCTCAATTCAGACTGGCTGTATTTCAAGCATGCGTCTACCCTATGGAACAGCACCCCTCCAGAGATGGGTGTAGTAGCTAAGACCTCCAAATCCTGGCTGAGGTCCTCTTAGTTTCTGTGATGATTCATTTTATGTGTCAGCTTGCCTGGGATGTTGGATACCCAGATATTGGGTTAAACATGATTCTGGGTGTGTCTGGGAGGATGTTCCTGGATGAGATTAGCATTTGAATGGGTAGACCTAGTAAACCATATTGCTCTCCCTGCAGTGAATGGACCTCATCTACTCTACTGAAGGCCTATATAGAGTAAATGGCTGAGTAAGAAAGAATTCTTTTTCTCCTGTCTTTATGCTGGGACTTTGCTTTTCTCTTGCCTTTGGACTTATGCTTGGGTTGGCATTTAGACCATCAGCTTCCTGGCTCTCAGGCCCTTGGGCTCGGTCTGGAACTTAGACCATTAGCTATCCTGGGTCTCCAGCTTGCTGGCTGTGGATTTCAGGATTTGTCACCCTCCATAACTGCATGAGTCACTTTCTCACAGTACATTTCTTCATGTGTATGTATGTATGTGTGTGTGTATATATATCTGTATATGTATGTATATATATATAAACAAATGTGTGTGTATGTATATATGTATCTCCTATTAGTTCTGTGTTTCTGGAGAAGACAGACTACTATAGTTCGTCATAGACCAAATACACGGAGCTGTAATGTTAATGCCCCAACAAGCCATGAAGATACCAGTTGGGATCCAATCTCCACATATCCAGGTACAGCAGAGACCACCTGCTGAGCTAACTGGGTCAGGATACAGGGAGAAATTAGTAGGCAATTATGGAGCATGATCCAAGGAACAAGGTGGCATTGAGGAGCCATCAGCAGAAGGTATTATCAAAAAATGGAACCAGCAGTCCTTAAAGCTGGATATCTGAGGAATCATGCTAAAACTGAATCAGAAAAGTGAGAGGAAGATATTTGCTCTAGGGAAGTCATAAAATTAATATTTGTAAGTGTATCTGAGCTTGGCAGTTCTATTGAACCTGGGTGTGCCTTCCCTGAGAAGTGATTGGAGATCATTACCTTCTATGATGCTTTTGATACTGAGGCCATCCCTCAATATGTAGCTCTGGGTTACGTACATCTGATTTCCTGGCTCTAGCCATTCCTCACCCTCCACCCATCTTTCCAACAGGAAAATGTGATTTTATCAGTCAGTCTCAGGAACCAAACTGCCTGTGGTGTGCTTTCCAAACTCCCAGTGATGTTTTCAAGAACCTTTATATCTGGGGTGCCTGGGTGGTCGGTTAAGTATCTTGACTCTTGGTTTTTGGCTCAGGTCATGGTCTCAGGATGGTAATATTGAGTCCTGTGTCAAGCTCCACCCTCGGGGGAGAGTCTGCTTAAGATTCTCTCTCCCTCTGTCTGCCCCTTGCCCCTGTAAAAATAATAAATAAATCTGTCTTCTGTTAAAAAAAGAACCTTTATATCTTATCTTCTGCTTATCTTCTTAGCCACTCCTATTCCTTGTTTTCAGTTCCCAATATACACACGATTGTTTTCATGCTCTTTGCTCTGTAGTGCTTTCTCTTTCTTGCTTGTTCCTTTGTGAATGGTTTTCTCCTTGCCTGGAATTCACTACCCTTCCCATTCCTCAACTGGATTCTTCAGCTTCTCCTCTAAGAAAGATTGTGGACATCACTTCCTCCAGGAGCCTCCTCTGACTTTCTCTGTTCTTTTCATTCCAGGTTAGATAAGATACTGCTATCTTGTGTTGGCAAAAACACTCTCAGCTTACCTCTGTCATAGTCCTCATCCTACTACATTTTAACCACTAAGGTGATTTTTGTCATATTAATCACTACATGTTGCTTCTCACACCAGACTAAGATTAGTGAATGCAGTTCTATATTCTCAGGACATAGTACTGAGCTCAGCCTGGGGTGACCTCAGAAAAGTGTATGTAATCACCAGTACATGTGTCTACCCAGCTTCTGTGAGGACCATTGGCTACAGCTGGGGCCCAAACCAAACCTGCCCAGTCTGAGTTTTCCACTGGGCTCCAACTGTGATTCCCCAGCTGCCTCATGGCTAAGTCTCTGTATATGCTGGGACCCGCACCTTTGAGAAACCAATTTGTCAGTATGTGTGCGCAAAAAGGCTGTGTCCAAAGATGTTCACTGCAGCATTTCCTCTGTTAGAAAAACAGAAGAAACAATCAAATTACAATGAATAAGTAAATTATAGCATGTCAGCAAGTTAGAATTTATGCAGCCTTAAAAACCATGATTATGAAGACAGCGGAACAGCCTGCAAGGGAAAGACTCGGCACTTTGTGTGCATCCCACAAAGTGAAAAATCTGACTCCATTAAACAATTCTTTGCTGATTTTTTTTTTATTAATTCAACAAATATTTATGAATACTTACAGCATGCAAGGCCCTGTTCATTAGAAAGAAGTCTATCTAGATATTAATAACAATCTTGAGGGGAAATGGGAGATAAGGTTTACATCACTTACCACATAAGAGCATATGATGTAGAGTTGTCCTTATTCCCCATCTCTCCCCTCACCAAGTCCCTCTTTTATTTTTTTTAAAAGATGTTATTTATTTATTTGACAGAGAGATCACAAGTAGGCAGAGAGGCAGGCAGAGAATAAGAGGAGGAAGCAGGTTCCCTGCCGAGCAGAGAGCCCGATGTGGGGCTCGATCCCAGGACCCTGAGACCATGACCTGAGCTGAAGGCAGAGGCTTTAACCCACTGAGCCACCCCGGCGCCCCCCAAGTCACTCTTTTAAATGCTCTCGAAACTTCTTCCTCCCTTGCCAGTCCAGGCTCACCTTTCTTCCCTTTCGTCGTTCCCAGGCTTTATTCCCCTTCATAGGCTAAGTGAGCAATTTTTCTGTCATTCTCCTAGTGTCTCCAATCTTGCATCTTCACACCCATTATCCTTCCTTAGCAAACACAGGGGTTTTTGGAATTTCTTTTCCTTAGAAGATAGGGGGGAGATTGTAAATAATAAGTTGTGTTTTTCTGCCACCTACTCATTCATTTTATCAGATATGCAGTGAGAGTGGGACCCGTAACTGGAGAGTCCAGCCACCCTGGATGCTGGTCTACTCCAAGCTCAAGGTGGTGCAGTAGATACACCAACCCTCCTGCCCCTCTGGGGACAGGTTAGTCTCTCAGCGTGAGCAGTCAGGAGGGGCTGAACGATGCTCATAAGGGATCTTATGGACCATTTCATGGCTAAGGAGTACTTGCTTTAGCTAGTCCCTCCCTCTCATTTCTGGGAGGGAGGAAGTTGCTGGAAAGAAGAGAGAGAATGACAGTTGGCCTAGTTCTAGGTGCAGCCCAATGGCATGTAAATAATTCATATATTTAAAATAACAAAATAAATATTTTATGGCTCTTTAAATTTCAGGAATGAGCTGCATCCTTGAAATCCACAGATTAAAAACTAGCCTTGGGTCACAAATACCACTGCGCAGTAAAATGTTGCTATTAGTGGGCACATATAAATCCGAGCAAACAGAATTTCATGCTCAGGAGGTTTGATCGCCTGGCCTGCCTCTTGCGGGGTACAGAGGAGGGGATTGCCTCTTTTCCTCCTGTAGGAGGCCTCTTCATCCCCTGGACAACAGACTGACTCTTGATCCACACCGGGTGAGGGAAAATTTACCACTCATTCCTGACCGTCTTGGGTAAATTCAAGAAACTTTGTTAGTAAAACTTGGTGGAAAGGGGTGTAGGTATAAAGCAGAACAATCAGGTTGGTGGGAGTTGCATAGTTTTTCTATTTGTCTGTATTCCCATGAGGATTTCAGAGATGATGTAAAGTGCTTGCAGCAATACAACTAGAATATTTCTTTGAAAGTGTTCTGTATTCTCATTCCGTCCATGTTAGATATAATGCTTATGGATTCTTGTTTTTTTTTTTACAATTATAGAAGTAATGTATGATCATTATGTAAAATTTGGAAAAATACAAAAAGTATAAAGCGAGAAAGAAAAGGCGTGGCGTCCATAATTGGTCACACAGAAATAAACACTCATTATTTTGCAGAAGAGCGAGAAGGCCTAATTTCTTTGCTTGAGAGTCTTTTCTCTTCTCTTTGTTCTCTTATTAGCCCTCTTCTGGTTCCTTTGTTACCTGGGTTAAAAGCAGCTTTGAAGAAGGATATCCCTTTCTACAATTTGCGTTTCTCTCTCATCTGTATCACGGGTCCTGACTGTGGCCCATTTTTGGAATTAATTACAAAGATTTCTCTTCTTTTATCACATGAAATCTAAAATTTGTGTAACTTGAGCTTTTGATATAATGATCCCCAAAGACTGATGAAAAAGGTTTAAGGCAGCATTTCTCAACCCCGGTATCAGGGACCTTTCAGGTCAGAGGATTTTCTGTTGAGTGGGCTTCTTGTGTATTATAGGGTAGATGTTCAGCAGCATTTCTGGCTTTTCCCCACCAAACGCCAGTAACAAAACCCCTTCTGCCCAGTTGTGGCAACCAAAAATGTCTCTAAAATTGCCAAATATCTCTGAGCAGGAAGGAGCAAGATCACCCCGAATAAGGACCATTATTTTAACATGTTTTGCTGAACACGTAGGATTTAGGAATGCCACCATTTGCGAACTCTTAATTGGCCATAGTTTAGATCAGGAAATGTCAAGAGGATAAACATTTTAATGGATATCAACAGCTGTGTTGCTATTTTTCATTCTGGCCAGTGCTTTTTTAAACAGGATGTGGATTGTGATGGAGACTCTAGAAATCTGCATTTGGAAGTCCTAGATTTGCTAGGGGTCTTTCAGGGATAGAGCAAACACGTTAGGTATTCTAATCAGAAAGATAATTCATATAGGGAACGGGGAGTTTCCAGAACCCTTTGAAGAACAGGCATGAGAGTAGAGGTCAAATGGTGCTCCTGGCTTTCAAGAAATCTGGAAAACAGGAATCATAGAGAAGCTTGCTTGGAGACCAGAGGCTGCAGGAATCCCAGAGTGTTTGCTGCTGGGGAGCTCCATCGCTTATAGCTGCTATGTGTGTCAGTTTTATGGGGTGACCTGCAAGCTGCTGGTGTAGCCACATAATCAGCCATCTGCTGATGCCCATGAGTCTGTCTACAGCCACTGAGGGACAGAAGAATGGCTTCACCTTCTATTTTCCAGATCTCATACAAATGCCTCTGGGCAGCCAAATTGAACCCCAAGGATGCTGGCAAGGCCATTTCTGAAATGCAGTTTCCAGGCTTTCAGCCCTGGACTACAGGAAGGTGTTGTGGAGGATGGTATCATGCAGGTTGAAACAATGGACAGGATAGTGCAATAGGGCAGGGTGTCCTTCATTAAGCATCCCTTTCATAGCATCTGATTTTAGAAGGGGCATAGCTTACTCCTGGGATGCTATATTGATAAAATAACCTTAAGATTCTTTGATCTAAATGATTTTCTCTGTTTTGTTCATTGTCAAGAACCATAGAGTTGGGGACACCTGGGTGGCTCAGTGGGTTAAGCTTCTGCCTTCAGTTCAGGTCATGATCTCTGAGTCCTGAGATCGAGCCCTGCATTGGGCTCTCTGCTCAGTAGGGACCCTGCTTCCTCCCTCTCTGCCTGCCTCTCTGCCTACTTGTGATTTCTCTCTCTGTCAAATAAACAAGTAAAATCTTAAAAAAAAAAAAAAAAAAGAACCATAGAGGTGGCAGGAAAGAATCTTTCTGATGCCAATAAGATAAACAGATACGCACTTGCATAAAAAATACATGAGAAAGTAGAATAGCACCGCATAGTCTCATATATTATTTATTTATTTAATGCTATCTCATGAGGTCCCCCTGTAATATCCTTTATTTCAAGTGTTCATATATTACTTTTGTCATGAGAAATAAGTTTAAGTAATTTGAAGAAGTATTACTGTTATTAAAAACCCCAAAGCATGATATCTATTTTGTTATATATAGTTCAAAAACATTATTTCAAATATTGTGCATTTATTCTTATAGATGTATATGTGCACATAAATCTTTGCCCCTGACTTTGGTTAACTCCTTAGGCAGAGGTTTCTACAAGTGGGTTAACCAGGTAGAACTATGAATTCATTGCCTTACCAAATGTTGTGGTGATGCGCTACCACTAGGGTCCTAGGAGGGTTCTCATTCTCTGCCACTTTGTGAGCACAAAGAGCAAACCATTGATCTTAAAACAAAATAAATCAAGAGGACTTTGCCCTTTGTATAGGCAAATATTATTTTGTAATTTTATATTTTCTTTGGTTTTACCAATGGGGCTAAACTTAGTGATTTTCTTTAGTTCCTTTATATGTCTTTAAGAATAGTTATTCTAATATAATATAGGCTCAAAATTCAAAATGAGCAAAAGGATACATGGTAAAAAATAAGACTCCTTTCCACACTTCTGCCAACCAGCTTACCTCCCAGGAGGCAACCATTTGCCTATTATTAGTGTATACTCCAGAGAGGCTGGATGTAGATGTAAACTGAATTATATCTCTGTGCATATATATGGGAATAAATAGAGTTACATATGTATATCTGTATATGTACACATAAATGTATGTAAATTATAGTATGTGAATTTTATGTGAATTATAATATGTAAATTCACATATATAGGTACACATATATTTATAACTTTTACCAAAGGATAGGATACTATGCATGCCATTCTGAAACTTTAAAAACAATCAATGTAATTTAGAGTTCCTTCCATGTATTAAGAATAAAGATATTTCTTCTTCTTTTTAATGGCTGTAACATATTCTATTTTATGCACATGCTGTATAATGTAGTAAATGAATCCCCTATTAATGGACATTTTAGGTTGGACTTGATTATTCCAAACAATGCCATAGTAAATAACTTTGTATCTACAGATTTTGCAAACATACATGCATATCTCTAGGTTAATTTCTTAAATGTAAAGATGCCTAAGCATAGGTTATATGTATTTTAAATTTTAATGGATACATGCACCGTTATTTCTCATTTAATTCTAAAGTCACTAGTGTTCATTACTCGGGCAAAACAATGACCTACTTCTTTGAGTCCAATGGGGACCTTAGCCCAAGAATTTATCCTAATAATGGCTATTGCTTATTATTTGCCAGGAACTGTTCTGAATACTTCATGTATAGAGAACAACTTAATTTTTATCACAACCATATGCGTTTGGCGTCATGGTTAATGCCTTCACTTTGCTATTAAGGAAACTGGGCCTCATATTTAAAAAATGTGCCTAAGGCTAGTAGGGAGAGTGAGTGGGAAGGTAGGACCTGCACTCAGGCAGGCTAACTCCAGGGTCCAAGTACTCTGCTACACCCACTATCAGCCTGAGCTATTTCTTCTCTTCCCTCACCCCCTGTAATTTTCTGCTGCTTTCTAGCGAGTGTGGATACCCATAAATTTAGGGACCTTTATTTGTTGGGTTCTTCCATCCCCTCAGCGGTTTCGTACAAGCGACAATCTCAAATCTTGGTCTAGTTTATTTGGTGTTAAGGCAGAAGTCCTCAGATAAGCACAACACAGTGAGGGATTGCTTAACTAAGTTTTGGCAGACCCACACACACATAATTCATAATTCATGTTCATAATTGTGACTCAGTCCTTTTTTCATAATATTTTCATTTCTTTATGTTTTCAAGGTAGACACCATATAATCTATGGATGTTGATAATTTGCTCTCCTTATTGATATTTACATCTCCTATTTATTTTTCCCTTATTAGGATATTGGCTTGAATGTCCAGAACACTGTTGTATAATTTTGATCTTATTTTCCTGCTTCAGAGTTGAATGTCTATAGTGGTTCATAGTGTGCACAATGTTGGTTCATATTTTGGTCAGAGATTTGGGATTGTGTTCAGGGACATTCTCTTTTTTTTTTTTTTTTTACTTTTTAAAAAAATTTTATTTGTTTATTTGAGAAAGAGAGAGATTGAGAGAGAGAGAGAGAGAGAGAGAGAGAGAGAGAACGAGTGTTCTGGGACTCTCATTTTTAAAATTTAAGAAATTTATTTGAGAGAGAGAGAGCAGAAGCGGGGAGAGTAGCTGAGGGAGAGGGGGAAGCAAGTTCTCCACTGAGCAGGGAGCCTGATGTGGGACTTGATCCCAGGATCCTGGAATCAGGACCCAAGCTAAAGGCAGATGCTTAACCAACTGAGCCACACAGGCACCCCCAGGGACTCTCTTTTCCTCTCTTGCCAAGAGTTTTTAATAAGGAATGGATATTTGATTTTATCAAATGCCATTGCAGGGGTCACATATGAATATTATCACATTATTATATTAATTGATTAAGTTTAATGATTAGATATGTCCTAGTTGTTTATTGCTGTGTAACAAAATTCTCAAAAGCATTGGCTTCAAGCAAGAACCCCCATTTATTTTCCTTATAAACCTGGGAGTTGGACAGGCTCAGAGAGGCAGTTCCAGCCTGGGCTAACTCGTGCGTCTGCAGTCAGACAGGCAGAGGCTGGGCTGGAGCCAACATCCTGAAGGCTTTCTTCCTCCAGTGTCTAGTGCTTGGGCTGGAAACATTCAGACTGCAGGGGCTGGAGCATCTGGGCCTCTGTGGGCCTCTCTGATTCTGTGTGGTCTCTCCATTTGGGGGCCAGAGTCACCAGACTTCTGGAAGTTTCCATAGTGAGTATGCCACGAGAAACCACCAAATATGCCCCACCTTTTCAAACTCAGCAAGAAGTCATGACACCTCATTCTGCTACAGTCTACTTGTTGAGGTTGACACAAAGGACCTTGTGCCCAGGTTCAGAGGATGGGAACACAGATCCCACCCTCGATAGAAGCAGTGTCAGGGAATTTGCAAACATCTTGGTAAAACATTCTACTTTATGTACCAGATCATATAGGTAGCAAATTTTACTTGTTCATGCCATCTTTCTCTTTGTACAGCTAGAATTTCTTAGTACTTAATTTTGAATTTAGGATGACCACCTATTCTATGATTTCTTTCGATGAACTGTGTTTATCTGATTTTGGTATCTGAGTTGTGCTAGCTTTCTAACATGTCTAATTGCAGAATAGTTTAAATAACAGGGGAATTAATTTATTTGGAAAAGAAAATTTGAAATATGACTTCAAAGTCTGTTTAGGACTCATTCTTTACTCAGTTTCTTACACAGTTAATGATCCATTCAGGATATCCACTTTTCTTGGATTATTTTGGTAATTTATTTATTTCCTGGAAACTCATTAAATGTTGGTATTTCTCAACTTTGCTAGCATAGACTTAAATATTTATATATAACTTATAAGTATCCTTCTTATGTAATTGCATCTTATTTCTCATTTGTAATTTTGGTTACTTATATATATGTTTTTTTTAAATTAAATTTAATTTTTTTCTTAGCTTTTTTTTTTTAAATATATGTTTTGTTTTGATTTAATTTTCCTGAAATGTACCTCTCTTATTACTTGTCCCAAATAGAATCTCTTGGCTTTGTTTAGATTCTCTCCTTCCCCTAAGTAATAAGAAAAAATATTTTCCTTTTTTGGGTTTATTATTTTTTCTTGATTTCCTTTGGTTTCTTAAAAACCTCCTTAAGTTAATAATCATCTCAGTTATGCTCTTCATTTTCAATAGCAGTCACATTTATATTTAAAGACTTTGCCACTGAATTTTACTTTGGTCTTCTCCTCTGCATTTTAAATTAGGGAACAGGGGAGCCAGGGAGTACCAAGGACTCTGGAGTGGTATTGTCCATAAGTGTGTGGTTTTGTCAGCTCTTTGTGCCTGTGGGATTCCTTCAGAGGCACCCAGGCCCTGGTAGGCTGGGCTCTTGCCTTGAAGGTGTGATACGGCAAAGGCCATTGGTAAGGAAGTAGTTGAAATGGCTATCATGGAACGTTCCTTTGGCTGGCTCTACCAAGACTCCTCTCAGAGCAAGGGAGGGTGGGGCCTGGGAGGTGGGGAGTAGGGATGGGAAGTGAAAGGTAGTAGGATGGGGCTTGGGAAGTGGGCAGTGGGAGTGAGGATGGGGGTAGGGCATGAGCAGGAGCTGGAGGCCAGGTGCTGTTTCTGTTATAGCTCTAAGAAGTCTGGGTCCATGTACTCAAGATGATGGGGTAACCACGTTACCTTGATACTGGTAAGAAGTCCTTGAGTGGCCTTGGGAGAGAAGCAGCCTGGCTCCCCTGAGAGGCTTTGAGAGCCCAAGGGAAACAGCATTCACCATTCACAGGGAGCAAAACAAGCCTCAAGGCCTGAAACACAGAGGACTTGTACTGTGGAGAGGGGCTGACAGGGACATGAAGGAGAAACTGATTTAGACCACAGCAGAGGCTTAAAAAGGATCACACTTGAAAATTCACTCTGAAGTTCACATTGCGTGCACCCTAGAAAGACAGACTGTTGGGAAGCAGAACGTAGATATAGGTTTAAGAATATTTAAGCTATAAAGAACAAATACGTCAAGGAATAAATGAATAAACAAAACTTCTAGGCACTTGCTAAGGGTGTCCTTTGAGGGCTGTGCTCTTTTCTCCCCTCTTCCCTTCAAGGACAAATCCCTCAATTTGCAAATACTCCAGCTCAAGGAACATGATCCCCTAACTTGATGTCTTAACCGTGACCTTGAGCAAGTGGCTTAATTTTTTTGTGCCTCAGTCTCCTTATTTGTAAAATGGGCACCAAAATGGTACTTATCGCCTAGAAATAAGTGAAAGATTTGAATGAGTATCTATCTATCTGTCATCTGTCAGCTTCCAGCTTACTTTGTGCTATCAGGCATAAAGTAAGCACTTTCAATTAATGTTAGTTATTATTATAATAATGTCAGGTTTTTTTCTGGCTATATATACACAGTCACCAAATCACGTGAGATCTCTCCTCTGAAAATTCTTACCTATTCCTGTCATGTCTCATCGAGCCTCGCTACAACCATATGTGCCCTTACAACCTTCTGTTGCCCTGACTCAAGCCTGATTATCTCAGTTTATCCTGTACGACTTTTCCCAGCAACTGTTTGAAAGCTTTGCTTTAGTGGTCTCCTTCTTATTTTATGATTCTTCAAGACTGAACTCCTTTGCTTGACATTCGAGGCTTTTCTCCATCCTTTACTATGGAGACACACACACACACGCAAAGAGAGTTTTGTTTGTGTTTTAGGTAACTGGTAACTTACACATCTTATGTAACATTTCCTCCTTACCTTTCTAGCTTTTGTATACTGACCTAGTTTGTTTGTTTGTTTTTAAGCCACTGGCTTCCTGATTCACTGATGCCTGGTTTTGTGAGTGTGTTAGCCCTCTGCCTGAAGTCAGTGTTTTAGGGAAGATGGATCCAATCCTCTGCCCCAGAAAGGTGGGTTTTAGTTTGTCTATATTAGTCATTTTTGTTTCATTCCCCCAGTGAAGGCCTATACAGACGTTAAAAAAGAATGGGCTAACTCAGCACATGAAGATGTGAAAAGGTAAGGGGAAAACTTACTATATGTATCACACACACACACGCACACACACACACACACGCACACACGGTAAGTTACTACTATCAGTGGTTCTGCCCAGATGTAGGGGATTCCCAGGAAAGACTGACTTCTTTCCTTCCTTCCTTTCTTCCTTCCTTTCTTAAAGAAGTATGAGGAAGAAACAGTGCCTTTCCTGTGTCCAGACTCTGTCATGTCTGGATGTGACATGTGGAGTTGGTAAAGCTGTCTTGTAGCCCCGGCGAGGCCTCTTGAGAGCCACACCAAGACAGGGAGGAGGCAAAGCCAGGGACCCCACAGAATAGGGACTGGGGCCCCATGTGTGGACTGCTGTCTCATGAGAACACATTTCCTTAGGCTTGAAGGCATTCAGTGGGGTTTCTTGTCACTTGGAGCAGAGTACTTTCTAAGTGATGGGTCTTCTTTTCTCTTTCACCCCCAGGAATCTTTCCAGGCTGAGGGAGGGCAGAGTATGCTGGGCTGGCCCTCTGATGATGCTCGCGACTCGGTTGCTGCCAAGTGTGTGTATTGGTGCTTCCTCTTAGACTGGTTGATGCCTGGAACATATTACATAGTTTTGCAGCTTTTCTGTACCATCCTGGGTTTTAATAGCAGATTGAGAGAAGCTGTGTCATGGACTACCCACAGGCATTTTAGCCCAGAATCCCCACCATGTTCTCCCCTATGTGTCTGCAAAAACAAATGGTCAGCCTTCACAGCCTCTGGGAAGCCTTTCTTTTCTGTTTCTGATAGACTGAAACCTCCCTTGTCTACATGGTTTTCTTCTTAGCGTACTTCAATTTTTGGATGTGTAGCATTGTTTATACGGCCAAACGCTATAATAAACTCTTTTTATACACACATCTCATTTAATCCCTATGACAACCAGTTCAGCTGGTGTTATTATTGACATTTTGCAGTTGAGGAAATTGAAGCCTAGAAAGGTTAAATGACTTTTTCAAAATTACACAGCTAGTAAATGGCAGAGATGGTATTTGAGACCAAGTCTGTCTCGCTCTAAAGCTTTACTCTTAGCCGTCATGCCGCGTTCTGCACCAAACAGTCAAGCCCGTACAGATGTGGGTCCCTGTGAGCTTCTAGAAGGGTGAGGACTGCATCTTACCTTCTCTATGTCACCTGCTCTGTTCACAGTCTTTGGCACACAGGGGACAGGGTGACATGTAGAGTGGGACCACTGAACTCAGAAGGCTTATTAAGGAGTGCTTTGGGATCAGCACCTGGAGAAAGGGAAGTGAA
The DNA here is from genome assembly GCF_964662115.1 of Mustela nivalis. Classification (NCBI taxonomy): domain Eukaryota; kingdom Metazoa; phylum Chordata; class Mammalia; order Carnivora; family Mustelidae; genus Mustela; species Mustela nivalis. The sequence continues at coordinate 143,599,116 of NC_139021.1, forward strand.
GGGAGAAAAGTGAAGGCAAAGAGAGACAAGGAGAGGGCAGGGCAGGGCAGGGAAGTAGGGAGGGAAGCAGGATTGGTTAGATGGGTGTGTTGATCTGTGTTAGAGTCTCAGTGGAAACCTCAGATGACTCTACAAAGAGATCAGAAGGTGGGATGAGTCTTCAGAGCTGATCCCATTTGGGGAGATAGAGCTAAGCCCTGATACTGCTGTGTGCATCATTATTGGATACGAGCTGCTCTGGGAGGGGGGCATGGCCTGGGCAAGAAGGCTTCCTTCCTCTGAGCCCCTCCCTGAAGAGGACAGCTGAGGGAATTGGGTGGTAGTGCCCCCAGTAGTTGGGAGAATAAATCCTTCATTCCTGAAAGGACCTGGTGCTTCCCACAGCCTCTACCTCACCACTCTGCATCACATTCTTTCTAGAACATCCTGCCCTGCACATGCCGCTACTTGAGGCAGTTCTGAGCTGCTACCCATCTCTCTCAGAGGAAGATTTGGACCAGATACAGCTGGAGCCTATGTTCTTTACCCAGCATCCAGGAAGATGGTGCCTCAAACAGTGGAAGCCCCTGCAAATATCTTGCCTGTGGGGCTTGTGCACCAGATTCTAGTGCTTCTTGATTTGCTGTGCTTTCCTCTCCATGAGGCTGTCTCTTTCTGTTCTGGGGGTTGTTGTGAGGCACCCAGAGACTGATGGACTATAGTAATACCTCACTCTCTGACCCCAGCAAGTCTGCCCAGTACGGCCCCACCCTGTCTCCCCTTCCTCCCCAAGCAGGGAGTGCCTCGCCTCACTCTCCGGGGAAGCTGTTGGTGACCGCGGAGCATCGTGACTTGAACATAGCAAAAGCCTGACCTGTCACAGCTAGAGAAATGCTCAAGCTGCCTTACATTCCCCAGGCAACCTCCATCTTGGAAGGTCCACACACCAGATAGGCAGGCTCTGGTCATCTGATAGAAGTACCTCCAGGGAGAGAGTGGGGGCCAGAAGTATTGAGTGAGTCCATTCTTCTCTGAAATGAGGTCTCTGCCTTCTGCTCACAAATTTGTGTCACTCTAAAGAAAACGTGTCCAGTCTCAAGTTATTCCCATCCAGAACAGGACCCATGGTCAAACCAAACTCTTGGGAGTAGGCTAGCCATCACATTTTAAGGGTTAAAGCCAACTCCCTTTCTCATCCAACTGTGGGGTCAGCTGGGCCTGGCTGGGAACTGGGGACTTAGTCACAAAAGCAAGGAGAGCCATTTGGAGCAGTGTAAGCTGCTGGGCCCGAGGGTACCAGGTATCACACGATAGCCAAATTGGCTTCTAAGGGTTATAACGCAGGAACTCAAGATGAACCAGATCAGTGTGGATATAGATTAGACTCAAGGAAGCTGAGACAGGAGCAGCACTTCCAACCCTAGCAGCTGGTCTCTGGTCTTCCAGACGGCCCATCCATAATGCTGGTGGCCATGGTGTCGTTGGTCCACGGTTGGAGAATCTGGAGGATAGGCAACTCTGTGTTGTGCCTTTGAAAGTGACTGCACAGTTACTACCTCATCACTCAAGAAACATTAGCTGAGTTTCTACTCTGTGATTGCTGCAGATTCAAAGCTAAGACTCAAATGCCCTCTACTTTCTATCGGTCGAAAAGCAGGGGGATGAACATATACGCTCATTGGATTTGAGGAAATCTACAGATTATTTTTACTATAGAGAATTCCAGACATACACAGAGTAGAATAAATAATTGTATGAAAGTCCATGTACACATCTTCTATTTTAAATAGTTATCATGATAATGCCAGCAGGTGTTATCTATCTACCCCTGAAGACTGTCCCTTCAGGCAACCATGACTTCATATCATCTCATCTCTAAATAGTCTAATATATCTCTATGTGGCAGTGACTTTTTTTTTTTAAAGATTTTATTTATCTATTTGACAGAGATCACAAGTAGGCAAAGAGGTAGGCAGAGAGAGAGGAAGGGAAGCAGGCTCCCCGCTGAGCAGAGAGCCCAATGTGGGGCTCCATCCCAGGACCCTGGGATCATGACTCGGGCTGAAGGCAGAGGCTTTAATCCACTGAGCCACCCAGGTGCCCCTGGCAGTGACTTTTAACAACATAACCACAGTACCAGTAGTGAATAGTAATTCCTTTGTATCATCAAATATACAATTAGTATTCAAGTTTTCCAGATTGTTCCATAAATATATGTATTTCTGAACCATTATTTGTTTAAACCAATATCCAAACAAGATGAATCAGGTGTATTTACTTCATGCTAGGGGTGGTAGCAGAGGTGTAGACATTCATGGCCAAGATCATCAGGAAGCGCTGCCTGGATTTGCCTCTGGTGGGGTTGGCAGTGGTTCTGAGCACTTGCTTCAGGATTCCAGCTGTGTAAACCTGAGCAAGCAAACCTGACCAAGTCTCAGTCTCTTATCTGCATAATGCACAGTGTTGCTATAAATATTAAATGAGACAATCTACATATGACGCTTAGTGCATGGGCTGGGCAACAGTACGTGCTCAATAAATTTTGAATATAGTTATTATAACAATAATTAAAGCAAAGATGGTGATATTTAAGTGAGATCTGTAAGCATGTAGCTTTATTCAAAGTAGAGGTAATGCATATTTGCAGGCCGAGATAATAAACACCTTAACTAATTGGAAATCTGGCATATTTGCTAAATGGTGAGAAGGCCCATGAGTTGGGGGGGGTGTCAGGAGAAGAGACTGGTGATATAGGTTGTGGGCAGACCATACATCAAGGGTTTTGTGGAAAGAGTTAAAAAGTTGGTGCTTAATCCTGTAGGCATGGGGTTGGGGGGCTGGCAGAGGTCTGTGGGGGAAGCCATGACCTTGGATTCCTCTGGCAGCAGGATGGAGCAGCAGGCCTGGAGGAGGGAGACCAGACATGAGGTAGCAAGAGGCTTACAAGGAGACAGTGGTGCTGTGAGCTCACCAGTAACAACAGAGATGGAGAAGGAACATTGATGAAGCAGTCTGGATAGGACTGAGTGAAAGACTAAATGTCAGCAGGTAAGAAGAGAGGGAGAATTTAAGAACTCCTCCAGAATTTCTGGCTAACTGCCAGCTAGAAAGCGGTGCTTCTGACTGTGATTAAAAACAGAATTCTGAGCCAGTTTCAGTGATGGAGATAATGAATTCTGCTAAGGATGCGTGCAGTAAGAGTCGCCTGCAGGATAGCCAGGAAAGACTCTGCTCTTACGTCCACATCTTCAAATGCATGAGAAATCACTTAGAAGGAAAACTGAGAAGGAGTGAAGCTTACAACTGGTGTGTCTCCCACTCCTGATCCAGACTTTGCTAGGAAATCTGACAGCTCCTTGCACTGAGCAGATTCCAGGAGGGACTGATGGCCTTTTCAAAGGCAGCCTCATAAATGTGGTGCTGATGGTAAGTGAATAAAATCCAGACTGATTTATTTAAAATGTGTCCGGTCACTGGACCCTGTGGTTTTGACAAAGACAAAGGACCCTACAAGCCACTAAACCACAATTCTTGAATGTGTCTAAACCCTTTAATGATCTGATGACCCTAATGCATCAGCCCATCATTTTATCTCACCTTTCTACATTTTCCCATTTCCCATCCTCAGCTCAGACCAGAGAGGCCTAACATGAGACAAAATTATTTGCTGGGATGTGGACTGATTCTGTAAAGCAACTGTCCAAATGTAAAGTGATTATCTTAGGAAGAGAAGGCAATCCCTGTCATTGAAGGCAGGTTGGTGAGTCAGGTAATGGTATTTGAAAAGGAGGTTGATGTCTTGAGTTGGTGGTGGTGTGCGAGGCAGATTCAATGACTCAAGATGCTTTTTGTTGTGAAACCAAATCTATCAGGATTTAGGGATTGATCTAGATAGAAAGTAAGTTCAAATTCCTTGACATGTCTCCCACCAAGTGGTAGGGTTTTTGTTCTCTCCTCTTGTAGATGGGGAGTTGTGACCACTTCAACAAGTAGGATTTGGAGGTAGTGACATTATGTGACTTCTGCAGTTAGGTCATAGACCATGTAGCCTACATTCAGTTCTCTTGTTAAATTTTATTCACGCCTTATCTCCCTCTTAGAATTCCTCCATTATGCAGCGAAGACACTCAAGTCCCATAGGGAAGGTACACTTGGTTGTGCTGGTTAACACTCCCAGCTGAGCCCAAACTTTGAGTCTTTCCAGCCCAGGTGTCAGGCAGGGGAGTGCAGAAGCTTCCAAGTGAGACACTAGCTCTTCAGAGCATCCCCAGCCATGATGGTTTTTCAAGCTCGGTGTCATAAGCCATGGAGCTGTGCCTGTCACAGCTCTTGATCCACAGAATCTGAAAGTAAAAGGAAATGATTTTTGTTCAATACTACCATGTTTTGGGGTGCTTGGTTATGTAGCAACAGAAAATAGAACAGCACATGAACAGTTCTGAGCAATGGAACACAAGTGGTAATTCACTGGGGGGTTTGTGGGTAAGGTTTTCTTCTCATAAGAAGAAGGAATGTTTTAAAAAAATGCCCCTTTCTTCCCACCTTTTCTGATATTGGAAGAGCTTGATGTTTGGAAGGACTGCAGCCATCCTCAGACCATGTGGACAATGTCAAGAAAGTGGTAGGGAAGCCTTCTATGGCCTTGACAGCGTTTAGCTGGGGACTTCCTTTTTCAGGATTTCTCCTTACGCACGACAGTAAATATCCTTTGTGTTTAAGATACTTGTCCTTAGGTTCCCTATTTCTCACTGGCTGAGTTAATGACCTTTAAAAACTTTCTAGCTTAGAACTCTGGTTCTATTGCATTTCCACTCTCTCTCTGCTTTTATCCCCAAATGCTGTTCTGTCCCTGTTCTGTTAGAACTCTTTACCCTTTTCAGGGGTTCTAACCATTGTGAAGAATTCTGCACTCATCTCCCTTAGCAAGTGATCTATGTTTATCATGGTATTCCATTACCCAATTCATGTTTTTTGCCTATAGATTTTTATACATTTTATCTCCTGCTAATTGATACCTATACAATACTGAATCCTCCAACAGGGCCTGTTTCTTCATTTGTTCAAACCTTTATTTTATGTCCCTCATTATGTTTGGTAATTTTTTTTTCAGATAGGTCATTTTATGTATTTATTTTTGGATTTTATACAGATCCATATTTTTAATTGATTTTGTTGTTGCTGTTTTTGCTGTTGTTTCTCATGGATATCATTCTTCAGGTCTTCGAGATCTATTCTTATTCACAGTAGTCCTCATATTTAATGAGTGACTACTATACGTTGGAGTTAAATCCCCTTTATTTCTTGTAACTACAAGTAATAGTTTTTTTAATTGCTAGTATTTTTGAGAATTTTCAATATATTTCTTAAAGATTTTATTTATTTGTCAGGGAGAGAGCACACACAAAGCAGAGGGAGTGGAACGCAGAGGGAGAAGAGGACACCCTGCTGAGCAGGGAGCCTGATGCAGGGCTAAGTCCCAGGACCCTGGGATCATGACTTGAGCTGAAGGCAGACACTTAATCAACTGAGCCACCCAGGCAATCCTAGCATTTGCTATATTAATATTAGGCATATCCTATTAGATTTAGATGAATTAGCTCCTTGAATCCACACAGCACTATGAGAAAGATATCATTACACATTAATTCATTTTACACATAAGAAAACTGAGAAAGGGAAAATTGGAGGAAGTTGGTGGAGGTCACCTCACCAGTAATGGCGTAAGTGGTGTTCAGACTCAGAGGTCTGGCTCTCGAGCCTGTGCTCCTAACCAATGAACTATAGCGCTTCAGTGGGAACGGGATTCCATTTTAGGGTAAGGGAAAGGGATAAAATAAATGCAGAAGTGAGTGAACTATTTGAAGATAGTTGTGGTAAATGTAGAAAAGGGAAAGTACAGGGGCGTATGGAAGATTTTATTTATTTATTTGACAGAGAGAGCATAAGCAGGGGGAGCAGCAGGCAGAGGAAGAAGCAGGCTCCCCAATGAGCAAAGAGCCTGATACGGGGCTCGATCCCAGGACCCTGAGATCATGACCTGTGCCGAAGGCAGAGGCTTAACCCACTGAGCCACCCAGGTGCCCCAGGTATAATTTTTTTTTTTTTGAGGTAAAATATAAAAGCCTCTATGATGGCTTAGGGGTAAGGAATGAGAGAAAAAGTTGTATCAAGGATGACATTCATGGCTTTTGTTCCCATAACTGGCTGCTTGTGATTGGTGCTGTTTGCTAAATTGTAAAATAAGCTGAAGAAGGATATACATTTGCTCAACATTCTGAGCAAGTATTTATTAAGAAATCTTATTAGACATTGGGCAAACAACAGAAAACAAAGGCCAATACTCTTTTTTGCTCTCATGGAGTTTACATTCTCCTGGGTAAAAGGAGAATTAAAACTAATCATGGCAGAGTGCCTGGGTGGCTCAGTCAGTTAAACTTCTGCCTTTGGCTCAGGTCATGATCTCAGGGTTTGGGGATCGAGTCCCGCATCAGGCTCCCTGCTCATTGGGGAGCCTGCTTCTTCCTCTGCCTGCTGCTCCCCCTGCTTATGCTCTCTCTGTCAAATAAATAAATAAAATCTTAAAAAAGAACTAATTTTAACTAATTAGTTTCAATAGTAAAAAAAAATAATTAAGATGTTGAGGGATGCCCAGATGGCTTGGTCAGTTGAACATCCGACTCTTGGCTCAAGTCATGATCTTATTGGTCATGGGATTGGACCCCACATCAGGCTCCACACTCAACAGGGAGTCTCCTTAGAGATTCTCACCCTCTGCCCCTACCACACCTTCTCTCTCTCTTTCTATTTCTTTCTCTCTCTCTCTCTCTCAAACAAGTAAATAAATCTTTAAAAAAACATACTTTACTTCTAAAAAAAGAAAAAAAGATGTTGAGGAAGCTATGAAAGCTTATACTTGGAGGCCTGACTTGGTCCGGGAGGCTGATCCACTCTTGGTCCACACTCTCTATGTGACTTGGTGGGGGTAAGGCCACTGGATGTGGGAACAACAGTAGAGAACATCTTGCAAGGTGAGAATTCAGAGTGTCTTTGGTAGAAATGGAAAGACATGGATGAATCAGAGAGCTATTTGGTTTGTAAACTTGACGTGAACTGTGAGGAAATAGGAAGCATCCAGAAAATCTACAAAGTTTTCTAGTGTAGCAGCTGGGTGGATGTTGATGCCATAGGAATATTTCAGGAGAAACAAGTTTTAGGGAAAAATAGCACGTTTCAAGTCCTGGTTAAATATCCATGTGTAGAGGCTATTGGTGTCTGGACCTAGGAGAATTTCAGGCTGCACGTGTAAGTGGCGAGGGGCACACAAATAGAAGGCATTTGAAATGAAAGGAACAGATGAGGTCCTCTATGGAAAAAAAGTAGAGGGGAAGAAGAAAAAATTCCAGAGGCTATCTCATGTTTAAAGACTGGAATTAAATGGTAAATTTTAAGTGATGTGAATATCGCCTCAATTAAAACAAAAACCAAAAAACTCTCAATCATAAAGCCTACAACCATGAAAAGGATCCTGCAGAGGAGTCTGAAAAGTAGTGGCTGGAGAGACAGGAGGAAGGGATCCTGGAAGTCAGGGAAAGAAGGAGTTGCCACATGCCTTCTGAGTCAGGGGCCATTTGTGCCTAATATGGATGGGAGGCTAATAAAAATGAAAGTTGTAAAGAAAATGTCCAAGGAATTTGTATGTCTTCTACATCTTGTTCCTACAACAGTGTTCGGTGATAATGTTGGGTGCTTATTAATTGCTTTTTGAAAGAATAGAACAAAAATATCAGAGTAGTTTTAGCTTCTTAATGGACATGGAACACAGCAAAGGGGACACCTGGCTGGTACAGTTGGTTGAGTGTCTGATCCTTCCTTTTAGCTCAGGTCATGATCTCAGGGTTGTGAAATGGAGCCCCACGTGGATCTGTGCGCTTAGTGGCCTCTGTTTCTCACCCTTTGCCCTTCCTGGATGCTGTTACTCTCTTTCTCTTTCAAATAAATAAATAAATCTTGGAAAAAAGAAAGAACACAGCTAAGAATGGCTTAAATACTAAGTAGAAGGTAAGGAAATGGAACCAGAGCTTGTAGCCAAACCTTTAAAGAAGTTTGGCTTGGAAATAGAGGAAGGAGGCATCTGCAGGAAACAGGCTGTGAGGTCCAAGCTGTGCATATTAAAACACACACACACACACCACAAAAAAACAAATCAGGGACAAAATGTGTTCTCATGCAGTTGGAAACAGTTCAGTAAAGAGGAACCAGGAAGGTACATGTGAGAAGTGGGAGAATCACTGTGTAGATTCTCAAAGAACAGGAAGGGTTGCATGGGGACTGATATTTGCCAGGAAGAGGGACTGTCTTTTCCCTGTAACAGGGAGAAAGGAGACTATGGGAACCGATGGGGTCATATTGGTGGATTTGTAGACATTGTCCTCATGAGACTTCATGATCAGTAGAGGTGACACACATCCATAAAGAAACCACCTAGAAAGGTGTCTTGATTAGAAAGTTATACCAGCAGGAAATTAGGATATTCTGATTGCATTCTCTTTTTCAAGATTGTTTTGGCTATTCTGAGTTCCTTGCATTGTTAAAAACCATCTTCTGTGCTCTGGAGCTAAAGTATACTGGGAAGGGTTTGGGGATAAAGAGGAACCATAGTTTCATTATTTTGCCAGGCAAAAGAGGCTGTGGCAGGGCTAAACTGAAGACCTGCCCTGAGTAAAAGACTGAGGGGTTTTATAGGAAAAGACAGGATACAGGCAATTTTTTGTTTTGTTTTGTTTTGTTTTGTTTTAAGATTTTATTTATTTATTTGATAGACAGAGGTCACAAGTAAGCAGAGAGGCAGGCAGAGAGAGATGGGGGCTTCCTTGCTGAGCAGAGAGCCCCATGCGGGGGCTTGATCCGGACCCTGGGATCATGACTTGAGCTGAAGGCAGAGGCTTTGACCCACAGAGCCATCCAGGTGCCACGATCCAGGCAGTTTTGATAAGAATATGGCATATGCCTCCAGATACCTTCGTGGTCTTCAAGGAGGTCTGCTGCCTAGTCCTGGCGCTGGCCTTCCCAGTCTCGTTACCAAGTATACACTGAGGTCAGCAAGATGTCAATATCAATACCGAGCTCCTGGATTCTAGAGAAAAACAAGAGAAAGGGAGGGGGAGGCTTTGAGAATGAGGAAGAGAAAACAGCGTTCAGTTTAATTAATTAATTATTTTTTTTTTTAAAGATTTTATTTATTTACCTGACAGAGAGATCATAAGTAGGCAGAGAGGCAGGCAGAGAGAGAGGAGGAAGCAGGCTCCCCGCAGAGCAGAGAGAGCCCGATGCGGGGCTCGATCCCAGGACACTGGGATCATGACCTGAGCCGAAGGCAGAGGCTTTAACCCACTGAGCCACCCAGGCGCCCCCAGCGTTCAGTTTAAAGTCAAGCCTTGCTGAAATACTAATGTGTCCATCTTAATTTCCATCCACTTTTATTCTTTTACAGCAGTTTCCCCTGGATTTCCATAGGGATATTAGAACCAGTTTCTTAATTTTGGCAACCAAAAAAAAAAAAAGGGCAGTTATAATTTCAATAAGTATTCTATCAAATCTGTATTTCGGTTTGGCAGTGTCGCCACTTAACACTGTTAAGCCTTCTGATGCATTAATGGGAAGTGTTGTTTCTTTTATTTTGGCCTTCTTTAATTCTTTTCAACAATATTTTGAAGTTTCAGGGTGCAAGTCTTATACTTTTGTTAAATGCATCCCTAAGTATTCTTAGCCTATAATACATACCAAGGAATATTATTCTGTTTTCTGTCATTTTCAGATTGTTCACAGCTATGGTATAGAGATGATACTGAGTTTTGTATATCGATCTTGATTCTGCGACCTTGCCAACTTGTCTTTGGCTTTTGACAATTTATTACATGTCTAGGTTTGGATGTCTTTGTGTTTAACTTGAAGTTTGTTGAATGGCTTGGATGTGAAGACCAATGTTTTTCATCTCCAGGATCTGGATTCTAGTTTGAGTAAGAATACATAGCTGTGTGTTGTTCAGAACATCTAACCAGTGATATGTTCTTAGAAGCCTTGCTCTTTGTTTATTCCTTATTTTCTTCCTTTCCCCCATTTTCTCTCTTTCATTGGCCTTTTTCTCTTAACATTTTATTTTGAAATGTTTGGGAGATTCACAAGTAATGCAGAAGGGTACCTACAATGCATAGCCATGAGGGTATATTCCTGGCTTAAACAAACATACACTATCAATTTGGTTGAAGATACTTGTGGGTTTTTCTTTCTCTTAAAGTTTCTATCCTCTGGAGTATTTAGATTTAGTTTTAGACTGTATTTCTTCCATCCTCCTTAAATTTCATATGAATGTGCTTCCATTGGTTTGTTGGGCCTGGGAAAAATATTCTCTTCCTGAAGCTTTCGGGGTCTCCCATCTCAGCATTTTAATTCAAGTCAGCTGGAGGAGGTCATCAAGAGGGTGCAGCCTCCACTTAACCCGTGGGCTGGATCCCAGCAATTAAGGGCTCCTCCCCATCTCCAGTCCTTGGTTTGTGCGTTCTGCTCACCATGCCTAAGGTGGGAGCTGTTTCAGGAACATCGCTGGAGAGAGGAAGGTGTTAAGGCCGACTAGATGATACATACACCTGCCTGAATGCAGTGAAGTCTTCTGTGTAAACTTGAAGATTTTGGGGGCCACTTTGGAGATCTACTTGTCTTGTGTCCACCCAAGCAAAGCCTCATAACTAAGTTTCTTTGCTTATTAAACCTGCCACCTACCAACCTGGAGTGACCTTTTTCTTCGCTCTTTCCTTGCCCTCCGCCTACGGGGCTCAGTTGGCAAACCAACTCGATCCCTACAAAACCGAACTGGGTCTGCCATGCCATCTGAAAACCCCCAGACATTCGGCTTCCCACTGCCTGATTTCTTTTTCAGGAGAGGCTGTGGATGGAAGGCGATGATACAAAGTATCTGCACTGCCTTCTGGCCTCTGTGACTGAATCTGGATTTCGAATCACTGCAGAAAGATCCCAGGTTTGTTTTACCTGTCCGTGGACATTAGAGGACAGGCAGATGCAGGGGGTACCGAGTCTGCAAATTCAAACTCATCTTCTTGCAGAGGTTATCCAGAGTGTCCCCAGTTTTTTCAAGTGAGTAAACAGAGGTCCAGCCAACATGAGACTGGTCTGTACCTTGGTTCATACCATGTGGGTAGGTAAGAGTTGTGGTTAGGCACAATACCAGCAGCCTTGCATTAATCTGGGTGTAATATTTTAAAAATGACACTTAAGGGAGGTCAGTGTAAAAATGTGTGCTTAGCTTCTTCATATGGATGGCATGCAACCTTTGTGTACTAATTAGAACAGGCATTCATGAGTCCCGGGGTTAGGAGGTCTGCTACCCCACAAGCTCTCACACAGAGAACCCAGACATCATGGGCTGTATGTGGTCACCAGCCAGGGGCCCCTAGAAGAATGCTCCAAGAGTTCCTCCTCCACTGTTAGGTTCTTCAGCAAGTCCTGATCGCTCCACGGCTTTGTGCCTTGTGGATTGTTGCTCCACACCTCTCTTCTGTGTGTCTTGTGTTCTGGTGGTTGAACCTTGGACTTCTCAAGGCTGACACCTCTCTGGCTCTTTCCAAGGCCCTGTTTCTGTTGTCGACTGTGCCTTCTTCCTTTGGAGCAGGTCCTTCCCCACAACCTTCCCCTTCCCCCCTTTCCTGGCCTCAACTGAGTCTCCAGCTCTCTGTTAAGGGAAAAAAACGGCTGGAGGGTATTGCACTTTGAGGCTTCATGGGACACCACCACAGGAAGGGAAGGGCTCGGCACTGGCTCCCTCCACCAGCCTCTAGGCTCAGCTGGGTGCACATAAACCCCATGCCAACTCGGGTCACTATCTGAGTCCCTATGGGTCAAACCACCCAACTCTGGACATCCTGGGGGCTGCTCAAGTCCCCCATCCATGTGTTCTTCCTCTCCTCTGTGGCTACAAAATGGGACTCCCTGGGTCAGCACAATGCTTCCTGCTAAGCCTCAGAGAAGTGGAGTGGCTTTGCTCAAAAAGTCTGCGTTTTTTTGAGGATTGGCCAATTGTGTAGCACTGAGGTCCTAAAAGCTTTTTGAGTGCCAGTGTCTGTGCATTTAGGCTTACTTTCCATCCTTTGTAAACAGCAATGGAGCAGAGTGTACTCTAAGGACAAAGCAACAGGAAATCTTCTGAGACTTGAAGTCCTTTGGAGTGATGAGGTGGGTGCTGGCAGAGCCATTTCTGAAAGTAGAGTGCCATCATGGGCCTCAGGCTCCCCCCGTGCTACTGAGGCTGGACTCCTCACACTTCTGGTCTCCCTGCTGCTGCCCTTGGCCCCAAACGTGCCCTTCCCTCCCCTGCTGGCCTTCTCCTGGGACTTAGCCGATACTCCAGACTTGCCGGCTCTTCTCTCTGGGTCCATCTAGGGCAACAGCCTCCATCAGGTACTGTCCTGGAAGATAAGGTCCCTGAGGGCAGTGCTCTTTGCTCCTTCCTTGTTCCAGCTCCTGGAAGGCTGCCTGGCACACAGTCATTGGTCTGTTAGATGTAGCCAGCCAGTTACAATCTGATTCTCAGTTCTGATACTGTTAGCTGTAATAACCCTGACTCAGGGTTGTTATTATGTTGTTGCTATCATTATTATTTATTTATATTTTTAATTAACATATAATGTATTATATGCCCCAAGGGTACAGGTCTGTGAATCATGAGGCTTACACATTTCACAGCACTCACCATAGCACATACCCTCTCCAATGTCCGTAACCCAGCCACCCTATCCCTACACCACACCCCCACAGAAACCCTCAGTTTGTTTCATAAGATTAAGAGTTTTTATGGCTTGTCTCCCTCCTGATCCCTTCTTATTTCATTTTTTCTCTCGCTTCCCCCCATGATCTCCTGCCCTGCCTCTCAAATTCCTCATATCAGGGAGATCATATGATAATTGTCTCTGATGGACTTATTTCACTCAACATATACTCTCTAGCTTCATCCATGTCATTGCAAACAGCAAGATTTAATTTCTTTTGATGCCTGCATAGTATTCCATTGTACATACACACACACACACACACACACACACCCCACATCTTCTTTATCCATTCAACTTCCAATGGAGATCTAGGTTCTTTCCATGGTTTGGCTATTGTGGACATTGCTGCTATAAACATTCAGGTGCACATGCCCCTTCGGATCACTACATTTGTATTTTTGGGGTAAATACCCAGTAGTGTGATTGCTGGGTCGTAGGTAGCTCTATTTTCAACTTTTTGAGGAACCTCCATGCTGTTTTCCAGAGTGGCTGCTTCAGCTTGCATTCCCACCAACAATGTCAGAGGGTTCCCCTTTCTCCACATCCTTGCCAACACTGTTGTTTCCTGACTGGTTAATTTTAGCCATTCTGACCAGTGTAAGGTGGTATCTCATGTGGTTTTGATTTGTATTTCCCTGATGCTGAGTGATGTTGAACATGTTTTCATGTGTCTGCTGGCTATCTGGATATCTTCTTTGCAGAAATGTCTGTTCATGTCCTCTGCCCATTTCCTGATTGGATTATTTGTTCTTTGGATGTTGAGTTTGATAAGTTCCTTATAGATTTTGGATAATAGCCCATCTGATATGTCATTTGCAAATATCTTCTCCCATTCTGTCAGTTATCTTTTGGTTTTATTGACTATTTCTTTTGCTGTGCAAAAGCTTTTGATCTTGATGAAGTCCCAATAGTTCATTTTTGCCCTTGCTTCCTTTGGCTTGCCTTTCTAGGAAGAAGTTTATCATTATTATTATTACATGTTGATATCTTGGAGAAGTGTGCAGCTTTGGATTCAGGCTCAATGTTACATTTGGAAGATTGACAAGTCCCTTGTAACCACCAGAAATGACTGTTGTATCTGTCTGTGGGCGAGAGCGGACATCTCTAGGTGTGGCTCCATCCTTTTGAGAACCTGAAATCCACTCTGGCTGGCATCCACACTCAAAACTTCTGTTCTTTCTCTCCTTGCAGAGAACCAAGTGGAAGGTGGGCCTGGGAAGGGCCTGCTAGAAACAAACTAAGGTCTGAGGAATAGTCTCAGAGTGGTGAGCCCTGGGGGCAAGTAGGACCCCTCCTGAGAATGGCAGTGACCTAAGTATTCCTTTAGCTGTGGCTTTGGCCATGACAGGTGTGGGCCTCATAGACCAGGAGCTAGTGGAGTTGACTTTTAGGATAGGCTGTTCTTATAGAAAAAGAGGTTCATAAAAGAAGTACTAGAGGAGAGAGGGAAAGAGAGTGCACAGACTGAGTTTATAAGCAAGTGGTCTAATAACTGAATTTGCAGAGCAGGCCTCGAGCCTGCCATTGGAGAGAAGGCAGCTTGGGAGAACATGGCTTGGCCGATAGAGGGTCACTGCCCTAGGAGACCAGTGTAGGGATGTCTGAGCCTAGAGAAGGAGGACATGAGGAAGACACCTTGAACTAATCTGAACCTCGGATTAGCAGTGCCGCTTCTTGGAGCAGAGCCCATGGTCTACATGGTGAATATGACTGGGAAGATGACCAGTGGAGGAGTCAGAACAAAATCCTTGTGTGCTGACTTGGAGCGGTTCAGGGAGACACAAGGGCAGAGGCCTCCATGTTGTGCATAAAGAAGGGAGAGGGAGGATGGAGATGTTTCCATATTGTCTAAAGCTGCCTGGCATTCTTAGCAGGCTCCCAGCCCAAGACTGGGGTCACAGAGGAGCAGAAAGGGGTTGCAGATAGCAGGAGCGAGAGGGAGGTCAGTCTTATTTCAGCTGAAAAGTCCCAAGTGTGGGCCTTGGCTAAGTTATGGCAGTCCACTGGGCTTTACTCTTTTATCTGTACAATGGGTTCGATTCTTGGTGGCTGGCAGGACTGTGGTCATGAGAGGGGGTGATGTTCCCTCTAGCAGAGACCAACACACACTCTGTGACCATGCTTCTCCCCTCTTCCTGAGCTGATATTCTGCCTGACTAGGCCACCTAGTGTCTGATCTGGACTTCAGTGCCAGTGGTAGCCAGATACGCTGAGCTGATGTTGGGGGGGTAGGATAGAAGGGTCTTGGGGGGCACAGTTATCCAAGCATCAGAAGGGCATATGTTGATCTAAGGTTGCTAGCTTAATTTCAGAAATCTTTCTGTCAGGGGCCTACTGCTGTCGATACCCCTCCCACCCTGACCAGCAACCTGGTGGGGCAGACCCTGAGACCTCCATTAGGGGTGACACTGGGAGCCTCAGCTCCAGAAAGCCTGACCTGGAGCTCACCCCAATATTTATCCAGCTCAGCTCCTGCTGTCAGGTCAGCTTTCTGTTTGGAACACTGCATGGCTGGCTGGTGGGCAAAACTCTCATAACTGGGCTGCAGGGCAGGGAGGAGGCCAGGGGGTTATGGGCACACCCTGCAAAGGGAAGTGCTCTGCTAAATGTGGGGAGAGCTCAGGAACACCAAGTGGTGCTGGCCTTGCTCCCTTCCCCCAACCCTGGCTCCCCTGGGGCCTGAGCAAGGTTTCCAGGCCTGGGCCTCTGCTCACAAGTGGTTTTCTCTCAGTCTGGCTCTTCCTCTGGGATCTGTTGCACCATATCCTTTGCTCTGGGCTGCTGGGCCTGACAATTAAGGGTATCCTTGTAGTGTGTTTCCCACCAGCTGGGAGCCTAGAGCCCTTGTGTGGCTGCAGGTCTCAGCCTTGCTCCCCCAGGACCCTGACTGGCTGCAGGCCTCCCTCAGTGACTCAGCTTCCCCAGGTGTTTCTGGGAGCCCAAGTATTGCTTCTCCTGGGCTTTGTAATAAATCCCAGGCTCTTGTCTAGACTCTCATGGAGGCCTCTGCCGCTTGAGGCCTCTGTCTCACTGCTGCCCCTGCTGGGGACCCCTCATGGGGAGAAGCTGCCCATCAGCTGGGGCAGAGCCTCTCTGTGATCCTGACAAATGGTGAGCAGCATCTTGTCCCCACTCTGATGCAGAAAGAGGAGATGGCCTTCTCCACAGTCTGTGTTCAACTTTTCACCCTGGGCCTGAAGCAGCATTGTTTGTGCCTGGAGTCTCCGCAGAGCTCTTTACTTTGAAGTCCAGTTTCTTCAGCTTTTGGTCCCAAACACTTTCACTCCAGGGCATGAACCCCAGATCATCAAAAAGGGTACTAGGGTATGCTCTGTGCTCAGCCTTGACCTCTCTTTCCTTTTGTAAGGAGGGCTCTGTATACTCTTTCCCTCCTTTAGTCCCAATTCAAAATCCCCCCTTAAAGCAATCCATCCATTCATTCACCCACCTATCCAACATCTCTTCATCCATCCTTCCATTCATTCATTCTTTCATTCATTCAATAGGAGTATTTATTGAACTTCTGAGATGTATTGTTTTTTTCACTGGAAACATAGAGCAGTAAGGAATAATGAAGTCCTTCCTCTCAAGGAGCTTACATTTCATTGGAAAATCAAGACATCAAACCTGATCACTTACCAGAAATATCTGAGTTCCTTCTCTGCTTCAGCCAATAGTCTCAGCGAGCTCAAAGATGAAGTCATCACAGCTATGCTTCCCTGTGCCCACTGGGTCCTATAACATACTCTCCAGGTCTGCAACATGAGACCGTTCACTGCCTCACCACCCAGGTAGCCAGGGGACACCGGAGTTATCCGGGGACCCAGCAGTATGTGTCTATAAGAAAGAAGAGGCTGGATGAATGAAATAAGGTTCAGTCCATAGGCTATCAAAGACAGGGTGCATGTTGGGGAGAATGAGCCGGCTCAGAGCTATGGAGACTTGTGGGATTCCTTTTCTGCAGGGGGAGGCTTCCCCCTCCCTCAGGCTGGTGAGTAGCCACAGAATGAAGAAGCACCTTGGGCAGTCAGGGATGCTTGCCCACTGCATTTCCTCTCTCCTGCCTCTTCATTTCCAGTAGCCCTGGATTCCAGCCTCTCTGTAGGGTAATAGGAGAGTCTGTCTTTGCAGCATCCAGGGAAGAAACTGGAATTGAATATACTACCCAGAGAAGAAGAGATTTTCTTAAAAGTTTACATTCTCTGGGTAGGCCTGGAGAATGACTCCGAACAACTGGGGAAAAAAGTGAAGAGACCCAAAATGCAAGGAGGGTCAGTTGGTTTCCAGAGCTTCACTCATTTCATCTGATAAGTGTTAACTGAGCACATACTCTGGGCCTCGTCCTTGGGTGAAGTGGGAGCTTAAGGTTAGTATCCACTGATGTGTGGAAGTGAAGTATGGACAGCAGGAGCATGGTGTAGATATCCTTTAGTAGGAAAGCCTTCGGGACTGTGGGTGGAGGGCTGGCAGAGACCTGGAGGAGGAGTGAGGCTGATGAGCAGGTCCCAAACAGGGAGTGAGTAAGAGAGGCCTTTCAGAGGCAGGAATGACAGTGAGGAAGTCTCAGCCATGGGACTTGACAGGACATTTCTGGGGGATGGGAAGACTGTCTGGACATATGGATGCAGAGGAGAGGAGAGAGGCAGAGAGCCAGGAAACTGGGAACCAGATTGGAGAGGACCTTATGTGCCACGTGAAGGAGTTTGAATTTTGTCTTTAGCTACTGTGTTGGCTTCCTCCTGCCTCACCTGAGTCTCAGCCCTGTTCCAGGCAAGATGATTGATTTCCAGCCTCAGAAGTCCTGATGAGGGGCCCTCCTGTCCTCTTGTATCTTAGACTTGAGTTCTATTCCATTATCACTGTCTTCCCTATCAGAGACAATGGCTCTAATCAGACTGGGGCTCTTCCTTGAAGACCTTGGGACACTGCTGGGGCAGATGCATTTTGGGTATCTGGCTGACCTGGGCTGTCATCCTTCCTCTACCCCTCATTAGCTGCATGACTGTGAGAAAGTGACTTCACTACTGCAGCCTCAGTGTTCCATCTATGAAATGGGGAAATGAGCCCCTGCTAATCACATGAAATCATTGGGAAATGATCTGTGAGTATGCCTGGCAAAGGGAAAACTTTAACTTTCTGGGATCCTCTGCTGGTCTTTGTTGTGAAATCAATAATTAACTGACCTTGAACTCTGCATTCAAGTCTTTATTTTTTTTTCCCCTTGCTATGTTGGCCAGGGGCCCAGTAATAAGGAGGGGAAACTCAAACAGGGAAATCATCTAGAAACCGAATCCACAGAGGAAAGATAATACAAATATCTAAGTGCCATGTATGCAATATAAATTTATAAGGTATATTGCACATTTTAGAAATGTATTGTCACACTATATATTCTAAATGTCACATAATGGGTTCAGTTTTCTGATATCTCAAATATATCTTCCAGACTGTCAAATATATTTTAAAAACGAGTATCTTTTTAATGGTCCATGGTGGGTAACCTTAGCAGAACAGGAGAAAATTCATTATTTCTCCTGGTGCTAAGTGACTTGTACATCCAGAGGTGGTAAGGCAGAGTGGAAAAAGACAGTTCTTTTCACGTTGGTGCTTAGGAGGGGTTAGGGAGGTGAGAGGCACTCATGGGCACCATATAAATGGCCTGGCTGGAAGATGGAAACTATGCTAAATCATGAGGGGTGGGGGAGGGGGAGGCTCCGTGGAACCAGATCAGTAGCTCCGGCAATGGAATACTGGCCAGCACAAGCCGGAGATGCTGCTTAAAATCCTAGCTCCATGGCACCTCTGAGGAGGAGACGAGAGGATTTGTTGTCCCGGCCATAGTGATGGGAAGGGAGGACGGAGGACAGGAGTGGAACTCCAGGGAGCATCAGCCGCTTTACCTAGGTGATCTTATTTAATCCTGCTCTGATCCTGGCCCGGGGGTGGTGATGGTGGCATTTTTATCTCAATTTTGCTGACAAAGAAATAGGCTCCAGCTAGGGAGTGTGCTCAAGGTCAGCCTGCCTGGGCCTGGGACTCATGTTTCTCTGACTCCAAATCCTACTGTGCTCTGCCAGGACTGAGTTAGGCCCTTTTGCATTTGCTGTGGGCTTGCCTTCTGGCTGTGCTGCCCTGAATTTGAGAGCTCCTGCCTCTGCCACTCCTTAATCACCAGCAACCCCTGCCCTGGTCAAGGCAGGTTTTCCTAAACACATAGAGGGACATGCAAAGATCCATCCCTGTGCCTTTTTCTCTCTGGCAAACTCTGTTCTCTACTCTAGTAACTTAGAATTGTCAATCAGAAGATGGGGGTGGGTTGGAGTGCAGGAAGGGGAGAACTGGACTTAGGTTCCACTGGGGGCAATTCTGCTTAATTAGGAGGATTTCACCCAATCTCATCCCAAACGAAGAGTGGGATACCCCTCCTGGCAAACAGCTGTTGGCCTGGGAAGGTGCTGCCTACTGAGGCATTGGAGTGTCTCCAGGCCTGTGATGATCTAATGTGGGAGAATGACAGGGTTTGGGGGTGCAGAGCAGTGTCCAGAGTCGTGCCCTTAGAAGACTGAAGAGTCTGAAGGCGGTCATCAGTGAAGTAGGACCACATGATTAACAGGTATTGAAATGACCCTCCTTTACAGGGGTAAGGGAGGGTCAGAGTAGGCAAAGGGAAGGGAATGGGATGAATTCCGAAGCTGCAGAGTACAAGCTTGCTTTCACTGGGTGGGATCAGGATCCCCATCTGTGGCAGGGTCCACAATCCCAGGCCTATAAATGACAGGCCTGTTTCCTCAATGGCTTTCTAAGCCCAAAGGCCACTCCCCTGCATTCCTCCACCCACCCGCCCCCCGACTTTGTAGGCAGATAGGCTCCCGAGACAATCCAGACTTGAGTCAGGTAGGAGGCTCATCCCTGGATCCCCCTGATTCCAGCTGTGCTCTTAGTCCCAGAGCCATCCAGGACTCTGGTCAGAGTTAGCGGATCCTGTCTTCTTCTGCGGCCTCCATCCCTTTCTTGGCAAGGATCTCTGCCTAGTACATTCACTCTCAGGGCTGGGGCTCTGCTCTCAGCTCTCTCTCCCCCACTGGGGTTGACTCTTAGTTTAGAAGCCTTTGGGAATCTTTTCTCCAAACTCTCTGGCCAGCTCCTCTCCCCACCCCTTAGGTCATGTCCAGGGCTTGAGGACTCAGCTTTGTCTGTCACCAGGGGCTGACGTGCTGGATGTGAATGGTGAATCTGTTCAGAATGGTCACTGTTTCTCCTGTACCAGACAGGAACTATTTTAAATATTAAAATCATGGGGCACCTGGGTGGCTCAGTGTGTTAAAAGCCTCTGCCTTCAGCTCAGGTCATGATCTCAGGGTCCTGGGATTGAGCCCCACATTGGGCTCTCAGCTCAGCAGGGAGCCTGCTTCCTCCTCTCTCCCTCTCTGCCTGCCTCTCTGCCTACTTGTGATCTCTGTCTGTCAAATAAATAAATAAAATCTTAAAAACAATAAAATAAAATCTTGCCATTCCTCGCTGGAGCAAGGCACCATTCACCTGTGCTTGAGGGATAGGATGGAAGCCAACTTATAATAATCATAATCATGAATATTTACTGAGTGCTTATGAGTGCCCAGCACTTTTTTCTGAGAACTTTCTACCATTTAACTTATTTAAGCCTCGTAACAGCCCTCTGAGGTAAGACTCTGAGGATCTCACTTTACAGATTATAAAACTGCCCTAAATGAGAAGCAATCTATTCTAACCCTTGTCATCTTACTCCAGAGCCAACATTTTCATTTGCTCCATCATTTCCAAATGTCAACATCATTCCCAAATGTCAACAGAGCCATGGGCTAGAACATTTAGGGTTCTTAGAGTGGGATAGAAATCTAGACCTTCAGCAGCCTTGTAAAGGCAAACAGGTATGCAGTCTAACCCAGGCTTTGGAGAGAGATACACTTGCTTTGGAATCACCAGCCTTGTGACTTGTTCAAGTTGCTATACTTTGAGCCGTAGGTTACTCACCTGTAAAATGGGGTTAATAATTGCTACTTGGCAGGGCTGTGTATGTACAGTTAACTGAAATGATAAACACTGAGCATGGCACCTTTGATGGTATTGTGAAGGTCTGGTGAGCTGTATTTTAGGATGCACAGGAAAACTCTTTGGTGAGATAGGCTTTGTAGCAAGTTGTTATCTTTAGCTGCTTGTGCTTCTGCCTGTGGCCACCCTGGGAAAAATGCCACAGAAATGTCTCTCCTTGTTAATCAGAGTGATGATCCAGTGGCTGTGTCAGAGAATGCAGGAAAGCATTGTTAGTGAGAGCTTTTTCTGTCCAGCCCCTTGGACAAATCTCTGGCATCCTGAAGCAACTTCTACCTGTTTTCAGCCAGCTGGATAATGAAGCATGAACTGGAGGGTAAGGAGGAAGCAGGATCAGGCCTGTTGTACAAGGGTTTCCCAGGCAGGGCCAGACAGCACTGTACAGTGCGTGGTTGGTTCTTACATGAAAAGTACCCTCCACCCCTACCCTGGTGAATTACACCTTCCTGAATCCACACCCTTGTGTAAACCCCTCCCATGTTGGCTCAGTGCCAAGTCATCTCTTTGCTTGGCCCAATGGGACACCAACAAATGTGATGTGGGCATAGCCTGGATCCACACCTGTCTACACTGGGATTCGTGCACAAGCTTGTGAAGAAGACCAGGCTCACCCTGTAGAGCGGGAAACAAGTGACCACCAGCCCAGCCCACACTTGTCAGGCACATGAATGAAGCCATCAGCCATCGTGCAAATCATCCCCCAGCTGACCTACCCTGACCACAAATGCCTGGTGCTTTCCTCCCTAAAACTGATGAAGTCCTGAGAGTCTCCTCCAGTACCCCCCAAAGGCCTGGCTCTTGAACCTACTTTGCTCCCCAAAGATAGGATTCCTTTTAAACTACTTTGTGTGCGGCGCCCCTTCTATGACTTGTCTGCACATGGCAGAGCATGGTTTGCAAACAAGCCACATCTCTGCAATACCTGTTACATTGAACATGCGCCAGGATGATCCCATACCCCCCTCTTTTCCCTGTATCTCAGGCTCCATGGCACACAGAGTTCTCACCTGCCCAGGTATTCTTGCTTCTAGATGCAGAGTAAGTTCTTTGCCGTTAGATACACTTTTAGAAACACCCCCCAGGGCCCTGCCCAGCTTTGCAGCAACTCACTTTCTATGTATGTCGAAGTCAGTATTTGCACTTGGAATTAGGTCCCCCATTCATTCCCAGACTGTAGAGGCAGACCCATTAAGAATTCACAGCTAGCCTGATGTTCCTCACTGCAAAGGATGTTAAATACTCACATACCACAGCTCTGCCAAGGAGCAGGGATAAATATGGCAGGCATGAAATGGGTCTAAATTGCTCCTGATGGCTCTATTCAATAATGTTGGTCTTTTCCTTACAGTGCTACATAACAATAGTCATTTTCAAAATGGGGTGCTGCAGTTGTTTTTAAGGAAGAATTGACAATTTTGACCTACAGGATAGTAATTTGCAAAATGTGCTTTCTTTAAGCCATTCACTGGGAAATGCAGGAAGCCGGCAAAGTGCTGGACTTGAGGCGAAAGCGGCTGTAACTAATGATAGCCCTAAGTGCGGAGGGAGAGCTCGGCGTTGCTGCTGGGGCTCCCGAGTCAGAGCTGAGGCCCGCCAGAGGCAGAAACGAGAGTTTCATTACAGACAATTGGGCTCAGAAGTCCCTGAATAAACCTTTTTTTACTTCACTTTGCAGGCACATTTGACATTGTTGGCTCTGCACTTTACAGCCCTAAAATAGGATTTGATCCAGTGAAGTGACTGCATCAGACAAAGGGACCTCTTATCAGAGGTACCTGTTAAATGCTCCAGATCCACCAGAACATCTGCTGAGCACTTAGGTTCTTAACAAGATTCGGAAGAAATGGTGCAAGTAATTCTGCATGGATTTGATTGGACTTGAAAATTACAGGTACAAATTATCTGTTCTTTCCTCTCTGATCCTTGTTTATTTGCGTCTCTGAGTTGTATATGCATGCGTATATTTTATGTGTACTCATCAGAGGCAGTCCTACTCTCTTTTTCTCTGCTTCTTGCGGGTACATTAATTTCAGGGATTCCCTCTGTATTTCTCCGCCGTTGCACACCAGTTCATGAAGGCAGGCAGACTGTTAGGTCCCTGACATGGTTGATGGATGTGGGGAGTAAGGGAGATTGTGTGTTACAAGGCCCAAAGTGGCTTTAAGACATAGCGCTTTGTGGCTTTGATTTTCCTGAAGCCTAAAACATTGAAGAAATATCATTTAAGGCCTTTCAGGGAAACATAAGGTGAGAAAGACTGGTTTTTCCTACCGCTACTCCCCGCCCCTATCAAGAAAAGGGATCAGAGGTCAGGACAGCAGTGGAAGGACTAGTAAGTGTATGCCCTCTCCCGCCCCCTGCCCAATGCCTAATGGCAGCTCTGGAGAGAGAGTAGAACCTCAGGGGAAACAGCTGCAGTCTGTGTCCAGGAAGAATGATATATAGTTTCCATTTGTGCAGGAATTCTTGACCTGTCCTGTGCTATGGAAGGAAGAAAGTATGCCTGGTTCTTAAGGGTGCACTTAGGCCTTAAGCTGAGAGATTGTCAGTAGCCATCATGATGGGAGCTGGAGGCCTCCCTGCTATTTTACTAGCACCATTTATAGGTCCATTTGTTGCAAACTTGGGTGGGAAGGACAACCCCATAAGGAATGAGATTAAATTTTCTTTTTTCCCTACATATTTTATTATTTTATCAAAGCAAGATTTAAATACATGTGAAGGCTCATTACTAGGATAAGGAAAGGCATTATTATGCCTACCAGATGAAAGTGTCCAGATGGAGATCAGGTGAATGGGGCCTTTGACTCATTGTTCAGCTTCCCTGTCACTGAGGTTCTATAGAAGCCCCTCTGGGGAAATCAGTCGGAGAGGCTATGTGGGGGTCCCAGGAGTGTATGGAGCATGTAGCTGGGTTGTAGTATGAGTAAGACACTGGCCAGCAGGAATATGGGCAGGAGGATCAAAGTACTCTCAATTCTCTGATTCTAAGTTCTCATGAGCGATGTCTAGCTCTTATGGTTAGGAAAAAGAAGAACACTTCAGTGGGGGGTGAAATTAGTGTTCTGATGGAAGGAATTCATCATCTGCCAAGTAAAATATAAGAATCTGGGTTTGGCTCACCAGAACATTATCAATTCAAGAATATTTAAAAACTGATAACAACAGAAGGCTTGTTAGTGCTGACACCCCTCAACATATCTTCCTGTTGAATTACATTGCTTTGGTCTGGAATGAGAGTTCTGTGTCTGGTGATAGCTGTCATCCCGTGCATCAGTCAGGATGGGTTGAGCTGCTGTGGTTACAACCCTGAAAATCAATGGCTCAAAACAATAGCATTTATTTCTCTCTCACACTACATCCTCATTGCAGGTTGCCTGGGGCTCTACTTTGTGTCATCCCTACTGAGGTAGGAAGGGAGCTCTTTCTCCATGATTCATGAGAAGTGGGGACCCTGTCCAAAGTCCTTTGCTTCAGAATGGTGCTATCCTTGAAATTGTCTGTGTCCCTCTCTGCCAGGGTTGGCAGGGCCCTCTGAGTCCAGACCTAGTCTCATGTGGAATTGCATACCTGGAAATTTTCTAAGTCCCCCTCTATTACCTGGAACTGACTGGGCCAGAACTAGTGGAATCTTGCTGGTGTGCTCTGAAACTGGACCAGGACTCATGGTGGTTTCAGTCCCTGCTTCTCTCTTTTGTACTTGCCAACCTTCTAGCAATGTGGAGTATACAGAGTCAACCAGATGCCCCAAGGGGCCTCTCACCTCAGCCTTGCATCTATGTGGTTGTCCTGGATTCATTGGCCAAACTCAGGTTCCAGAGAAGCAGTCCTGCTGGTTACCATGATATTTGTTAGGGGATTATGTGAGACTGGGCCACCAGAATGGTATCAGTATGCTGAGTTTTGTTAGATTCAGAATGAATTCACTTATGTTAGATTCAGAATGAATTCATAGTTCTGGACTATTGGTAGTCTATTACTGACTGGTCTGTTTGACCTGTGTGAGGGTCTGTGTTTCATGATGTGTGTTCCAGCTATTGTGCTGCCTCTGATCTTCAGCAGCAGGGCAGCAAGTGTCCTTTAAACTATGAACTTCTTCATCCCTGGCTGCCCTGTAGTCATTTCATCCCCTCTGCAGGTTTTATGGCAACTGTCTGGCCATCCCTGGGGTTGGCTGTGCCTATATCCACTGAGGACTTTCAAGACTAGTGCTTTGTAATACTATAAGGCCTTATTATTAATGCCCTTTATTGGTGTGGTGATGTGCTCTCCCAGATGGTCTGAAGTCATGCAGGACGAGGGGTAGAAATTCCTTGTGCAAATGAGATGACTCTTCTATGCATTGGCCTGTTTCCTACTTCTCTGTTAAAGGTAGTATATGGAAGACAGATGTGTGGTCAACACTGATGGAGGACTTAGGGAATGTAGTGATTGCAGCCTAAAAATTCAAGAGAAGACATGGCTAGAAGAAGTGATGTTCTACTTCTACACTATAAAATACCAAACAGTAAACTAAACATGATTAGAACATGAATCATCTCTCACATTTTCCTGTGTACTCTGGTTAAGGTGTGTAATTGTGGTCATTAAAATGAAGCACAGTAATGAGTCATAAGAACGTCATTGAAAGCCAGTATTCACGGATGATATAATAGATGATGTAAAGGCATGAATAAGGATGTAACAAGGATTAAGAAAAAAGAACTAGGAAACTTTAGGAGCAAGAATATCTTATTTCAATATGATTGAATTCCAAAAAAACCATGGCCATACTTTCTGAGTAATAGCAGTGTTGCTGTCTTTGAGTGTGTGTGTGTGTGTGGGGGGGGGGGTAGAAGATAACCTAGCTAAAAATGGTGCATTTGGCAATAAACAGATGAAAAGATACTTTCTGGACCTTCACAAGAAGAGATGGTATACTGGTTGGACAGGGAACACATAAGTTCCCATGAATTCAAATATACCTATTAAATTACTGCAACAGTCATGATATGAACATATCCATTACTCTCAGAAGTTTTCTTGGGCTACTTTGTGATCCTTCCTTCTGCTATTTTCCAACACCCACCCTCCCCAGACAACTACTGATATTCTTTTTATCATTATAGACTAGAATTGAATTTTCTAGAATTTTATAAAATGGAATCATAGAGTATGTATAAGTCTTTTTATGGCTGCTTTCAATTCTTTTAGATAAATACTTAGAAGTGGAGTGGCTGCCTTATCTGATAGCTTTAGCCACATTTCACAACTCTTGGTTTCTTCTGTTTTTGGTTTTATTCAGTTCAGAATACATTCTAATTTACCTTTTGAACTATTCTTTAACCCGTGGTTTATTCAGAAGTGTGTTACTTGGTTTCCAAATAGTTAGTGATTTTACAGATATCTTTCTCTTACTGATTGCTAATTTAATGCCATTTTAATCAGAGAACATATGTATGTTTGTATGACTTAAGTCCTTTAAAATTTATTGAAACTTGTTTTATTGCCTAGAATATAGTTATCTTAGTAAATACTCTGCATTTACCTGAAAAGATTGTGTAATCTGCAGTTGTTGGATGGACTGTTCTATAAATCTTAATTAGGTCAAATTTGTTGTTAATGTGGTTTGGATTACTATATCTTTGCTTATTTGCTGTGTACTTTTTCTCTCAATTTATTGAAAGAGATGCATTGAAATCTCTGACTAAAACTGTGGTTTTGTTGTTTTTCCAGGCAGTTGTATCAATTTTTGCTGCACTTATTATGAAATGTTATTACTTGATAGATAAGCTTTTAGGAGAATTATATCCTCTCAATGACCTTCTATCACTATGAAATCTCAATAACATATAGCATTGGTAATATTCTTTGTTCTGAAATCCTTTTGAATAGTGTTAACATGGCATTTTTTTTAAATGCTTTCATTTTAAGCCTTTTTGTGGGTTTCTTATAGGCAGCATATATTTGGTCTGGCTTTTTCAAAATTCAATTTGACAATTTCCACCTTTTATTGCAGCATTGGACCATTTACATTTAGTGTGATAAGTAATACGCTTGGGTTTAAATTTACCAGTTTTCTATTTGCTTTCCTTTTTTTCATCTGTTCCTTGTTTTTTTTTCCTTATTTGTCTGCCTTTTAAAAAATCAAGTATATTTTTAAAATTCCCTCTTCATTTCCTTTATCTTATTAGCTCTATCTCTGTTGTGTTATTTTAGTTACTTTAGCATTTATAATGTATGTTTATAACCTATAACATTCTATCTCCAAGTAGAATATTATACCATTTTATGTATTGTGTAAGAATCTTATAACAGTGTACTTCCATTTTTCTTCTCTTAGCATTTATACTATATTGTTAGATATTTAAGTTTACATTGGCTCGATCCCAGGATCCTGAGATCATGACCCAAGCTGAAAGCAGACATTGAACTGACTGAGCCACCCAGGCCCCCCACTAGTTGCTCTTTTCTGCTGTTTGGTGTTGAGTTCTCTGTGTTCTGTATTAGAGACTGTCTCCCATGTCTGGGAGTCCTTGGTTGTTTGCTCAGTTTAGAACTCAAGTGGCTTAAGAAATGATCACAAGCTCTGAATACTTGGGTGTGGCTTCTAAACGACGAGGCTCGCTGTAGGATTATTAGTCTGAATTATCTATTGTCAAACCTCTGGTGTTGGTCTGATTAGTTTTTTCCTCTTGGGCTGGTCAGTTTCTCAGAAAATACTGTTCTAGCATTCCACTGGGAAGATGTGGGCTAGTTGCCAGAGTTCTGGGAGTCAAGGAGAAATAGGGTGGTCCATATTTAGTGTGCAAGATTCCCTAACTGCCCTGTTTTCCTTGTGCCACTCTGTCCCTGAGTATGGTGGTTGTTGGTTTGTTTGTTTGTTTTTTGAAGTTTATTTATTTAAATAATCTCCATATCCAGTGTGGGGCTTGAACTCACAATCCCAAAACCCAGAGTCACACATGCTTTTCCTACTGGGCCAGACTGGTGTCCCTCATGGTGTTTTATTATTCACATACAGTTTCTTTTGTTGCCTCCAGAAAAAAATATTTCTACTTCCAGCTGAGGTGGAGAAGAAGCAATTGCCCAGGGGTATGTAATGGGAGTGGTGATCTATGTATTTTATTTATTTTGAATGTATTATATGCCAGTCCTGGTACATATGTATATATATATATATATATATATATATATATATATATATATATATATATGTGTGTGTGTGTGTGTGTGTGTGTGTGTGTGTATATATATATATATATATATATATATATATATATATATATTGATTTTAGCTAATCAAGAGGAAGCAAGTGTTAATGCCCTATTTTTCAGATGCAGGAACTAATGCATAGAGTGGTAAAGGAACTTGCCCAAGATCTTCTCAGGCAGTAAGTGGCCAGCTGGGACTTGCAGCAAGGCAGTTGGTTTCCTTAATGTGTCATCTTGACAACATTGCACTGTCAGCTTGGGATCTGACAGTTACACAGCTTTCAAATGCTCTTCCTTTTCTTAGCCATTCCCACCATTCTACCTCACTTGCAGAGGTGATATGGGGTACTGCCAGTTCCTAAGCCTTTGAGGAGTCTGCATTCTTATTTAGATTGTTTCTTGGTGTTCCCCACTGTTGGCTTAGAACTGCCAAGTCAGTTTCCATTCACCCATCTGCTTTTCAGCCTCCAAAATTAGGTAGATGTTGTCTTTTCTTCTGGTCTTTTTGATTTTTTTCTTTTTAGGCAAAGATGTCTTTGCTGTGGTTTTAGTAGCCCTGTAGGAAAGTGTGCTTTAGGTAAGTTTGTGCTGAATCTGCTGTCTCTACCTGGAAGTCTTGAGACAGACATTTCTACCACCCTGGTGGCACACAAATTTAACTTGATTTATAAATTACAGAGAAATGGATGTTTCTTCCAACTCCAAATTTGTGGATAGAACTTGTCCCATATTCACATGCTGTGATGTGTGCATATTCTCATGCCTTTGAGGAAGTCCCATGTGTGTCTCTGTGATGAGGGCATTTTAGGGACATGTGAATATCTCTTAAGCAGAGAATGGCCTTCCTGCCACCTTCCCACCACTGAGCTACCTGATCCCATGAAGGGCATTAGCTTTTATAGTTTCAGCTTCCTCACTGGCAAAGAAAAAAAAATCCTCTTTGCCTTTAGGATGAAGCTGGGCCAGGAAGCTGGTACCCTTCTGTCATCGGCATGCTTAATTTCATGAGTCTGTGAGGTTAGTTGGGAGATGGTTTTCGCCATTTTAAAAAAATTTCCCCTTTTGTGGAAGTTTCCTGTGTCTTCTGGCTGTAATCACAGGTCCTTGTCAGCTCCTTTCCACACCACTGGTCCACGTGCCTAGAGCCTTAGTAAGTTTGTGGCTAATTCAACCTCTGTTATAGCCACAGACTGACCTCCTACTGTGTGACAGGCACTCTGTTACACAGAGGGCTCACAGAGATGAACTAGTCAGGTGCGTGCTGTCCTGGAGCTTGCGAGCCAGCAGGGCAGATCCTGCACTCGCTATCATACCAAGAAATATGTGCTTTGATAGCAGTAAAAATAAAATGCGCTGGGAGGGTGCACAGGGAAGGAGTGATGAATTTTGCCTGGAGGGATGAGGGGAAGCTTCACACACTGACACATGCATCAGTTCTCAAGGGAGACCATGGCTGTTCTAGGCTATGGAAATAATGTTGGTAAAGTGGGCGTGATGGAGAAGGGGAGAGGAGGGAGAGCAGGCAGGAAAATAGTGTGAACATGTGTTGTTATTTTCCTACATGTCAGGAACAGGGATAGGCCGTGAGTGGGTATGGGGTTATCCAGACAGAGGAGAGAAGATTGTTTGGATGAAATTCAGCGACCTGGTTTGAGGCCATGCTTTAGAGTTCGACTGCCTGCTTTCCAAACCTGATTTTATCCCTTACTGACTCTGTGAGCCCAGGCAAGTTGCATAAGCTTTCCGCAACTTACCTGTAAAATGGGAGTGATGACACGAACTTAGCCAACAGATCCACATACATAATTTTTTTTGTAGTAAATAGCACGTAAGATGAGTACTTGAATGTTAGATCGAATTTTACCTGCCTGTCTGTCGTTCTGCCCTTCTGTACAACTATCCACTTCTCTTTATGTCCTGCCTTGTTCTACAAAGGATTCAGCAGGAAGAAAAGATATTGAAGAGCTCTCAGGGAGAGAATGATGAGTTCAATTTTAGACATGATGAGTTTGCTAAGCCAGTGGGACACCCCAGTGGAGAAGTCAAACAGAGATTTCAAAATTTGGTTCTAAATGCTCAGAGAAGAGGTCAGAATTGGAGATATGGATTCGTGAGTCACATGTAAAGTCAAGGGAGGGAGGGAGATTGGAACTGGGGTGGGAGAGAGGGAGAATGTCGAGGACTGAGGCATTATTACCTTGAAGACTCCTCCATTTCAGAGCAGGAAGAAGAGGAGGGGAATGTGTATGAGTGTGCTCAGACTGCCATAACAAAGTACCACACATTGGGTGGCTTAAAAACAGAAATCTATTTTCTCGCAGGTCTGGGGGGCTGGAAGTACAGGGTCAATCTCTGGCAGGGCTGATTACTGGTTGAAGGCCTTCCTGCTTACAGATTTTCAGTGCCCCACTGTCTGACCTAATGAAATTTAATTACCTCCATAGAGGTCCTAGCTCTAATACAGTTACATTGGGGGTTAGAGTTGCAACATAATGAATTTAGGAGGGGATACAATTCAGTCCATAGCAGCAGGGGACTTGGAAATTTGGGAAGAAGAGGTGAGGGAGAACCATGGTATGAAAGGGAAATAGGGAATAGAGAAGCTGGTAAACATACAAGCCCAAGAAATCGAATAATGCAGTAGTAATAGTAGTAATAGTAATACAAAGCATAGTTACAGTACATTGTGCAACTGTGGTCGACAGGGCTCTTTCCATGAGTTATTTCATCATTCCTGCTGTCACCCTGTGCTGCCCGCCCCATTCTAGAGGCCAGGAAACTGAAACTCATGCAAGTTGCATTGTCTGTTGGAGCTCCCCCAGCTGGTGAGTGAGGAAACAGTTCCAAACTTGGATCTCTCATCCTAGGGGATGTGTGTGCCCTTTTCACCCAGCTAAGCTTCCTCTCTAGGTGGAAGGTCCATGTTGAGAAGAGGTCACAGGCTTTGCAGGGGTTTGGGAGGGGTGAGTGGTGGTGCAGGGATGAGAAAGGAGGCTTCAGGCTGCAGGTTGTACAGGGAGATGGGAAAGTTCAGAGAGCAGATGTAACCTGTTGTGTCTAAGACTTTTGTGAGCAATGAAGGGGCACTTTGACATGGCAGTAGGGTACTTGTAGAAAAGATGACTCCATGGCCCAATAACTTTGGGAAAGTGACAATTCTGAACTTACGTGCACCCCCAGATATTTTCTGCTTCACTCCTTATTCTAGCTGCTCCTCTGGCCAACAGCTCTCCATGGATTCTGACTGCAGGCTGGTACCTCATCTCAACCATGCCCCTGTATCTTCCACTGGCTGCCATCACCATCGGTCCCTACTGTGAACCCACACAGGCTGGTGGATAAGTGATTCCTTTTTCTCCCCTCATTACAGGCAATCCTGAAATACAGCACACACAGAAGTCAGGACTGGCCCTGTCTGGTGGCCACCAGCTTAGTGACCAGCCTCGTTTTTCCTCTTGGCTTTCCCTGCCTTTTCCCCCATGTCCCTTTGTCATGCTCCCTGGGTTTGCACTTCCTAATAAAATAATAGCATGTAAGACCTCTGCCTTGGGCTCATTTTCTTTTCAAAATGAGGCTAAAAGTCCCAAACTAAAATACCCATTCCTCTGGAGAGTCACAGTATATATAAACATAATATATTTTCTGAGAATTCTTCCAGAAACTTCTCTGCATGATCCAGAGGGCTCTAAACTCATTATATTTTGAGGCTTAAAAATAATGTTAGACTAATTCAACTTTTAGGATTATAGTGTTCCAAAGAACACAGATTAAGTTTAGCTTTACATTCTTATAAAGAGCCAGATATTAAATATTTAGTATTTTCAGGCCATAAGATCTCTGCTCAACTATTCAACTCTGCCATTGTAGCACAAAAGTAGGCATGCCGAATGCAGAAACAAATGGACATAGCTGTGTTCCAATAAAACTTAATTTATAAAAATCAGGTGGCTGGCTGAATTTGACTTGTGGGGCACTGTTTGTGTCTGTCCCTCTGCTAAGAGAAACACAACAGTGACTAGAAAGAGAGAAGGAGGTTGGTCGCTAGTCCAGAACAAACAGTAGAGCTGGAATAAGGAAAAAAATACGAGAAAGGTGAGTGGCATCTGGGTGGCTTGATCGGTTAAACATCTGACTCTTGATTTCAGCTCAGGTCATGTCTTGGGATTGTGAAGTTGAGCCTCACATTGGGCTCCATGCTCAGTGGGGAATCTGCTTAGGATTCTCTCTCTTTCCCTCTGCCCCACCCCCTGTTCATGCTGTCTCTCTCCCTCTCTTTTTTTCTCTAAAATAAATAAGTAAATCTTTCAAAAAAAAAAAAAAAACAAGGAAGTTGAGGGTATTCTCTTACTGATGAATGGCTCTCAGTTTTCTTCTCATGCCCTCTGCATTTTCTCGTTTTTGTTAGTATTACAAGCAGGGAGCACATCCTCTACTTAACCCATAATCTGTTTTACATGATCAAGGTAGGACAGGTGTTCAGAGTCAACCCTTGGCTCCTCTTCCCTTGGCGGTGACATATGCACAGCATTTTGGGAGTCCTGCACCCAGAAACATCAGGGGTAAATGAAATCTTATCATTCTTGGCTATCACTGGCATTGATCTTTGGCTCTGTCACCTTGAGCATGCTGTTTGTCAGTATAATGTATCTTGAGGATATCTGTGGTGCCAGGCCAAATGGGAAGGGGCCCAAGATCTTTGCCCCCCCTCACGCTAGAGCCACGGACCCCTGTAAAGACACCTGTCTCATACAGAGTATCAAGTGTGTCTAGTGTATCCTAATTCTTAACATTATTCTTTCTATAGTCAAGATAACAGGAATACATCATGAGGCTGCTTCCAACTGAGATATATGAGGCTAGAGAAGAGGAGTAAATGGAGGAGAGGAGGAAAATTCACAGGTAGGTGGTATCTGCTGATACCAGGCCTCTTGGCAGGCACTTTATATATGCTCTCACATGTAATCCTCTAAGTCCTCGAGTGGGTGTCATTGTTTTTATCTTTCCTAAGAATCAGAGAGGTTAGGTATCTTGCCCAAAGTTATGTCACTAACATAAGGGGCCTCCAGAAATAAAATCCCAGACAGGCAACACTGAAGGCAATTTTTGCCTTATCACACTGAAGCATAACTCCTATTTAGCAAGTCTGCCCATGACCTGCAGCTGGAATGTCCAAGGCACCATGGTCAGTCTTGTCCACAAGTCAAAGAGTAGGATGCTGCCATCAAGAATAGACATGCTCTGAAATTTCAGTGTGAAACCGGATATGCTAGTCATTATACTGCAGTATGAGAGGAGCTGTGTCTCCACCCAGTACTAACATTAGGAGGCAGGTGCTTAGAGCTGGAATGCTCCTGTGCCCAGAGGTCCACTGAAGGACTTAAAGATTAACAAAATTCAGGAGCTCTTGGTACCGGTAAGTGGTAGGGAGCCCTGCCAATTATTCAGCAGCCTTGAGCATCCATTAGTGACAGAAATGAAATAGGGTGTCTTTGCGCTGAGCTCAGTGTGTATTATGGGTCTTTTCAGTCCCATAGTCCTCTGTTCCTGGTAGCTGAGCCAACTTATCTGCTCCTTGCAGCTCCTCTTAGGGCCCAGTCAACCTTGGAGAGGGATCTGCAGACGGGCAGCAGAGGGGTGTCCATGAAACGATTTGCCTACTGGACCAGTAGAGAGCCAAATGTTTTTTTCTAAAGATTTTGTTTGTTTATTTGAATGAGAAAGAGAGAGAGAGAGAGAGAGAGAGAGAGAGAGAGAGATATTGAGAGAACAAGTGAGAGGAGGGGCAGAATAAGCAGAGTCCCTGTAAAGCAGGGAGGCCATCACAGGACTTGATCCCAGGCCCCTGGGATCATGACCTGAGCCAAAGACAGATGCTTAAACGACTGAACCATCCAGGTGCCCTAGAGAGCCAAATTTATGGAAGTGCTCCCAACCAGCTTTTTCCTTATAGGCTGTATGAGAATGTTTGCATGATTTATTGTTGAAATAAGTTATTTGGGATCATCTGACTGAGCCCAGGACTGACCAAACTTGAAAGGGACACAGAAGAACCCATGTATGAGGTGGGCAGAAGGCAGGCCCACTATCACTGTGATGATGGCTGACTTGTAATTCCGATTGTTCTGCTGGAGTAGTAGACATCAAATTTGATCACATCTGCTCTCTTGGGGAAGGTATATGCTGGGGAGCTCCCAGAAAGGATTTTACTTAACCTCAGATTCTTTTTTTTTTTAATTAAATTAATTTATTTATTTTCAGAAAAACAGTATTCATTATTTTTTCACCACACCCAGTGCTCCATGCAATCCATGCCCTCTATAATACCCACCACCTGGTACCCCGACCTCCCATTCCCCCACCACTTCAAGCCCCTCAGTTGTTTTTCAGAGTCCATAGTCTCTCATGATTCATCTCCCCTTCCAATTTCCCCCAACTCCCTTGTCCTAACACCCCTTGTCCTCCATGATATTTGTTGTGCTCCACAAGTAAGTGAAACCATATGATAGTTGACTCTCTCTGCTTGACTTATTTCACTCAGCATAATCTCTTCCAGTCCAGTCCATGTTGCTACAAAAGTTGGGTATTCATCCTTTCTGATGGAGGCACAATACCCCATAGTGTATATGGACCACAACTTCCTATCCATTCGTCCGTTGAAGGGCATCTTGGTTCTTTCCACAGTTTGGCGACTGTGGCCATTGCTGCTATAAACATTGGGGTACAGATGGCCCTTCTTTTCATGACATCTGTATCTTTGGGGTAAATACCCAGGAGTGCAATTGCAGGGTCATAGGGAAGTTCTATTTTTAATTTCTTGAGGAATCTCCACACTGTTTTCCAAAAAGGCTGCACCAACTCGCATTCCCACCAACAGTGGAAGAGGGTTCCCCTTTCTCCACATCCTCTCCAACACATGTTGTTTCCTGTTTTGTTAATTTTGGCCATTCTAACTGGTGTAAGGTGATATCTCAATGTGGTTTTAATTTGAATCTCCCTGAGGGCTAGTGATGATGAACATTTTTTCACGTGTCTGATATCCATTTGTATGTCTTCATTGGAGAAGTGTCTGTTCATATCTTCTGCCCATTTTTTGATATGTTTTCCTGTTTCCTGTGTGTTGAGTTTGAGGAGTTAATTATAGATCCTGGATATCAACCTTTTGTCTGTACTGTCATTTGCAAATATCTTCTCCCATTCCGTGGGTTGCCTCTTTGTTTTTTTGACTGTTTCCTTTGCTGTGCAGAAGCTTTTGATTTTGATGAAGTTCCAAAAGTTTATTTTCACTTTTGTTTCCTTTGCCTTTGGAGACATATCTTGAAAGAAGTTGCTGTGGCTGATACTGAAGAGATTACTGCCTATGTTCTCCTCTAGGATTCTGATGGATTCCTGCCTCATGTTGAGGTCTTTTATCCATTTTGAGTTTATCTTTGTGTATGGTGTAAGAGAATGGTCGAGTTTCATTCTTCTACTTATAGCTGTCCAGTTTCCCCATCACCATTTATTGAAGAGGCTGTTTTTTTCCCATTACATATTTTTTCCTGTTTTGTCAAAGATTAATTGACCGTAGAGTTGAGGGTCCATATCTGGGCTCTCTACTCTTTCCAATGGTCTTAACCTCAGATTCTTTAAGAGTGTGTAACCTCTTTCTGGCTTCAAAGCCAGCTTGGTAGATGGCAGTAGATCAGGGGGGCTATGGCTAAGCAGGTGACTTCACATGCTATTTGTAGCAAACCTCTGTTGTCGGAGATGACTGTAGTATGTCTAATTAGACATTGCAGGGACATACGACAAGATGGGGCAGAATCTGGGGGCACTCTGCCCTTGATCAAAGCCTTTTGGTGAGCTTGTCTTGTGGTCTCGACCGTCCACTTCCCTTGTCTGAGAACCTGGAGTAGATCCTGACCCTGACACACTGGGTTTGGGCCTCTAACATCTGCAGCCAGTTCTCCCATTTTGGCTGACACATCAGTTGGCTTTTGGTTCCTGACTGCCCTGGCTGTGCTGTGTTAATGACTGATCTTGGACTCTGTGTTGACTTGGACTCCCAGTCCTAGTGGGAGATGTTGATGGAATATCTCTGTAAGTTGTTAAATGGAAACCATGACCCATGGCTCTGCATCACCATGAGATCAGTGACTGTCTAACTGATAGTTCCCAGTAACACCTATTGAGCATACTGGCTGGGCAGCAGATATGATATACTCGAAAATAGTACAGGATGGGGGCCAGGAGGAAGTAATAAAGCAATGACGAGGCATCCTCCTGACCAAAGTTCTTTAGCAGAGAGAAATCTAACAGGGTCACTGGGAGCTCCTGCCCATGGGTTCATCTCACTTAAGTGTATATAGATGTCCAATAGCAACTCTAACTATAATAGGTACAAACTGGAAATAATCCAAATGTCCATCTGTAGATGGATGTGTACAAATTGTGGCATATCCATTCAATGGAATACTTCTCTGCAATAACATGAGGAAAATACTGAGCTGTGCAATGCCTCCAATAAATCTATAACTAATTATATTGAGTGAACGTTGCCAGACTCCCTCCTCCCTTAAAGAGTACGTGGTTTATAATGCAAACTAATCTTTGGTGAGAAAAGCAGATTGGTGCTTGCCTGAGGGTGGGGAAGGGCTGGAGGAAGGAATTATAAAGGGGCAGGAGGAAACTTTGGGGGATGTTGAATATGTTCATCATCTTGATTGAGGTAGGTCAATTATGCAATAATTTTTTAGGAATAGCAACTTTGGAGCAGACTTCCTTGACCGCCATCTGTCCCCATAGCTATTTACAGCACTTCTTTCCCCCTGCCTTCTCTAGGAGACTTCGCCAGGCCAGCACTCGGATCATCTGTTTCTCACCACATCCTAACGGTGTCTGGCCCTTATGGAGGAATAAATAACTACTTGCTTGTTGAGGAATGAAAAGGCATGAGCTTTAGTGTTAGGTGTATCCATGTTTGGATTGGGGTTGACACCCACGTGTGTATTTAGGAGGATTACTCTGAGCCTTTGTTTATTTATAAATTAGGCATAACCTCCCTCACAGAGTCATTTGAGGATTAAGTGTGAAAATGTTTGTGATATGCTCAGCCACAGTATCTGACACACAGAAATCCCTTTCCTGCTCTAATCTGTCTTAACTAGAGGCTCAGAGTCTCCCTCATGGGGGTAGTAATGAGAGGGCCCCTGTCTACAGAGGAGACATAGAACAATATTCTAGACGAAATGTGCCCAGAACAGTGGAGCTTTGTGGATGGTTTCTTCCCTTTCCTGCATGAGGCTATTACTCTGGGAGTGTCATAGTGAGAAGGGGGGCTGGTGGTGGTTCCTCTACAGTGTGCAGCAGGTGTGGTAGGGAAGCAACCAAAGCCAAAGCTTTCTTAGAAACACTAAATTATTCAGGAGTCAGTATTAACTCTTGGGAGCCAGTGGACCCACCATGAATCTTTTGAGGGTCACTGTTCTGACTTTCCAGGACTCGTGTTCCCTGAAGTGGCAGATTGGGTTTCTGAGTCACCTCCAGCCCTGGTGACCTCAGGTCTGTAGGGGCAGGTTGTACCTGGGTTTAGAATCCTAAGGCTGAGCAAGGTCTTGGGAATATGCACATTCCTGAGGAAGCTGGAGTGGCAGCGGGATGGAGGGCAAGGAGAGGCTGAGCCAGGTGAGAATGGAGAGGAGGGCACTGGGGATTTGGAAGGAATATTACTGAACATCTTTGGCAGGCCACATTCCAATAGGCACCTCTGAGTTCCTGCTGGCTCTCTCCCCAGGATCACCAGGGATAGCAGTTGGCCTGGGAAGCCTCACCTCTAGGTCAGTGACATTTTTTCAGGATGTCTCCTCTTCTCCTGGTGAGCCCTCTGCATCTTATGACCTTCAACTCAGTATTTTGGCACTTCTGGTCCTCCCCTATATCCAAGTTCAATAGAGAGATAAACACTCCATATTATATAGGTTCTTACGTAGACCTGCTGGAGAAAAATGTAAAAGAATTATGAGACAAAGTGTTTCTGAGTATTCTGAGACCCAGGTAAATACTGGCTCATTCTGTTTAATAGATAAGGAAAACCAGATTGATGAAAAGGTATTACATGACTTACTCCCAGAGCAGTTACACTTTTAGACCCTTGTGCCTTCAGCAATAAGTCCTGAATAACTTTGTGAATTTCACTCTTAAGTAGAAGGACAGAGAGGGTTTCCTTGGGGGCTTCCATTTGAGAAAGGACTCAAAAAAGGTACCATAGAGGGTTATGACTTAGACAAGAAATAGAAAGGACATAATAGATTGAGTCTAATGTGTTTATTCTGTTAAATCGTTGAAGAAAAGGTATCTGATTACCCTTAGAAATAGGTGCAAATGGATTCATTGGCAAGGAAGAGTCATATTAAAACTAAATGAAAGCAAGATTGGCTGTAAGTAGTTTCCTGAAAGCCATCAGGCCCATGCCTGTTTGAAAACAGAGGACTCCATAGTCTGGGCTGTTGCATTCTTCCTTTGGTAATAGCACCTCTGTTTGCCTTAGGAATACCATCCCTCCTCCATTCTTGCCCACACTGTTTGGGTGAGACTGTCTCTGAGGGTGAGTGCATGGTAGAGGCTAGCCATTTAGGGTATTTTTCTTTTGGCTTGAGCAATTGATTCTGGAGTAGGTAGAGGATCCTGGTTGGTTCAGGGAGCTTGATCCTGGGATGTTTATTAGATTTACTGAGAATGGGAAATTCCATTTCTGCTGGAATGGCTGATCTGGTCTGACTGGAGCTACCAGGGTCATCCTGTCACCAGCTAGTGGGGGCTAGTGAAGACGGAACCTCACCCAGGAGGAGGCAAAGCTAAGAAGCCTGGGACAGGGGACGAGGTATGTGTGTATATGTGTGTGTGCATGTGCTTTGTGTGTGTGTGTGTGAGAGAGAGAGAGAGAGAGAGAGAGAGGGAAAGAGAGGATAGAGGGAGATGAGGAGGAAAAGAAGGAGAGGAAAGAGGGAGAGGGGAAGGTGTGGGAAAGGAGTGGAAGAGTGGGGATCAGATATTTTACTAATATAATACCATTATTTAAATTCTTGGAGTTAGCTGTTCCTGAAGCCAGAAATACCCTGGGATAGTTCGGTAAGATTAGGCAACCTACCCCTTTCTTCTCCTAAATTATTATTGAAGTATAACTTATATACAGAAAAATGTACAGAGAATAAGTGTATAAACTGATGAATTTTTACAAACTTAACATGTATGTTCCAAGAACTAAGATAAAAGGGAAAGCAGCAGTTTACAAAAACCTAAGCAACACTTTTGTTCTCTGTTCCAGTCACTGTTCTGATATACTCTAATGATAATGTACAGGTTATGTTTCCCCTTATTGTACTTTATACGGATAGAAATAATCTGGCTTTTTTGGTTCAACATCACATTTGTGAAAGTCACATCTATTCTTCCATTTAGTTGTGGATGGGTTATTCACACTCCTGTATAGTATTCCACTCATGCATTCTACTACTGATAGCTGTTCAAGTTGTTTCGCTGTTGACACTCTAGTACATATCCTTTGGTGAGTACCTGTAGACTAGAATGTTCATAGCACCATGTAAACACAGGCCCCCCACCTTGTTTCCATTGGAACTATGCTTAGAACAGAAATAGCTGTGCTACTGGATGTGACATATATAGCTTTGCTGCTGCTTTCTAAAGTGTTTCTACCAATTTATTTCCCACCAGCTGTGTGAAGACATGTGATTGTTTCACATCCACAGTTACACTTGGGAATGTCCATCTTTTTCATTTACCCATTCTCATGAGTTGTCATGCTATTACACTGTGTGGGTGCTTATAGTCTTTTTCATTTCTAAAAATTATGATATAATTTAGATTCAGTAAAACACAAATCCAAAGAGTACAGTTTGATGGGCTCTGGCAAATGTATGAAGCCATGTAACACGAATCTATTGAGATATAGAATATTTTCCAAAGTTCCCTCTTGTCCCTTCCCAGTTAATATCTGCCCTCGGCCACAGGGGCATTCTGGTTTTTTTCAGCACTCTGAGGAATGAGATGGATGGACAGTCTCCAGCTATTTTTAGTGTCCACTTCAGCTTTTGAAATGAGGTCACAATCTTCTCAGGGCATGCTGGCCAATGACTGAAGAAGTCAGGGGTAGCCGAGGTCATGCTGTTTATGGGCTTCAGCCAGTGACTGAGTAAGTAGTCGTACAAGAGCCTAGACATTTCTGCCTCATTGGCACCCCTCCAACACCCTGTCTTTGCTTTGGAGCTCCCTGCAGAGCTGGCAGAGACTCTGTCACATTGGCCTTGCCATCGGACTGCTTTCTTTTTATTTTATTTTATTTTATTTTTATTTTTATTTTTTTCAGTGTAACAGTATTCATTGTTTTGCACCACACCCACACCCAGTGCTCCATGCAATCCGTGCCCTCTCCAATACCCACCACCTGGTTCCCCCAACCTCTTACACCCTGTGCCTTCAAAACCCTCAGATTGTTTTTCAGAGTCCATAGTCCTTCATGGTTCACCTCCCCTTCCAATTTCCTTCAACTCCCTTCTCTCCATCTCCCCTTGCACCGGACTGCTTTCTTATCCCAGTTCTTCTTCCTTGCTTTAACCATAGGTTTTATTCCCCAGTACATCTTTAGAATTTCTATCTTCATCTCAGTGACTGCTTTCTAGAGAACTCTAACTGGCCCTGTGGTTCCAAGAGAACAATCAGTAAGGTAGAGTTTTAGATGAGGTCACTGCCCAGTTGGCAATGCCACCCCATCCCAGGGAATCAGTGGATCACAGAAAGGCTCTGGCATGAAGTCATAGTCCGATTGTTAAAACTTCAGTGTGGTAACCTGGTGCCACAGTGTAGGAGAATGCACTGATCAGTATGAAGATCCGGGTGTCTGGAATACATGGGTGGAATGATAAACATCAGGATAATGGAATTGAGTGGTTGTTACTAAGTTTCATTGACACTCTATAGATAGATAATGAAAGGCTGAGAGCAATTAATTAGCAGTTGAATATTGAATTCTAGAGCCGGAGGATCTCTTTCATAGGAAGAAGAAAAGCTCTTTTTTCATGCAGTGAACAATGAAAAATCTGAATATCAACCCAAGATCTACTAGAGTGGCTATATTTCAAAGATGGCTTAATGCTCAACCAAAGCGGCTCTTTTATGCTGAGGTCAGGTCCCTGGCTGGGAAATTCTAGGACTCTGACCCATGGGATAGGGACAATCTGGATGAATTCCCTCAAAGAATTTTCTTCCTCAGACTTCTATAAATCTTCTGATGTTGTAGGTGTGCCTTAGCACTTTCTATTAAGAGCTACTACCCACAATCCCACTGTGGGCTGGGAGTACAGAGCTCTTTCCCCAATAAGGTCACAGTTGTCCCTTTAGGACATGACATACTTCCTCTCCCGGCTGCCAAGCTTATCAGCAGCATTGAGTTGCAGCATAATCCAATAGAGGATATGCTGAGCCTCAGAAAGAAGGCAAGTATTTATACCTAAGGGAATTGAAGATCCTAACCAGTGGCTGGGGGAGTATCTGTGAGACTGGGTTCTAAATGTGCTCAATCAAAGGGGCAAGAGCGTGATATTGGAATAAGGGACAGAGGGTTTGATACCCTGGAAAGAATGTAGAGGTTGGGGCAACGTTGTTGTGAAGATGATTCTTCAAATCTGGAAAAACCAATGGCCCACATTGAGTGATGTCGAAATGCCTGAATTTTTGTGCCAGATGGTCTAGGCAGGGATTCAAAGATTAAGACCTGGGCATGCTGGAATAGACATATTATCTGAGGCTAATGGACCACCAGAGGATTATATTTTCTCAGAAGGCCTTGGAATGCACTTACTGAGAAGTTCCATTCTAGCCCTCCTCTACAGGCTGGGGCCAATGGCTGGAGAGGCTGTCACAGATTGCGGCTCACTAATAGCTATGGGAATGATAGCCCTTCCCTTCCCCACAAAGCTGGAGAGGCCAGGTGATGGTGCTTAGCTATCAGAAGTGGGTGTGTAGGTGTGAAGGAGAGCAGAGTGGCGGCGAACATAATGGTTGGCAGGGTCGGAGGGGCAACCACGAAGACTTGGTTTGCAAAAAGAGTTGAATATGGCTATTAGAACATGGCGTCTCTAGGGCTAAAATCCTTGGGCAGCCAAAAAGGGGCTAATTGACCTCGATAATCAGAACATAAGAATGAAGAAGCAGGAGGCTGATAGTGTCATTGCAATAAAAAGCTCCAATTTTTTCTCAATTTCTGGACCTGCAACAACTTTTAGACCTGGAATCCCTTTATTGAAGAGGCCAGACCACCAGGGAAAGAACTGCAATACTACAAGTAGGCATTGTGATCAATTCTATACACATTTCCAAATGTCTATGGCCATTTCCTGAGGGACTATACTCTGAAGAAAGGGAAATACCCAAGCATTTTGGGAAATTTTGACTTGACACTGATACCTCAATACCCCAAACCTCATCCTAGTTCCCCTTTAGAAGAGGGGCATCCAGCATGGAAGAGGCACAAATCTACCAGTTAGACAAAATTACTCAGCCAGCTGATGCTAATTTTGTTTGTGCCTGGTGCGATGCTGGCACACAAATGAAGTGGCCTCAGTGGCAGAGATATGGAGGCTATATAAGACCCTAATATTATGCAGATTTGACATGGCCATTCCAGCTACTGCTGCCTCCGAATGTCCAATCTGCCAGCAGTAAAGACATATATTCTATAGTTGGGTTAGCACTATTCCCTGAAAGGATCTATTATCTATGGGGTAACAAGTTGACTCCATTAGTCCCCTCTACTCTTTAAGACCCAGAATTTTATTCTTCCAAGAACAGATAACCTATTCTGGTTGTAGATTCATATTTCTAACCCATGAACCTTAGCCAGAACCATTATCCATGGATTCCATATACTGTAACACTTGACCAAGGAAACAGCTTTATTGTCAAAGAGGTGTTAAGTAAGTCCATGGCCATAGGATTCACTAGTTGTATTTATATATCTTGCCACCAGGAGCTACCAGCAGGAATTTTGAATCACCAGTTCAAGAGGAATGCTCTAAACAGATGGGGCACTCTCATCCAGAAAGTGGCACATGCATTGAAGCAGAGACTTTTATGTGATGCTCTATTCCAATACTCAACAATTAATGAGTATAGATAACAAGGTGTGGGAGCAAGAGTGGTCCTATGTGATTTCATTGCCAGTGGTCCACTGCAGAAACTTGAGCTTCCCATGCGCAGCTCTCAAGTCTGGAGTGTTGGAGGTCAACCAGAAACTATGGCTGGCTGTTCAGACCCCCTGGGTTCCTTGCATCCATAGCTAGCAGGCAAAGAGGGGAGTTATCATCCCCCTTTTTTTGCTGGCACATGGGTGACTCCATTGGTTAAGCATCTAACTCTTGATTTCGTCTCAGGCCATGATCTCAGGATCAGGGGATCAAGCCCTATGTCAGGCTCCACACTCAGTGGGGAGTTGGCTTGAGGATTCTCTCTCCCTTTCCCTCTGCCTCCCACCCCTCTCTGGTTCATGCATGCACTCTCTCTCTATCTCTATCTCTCTCTAATAAATGAATAAATGAATAAATAAAATCTTAAAAGTTAAAGCTTCTGTTGTCCCATTGGGGTGAGAGCTGAGGGCAAAAGGAACTTAGCGTGGATAGTAGAGATGGAAGCTGATGAGTACTGGCTGCAGCCTTAACATCAGCTTAAATGATGGAGTCTGCAATTTGTCCCACTATCCTCCGTCTTCTGGGTTTCTTCTTAGGAAGAGGGGCTGGCCAGATCCCTGGAAGAAGTGCTCCCTGAGCATGTGTGGATGAGTGAATGTGCGGGCGGGCAGGCAGACAGTGATAGATGTGGAGGCGTGCCACTCTTTCGTCATACAGAAAGAACTTGCTGTCCAGCTGACAAGAGTGTGTCACCTTCAGAATTTGCCTGTGCATAGTTTAAAAAGTCAGACTATGGAGGGATAATATCTAGTGTATAATGTGTATAATATATAATATATGCAATATATATACAAATACAATATAAGGTATTTACTATATACATAACATATAATATAATGTATAATGAAGTATACATTAAATTAAAACTCTTTAGTTAAACTTTTGTCAGTTTTGACTTTCTCTTATCCTACCTTCTAGGTCCATCCATTTTGTTACATTCTTTTATATGGCTGAGTAATTTTTCCATGGTGTGTGTGTGTGTGTGTGTGTGTGCGCATGCGTAGCTCTCAAGCTACAAAAAGACACGGTGTGTATCACATCTTCTTTATCCATTTATCTATTGATGGACAATAAATATAAATAAATATCTTAGCTGTTGTAAACAATGCTGCATAAACCAGATTGTTTTCTTAGTGAGTTTTCATATAAGAGTTCTTCATATATTTCAGATGCAAGTCCTTTATCAGATATGTGTTTTGAAAATATTTTCTGCCACCTTTTCTGTGTTATATATTTTTAGTCTTAACTGTCTCTTTTGCAGTACAGAAGTTACTAATGTTAATGACATTCTACTTAACAATTTCTTCTTTAGTGGATTGTGCTTTTTAGTGTTTTAAATAAAAAGCCACCACCAAATCTAAAGTCACCTAAATTTTTCCTGTTTTCTAGAAGTGTTATGATTTTGTGCTTTTCATTTCTATGATCCATTTTGAATTAATTTATGTGAAATGTGTAAGGTCTGTCTAAATTGGTTGATTGCTTACATGTGTATGTCTGGTAGATTCAGTACCATTTGTTGAAAAGGCTATATTTTCTTCAC
Organism: Mustela nivalis; assembly: GCF_964662115.1. Taxonomy (NCBI): domain Eukaryota; kingdom Metazoa; phylum Chordata; class Mammalia; order Carnivora; family Mustelidae; genus Mustela; species Mustela nivalis. The sequence continues at coordinate 143,643,992 of NC_139021.1, forward strand.
TGAATTACCTTTGCTCTCATGTCAAAGATCAGTTGACTATCCTTGTGTGTGTGTGTGTGTGTGTGTGTGTGTGTGTGTTTTCTTGGCTTTGTCTTCGGTTTCAATTATTTACTTATGTAGTCTTTTACCACACTATCTTGAGTACTATAGCCTTATAGTGAGTCTTGAAGTTGGGTAATATTGCCTATTCTGGGTATTTTGTCTTTCATAAACATTTTAGAATTACTGTTGATGGGATTGTGATTGGAATTGCACTGAATCTATAGATAAGGTTGGGAAGAACTGACATTTTGGCAATATTGAATCTTTCTATCTGTGAACATAGAATATATTTTCATTTATTTAAATCTTTTATTTCTTTCATCTGGGCTTTATAGTTTTACTTTTATTGATTTTATATGTATCTTGGTAGATTTGTTTTTAAGTTCTTAGTTTTTTTGTGCTATTGTATATGACATTGTATTTTTAATTTTAAATTCCAATTGTTCACTGCCCTTATATAGAAAGGTGCTGTTGTTGCAGCACCTGGGTGACTCAGTGGGTTAAAACCTCTGCCTTTGTCTCAGGTCATGGTCTCAGAGTCCTGGGATCAAGTCCCACATCGGGCTCTCTGCTCAGTGGGAAGCCTGCTTCCTCTTCTCTCTCTCTCTCTCTCTGCCTGCCTCTCCACCTACTTGAGATATCTGTCAAATAAATAAATAAAATCTTAAAAAAAAGAGAAAGTAATAGACTGTTGTATATTAATCTTGTATCCTGCAACCTTGCTGTAATCACTTATTGGTTCCAAGAGATTTTTGGTTGATTCTTTGAGATTTTCTACATAGATGGTTATGTCATCTGCAAACAAAGACAATTTTATTTCTCCCTTCTCAATGTATACTTCCAAATTCCTTTTCTTGTGTTATTGCATTAGCTAGGGCTTCCAGTGTGATGTTGAATAGAAGCGATGACAGGGGATATTTTTCCTATTCCTTATCTTAATGGGAAAGTATCTGGTCTCTCACCACTAACTATGATATCTGTAGATATCTATCTATAGATAACAGATAACTATCTATCTGTAGATTTTTTTTTTTGTAGATGGTCTTTATCAAGTTAAAAAAATCTACCTTTATGCCTAGAGAATCATCAACAAGTGGCATGCGTGTGAAGTGTCAACAGGAACTTTTCAGGGAAAAGATGAGCTAGGTGGGACCTGCAGAGGGAGATGGCACAGTGGAAATCTCCTGGAGTGTAGGTGGGCAACAGAGGGCTGGCAGGAGGCATTTGGGTACCTGTATGGATAGGAAGTCTTCAGGTGTTCTGTAGGTGGGAGGCCTTCATGTACTGGTAGAGGTAGACAACCCCAGCTCTGCTGACAGGCATTCAAATGTAAGTGAAGGAAAGACGTCTACAGGACATTAATTTCTATGTCAAGAGGACAGTGGAAATACTACTGCTAGACTGACAGCAATAGGTGACCAAATGTTCACATGTTCTGGCCTGTGACTAGAAAAGAGCTCCACCAGATGTGCACACACTTACATCCTCATCCCTTTCCCTCTACATAGCAGCCTAAAGTCTCAGGAGAGTGCCTCCCCCCTGCACTGTCCCTCCAGTGTCCTCTACTAAGAAAGTTGAACATCATGTTCACTTTAAAGGAAAAATGCTTAAATTAGTTATTTTATCACAGAATACAGAGTAGAGGGTAAAGTTGGTGATTAGATGTAATAAATTGACAGCTACATGCTTTCTTTCCCCTAACATAAGTATTGAATGGTAAAATTTATCTACAAATACAGTATATTGCACAAGCCTTGGTATGTTCTGTTTTCATTTTCATTCAAGTCATCATATTTTCTGATTTCTTTTATGATTATGATTTCCATAGTCATTAGAATCATTATTCTCTGTAAATAATGCATTGCTTGTCTGTGACTGTCAAAGTTCTGTTCTCAGTAGTTTGATCATATATTCAGCATGGATTTCTCTGGGTTTCTCCTACTTGGGATTTGTTGAACTTCTTACGTCTGTAGGATTATGTTTGTTGCCAAATAGAAAGTTTTTAGCCATTATTTCTTCAGATTTTTTTTCAGGTATACATTTTTTCTTCTCTCCTGGACCTCCAATGACAGACTGTTAATTAATCCCACATATCCCCGAGGCTCTGTGAATTTTTTCAATGTATTATCCCCTGTTGTTCACATTGAATAATTTTTATTTGTCTATCTTTGAGCTTGCTTTCCTTCCTTCCTTCCTTCCTTCCTTCTTTCTTTCTCCATCATCTCCATTCTGATATGGAGATGTGAGTTTTTTAAATTTCTTTTCATTTGTTTCATGAATGTTTGTACTGGTTGCTGGAACATTTTTATAATAGATGCTTCAAATTTTTTGTCACATAGTTTTAATATCTGTTTTATCTTGGCATTAGAATGAACTGATTTTTGCCACCTATGATTTGGTATTTTTCTGGTTCTTTTGTATGTTGAATAATTTTGAGCTTTATCCTGGACACCTTGAATATATTGTGAAGCTCTGGATCTTAAAAAAAAAATCCTATGGAGACTGTTATTTTTGTTTTAGCAGGTAACCAACCTCTTTAGGTTCAGTCTTCACGTCCCTGCCCATCTTCAGTGAGCTCTGGTTTCAAAGTTAATTCAGTTTTCAAAGCCTTTTCAGTGTTCCTTGGCACTATTGCACATGTCTGCCGCCTAGTGGTCAGTTTGAGAGCTGGGCAATGATGTTTGTTAGTCCCTTTCTCAAATTTTTTGATAGATTGATTAAAATCTGATCTGCTCATGAACAGTATCAGGGTAAGTCCAGGAATTAATAAACTGCATTGGGTGTCTCTTTCCTTAGCTCTTCCCTTTCTGCAATTTCTTGCCTGTTACTTTCCAGCTTTCCAGTTCCATGGGGCTTCCCATTTATTTTTTGTTTATTTATTTATAAGAAAGATATCTTTATTTAAAAGCAAGGGGCGAGGGGCAGAGGGAGTGAGAAACCCAAGCAGACTCTGTGTGAGTGCACAGCCTGACAAGGGGCTCCATCTCCTGACCTCAATCTGGACCTGAGCCAAAACCAAAAGTCAGAGGCTCAACTGACTTTGCCACCCAGGCATCCCTGTGGCTTCCCTTTTTAATCCTTAGGCCAGAATGCTGGGGCTTTTACCCTACCCTGCTTCTTCAACTGCTGCTTCTAGAGACAAGCAGCAGGAAGGCAGGGGGAGGGAAAAAAAAAAAATTAAGAGAGTTTGACCCGTTTTCTTGGGACCAGAGCTCCATGGCCTACAAAACAGGGCTCCATTTCTCAGCATTTTGGTTTCTGTGGGCTCCTGTGGCCATCACAAGGAGATGGCTTAAGGCTGGAATACCAGTCAATGGAAGAAAAAAGAAGAAAATCAGTCCCAGAGGATTTCTACAGTTTCCCTGAACATTTGGAATTTTTTTTTTTTTTTCTGCTTAGTGAGCTGAACTAAAGGGTCTTCCCTGCAGCTCTTCCTATACCTTGGGGCCCAGTTTGGGAACGAAGGTCTCCCTCTCCCCGCCCCCGAGCCCCCCACCTAGGCTGATGAAAGGTCAGAGTAGATAAAAAGATATATTTACCACCAGTTTGGTGGCACTTTGAATTCTGGCCTTCTTCCTCAGCTGCCTGTTGTTTAGCTTTCAGATTTCTTGAGTAACTGCTCCATGCATTGTCAGGTTTTTAGCAGCATTCAGTGGGAGAGACAGGGTGGACTATGCTTGTCTGTCTTATCCAGAAGTGTAACTCCTTTATTGAATTTTTTATTACAGCAATTCCATGTTTTGTTTACTTTCAAGATGTCCTTTTGTTCCCAAACCTTTTATTTTCTTTGCTTTCTTTTTTCTTTTAATAGTATGTAATATTAATAAAATTCCTTCAACCAGGTAAAGGCTGAGTATGAAAAGAGAAGCCCTTTATAATTTTAAAAATAATGTTTTTTTTTCCTCTTGAAGAGATTTGCTACTGTCTTTTTTATTTGCATTGTAATATTTCTGGGGTTTTCTATTTTTTTAATAGTTCATTTACTACTATCTCCTAGTGGGGCTATAATATTAGAAATGGCAAAAACATTGATGGTACCTATCTTTCTGTCTGTGTACAGTTGTGTTTATATCTCATGGATTGTGATATTCAGTTTTATAGATTTTACCTTTTCTGCCATAATAGGCTATTGAAGTGTTCTTTATTTTCTTGTATTTTAGGAGGCTAATGCTTAGTTTTAGGTTTTTGGATGGTATTAATGTCTGTCCTGAGAATAAAATCTATAAATTTTTTCTTTCTTAAGTGTATTAGAATATTCTTCATATATTTTTTTTTCTTTTCATATAGCATCTGTGGATACTGTGAGGAAAACTTGATTTTTGTGATTCTGGGGCAGTAAGCTGGTATCAGTTAATAATATCTAGATTATTATCTATTTAATTTCTTTACCTCCTTAACGAGGCTGTGATCACCTTGAGGGCAGGAGCAAATGGCTTCTTGATTTTTGTATTCCCATCATCCAGAAGAGCCAAGCAGAATGTGGGTGTAAGAAACATTTGTTCACATTTTTCCCATTGTTGTTAATTTCTTTGACATTTGTATGTATCTCAAGCATGTTTTCCATTTTACTAATTGATTTTCTGCAAAATAAATTCTATTATTAACCACATCCAATACCAATTCAAATTGTTCCATAGTGCGATTCAAATGTATTTTGTTCCTTTTTTGAAGATGGAAATAGCTCATTATGGTCTTAAGCTTCTTTCCTGTTTGCTCAAGTGTTTTTAGGATCAGGTTTCCTAGGAAGATGTTTTGAAGTTCTGTTTTTGTTGCTCATCTAAAGAAAGAGCTTTGATCACCCAAGTTCTGGATTTGGGGTTGGATAGTTCTTAAAGGAACATTCTTTTTCTGTTTTTTTTTTTTTTTTAAGATTTTATTTATTTATTTGACAGAGAGAGAGATCACAATAGGCAGAGATGCAGGCAGAGAGAGGGGGGAAGCACACCCCCCCCAATCCCCGCACCCCCATGAGCAGAGAGCCTGATGCAGGGCTCAATCCCAGGACCCTGAGATCATGACCTGAGCCAAAGGCAGAGGCTTAACCCACTGAGCCACCCAGGTGCTCCTTGAAGGAACATTCTTAATCCTCATGTCCAACCAGAGTTGAGTGATGCTGGTTTCTTGGCGCTGCTGAAGTTTATAATCTCACTTTGCCCCATGGAAAATGCTTATTATTTCTATGTCTTTAGACTATCAAGTGTTTCCAAATATGGAATATGGCTCATTACAAAGAGTTTTCCGCAATTTGGAGCAAGATTCAGAAAAACATCCCTCTAGGGGCATCTGGGTGTCTTAGTTGGTTGAGTGTCTGACTCTTGATTTCAGCTCAGGTCATGTATAATCTCATGGGTTGTGGGATTGAGCTGCCCATTGGTCTCCTCACTAAGCTGGGAGTCTGCTTAGGATTCTCTTCCTCTCCCTCTGCCCTTCTCCCTACTTGCACACACATGCACTCTCTGTTTCAAATACATAAATAAATCTTTAAAAAAATATATCTCTTTCTGTAATCATATTGGCCGAGTACTATTCCAATAATAGGATTGTGACTGCGGATGGAGACCAGTAGGTCCACTGTTCCGTTAAGCGTTTCACATGAGAAAAAAATAGGCTATCACTAAATCTTAACCCGAAGTGTGAGCTCACTATTGCAAGAATTCTCAATCCTTTCCTGGTTTTCCTGGATAAAAAGAGGTAATAGGGAGAGGGGAACTTACATGGATTTCCTCACAGTGCCGTTTTTCTGGAATGATGACATATTTTTATCTTAACTTCCTTACCTAATATTTGAATCTGAGGATCCTGCCTGTGTCAAGTCTGGTGACTTCATAGTTTCTACTTGCATAATTTTTAAAAAAGATTTTATTTATTTATTTGACATAGAGAGAGGGATCACAAGTAGGCAGAGAGGCAGGCAGAGAGAGAGAGGGGAAGCAGGCTTCCTGCTGAGCAGAGAGCCCAATGCCAGACTCGATTCCGGGACCCTGAGATCATGACCTCAGCTGAAGGCAGAGGCTTAGCCCAATGAGCCACCCAGGAGCCCCTCCACTTGCATAATTCTTGATGAGGTTTTCATCTTATTTGACAATACTGTGGCTCATCATCTTTGATGCTACTTTTAAGTCTACTGTCTTACATTATTCCCTCTGCTTATAAAATCCCCTCTGTCCTTTGCCATGACTCAACAATTCTCTTGTGCAAAGCCCCAGATCAGGAGACTGACTCTTGTGTTAGCTTCTCCTTTCTTGATGCTTTGTATTCCTTTCCTTTCTTTCTTTCTTTCTTTTTTTTTTTTTAGAAAAGATTTTATTTCTCTATTGAGAGAAAGCAAGCACAAGCAGAGGGAGGGGTAGAGGCAGAGGGGGAGAGAGAATGCTAAGCAGACTCCATGCTGAGCAAAGAGCTGGGCAGGACTTGATCTCACAACCCTGAGATCATGATCTGAGTGGAAACCAAGAGCTGGACACTCAACTGACCGAGCTACCCAGGTGCCCCCATATTTCTTTATTCCACAAAGTTATGACCTTTAGAAAGAAGAAGAAAATGAAAATAAAATCACTTTCTCTGTGTTCTTCCTCAGTTTTTTCCCCAGGTCTTCAAAGTCTCTAGATGTGCAGTCCATTGTCTTTTAATTTTATTGGCTCCCAGGTGATGTGGTTGAAATTCATTTTCCATGTCCTGGGTACATTTCATAAGGCTTTTTTTGTGTTCTAACTCATGTTTCAGGAGGAGAGCATATCTGTCATTACAAAACATGGTATCTAAACCAGGCATTTTGGTTATCACTTCCCCCAACTCAGTCAGGCTAGTGTAAGCACTGAAAGCAAAATTTTAAAAGGATCTGTAGGAATATCCCAGGAGCATGCAGAAACAAGGAATATAGGAGACAAGAGTCCATACCTGAGAGAACATCGGAACCAGAGTTATTCTGGTTTCTCAGGGCTGAATCGTCTCACCTCTGTGCCTCTCTGTCATCTGTACATACACTTCACTTTTGTGCAGGTGAATAAGGCGAACAATGGCTGCCTCCATCTTAGTTTTTCATCACTTCCTCATTCAGGTATATAGCAGAGGTTGGCTCCTATCTCCAAATTCCAAACTGTTGAGGAAAATCTGTTGGCTCAGTTTGGGTTCAATCCTTTATGTCAAATAGGAGTGCAAAGGTACATCTCTGTGAGTGGGGTGGTAGTTCTCAGGAAAGGGAATAGTCTATAGGCTGGAAAGAAATCACAAAAGGGCTCTGCCACAACATCTTCATAAGACTTCATTGATTGTCTTGCTGTCCTGGACATGGCAATTATAATTTTCTATCCAGTCTTTTCATCTGACTCCTCCTTAGACTCTGGGATCTTCCTTCCTTCCTTCCTCCCTCCCTTCCTCTCTCCTTCCATTCTTTCTGCCTTTTAGAGAGAGAGAGACTGTGTATGGGTGGGGAGGGGCAGAGACGGAGGATCCCAAGCAGACTCTACCTGAGCACTGAGTCCCACACAGGACTTGAACCCAAGGCCCTGAGACCATGACCCAATTCCCAAAAATCAAGAGTCAGATGCTTAACTGACTGAGCCACCCAGGCACCCCAATTCTGGGATATTTCTATTTCTCCAGAATGCCAGGTGCTCATTCTTGAAAGGCAGAATCCTGAATATCCACAAAATGGCCAGACATTCCTCATCCTTTAATCTTTCTCTCTGTATACCAGTTCCCTCATCTATAAAAAGTGGACATAATAATACCTATGGTTCTTGGGAAATTAAATAATTTTGTGTATATGAAAGCATCTAGAATTGCACTTGGCATAAGGGATATGAGCCATAGTCTCTCATATTCTTGCACTGGACACTGATTTATCCCTTTTTCCTTAAGAATGATTTTCTTTTTTGTGGTTTCTTTTCTTTAGTGACATTTATGATAGCACACTGTCTTTGCCAAGCCCCCTGTCTGTGGTTTGCAGCATTCTTCTACTTGAAGATTAGAACAGCACTGGCCCATTTCCAATCTATGAGAAACTTTCCATTTTACGTTAGTTTCCCAAAGATCACTGACAGAAGCTTGTTGATTCTATTTGAAATTCTTTTTGTTCTTTGAGCTCCAATATGTTGGCCAAAAGACTTGAAAACACTAAGAGAGCATGGGTGCCTTTACAGTCTCCTAATAAGTGTAAGCCTTTTATTCTCCATGGCAGGTTAATTCTGTTCTTCTCAGTCCAAGTACATGCTCTTAGAGCAGAGAGAAGCAAATGAAATGTAAGGAAATTAACTTTTCATCATCCATCCATTGTCACCGGAAATTCTATGTTTCTTACTTGGGCTTTTCTAGACTTTCAAGAGTAACTGAGAAAGCCTTTTGGAGAGTCTTAACATTTTGCAAACAATAGCTCACTCTGTTCCCTGTTTTTCATGTTTCTGTCCATCAGTCCTGATCATGTTTTCCTATCCATCTTTTGAGTGTTTTTCATTTTAATAATCTGAATTAGTTACTGCTCAGTGGGCAGATCCAATGTTTTCTTGAGTTTGATTCGTTGACTGACAACATGATTAACTTATTCTACATCTAATTCCTGGGGGTGTTTGAGGCAGCTATAGCTACATTGTACTAATTATTATCCACTGCATTTTCATTATTTAAAATAGCAGACAGTTGCTTGAGGGCAGGGAACAAGCCTCATCCTTTTATGCCTTCTTTGTCTAGAATGGAGGCCAGAAAAGATGACCATGGCTGTATCTATTGTGCTTTACTAAATGCCAGGCACTTGAGATGTATTATTTTATTCAATCATCACAGTAATGCATGGAAGAAATGGTGTTACATATCCTTTTTTAATGGATGAGACAATTGTAATGTAGAAATGTTAGTTAATAGTCCCAAGATCTCTGTTGTAAAGGGGTAGGACTGGGGATCAAATGTCATTGGTCAAACCCCAGGGCCAGGCTCTTAGCCATGACACTGTTCTGTCTTGCCTAACGGGAACCCTAGCATGATGTTTGAATGTAGCACTCTACATTTTCTTTCTCACCAGGGTCATTTACAAATATAAAATGAAATCACATTTTTTGGAGCATTACTTCCTTCCTAAAAAAGCATCATCATTTATAATTTTGGCCACTTTTTTTCTTAAATTTCTGAGAGCTGCCTTCCCAAATCTAGTACCTACATTCATCTCCCCAACTGTTCCTTTCTTTGCTACCATGAGATGATATGATAATTTTCTCTCAAGTGTCTGTAATTTACACTTCATCAGCCATTTCTTCTTGGTGGTCAGAAGAAAGTCTAAGGTGACAGCTCTGATCACGTCCTTCACCATCTGCCACTTCTCCCTCCAATTCAGTATCTTTTAAGTAGGACAAACTCTTCCATCTGTTTGTTCCCAACTTGAGTTCCTTCCTGCTAGGACTTGGTGATGCCACATAAGCATAGTTCGCATGCTATTTTAGTTTATCTTAATACATTATGTGTTTTGTTTGTTGGATGTCAAAAACAGTAAGTATTGTTTATGATTAAAGCAATTAGTTTATTTGAGTGAATCATGACTACTGTTATTGAAAAGTCCTAACTGCTCTCCAGTACAGGCATTCTTCCCATGGGCTTATTTAGGCATTTCATTCTTGGTCCCAGACTAGTCATCATTTAAAGTACTTAACTCTCCACTCTTGCATTTTCAGGCTGCATTTCTCCCTGAGGGATCCCCGAAAACACCAGTCTTGAGTACCTATAACTAAAACAATTCGAAGATTAACAAAGAAGTACTTGACATTGGCTCAGAATCGAGGCTACATGGGTGATCCTTTCCTTCCTTCTCCAGGTTGGAGATGGGTACCTGCAAGGTTCCAGTCATCCAGTGGCAATCCAAATGGTTATCATAAACTTTATCCTTCAAACCAGTTTTTCTAGACACTGACATAGAAGAATGGTAAAAATACCTTTAAGCACTGGGGTTTTATGGTTAGAATTTAAGGGTTGTAGACACTGGAAAAATACTCTCAAAGATGGCTGAAGTGCTGAGTTTTATCTATGCTCTGATAAGGATACTGCAGTTGGGTTGTAAGAGAACAGATTTGTACTGTGTCGTGTGTGTGTGTGTGTGTGTGTGTACATGTGTATGTACATGACAAGGTTTGCTGTTCACTACAACCACTTCTCTTGTTTTCCAGCTTAAAGCCCTCTTGCTGAGACCAGTTGGTCTCTGTATGTGGGCATGGAAATTAAGCACCACCACACCTAAGAGCTCACAATTTTGTAATCTTGAGTTTTACTCCAGAAGTTCAAATCCAATTGGTTTACACAGTTCCTGTGTCCTTGTCTCTCTCTTAGAGCAAACCTTCACTGGGGAGATAAGTGAAATTACAACCCAGGCTTCTCGACCAACCATCTTCCTGTTGCAGATGCTCCCATCCCATGGGTCCTTGTTTTTTCCTGAAGTTCTGGCTGTTTTTCTGTTCTGCCTCCCCTGGTGGTGTGGAGTTGCAATTCCTTCTCCAAAATTCAGAATCCAGTTTATGTCCTTATACCATGGATGTCAATGTGGAGTTTTAAAGGTCACATAGCTAGTCACGAGAGGAGCTGGGACTTTAATACAGGTGGACCTTACATCAAAGGGCAGTTGTTTTCACGACCCTGTGCAGCTTCACTGTGGGTGGCTCTCACCACTGTTCTATAGAGCACAAGTTGTTGCTGTCTCTCCAGGTCCGCTCTCCCTAGTAGAGATGTTCCCCTGAATGCCCAGGTCCATCTGCGCTGACTGTTGAATTTCATTCCTATGTGAGGCAGGTGTTAAAGGAATCCTTTATTAAGATACAGGCTTGAGTCCCGACACTGCCAGGGACAAAGTGCCTTTCTATCCTGTTTTCTATGACATTTTCTTTAGGACATATTTTTCTACTTTGTCTGAAAGGGAGAGCTGCTGTGTGATGGTCGCCACCTGCCCAGTACTTGCAGAATATACCGACAGAGTCAGAAGAAAGAGAAGATCAAGATTGTCCCAGGGAGCCCCCTAGCTTCCCCACTCTATATATCCCTAAAGATGAGACATTGGTGGAAAGGAGCTGGTTTAAGAAGGGTGCCTAAGTGAAAATATGGGGAAAATGGGCTCTTTTCAGCTCTGTTACGCTTTAAAGCTTGGAAAATTGGGAGCCACATAGAAGATTAACCCAATCTGTTTTTTGCTGTGCCTCCACTGGGACAGACCCTCTGAAGGCCTTGCTGTCTGACTTTCATTAAGAATGTCACTGTCATCAAGTTCAATCAGGTCCTGATTCTGGGGTGGGATTGCTTTGCAGAGAGACATATTCTGAGAGGCTCTGTGGTGAACTGGTGGCTTTAGATACAGCCAAGAAGGGGAATGTGGTTTTGTTTGGTGATAAAATGAGATTGTAGCTATCAGGAAAAAAGAGGAAAGGAGAGAATTTCTGATGAGAGCTCTTAGGATGGTGTCAAGACCCCTAAAGCTACAGCCTGTGAGTGACTAATTGGATCAACCCTAGGAGTTGGGACACGCCTGGGTGAAGCTCTGAATAATGCATGAGGACAAATGGCTTAGTTTGGCAGTCCTGGGCAGGCTTGCCACATTTTACAATGGGAAACTAGGAGAGAATTCAGAATTTACCAATCACAAACTAAAGGCGCCTGATGCTTTAATTATGTTATCTTATTAATCTTAAAAAAACCCTTCCAGAATGAATACTGTGATTTTCATCTCCATTTTCTGAAGTAGGATGCAGATGCTCAGGAAAAACTCTGTAATGTGTTTAAAGTCACACAGCTGGTCATGGCCCATGATTTGGAGATGGTAGGTCAGTGTTTATTGTCTTATGCATAGTTTTATCCAGTGGTGACCCTGAACATAGAATCTGCTTTCTCTCTCTCTCTCTCTCTCTCTCTCACACACACACACACACACACACACACGGCAAATAATGGCCTGAGAGCATCTGTAGAGAAACTGATTACCAGGGCACAGATGAATTTACTGAGAACATATTACCGATTAACCTCATTCCTTTTGGTTATAAAGTTACTGGATGTAAGAAGTTGCGAAGACTGACCTTAATTAATTGTTGCCAGAAGTAGCAACTGTGACTGTGGGTCACTACTCATGACCTGATTACCTGTAGAATGTTGCACTGACTCCCCATCTTTGCAAACATGTCCTAACTTATTTGACCCTTGACTCTTGCTTTCAACCCTGCCTAGGTTCTCACATTCTGACTCTATATGATGCAGCCAGCCCCTGATGCATTCGCTATTGGATGACTGGTTCTGGGTTTCAGTTTGCCCCCATTTATAACTCACAGAGTCTCTCAAATTTTGGTGATGCCTTTTCTTTTCATCTTCTCCGAGGGTGGCCTGAATTTCAGGCTCTTGTGTAAACTTGACAACCCCCTTGGACAGGTGAGTAGAAAATGGCTGGTCCCTGAGAGTCGAATGAAAATGAGTAGGTGGGCAGAGCTAAGTTTTGTATCTTGAGAGGACAAATAATGTTTTGATTCGGAGTAAGGTGAATGGGTCAAACATGCCCAAACCTGGTTCACAGAAGGAGACAAAGAAGGCACCATCTTGACCTTGTGACAGTGGGCACGTGTCTGAAGAGGATGTGACAGCAGCTGTTTTGGGGAACTATCATTGTGTAAAAAATCAGCTCTCAATGTTGTGGCTCAAAACAAGAATCGATGCAGCGCCAGAGCTTGCAGCTTGAGTAGGGCTTAGTGGGAGAAGCCGGTGCTGCTGAATCACCATCAGCTGGAGTGGGTCGGCTGGGCTGTGGGCTGGGGCCGGGGTTCCTTCCCACACAGGCCTCTTTATGCAGAACCCTTCCTGGCTCCCCGACTGCCTGTTCCTTCCCAGCATGCTGGCCGGGCTCCCAGGGAACCAAGCCCAGATGCATCGCCTTCGACGAGCCTAGCCTCACGCAGAGTCACATTCTCTGTGTTCTGTTTGTGGAGTCCATCACAGAGACCTGTCCATGTTCAAGGAGAGCAGACATAGACCTCAATTCATGAGGGGAGAGGTGTCTACGTCACACTGTCAGGAGAGCGGGTGAGATAGAAGGCATGCTTGTGGCCATTTTGGGAAAATGGGGTCGACCACCGAGGCTGTCAGAGAGCATGCAAAACAGAGATGAGATTATAAAATGCATGCCCAGACTTCACTGGTGGGCTGTCTGATTGATTGAACTATCTCAAAGGGATAGGTTCTTACTAGGAGATGATTAGCTGGTTCTGGGAATGCTCATGGAAAGGTAGTGTGTTTTGTTCCAAGAGCATTGAAACTTCCGAGGATACAGGTAGCCCAGGATCAGCGTATTCCTGCCCAGGTGCAGCTGGGCACAGTTAGTCTCTGTCTTCACCCTGGTACGATCTGAGGCTTTTCGCAGTGAAAGGCTCCTGACTGGAGACATGACAGATGAAGGCCCCCGGAATCTGTGTAGAACATCGTGTGAGTGTATGTGTGTGTGTGTGTGTGTGTGTGTGTGTGTGTGTGTGTGTGTTGCCTTCCAGAAAGTAAGTGGTACCACAGAGCACCTAATGCATCTGGGGGGCTAAGAGGCACTGTGACCTCTAAGTCTTTGGGGCCCATTCACCAGTGTGGTAGATTTTGGCCTTGCCCAGCGACTAGAGCAGAGAGGCTCAGGCCCTGAAGCCTGTGTTTTAGTGAGAGCTTTCTAAGGGTTTACCCCTGTTTATTAGCCTGATGGGGTTTGTCCTGGACAGAAGGAGGCCTCAGGTAACAGCTCTACCCCTTTTGTCTCATCAGTCCTCCTCCGTGTGGATTTAGCAAGCCAAAGCTCCACTAGCATGAGGATAGGGTGAGGTTTAAACCTTTTAAAGTCATTGATTGTGTATTTCTGTAAACATAACTTCGTGTGTGTGTGTGTGTGTGTGTTTTAAATGTGGGAGAAGAATCATATGGAGAAGAATATTGGGTTAGAGAAGCACACTGCCTGGGGAATGATAAATGTTGAGCGAATCAGTGATTATATGGTCTATTTGTTAAAGGAACTGGTACCTCTCCTAAAAGGTCCCTGTCTCTCAAGGGGAAAAATCAGCTTTCAGGGGTGTTAAATGTGTCTGCACCTGTGAGGGCTTGCACCTGGTAGGGATAAATATGTGTGTATGCAGGGTCAATGTCACTTTAAATATGTGATTTTCTTCCCGAGCCTTCACTACCCAAGGGAGCAGGAATCAGTGGTTTTTCAAGGCTGCAATATTTCTATCCATGAGCCAACAAAATTTGAAAGTTCAGGCATTACCTGAATATAAAACAATCTTATAAATTGTAACTTCCTTAGGATTAGGTGTTAAATTAACCAACTTTACGTTGTCTTACATTTGTCAGTCAGACACTATGTATTTATGATGAGTTTACTCTATTTTCAGTACTGGTTTAGAGGTTAGGCAGGTGGCAGAAGAATAATCAAATCTCTATCCTCTAAGAGCTGGTGACTAATTTGGTGAGAAAATAAACATGTAAACAAATGCAAACATGTGTGTGGGGTGTGTGTGTGTGTGTGTGTGTGTGTGTGTATCATGTTCTGAGGAATTTTAAGTGATATGAAGAAAAATAATAGAAATTGGAGAAAGGGGCCATTTTAACTCAGGTTGTCAAGGGTGACATTTGAGAAGAAAACAGCTATTTGGAGACCTAGCAGAAGAGCATTCCAAGAAGATCTTGATGGAGGAAGTGGGCAGCTTGGAAGGATGGAAGGAAGGCTACTAGCTGGTGGACAGAGCAAGGGAGCAAAGGGAAGGGAAGGATTTTGGAGATAGAGGCAGGGATGTAATAACACAGGGCCTTTTGGCTATGGTGAAGAGTTTGGTTTTACTCTAATGTCAACGAGAAACTACTGGACAATTTTCAGCAAGGAGATGGTGCAATGTGGTTTGCAGTTTAGGATGATGACTCTGGCCATATGGGAGGCCTGGACTGGAAAATAGCACATGTGGAAGCTGGAATCTGCTGCTTTAGTCCAGATAGGAGGTGCTGGTGGCTTCTTCTAGGGTGTAGCCACAGAGATGGTCAATAGTGATGTGATTCCTACTACCTTGTAGAAATTGAACCAGTTGGATTTATATGAAGTTTGGATGTGAGTTGTGGAAGAAAGGAACAAGGATAACTATCTGTTTTTTGGCCCAAGGACCGAGTGGAAGGTCCTATCATTTTCCAAAAGGGAAGGACTGGGAGGAGCAGCTATACGGGGTGGGTGTGGAAATTAATGTTTGTGGCCAGTCTGAGATCAAGGTAGTTAGTGAACTTTACTAAGTAAAAGTATCTGGTGGGATATCTGGGTCAAGGTGGAAATGAAGGATGGAATTTGGGGCTTAATAACCTGAAGAAGGCACTCACACCAATGAGACTTGATGAACTCACTTAGGCCAACAGGAGAGATACAGAGAGCAAGAAGGCCAAGAGCAAAACCTGGGGGGTCACTAACACTTAGAGATCTGTCAGTGGATGAGGAAGTTGCAAAGACACTGGGATGGAGCTGTTACTGAGGGTGGAAGGAATCCAGGGGTAGAGCCCTAGGAACCAGGAGAAGATCTGGTTCAAGAAAGACTTCAAAATCAGGTGCTTGAAGCATTGTTGAGATGCCTTGTACAAGAAGAACTGAGCATAAAACATTGGGTTTAGCAGGATGAATGTCTTAGGTGCCTTGATAAAAAGCCATTTTGCCAAGTAGTGGGGAGAAAATCAGAGGCAGGATGTGGATACATTGAGTGTGGAATTTTATTATGAGGCAAGCAGAGAAATGAATGAGCAGAAGCTAGAAGGGGATGCATGGTTAAGTGAAATTATATTATTCTTTTTATGATGGGCAATATCAATGTATGATTGGAAAAGTTGAAAATAAGAGGGAGATAGAGAGTGGTGTAGGAGATGGAGATGAACTTAATGATGCAAGGTGAAATTGCTTTTATTTGATTGCACGTGTTTTCTGTCTCTGTTTCAAGGTGAGGTCATCAGGTGAGAATGGGAACAGGTAACATATACTAGGGGATATAGCAGTCATGATTGTTAAAATTAGATATTGACTTGGGCTTTAAAGACAAACCAAAAGTGAGACCAGTGAACATTATTGTGGGTTGTTTTAAAGAATGATTTGACACAGTATTTGTCAAATTTCTTCCGAAAAGGGACAGGTAATAAAGCATTTTTGGTTCTGTGAACCATACAGTTTCTGTCACACTATTCAACCCTGCCATTGTGGCACGGAAGCAGAAATAGGCAATACATAAATTAATGAATGTGGCTATGTTCCAATAAAACTACAAAAACAGGGTTTGGTTCACCTTTGGTCCAAGTATTATAGTTTGCCAACTCTTGGTTTAGCTGCATCAGTGTGCATGTGAAGGCAGAAGATATATAGATAGTAAAAGAAAGATATTTTTTTTCCTCCACCTAATGAATACGATGGAGTTAGAGAGGTGCCAGGAGATTAAGGGTGTTTACAAAAGATTAAGGTAAATCTGTTGTATTATGGGGGACAAAGTGAGGCAAGGGAAAGAGTGAAGACATGATGGCCATGATGAACAATGTAAAGAGGGAAGGATCTAGACTACCAGATCCCAGAAAGATCAGAGAGTTGGCAAGAATGGCAATACTGAAATTAGTGAGCAGGGAAGTGTGGAGGTAGAGAGGCTAGACAGAAAGGGGATCCATGAAAGTGAGATAGTCTGGAAATGGTAGCAGCAGTGTGGAAGGAAAGATGAGTGGAGTGAAAGATGTCCAGAAACTGAGAGAATGGATTGTTGCTTGGACCAGTGTATTCCAAGAATAATTATGTAAATAGTGTTGAAAAGGATAAGTCTGGGGCCCTAAATCTTCAATCAATGAGAAGTGAGCCTGAGTCAGCAGATGGCCATAGTGATGAAGGGCACTGGGTGTAAAGTCTGATGATTTGAGATTCAGTAGAGCTGGAGGTTTTTTTTTTTTTTTAATTTTTAATTTTTTATAAACATATATTTTTATCCCCAGGGGTACAGGTCTGTGAATCACCAGGTTTACACACTTCACAGCACTCACCAAAGCACATACCCTCCCCAATGTCCATAATCCCACCCCCTTCTCCCAACCCCCCTCCCCCCAGCAACCCTCAGTTTGTTTTGTGAGATTAAGAGTCACTTATGGTTTGTCTCTCTCCCAATTCCATCTTGTTTCACTGATTCTTCTTCTACCCACTTAAGCCCCCATGTTGCATCACCACTTCTTCATATCAGGGAGATCATATGATAGTTGTCTTTCACTGCTTGACTTATTTTGCTAAGCATGATACGCTCTAGTTCCATCCATGTTGTTGCAAATGGCAAGATTTCATTTCTTTTGATGGTTACATAGTATTCCATTGTGTATATATACCACATCTTCTTGATCCATTAATCTGTTGATGGACATCTAGGTTTTTCCCATAGTTTGGCTATTGTGGACATTGCTGCTATAAACATTCAGGTGCACATGCCCCTTCGGATCACTACGTTTTTATCTTTAGGGTAAATACCCAGTAGTGCAATTGCTGGGTCATAGGGCAGTTCTATTTTCAACATTTTGAGGAACCTCCATGCTGTTTTCCAGAGTGGCTGCACCAGCTTGCATTCCCACCAACAGTGTAGGAGGGTTCCCCTTTCTCCGCATCCTCGCCAGCATCTGTCATTTCCTGACTTGTTGATTTTAGCCATTCTGAC
The DNA here is from genome assembly GCF_964662115.1 of Mustela nivalis. Taxonomy (NCBI): domain Eukaryota; kingdom Metazoa; phylum Chordata; class Mammalia; order Carnivora; family Mustelidae; genus Mustela; species Mustela nivalis. Next base: position 143,661,700 of record NC_139021.1, read on the forward strand.
TGGTGTGCGGTGATATCGCATTGTGGTTTTGATTTGTATTTCCCTGATGCCGAGTGATATGGAGCACTTTTTCATGTGTCTGTTGGCCATCTGGATGTCTTCTTTGCAGAAATGTCTGTTCATGTCCTCTGCCCATTTCTTGATTGGATTCTTTGTTCTTTGGGTGTTGAGTTTGCTAAGTTCTTTATAGATTTTGGACACTAGTCCTTTATCTGATATGTCATTTGCAAATATCTTCTCCCATTCTGTCAGTTGTCTTTTGATTTTGTTAACTGTTTCCTTTGCTGTGCAAAAGCTTTTGATCTTGATGAAATCCCAATAGTTCATTTTTGCCCTTGCTTCCCTTGCTTTTGGCAGAGCTGGAGTTTTTGATGGAGGAATGGAGGAATTTCAGCAAAGAGAACGAAGGATCCTGACCCTACCTCCAGGCACAGGGCTACAAGACCTGGGGGGGTGGATGTAGCCACCCCTGGGAGATTCCGCAGGCTAGTTGGTGTGCACAATGAACAAGCAAGAGATTCTGTTACATTAAGAAAGGGAAGGAAACCAAGAAAGTCAAAGATCAAAGCCCTCAGGGAATTTCTTGATGATGGAGTATGAGTTTCAGTGGTCATAGAGGCTGGTCTCTCTAAATTGGTGTAGTGACTCTACAGAGTACATGGTGGTAAACCCCTGTCTTCAGATACAGTGTGTGGGTGGATAGTTTGGCATCCAGGAGAAACAAGGCAATGAAAGCTCAGGGTAACTGTCCCTTCTCTGATGTGTAATGGTAAATATTTCCAATTCTTTTTGTTAAAGGAAATACGGTGACCAAATCACACGTCTCAGGAACTCAAATTGGGATGACCAGAATCCTCTTGAAATAGTTATATAAAAAATTTTTTTAAGAGTTTACATTTAATTGAAAAATTTTATGTCTTACTTAAAGTCAGGGTAATTTTCTCCTCAAAACATTTCTGGAAGGGGGAGGTGAAAGGTTTCCATCTGTATCAAAATTTTCAGCGTTGGGGTGGGGTAAGTCAGACTTGATGATGGTAGGAACTTCGGGCCATGTGGAGAAAAGTTGGCTTGGTTGCTCATAAGCTTTTAAGGAGTTTTCTGAGGAAAATTATGGGTTTATGTAAGAGAATACATTTTAGAAGTGTCCCTGTGCTTGGGAGAGGGGAATCTGTTAGGACCTACTCCCTGAGGCTGGTTTCTTTTTCATTCGCAGAAATAGTCCGTGGTATGTCCAGGGGAGTAAGGCACAGCAGGGAAGGGTGCTCCATGAAAGGTTGCTGCTGAGTGCATCCTGGGAAATGGGAGCTTGGTTTTGTGTCCCTATGAATGGCTATGTTTTAATTTGGCATTTCCTTTGCTCACAAAAAGGAAAAGAAAAAAGTACAATGCCATATGATAAAATGTCTCGGGACACTTTGGGGATGGTAATTAGACCATATTAATAAAATTTTAATTATATAATTACAATCTTCACTTGGGTGATTGGGTGAGAAATTTTTTTTTTTTGAGAAAAAATTTTTATGAGAAATTATTGTGAAATTTTATTTACTCTTTGGCAGGCTGTGGGTAAAGGAAGGATGGAACATAAAACTATGGATGTAAACCCACAGGCTGTCCTAGAATCATTTGCTATTAGACTCTGATAGAATTTGCTAAGAAGTACTAAGCCATTTTAATTCTGTAATTTTTCCTTGGTTCATATATGTGTGTATTTTCTATATTTGGAAAAGACTCAGAGTTGCACCAAAGATGACTGGAAACCAACTTAAATAATTTGGAGGAATGCCTGAAGACAATGAAATGTGGAGATGCTTCTAGAACTGCAGAGGTAAGTAGGTTGCTCCAGCATCCTCCTGGAATGCCACATCAACCACACCATCTTATTGGAGGGAAACAGTTTTCATTTACAATTGTAACTGATGTCTGTGATTAGTTTTCCACAAAGACTAGAGGTTGCTAATGATTCCAAGGAATTGTCAGCTTTGAGTAATCTGAATTAAATTTTTTTTTTTTTTTTTTAGAAATCTCCAAGAAAACTTTAAGAGAATTTTATGGAAGATGTTTGAAGAATAGAGTTAGGCATGTAGGATTACGTAACAAAAGGACTGAAGCATTAATTCAGCAAATACTTAGCATTTATTATGAATTTTCTTGTTCTTGTCTGTTTGCCAAACCTCACTCTAGGAGTTGGAGTAAAGCAGTAATTCAAACAGAGAGCTATCCCTACGCTTTTGGAGCTTACAATGCAGTGGAGAAAGACAGACTGTAAACAAAGGAGAGTAACACAGTGTGTAGGTAAATCCTACGGAGAAAAATAAAGCTGGAATGGTGAGGAACGAAGGCTTGGGGTGGGGAATCCATTTTAAATAGGATGGTCAGAGGAGGCTTTTCCAAGAAAGAGTATTTCAGCAAGAACTTCAGGATGTGAGGGGGCAAGCATTCTATAGGAATGGTCCAGACAGAGGGAATAGCAGTTACAAAGTCTGTGACCATGGAGCCTTTCTGAATATAAGCTCCTTCTGGCTAAAACATGCTGGTAGGCCAGCAAGACTGTGAGCAGGAAGATCTGTTCAGAAATTTTCCAAATGATAGTCACTTGGACTAGGGTGTTCACAAATAAATGTGGGAAGACGTGTTGGATTCTGGGTATATTTTCAAGGAGTGCTAACCAGATTTGCTGATAGATGGGGTGTAGAAAGTGAGAGAAACAGAGGAGTTAAGGATGAGGCTAAGCCGTGGGTCTGGAATCACAGGATGAATTGCCTGTGGTTATACTCGGAAGGGCTCCGGGAAGATCAGGACGGCAGTTTGGTCCTTGCTAGGTTTGAGCTGCCTCTGAGGCATCCATGCAGCGAGGCCCAGGGGCAATGACAGGTGCAAGTCTGGAGGTCCTCCAGATGGAGGCCGGGGCTGTAGGTATGAGGGGAGTCTAAATCCGCTGTGCTGGAGGAGATCTCCCATAGAGGGGTGTAGACGAAAAAAGTTCCAGTCAGAGGAAGGCTGTGAATTGACTATTGTTCTTGGCAACCTGGAGGTCGCTGGGGACGTTGACAAAGCTGGTGGGGGTGGAGAGCCTGACTGCGGTGGATCCAAAAGAGAATCGGTGGAAAGAAATTAGACACGGCGAGTCCGTATAATTACTTTTGCTAGTTTATTGTAAAGGGTATGGAGAGAAATAGGGCGGTAGTTGGAAGGGGACACAGAGTAAAGGAAGTTATTTAATGTTTTTTTAATGCGGGAGAAATAGCATCACATTTGTGAATAATTTAGTAGCAAGAGAAGTGATGATGCCGAAGAGAAGAATTGTCAGGCTCCCTTTGTGAGCGGGTGAAGGGGGCAGGGATGGAGGGCGCAAGCCCAGAGGCTGCCTCTCGGCTAGGAGTCAGAGCTGCTGCTTGGAGAGCCCGCAGCAGAGACTACCTGTGTGCGCTTGGATTCTGGGCGGTGTACGCAGCTGTCCCAATGAGACAAGGTGGCTTCTGATTGCTTCTGTTAAATTCAGGAAGTGCTGGAGAAGAGTGCAGAAAGCGCAAAGTTGGCTAAATCCGCAGACACATATCCATGAGCCAGGGTTGGATGGATCTGGTCTGAGAGGCTGTGAAAGCGGTGGATGGGGTTGGTCCACGTTGGTCTCTTTTGGCATCCAACAGCACCTGAGCCATTGCGGTCCAGGATCTTGTCATCGATGTGGGCCCCTGTGTCCTAGGTACCCAGCTCTCGTTACTCCAGATCCTCATATTCCAGGGTTGTGAGAGAAATCCTGGGGAGGGAGAGAAGGCTGTTACCTGGAAAGTGCTTGTGTAAATAATGGGCTTGTGAAGTTGTTTGTTGTTATTGTGGTTATTGCTGTTTTTTATTTTACTCTTTGCCCTAGAGTCTGTGATACACATTTACAACTAATCTACATCCACTTCCAAGTAATATTACACTCCTTCACAAGTGCTAGAGATTTTCAAATTCCTCCCTCACGTCCCTTCTAATTCATTTCACTTATCTGTAAGTTACAATCACCCACTGTGTCTTTGCTCTTATTTTGAGCAAACTGCTATCTGTTAGATCAACTAAGAATAAGAAAAATAGAAAGCTTTCTTTACCTTCATTTATTCCTTTTTTAATGCTTTTACTATCTCTGTGTGGATCCATGTTTCCCACCTCTGTCATTTTCCTTTCTTCTGAAGAATTTCATTTCAAATTGAACACGTTTACTGGTGACAGATTCCCTCGGTTTTTGTCTGAGCAAGTAATTCTCCTTCACTATTGAAACATGATTTCACTTCAGGATACAGAGTTCTAGCTTGGTGTTTTTCTTTCAACACGTAAACATTTCATTCCTCTCTTGTTTGCATGGTTTATGAGGAGAAGTTCTATGTAATTCTTATGGCTGTTGCTCTGTAGGCTAGTGTCCCCCCCCCTTCCCCCACCTCCCTAGTCTTCCCAAATTTTCTCTTTGCCTTTGATTTTCTACACTTTTTTATATGAAATATGCAGGTGTAATTTTTTTTTGAATTTATTGTGTTGAGTGTTTTCTGAACACTTAGATCTGTGGTTTGATTTCTGTCACTAGTTACGGAAAATTCTTGGCCATGATATCCTCAAATATTTCTTCTTTCTTTGCTTCTGGTGTTCCTATTACACATATGTTACACCTTTTATAATTGTCCCATAGTATTGGATATTCTGTTCTCTTTTCTCTTTTTTTTTTTTTTTTTTTTTTATTCTGCGACTTTTCTGTTGACTTATCCAGGCTCACGGAGCTTTTCTTGGCTGCATCTACTCTACTGATGAGCCCAGCAGAGACCCTACTCATTTCTGTTACAGTGTTTTTGATTTCTAGCATCTCCTTTCAGTTCTTCCTTACAAGTTTCTATCTCTCAGCTTGCATTACCCTTCTGTTCTTAAGTGTTACCCATTTTTTCCATTAGAGTTCCTAGCATATTAATCATAGTCATTTTAAATTCCCAATCTGGTAATCCCAAAATATCTACCATACATGATTCTCATTCTAATGCTTGGTTTGCATCTTCAGACTGTTTTTTTTTTTTTTTTTTAAACTCTAAGTATTTTTGGCTTTTTAGAATGCCTTGTAATTTTTTTTTTTGAAAGCTGAACATGCTATATTGAGTAAAAGGAAATGAGGTAAATATGTTATTAGTATGATGTTTATATTTATCTGGCTGGAAGTTAGGCTGTTTGCTTACTATGTGCTATAGTTTTAGGTGTCAGAGGCTCAAATTTCCTCTAGCGTTCTTGTTTGGGTTTGCAAATTGTTTTTGAGTTTCCTTACAGACTTTCTGGAACAAAACCTGAGCTTTGCAGTTTTCTCAGCTGTCATCTCCTACTATTATAGAGGAGCCCTGTTGGTGTGTGGTAAAGTGTGTTGGGGGGAACAGAGGGAGAAGAAGCCTTCTAGTTTTTATGAGAAATTCTCAGTATTTGATGGTCCTGTGTCACTGTATTATATGACCTTTACAAGTGCATTTCAGCTCCTTCCTTTTTCCCCTTAGGTGACACAGGAAGACTAGAGGTGGCCAAATTTGGGTATTCCCCTTCCTCCTTGTTGGTTAGGCTTGGGTGAATCTCATGTTGGTTGAGATCTGCTACAAGAGTTTCCCTTGAGGGCAGACCTTTGTTCATAAGAACCAAAAGCTCTGGGGGCATTTTGAAATGATTATTTCCTTTCTCCTGCCTAAAGCATGAGGAGATATTTCTCTGATTTTTCACCCTGATAACCTGCTGGGGGGTTCCTGGCATTAAAATTCATGAAGGTGTTTGCTCCCCACCCCATTCCCCAAATGGTGGGCCCCTAACAGGTTTTCTCTCAAGCTTGTCTACACAGAGCCTCCCAGGCTCCGACTATGGCTCCTGCCTGGTAAGCCTTCTTTCTTTATATTTGCTCATCTCTCCTAAATTGGGGCAGGCAATTTGTCCAATGCCCTGCATTTTTCTGATGAGTTCAAGAAGAGTTGCTGATTTTTAGTTTGTTCAGCTTTTTTCTTACGAGGAGTGGAACAACTTCCAAGCTCTTCACTTTGTATTCATAGTATATATTCAGGTTCACTGGAAAGTGGAGTCCGAAGACTTTTCAATGGGAAATGATTCATGCCATGATAATGTAAGGCTAAAAGAAAGCAAAGAAGAGGTCAAAAACAATTTAAAAAAGAGAAGGAAGATGGTCACTGGGATGATGAGAAAAGGGAAATAAGGAAGAGAAATTATTAACTTCTGACAATGGTTTATAATTATTAAATTATAATTTAATATAAATATAATTAAATATAAATATGTATTTATAAATGTAAGTGTGAATTAAATATAAATATAAATTATTAAAATAGTGGTTCATTTTGACTCAAGTGAAGCTCTCTTTTCTCCTCTTCTCCTTTCCCATTTGTCTCTTCCTTCCCTCTCTGCTCATCTTTCTCCTTGTTGTCCTTACCTTCTTCTCCTCCTTCCTTCTTTTGTTCCTTTCTGTTAAGAGTATGAGAGATGTCCTCTGTGGCTTCAGGCATGTCAGTCCTTGGCATTCCTCCTGGTGGTAAGGAAGCTTATCCTTTCAGGCTGGTTCTGCTGGCAGGGCAGCCGGCCACAAAATGTTGGGAGTCCCTTGAGGCTCACTTCAGAGCTTGTGTTGGACCTTTTACATAACGAGTCGGGAGGACTCTTCTATGACCTTTACTATACCTTTCCTTTCCTTTTCCTTTCCTTTCTTTCCTCTCTTTCTTTTCTTCTTTCTTTCTTTCTTTCTAGAGAGAGTGAGCATGAATGTTGAGGGTGGGGGGGAGAAGAAGAGGGAGAGAGAGGGAATCTCAGGCAGACTCCCCACCGGTCATGGAGCCCAATGCAGGGCTCAGTTTCATGATCCTGAGATCACAACCTGAGCTGAAATCAAGAGTCAGACCCTTAACTGACTGAGCCATCCCGGTGGCCCTGTACATTTTATTTTTGTGAGCAACAAGGCAGGCATAGGATGGCATAGGTCTCATGAGTTGTCTCTCCAGAGATCCCTACTTGAGCCCTCAAGTCGGGATGATTTACTTACTTGCCATGTGTTGAAGACAACTGTTGTAGGAGGCTAGTTGGAAACTACCAGGTATTCTCTCCGCCTGCCATGTTAGAGTTTATGGAGGTGCTTTTGAAATAGCAATCTCAGGACCATCCCTGTGTAGAGCCTGGCCCAGTGCTAGATAATAGGAGAAGCCGTAACAGTTTGTCCAATGACTATAAATGTGTGCCACATCACGGCGGTGTTGCTATTAATACTGAAGTCTGCAAATGTTCTTAGAATCTCAGTTACTGGGGGCAACTTTTGTGGGGGCTATAAACCTAAAAATATTAGGGCTTTATTATAGGACCCTTGGATTGCCAGAGATCCCAAGAATCTGGTTATAGGGTCCGCACTAACTGTACTTTCACTCAGACCCAATCTAGCCTGTTTGCTCAGTGTTTAAAGAAACCTTTAAATGCAGTACAAAGCATGCAAGAGCCTTTAGAAAACAGTGAAAAGCAAGGGAATGGCATTGACCTTGAGTGGAAAAGGGCAGTAGTGGTTATGTCTTGAAAAGGAGTATAAAAAGAAGGGTCATCTTTAGTGTAGAAGGTATAAAAGGTAGGCAAATAAGGCTTGTGAAGGGGGAAAAAGCAATGCCCAGAGTGATGAGAACTTGGACATCAGTTGACTGGAAAAGGAATGGCTGTATAATCAGGATTTAGCATCTATATCTCAGACTTAATTAACTTTAAATGACAACGACTTAGGGGGCAGATGGCTGGGGATTGAAACTCCATTCTGCTGTTCACTAACTGTTTAACCATGGGCAAGTTACTTAACCATTCTGCGCCTAAGAATGAAATGATTTCATAACTATAAAGCTCTTAGAATACTGGCTGGTGTGTTGTCATGTTGTAGGCACTATTAAGTACATGAATCCTATATATGTAAGTGTGGGTTTCTCCCCCTGAGTGATGATGTATATAGGGGATACACATTGTATGTGTGTTGATGGAGATTTTGAATCTGTCACTGAGGAGATTTTCAGAAGTGCAGTACCCAGCAAAAATACTTTATTTGGTTTAAACAAGACCTTTGATAGGGCCTCAGTGGACAAAATTGAAAAATACAGGTTGGAGCCAGGATGGTAAGGGGACTGTGTTGACTGTCCCCTCCACATACTTGATATTACCTGATTGAGGTCAACTTGGGGGAAGGGTTCCAGGGGCTTTGTGCATCGACAGACTACAGTTCTCCTGCAATATACAGTTTTTAGTGACTTTGGTGAAGATATAAAGGGCATGCTCATTGGAGCTATGCAGGGTATACAGCCATATAGGTTGGATTAAAGAATCCTGATCCCCAAAGGTATTCTTCAGATCAAGCCCTTCTTTCCTCTTTAACTCCCAACGTCCCTTTCCTTTCATTGCTATACTATACTGCTTGAGTTTTTCTTGTACACGCGGTAGATTCCCATCTGTATACCCTTTCCTCATGCTATCCTTTCCTCTCACACATTTGGAGCATGCTTCTTCTTCTTCTTCTTCTTCTTTTTTTTTTTTTTTAAGATGATCAGCCCTTCCTCTCTAGGACATTTTCAAGGCTATCATGCTTTCATCAAAGCCCCAGTAACTGTCTGCAGCTCAGAGAGGCTCAAGATAGACTTGGGGCTTTGCTGACAAATCCTGGCTTTGTCTCGAATGCAGGATGGGAAAGGCACCTGCCCCTACAGACTCAGTTGACATATGTGGCTTTGTTTCACACTGTGCAAGATGTGTTCACCTTGTTAAGGAGGGGGACTTTGACACACCAGTGGGGACTTGCTTGTGTGCTGATTTGGTCCTGACACTTCCCTCTGCACCATCTCCTGCATCAGCAGTGAGAAAGGGCACCAGGTTTATTAAATGGACTGCAGTGGGCAGGGGACATATGAAATTGCTTTCATATTCTTCCACACTGCTTTTAAATATGTTCTGCCAACTCTCCCTTCTCCACCATAGGATCAGATTGAGGGAAGTCCTGCTGCCTTTCTGATCTGGTTTGGATATTAGAATAGTCTTGTCTTATAAGTGACTCTTAATCTCACAAAACAAACTGAGGGTTGCTGGGGGGAGGGGGTTTTGGAGAAGAGGGTGGGATTATGGACATTGGGGAGGGTATGTGCTTTGGTGAGTGCTGTGAAGTGTGTAAACCTGGTGATTCACAGACCTGTACCCCTGGGGATAAAAATATATGTTTATAAAAAATAAAAATTTAAAAAAAAAAAAAAAAAAAAAAAAAAAAAAGAATAGTCTTGTCTTCAGACAAGTTGAGACCAATCTAAATCAAAACTTTCTGCACATATCCAGGAAAGCCTGTCTGTATGCTCAGGTCTGACTCTGCTTATCAATCAGTGTTAGGGTAGGGGTGATGCTTGTTGTTTAACTCTTCACTAGCATCGCTCTTCCTCCCCCACTTTTACGCTGCCTCTGGGTCCTTCCAGATTCAAGCACGGAGGATGGTGTTAATTCATTTATTCAACAAATACTCATTGTGTTCTACATTCGTGCCAAGCACTGTTCTGGGCTTTGGGTATGACCCAGTACAACAATGTCCTTCCCTTCATGGAACTTCTGTTCAAGCAGGCAAGGCAAAATATATTGATAAAAATATAATATATCTGAGTATAATTGGGGCTGTGAGGAGAAGTAAAGAAGGAAAGAGGAATCAGGATTTCTGGGAATGGGTTTGCTATTTTTTATAAAGCAGACATTGAAGGACTTTCTGGTAATATGACATTTGGGATGAGACCTAAGAGCAATGGGGAGTAAGCTCTGGGGGGAGATGGGGAGGAACTTCTAAGCAGAGGAGACCAAATATCCAAGGAGCCCAAGATGCCCAGTGTGGCTGGGGAACAAGTGAGGTGGAGAATAGCAGATGTTGGGGCAAGAGGCAGTTGGAGGTGGGGGCAGTCATGTTAGGCTTGTTAGGTCATGGCAGGAATTTCAGCTGTTAATTGAGTAGGCAGGGAAGCCACTGGCGAGGATGTGTGGATGAAGGGTGTAATCTGACTTAAATTTTGCTGTGACCTCCCTGGGTGCTGAGGGAAGTCAAGTTCAGAAATGGGGAGACAAGTTAGGGTGTGACTGCAGTCATCTAGATGACACAGGGTGGTGGCTTAGCCTAGGGAGTCATAGTGAGGAATAGTCATATTCTGGGTTTTCTGAAGGTAAATACATTAGGGTTTGTTTCTGGGTAGCATTTGAGATGAAGAAGAAAGAAGGGACTCCAGAGGACTCCCCTAGGAAGTGGGAGGATGAGTCTGTCATTTACTGAAATGGGAAAAGTTGCAGGAGAAACAGGGTTCATTCAGGGTTTGGTAGAAAACAAGTTTTATTTGAACTCACTAAGTTTGAGCCATGGAGTTCAGGAATCTAGGCTGAAGGCTTGTAGGAAGACTCTGGATAGGGCCTGGGACTACCTACTACAAAGGTTATCTTCTGAGAATGAGTAATATGCTAGAGGTCTGAGAAAAATGAAGATGTAAAGAAGAGGAGGGACTGGGAAATGTGATTGCAGGACTGCGGCAGCCCTGATTGCACCCTGAGGCTAGTGGTCACACATTTCAACAAAGGCTAGTCAGCTTGGTTTTCCTTTTGTTGCATTGGACAGCCTGAGATTGAAGACTTTTTTCAACACATAATTTTCTGGGTTCTTTGGAAATCCTTGCACAAGGACCTCTGATGTACATTATCCCCTTTGTGACTCTTGTCAGTCCTTATGTGAGGGACAGCTCCTGGGATTCTTACATCTTGCTAGACCACCCTCTTGTTCAGAGTCCTTTCAAAGTAACTTGGGATTTTTTTTTTTTAAAGTTTATGTGTTTATTTATTTGCACTTCCCACAACATACACTTGCCCCACAGGAATGCTTGCATCCTCTCTCCTATGGGTGGTGAAGCTGTAGCTGAGCCACCATTTCCCGCTTTCCTTGCTCAGCAGTTGTTCAGACTTGTCCAGGTGAGAGCTGGAAAACTGTTTTCCACCCACACTTTAGGGAGTACCTTTCAGCTTCATCCAAGAATTTTCTAGCCAAGAACTTTCAAGCCTCCATGTTTCGGCAGCCCAGAAACTCTCTTCACTAGAGAATAAGACGGTAACTTGCTCTTCTCAAAAGCACAGCCTCTGAACTCTCTGTATTATTTCCTTTCTAAAAACTTTTTATTTGGAAATAATTTCAAACTTACAGAAAGATAGAATGAAAATAGTATAATAGTACAATACACTCTTTACCTAGTTTTGTCTATTAACTTTTTACCCTACGTGTTGTATCATTTGCATGTTCTCACTCTGTAGATGATTAAAGAAACATCTCTCTCTCCTTAATTCTGTATATATTTCCAAAGAGTAAGGAGATTCCCATAATCATAACACAGTTCTCAACTTCAAATACTGATATTGATATAATTATTTCATCTGATCTATCATCCCTTATTCTACTTAAGCTGTTGATCTAGTATCCTTAAGAGCATTTTCCCTGGAATATTGGATCCAGTCTGCAAGCTGGTATTGGGTTTTGTTGTTATGCCTACTCATCATTCTTTAATCTACAATGTTTTATGCCATTGATATTTTTGAAGAATACATTCCTCCCTATAAAAAAAGAAAACCTTTCTTATTTTGCATTTGCCTAATATTTCCCTGGGACTTGATTGAGGTTATTTAATGTATTCTTTTTAAAAAATCCTTTTTAGTATAGCCATAAGGATATGCAACCATCACCACTATCTAATTTTTGATTATTTCCATTACCCCCAAAGAAACTTCATATATATTAGTAGTTACTCCCCATTCCTTATTTGTCCCAACCTCTGGTAACCATTAATTTACTTTCTGTGTCTATGGATTTGCCTGTTATGAACATTTCACATAAATGTTACCATAAAAATATGGTTCTTTTTTTTTGGTATGGTTTATTTGATTTAGCATAATGTTTTTAAGGTTCATCTTGGTAGTACATATCAGTTTTTTTAATGGCTGGATAACATACTATTGTAAGCATATGCAAGATTTATTTCTTCATGTATTAGTTGATAGACATTTGAGTTGTTCCTACTTTGTGTTCCTAATTGTGTTATGAACATTCATGTAGGGTTTTTGTAGATATAGGTTTCATTTAACTTGTGTGATATCTAAAAGTAGAGTTGCTGGGTCATATGGTAATTCTATGTTTAATTTTATGAGGAGGTATCAAACCATTTTCTAAAGTGACTATCCATTTTACATGACTACTGGCAATGAATAAGTGTTCCAATTTATCCACACCCTTGCCAACACTTGTTATTGTATGTCCTTTTGATTATATCCATGCTAAGGGGTATGAAGTGGCATCTTGTGGTTGTGATTTGCATTTCCCTAATGATTAATGATGTTGAGTATCTTTTCATGTGTTAATTGGCCACTTACATGTTCTCTTTGGAATAGTATCTATTCAAATTTTTTACCCATTTTTAATTGGATTATTAGTCCTTTTATTGTTGAGTTGTGAGTGTTTTTTCTGTATTTTGGATACTAGACTTTTCTCAGATATATTTTGCAAATGATCTGTTCCATTCTGTGGGCTTTCTTTTCACTTTCTTGATGCTGTCTTTTGATGCATAATAGTTATTAATTTGATGAAGCCAAATTTATCTAATTTTTGTTTTGTCACTTGTGCTTTTAGTGTTATATCTAAAGAACTATTTCCTATTCCAAGGTCATAAGGATATATCCTTATGTTTGAAGAGTTTTATAGTTTTAACTCTTTTAGGTCTTTGATACATTTTAAGTTAGATTTTAGTTGTGTAATGAGGTAGGGGTTCAACTTCATTCTTTTCTATGTGGATTTGATTGTCTCAGTGCCATTTTTTGCAAAGTCTATTCTTTTCTCACTGAATTGCCTTGATACATTCAGCAAAAATCAATTGACTATAAATGTATTAGTTTATTTATGGACTCTCAATTCTATTCCATCAATGTATATATCTGTCCTTATGCCAGTATCACACAATCTTTATTACTTTAGCTTTGTACTAAGTTTTGAAATTGGGAAATGCAAGTTCTAGTTTTTGTCTTTCATTTTCAAGACTGTTTTGCTATTCTGGTTCCCTTGAATTTCACTATGAATTTTAGGATCCATATGTCAATTTCTGGGGGGATAAAGGTACTAACATTTTGACAGAAATTATATTGAATCTGTAGATGAATTTGGGGAATATTGCTATCTTAACAATGTTAGGTCTTCTAGGTCGCAAACACAGATGTCTTTCCATTTATACAGGTCTTTATTTTTTTGTAAACATGTATATATTTTAAGTTTCACATTTTGCCTTTTTAAAAATTATTTCTTAAGTATTTTATTCATTTTGATACCACTGTAAATTGAATTGTTTTCTTAATTTCAGTTTTGGATTGTTCATTGTTAGTATATAGAAATATAATGGATTTTTATACTGAACTTTTTAAAAAAAGAGTTTATTTATTTATTTGAGAGAGTGAGAGAGACAACGTGAGAGGGGGAAGGTCAGAAGGAGAAGCGGACTCCCTGCCAAGCAGGGGGCCCGATGCGGGACTCCATCAGAGGACTCCAGGATCATGACCTGAGCCGGAGGCAGTCGCGTAACCAACTGAACCACCCAGGCACCCTATATTGATCTTTTATCTTCCAACCGTTCTAAACTCATTTATTAGGTCTAATAGTTTTTTTGTCAGATTCTTAGGATTTTCTATATGCAAGTTAGTACCATCTGAAAATAGAGATAATTTTACTTCTTCTTTTCCAAACTGAATACCTTTTATTTCTTTTTCTCGACCAATTGCCCTGCCTAAAATCTCCAGTGCAATGGTGGATAGAAATGATGAAAGCAAATATACTTGTCTTGATCCTGACCTTTAGAAGCAAAGCTGTCAGGGTTTCACCTTTATGTACAATGTTAGCTGTGTGAGTGTATATATATATATATATATATATATATATATATGCTCTTTGTCAGGTTAAAGAATTCTATTCATAGTTTGTTGAGTTTTTTTTTTTTAAATCATGAAACAATATTAAGTTTTGTCAAATGCCTTTTTGGTGTCTATAGAGATAGTCTATGTTTTTGGTCCTTATTGTACTAATATATTAATATGATTTGTTATTTTGATTGATTTTCATATGTTAACTAATCTTGCATTCCTTGGATAAATCCCAGGTTTTCATGGTTTATAATCAATTCAATGTGTCCCTGATGTGGGGCCCGATCCCAGGACCCTGGGATCATGACCCGAGACAAAGGAAGAGGATTCAACCCACTGAGCCACCCAGGTGCCCCAAGTCAGTAGTTTTCTAATTTGTGATATATTTAGCATCAGGGTAATACTAGTCTTCTAGAATAAGAAGGAAAGTTTTTCCTCCTCATATTTTTTTAAAGAGCTTGTGAAAGATTTATTTTAATTATCTCTTAAAAGTTTGGGAGAATGCATCAGTGAAACCATCTGGTCCTGGCCTTTTTCTTCATGGAATTTTTTTATTACTAATTTAATTTTTTTTTACTGGTTACATGTATATTGACATATTCTGTTTTGTCTTGAGTTAATTTCATCTATGTTTTCTGTTTATTGGCACATAATTTTTCATAGTGTTCCTTTTAAATCCTTTTAATTTCTGTAGGGTTGTAGTAATACCCTCTTTAATGTCTGATTTTAGGAATTGGAATCTTCTCTTTTTTCTTGTTTATTATAACTAAAAGTTAATGAATTTTGTTGATGTTTTCAAGGAACTAACTTTTGGTTTCATTGACTTTCTATAATTTTTTTTTCTATTTTGTTTCGTTTATTTCTCTGATCTTATTTTCCTTCATTCTACTTGCTTTTGGTTTTTATTTTTAGGTTTTGCTTTTCTTCTGGTTTCTTGAGGTAGAAGTTTATTTTGCAGATTTGGTATCATTCTTATTTTCAAGTATATATCTTTATAGCTGTAAATTTCCTCTGAACTCTGCTTTTGCTACATGCCATTTGTTTGGGTGTGTTGTGTTTCATTTGCATTCATCCCAAACCATTTCCCAATTTCTGTATTGATTTCTGCTTTGATATTGGTTATTTAGGAGTGTTTTATGAAATTTATATGTATTTGTGAATTTCCCAAATTTCTGTCTATGTTGATTTCTAATTTCATTTAATTGCATTGTGAAACGTAGTTTGTATGATTTTAGTACTTTTAAATTTACCTTGCACCAGTTAGAATGGCCAAAATCAACAAGACAGTAAACAGAAAGTGTTGGAGAGGATGTGGAAAAAGGGAAGCCCTCTTACACTGCTGGTGGGAATGCAAGTTGGTGCAGCCACTTTGGAAAACAGGGTGGGAAAAAAAAAGAAAAAAAAAACAGTGTGGAGATTCCTTAAGAAATTAAAAATCGAGTTATCTTATGACCCTGCAATTGCACTACTGGTTATTTACCCCAAAGATACAAATGTAGTATCTGTATGTACCCCAATGCTCATAGTAGCAGTGGACACAATTGTCAAACTGTGGAAAGAGCCAAGTTGCCCCCCAACAGATAAATGGATAAAGAAGATGTGGTCCATATATACAATGCGATGTCACACCTTTATTAGAAAGGATGAATACACAACTTTTGTATTAACATGGATAGGACTGGAGGAGATTATGCTGAGTGAAATAAGTCAAGCAGAGAAACTCAGTTATCATATGGTTTCACTTACCTGTGGAGCATAAGGAATAACATGGAGGACATTAGGAGAAGGAAAGCAAAAGTGAATTGGGGGAAATCAGAGGGGGAAATGAAGCATGAGAGACTGTGGACTCTGAGAAATAAACAGGGTTTTGGAGGGGAGGGAGGTGGGGGGGTATTAAGGATTACCTGGAGCACATGTATTACCTGGAGCACTGGG
The DNA here is from genome assembly GCF_964662115.1 of Mustela nivalis. Classification (NCBI taxonomy): domain Eukaryota; kingdom Metazoa; phylum Chordata; class Mammalia; order Carnivora; family Mustelidae; genus Mustela; species Mustela nivalis. The sequence goes on from NC_139021.1 coordinate 143,677,597, forward strand.
TGTGGTGCATAAACAATGAATCTTGGAACACTGAAAAAAAAAAAAAGACTCGTTTTATAGTCTAACCTTGAGATGGTTACATGTGTAGTTGAGAAGAATATGGACAATGATGTCATTGGATGGGAGGCTCTGTAGATGTCTGTTATGGTCTGGTTGGTATTTAGCCACTTCTATGGTTAGTATTTAGTGTTGTTCTGTCCTATTTTCATTGTCAGTTTTGTATCCATTGTGGAAACTGGGGTATGTGGGTCATCGTAGGAGGTAGGTTCTGAGCCCTGGCCTTGACTGAGTTGATCCAAATTTCTTGGTCCAAACAATTAATTAGGTCTTAATGTCTGCAGAGTAGAGTTTCAAGGATAGGTCAATAATGGAGTTAGGAACCGAACTGGTTAAGGTCAGAGTGCTCAGGTAGCACAGGTAAAGTTGAAAGTCAACAATGGAATAAATGGATATTTATTATATATTATTATATAATAAATGGATATTCCAAAAAGGGTGGGTGCCAAAGTGGAGATCAGGAGAGCCAACAAAGTCAAGGAAAGGATTCTTTCTGGGAGTGTGCCCTGAGTCTTGCAGGCTCTTTCTTGATACCTTATTTCTGGCTTCTTTTATTTGTGCTCTGTCCTCAAGGGGATATCCCTACTTCTTCAAAAGTACCCAGGATTTCTGACAGTTGGCGACTTCCCTGTGGGCCTTCTAGAAAAGGTCACCTATGTTTGGGCACACAGATTGTTCAGGGGCCAAGACAGACTGAACTTGACAGTGTTGGCACTGCCACCAGCCTGTATGGGAGAGTCAACAGAGTTGGCTCTTTATTTGTGCTTTTTAGGTTATGGTGTATTTTTATGCCAGCCAGATTTCATTCAGATTGATTGATTGATTGATTGATTGGTTGCCTTTGGGTAGTCCTTGAAATTCTACTTGGGAGATAGCATGGTATGATGAAAAGAAAGCTTTGGAGTCATAAACTCTGAGCATTCCTGTTTCTGCAATTTACTGTAGGTTAGGTAAGTTGTTAAACCTCTATTGTGTGCACACACACACACATGCACACACACACATATAGTCATGCAGAGATGTACACCTATACACAGATGCATAGCGTGGAACATACATGTAAAAGCATAGATGATGCTAGTATTAAATAAGTTATTTTTAAAGCACAAGTGTCATGTCCAGTGATGAAAGAACAGGAGTTCTTAGCATCTTCTCCCTTTCCCCTTCCCTCTGCCTATGTATGCGTGAGTGACTGTGTGTGTGTGCGTGTGACAGAGAGAGAGAGAGGAGAGAGCGAGAGAGAACAGGAGTCAGCAAGAGCAAGAGAGCACAGTATCTAACTCAACTGGAAAAGAATGCTCAAACACATTGGGCTCTGTTGTCCAGAGAGACCTTCTGGCTTTAGGCAAGTTAACCAATGGACTTCACTGTTTTGTTCCTGAAACTATTTTTTTTAAGGTAAACTAACTAGGTGGAATAGAGGTTTTGACATTAGGTGGAAGAATAGGTAGAAGGGTATTACTACTGGCAAGAGATCATTTTACTCATAAAATAGATGCAGTGTTCTTAGTCTCTCTGGAGCAGGAGTCAGTGAGGACAGACCCCAGGATGCATGTACATCAGAACCTCTCTTTCCTTTTGCCCTCTCTGTGCTCTCCATCCTCATAGAAACAGCAGTTCTGCTGCTGCACCTGGATTTTGTTACCGTGGTTACAGATGCAGTCCCTGGTGAAGGAGGGGGGAGGGAGCTGTGTTTTTATAAGGGCAAATTGTACTGACATTTAAATTGGAGACATCACAGTGGAGTACAGCTGCCAAGTCATGGCGAAGTGTGCTTTCCCTTTGCAATTGGGATATTTGGAAGACTCTCACCTCCTCCTCTTTCTTGGTGTTTGTGTGTGTGTTGGAGTGCATGTGGGCTCTTCCCATAGCCTGTGCTGTGTTCAGAGGACTGAGATTCAGGTTGGAAACAGGAAGACAGCCTTTTTTTAGTGAGATTTTGAGGGGTCATGGCTGAACTAGGGTTTTCTTAACATATGTTTCAAATGATGTCAAACCAAGCCAGAAAAAGAGTCAGAATGTGAGCAGAAGCCAGATTCATGAGGCCTAAAGGATATTAGAAGGGCAGCTAGATGGAAGGAGCTGGGCATGATACAAGAGAGAGTGGTCAGGAGTCTGAGGATGAGGAAGAGGGAAGCAGCATGAGGTGAGCAGACCAGTACTTTGCCTTGAGTAGGTACCTGTGTTTGTAGGCAGTTTCTGGGGGAATCGTGCCTCTGTGGGATGGGGGAGTTTACCAGGTGGATCTAGCTCAAGGATGCCCATGCCATCTGGAAAGCAGGAGAGCCAACCAGCCTGCTGAGCCAGGGCCTCTTGCTATCCTTAGGGAAGATGATACGTTTAAGGATAAATTAGTTGCAAATGTTTTCTTCTGAGGAGAAGCAGGCTTGAGATAAATAAACCGTCTTTACCCACAGAAGTGAATTTGCTGCTTCAGCTGCAGATCTCCCTTGTTGGTTAGTCAGTTGATTAGCCAGTCAACAAACCCCTACTGGGTTTCCACTCTGTGCCAGCGCTAATGGTGCCTAAAAGCCAAGTGCTACTGTTGTGTTCGACCCCAGCATCCTACCTTAATTCAGCATTCTGACTCAGAAGGTCAAGTATACCCCCACTGAGGACAGGCATTAAGTTACAGGACATTGGAAAATGAAAATCCGAGAACCCTGAACAAGTCTTTGGCCGCAGGTCTAGCCACTGCCTTCAGGCAGGCTGATGTTCAAGGTCTCCTTGGGGTTCATGTACCAACTCTCAGCTCAGGTAGCCAAGAGTTCAAGACAGTACAGATAACATTTTATTTTATTTTTTTATTTTTATTTTTTTTTAATTTATTTTTTATTTTCAGCATAACAGTATTCATTCATGAAGACAGTACAGATAAAGGGCCTGCTTTGCCCACTTTCAACTTGATTTTTCTGCTAGTGGCTAGACAAAGTGGAATTGCTTACCCATACGGATACGTCAAGAGATGAAGAGCTTCAGCATTCTATGTTCCCATTTTTCAGTCCAGAGAGAGTGTGGACAGAGACAGGTGTGTATACACAAAGCCATACAGACTTCTGTTTGTATTTTTGCCCTTTGTGTCTACTCTAAGTGGGTACCTGCATGTGTCTGTGTGTGCCTCTATGTGTGTGTGTGTGTATATGTGGTAAAAGACCTGTTGGTGTAGTCATTTGGCAGAGAGCTCTGGGTTGGAGGATTGAATATTCCTTTTATTATCTCTGTGGTTTTGAAAAAGCAGTGTTAGGTATTTCAGCTATTCTCATTACCAAATGGAAATAATCCTTTTTCATGGGCGTCTTTCTGAGGATTGTATGCAGTAATTAATAGAAGGCACCTGGCATGGTGTCTGGCGTAGAAAAAGCAATTAACAACTCACTCAGGCCCTGTTACTTTATACAGGCACACCTCAGAGGTACTGCAAGTTCAGTTCCCGACCACCATAATAAAGTGAATATTACAATAAAAGGAGTCAAGTGAATTATTGATTTCTCCATGGATATAAAAGTTGTGTTTACACTATACTGTAACATACTTAGTGTGCTAAGCATTATGTCTAAAAAAGAAATTTACACACTTTAATTATAAACATGTTATTGCTAAAGAATGCTGACCATCATCTGAGCTTTCAGTGAATCAACATCTTTTTGTTGGGGGAGGGACTTGCCTTAGTGTTGATGGCAGCTGATGGATCAGGGCGGCAGCTGCTGAAGGCTGGGGTGGCTGGGGCAATTTTTCCAGCTAAGACAACAGTGAAGTTTGCCGCATCGATGGACTCTTCCTTTCACAAATGATGTCTCTGTAGCATGCAGTGGTGTTTGATAGTATCTGACCCACAGTAGAACTTCTGACAAAATTGGAGCCAATCCTCCCAAACCCTGCTGCTGCTTTATCAACTAAGTTTCTGGAATATTCTAGATCCTTTGTTGCCATTTCAACAATCTTCCCAGCGTCTCCACGAAGAGTAGATTCCATCTCAAGAAACCATGTGCTTGGCTCATCCACGAGAAGCAGCTCCTCATCTGTTCAAGTCTGGTCAGGAAGTTGCCGCGATCCAGGCTCATCCTCAGGCTTCACTTCTGATTCTAGTTACTCTTGCTGTTCTCACCACATCTGCAGGTACTTCCTCCTCCAAAGTCTTGAATCTCTCAAAGTCATCAAACTCAAAAGTTTGAAGTGTCATGAGAAGTACCAAAAGGTGACACAGACATATTGCATGGAGTACTGGTTATGGTGCATAAACAATGTGAATTCTGGGACACCAAAAAGAAAAAAAAATAAAATGAAAAATAGAAAAAAAGGTGACAGAGATGCAAAGTGAGAAAATGTTATTGGAAAAATGGCGCTGATAGGCTTGCTCAGTACGAGGTTGCCTCTGTTCCTCAGTTGGTAAAAAATGCGATCTCCACACTGTGCAATAAAGTGAGCATAGCTGTATGCTTGTGTACCTTTCCCTCTCTCTACGTGAGAAGACATGCCTCAAATTTTATGTCATTCTCAACTGAGGGAGGGGGAAATGGCTCTCAGAGCAGGCATATCAAGAGCTTGAATGGTAGGCAGTTTGCAGAATTTGTAAAAGCATATTCACACCGTTGCTTTTCGTTATATCCATTAGGTAAAGTAAAGCAGTCAAAATCATCTTGGTTGGTGACCTGCAGGAGAAAGAATGAGAAAGCACAGTTAGAGAAACTGTTATGATGGAGCAATCTCTTGGCCCATGGCTCTCAAGCACTCAACTTAGCTGAAGGAGGGCAGTGCTGTCCCATGCACAGTGACATCAAGTGTGGAGGAAAATGACCTCTTTGCCCCCTTTCTTTGTGCTCAGCCATGACTGGTGCATTAACCACAAGTCTTGGCATGGCACCCTAAATTACAATTGCACACATCAAATGCCCATTCCTTCCAGAATTAAGCAATTACAGCCTGTCATTTTATACGAGGCAGGGCAGGGGTCCTATGGCAGGTATGAGAGGCCCTCAGAGCAATAGAGGTGAGGGCAAGGTCCCTCCTAACAACTCCTACACTGGTGAACAGTGGCTTAACCTGGGCAGGATCCTCCTGTTGGTTCCCTCTGGGAAGTGGTTTATACTGCTTTTAAGGCCTACACTGCGTGTTTGGGGCTCAGCCCTGCTGTGACAAGGATTCACGTGCAGGCTTGGTGCTCACATCTTCTACAGCATTGGGTAGGAGCCACACTGGGGTCCATTTTGCTTAGGTGCAGTTGATGTCTTGTTGAACCCAAGTGTACAGGGTTAAGAGAAAAGCTGTAGCTTAAATGTAAAGAGCCAGGCTTAGACATAGGGAATAATTTGTCTCGCAGGCTGAGACAACACCGAATGGACATTCTGGAATGCTGGAGCATCTCTCTGGCATTTCCTTCAGTGGTGTGTCTCGGCCAGTGTTAGGGTGGGCAAAGGAAGAGGCTGAGGTCAAGTTGATATTAACATTATGTCAGTTTCAGATATACAGCATAATGATTCAGAATTTTTACGCATTGTAAAATGGTCATCACAATAAGTCTAGTTAGCATCTGTTATAATACATAGTCACATTTTTTTTATTGTAATGAAGATTTTTAAGATCAACTCTCTTAGCACCTTCCAGATATTCAGTACAGTATCAGCTACGGTCACCGTGCAGAGCATTTACCTTCCTAAGAAATTAGGGCATTTGATGTGTGCAATTGTAATTTAGGGTGCCATGCCATGTCTTATTTTTTTGCTGGAAGTTTCTACCTTTTGACTGCCTTCCTTTATCCCCCCTGGCATCTTCTGCAGCACCAATCTACGCTCTATATTTACGAACTTCTTGTTATTATTATTATTTGTATGTTTTATCTTCAGAGTCCACACGTAAGTGAAATCAGATGGTATTTATCTTCCTCTTTCTGACTTATTTCACTTAGCATAATGCCCTCAAGGCCCATCCGTGTTGTTGCAAATGGCAAGATCCATTTTCTTACGCAGCTTAGTAGTATCCCATTGTGGATGTGTACCACATCTTCTTCATTCACTCATTGATGGACACTTACGTCGCATCATATTTTGACTATTGTGAGTAATGCTGCACTGAACATGAAGGTGCAAATATATTTTCAAATAAGCATTTTTGTTGTATTTGGATAAATACCTAGAAGAATTATTACTGGTTCATATGTTATTTATATATTTAATTTTTCAAGGTACCTCCATACTGCTTTCTATTGTGGCTGTACCAATTTATGTGACATGGCTTTGTTTTGCATATTCCTGATGAATAGTGATGTTGAACACTTCTTAATATGCCTGTTGGCCATATATATGTCTTCTTTGGAGAAAATGTCTATTCAGTTATGCCCATTTTTAATTAGATTGTTCATTTTTTTGGTTTATTTTTTATTTATTTTCAGCATAACAGTATTCATTATTTTTGCACCACACCCAGTGCTCCATGCAATACATGCCCTCTATAATACCCACCACCTGGTACCCGACCTCCTATCCCCTGCCCCTTCAAAACCCTCCAATTGTTTTTCAGAGTCCATAGTCTCTCATGGTTCACCTCCCCTTCCAATTTCCTTCAACTTCCTTCTCCTCTCCATCTCCCCATGTCCTCCATGCTATTTGTTATGCTCCACAAATAAGTGAAACCATATGATAATTAACTCTCTCTGCTTGACTTATTTCACTCAGCATAATCTCTTCCAGTCTTTTTTTTTTTTTTTGATGTTGAGTTCTATAAATTCTTTATATATTTTGGATATTAAATCCTTATTGGATAAATCATTTGAAAATATCTTCTCCATTCACTAGGTTGTTTTTTTTCTTCTTGTTGGTTTCTTTTGCTGCTTAAAAGCCTTTTGTTTTGGGAGTAGTCCCAATAGTTCATTTTCACTTTTGTTTCTCTTGCCTGAGGAGACTTAGCCATAAATATGTTCCTAAGAATGATGTCCAAGAGATTACTGTTTATGTTTTCTTTCAGGAGTTTTAAGGCTTCAAGTATCACATTTAGTTCCTTAATCCATTTTGAGCTTATTTTTGTGTATGGTGTAAGAAATTAGTCCAGTTTCATTCTTTTGCCTGTAGCTGTCCCATTTTCCCAACGCCATCTCTTGAAAAGACTGTCTTTCTCCATTCTATATCCTTGACTCCTTTGTCATAGATTAATTGGCCATAAAATGTGTGTTTATTTCTGGACCACCTATTCTGTTCTACTGATCTGTCTGTTTTTGTTGGCACAAAACCAGTACCATCCTGTTTTGATTACTATAGCTTTGTGGCTTATCTTGAAATCTGAAATTTTGATACCTCCAGCTTTGTTCTTTTATCTCAAGATTGCTTTGTCTGTTCAAGGTCTTTAGAATTCCACACTAATTTTAGAATTACTTCTTCTTGTTCCATGAAAAATGCTATTGATGTATTGATAGGGATTGCATTAAATCCATAGACTGCTTTGGGTAGTTTGGGCATTTTAATGATATTAATTTTTCTAGTCTGTTTGTGTCATCTTTAGTTTCTTTCATCAGTGTCTCATAGTTTTCAGGTTATAGGTCTTTCACCTTCTTGGTTAAATTATTCCTAGGTGTTTTATTATTTTTGGTGCAATTATAAGTGTGATTATTTCCTTAATTACTCTTTCCGCTACTTCATTATTAGTAAATAGAAATGCAATATATTTTTGGATATTAATTTTGTATCCTGTAACTTTACTGAATTCATTCATCAATTTGAATAATTTTTTTTTTTTTTTGGTGGAGTCATTAGGGTTTTCTATATATAGTTTCATGTCATCTGCAGTCTCTTTCCTTCTTTAGAGCTTCCTGTGTCCCTGGCTCCTGCTCTTTTGGGGGGGTTCTTGGAGCAGGTGGTGTAAAATAATTTCCTTGGCCCAGGTACTGAAAGATCTTCCACAAATACTAAAATACCACATCAGGTGTTTTAATGTCTTCAAGTCTCAGCAACAGAATTTGGAAAGGTTTGGATTCTGCCTCTAATTTCTAACTCTTCTCTGCCTCTAAATAGTTATTGCTGAGGATTTCAATATAAAGTGAATACATGCTCATTAAATTATTTGTCAAATATAGTAAATTAGGGAGTCAAAATATAAGCACCAGCAAACCTACCATCCCCAAACAACAACTGTTAATATGTTGGCTTATTACTGTCCTGTATTTTTATTATGAATAGCCTTTAAAATTTTTTGTTTGCTTTACATAGTAGTAATCATGGTGTATACACAGTTTTGTATCCATCCATATAAAATTATAATGGTAAGACTGCAGAAGCTTTTCCCCATGTTATTATAAGCAGTTTATAAATTTCAATTGTGTACACTGCAGCTGATTTAATCATTTCTCTGCGATTGGACATTTAGGTTGTTTGCAATTTTTGAATAATGCTGTGATGAACATCTTTGTAAATAAAACATTTTTGCCCCATATTGGGCAATGTTTTGCTTCATGTGGATTTGCAGAGATGAGTCACTGTATCCATGTATGTAAACTGCCCTTGTCAGCAGCTGATGGGGTGACCTTGTGCACATTCAAAAGATGCAGCCCTTCCTTCAGACAGTTGGCTGCTCTCTACTGGAAAATTGTCTCAGTAACTGCATTGCAGTTCTTGCAAGGCGAATAGTACCCCTCGGGGTTAGGCAAAACGCAACTTGTGCAACCATTAAGGGGCAGACCTGGTGTACATATTTCTAAGATTCCTGATGCCTTTCCACAATTTCTATATAATTTATTCTCCTAATAGTCAAGTAAGAGCATGCTGTTTTATCTCACCTGAATCAGTGTGGGGAATTACTTTAATTATTATAACTTGATGAGGGAAAGTGGCACTTTATTTATATATTTGTATTTATCTAGATTACCTATGCATTTTAAAATGTCACTTTGGTTTAGTTCCCTCTAAAGAACAAAAACCTTTATTCTTCCTAGAGATTGATTTCTTTTTCTCTTTTTCAACAAATATATGTTGAGCAGAAGTTGATAACTGAGCCCAGATTTGGCTCCCCAGTTAGACAGAAGGTGTTCTGTGGCACATGCCCAAGACTTGTGCTTTCCATTTCCGTGGCTGGGAAAACATGCAATTGGCTCTTTCTGCTTCCAACCTTCCCTTCCAAGAAAGGTTTCCTCCTGCTTTTCTGTTCACTTTTGGACTTATCCAGGGAAGCACTGGGGATATCCTCTAAGGGGTCCAGAGTGAGAGGGTCTCAGCAGGGTCTGATCTGATGGAGGCTTCTCCCCTTGCTCTTGGGCATCTCTTACCTAGTCAAGCTGACATATGAATGTAACCATCACAGGTTGAATGGGCCATGGGGTCTAGCTGGGAAGCTTTCCTGAAGCCTGGTCCCACAGCAAAGTATAGTGTCAGTGCCTCTTGCTCTCCACACTGTGAGATGCTCTCTGCTAGGGCCCATGCTTTGACTTTGTCCAACAGATGTCTGTGAGTTCTCTCAGTGTTTTAGGAATTGCTGTATACACTGCATGCAGTGGTCAACAAGAACAGATAAGCTCTCAGCTCTTATAAATCTTGTAGGAATCACAGGGCATAAATTGAGCCACTGACCAAATAGATTAATGAATATGCAACATGGAGGCTTAAGTGGGTAGGAGAAGAATAAATGAAACAAGATGGGATTGGGAGGGAGACAAACCATAAGTGACTCTTAATCTCACAAAACAAACTGAGGGTTGCTGGGGGGAGGGGGTTTGGGAGAAGAGGGTAGGATTATGGACATTGGGGAGGGTATGTGCTTTGGTGAGTGCTATGAAGTGTGTAAACCTGGTGATTCACAGACCTGTACCCCTGGGGATAAAAATATATGTTTATAAAAAATAAAAATTAAAAAAAAAAAGATTAATGAATAAATAAGATGACATCTAAAAGTGATGTGTTCATGACTGGCTGAGGGTGGGTGATCAGGGAAGGCTCTTTGAGGAAATGATGCTTGAGCGGAGACATGAATGACCTTGTTGACTAATAGGTTGAAGGAAGGAACCCTCTTAGTGCTTCTTAATAGAATTTAAAAGAACTTAATATCTCTGAAGACATTACTGGGCCTTTGGGGATAGAGGTGTATAAAACCCACACACCAAGGTGTCAGGTGGAACCTAGTACAGAGATTAAGTAACTTGTCCAAGGTCTTGCAGTTTGTGAAGGTCAGAGCCACATTTGTGACCATGTGGATGTGGGTTCAAAGCCTGTGCTCTTTCCACAAAACCACACATATGATGGGGAGGTTATAGGCCAGGGGTAAAGCAGCTGTCATCTCTGGTAGTTTGAGAATCGGATAAAGAGGGGGAAACCAAAGACAAGAACTGGTCCCTCTCTTTTCCTCCTTAGAAGCTCTCCCTGATTATAATTGGAATGACTCCTGGTGGGTAATGCTGGCAGTTGATGGAAAGATGTCACTTATTAGTTTGGGAAGTTTCATGTGTGACCCACTCAATCTCCAGAGATGGTCATCCTCTGCTGAGGGCATGTGTGATTCATTTCTCTTTATTACCTTGGACATCAAAAAGTAGGAGTCTCTCCTAGCTGAAGATCCCAGTTGGAGCCAGGTTGAACCCTCACGAAGGACATTTCAACCTGCCTGGCAATGTTGAGACTTCTGGGAGCTCTTGTGACTGTAAACTGATTCCACAGCTCTCTTGGGTTAGACATACATGATTCTGGGAGGATGGGGTAGAAATAACTATCCTAGAATCTATCCATGGAACTCTCAAGTCCTGATCTCTTTGCTAAGTACCCTTTGTCTTTACTGAATGTTCTGGCACTAAATGTGGGAAGAAATGCAGTAGGACCCTTTGGACAGGTCCTCTGGTCAATGTTAAGAAATGGGCATCCCTGAGAGTCACGATTTGCAGGCCCAGCAGGGATCCATGGGAGCTCTGACAGCTTAATTGTGTTCTTACTCAGTCACCCACAACTAATGCATCTTCCTGGCAAAGCAGGTGTCTTCCATAAGGAGAACAACGGGGCAGATTGGTATCACAAAAGCCTGCCAAAATCTGCTCTAAATTGTCCCTGAACCAGTGATAATAAACCAAATTGCTACAAATAGACACCAATTTGCAGGAATGTGAGCTGTCCAAGGGATGCTTCTGACTTGAGAGTAGAGGTGAATGTGTGGTAAATAGATTTGCAGGCAAGTAACTTAAGGTTTGTGGCACGGCAGCAGAGTTTACCCTGAAGAAATATATTTGGTCCCTTCTTTGAATTATCAAGAATTTGTCTTTCATCTATCCAAATCATAGTTTGTATTTTTGGCTATACACTATGATGGACTGGACATGTTGGCAGTCTTGGGGGTCCTGAGCTATTTGAGGGACTGAACATTTGGGTTTCTGGGTAAGTCAGCCCAGAAGGCAGCAAGAAATTATGATCTTGTCTTGCTCCAGGGATGGACAGTGGGTACTGAAATGGAAAACGTCTTTGGAAAGAACAGTTGGAGTCAGGCCAAAATGGGTTGGTCTCACTCTGTTCAATTCAATGTTTATTAAGTACTCAGACCCTGTTCTCTGCACTAGGGCTGGAAAAACAGTACAATCCTACCTCTGCTGGCCACTTATTGAGAGTTAGTAAGCCGGATGGGGAGGGATGCTGAACCTTGCTGAGGTACCCACAGCTTGTAAGCCCTTCCTTGGGATAAATCCCTTGGGTTAAGACCTTTCAAAGGATCAGGAGGAGGGGCAAGGAGAAAGAAATGTCATTTCCTTTTTTTCCTTCCTTTTCTCATTTAGTTCTTAGACTTCCTTTTTTTCTTTATTCCTTTTCAGAAATTAAATCAACTGAGCACCTGGGTAGCTCAGGTGGTTAGGCATCTGCCTTCAGTTCAGGCCTTGATCCCAGGGTTCTGCTATTGAGCCCCGTATCATGCTCCCTGCTCAGCAGGATCTTGCTTCTCCCTCTCCCTCTGCCTGCCACCCTGCCTACCTGTGCTCTGGCCATCTTTCTGTCAAACCAATAAATAAACAAAAAAACTTAAAATAAGTAATAAAAATAAATAAAGTCTATTGTTTCATTTAAAAAGCCTTTACCTTATAAAATTTAGAAAACAAAAAAGGAAGAGGAGAAAAATGTTACCCATAAGCTTCCTACCCCAAGACAAGCCATGATACCATTTGAACCAACTTTCTTTCAATTTTTTACTCTGCCTAGTTATTTTTTCATAATTATGGTCTTTTTTCACTTTATTGTTATAACTAACTCTTTATAAACAACTTCAGTCTTACATAATATTCCAATAGGTGGGAGTAATATAAATTACTTAGTAATTCCCCATTGTTGAACATTTAGGCTTCTGTCAATATTCATTTTTATTAATAAGAATATAATAAGCATTGGGAGAAGGGGGGTGGGGTTATGGACATTGGGGAGGGTATGTGCTTTGGTGAGTGCTGTGAAGTGTGTAAACCTGGCGATTCACAGACCTGTACCTCTGGGGATAAAAATATATGTTTATAAAAAATTAAAAATTAAAAAAAAAAGAAAAAAGAAAGAAACAAAAATGCCAATTAAACCACAAAAAAGAATATAATAAGCACCCCTAAAATAAACACTTTTCTATATTTAAGCATATTTCCTGAGGATACAGTGCTAGTCTTATAATTACTAGGCCAAAGTATATAAATATACCTAATACTTTTGATATAGCAAGAGGGGTGTGTGTGTGTGTGTAACCAAACTATTTTTTAAAGGGTCACATTAATCTACAGAATTTATTTCAAATTCATTTTCCTAAATTTCATAGACAATGTTAAATACCCACCACCACAACGATATGCTTTGCTAATTTTTTTCCCAGAAGATTTTATTTATGTATTTTAGAGAGATTGAGAGAGAAACAGTGCGAGCAAGGGGAGGCACAGAGAGGAAAGAATTTCAAGTGGACGCTGCACTGAGCTTAGGGCCTGAGGTGGGGCCAGTCTCACGACCCTATGATCATGACCTGAGCAGAAACCAAGAGTTGGATGCTTAAGCCAGCTAGGCATCCCAAGCTTTGTTAATTCTATGACATTTGATTTTTATGTTGGCAAATAAGTGAAATATTTTTCAAGAACATTCTGAGGCTTACATGCATCTGAGCGCTGTGTGTGTGTGTGTGTGTGTGTGTGTTGCCTTGACAGGTGGTGCTGAAGCAGGAAACCCCTCTTGACTTTTTAGGGACCCTGGCTTATCACCCATAGGGATACAGAATCTGATTGTCAGACAGAGAGCACTGTGTCCTTAAAACCAAACACAGGATGGACAGACATCATTTATGTTAATTCCTGGCCTGACCGAATTTACATGTGATTCTTTCTTCCTCCCTCCCTCCCTTCCTTCCTCTCTCTCTCTCTCTCCTCCATCTCTCCTTCTTTCCATCCTTCCTTCCTTCCCTCCTAGATGCCTCCCTTCCTTCCTCTCTTTCTCCTTTCATTCCTTCCTTCCCAAAGACTTTATTTATTTGAGAGAGAGAGAGGGAGCGAGAGACAGAGACAGATAGTGCCAGAGACAGAGATAGTGACAGAGATAGCGATAGAAAGAATGAGTGGGAACAAGAGGGAGAAGCTGGCTCCCACTGAGCAGGGAGCCTGATGCCGGGCCTGATCCCAGCACCCTGAGATCATGACCTGACCTGAAGGCAGACGCTTCACCTACTGAGCCACCCAGGCGTCTCCTGTGATACACTTTAAAGAACACACAAATGACTCCTGGTTCCACACTCAGCTGATCACACTGATATAAAGCTTATAAATAAGAAGCCAAAGTAGCAACTTTGGGGACCTAAGGAGATCCTGTCAAAATGTTATTTGCATTTATATCTATATGAATCATATATTAACAAATATTTAATTATGTTATATTCTCAGGCAGATACATACTGTTTTTCTTTTTCTTATTCCTCTAAGCACACTACTTAAGGTTTCTCATTTTTCTGTGAAATTATGTTTGTTTTTCAGGGCTGTTGCAACTACTCCACAGCCGGGGATGCGTTAAAGAGCGTGTGGGAATCTCGTCTGAGTTTAACTACCACCACCATAACAATAATAATGAAAAGTTAACATTTGTTGCTTTCTATGTGTCAGATATGATGCTGAATGTTTTACATACATTCTTCCATTCAGTCATCAAGGCAACTCAGAGGGATTGATCTTACACACATTTTGTGCATGAGGTTACAGATCTAGAGAGGTTAAATGACTTGCCTAAGCTCACGTAATGAGTCAGCAGGGCCTTCTTGGTGGTGAAGGAATTCTCAGTGTGTGGGAAAGATGGAATAATTTTATGGTTCCATCCCTGGTCAGGGTCTCTTGTTTTGGAAATTCAGGGGATCTTGCTAAGGTAAGCTTTACCTATTTACTGGGGCCTGATTCCTGGGCGGGGCACTGGGCTTTGGACATTCAGTGCTGGCCTTTCATCTCATAGATTGAGCCAGTGCCCAAGTAGCACGGGCGCAGCCCAGGGTTGAGGCCAGGGGATGAAGAAAATAACTTGCCTCATAATGAACCCAAGAATGAAACATCATCCTGGAGAAGGTGCATCCGTGGAACCTCCCCTAAAACATTTAAAAAGATAAGTGAACTATAAAGATAGAATTTCTGGTGTTTTAATTTTTTAAGCAGTCTCCATGCCCAGTGTGGGGCTTGAACTCAACCCTGAAATCAAGAGTCTTATGCTCTACTGACTGAGCCAGCCAAGCACCCCACAATTTCTTGTGTTTTAAAGGTGAATTTAGAGTAGCAATATGTTAAGGTAAAGATTCTTTCTAGGTGTAGTGAGAATGGCTCTCAGTTGTCTCATTCTCATGCCCAGTGGCAAATTATGTTCTCTGGAAGTACTAAAAGATCCACCACAGTGAGCCGAGCAGTCCCTGAGCACCAGTTTGGGGTTCACTCCCAGTGCAGGAGCACTCTAGAATGAGGTGTGGAGGCTTGTGTCTGCCTGTTAAAGGAGGGCCTTTGGGGAGGGACCCAAGAAAAGGATCAGCCAACCTCACTGCTTGGGTGTTTTGTGAGGGAAACAGTAGCTGTGCCTCTGAGGGTTATAGATCTCATTTTCAACTTCAAGCCTTTAATTTTTATAAGACTTATATTTTCTACTGGGAACCCAGCTCAACCAATACTTTCAAATGTGTCCTAATCAAGAAATATGGAATTAACTCTAAGTTATAGGATTTGACAGGAAATAAAATATGCAGTGGCAAACTAACTAGAATATATGTGCTGCCAAAGCGAACACTGTGGCAAACTAACTAGAAAGCCGGGATAAGAGCATACCATGGCAAGGGCGCCAGGGGGGCTCATGTGGTTAAGGATCTAATCCTTGGTTTCAGCTCCAGTCATGAGATTGAGCCCCACACTGAGCCTGCAATTGGGCTCCATGCTCCGTGGGGAGTCTGCTCCAAGATTCTCTCCCTCTGCTCCCTTCCCCCTCTTTGTCTCTCTCTCACGCAAATAAATAAATGTAGCTTTAAAAAAAGAGAAAACATGTCATGGCAAGATCTATGATAGATAGCTAAGTCTGTACTTTGAGGAAATTTTATAACCCCAAATGCCATCATCTTTAAAAAAGGAAAGCTAAAAATAAAATTATCACGTGTTTGAAAAATTCAAGCACAAGAAGATACAGCAAAATGAACTAGGAGGAAGCATTAAGATGTGAGTGGAGATGAAGAATTAGGAAATAAATAGGAATTGCTTGAGCACAGTTTGGAAAGAAGGAATGGGGTCTGTTCTGTGTTGGGATTTTTTTTTTTTTCTTCATTCTGGAGGGCCTTGCCCAGGCCCTGCCAAAATTTTCAGGTGCAGGGGCACCAAGAAGGCTTCATTCCAATCAGATGCACATTACACTCTTGAAGGGGACTTCTATCAGTTTCTAAACCTTCTTCCCTGCTGAGCTAGATAATAATCATGGCCCTGACAGTGATTGATACCTTTACTGGACACTTCCTGGTGCCAGAGGCCTTACTGCATTCATGCACCAATCCTTCTAACATCTCTAGTGACAGATACGTTTTCTCCTATTTTCAGTACTAGGAAGTGAGGCTTAGGTTAGATAAGTTTCATTTATTTGCGAAAGATGTATAGAGTATTTACTTTGTGCCAGGTAGTTTCTCAGGGTTGAAGATATAGGAATGAAGAAAACAGATTAGACTCTCTACCTTCATGGACTTTCATCTAGTAACAGGTGCCCAAAGTTACCACACTAGAAACTTGAGGCTGGTCCATGATTTTAGTCACTGTGCTATATAAGGCACCTTCAGTCCATCTCTTTAAAAGTGGAGGACACAGGTGGAGGAGCCAAGTCTCAACACAGCTGACCAACTGATCACATGGTCTTATGACCCCCTCTCCTCACACACACTAGGGATAATATCTATTCCGTGTCTGGGGGGTAAGGGTTGACACCTCGGTGAGGTGTCCATGAAAGGAAGTAGCACAGTGCCTGACCCATAGAAAAGCTTAGCAAATCCAAGCTAGTGCTATTAATATTCATGTCATTACCATCTGGCCCTGGTCTCTTTCAACTCTCCAGACACTGTTCCTGAGATCTAGCCTCTGTCTTCTCTGAATGTCATGCCTGATAGGAGTGTCTTTGTTTACTGTGAGGCCTTGGGTCATGTCAGGTAGTCTAACAAAATGATTTAGATTGGGATCTGACCACACTAGACAGTCTTATGGTGGGGACTGCCAAGCTAGAAAGACCAGCAAGGAGATATTAGTTGGTGGGGCTTTGGGACAAGCAGGATCTGTTGACCTCTGGAGGGACTGGTGATTGAGATCACCCATGTAGGCAATCAAATGGAGCCCCAGTCAAATTCTGAACATGAGGCTTAGGTAGGCTTCCCTGGTCGGCAACACTCCACCCACATTGTTAGGCATAATTGCCAGAAGACTAATTGTGTTCTGGCTTCATGGGGAAAAGGACGGGCAACCTCTGTGTTTGGTTCTTCCCCTGGACTCTGTCCTATATACGACAATCTTTAGCTGATTATAATCTGTATCCTTTCCCTGTAATAAACCATAACTGCCGCAGCTATCAGTAAGTTCTGTAATTCCTTCTAGCAAATCATCAAACCTAACTTTGGTTTTGGGAACCTCTAACATTTACAGCTGGTATTAGAAGTGAGGTTGGTCTGACAGACTGTTCCCTCAAAATTCACAGTCGTCTGGCTTCAAAAGGCCAAAACCCATCCTTCCCAGGTTTCATCTGGGAAGGTGTTAGATCAGGAAGAACTGTCCAGAATCTCTATAAGTTACATAACAAAGCTCACACGTGGGAGGAAAAATAGTGAGGCAACTTTCAGATAATAAGAAAGCGTTCCTCCTTCATCGCAAAGTCAAAGGCTAATGGGCTATCAAGTTCCATCAGTGGCCAAGGCAGATTGTGCCTCTTGAATAGAAATTATAGGATCACAGAGAGGTTCTAAAACCATCCCCCTCGGAAGGCTCTGGGCTCTACCTGGGTCAAGGGCAATAGTACCTTTGCGGTCTATAGCTAGAATGGCTTCATCTACCATCTCAGAACATTTCTTCCCTTAACTTACTTGATTATAATTTATGTTCCCCATCACACACACACACACACACACACACACAAGATATATGATATATATGGAATATATATGTGTATATGTGTATATGTATATATGGTTATACATATATATATATGTATATATGTATATGTGTATATATGGTTAAGGTTCCTCACTTTTCTAAGACAAGGTAAACCAAAAGCAGCAGGGGAGTGGGGAGGAGGGCATGAACAGTGAACAGGCAGGAGAGAAGTGCAGGAGCTAGGTTGAGGTTACTTTTAGAAGTGAGTGGCTCCACCTCCATTTATCATGTTGTTACCAGCATCCTGTCCTTACTGACTTGTTTATTTACTTCCTTTATTTGTGTTTGTCTTGCTTAATCTCTCTTTGACATTTGGTAGCACTCCAGGTCTACCACAGTA
Source organism: Mustela nivalis (assembly GCF_964662115.1). Classification (NCBI taxonomy): domain Eukaryota; kingdom Metazoa; phylum Chordata; class Mammalia; order Carnivora; family Mustelidae; genus Mustela; species Mustela nivalis. The sequence continues at coordinate 143,695,575 of NC_139021.1, forward strand.
ATAATTTCTGTTTTCTCCTGCATTCCTTGTGGTTTTTGCCCTACACGTTGATGCTGTATAATTCATTCCCTTTAAGAAGTTTTTGATTGTTGGATTCTTCATTATAGGCTATACTTTCTATCTGTGTAAAGTAACTTTTTCTTTGCTTAATGCATTTTGCCTTGAATTCTCCTTTGATACTAAAATGTCTACCTCCCTTGGGTATTTTCTTTTGTAAGCAGTCACTGTAAACTGGAGTAAATTTTAATTTTTATTTTTCAGTGTTATATGGATTTGGTTGTATCATATAAAAGTGTATACTTATATTTTACTTTAAACTCGATCTGAGTGATTTTGATTTTGATAGAAGCCTTTGAAACAGCTGTATTTTTTTTTTTTTCCAGAATTGATGCTGGTTTCTGATAGCCACATTAACCTGTTTGAAAGGATTTTGGATTTCCTCTGTTTCCTGGCCTTTATCATCTTCTTCAAACTGACGTTCCACTCATCTTCCTCACCTCTGTAAATTTCATTACCATACACCCAAATGGTTGCATATTTATGAGTAAAGATGGGTCTGTTTTCCAAGCATCTTCTTTGGCTGGACAGGTCAGTTGCGGCTACATTATAATTGGGTAAGGCATTTGCATAGGCTGGCTACTTTGTTAGGTTTGTAGGAATAGAGCAGGCTGGAAAGCTGGGCACCCCCCACCATGGCCCAAATAGTAAGGTCGTTGCTTGGGAGGTGAACTTTCTCCAGTATAGCTCTTCTGCCAGTGTTCCTTACTTTACCCCATTTTCTCAGTGTCTATTGGAAAGTTCTGGAGTTGGTTCCACTCTGTTCAGCTTCTCCCTCCAAACTCCCCACACACAACTTAGGAGGTGTCCCTCTGGAGCATCAACTTCTTTTTCTTTCTTTCTTCCTTCCTTCCACCCTCTCTCTCTCTCTCTCTTTCTTTCTTTCTTTCTTATTTTGTTAGTTCACTCATTCTTTCTTTCTTATTTATTTATTTACTTGAGAGAGAGAGAGGGAGGGCATGAACAAGCAGGAGGGGCAGAAGGAGGCAGTGAGAGAATCTCAAGCAGACTTTTTGCTGACCACAGAGCCCAACACATGGGCTTGATCTCATGAACCTGAGATCATGACCTGAGCTGAAACCACGAGTCAGATGCTTAACTGACTATGCCACCCAGGCATCCCTCAACTGCTTATAGTATAGTATAAAGAAAGTTCTTTATAGAGTACTTCTTTGGTTTTGGCCTGAGGTCAAAGACCTGTTTCCAGAAGCTGTTTTTGTAGGGAGATAAAGGAACAGGAATATCCTTCCAGCTATGCAGGATCCAGGTTATAAATCAATTACTTTCATTTTGCCCTGGGTTGATACTGTACTTCGTTGCTGCAGGAGCTATTGGTTTCAGTAGACTCAGCATCAAGAATTTTTCAGAAAGATGTCTAGGGGTCACTTTCAGATAAAGTTACCTCTTACTCCACATATTATCATTCCTTGAGGACTATCAAAATTTGGTCAATAACAGAAAAATCTTTAAGTTCCTATGCAACTTTGAGAATTTGTGAATATATATTTTGAGACAGTCTATGTCTATCATAAATGGTCATGCAGTTATTGCTGTTTCTAAAACATTTTATTTTGAAATAACTTTAGACTTACAGGAAAGTTGCAAAGATAATACAGATGGTTCCTAAACACCTGTAGAGAAAGAATAATGCCCTTCCCCCAGTATGCCCAAGTCTGATCTCTCATACCTGTGAATATGTCACCTTATATGACAAAAGGGATTTTGCAGCTATGAATAAATTAAAGATCTTGAGATGAGATTATTCTACAGTTATCTTGGTGGGCCCTTATAAGGGAGAGAGGCAGATTGGAGAGCCAAAGAGAGATTTGCTTGCTCTGTGGGCTGTGAAGATAGAAGTGGGCCATGAAACAAGAAATGTGGGTAACTCTAGAAGCTGGAAAAGGCAAGTAAACATATCACTAATGGGTACAAAGTGGCAGTGAAGGGAGAAGAAAACATTCAGGAGATGGATGGTGGTGATGGTTGCCAACGATGTGAATGTACTTAATGCCATTGAACTCTACAAGAAAAAATGGCAAAAATGGTCAATTTCATCCTAGGTATAATTCACCATAATAAAAAGAAGCAAAGAAACAGATTTTCCCCTGGAGCTTCCAGAAGGAAGGCAGCTCTGCCGAAATCTTAATTTTAGTTCTGACTTCTGAGTTCCAGAACTGTTAGATTGTAAGTGTGTATTGTTTCAGTCGTAGTTTGTGGCAATTTGCTGTGGAGGCAATGGCAACTTGCACAATACCCTTCCTAAATGCAGCATTCCTGCATGTTAAAATCTTACTCAAACAAAGTACAATTACTAAAACCAAGAACTGAATATTGGTAAAATACTGTTCACTATGCTCTGGACTTTGTTTGGATTTCCTCTGTTTGTCACTAATGTTCTTTTTCTGTTCCATGATCCAGTCCAGGATTCCACATTGCATTTTGCCAACATTTCTCCTTGGTCTACTCCAGTCTGTGGTCTTTGGTGGTTTTCAGTCTTCTGCTCATATGACCTTGACCCTTTTGAAAAGTACCAGTCAGGTATTTTGTAGAATGTCCATCATTGTAGGTTTGTCTGATGTCTTCTCATGATTAGAGGGAAGTCTGGGCTTGTGGGGAGAAAATCCAGAGATGTACCCTTTTCATCATGCCCTGTCAGAGGATATCACACAGTATCATGGGGTGTCCTTATCGCAGGCCATGTCAACTTCAGATAAGGTAGCATCTGCAAGTTTTTCCATTGCAAAGTTACTAATTTTCCCTTTCCTTTCTCTACTCTTCAGAATTGCTGCAATTTTGGTTTATAATATTTATCCGTGAAGGGATGCAAGAACATTAAGGATCAACCAAACTGATTTTGAATGTCAGATTTTGAATGTAAAGAGTCGAGAAAAACTATTTCATCTCCATGTGTCTCCAACCATCATCTATAAAATAGGGAGACTGATCTCTCCTCTGGCCATCCTGTGGATTCAGTGAGATAGCTCGTCTGTTTACCCAGCAAATATTTATTGAGCATCCATAATTTTGTAAGAATTATGTTAAGTTAAAAGGAGACCATGGTAGTTATCAGTGATGAACACAAGATATAGACTTTACCCATGGGCAGTTCACGATATGACAGGAAAGATAAATGATGGAACAAGAAGTCCGAGTAAAGCATTACACATGTTCCAGTCGGGGAAATACAGGGTGCTGAGTGAATGCATAATGAGGACTTACTGCAGACACAAGGAAAGCCACTTAACACAACTCTGGTGTATGTAGAAGGCCCCAAGGGATGGACAGATATACATTCCCTTCCTTTCCCAATGCAGGGACCTCTCGCTCCTCTCTCCATCTCTAGAACAGAACAGGGTAAGAGAACAACAGGAGGTTTTTTCTTTTGTCCCCGAAGGATTCAGCAGAGCCTTTAAAATGATAATGGCCATGATGACTTGCTGAACAGGGGCCCATGTGCATCTCTTTCCTAAGTGTACATGACAGTGGAACCATTTCTTGCTTGGAGCTTGTCATAAGCCCGGTGTTGTGCAGAAGAGCTTTCGGGAAATGTTGTTTTAGCACGTGGGTCTGTTCATCACACACTGCTGGCTGGAGAGGAAATTCACCTCAAAGACCTCTGAGCTTTCAGCACACTCAGATTTTCCTGAGCATTTCACAGGGGCATTTTGGTTATGAGTGTTCCAGATCATTTCTCTTTTAAAGGAGAGAGCCTTCCCTCCAAGGATTGTTGAAGTACTTATACATGTAGATGTGCAGTAGTTGAAGGAAGATTTAAAATAATCTAAAGAACAACTTAAAAAAAATTAAAAAATTTGACCTGAGAAAATGAAGAAAAAAATGAATCCTTGCATTTCATCATCAAGATTCAACAATTATCAAGATATTGCCACATTTGCTTTATGTGAGTCTCTCTTTCTTCTTTGCTGAAATATTTTAAATTCCAAACACCATATCATTTTACTCCTGTTTTCTTTGACAGACATCCTTAAAATACACAAACCTTTTCTTACATAACACTGAACAATTATCACACCCAGTAACAATAATGACAATTTGTAGGTGTCCTTTAAGAGGAATGAACTATTGGGGAAGGGCCAGCAATCCCTATTCTAGAATTAGGTCTAATGTCGACCTCTAGTTGGCATATGGGCTGTGTCTTTCTCACATATGTTTGGCCTGTGAAAAATCACTCTTCAAAGCCCAGCAGAGCCTCAGTATCCCCTCAATCTATCGCATCTTTGGAATGGAGGAGTTGCTTAGCAACCATGGGCCAAACCGAGGCAGTCTGGGGAAGTATATTCTAAGTCCAAAAGAAAGAGAGGTCCCAGAAGGCAAGCAACATTTTTATGATGGAACAAATATAGGGAACAAATAGTGTTCTTTTTTAAAAAAAAATTTACAATGTGAGTATAGTTGACACACAATGTTACATTAGTTCTAGGTTACAACATAGTAATTCACCTTCTCTCTACAAGATGCTCTGCTCATGGAGCACTTGGGTGGCTCAGTGGGTTAAAGCCTCTGCCTTTGGCTTAGGTCATGATTCCAGGGTCCTGGGATTGAGCTTCTCATTGAGCCCTACATTGGGCTCTCTGCTCAGCGGGGAGCCTGCTTCCTCCTTTCTCTCTCTGCCTGCCTTTCTGCCTACCTGTGATCTCTGTATGTCAAATAAATAAATAAAATCTTTAAAAAAAAAAAAGATGCTCTGCTCACAAGTGTAGCTGAGGCCATCACCATACAATGCTATTACAGTACCACTGACTATAATCTCTATTCTGTGTTTAAGCGGGCCGTCCTGTGGGTTCTCTGGTGACAAAGTGGTGGAGAGCCATAGACTGCCCAGCCACTCCTATCTCAATCCATGCATTTTGTCCCTACATTTCCCTCTTCCATTAATGATTCCATGATGCTCTGTGATCCTATGGCTCCACAGAGGTTAGAAAGCCACAGGTCTGGTAGATGGCTATTGGATTCTTGGCTCAGGTAGTTCTTGTTTTCCTTCACAGAATAGCAGAGAGACTAGGACATAGGTCCGTCCCCCCCCCCCTGCCCCCATGGTTTGGGATGTCAAACACAAGGTCGAGTCTCTGACAATCAGACCGGTCTCCTACTACATGGCCTCATCCCAAGAGAAACATGTGACTGGATTCCCAATTTGAAATCTACACCCTGGGGAATTTCAGCTCCTCACCTTTCAGTAGGAGGGGAGAGTGCATGTGAGTGTTGCCCAGCTCTGAGCCTCTCATTGGAGCAGAACCTGTGATCCATCATCCCCTTGACCAGACAGCTGGATCAGCCTATTAAAAAATGGCCCAAATACTTACTGTCTGGGACAAACAGGAAAATTATGGCCTTCATACATATATATACACTGTTAGTTTCTTCTGTTATTTACCTTAACAATGCAGCCCAACATAATTAGTGCAAACTACTGAGGGTTCCTGGTTATATTTAGCAAATGGATTCCATTTAAGGAGCAAGTAGCTAATGATCTGAAGCACAGACTGCCATCACAGCAGCCCTAATAAGCTGGAGATCACAAGGAGAATAAGCACTGAACACTCACTTGATGGGGGAGCGATTGAACTTTGAAATGCACTGACAGTTTACACTCGGAATGCTTAGCAGTTTTACACAGGGATGCTCTGAAATCAAGAGACCAAAAGTGAACTTTGCCTCTTTTGTAGTTAATCCACCCATTTTTTTATGGTCAGCTACCAGCTGTGGGCTTCCTTGGATTCAGGCCAAAAGTGGTCAGCAGAGCCCTGAGAGATCTCAGGAAAGGATCATCAAGCTCAATGGCGAGGAAGGGACTGGCTCACTGTGTCATGCTCGGACACTAAGTTTGGAAAACAGCAAAGTGTCAGTGCCAGAGAGAAGTGTGGAGTTCTGAAGAACAGGGTGCTGAAGGAATCACATGGCATGCAGTCCCTGTCACACTACAGGTGGAAATGTGGGTACAGGTAAGCCACAGAAAGCCACAGAGCTGGCAAGGAGCCCAGGAGCAGGAGACTTCCATCTAAGAGGTAGAGCAAACTTTGGGGTCCCACTACAGCTGGATTCAGACTTTTAATGCCTCCTCGTTTAGAACAATCCTCAAACATTTTCAGCCTCTGTGTTTTATCTATAAAAGAGGGAACCAGTAATGTCCATCCTATAAGACTGGTACACCAAGTCAATGTGATAACGCTGAAAAGAAAAAAACATGTCACAGGGTTTGGCACGGAAGACACACTGTTGCTGGTGACTTCCTTGGTTTCTGCCGTTGTCGTCATGGTGCCTGTTCCCTGGCTTGGCCAGACATGAACTCACAGTGGAGCATCTGTCTTAGCACTACCATGTCCTTGCCCTTTAAAGAAAAGCGACATGTCTTCTTGGGTCACTGCTTGGCTAGGTTAACTTTACAGCCGGACTCTTTTGTGAATATTTTGGGTAACATTTTGTCCTACACCAGGATAGAATATGGAATGACATTTTCAGATGCAGTGTCTTTGTGGTGGCAACCCACTCAGGAAGAGCCAGGATCAGTTCCGCATGTACATTTAGGGCAAGTGTCCTTGTGAGCTGATGCTGAGGGAGAATGGCGCGTCAGTCTCTGCGCCACACAGATGCATTCAATTCTCAGGTCACTTAAGGGAGATTATTATACTCTCTCTTTTATGGGAGAGGAACAGAGGCACTTTGCCCACAGCTGTAATAATCAACATTGGTTGTTCACAGATGCTCTAAATATTTTGTTTCCCTTCACAGTTTGACAATGACCTGTTTTGTAAATCCTGCCTTTCTCACACACACACACACACAAAATCTCAAAACAAAACAAAAAATCTTAAAAATCTTAAAACCAACATCCCCTTACATTTCTGCCTTCCCTAACTGTAAGGGTGCGGACATGCAACTTAGACTCTGCCTGTCAGATGTGAACCATCTGGGCAGCCCATCGGGATGTGGGGCACCCACTCTGTGGTGGGAGGACAGTCAGAGGTGATGGAGTTGTGGGTTTAGGCAGCAGCAACTTTCTAACTGGGACTGTAATGGCTCTGGGTGGTATTTCTCAAGGCCTAGCCTAGGACCCATTGACCTTGCCTTTCCAAAGGGTACATGGTATTTCCAAAATTCCAGAAAAAACTCTCCTGCTATCCCTTTCCCATTATTTATGTTCCTATATTTAAGAAAATCCCAAAGAGGGGAACCTGGGTAGCTTTCTTGCTTAAGTGTCTGCCTTTTGCTCAGGTCATGAACTTGGGGTCCTGGGTTGGAGTCCCACAATGGACTTCCTGCTCAGCGGGGAGCCTGCTTCTCTCTCTGCTCCTCCACCTCCCCCTGACTCATGTCCTCTCCCTCTCAAATAAATGAATAAAATCTTAAACAAAACAAAGATACGTTAGGGTTCCAGGGCTGAGCAGTGTAGCAGGCTATACCCCACCGTGATCCCTCATCTTGCTTTTCAGGAACACTGAGCCACATTCACTCCCATGACCTTTTTCTGTGAGTTTGGAGGAAGACACGTGCTTTGGGGCTCACTGGCTGCTCTGGTCTTAGCCCTGTCATCTGTTTTAGGGCCAAGCACAGCTCTGAGCCAAGGAGGAGGCCTTGCCAGGATTTCCTGAGTGAGCCTTTAATTACTGTGCGTTGGTTGACCCCTTGGGGAGCCCAAGCTTTCTAGGGCCATTCATTGGTGTCTCTATAGCTCTTACTCTGTATCTAACTTGTTAGTAGTATGTTTACTGAGTGAAGAAAATCTGTGATCTCCGTTCCCTCCATGACCTCTCAGTTGTACAGCTAGCCTCAATGTCCTTCACCGAAAGTGTCTAACACATCTGCTGTCTGCCTGCCACTCGGAGGAGGGCCAGGTGTGGAAAAAAGTCAGTGTGCAAAATAGAGGAAAACAGCCCTTTCTCTGAGTAATACCTTAAAATTTTTTTTCCAATTTCTCTATCAATTTTTAGCCTATTCAGATTTCTACTTATTGTGCCAATTTTTGCATTTTATAGCCTTATGGGAAATTATCATTTTCAGTGAGTTTATCAGTGGCAGAATTTTACAAGTGTGTAGGGTTTCCCTTATAATTTAAAGCAGTCTTTTGTACATGGTTAACTACATCTCCATACTTCTTTCAAATTTTGTTGATTTAGGCTTTTCTTTCTTTGTCTTGATTCATCCCAACACAAGTTTGCCTCTTTCAGTATTTCCAGAGAGCCAGGTTTTAGATTTATTAATTTTACTGTTTTTCTATTTGCTTATGTGTACTTCGTTATGTCATTAGTCTGTGTTCTTTTCCTCCTTTTTTTCCCCTAAGATTTTGAAATGGAATGGTTAGCATCATTATATCGGTTTTTATATTGTAATAGAATCATCTAATGCTCTAATCTGACAAATGTGGTCTGCTGGGTGAGGATCTTGTAAGTTTCGCTATTTTAGAGTTTTAAAAATTGTCTCCTAATATTACAGTTATTGTGTGAGGCTTTCCTTTTCCCATCTGTGTTACAGAGTCTGGTGTGAAAGTGAAAAGTTAAAAGGGGACATCGGGGCACCTGGGTGGCTCAATGGGTTACGATTTCAACTATTATTGGTTTCGGCTCAGGTGACGATCTCAGGGTCATGAAATGGAGCCGGGTGTCCCCCGCTGCACTCAGGGCAGAGTCAGCTTGAGGGTTTCTCTTTCCCTCTGCCCCTCTCTGCTCTCTCCTGCGAGTGTGTGCGTGTGTACGTGTGTGCGTGTGTTCTGTCTTGGTCTATAAATTAAAAAATAAATAAATAAATAAATAAATAAAATCTTTTTTTTTTTTTTTTTTAATTTATTTGACAGAGAGAGATCACAAGTAGGCAGAGGCAGGCAGAGAGAGAGGAGGAAACAGGCTCCCTGCTGAGCAGAGAGCCTGACGCGAGGATCCCAGTACCCTGGGATCATGACCTGAGCCGAAGGCAGAGACTTTAACCCACTGACCCACCCAGGTGCCCCAATAAATAAAATCTTTAAAAAATAAGTTAAAAGGGAGATTTAGCATAAGATTGGCTGGGTTAGGAACCCAATTCCTATACGAACTGACCAGCATGTGACCTTCAGAGCTATGTGGCAAAGACTGTGTAGGTAGTATGTGTCCTACATTTTGCTCAAGCCATCCTATATATGTTTATAGCAAAGTTCCTTTGGGCATACTCCAGGGTCTCTGAATATTTGGGGTGGTGGGAGTAGTGGCCATGGGCGAGGTGTCCGGGCTGGGTGGGGGCGGGGGTTGCAGCCTCTCATCCCTCAGGTACTCTGTTCAATGCCTTTTTCCTGCATTCACAGTCACTGTCCTGGGTTCTTCTGTGGGTTTCCTATTTGTTCAACTGCCCTTCCCCTATCTGTGCAACTCCCTTTCTTTCCACAGTCCCAGTTAGTCACCCCATCAAGCAGCACACATCTTCATAATTGTTTTTATCTAGTCCTTTTGTTGTGCGGGCCCTGTAGTCTTTATTCATAGTAAAGTTGGAGCATAAATATTCTGTTTGTAACAATTAAAGTGATTGTTTGAAGGCAACAAAGAGTGCTCTCATGTAATCCTGGTGTAGTGAACTGTAATATTTTAAACTCTTGATGGCATATGAAAATTTCTTGCATTTTGGCTTCTTTCTGTAACTTCTTTTCTTTGCTTTAGTAAATCAATCTGTGACTTCAGTTGTTAATATGACTTTGTTTAAAAAGTAATATGGTATATTTACAAACATATAATATATTAGCAAAAACCCTTGCCCTCTGTTGATGCTTCTCTTGGTTTTTGTTCTCTATTAAGTATTTTCTTTCTTTCTTTTTTTTTTTTTTAAAGATTTTATTTATTTGAGAGAGAGAGAGTGCATGAGAGTGAGCAGGGGGTAAAGGGAGAGGGAGAAGCAAGCTTCCCACTGAGCAGGGAGCCTGACCCTAGGACCCTAGGATCATGACCTGAGCCGAAGGCAGATGGTTAACCCACTGAGTCACCCAGGCGCCCCTATTAGATTCTTTCTTTACCTATTTCTCAAACAGTGGCTGAAGCAACAGTGCTTTAATTCAGCTCTTTGTCTTCTGGATAAAGTCTTGTTCCGCAATTGGTTGGATAATTGGTGGACATACTTCTGAGGTTTTATGTGGCAGCGTACCTCTCTGTAAGCTTTACTTATCCATGGGAGTTTCACCGAGGCAGTGAAGACCTTGTCAGTCTTTACAAGATTCCTGAAAATGAAATTTGATCTGTCATAAATTTTCGTGTGCCTATCCCCTTTCAGCCCTTCTTGATTAAAAAAAAAAAAAAAATGTTGTATTCCTGTGACTGAAAAGTCCCTTTATGCAGCCGAGACCTGTGACACCACCAGGCAGGAGTGTTACGTTTCCACTGAAACAGAGGAGATGAGTGGTCTGTCACTGTTGTTTCTTGCCAGGGCCTCTGGAGTCTGGCCCTCTAATTATAACATAGAAGGAGAGCCTAGATGGTGTGCTTCAAGCCTGTTTGCTTAGGAACCAGATTGCTTGAGTTTTGCTTTTCTGTCAAAAAATAAGGAGGGGCCGCCTGGGTGGCTCAGTTGGTTAAGCATCTGTCTCTAGGTTTTGGCTCAGGCCATGAACTCAGGGTCATGAGATCAAGCCCTACGTGAAGCTCCACACTCAGTGGGGATCTGTTGGGAATTCTCTCTTTTCCCTCTTCCTCTGCTCCTCCCCCTGTGCACACTCTCTCACTCTCAAAATAAATAAGATTTTTTTTTTTTTTTAAAAAGGAGAAACTTTCACTTTACATCCCAATAATAGTTTCATGATTGGAGGACATCTGTAGTCAATTTTATTTTTCTCTATGTAGGTGTTAAAGGTTTGAACCACATTCTGCCCAGTTCCCCACTCTGTGTAGGACCTGTGAGTCTCCAGGTCCCTGGGTTGTGCCAAAAGAGACTCAGCAGCAATGTCTTGGCAACTGTGCTGTCACCCGCTCCTGTCACCAAGGAGACTCACCAGTTTGGAGACTTTTTCAAAGAAGTGATGAGTCCACCTTACCGTAGAGGACGGAAATGCTGCGTATATTTGGACATTAATGGACACTGATTTTGAATGGGAACCAAAGGGCAGTGCTGTCTTTTGGTTGGTTTTTCCCTGGGAGGGGAGCCCGTCCAAATACTGGCACACCATAAAGCGATCTTCCAACTCAATGGTTCTATAACTTTTGTGGGTACCAGCCTCACCTGAGAAACTGGGAGCCATAGGGGGACTGAGGGCCAAGCCTGTGGACATTCCCCTGGGCTGCTAAGTTCTCTGAGAGCTCTTCAGATGGTTGCGATATACCCCAACTCTGAGAACTGCTGCCCCAAATTGGAAGGATGTCCCATTCTCTCTTTTACAGCTCCCCGATGAATTTCACCTTTCCTGAACACCACTGTGACCTACCTTCTCAGCTGTCCTGAGAACCCCAAAGAGAGTCTAACTTTATTTTATTGCCCAAACACACTAAAAAAGTTTATTTGAACCTCTGATTCATCTTCATGAAAGATTTTCCAGTGCTTCTCCAGATGGGAATGGCTGAGCCTTGTTCTCGTGTCCTCTGTCTAGATCTGCTCTCTGCTGCCCCTTCCGTCCTGTTTTGCTGCTGGCACAGGGCTCCCTATGACACCTGTGACTGTGGGGACTTCGCTGCCTTTATTGAAAACTTATTTTCTTTCTCTTTCACAATTTTTGTTTCCCTGAAGTGCTATACCAGTGATGTGACTATTTGTAACATTCCACCCCCATAGTCTGTGTCAGATGTCAGACCAACCGCTAGAAAGATGCTTTTAACATCTAAGTCCCCTCAAATCCTCCAGCGACTGCCCAGGGTAAGCCAAAATTCGACCCACAGCTTTGGAAGTATCTGGTTCCTGGTTATTTCTGTGCTTACCTGTTTGACACTCTCCCCCTTGGTGTAGAGAATACTCTGGTGTGTCCCCTCTTCAGGACTGAAAGAATTATTTCCTGCAGCCTCCAGTCCCCTGTGGAAATTGCCCACCCATGGAGATAGCTGCTTCTCCCAAGGCCAGGTTCTCATCCTGGGGCAGCCTGCATCTGATGACTTGTAGATACATGGGCATAGAGCTTGGCAACTCTGAAGGGCTATCTCAGCTTATGAGCTCCCTGGGGGGCCACCTGAGTTCTCTGTCAAGATCCCATCGTGGTCCAACTCCTCCTTTTGTTTAATGCTGTTTCCTCCCTTTTCCTTTCACATATATTGATCCCAATACACTTCTTACATGATCACCTGATTCTCAGTCTGCTTATAGGGATCACACTCAATAACCCATAGTCGCTTCCCTCAACCTTTTTGGCCCTCTTCCTTGGCTCAGTACCAACTCTGATAGCACCTCAGGGCCTTTGCATGGGTTCTTTCTTCTGCCATATTAGTCATGCTTCTGGATATCCCGATAGCTTGCTTCCTTACTTCTGGTCAGTGGTCAGATTCCACCTCATCAAACAGGGCTTTGTGGCAGCTCTGTATAAAATAAAAACCCTTTCCTCATTATCTTATTTTATTTTCCTCCACTCCTTATGGCCACCTGACAGAAATATTTCTGTTTACTATGTCTTCTTCTACCAGTGTGCATGTTCCATGGGAATATTTTGTTTATTATTCTGTCCCCAGTATCTGGCACAGAGTAAGAACTAAATAAATATTTGTTGAAAGAATGAATAAATGAGTGGATTCTATCTGCTTTCCTGATCTAAGCCTACAAGCATTTCTCCCCCACCATCATGCCTCTTCCCGTTTGGTTGCAGTTGGGTGGCTGGAATTTCCAACTAGAAAGAGCACATTCTGAAATATGTTCTTGACCAGATGATTTAGTTAGGAGGAAGGAAAAGGTAGGATTCTTGGAAGAATGCCTGGAGAAAAACAAAAACAAAAACAAAAACCTTTTTTCCCAAGGGGAAATGAAGAATAAATAGTCTTCTCTCTTTTCTTCTTCTTTTTCTTTCTTTAACTTTTTTTTTTTCCTTTGCCATATTTGAGCTGTCACATTTCAAAGCTTTGGACGCTGACCTCTGTGTCTACAGCCCCTTTGCCTTTAACCTCATCCCTGTCTGTTGTGTGTGACTTACGAGGGGAGGTGTTGAGTGGTTGAGCTGTCACTCATGGTCATCAGCACCTAGCATCTCCTTGCTTGGCCATACATTGGACATCCTCATTTATGATGACCCGTTAGTGGCTGATTAGTCTCCCTAATTCATTCAGCTACTGACTTCATACTTAGATACTTCCCTTATGTATTAAAATCTTCCTTTTAAAAAAAATAATGAAAACACAGCCCTTGTGATATAGCATTTCTTTTTTTTTTTAAAGATTTTATTTATTTATTTGACAGAGAGAGAGATCACAAATAGGCAGAGAGACAGAGAGAGATGAGGAGAAGCAGGCTCCCCGCTGAGCAGAGAGCCCAATGCAGGACTCGATCCCAGGCCCCTGGGATCATGACCTGAGCCGAAGGTAGAGGCTTAACCCACTGAGCCACCCAGGCGCCCCGCATTTCTTTTTTTTTTAAATATTTTATTTACTTATTTGAGAGAGAGAGAGACCATGAGAGGGAAGAGATCAGAGGGAGAAGCAGACTCCCTGCCGAGCAGGGAGCCTGATATGGGACTCGATCCTGGGACTCCAGGATCATGACATGAGCCGAAGGCAGTTGCTTAACCAACTGAGCCAGCTAGGTGCCCCAGTGATATAGCATTTCAATTAAGAGAAGCGACAGTAGATAAATCCTAAACTCACCCTCATCCTAGGCTTAACAAATCCATTCCCCTCCCCCCTTAAATAGGAATATGAGACCTGAACATTCCTTTCCCAGTGTGGGCATGTTATGGTTTGAAGGAAGCCATTCACGTATCCATCTAATTTCAGGAAGATCTTGATTGCAAAGGGCTGTTTGTAGATCCCGTCAGAGGTGCCCAGGTAAATGAACAGTGACTGATTCAATTAACTGATAAGAATTTATTAGCACGGATCCAAACCATCTTGTTTGAACAGAGAGCATTAGGCACAGAGAACGACCAGGGTTGTTGTCATTTGGTCTAGGTGAAAAATGAAGATCCTCTGTGCGCCCAGAAGGTGGCAATATACTCATTTAAGGCACAATGGAATTTTCAGTGCCAATGGGCCCTGTGCAGGTAGCAGTTAGTGAAAAATTCCTCTAATTGGATGGTTTTAAGAGCAGAACCCACCCTTTCTGTGCCCAGCAGGCATTCCCCTTTGGAGAGGTCAGGGCACTCCCAGGCTGTGTATTTTCCTGCACTGTTGAGAATGGTAGGCAGAATGCGGGCATAGATGCTGGAGGACTTACTTTGAAATCCTGGCTTTGCCATTTATGGTCTGTGTGGCCCTGAGCATGGTACTTAACCTTGGTTTTGTTCAGTATAATTTAGGAGGAATAAGAATTGTGTCATCAGGCTCTGAGGATGAAATGAACAAAGGAGTGTTAAGTGTGTTATACACTGTCAGTTCTGTGCATATGCTCATCCTCTTTGCGTGCATTAGGAAAGGGTACCGTTCTGGGGGGCTGCATCCCCTCATTCAGTCTGTGGGTGCGGGGCAGGTGAAGAGCCTTCTAGAAATGCAGCCTCTACCAGCCCCTACTTGGGCTAAGGGCTTCTGAGAACTTGCTTCTTCCCTCCTCCCACTTTACCTGGGGACCTATGAACCTAGCTTTCCTTGCAATGGTTCATCTTAGGTGACTGAACATGGGGAGTGGTACCTCCCACAAGTACCACCCAGTGGGGTGGCTGAGGAGAAGGGTGTCATGTTCCTTCATCATAGGGAGAGGAAAGAGAGTTAACCAGAACAATTTAAGATGTATAGCCTTAAAATACACAATACTTAGGCTGCAGAGCCAGACTGGAAGGAAAGAAGAAACATGTATAAATATAACAAAAAATTCTTGGAGTTCTGAACTAGAAGGTTATCCCCCAATGCAGGAAGTTCGATCTGTTTGGGAAATTGGATTTGGTAACCTTTGGGATGTTGAAATTCCTGGATGACTTAACAGGGTGTCTAGAACGTGGGTTCCTGTGAATGATGACTTGGATCCTTGTAGCGCCTGCAGTGGGGACACGTTGCTATGGAAACCCTGAAGCTGGAAGTTCTTCCATGCCTAGGAGAGGCTGTCAATTAGATCTATGCACTTGGGGAGTCTAATGAAAACAGACACTTGTCATTTTTCCAGCAGCCATCTAACATTATATACATTTAAAATATGTCCATGGAAGGAAAAGCCTGTGGTTAAGTTTCGTTGTTTAAGAGAATTCCCTTGTGTGGGTTTGACCAGGCAGATTTTTTTCCCCCTCTCCTTTTACGTTAAAGGAAAAAAGTGAGGCCCTCCAGTGCTGAGCAGAAACACAATTAGGAGAGTCACATATGGTGGTTCATTTGAGGCTATTGGAGGGGAGCCTCAGTTCTACAACCTTATCTACATCCCAGTGGGGTGGCTGGTCTGATGGGACCTCCCCATCAGATTTCCCCCTGCTCTTACTGGGTCCCAGGGCTCTTTGGTATTGTGAACTTACACTGACTGACTGACAGATGCTTTTCTTTTAATGGGGGTAGCTCAGACAAGAAACCTTCATTAAACATCACTCTTTAATGTCAGCTGCTGAGGAATGAAGAATCATGGTTTTTGCTTAGACTGACTTGCCATCTGAGGCCAACTGCTGGGATCTGACTCTCTTTGAGAACACAAATCAATAGTCAGCACAGAAACCACAGTCAGAAGGAAAGCTGGTTCCAAGGTTGGCTATTATTATTTGTTTTCCGTTGAAAGTGTACGTGTATGTATTTGCTTATTTTTACCCAAGCATGCTATTTTGAGTTGCAGTTGACAAAAGAAACACTTATCCCTCTTATCATGGGTATCATTAATAGCAAGATAGGAATGGCTTTTTTCAAACTGGTCTGCAAAGTGAGGCCCCAGTGGCCATGAACCATGTCAGGTACATACAAAGAGCCGAAAGTGTATATTAATCGAGTCTGTCCTTGCCTCGCCCACTATATAGCCCAATGACAACTGAAAACTCAAGTCCCCACACTGAGAGTAAAGACTGGTGCCTCCTTGACTTCTGAGCTTGGGGCATCCTGCTCTTTTTACTTTCTTTTAGATGTCAGATCATAAGTAGGTCAACAGAAACCAGTGTTGTTAGTTCTCCAGTTAAGTCTGGTTTCCTAAGAATATAGCAAACTTGACTGCATTTGGTTTTGAGCAATATTTGAAAATTTCATTCTATGCTTGGGATCTGAGTGTGTGTGATAATGATCACATCTCTGCTTGTGGCAAAGAAGCTAACAGTATTGATATGGAAAGACACAGATATTACTTGGCCTCATGGATGGAATTTGGGGGGCAGTAATTATACATATCCCCAACGTAATATAATATGTGGCTCTGTATAAAGATTAGGCTAAGAAACCCTTTCTTGGTATATTTGCAGTAATGGTGGTAATTAGTACAATAAAAACAGGAACTAGCAAGCCCAATTCAGATATCTGTCCCCACTGCTCTCTCTTCCAATAATCTTTAATATCAGACACTGGAGATGGGGTGGCTGGCAGCATGGTTGCCCACATCAAATACGTTGCAGTAGAAACTGTACCACAGTGTTTGGGAAATCAGACTGCACGTGGCTCTGCCATTAATTGAGTCTATAATCTTGGGAGGCCACTCACCCTGTCTGGCACTTGGTTTCACCACCTTTATTACAAAAGAATTGATCTAATTGAGCACAAGTTTCCTTTTTTGATTCTGCAGGTTTAAAGCCTGCCAAGTAGCCTTTAGGAGCTGAGAGAATGCTTCCTTCTGGGATGGGCAGGGAAGCCTAACCTCAAGGACACATGAGGACTAGAACACTTGTCCTGCTTCCACAATGTAGCAGCAAGAGTCCAAACACACCCTCCCCATTTCAAACAGAAGGGTTGCCCAGGTAGTGCACTCACCAACACACTCTTAAATTTTCTTGCATGAAAAGAAGGCAAATGCTGCCCTGTTGTGGGTATTTTAGTTAGTATTTGTAAGATCGTAAAGATGTGGCAACATGATAATAGCTTGGATTCTCTTAAATTTTGTGGTTTACTACTTGATGCAGTAGCATAAAGTCAGAACTTTGAAAAGAACAAAGGTGTGGTCATTTTCCCTATAAACGCTGTTAATGACAATCATTTTATAGAGAAAATTGCTCCTCTCTGGGTAGTGTCTCCTCTGACTACATGCTCTCTGCCAGCAGAAGGTGAAATTATAATTACAAACTTGATCTTGGCTGTGACCCCTGCATTGGCCCTTTGAAGGAACTTGGATTATGTCTGAGTCTGTTATCTCTGCGAGGAGACAAGCTGTCTTCAGAATTGCTTTTGGGGCCCCAGCATGTCATTGTGAAATTGCAGTTAGTAATCTTGCCAATGTTTTTCAGATTTGGTGCAGATAAGCTTGAACACATCTGGTTCCCTGGTTTCTAATGTTATTTGGGGAATTGGATGATTTAAAGCATTTATTTTCTTTAACTCAATTCTCATCATAATCCATCAACATCACAAACTTTCATTCTCCATTTCACTTTTATATGATCCTATTAGTTGGGAGTAACCCAAGTGATATTTTTCTTTACTATGGCCCTGTCTCCTCTTGGCCTTTGCTAGAACTCAGGGACTATAAACCTTCTCCTAAATCAGAATTCATCCGTCCTCTGACAAACAATTTTCATAACCCTGATTTTCTTCTTTGCATTTTACTAGGGATGGAATGCAGGCAGTTCATTCTGCTTCATGCAAATGACATTTACAATAATGTCCTCAAATCAGAGACCTCCAATGCCTCTTTTGGATTATTGAGGCAATCAGCTGCACACCATGGTGCCTTTGTGCTGCTCCATGAAAGTGGAAGTGAGTTTGGGGATTGAGAGCATGTCAAGATCCCAGGGCCCAAGGACCACAGCTATGTTGGGACTCCTGTGGGTGACTCAGCGGAAGTGTAATTCAGGATGTGAGAGAGGCATCATTCCTGGAGATGGGGCCAGCTTTCATTAGGTCTGCAGGTGAAAGTGACATTCCCTGTTTTCAGGGAACCAGAGGCGCTGAGTGAATTTATCCCCAGATGCCGCCCTACTTCGGGGGCATTTCTGCCTTTCCTGAATTGTTTGTATCTGGATCAGAAACCTCACCGCTCACAGGCCAAGAAAGGATTGCAAATGTACTCTTTCCATTCAAGGTCATATAAAGAATGCAGATTCCCCCATACAGCTTGCCCCCCACCCTTCTGCCATAGCAGTAGAGAGAAATACGATAATCAAAGTACCAGTTGTTCAGTTCAATTTGACAAAATGCTCATTGAGAGTCTGCTGCACTGGGATTAGTGAGATGAAGAAGTGATAAGACAGTCCGTGCTCATGAGGTGTCATAACTTGAGTGAATTGGATGGGGAACGTGCTGGACTAAGTGACATCGGCAGTGGAGAAGGGAGGGAGTCGGGGCTGATTATGGAAATGAACTAGCTCTGGAATTTTCCTCTCTAAACAGGTGCCCAGCATTGTAATACACTGCATGAAATGAGTTTTAGTTAGTAGCCGAAGGAATGCAACTCTGGGCCAGGCTAGTTCTTGAAGTTCTGGGGATGGAGAACCTTGAGCTACATGATTTATCATTGTGGACACAGCCCTTATGACTGGTCAGGGGTAGCAAGTCAGGACCCTGATTCCAGAAGCAAGGGCCAGTGTGGGTGAAGCAGGCTGTCAGAGTCTTATCCGCAGAAACCAGTTGAGGCATCACTACTTTTCCCACATTATACTTATCACCCTATTTCCGTTCATTATGTCGCTTGACTTTTGGGACACCAAACAGCTTGGTTTTCCTTCTGCCTCAGTGATGACACTTCCTAATCTCCCTTTCTACTTCCTCCTCCTCTTCTGACCTCTTAATGCTGGAATGCCCTGGGCTCAGGGCTCGATCCGCTCTCCACTTACACCTCCTTACCAGTCTCTTGGCACTGAATAGCAGCTATATCCAAACAACTTTCAAATGTACACTTCTAGCTGAGGTCTCTGTTCTAAGCTTCAGATTCGCTTACCCAGCTGTCTACTCAACATCTCCACTTGGGCCTCTCACATGCCACAGGTCCAACATGAGCTCCTTTCCACCTGTGCAGTCTCCCACATCTCAGCTGATGGTCTTCTGGTCTTCACAGGGAAAGAACACTTGAGCCCTTGCGGTTCCTCTCTTTCTCTCACATATGAAATCCACTCCATCAGGAAATGCCATTGGCTCTTGACCTTCAGAACATATCCAGGGAACAATACTTTTTTCCACCTCATCTACTATTATCCTGGGGCTCAAGCCTTCCCTAGCTCATTAACATCCTGGAGTATGCCAATAATTTTCTAACTGCTTCTTGCCCTGCCTCTCTCCTGTACAACTTTCTCCTTCCTTCCTTTCTTTCTTTCTTTCTTTCTTTCTTTCTTTCTTTCTTTCTTTCTTTCTTTCTTTCTTTTTTTTAAAAGATTTTATTTATTTATTTGACAGAGAGAGATATCACAAGTAGGTGGAGAGGCAGGCAGAGAGAAAGAGGAGGAAGCAGGCTCCTTGCTGAGCAGAGAGCCCTACATGGACTCGATCCCAGGACCCTGGGATCATGACCTGAGCCAAAAGCAGAGGCTTTAATCCACTGAGCCACCCAGGTGCCCCCATCCTGTACAACTTTCAATACAGTATCCAACATGATCCATGTAATATCTAAGCCAGATCATGTCAGTCTTTGGAAACCCTGCAAAGTCTCCATTCACAGTGAAAGCCAGGGTCATATGAAGATGTACATGGTCCAGCCAGTGACTTCTCAGACCTCATCTCCTGAGGCTCTATGCACAGTGGCTCCACTCCACACCTCTGGCCCTCTGAACATCCAGACAGCCTCCTGGTCTCTAACTGGCTGCCTCCTCTGCTTTCCTCCCATTATCTGCATTCTTTCCTTTCTCACCTCCATTTAGTCTTTATTCAGTTGTCACCTTCTCAATATGGTCTGCTTAAATCACCCCATTTTATTTTGTTTTATCATTTTTAAAGATTTTATTTATTTGAGAGAGAGCATGCATGCGAGGGGCAGAGGGTGAGGAAGAAGCAGACTCCCTACTGAGGGACCTCAATCTCAGGACCCTGGGATCATGACCTGAGCTAAAGGCAAATGCTTAACCAATTGAGCCACCCAGGTGCCCCAAGTCACCCTATTTTAATTCGAAATGTGCACCATCCTCCCCACCACCATCCTTTGGCAAGAATTTTTTTTCTTTTAATGATAGAAATTACCGTCTTTCAATTTACTATGGTTTCAGTTATTGACTATGTTTGCTGTTTCTGTTCCCTGGACCATCTTTTCCATACATATGATAGAATGCAAGGTCCCTGCAGGTGGGATTTTTATTTGCTTTGTTCCCTGCTATATCACAGGTATGTTGAAAAGTGTCTGGGAAATGGTGGACACTCAGTAAGTTTGTTCAATGACTGAATCCAACAATTCCATGCATTCTCTACATCACTTTCAAATACTAGAAGGTTCAGAGTTTTAATTTGAAAGGGAATGGTCAGTGCATTCCTAACCCACTTGTTTTTTTATAAATATTTTATTTATTCATTGGACAGACAGAGAACACAAGTAGGCAGAGAAGCAGGCAGAGAGAGGAGGAAGCAGGCTGAGCAGAGAGCCCAATATGGGGCTCGATCCCAGGACCCTGGGATCATGACCCGAGCCGAAGGCAGAGGCTTTAACCCACTGAGCCACCCAGGTGCTCCCCACTTGTTGGTTTTGCTCAGCTCTGTCACAATCTACTGCAGAACTTAGATATAATTTTAAAATGGCATCATCATTTTTCCCCCCTTTGAGAAAAAAGAGATACTCAGATGTCTAGGGGAGAGTCTGCCTCCTGGTGATCTAGCTGCTTGCACTGTACTTTGGTCTTCTTAGGATTTCCTGGGTGTATCATTCTCCACATTAACCATCAGCTATCACAGCATTGACACGCTAGGTTCAGGGTATTTGAGATAACTGACTCTATCACCGAGATATGCCAGTTGACTAAGCCACCTGGAGTCATAGCAGCCGTCTTTGCTGGTATTATCAGTGCCGCAAAAGCATTGCTTTTATCACACCTTTCATTTTGAAGACTCATGTGTGCGTCTCTATCCTTGGAAAAGAGAATCATGTCCTTTGTCCATTTCTTCTTGTAGAATATTAAACAGGAATGTACTTCTGGGTTGAAATAATCAAATCCATATTTTCTTTAACACAGAATCCAGGTCAGGAAATAATATTAACCTCAGCCCATCTCTAAGAATTTAGCAAATTGAGGATTGGTGTTTAGTACAAATTCTTGCACCATGTGATTAACACCTTGGGGGTGCTCCAACAGGGACTTCAGACCTAGAAAGCTTCCCAGTAAATTTAGATTTTGATGCCGTCACATGCCTTTAATAATTTTTTAACCCTTTGGCAAGAGGAAGATGCTTGATTCTGATAGCTATCCTCTACGGCAGACACTGCTCTATCTCCTTTTGCCCTTCTGGAGTAGAGAGACAGGAAAAATGCTTTGGTGATGCCTCTACCCAATGAATGAAAGGGGAGGTAAAAAAAGCACGCCACCCTGTTGAACTCACATTCTGCTTTTCCTGCAAAAACGTTCCTGTGATTCCTAGCAGTTTTTGCAAGGATTGAAGGATAAAGATTGCATTGTAGATGTAATAGTCTTAATTAGTAAAATTGACAAGAAAATACTTATCTCTTTACATTGAATGACAGAAAAACACAACTCAGGGAATTTGTCACTTATGATTGAATAGAATCACATTTTAGTCTTCTAGTTTTATCTCAAACTGATTAGTTCATGGGCAGGTTTTTGTTTAGTTTCCTGGATCATGAATATTCTGAATTCTTAGCTTTTCTTATCAGCAAAGAAAAGCAATTTATAACATGGGGTCTGAACAAACAAAGGACTTTAGACTCTACTATTTTCCTATTATAGAAGCTAATTCTCTGCTTAGAAAGCAAACTCATTATTTTTTATTTCATATTTTTCTTGATCAAAGGGAGGATGTTTTATTATTTCATTTCCTTATTTTTTATTATGTCCTAATTTTTTTAAGAAAAAGAAACCTTGCATTTTTAAATTCCATAATAGTAATTGTAAGATACTTTTTCTACCCATATGCATCTCCTAAAATAATCATGTACACAACTACTTCTTCTAAAAGAACACAAGTATTTGTCTGTCATTTTTCCATTATGAATAGTACACATATGCCAAGAACCGATGCATCCTTTGCAAGTTAGCAGTTTCATCTAACAGTAA
Source organism: Mustela nivalis (assembly GCF_964662115.1). NCBI lineage: Eukaryota > Metazoa > Chordata > Mammalia > Carnivora > Mustelidae > Mustela > Mustela nivalis. The sequence continues at coordinate 143,717,959 of NC_139021.1, forward strand.
GGATGCACATGTCCTGTCATGTGGTGGTATTTGCTGTTAACAATTGACCAAAAGCTTGTTCCGATTCTCTGTGTGCACAATGCATTTGCCATGAAATCTACATTAACCACGAGAGTCTTATCCATAAATAGTATAGTTTGTACCTTTTGTTCCTTATATGGAATATGACTTTGAAAAATGCCTCTTTTCTTTTGGTTTCTTCTATGACTTAAGTGGCTAAATTAATTTGGGGATACTCCCTATTATTATTGCTCTTTTTTTCCATAGAAGACACTGAGCTTTTGAAAATGAACCCAGTGAACGAGTGGCTTCATATTACCACCAGCTGAGGTTTGCTCCTAGCAGCAGCGTGGTTTCTCTGAGTCCCTGGGGAGCTGGAAGAAGGCGAGGAGAGAGGACAGCTGGCACTGCTTCCTCTTTTCCTTACCTTGATGAGCATGTGACCTTATAATTAATTGCAAGCCTTGCTTAATTTGATTCAGCAATGAGGAGAGAGTAAATATATTTGTAGAAAGGTAAATATTTCCTTCAAGAAAAGGGAAAAGTTTCTCAGTGTGTTTGTTTGAAGTGACAATGTAAGGCCAAATTATTAAGGAAGCTCCTCAGAGCCTCTTTGCCCCTCACCCACTTTCTCTGCCTTCTTCTCACCACTCAATCCACCCCCTCTCCCCAGCCCTAAATCCTGCAAATGGCTCCCTGTTGCCACTCAATTAAGTCCTTGAAAGAGAAAGAAAGGAAAACTGACAAAAATGAGAATTAAAATGAGAATTGTCTTCCTTGTACTTCTCGCTGGGCCCTCCCTGACTTGTAAGTGTCACTGGAGACATAGGCCAACACCAAGAGAAGAGTCCATCATGAGAGGCTATGCCTGTTTCTGTCCAGGGCTGCTTTTGTGCTTCAGCTAAGGTCCATATCCTTTGCCAAAAATCTTAGAAATTTGTATAGGTGTGTGGGTGTATGTATGGGTGTGCTCTCTTCCCACACATCTATAACCTATTTTGTATGGAATAACGCACTAAGAACTAGCTCCTAATTGATCAACTAGGAGTTGATAAAGTTATTGGTTCAATCAGTTCAGATTTCAGATATTAATCCTTGTATTTTCTAGCCATATTTTATTTTTTAGGTCCTTATGGTAAATCACCATAGGAGCAAATTCACTTGTACCAGCACATAGATTTATATCCCCACTGAAGCTCCCCTTTTATTTATATTTAGAACATTAGTATGAATGGCATTACATTTTCAAACCTTTTACTGGTTTTATTGAGGTAATTTTATTTATAGTAAACTGAATATATGTAGAACATATAATTTTACAGGTTGTGTAGATGTACATATCTGTGAAACCATCAATGAAACATTTTACAATCAAGATAGTGAACATATCTGTCACCCTGAAAAGCTATCATGTACTTATTGGTAATTCCCCCTTCTGGCTTTCCAACTCCCCACCCCCAGGTAACCACTGATTTGCTTTCTGTTATTGTCCATTAGTTTGCATTTTCCAGAATTTAAATATAAATAGAATCATATAGGATGTGCTCTCTTTGGTCTGGCTTCTTTCACTCATAATTATTTTAAAATCATCTCTGGTGTATGTATTCATTTCTTCCCTATTTTTATGGTTCAGCAGTATTCTATCATATGGACATACACCAATTTCTTTATCCTGTCAGTGGATGTTTGTACTCTTTCCAGTTACTGGCTACAACAAGCAAAGCGATTGATAGCACTAATGTCTAAGACTTTATATGGGCAAATGCCTTAATTTCTCCTGGTCAAATACCTGGGAATTGAATGGCTTGATCATATGGTAGATGTGTCTTTAACTCATGAAACTGCCAATCCGTTTTATAGACTGTTGGTTTGCATTCCTTACCAGTAATGAGTGAGAGATCCAGTTTTTCCATATTCTTGACAACAGTTTTCATGGTCAGTCTTTTAATTTTTGAGTTTCTAATAGGTGTATAGTGGGATCTTCTTGTGGTTTTAATTTGTATTTCCTTAATGACTAATGATGTTGGGATAATGACTATTGTCTAATGTGTATGCGTTTATTTGCCATCATATTTTGTTGGGTGAGATATCCTCTCAAATGTTTGGCCCATTTTTTTGATTACTTCCTTTTTTATTGGTTATTTTTATATTCTGGATGTAGTCTCATTGATTTTGCTCTTTGTTCTGTTACCTATTTCATTGGTTTCAATTGAATTTTTATTATTTATTTTCTTTTATTTACTTTGCTTTTAATTTGTTTTTCTTTTTCTAATTGTTAAGATAGAACCTGTGGTCATTGAATTGAGAACTTTTTTATTTTTAAAATTTCTCAGGTCATGGTCCCAGGGTCCTGGGATCGAGCCCCGCATTGGGCTTCCTGCTTGGCGGGGAGCCTGCTTCCTCCTCTCTCTCTATCTGCCTGCCTCTCTGCCTACTTGTAATCTGTCTGTCACACAAATAAATAAAATTAAAAAAAAAATTTCTCTCCTTATTGATATAAACTTCCCCTTTAGTATTGACTTACTTGCATCCCAGAACTTTTGATATGTTGTGTTTTTATATTTATTTTGTTCAAAATACTAATTTTTCATTTTGATTTCTTCTTTGACCCCTGAATTACTTAGAAGCATGATTCAGAGAGAGAATTCAATGTAAATGGAGAAATAAGTACCCACAGTAAATCTTGCAGTGGAGGGCATGTCAGCGTGGGCAGGGAGAGACTGAGCAGAAAGAGTGGAGTGCAGTGGATCCCAGCAGTGGGAGGGGCTCTGATAAAATTGCTTCCAGAAAGAGGGTTTTACCATAAGTAGGAATATACAAGAACAGGTCTGAGTCTTCATAAGTCAGAATGCTGGTCACTGAAGAAGTGAAACAGATTTGAGCAGCAGTGCTGGGAAGGCTCAATTTTTGCAGGTCCCTTGAAAGGGATAGGTCTCCCTGGGTGCCTAGGTGGTAAAGATGAAGAAGGAAGAAAATAAAGAAATTAAACCATGCTCCACAAATGAAAGAAGATCAATGAATCAGAAAATACTCTAACCTCTTAGTATCCAATCCCCAAAGAAATTGTATTCTCTGTACCAAGAGAGGGATGGATGCTCTTAAACTAAGGAGCCCAGTACTCTGAAAGTTTTAACTCCCTACATAGAAGGTCAATTACTGCCCTAGAAAAAGAGAATATATTTTATTTATTTAAAAAAATTTGAGGATTTTATTTATTTATTTGAGACAGAGCAAGCGAGTGAGAGAGTGAGCACAAGTGGCTGAGGGAGAGGGAGAAGCAGGCACTGAGCAGGGAGCCTGATGTGAGGCTTGATCCCAGGACCTTGGGATCATGACCTGAGCTCTGGGATCATGACCTGAGCTGAAGGTAGAGGCTTAACTAACTGAGACAATCAGGTGCCCTCCCCCTCAAACAGAAGACATTTTATTTTATTTTTTAATTTTTATTTATTTATTTATTTTGTATTTGTTTATTTGACAGAGAGAGAGCGAGAGATCACAAGTAGGCAGAGAGGCAGGCAGAGAGAGAGAGGAGGAAGCTCGAGCCCAGGACCCCAGGATCATGACCTGAGCTTAAGGCAGACTTAACCCACTGAGCTACCCAGGTGCCCCAACAGAAGACATTTTAAAATGAAAGAAAAGGAAAAGCAACATTCATACAAAACAACTTAAAAAGCCCAGAAAGTCTGAATGCATATTATGAAGCTAATGAAAACATTTCCCTACAATGACAATGAAACAGCAGAATGGTAACACCATGCTCTGACAGGAATTAAATAGTATAAAAGGCTTTCAGATATGAAAGAACACTTTGATTCACAACTAAAAACTTTGAGTTATTATGGACATTGGGGAGGGTATGTGCTTTGGTGAGTGCTGTGAAGTGTGTAAACCTGGCAATTCACAGACCTGTACCCCTGGGGATAAAAATAAAAATATATGTTTATAAAAAATTAAAAAAAAATTAAAAAAAAACTGAGTTAAAATTAAAAAGCCATAAGAGAAGTGAACTAAAACAATTTAAAAACAAAAACAAAAATGAAATAACAGGATACCTGGGTGGCTCAGTTAAGCATCTGCCTTCAGCTCAGGTCATGATGCCGGGGTCCTGGGATCGAATCCTACATGGGGTTCCTTGTTCAGCCAGGAGTCTGCTTCTTCTTCTGCCTGCTCCCCTATGTGCGTGCTTTCTCTCTCTTTCTATGGCAAATAAATAAAATCTTTTAGAAAATGAAAAGACAATTGATTCAATCTGGAAATGATTTCAAGAAAAAGGACGAGTAATCCAAGAAATAAAAACAGAATTATACATCCCTGAAGGATAATGTAGTGAAAAAAAAAAAAAAGAACTAAATACAATTTAGAAAGAGTTTAGAACAATAAGGAAACCGTTTCAAAAGCCAGGCAAAAAGGATTAAAAGAACCCAGTATTGGAATCTCTGAGGAAGAAATTTCATTATTGGGATGAAACTATTACTTAAAATTATAATCTAAAAAAATCTATAAATTAAAAAAAGCTCTTCATATACCAAATATTACACTGTACGCTTGGAAAGTTGATCGGTAATCATCAGCTCTGGGGCTTATCGTGGTGAAAGTTAAACTTTAAAGATAAAGAAAAAAACAACAAAAACAACAAAACTCTGGGCCTCCAGGCAAAAAAGATCATATAACTGATGAAGGAAAGAGAATCAGAGTGACATCAAATTTCTTTCCAGCAACCCATGAAGTAGGAACAAAGAGGAACATCATTTTCAAGAAATGCAATGAGAGATAAGAGATAGCCAAGGACTTTATGTCCAGACAGACTGTTCTCAAAGTACCAGAGCTATACACAACAATTTTAAATATTCAGAAACTCAGGGAATACTCCTTTAGAGCCCTTCCTAAAGAATCTGAGAGAAGAACTTCACTCCTACCAGGAGGAACTGGGGAACTTTGGCAAAAGGTTAGTGATGGCCAAGACCCCTGAGCTGCTTTACTTCCCCCTACCCTGAGCAAGGTCAGAGTTCCACCCTGCCTACCCTCCATACTGGCCTGACGTTTTCAGAAATGCAGCCTAAAAGGGCAGACCTGAGATCAGCCTGGCAGAGCTGTTTTCTATGTGAGTGCCGCCTGCATGTCAGTTGCTAAAACAAAACAAAACAAAACTAAACTAAACAACCAAAAAACATTCTGAAGATATGTTGCTCATTTAAATAGGAGCATGTGGTCTCCGTGGATTTCTTCCCCAGCTGTGATTGCTTGAGATGATAGACAACAGAATGACAGAAATGAAAGGCAGAAAAGGGCAGGAGGCTGTAGTTTGTTCATGAGAATTTGAGGAGGAAAATTAATGAATTTGAGTCATACAGATGAGAGCAGCCTGTCATACATAGAGGAAACAAGAAAGAAGGTGAGCAGTACTAGTTGTTTCCAGCATTCTTCCCTTGGGTAATTGGATGCCCCTGTTGGTTGATGGAGAGAGTGCCTGTGCACTTCCATATTATGTTAAATTTTCAGGGAGGGGGTTGTGTTTGAGTTTCATAAACTTTCTCAGTGCACATAGCATCCTTGCTGCGATTAGTAGGATGTGGGGATCCTCAAATGGTTTTAAGGGCTTCCTTCCTCTGTTTACATGCCCTGTGATAGGGACCCTGCTGTTCCAAGTGAGCCTAGCATTGGCAGTATTGACATTACTAAAGAACTTGTTAGAAATGCAGAAACTGTCTGATTTCTAAAATGTGTCTCCAACTTGTGTACACGTAAAAATTATCTGGAGATATTGTTAAAAGCTGATTTGAGTTCAGAAGTCTTGGGTAGGGCCTGAGATTGAACATTTTTAACATTTTCTCAAGTGATTTCAGTGCTTCTGGTCCTTGCACCAGATCGCCTCTGCTCAGTTCTCTTCTGCAAAGTGTTTGTTGCAGGAAACCTTTCTGACATTCCCTGGCAAATGAAGGTCCTGTGTTTCCCTATAAATATCTAAAGGGAGCAGCAAGACATCCTAAGTGGAGAGAATCACCCGCTAACTTCCCGAGGACCCAGGACTAGGCTTTGTCTACGGTATTTATTCTTAGGCTAAATTTCCTTTTTCTCCTCTTCTCGGGAAATTGCAGAGTCATGAGTCCTGCTTATCTGTACCTATCTTAAAGATGTCTATGATCTCTTGCCTATTGCATAGATTCATGAAAGGACTGGCTTTTAATGGATAGGTGAATTCATTTTGCAAGTCATCAGTAAGAATAAAATATAGTGAAATCCAACAAACAAACAAAAAAAGAGCTACTTGATCTTGATTGTTCATTATAACCACATGAGGTCTTTAAACAATGCGGTTTCCTAGGCCTTATGAGAAGAAAGAGATTGATTCAATTAGAATGAGGGCAGGCAACAAGTATCTGCATTTTTAAAAACCTCATGGGTGATAATAATGCAACCAGTTTGGGAAGACTGCTTTATGTAAACAATTACCCTAGAGTTGTATAACCTGGTGGTACAAGGTCAAACACACAAAAAATAGTGAAGGATAATTATAATAGTAAGCATTCAAATAACCTAATTAAAAAGCTTGGTCTAATGGAAAAGTATAAAACTGTGCACTCAGTAACTGGAAAATATGTATTTTTTTTCAAATACAATGTAATAATTATCAAAATTGTCCCTATTACTCAAGCTCAACAAATGTGAAAGAATGATTAGTGAACAGATCATATTTTCCATCAACAATGCAATTATAATAGGTTTCAATAGCATTTTTTTCTTTTACTGAAAAAGCCCTACATGTTCAGAAATTGAAAACATACTCTTCTAAATACCACTTAGGTCAAAGATAAAATCATAATGAATACTAGAAAATGCTTAGAATGGAAAAATAATAAAACCACTTAATATTGAAATTTGTGGGATGCAGAGGAGTGGTATTTCAAGCTCATGTTAGGAAAGGGGGCACTGAAAAACCTATAAACTAAGAATCCAACTTAAGAAATTTGAAAGCAAATAAACTAAAGTCATAAAATAACAGAAAAAAGAAATGTAATTCAAAGTTGTTTCTTTGATATCATTTGAAAAATACTCAGAAAGGTTGACTGAAGAGAAAAGGGGAAAAGTAATATTAACAATGAAAAGAGAACATGCCCAAATGTGCACAGAGATTAAAAATTTTAAGTTTTACACAAGTGGGACTTGTCTATAAAATTGAAAATTGAAATAAAACTACCAGAAAGTGTAATTTATCGAAACTGAACAAAGAAGAAATAAAAACCAACACAATTAAACCAGAGGCTAAAAAAATCTCCCCACTTAAAAAACAAAAGCAGCAACAACAAAAGACCAAGATGTTTTTTTACATTTGAATTATGACAAACACTCAAGTAACAGGACAATTCTAATTATATACAAATTCTACTGGATAATATAATCTCATTTTCTAAGAAAAATAACAAAACCATATAACAGTACAAGAAAGAAAATTACAGACCTATCTCACTCATGAATATAAATGCAGAATCTTAAATTATTTGTTAAATGAATCTAGAGTATACAAAAAAAGATAACATATCATGTCTGATATGAATTGTCCAATGAAAACATTGATGACCTAACATCAGATCATTATTACTATATTTCACCACATTAAAGAACTAAAGGGAAAAAAGCACATTAATAGAGAATCTATCCATAATGTTCACAAGCATTTAGTAAAAAAATCTAGAAAAATCAAGAGTAATAGTTATAGAATCTTTCTGAATCCAATAAAGTGTACTGTCAATCACTTATTACATTTAATATATTCAATGGTGAAAGTCTAGAGCCATTCTCTTTAAAATCAGAAGTAATTTAAGTAGCTTCAGTCTTATTGCAGAGTCCTAGCCAATGCAGTAAGAAAAGAAAAATTTTAAAAGTAGAAAAACACTATTGCTATTTACATTGCTATGAATGTAAATATAGTTAACTCTAAATATTCTAAAGGCAAATATTTATAACTAATGAGAATGAGTTGAAATTTAGTACCATTAAATTTTACACCCTACAATAAATTGTATTTCTGTATACCAGCAACAAAGAAGAGAAAATGTCATTATTTTTAAAGTTGAATTTAATAAGAGCAACCAAAAATGTAATGGATCAAGGAATCCATTGAGCAAACGGATAAATAAGACTTCTATTGAGCAAATTATAAGATTTTATTGTATTAAAGAAAATTAAAATTGATGGAGAGATATACTAAGCTCATTGTAAGGGAGTCAATAATTTTAAAATGCCAATTCCCCATCAACCCCAAAAGAACCCCTTTAATTTGAATAATAATCCTAGTAAGATTTTTTTGAACCAAATAAGCTGATTACTAAACATAATAAGAGAAGATGTCGAGTAGAGTCAAAAGACACTTCAACAGGAAGAAGACAGGAAGAAAAAGCTGATGGAAAATTCCCTATTGGATGTCATAAGTTGTTACAAAGCTATTAAGTATTAACTGGTTAAGAAATGATAAGCAAAATAAGAGAAGAGGACTCAGATTCTAGAAATCAGAAAAACAAAAAACAGACTTGAATTGTGATAGAAGGAATTAGATTTATATATAGTTCACAAAAATCAATTCTAGGTGGATTAAATACTTTCATTAGAAAGGAAATACTTAAAAAATTCTTGTAAGAAAATATTTCTATGACTCTGAGATAGGGAAGGATTTCTTTTCTTTTCTTTTTTTTTAAAGATTTTGTTTATTTATTTGACAGAGATTACAAGTAGGCAGAGAGGCTGGTAGAGAGAGAGGAGGAGGAAGCAGGCTCCCTGTTAAACAGAGTCCGATGCGGGACTGGATCCCTGGACCCTGAGATCATGACCTAAGCCGAAGGCAGCCAGTTTAACCCACTGAGCCACCTAGGCACCCCAGGGAAGGATTTCTTAATCAAAACACAAAAAACACAAACTATAAACCTGATTAATGTGACTATGATAGGATTAAGAACCCTGCTTATCAGATTATAAAGAGGGAAAAAAAGACAAATTATAAACATGATTCTTTATATGGAAAACCCAAAAGACTCCACCTCCAAACTACTAGAACTCATACAGCAATTCAGAAACGTGGCAGGATACAAAGTCAATGTACAGAAATCAGTGGCTTTCTTATACACTAACAATGAAAATACAGAAAGGGAAATTAGAGAATTGATTCCATTTACTATAGACCAAGAACCATAAGATACCTGGGAATAAACCTAACAAAAGAGGTAAAGGATCTATACTCGAGGAACTACAGAACACTCATGAAAGAAATTGAAGAAGACACAAAAAGATGGAAGATCATTCCATGCTCTTGGATCGGAAGAATAAACATTGTTAAAATGTCTATACTGCCTAGAGCAATCTATACTTTTAATGCCATTCCAATCAAAATTCCACCGGTATTCTTCAAAGAGCTGGAGCAAATAATCCAAAGATTTGTATGGAATCAGAAGAGACCCCGAATCACTAAGGAAATGTTGAAAAACAAAAATAAAGGTGGGAGCATCACGTTACCTGATTTCAAGCTTTATTACAAAGCTGTGATCACCAAGACAGCATGGTACTGGCATAAAAACAGACACATAGACCAGTGGAACAGAGTAGAGAGCCCAGATATGGACCCTCAACTCTATGGTCAAATAATCTTCGACAAAACAGGAAAAAATATGCAGTGGGAAAAAGACAGTCTCTTCAATAAATGGTGCTGGGAAAACTGGACAGCTATATGTAGAAGAATGAAACTTGACCATTCTCTTACACCGTACACAAAGATAAACTCAAAATGGATAAAAGACCTCAACATGAGACAGGAATCCATCAGAATCCTAGAGGAGAACATAGGCAATAATCTCTTCGATATCAGACACAGCAACTTCTTTCAAGATATGTTTCCAAAGGCAAAGGAAACAAAAGAGAAAATAAACTTTTGGGACTTCATCAAAATCAAAAGCTTCTGCACAGCAAAGGAAACAGTCAAAAAAAACAAAAAACAAACAAACAAAAAAAACAAAGAGGCAACCCACGGAATGGGAGAAGATATTTGCAAATGACAGTACAGACAAAAGGTTGATATCCAGGATCTACAATGAACTCCTCAAACTCAACACACACGAAACAGGCAAGCATATCAAAAAATGGGCAGAAAATATGAACAGACGTTTCTCCAATCAAGACATACAATGGCTATCAGACACATGAAAAAATGTTCATCACTAGCCCTCAGAGAGATTCAAATTAAAACCACATTGAAATATCACCTTACACCAGTTAGAATGGCCAAATTAACAAAACAGGAAACAACATGTGTTGGAGAGGATGTGGAGAAAGGGGAACCCTCTTCCACTGTTGGTGGGAATGCAAGTTGGTGCAGCCTCTTTGGGGAACAGTGTGGAGATTCCTCAAGAAATTAAAAATAGAACTTCCCTATGACCCTGCAATTGCACTCCTGGGTATTTACCCCAAAGATACAGATGTCATGAAAAGAAGGGCCATCTGTACCCCAATGTTTATAGCAGCAATGGCCACGGTCACCAAACTGGAAAGAACCAACATGCCCTTCAACGGATGAATGGATAAGGAAGATGTGGTCCATATACACTATGGGGTATTATGCCTCCGTCAGAAAGGATGAATACCCAACTTCTGTAGCAACATGGACCGGACTGGAAGAGATTATGCTGAGTAAAATAAGTCAAGCAGAGAGAGTCAACTATCATATTGTTTCACTTATTTGTGGAGCATAACAAATATCATGGAGGACAAGGGGTCTTAGAGAGGAGAAGGGAGTTGGGGGAAATTGGAAGGGGAGGTGAATCATGAGAGACTATGGACTCTGAAAAACACCTGAGGGGTTCGAAGTAGTGGGGGGGTAGGAAGTTGGGGTACCAGGTGATGGGTATTATAGAGGGCACAGATTGCATGGAGTGCTGAGTGTGGTAAAAAAAAAAAAGAATACTGTTTTTCTGAAAATAAATAAATTAATTTAATTAAAAAAACTATGAGAAATGACTTTTTAATTATTTTTTTTAGAGAAAGAGAGAGAGTGTATGCAAGTGGGAGAGGGACGAGAGGTGGGGGCGTGGGCAGAGGGAGAGAGAGAATCCCAAGCCGGCTCCACGCCTAACACAGAGCCCAGTGTGGGGCTTGATCTCACCACTCTGAGCTCATGACTTGAGCCAAAAATCAAGAGTCTGATGTTTAACCAACTATGCATGTAGGTACCCCATGAAATTACTTTTCCTAGATATAACTAACAACTTATTGGTATCCAGAATATATAAATAACTCTCCAAATAACAGAATATACAAAGATGCAAATAACTCAGAAAGAATTAGAGAGATCCATAAAGTACAACCATGAACAAAAGATACAAATAGTCATATTACAGAAGAGGAAATGCAGTGGTAATAAACATATGAAGGAATACCCAAACTCTTCAGTATCAAGGAAATACATGTTAAATACAATATCAGATAACAATGTCCATCTCTCTGAATGGCAGAAGTTAATAAAGTTGATGTCAAGTAATGCAAAAAATTTCTAAGAATGTGGAGTAAGGCTAATTTTTATAAACCGTTGGAGGAAGTTTGATTTCATAGAATTACTTTGGCAAACAATTTGGCATTGGGTAGCAAAGCTGAAAACAAACATTTTCCTATGCCCTGGACATTCTCTACAACACTGGGACATCCTTGTGCACGTGGAAAAGAAGTCATAAACAATAATGCTATATAGTTGTATTATTTGTAGTATCAGAAAGCTGTAAATAAATGGCCATTGAGAGGAAAATGGCAAAAAATAGTGTTATAATTATACAAAGAAATATTATACTATAAAATACATCAGTGAGAATTAAATGTATTACATAGATGGAGCTCCAAAAAAAGGAAGAGAAAAAAAGTTTAACAACTTATTTTGAATAACACTTTTGTAAATTAAAAAATTAAATAAGAGCAAAAAACAGTGGGGTAACTTTGTATGTATGAGAGCTATTTGGAATAGCAAAGGAATAATAAATTAAAAAAATTCAGGAATAGAGTTACCTTTAGGTGGGAGAGAGAAGGCTATAAGTGCAGATTTTCACACAGAAAGTTTCAATAACACAGAACATTCTAGAACAGGTGGTGACTTTGTGGGTATTTATGTTTATATCTTACATTATTTAAAATTATCAAATATTTGAATAATGAAATCTTTGAAATGAATGACTCAGTCAAATTCGTTTTAAGTATTAAAAAGAAAAAAAAATTAAACAAATAGCTATTCCAAAGCTAAGGCAAAACTTCGTGTTATCCCAATTCTTAAGGCAGCTAGAGTAAGTCAGTGTCATGTTCTTGGTCCTCACCTAGAAAATGAGCCCATTAAACACTGTAGTGAAGGCCTTCAACAAACCACAGTTAAATCCAAATGATTTTTTTTCCTCTTTTTCCACCTCTGAGCCAGGTATCTCCTTCCTAATTACTTTAATTTCTTGAGACTATGTCTTATTTTGGCTTCTAAGCCACACTCCCCTATTTCTTGTTTCCTTACCTCTTCAGGGCACTTTGCTGGCTCTCTTTCTCAATCCTAGAAAGCAGAACCCATACTAGGCATTTCTGTGAAGAGAATTTAATACAGAAAACTGGCCGCATGAGGGTGAGAGTGCAGCAAAAGGATGAGAGAGGACAGAAGCTGTACCTGCCCGAAGTGCTTTAGGTCTTAAGGGCAGGGAGACAGAGGGAGAGGCTGGGGTTACCAGAACTAGAATATCAGAGAAGCCTCCAGGCAGAGCTGGGGCAGAAGGGTTGGGGCAGTTCCCATCTGGACAGTGATAACACTTGCAGAGCTCTGGGAAGAGCTGAGACAGAGCTGGGCTCAGACAGGGGTGTAGGGGCCGGGCGGAGAGGGAATGCTGTGGTTTACAGCATGACCCTGCAGAGAGGACCAGCTTCTCTGGAGTCTGGAACCATCTGTGGCTGTCTAGGGGGAAGGGCTGTGGGGAGTCAACACTGATAAAATCAGCAAGTACACAGGGAACAAGAGGGAATAAGACTGTCTGCTTTCTTCAGCTTTTGGGTTTCCTTCCAGTGTCTCCTACTGGCAGACCCAACAGGGAAGCCAGCCTGCAAAGAAGGAATTTTGTTTTCAGGGTTCTAGTGCCAGCATGACAGAGCAAAGTATCAGATGGTAGATTTGAATCCGTGAAGACCTAGCTTGTGACTCTTACTCCTTCCATGTCTTTAGACTTTAGAGAGAAACTCAGAGTTCAGTAGTTGGCTTGTTTCCTCAACCTGCTTCCATTCCTTCTTAATGCAGTCTTATCTGGTCTCATGCTTTCTATATCAGGTAAAATCACAGGACTCCAGCTTCCCCTTGAACTCCAGACTTGTATATATCCACGTGCATGTTTGATGACTTTAATTGAATGCCCCCAATGCAATTGCAAACTCAATGCAGGCAACAAGGAATTCTTACAGCTCCAGATTTGGTTCCCTCCAGCCTTCCCCTTCTCATTGTCACCACCACCCATCAGTCATTCAAACAAGAAACCCAGGTATCATTCTGGGTTTCTGCCTCTATGTCGTCCCTTTCTCCACACCCAGCCCAACAAAATTCTTGAAGTTTAACCTCCAACATGTACTCAGACTCTTCACCTTCCCCCAGCAAACATGGGCTCAGCTGTGATGCAAATTGCTCTGCACGTGGACCGTGGCAGTAGCTTTCCAGGAGCTCTTCCTCCTTGAGTTTTTCATCCCTTTCAACTCAATCCTCACACAGGAGCCTCAGTGAGCTTTAAAAATTATAAATGATAGCATGTTACTCCCTCATGTAAAATCTGTTGGATTTCCATTAACAGAACCAAAAAGACCACTAAAAGCCCATGTGATTTGAACTCCACTTCTCTGTCCTTTCTGAGTCCTGTTCTCCTTTTGGCTTGCTGTGTTCTCTCCCCACTGGGCTGATAGGCTCTCTCTGCCAGTGGACCATGCATGGCTGACCCTGACCATCCATCAGATGTTAGCATAAGCATCACTCCTATGCAGAGGTCTTTCCTTATATCTGTGTCAAGTAGCCACCTTGCCTTCTAGTTACTGTCTATTGTGATATCCTGTTTATAGCCTTATACTTGCATTTGAAGTATGTAATGCAAGTAATACTTGCAAATGCAAGCAATACTTGCAAGTAATACTTGCATTTGAAATGCTTTTGACTAGTTCAATAGCTAAATTCTGACTTCTGTTTGGGAGGGGACTGTGTCTTTCAACCACTGTATCTTGATGGTGTATAACACTGTCCAGCATGTAGTAGGTGTTCAATAAATTTATTTATTAAACTATTTTATTATTAATTATTTTATTAAAAATAATATCTTTTATTCAAACTATGAAAAGAGTCCAGCTTTCAACCATGCCCATTCTCCTTGTTCAGGGTGACCTTGGTAAGACGTTGACCAAGATGAGCTGGAGATCTCATGATAATATGGCAACATGTTTAATTTTTTCAAGGTGAAAGTGGCATAAAGTCTCTCTTATGTCTAGAAAGTGGCTTAGAAAGATTTGTTCTGTAATTAGTGCATCCAAGGACATCACCTCCTACCCAACTGTTTGTAGCTTCCAACTCCTGCTGGCCACCCTCTAGCCAGACCTGCTGATGAGAATCAGCTCACCAAAGCCAGGATGCCCCCCTGCCTCTGAACAGAGTTCATGGTCTCCATTTGATTAAGAGGCCACACTGACCTTGCTGCTGAGGGTCCCCTTGACACTGATGATTCACATTCCTGCCCAATGACGGCCTACCACATGGTTCAGCAGAAAAACCCTGGGTCCAACCAATTCAGGTTTAATTCCAGTTTTCCCTCCTCACTTACTTGGCATCTCTGAGTTCCAGTTTCTTCGTTTGTAGTGTGCCAGTAGTAATATTTATGTCAAGTTTGTGAAGATTAAAAGAAATAAAATGTGCAAAGTATCTAAAAAAATATCTGGCACAAAATAGAAGTTGCTAGGAATTATGTAAAACTATTCTCTCAGTGTTTGGAGTCTAGGACTACTCTGTGAGTCCTGGCTTACGTCTTTTGCTTCTCTTTGTATTCACGGCAAAGGAGCAGCTGTCCTTTCCTGGGCTAACGAGCTTATCTTTGCTCCCCATGATCCTCTCTTGGTCCACGTCTACCCTGCTCTTGACCAGGGAGGCTGCACTGGCTGCACCATGACCCCTGGTCCTTGAGCTGGGCCTACATGGAGCACTGGCAAGAGTGAGGAGAGACCCATATTTCCCAGCTCCCTCCTTGCATGGCAGGACCTGCCTCTAGCCCCAAGGCTCAGCCTTACCACTGGGCCTTCAGCATGGTGTACTCTCCATCTCTGGGTTGCTGTGCCTGTTCCTTCCCCTGGTTCCTACAGACCTAAAGGGAGTACCTCTACTAACTCAAGATTCTGTTTCCCTCAGTCATTCCCTACATGCTGCACACACCCTTGTCAGTAGACCCTTTATTAAGCACTGTGCAGATTTTTCTGATTTGGGCAGGACATATATTTCTGCCAGAATAGGGCAGATAACATCACTCTTAATAGCCAATAGTGTGGTTTCAGACCCAAGTCCATGCTCTGTCTGGTCCAAACATGCGTGAGCATGTGTATACCCATGAGTCATGTGCTGGCTTTGGCCATTTCCTCCTTGAGAGAACCACTGAGATCTCGATTCCACGGAGTTCTTCACTCCAGCTAAGTTCATGTGGTCCACTGTGGCCACCAGTCAACCCAAGTGAGGTCTGGATGCTTTCTGCTGCTGCCACTCCCATGGAGGGCTGTGACCGTGCTCTCTAGTTTCATCTCTAGTTTGATGTTTGACATAAGACCTAATCTGAGCAGGTTTTTTCAGCTTCTCTAGTCTGGGGATAATGTTGATGCTGTGGGCCTCTGAGTTTTGAAGAATAAGATGTCAGACCCTTCCTCAGCTGAGACACTTTCCTGGCTCTATCTACTTTCTTTTTCTGTGCTCCTCCGCCAGGATGGGGAACAAATGTATTGTTCACTCTGGCTGCTGCCAGGGTTACCAGGGGTTCAAAGGCACTGGGGCTCTCCAGCAGCAGTAGAGAATGAATGGCAAAGAGGTTGCCATGGTAAGATTCAGTCTGGCTTTCTTGAATAGATGGTGGTATCTGATAAGGCCAGATATTTGGTAGTAAGATACATGAGATGCTATTGTTTAATAAATCCTGCACCCACCCAGAGATGGCTCTAATGCTTAAGCTAAAAGTATTATTCATAGTTACTTATAGATCCTAAATTGCTGATTTTGTTTCACATCTGAAAAAATTGTTGAAGAGGGTTTTAAAGTATATATAGTTTTATCATTCCTAAGACGAATTTCTTATTTGGAAAATGGAGTAAATGGAGAACATCTACATGGCTTGACCCTATTTCTTGCTGTCCCCAACTCTGTTCTTTTCTCTTTGAACTCCATCGGCTACAACTACATACAATTTTTGCCCTTTTCCCAGACTTACCATAGCATATATGGAAGGAATTTTTTGAGGTTAATACTTTTTTTAAAGCCCTGTCTTTGATAGGAATACAACACTAATAAATCAGAAAACTGGGACCATTTGATGTGGTCTTTAAGGACAATTTGGAGAAATAAGAATCGACTTAGGCCATGGTTAGTTACATTATGAATGGTGACCCGGTGGTATCCAAAGGCTATTCATTAAATAATTGACACCAATATGGAGGGAAACCTCTGAGAAACTGGCCCACCATTTTTATTTCTTTCCTGTCTTGTTCAAGACTAACGCAAAAGTGAATAAATGTCTAATAGGACTATTTATAAATATTACCTATGACATAAAACTACAAGGGATAGAAAATATTGGGTGCCAAAAATAGGATCTATATATCCTCAATTGACAGACAAAATGGACTGAAACTTACAGGAAGAAATACTTCCAAGATATCAGTTGCAGACATACAAACTCATAGACACACACGCGTGCGTGCGTACACACACACACACACACACACACACCAACTTCTAACAGGGAGGCGGGATCTGATGGGAATTTCCCCTTACTACAAAGTGAAGAAAGTGGTTTGGAAAAAGTCCCATTCAAGTTGGCCTCAGGATGTAATTGCTTGGTAAAGATAAGAAGACTCTATACTGCCTCCTGACTCTTACCCTGGGTTTTGACAAAAGTTGAAAACATCATAATAGTCACCATCAATTTTCTGCAAGGAGGCTGACTCCACGTGGAATCAAAAATGATTGCCTCCTCCTTATATCTTTCTATATGAGGGGCCATAAACTCAAATGGCTTCAGGGTCCAGGCAGACAATATGCTGAGGGCTGTCAGGGGTTGGGGGAACTAGGAAGTGGAGTGAGCTGAAAATTTGTGATCCTAGTCTGAGTCTGAAAACTATTGCTCATTTCTAGTTGTAACTGTCTTTGAATATAAGCACATGATTATCAGATTGTCTCTTCTTTTACTTTATGTTAAATCTTTTGATTATCAAATGTTAACAATATATTCAAATCCTTTTTCTCTTTATTATAAACCATATATAACAAAAATTTACCATTTTAGCTATTTTCAAGTGTATAGTGACATTAAGTATATTTCCATTGTTGTGCAACTATCACCACCATGCATTTCCAGAACTTCTTCATTCTCAACTGAAACTCTACCCATCGGCAAAAAATCCTTAATTCCCCCTCCTCTATAGCCCCTTCCCCCGTCTCCTGTAGTGCCTGACAACCAGGATTCTACTTTTTGTGTCTATGAATTTGACTTCTCTAGGAAATGCATGTAAGTGGAATCATACAGTATTTTCTTTTTAATGTCTGACTTATTCCACTACGTATAGGATCTAATCAACCATGCTGTAGCATCCAGCAGCATTTAATTCCTTTTTAAAATTATTTAAAAAATGTTATTTGTGGTAGAATACACATAACAAAATTTACTATCTACCATTTTTAAGTGTATGGTTCAGTTGTGTTAAATATATTGACATTCTTATATAAGCAATCTCCAGAACTTTTTCATCTTGCAAAACTAAAATGCTGTACCCATTAAATAACAATTTCTGTTTTCCCTTTACCTCTAACCCCTGCCAACCTTCTTGTTTCTATGAGTTTGTCTACTCTAGATTTCTCATGTAAGTGGACTCTCATGTAAGTGTGACTGGCTTCTCTTGCTTAGTATGTCCTCAAAGTTCACCCAAATTGTAGCACATGTTAGAATTTCCTTCCTTTTAAAGGCTGAGTCATATTGCACTGAGTACTATTGCATTGTGTGAACACACAATGAACACACATTGTGTGTTCTTTCATCCATTGATAGATATTTAGGTTGTTTCCACCTTTGGCCACTGTGAATAATGCTGCTATGAACATTGGTGTAGAAATATTCATTCAAACTGTTATGCTGAAAATAAAAAATAAATTAAAAAAAAAAAAAAAGAAAGAAAGAAAAAAAAAAAGTTACAGTTTCACATGACCAATATTCTTGATCTCTGATACATAGAACAAGCTTTACAAAATGCCCTATGAGGAAAAGATCCATTTTGTTATTATCATGGAAACCTGAATTGATTCTAATTGGGTAAATCTGGCAGTAGACACCAGGTGTCCTGAGTCCCAGTTTAAGAGACTTCACCCTAATTAGAAAATTGGTTCTCAAAGATTATTTATTATCACAGTCAGCTAAACAACTTAATGAAATCACGAGCCCCATATCTGATCCATCAAATCAGGAACCCCTTAGTGTGAGACCGAGAAATTATATACATATCTGTCTAAACTTTTTAAAGAAGTTTCCCAGATGACTATTAAGATGAAGTTGGGAAACTACTGCATGGATATATTTTTATGACCTTAACCCTTCTCAGATGACGGTGACTAAACCTTTTTATCTGTATCTCATAATAATATTCCCTGAAGACTAGTTCATTTGCAATTTGGAACAGAAAGGAAAGATTGCAGCTATGTCAAAAGTCTGTTGCATCATTTTGTTATTGGCTGTACCCATGAAACTGCACCAGTCTCCTTTGCCTTATATTGCATTTGTCACAGACCAAGAATAAAGGTCTTGATCTGCCACAAAAAAAAAAAAAAAAAAAAAAATATTCATTCAAGTCCCCACTTTATTCTCTTAAGGATATACCCTGAAGTGGAATTACTGGATTGTTGAATAGCTTTATTTAGTTTTTAAAGAATTGCCATATTGTTTTCCACAGTGGCCCCACCATTTTACATTCCCACAAGTGGTGCATAAGGGTTCCAGTTTATCTACATCCTCACTAACATTTGGTATTTTCTGTTTTTTGTTTGTTTGTTTTGTTTTGTTTTTTGACAATAGCCACCTTATGGGTGTATATGTGTGTGAGTATGTGTGTGAAATGTTATATATTTGTGTTTTGATTTGCAAATAAAACCTAATCAAAATCCCAATGATTAGTGATATTGACCTCTTCCTGTGCTTATTCACCATCTTTAGATCTTTGGTGAAATGGCTATCCCTTCCTTCGTTTTTTAAATTTAATTATTTGTCATTAGTTGTTGAGTTGTAGGACTTCTTGACATATTCCAGATATCAATTCCTTATCACGTGTAGGATTGTAAATATTTCCTCCTGTTCCATGGGTTGCCTTTTCAACTGTTGATCGTGTTTCTGGATGCACAATAGTTTTTAATTTTGATGAAGTCCAATTAACCTCCTTTTATCTCTTGAGCTTTTGACGTCATATATGAGAAATTAGTGCCCAACCCAATGCAATGAACCTTTATTTCTATATTTTTCTTTGAAGAGTTTTTTAGTTTTGACTCTTATGCTTAGGTCTTAGATTTTTGAGTTGACATATGGTATAAGGTAAGGGTCCAACTTCATTCCTCTGCATGTGAATATCCAGTTTTCCCATCACCATTTGTTGAAAAGACTGTTGTTCTTTCCCCATTAAATGGTCTTGGCACTCTTGTTAAAAATCACTTGACTATATATATTGTGCATATATATTATATATATAATATTTATAATATATACTATATATGTAGCTATATTAAAATTTATACTATATGTTATACTAAGCAAAATTATATATATAATATATATAATACAGACATATATACAGGATTATTTCTAAGTTCTCTATCTTATTTCATCAGTGTACATGTCTGTCTTTATGCCAATATCACACTGTTTTGATCACTGTAGCTTGGTTGTAAGTTTGAGATCAGAGAGTGCAAGAATTCCAACTTCATTCTTTTTCAAGATTGTTTGGCTATTTGGGGTTTAAGATGGATTCTTTTTTTAAAAATTTAATTTATTTATTTTCAGAAAAACAGTATTCATTTTTTTTTCACCACACCCAGTGTTCCATGCAATCCGGGCCCTCTATAATACCCACCACCTGGTACCCCAACCTCCCACGCCCCCGCCACTTCAAACCCCTCAGATTGTTTTTCAGAGTCCATAGTCTCTCATGATTCACCTCCCCTTCCAAATTACCCCAACTCCCTTCTCCTCTCTAACACCCCTTGTCCTCCATGATATTTGTTATGCTCCACAAATAAGTGAAACCATATGATAATTGACTCTCTGCTTAACTTATTTCACTCAGCATAATCTCTTCCAGTCCGTCCATGTTGCTACAAAAGTTGGGTATTCATCCTTTCTGATGGAGGCATAATACTCCATAGTGTATATGGACCACATCTTCCCTATCCATTCGTCCGTTGAAGGGCATCTTGGTTCTTTCCATAGTTTGGCGACCATGGCCATTACTGCTATAAACATTGGGGTACAGATGGCCCTTCTTTTCATGAAATCTGTATCTTTGGGGTAAATACCCTGGAGTGCAATTGCAGGGCCATAGGGAAGTTCTATTTTTAATTTCTTGAGGAATCTCCACACTGTTCCCCAAAGAGGCTGCACCAACTTGCATTCCCACCAACAGTGGAAGAGGGTTCCCCTTTCTCCAC